>NW_026555229.1:18224166-19470833 GCF_021234165.1 Pteronotus mesoamericanus
GGAGGAGAGTGAAGTGCCCTGCACATGTGTGTGCGAGCACGTGTGTGGGCGCGTGGGCACGCCCAGGGTGCCCCCTCCATCTCTCAGTGGGGGACTGAGCCCTGATCCTGGGAACTTCAAACGCAGGCTGTTTTGAGTTGGAGGAGAGTAAATAAAAACGAAAAGCCACTGTGCCTGAGGAAGCAGACAGGGCAGAAGGACGGAAGGTGCACGAGGCAGGCGGCTGGCTTCCTCTCTGACCAAGGAGCCTCTGGCGGGGGCGGGGGCAGGGGCACAGGAAGCCGGGGCAGGCGGGGTGGCCAGGGCTGTGCCCCACCCTGATCCCGGGGGTGCTCCCCTCCCCGAGGAGGTCACGGCCTGTGCCCTCTGTGGTACTGGGGTGGGTGCTGGGTGCCCCTCTGCAGCCCTTATGATCAGGAAGAGGCCAGTGTGTGTACGTGGGAGGGCGCTGAATGCTTCCACCTCCATCTCCAGGCTTCAGTGTCCCCGCCCTTGAAGGGGGTGGGGGAGCTTCAGGAGTAGGGTGGTGTTTTGGAGCCCCTTTGCCCTTGGCAGCTTGGGAAGCTACCAGAATTCACACAGTGCTGAATGGCTTCCCATCCCTTTCCTTGGTGATTCTCCTGACCCAGCCAGCATTAGCCCATTTCACAGGGAAGAGCCAGGAAGGGGAGCAGCTTGCTAAAGCCACACAGCTAAAAAGGGCTGGTGACCAGGACTTGAGCCTGGGCCTGCACTGGGTGCTTGGAGGGTGGACTTCTGACAAAAGTTCCGCAGCTGGCGGGCCGGGTCGGACTGGCAGGGAGGCTTGTTGCTGCTTGTCTTTTCAGAATATCTTAATTTACTGTGTCATGGTCTGCACACGTGCCTCTCTGTCCCTCTGTCTCCAGTCTGCAACATTGGCTGGTCCCTAAGCCTGCTTGGCTAAGTCCTGGCAGCTCCTAAGCAAGGAAAGAATGGCCCACCCTTCCTCAGTGTCCTCATCTGTCAGAGCAGAACCTCCCTCGTCAAGCTGAGGGGAGGGTTGAGAGAGGTTGGCCTACATAGAACACTGGCCAGTAACAGCAGCTAACATGTCTTATTATTATCAATTGCTTGGCTGCCTCCCAGTTTTCCATACCCAGTGCATTCTCTTAAAGCACTGGAAACACACCCTACGTGACTGATAGCAAGTGAAGGCACATTGCCGGCCCTGCTCCTTGGCCTGACCTCGAGGTCCGGTGTGGCCAGCAGGCGGGGGCTGGTGCACTCTAGCCGCTCGAGGCTGTGAGCCCCTGGCCTGGCTCTCCAGGTTCCCAGGGCAGTTGCTTCCCACCATTGGGCGTGGCGGTGGGAAGTATGCTTGCTCAACCCGCTGTGGTGGAGCAGGGTGTCTGTTGGAGGGGGCAGGGGCCCTGGGGAAGCCCGGATGAAGATCTAGGCCACGCCTTGTGCCCTGTGCCCGGCACTGAGGGCCTGGCTGCGGGCCTCTGCCTTTTCACGTCCCCGGCCCCCCTGTGCCGGGTTCTGAGTCCTGGGTGGAAAGGAGCTCAGACGGCCGGCTTCTGGGGTGGGGCCTGTGCTCACTCATTCATAGACACTTGCCAAGGCGTGCTCTGTGCCAGACAGTACCCTGGGCACTAGTCACCGGGCACGGGTGAACAAAAGGGACGTGGTCCCTGTCCTCCTGGAGGGGAACCCAACAAAGACACACTATGGAATATGCTTTGAAGGAGAGGCTGCGGGGCGGTGGGAGACATGTGCAGACCTGACTCCTGGACTGATGAGGAGGGGTCCAGGGGACGATGGGACACTGACCGAGACCTGCAGACTCGGCCGGGCGAAGTGGGGCCAGTGTGTGCCAGAGAGCTTGGTGCAGCTTACATGGGATGGTAAAAATCTGGAAGTAATAACCTAGAAGTCTCTCCAGCAGAACATGGATCAATGAAATATTTTCACAAAACCTGCAGGGGTACATGTTTTTTCAAATTTTTGTTCTCTTTAAGCCTGAAATATTTCATGAAAAAGAAAAAGGATGCTGGAAGTGTGTATTGGTAAGCAAGAATGGCATGTGCAAAGGCCCTGAGGCACAAAGCAACTTTTCCAGTGAGGAAGTGAGCGAAGGCCTGGCTTTTCCCCGGGAGGCTGCCCCACTGTGCGCATCTCTCTGTTTGAAAGTCTGCTCTCAGCTGCCTCTGAGACGAGGGGAAGGCCCTTTAGAGTCTTGGGAAGGCCTGCCAGGTATCCTGGGAGCCAGCTGGAAGACAGTGTGATTGGTGGCACGGGAAACTGAACCACTGGGGCGGTGCCTGCCCGGGCCAGATTTGTGGGAGAGGAAAGCCTCGTGAGTCAGCCCTCTTTGGCTGGAAGCAGCGGAGCCTCGTCAGCTCCTGCCAAGGCCCCATGGTGGTTCCTCTCTTCTTTTGTGGAGGAATTTGCCTGCTATGCAGGCCATCTTTGGGAGATGAGTCACTGTTTCCCCCATTTTGTTAATCACAGACACCTCTGAGTGGGTCTCCTCAGCCTCAGCTGCACACCCGGGCGGACTTCGACACCCAGGTCGGCAAGCCAGCATGTGTTTCAGCTTTGGGTCCGAGTGCAACGCTTTCAGAACTCTCTGGAACTTGGTCAGGGGTTCCTGAACCCAACAGAGGCCCAAAGAGGGGAGGTGTCCAATTTGAGGTCGCTAAGAGAAGGAAGGAAGCGAGGGGCCTGGCTCCCACGTGCAGTTCATAACACTTGCTCTTGGCCCTGAAAACGGATCTCGGTGTCCGTAGCCAAGCTTAGTCCTGCTGACCTCTTCTGAGCAAAGATGCGTAGTGTCTGATCAGACCCCTGAGCCCGGTGGGCGGGGTGGGAAGGTGGGTGTGAGATTCTGGCCGGGCGGCCGCACCCGCAGGTGCTTCCTGCAGGCGCTCTGCTAGGGAGCGCGTCCCGCCCCCGTGTGACGCACCGGCTGCACTGCCCCCCAGCGTCTGTGGATGCAGAGCAGCACGTGGGGCCTGCCGGACCCTTTTCCAGGCAGGCCTGTGACTGGTGGTGTGACAGGGCACTGGGGATTGCGTGAGAAAATGCTGCGTGACTCACTTTCCTCTCTGGGCCTCTGTGCCCCCAGCTGGGGACACAGAGGACACAGTGCAGTGAGGGATAGGCCTGGGTGATGACCAAGGTCCCTCCCAGCTCTGACATCTGTTAGTTCTGAGTCTGATGGAGAGAAGGGGATAATTACATCCCTCTCTCAGTACGCATTCTGCACTGGGCTAAGTGCTGCACATGCATTAGCTCTTGACTCCTACGTCCATGCGGCTACACAGGGATCAGCTGAAGCACAGAGAGGTTGAGTAACAACCTCTTGCCCAGAGTCACACAGCTAATCGATGACAGCTGGGATTTGAACCGAGGCAGTCTGTCCCTGCAACGTGCGGTCTTAATCACCACTGTAGTAGGCCAAAAAATGCCCCCAGAGATGCTGACACCCCAATCCCTACAACTTGGGAATATGTTACTTACGTGGTCAGGGGACTGTTCAGATACGAATTAGTTAAGGATCTTGAGAAGGGGAGGTTAGGCTGGATATCCAGGTGCGCCCCAGTGTGATCACTGGGTCCTTGTAAGAGGAAGGCAGAGGGAGACTGGACTACAGGCAAGGAGGCCAGAGTGAGGCAGCTGGGGAAAGACTGGCCGGTGACTGCTGGCTCAGAATGCGGAGGGAAGGCAGCGCTAGCCAAGGAATGCCGCAGCCTCTGGAAGCTGGAAAGGGCACAGACTCTTCTCTGGAGGCTCTGGAAGGCACCAGCCCTGCCCACACCTTGAACGTAATGCAGTTAGGAAGTCTGACTCCAGATTTCTTGCTTCCAGGATGTTAAGATAACAAATTTGTGTTAGTTTAAGCCATTAAATTTGTGGTAATTTGTTACAGCATCAGTAGGAAGCTAACACAACTGTGTCCTCGTCACTCATTTCCTTGCACTCAAATTTCACTCATTTACTGGGCCAGGAAGTTAAACAGCCTGAGGGAAGACAGTTCTTCCCGTAGAAATGTGAGTTTGAGCTGACCCTTAAGGGTGAAGTGCCGGCTCTGTTGAACCCAAGGCGAGGCTCTTTGGTCATGGACACAAAAAACAGGATTCTTTTTCCTTTCCCAGAATATGGCCTGGCTGCTTGTGGATCCATCACAGGGACCGTTGGGACCATCAGCCCAGCTCCTCACCTGGTGAAACAGGCCCATGGAGGAGAAGGGACTCCCAGGGTCACACAGGAAGTTAGTTAATGGGTTCCTTGCTGGAAATTCTAAGCTCTGAAATCATAGGGGGTTTCTCTAGGGTCACATTAAGATGTCATTCATTCATTCATTCATTCAACAACATTTTATTGCATACCTGCTTGGTCCCAGACGCTGGTACAGCCATGATTCCAGCTTTCAAGGAGTAACCTTCTAGGGGGTGGAGAGGGGTAGGATGATAGGCAATACAGAAGCTTAAAAGATAAATAAATAAAATAATTTCCAACATTACAGTCTGCATGGGTAATAAACACGATGTGGTGATGAGGCATAATCACCAGACAGGGTAGTCAGTGAAGGCCTCGCTGAGGGGGCGACTTCTCAGCTGGAAACTGGAGGAGGAGTCATAGGAAGAGCATTTCAGGCAGAAGAAACAGCCAATTCACAGGCTCAGGGTGGGGGCGAACGGGTGTATTGTAGGTTGGGGGGAGGCAGGTGGGCTGCAGCCTGCACGGTCCTGTAGGTCATGGCAAGGAGTTGAGGTTTTATCCCAGGGGCCATGGGGAGCCATTGGAGAGACTAGAAGTGGTTTGCTTTGATAGAACGCCACAGGTGGCAAGGCCAGGGTGTTGCATAGGAACCAGAGGGAGGCAGGGAAGCCCGTCAGAAGGCTGCTCTGGCCGTCCTGTGAGAAGTGATGGTGGCCCAAACCAGGACAGCGGCTGCGCAGGGGAAGGGAGATGGCAGAGTCCCTATGCCATTTGGAAATAGAATCCACGTGACCTGATGGATGGTTGCAGGTGGAAGACTGTACTAGTTAGCTGCTGCTGTGTAACAAGTTACTCCAAACTTAGCAGCTTAGAACAATAATGAGCATTTGCTATCTCATGGTTTTTGTGGGCCAGGAATTCGGGAGTTTCTTAGATGGGTGGTTCTGGCTCTGCGTCACTCATGAGTTACTGTCAAGGTGTTGGCTGGAGCTGCCATTATCTGAAGGCCCAAGTGGGGCTGAAGGATCCATGTCCGAGGGGGCTCCCTCCTGTGATGGACAAATTAATGCTGGCTGTTTGCAGCAGGTCTCAACTCCTCCCCAGGTGGGCCTCCCCACGGGGCTGCTTGAGGGTCTTCACAACATGGCAGTGGGCTTCCTTCAGGGCGAGCAATCCGAGAGAGAGCAGGGCAGAAGCCACCGTGACTTTCACAACCTGTTCTGGGAGTCATACTTCATCATTTCTGTACACACGATTGGGTACACAGGTTCAGCATGGGACGGCACTTCACCATCTGTGACTGCCAGGAGGCTAGAATTGGTGGGGCCATCTTGCAGGCTGTTTACCTCAGAGGCCCTGGGGAGGACGGAATCAGGACGATACCTCAGGTTTTGGCCTGGGTGGTGCCATTTACCGAGAGGGGAAGAGCATGTTTTGGATGAAGGCAGGTGGGAATCAAGAACTCTCTCTTGCATCCCAGTTTGGGAGACTTCTCCTGTGTCGGAAACTCTTCTCTCCATAGGTGCCTCTGTGTTGTGCTGGTTTTGGGCTTCCATGGCTTCAGACTTTGGGGGAACTTTGTCAGGGCCCAGTTCTCACCTTCCCTTAAGCCAACTCCATATCAGCCTCATGGACCAGGCATTAAGAACCAGATATTCTGCCCTGATCAGTGTGGCTCAGTTGGGTGTTGCCCCATAAAGCAAAAGGTCACCGGTTCGATCCCTGGTCAGGGCACATGCACGGGTTGTGTGTTTAGTCCCCAGGCGGGGTGCATACAAGAAGCAAATGATTGATATTTCTTTCTCACATCAGTGTTTCTCTCCCTCTCTTTCTCCTTCCCTTCCTCTCCCCCTGCCCCCAACAAAAAGAACCAGGTATTCTTAGGGTCAAATACCAGCTTAGCCACTTAGTGGCCGTGTGACCCTGGGCCAGATACTTGGCCTCTCTGAGCTTATTTCCTCATCTGCAAAATAAATCTACTTTGCTGTTGTGTCATGAGGCTCGGAGGTGATGGAGCCGAAGCCCTCAGGCCAGGGCTGGCTCTTCCCGGCCTGTCCGCACCCCGGGCCGCCGCGTTTTCCTGTGAGCGCAGCCATGTCGCCCTCAGAACATCCCAGGTCACTGGGTGGATTGGACTGGGAAGGATTTCAAGAGTCTGTTCAGCTCCTTTTAAGTAGGTGATGCAAAAATTCAGGGGACAGCAGAAGTAATTATTACTCACAGGAAAATGCAAATATTTTTATGAATATCCTATGAAAAATTGGGGCATTTTTTCATGAGCAAATAGTCCTGTTTATTTCTCCAACAAAATAGCCACAGTGGTGCTCCGGGGCCAAGCTACAACTGCCAGTGGCTTTTCTCAGGGGTCGGCTCGCCTCCCTCTCACCCCTCCCCACTTTCTCTTCTTTTTTAACCCAGAGAAAACATAGCAGAGACAAAAGTGGCCAAATTTGGGCTTTGCTGAGGGAAGGGGATTACTTTTGCAGTGAAAAGTTAATTTTTGTGGCCAGACTTTCTCAACTGTGAAAACCGGTGTGGGCAAAGCGTAATAAGCCCAAAAATACATTTGAAAAATGATTTTCCTTGGAAAGGACATTTTAAGAAGGTCATTAGTGTTTGCAAGAGGAGAACAGGGGTCTGCTTTCTCATGAAGGAAATGTTCTCTAAACTCCCGAAGAGACACAGGGGAATAGAGGTGAGTGGGGGCTGGGGGTGCGGTGGCTTGGGGAGCCAGGCAGGGGTGAGAGGGCTTACAAGCATGTAAGCATAGCTCCCGCCCCACGTGTGGCGTGACGCTAGGGCTTTAGGTGAACTCTATGTCTGACCGTTAGTTACAAAGCTAGGTCACTATGGCTCAGAGAGTTTGGGGAGGTGGCTGGTGGTCACTCAGCGCACAGACAGGAGAGTTAGAAATCCAGCCCTGCCCGTCTGGTGAGAGTTCTTTCCACGCTGCCCTAGGAGGAGGCAGCCCTTGGTCCAGGGTCCGGATAACAGCTGTGGCGAGGTGGCAGGAGACATCCGAGGGGAAGCACTGGGGGTGCTGTGTGCTTCCCAGGGACAGCGACTCTGTTCCCATTTTCAGGAAGAGCCACAGAGGCTCAGAAAAGGCTATGGGGTGTGACGTGGGTTTTTTTGTTTTAAATTTTATTTGAAAATCACTTTCCCTTCTGGTGTTTCCTCTCCATCTGTTTATCCATCTATTCATTAATGATGTATTGAGCACTTACTAGGAGCCAAGCACTGTTCGGGGAGCTTGAGGGACAGCAGGGAAGAAACCAAAGAGTCCTGCCCTGGTGAAGCCTGCACTCGAATGGGAGCGGCAGGGGCAGGGGCGGGCAGCGAGCAGTAAACAGCATCCGCAAGCTGTGACCTGCCCCACTCGGGGCAGATCCCTGGGGCCAACAGCCTGCTGCCTGATTTTGTAAGAAAGCTTTATTAGAATACAGCCGCCTTCATTTGTTTACATATTGTCTGTGACCTGGGGACTTCTTGTGACCCTTCACAGAAAAAGCGGCCAACTCCTGAGCTGGAGCAAAGGTCCTGGGCTGGGGGCGGAGTACGGAGGCAGGGAAGGGGACTAGGGTGTCGAGGGGACTCGTGGAGGCTGCAGTGGAGTGAGCCAAGGAAGGAGTGGTAGCAGGTGAGGTCAGAGGTGTAACGGGTACAGGTCACGCAGGCTCCTGCAAGACGTCTGCCATCATGCTGATGGGGGAGTAATGCGTGTGCGCGTGTTAGGGGAGAGTAGGGCTGAACCTGGAGTCAGAAGAACTGGGCTTGAGACCCGCTGCCTGTCCCTTGCCAGCTGTGTGTCCTCCGTTCTCTCATCCACAAAGCTGCGGTGCCAGTGGCGGTGGTGATGGCGGCGGTTCTGATGGCAGCAACGCTGGTGACGGTGGCGATGCTGGTGACGGTGGGGGGAGCGATGGCGTTGACAGCGGTAGGGACTGTGACGCATGGCGACCGGGGCGCTGGTGATGCTGATGGCAGTAGCGGGGGATGGTGTCAGGGATGGTGGTGAGTGGGGGCGGTCACGATCGGGGCTCCATTTTGTGAGCCTTTCACTCTCTGCTAGGTCCTTGCCCGCTTGGCTCTAATTCTTAACGCGGCGATACAAGTTGGGGAGCAGCACCTTTGCGGGGAAAGAGCACTGCGTGATTAAGCAGGACCACACAGCTGGAGCGGGCAGGGCTCGGAGGAGTGCGGCGAGGCCCACTCACATTGCGGCGCAGGGGCCTCCAGGCCGTGCGCATTAGAACCCCAGGCAGCCGTCCCTCAGGGGCAGCAGCCTTTGGTCGAGGTGGCCCCGTCGTACCGCTGCCCTCGGCAGCAAGGGTTTCCTGGGAGGACTGTCCCCCAACCTCCTCCCCACCCCTGCAAGCCACACCAGAAACCTACTTTCTCTCAGCCTCAGTGCGTCCGGGAGGGGCCGTGTCTTCCCATCCCCATGGTGACCAACTACCAGGCCTGGTGTTGGTTTGGGTTTTCCTAATTGAGGTGTGGGATCCTTCTGGTGTGGCTGAGGTTTTGCTGCTCTGGAAATCCGACTGTGGTTTGACCATGAGGTGGGGCCCAGAGGTGCTGGGACCTGCCCACAGGCCACAGGCCCCACATGTCCTGTGCCACCTCCCCTGCCTCACACCACTACAACGCTGCACTTCCTTTGAAGAATGTTCTGGAGCTTTCAGGTTCTTGAAGCTGACAGCTACAGCACCATGAAGTGTTCTAGGGTCAGGATAACTGCGTGTCTTTGCCTCCCCAAGTCCAGTCTCCAGGGTGGAGCCAGCCACAAGGCCTGGAGTGTGTTAATGCCTGTGTCCCTGTGCCCACCATAGTTTTTGCCCACCCTCCTGGTGGGGTCCCCTTGAACAACAGAAGCCCCTGGCTAGCAGCTGAGTTCAGCTGCCAGGTCGGCTAACAGGACTTAGAAAGGCTGCAGGCCCACCCCGCCTCCTCCTCTTCCCCCGGCTTTGCTGAGACTGGGCAGGCGGCACCCTGGCCTGGCTGTGCCAGCACCAGACATCAGCCTTCCGGCGGAGCCTGGGGCTGAACCCGGTGTCCTGGGCCCATCCCTAGGTCCCTGAAGTGGAAAGAAGGCCCAGTGCCCTCTGCGTGGTGAACTTGGTGGTAGTGGTGTCAGGCTGTAGGAAGCACTTTGGGCTAAGGAGAGGCTCTCTGTCCTCCAAGCTGTCCCCTTCCCTCTCTTGCCCACCCCTGTCATCCTCTGTCCAGCCAGGAGGGTGATGGACACACGCAAAGACGCCAGGGCTCCCTGGTGCTTCCTGCCTGGAGGAATCGTGGACTTGGGCGGCCCAGCATGAAGGCCTCCATCTCAGGAGACCTGGGCCAGAAGTGCCTTTGGCGGCCCCTCATGTTACATTTTCTTCTAAACATTCAGTCACTGGGTAGTTATGAGGGCGTCTCTCCCCCCAACACCAGCAGTTCCTGACCTCCCAGCTCGAGCACTTTGGGACGGTGCAGCCACTGAGGAACGGGGGGGTGGCGGATGGGGAGAACTGAGCAGGAGTCGCCTTGGTTCAGGGGGGCATCCAGGGAACCTCACAGAGGAGGGTGCCCGGAGACAGAGAACCTGCAAGTGCTGGGCATTTCCAGAAAGCGAGACCCACAAACACAGGATGAGGCCCCTGGCCCTGCGCTTGCAAGTTCCATGCCCCCTGCTCCCCGATCCACCCACCCAGTCGGCTCCTTAGCGTCTGTCCTACCTGCCAGGATCCCCAAGAAAAACTCTTTGAAAAAAGGGTTCTGTTGCCCTGTCCCGGCACAACCCGTCTGGATCCCCGATGAGAAAACTGAGGACAGAGGGGTGGTGCTTTCTCCTGCTCCCCAAGTGGCCTGACTCCCTTTCACAGCGGTTGCCAAGTGCATTGGGTTGGGCAAAGTCTCCTGCAGGCTGAGGTCACCTCGAGTACACTTGGCTGGAATCATGCCCCTTTTGAAAAGGCTTGAATCACCCAGTGACGCAGCCCCCAGTCAGGCCCTATAATTGGGATCTTGCCTTGTTGGAAGCCGAATGAAAAGAGACTTTGAACCAGTGAGATGCCACATACCTCCCTCATCAGCTTCAGCCGGGGGTGCCACTCTGGTGGTGGGAAAGGTAGCAGAGCCCAAGTGGCTGTGACAGAAATGGCAGGGATGGAGGCAGCAGACGGAGGAGGACCCTCCCTCATTGGGAAAACTGGCCTCCGTGCTGTGCCCATGGCCCCTGAGAACACCCACGGCCTCCCCACGGTGTTATTTTCTGGAAAACCAACCCTGCTGGCAGCGCTGTCGAAACTGAGTCTTGAAAGCTCACCTGGGCAGAACGGGATTGAACAGATTCTTTAGCTGCACAGACGTCACAGGCAGAATTGTGACACTGCCTTGCATCTGACCTGCGGAGAGCGGGTGAGTCATCGGCGTCTCATGGCTGGAAACACAGAGCACTCTTCCCACGTACAGTCACTGGGGGACTTGAGAGCCCCCCAGGCCTCCATCACAGTGTGCTCAGAGCGGCTCTGTGGTCCCCCCCTCCTCTCCACATGCATATTCTTTTTAAATTTTATTTATTTTTAGAGAAGGGAAAGCAGGGAGAAGGAGAGGGAGAGAAACATCAATGTGTGGTTGCTTCTCATGCGCCCCCTACTGGGGTCCTGGCCCGCAACTCAGGCATGTGCCCTGACTGGGAGTCGAACTGGTGACCCTTTGGTTCTCAGGCCGACGCTCAGTCCACTGACCCACACCTGCTAGGGTTCCACATGTGTATTCTAAAGACCCGCCTAGGAAAATCACTTGGATTTCTAACAAATTTGACCCTCATGTTAGCATAAGGCTGACCTTTCCAAGCCTCCTGACCCCTTGTGACACACAGGCCATTCCATGAGATGACAGGAGAAGGGGGCTCTCCTTGGAATCCTGGGGCTGCTATCGCCTGCGCCACTCTTCACCCTGTGTCCTTGGGCCTTTAACTAAGGCCGTGCCTTAGACTGTTCTGGAAGGGAGGGTGGCTGTTTCTGTGGTCCCATTTGTGCCGCCTCTGTTTACGCCTGGCTCCATCCAGGGACTTCTGGTCTGAACGTGGGAGCTTGGGGAGGCCCCCTGCCAAGGTCCCTGATGGAGGAGCAGCACATGCACAGGCCCTGAGTGCAACCGCAGGGAGGGAAATGAAGCCTGGGAAGATGTTGAGGGTCAAGGGCTTCGAAACTGGCCAAGGGCAATGGGCTGACCTGTGGGCGATGGGCAGGTCTGGGACCTGGCCATCTGGCTGCTGGGGCCTGGCTGGGCCCTGAGTGGGTGGGAGGTCATGGCTGTATCCACCTGTAGGCCTGATTGCCCCCCAAGCAGGCAGGTGGGCCTGGGCCAGGTGGGGCCACAGGGTCAGGGCGGGAAAGGAATTTCTACAGACGCGTGGTGGGCCTGGACGCCTCAGGATACTGAGGAACAATCAGGTCCAACTGAAATAACAAACAGTATCAACACTTCAGTCATGAAATGTGCAACTGAATAACCCACCAGCATGCTTGAGAGCCAAGTATGTGTCTGGAAGCGGCGACCTCTCCGAGGCAGGCTGGTTTGTTGTGAGGCCATGGAACCTCGCCCCAGCCCGTCCCAGTTACGGAGGAACTGGGTTCCGGCCATGGGACTCTTGAGAGAAACCAGAGGCCATGCAGGGCCCCTGCGGCCTGTCGGGGGACACCCTTCTGCGAGTGGTTGAGAACCACCAAAATAAAGCCTTCAATGTCTGTCTTTCTTGCTAGACTGGTTGCCCCACAAGGGGAAAGTTCCAAGTAGGCGTTGCCCCATCCATCTTGCTCGTCACGGTGTCCCTGTCACCTGCATAATGCTCAGCATTTAGTAGGTGCTCAACACATATGGGTTGAGTGAATTAATGTATTTATGTTAATTTTCTTAAGTTAATGGATAAATTAACTTATAAAAAATGTGCACACACGTGTGTGTGTATAGAACAGACTCCTGGTTTCTGTAGACTGGCTACCTGAGAGTTAAGTGGGGAGCCTTTTCACATGTCACACTCCTGGGTTCCGAGGATCCCAGAAAGCTGGGGTGCAGTGTAATGGGGGTACAGCCTGGGAGTCTATTGTTAAGAGTAGTTCATCGGTTCCTCAAAAAGGTAAATACAGAATGACCAGATGATCCCATGTAGGGGTTCAGAATGGGACACCCCAAAATGTGCCTCTGGGGTATGTGATTATTTTGAGCTAAAATCAGTTGAGAATGGGCTCACAAGATATTTCTACCTTTCCCTTAAAGAATTTAAATTAGGGGCTTTGCCCATAATAAGCGTTATTACCAGAAATAACCTTTCATGCCCTATCCATAGGGCGGGGTAAACCCCTAATTGCGCTACACCCGCCCTTCTCACCACCCTGCCGCGACCCTCCTCCCCTCTGACGCCCCAGGGGCTTGATCGCACCCTGAGCTCAGGAGGTTGTACACCCCCCATCTCACCCGCCCATCTCTGCGCCTCCCGTGCACGTGGGGTCTCTGACTCTCTCACGTGTGTGGGGTTCCTGTATGTACATACTTAATTAAATTTGGTTATTTTCTCCTTTTAATCTGTCTCATGTAGATTTAGTTATTGGACTTAAAGAAGAACAAACAAACCTCGAAGGGCAGAGGCAAGTTTCCTTCCCCCCACCCGCCCCCACACCAGCGATTCCACTTGTAGGTGTGCATCCCAAAGAGTTGAGAGCAGGGCTCGTGTCCATGGCAACACTATTCCCAACAGCCAAAAGGTGGGAACAGCCAAGAGCCCATCGTGCATGAAGGGATAAACAAAACACAGGCCCTGCATACACCTTGATATTCAGCTTTCCAAAAGGAATGACGTCTGGCACACGCTTACAGCATGCATGAATCTTGAGGACTTGACACAGTACCAGAAGGACACACATTGTATGATTTTACTCACATGAGGTACTTAGAGAGGAGTCAAACTCATAGAGGCAGAAAGTAGAATGGTGGTTGCCAGGGGCTAGGGGTGGAAGGAATGAGGAGCTGCTTGATTGGTACAGAGTCCAGTTTACCTAAAAATGGTTAAGGATCAGTTTCAAGTTGTGTATATTTTATCCACACACACAAAAGGTGCTTCCTCCTAGCCAGGTCTGGGAGTGGCAAGTGTGGGACTTGGGGAGTGGGAGGGGACACAGACTAGATGTTTCCAGTGGCCCATTGAGGCCTCGTAGCCTGTGGGTGGCTGAGATGGCAGTACTGGCTTTGCTGCCTTCTTGGGGGTGCACATCCTGACCTCTGCTCCTCGGGGGGGGGGGCTCCAGAGGCCACATGGCAGCACAAGGGCAGCTGCTACCTGCCTCCCGCCAGTTCTTGCCACGTGGGATGCTTGGTTATGGAAGTGAAGTCCAAAATGGATTCGTATGTGAAACCTCCTAATGTTTAGATGTTGACTGTTGGTTCAGTGAACAGGCAAGCAAACAACCCCTGTGTGGGTCAAACAGAGCCAGTCTGCAGCCTCGGGTCTGGGGCGTGTCTTTTCTCAGAGCCCGCAGGCTCCGGCCCCAGCTCTGGAGATCCAGTTTCAGGTCCTCTTTCTCTTCAATCCCAGAGAACGCCCCCTGCTTTCAGTGCACCCAGAAGCGGGGTCTGGAGTCCACTCAGGCTGGGGTCTTGGCTTTGCCATGAGTGAGTTGTGAGGCTGTAGATCACTTGCTTCTTTCTCCCTCCATTTCCTTACCTGTCATATGGGAGCAGTAATAGTTTTGTTTCGCAGAGTTAGAGTGAGGACTCCAGGAGGGTGCAGGTGAGCGATTTGGCCCAGGGCAGGGCCGAGGAAGGGCTTTGCAGTGTGTGCGTGCATGTGCACGTGTGTGCATGTGTGTGCCCTGGCTGAGCAAAGCGTGGGTTTGGCCTCAGACAGGCTATCAGCTGGTGAGTTACGCAACCTCAGGCATCTGTTTCTTCATCTGTGATATTGCCCCAGTCGTTCTTTCCCAAAGAGTCATTTTAATGAGGCTTGAACAAGATAATGTTTAAGGTTCGTGGCCACAGCACATGCGCAGCACACCTTCCTTCTCCCTTTGAGAGTCTGAGGCCTTTGCCCTCTACAGAGACTTGAGACAAGGGAGTTGGGGCTGGTTGTCCAGGTCGAAGATCAGAAGAGCAGATTGCAGAGAAAGGGACCGGTGTCCTGTCCTTCCCCCATTAGCTCCCTTTCCTACTCCCCTGCTTCTGGGAGGGAGGTCCTGGTCCCATCCTCAGAAGCTGACCCGCTTGTGGATTGGAGACATGGCCGCAGCTTCCCGGGCAGCTTGGATGAGTGGGGCACCCCAGTCATTGAGAGCAGCTCCGTGCCAACTTTGGAAGGCACATTGGGCAGGGGGGCGGGGAGCCCAGAGCCAAGCTCCACTGGGGTCCCTGGGCTTGCTGTCTGGAGAAAGGGGTCCTTGCCCTGCCCAGGTCCCTTCTGGGAGGGTCAGAGACTGTTCGCCCGCCCAGAGCAAGGAGTGGGCCCTGGGTACCAAGGTCCTGCCTGAGGATCACATGCCTCTTTAACCGGGCCCCGCACTCCAGGGGTGCTTGGGGCGTTGATCACATGAAGGAAGATAAAGGCCCTTAATATCCTGAGACACTGAAGGGCCTAAAGGGCTATTTGACCTTTGGTGAGTCACCGACAGATGATATCTAAGGGCCACTCAGAGGGTGGGGGCAGGCGATGGCATCTCAGTCCTTGAAGGGCTAGCCACAAGACACAGAGGTGCCCAGGTCCAGGGCCCAAAGGCTGGTGGATGCAGGGACACGTAGGCCAGAGTCAACGTCGCCTCGCTGACTGCCTGCCTGGGTGCCCTGACCCCGTTCACCGTCGCCTGGATGGGGAGTGCTGGGGACGACGGGAACACCCTGTGTGTGCACGGCTTACTCAGTTCCACGTGTTCATTGCTTATTCACATTATGTGTGCATTTTCATTACATGTGCCTATTTACTGTGTTTTCATTATACATGTATTCATTACACGTGCATCTTTATAAAGTGGGTTCATTGTTCATTACATGTGCCTAGCCATTGTGCATGTGTTCATTTCACATGCATTCATTATGTGTGTGTCTTCATTGTGTGTTCATTACATGCCTATTCATTGAGTGTGTGGTCATTATGTGTGTGCTCTCTATGTGCATGTCCATTATGTGGGTCCCTAAGGTGTGCATGTTCATCACGTGTACACACTGCAGGGGACATGAGGTGTGATGGGGCCCTTCGGGGGTCCTGCCAGCCTTGAGAAACATGTCCTCTGAGACCCTGGGGTTTGTGAGGATGGAGAAGAAGGGAGTCCCCAAGACAAGTGGAAATTGAAGGTCTTGTCCCCAACATCTGGCCTCTAGCTGGGGAAGGTGGCTCTCCATGAGAAACAAGAAGACAAAATGAGTCCGTGAGGGGACCGCAGTCCCCTTGCCACGGATCCATTCTACAAGGACTCCCTGAGCCTAAAGGGAAGGTTATGGTCGGGTCTGGGGCCGGGTGCTGGCACCCAGTAGGGTGGATGGCAGCGGGCGACGCTGAGGAGAAGAGCAGGGTGTCTGACGGAAGAACCAATCGGCTTAGGTCTGAGCACGCAGGGGGGACATGCAGGACTGAGACCGGTGGGGGAGGGAGTGTGTGTGCCCGGTGCTTGGGGCGTGTCACTGACTGGACCTTGAGCCACCCACTCCCCCCAGCTGTCTCCTAGTCGGGGTGCTGGGGGACAGGTAACTGAGATAGAACACAGGCTCTGGAGCCTTGGACAAGACCAACATCACCTGACATCTTTTCCCATCTCTGCAGGAGGCGGAGGAAAACGCAAAGGGAAAAGCAAGAAGTGGAAGGAAATCCTGAAGTTCCCCCACATTAGCCAGTGTGAAGACCTCCGGAGGACCATAGGTAAGCATCCTGCCTCGAGGGAGCTCGGGGAGGGCCTGGAAGAGGAGCAAGGAGCCTGTGAACCCCCAAACCGTGAATCACACACAAATCAATTGACACCGTGAGTCCAGGTAGGGCTCCAGGCTGACATCCTTGCTAATAGACATAACAATACAATCAACATTTATTATGTGGTGTGTATGGGTAGAATTATCTTTGTTACCCTTTGAGGTAGGTACTGTTATTGTACTCCACCCTACAGATGGGGAAACTGAGCCCAAAGTCACACAGTTGTGGGAGGGTGGCAGAGAGAGGCCAGGCCCAGCCCTGAGCCCCCACTTGTAGCTTTCCACCTTTCCTTTGGGGCCCATGGGCCCTGCCCTTGGGAAGCAGCCCCAGGCTTTGGGAGCAAGGGTGGGGTGAGTGTCTGGGCTCCCCTTTCCTCTTGCGGGGGATGTCAGTGCTCACTGAGAGGCCACCTGCTCCGTGGCACAGCCCAGTCCTCTTGATCCAGCACCCACGTGGCCAAGTACATCCAACAGCAGAGGGGGCTTGTCTCTCATGGGGCCGGCATAGCCAAACACACCTAGTGAGGTCCATCCCCGCCCCACTGAGGACACAACTGCAGTGAGGAGGCTGGGTGACTGGCAAGGGCTCCTGAGGGGTGGGTGGGACAGGGCCCCTCCGTACTGGTGGGGGCCCTGGCCCCCCTCCCTTGCGTGCCCTCGGGTGCCCCTCTACCCCGCCAGCTGAAGGCCGATTGGGCATGGGATGGCCCTGTTACCCAGAACTCTGCGGGCCCAGCTGCTGTTGGGATTTACGCCCAAGGTTTTGGGTGAGCCTCCCCCAACTGCCCGGGGATGCGAAGCCACCCTCGGCCAGGTGGCTATTCTATTGATGGCTGGCTTCTCCCTGTGGCCCGGCCTCCGGCAGCTTCCCAGCTCAGGTGGGACCTAACTGGCATTCAAGTCCTGATCAGTCCTGGCCCCGGGGCCCACCTTCCAGGTTCTCCATTGGCACTGGGACAGCAGATGACAGCTCTTTCCTCTGTGCATCCCACATGCCAGCATGGAGGAGGAGCTTGCTTAACTGGTGTTTAGAAATTAAAAGCCGCTCCCTTTCCCCCACAAAGGCAGCTGTGAGCAGGTGATGAAGCTAGGGTGCTAAAGGGCGGGGAAATGTCCTCAAGACGAACCTTCCACCTTAAAATCTCAGGCTGGAATCCTGTGGCTTTTGTGGGGCTTTGAGTGCAGTCGACCAAGGGATCAGGGTCTCTGGGTCCAGACATTCTTGGGTTCAAACTGCAGCCTTTTTGCCAGTCACCTGACGAGCTATCAGTCTTGCTAAGCCTCAGCGCCCTCGGTGAACACAGTGATCACGGATGCAGTCAAATGAGGCCATGTGTGACAAGGGCTTTGCGGGAGCCCCTTGGGAACTGGGGACCCAGTCCCCTCCGCTCACGGCCTCTTTCTGGAATGCCTGACAGCCCCCACCCCAGCGCGGGGCCACCCCTCTGCTGGGGTCTGGGTGCCCGGGTCGCTCCTGATGCTGGAGGCACTCGGGCGGGTGGGGGAGAGGGTAGGCCCTTGTCCTGGGGCTGGGAGAGAAGGGGAGAGTCTCGCTGCGGAAGCCTGTGAGCAGCCCTCAGCCAGGGGAGGTCTGGGGGGCCCTCTGGGTCCTTCACGCTCACTTAGGCTTAGAGAGCACAGGGGTGGGGATGGACCTCAGGTGCAGGGATGGACCTCAGGTGCCATGGCCGCCTCACACTCCGGGGGAACCAGCTCTCCTTTCACCCTCCCGGTCCAGGACCACAACAAGTTCACCGGCTGTCAGAAAGCCTTTCCCAGAGGCTGAGCCTCGTCTTTCCTCCCCAGGCCTCAGGGAATGGCTCCCCCTCAACTGCTGAGCTGGAAGCCTGGGCCAAGGCATTAATTTGAAGGAGAGAGCTTGACTAGGAGGAAAGGACCCTCCAACATGGGGAGCTGTGCCAAGAGGCACCGCCGGCCACTATAGAGCTATCCCACTTCCGTTACAGCAAGGAGGCCTCCCTTTCTGCCCTTGCGCATTCGAACGAGGATCCCCTTCCTTTCGCTTCTTTCCGCTCTGACATGTAGATTCTGTACCTGGGGGTTTTGAGCCCTGTTGAGGCTCAGGGCTCCCAGCCCCCGAACTGTCAGCACTCTCTACTCCAGTTCTGCTCCCCACGAGGCTTCTGAGCATTGTCCCAAGAGCCCCACAAATGCCCCTCACCTTCCAAGTGGCCTGGCCCTGCCTCCGACACTTCCGGTTTGGGGGACCCGGGAACAGAGGGTTCACCTCAGCTTTTCTCTGTCCGCACACCCCATCCCACAGGCCCCATCCCCACGGGCCCTCCTCCGTCCGTGAGTGGGCCTCCTGGCAGGGCCCGCTCCCCCGGGAGGGTGCGAGACACGTGCGTGCTGGCGTGTGAACATGAATTCTTCTGTTCTAGAGACACTGAAAAGGCTGTGTGCGAGCGCGGTGTGAGGAGAGGCTGGGACAAACAGGAAGGCCGCCATAAACCCAGGGGCTAAGCCGTGGCCGCGGGCCCCGGCGCTCCGGCCTCCCCGCCTGTTTACAGTCCGTCGCCCCAGTGTTTGCGCAGCCCCTGCTGGGGTCCCGCTGGAAGGCTTTCTCACATAAAACCTCGCTGCCTCTCTAGACCAAGACACAAACCAAACAGTGGCAGATGCCGCATTTATTTTTCTTGTGGACTCATGAGCTCACTTTCTGAAGCTCTTTGGGAGGATGCCCCGGACAGGCCGCCGGCCAAGGTGACAGGGCCCCTTGGGCCCAGACGACAGTGTGGGGTGATGTGGTGTGAAGGGAAGGTCCCCTTGATCAGAGGGAAGGGCAGAGCCCGTGAAGACCCGGGGACACTGTCCCCTCTGGATAGCCCAGAGCTGGGGTCTGTCAGAGCCACGCCTTCTCTTGCCCTCAGCACGGCCCTGCACAGCCACAGGACAGCCCCTCCCAGCAGTCAGGGTGACTGAAAAATGACAACTGCATCCTCTGCTGAAACCACTGCAACAGTTCCTCATCCTGCCTGGAATAAAACCCAAACCCCTTCCCGTGGCTTCTGGGCATTTTGGCCATTGGGTAAAGCCTGGAGACCCCTTTCCAGAATAATGCTTTTACATGTATAAAATAAAACACATGAAGTGTATGTGCTTCTTTGTTCATGCTTGACATGGTGAAGCCCGCAGCTGGTCGAATAGCCACTGCAGTTTTGAATTTGTGGCGAGCAGGATATTTTCAGGCGTCTGACCCGACGGTGATATGAACGGATCTGTGGTTTCCGTTGCTGACGAGCCCCTGGCACTGCTGACACCACTGTGGGCTGCTGGCATCGGGGGCTGCAGCGGGCACTCGTTTTCAGTTAGAGGCTGGTGGAAGGCAATGACATTTTTCGCCATCCAAGTCCAGGGACCCCCTAATGCCCTTCCTCCCCTGGCTGTTGCCTGTGTCTTGGGTCACTCTCTCCTCCCCAGTCATCAGCTGCTCTCGTTGCTTTCTTGTTCTTCAAATACCCAAGCTTGTCTCCAGCCTGGAGACTTCGCAACTACTGTTCCCGCCGCCTGGAATGCTCTTTCCCACAAATTCTCCAGGGGCTTTTAGGTCTCAGGTCAGTTATCACCTCCACGCAGAAAGGCCTTCCCAACCAGCTTCTACAAAGGGGCCAGACTCTCCCTCTAGTTGCTGTCTTCCACACGGTGCTGTTTACTAATGTTCTCTGCCTGTAGCTCCGTCTGAAGTCATCTTTTGTGTAGTTGTGGACGTGTGCATTTTCTGGCTCCCCCGCTGGATGTCCCCTGGCAATAGTGACTGTGTCTTGTCTGATTCACCACTACACCAGTGCCTGGCACATAATAGGAGCTCATTAAATATCGGGTAGATGAAGGAATGAGTGAGGTGAAGTATTGGAAATTGGGGCTCTTAAAAAAAGTAATTTGTGACGTGTGCTTGCCATACCCAAATTTAATCTTAGCCAGGGGTTTAAACCTGAAGTCATAAAAGTACAGACCTAGAAGTTACCTTAGAAAGCACCTACTTGAATGCCCCTCCTCCCCATCCTTACCAGATGGATAAGGAAACTTAGCACAATTACAAGGCTGGGGCCCCAGTCTCTCCTCCACTAAATGGGGAAGGGGCCCGTGGCTCCGGCCCAGGCCAGTTTCCCTTAAGGCTGCAGTTGGACCAGTTCTCACAGTGACAGTAGGTTTCCACGGAGTCCTCAGCTCCCGGAACTGGAGAGCGGACCACACGAGGAGGAAGGGGTTCTTTTAATGTCTGCTGGATGGAACATCAACTAAAGACATTATTAGTTAATAAGCTAATTGTTCACATAAGAAATTAGAGGACCCAAATCAAAGGACTTCTCAGAATGCCCAAAACTTCGAAGGCTAGAACGTCATTGTGAAGATAGAAGATTGTTGAGGTCTGCAAATATTTCTCAGTGACGCAGAAAGTTCCGTTGGGGAAAAGTGTGGCATTTTTATTTATTTAGCTCAGTCTCATTGCGTACTTTATTCTTTCATTAAAAAAAAAAGTATGAAGGGACTTGAGTGAAAGAGTTGATTATTCCACTGTTTGGCAATATTTCTGTAGGAACTGTCCAAAAGCTATATAATAAATCAAGGCCCCTCCACACCCCCAGCGAGACTGACGTTTACGAGGAGGCTGTTCACAGAAAGTAGCTGCTGTGGTGCCTTGTGCCCTCGTGGACGAGGGGATGGGATGGGACGGGACAGGACGGGGGAAATTTCACTTGCCTGGTGGCAGAGCCTCTTCCCAAAGCCTTAACTCTTTCCAGGAGCAGCAGCTCTAAGCTGTGGGGGTTCCTCAAAGAAAGTGTAGAATCTTAGTATTAAAGAAAAACACCAGCAATTTGAAGACTGCCTTGAACCAGCCTAGGACTTGATCATCCATTTCCTCAGCTTGGCAAGTGTTCTTTAAACAAGAAAGCAGCCCACAAATATTTGCCAAGCTCCTATTGTGTGCCAGGCATTGTTGCAGACACAAGAACTGTACCATCGGCCACAGAAGCAGCGCAGCCTTGTGGAAGGACCTCGATCGTTGGCGCTAAGGTCAGCTGGTGGCTCTGCTGCTTCCAGCCGAGTGACACGGAGCAAGTTGTTTAATTTCTCTGGGCGGCAGTTTCTCTGTCTGTAAAATGGAGACACTAGTGCCAAGATGGCAGAGCTGGCGGGAGGGCCAGCAGAGTGCCTTGCATCTGCCATCGCGGTCGTCGCCATTGTCGTCACCACCGTCACTGTCCTCGCCTTCGTTCTCGTCATCACCACCGTGGTTCTGGTGGCTGGAGGGCAGAGGCTGAAGACCCTTTGGGAAGGCTTTGGAGTTTCCCAAAGCAGCCGAATTGGCTACAAGGGATGGATGGAGCTCCTTGTTTCTCTGCTGACATCACGTGGGTCCAGCACCCCAGGAACCCTTACCTTAGGGTCGCCTGAGTCCTGCCCTTTCTTCAGTCCCTGCCTCCAGCAGGAAGGGCCTCTCCTTCCTGGAGGCCCACTCAGATCGGTTCCTGTAGCTCTCCATCCACCTTCCTCTCCTTGGCCCCACAGCATTCCCCGGGGAAGCTGGTGGTGTCGTACGCTGTCTAGACCCCTGGCTTGGCGGGTTTCTTTACACGGACATGTGGTTGTTTTGGAAGGTTGCACCCCAGTGTCCTAATGGGGAAAGCATGGGGGTTTGCTTTAGCTGCAAGGTGGTTTTTAAAAGGGGAATGCACTTGGCATCTTCCCTGTGCAATTAAAAGTTGAATGAATAAAAACTGGATCTGCTGTCTGATTCCGCGGTGGGGCAGTGGGGACACTGACCTCATTTCCTTCATTCTTCGTTGACTCTGTATCCCCTGATGAGTCTGTGGACTCTGAGAGGATGCTCAGAGCTTCACCGTCTTTGCAGCCTCGGCAGGACTATGGCTGAGCGGTCCCTGCTTGTGTCCTGGGATGCTGGCCGGCAGGGACCCCCCCACAGCCTCCCGCAGCTGGGATCTCAGGGCCTCTGTCCTGCAAGGGTTTGGAGGGAAGCCCAGGCCTGGGTCAGCTCAGTCTGACCCTGGACCCCATCCCTGGGGCCTCCAGCCTCCCAGGGGCTGCTCAGCTCAGCTGTCTGATCGGCAGTGGCCCCTTAATTCAGCCCATGGTGGTCTCTGCCGCCACAGCATCGGTGCCCACTGAGTGGAATGGGTCGCTCGGGCAGTCCCCCGGAGATGCGGCAGGGGCGGGTCTGCCTCCCATGCCTTCCCTGTCTGCTCACTCCTGCTCAAGGGCTACTGTGTCGGGCACACCCAGGTCTGGAAAGGATTCCAGGCTCCTGGGACCGGTCCTGCCCCACCCAGGGGCCGGAATGACCTGGGCCCCTTCAGGTCTGCTGGGGCAGCGCGGGAGCTCTTGATTTCATCGTCAGGGAAACGTCATTCTTGTCCTTGGGGTGATAAGGGCGCGTCACGTCTGTCGTTCTGTCACTTGCCATGCCCCAATAAGGCACAGCATCTGCTCGTCCTTGAAGGGCAAGATAAATTTAGATGTGGCGGATTTAGAACATCAGGTGACCTGTTTGTAGCTGTAGCTCTCAGGAGGGAGAGGGCAGCCTGGATTGTCTGCCCACTGTTTTTTGGACATTGGTCTCCCCCATCCATCAAGATCAGTGGCCACCTGAAGTCGAGGGGCGGGGCCTCGGTGCCTGGCACAGGCATGTGTGCCTGGGAGATGCTCAGCGATCCCAGTCAGAGGGCTTCACTTTTGAAGATGCGCAGAATGGCGCACTGACAGGGATTTTACAGGTGACCTGGAATTGGGATTTTCAAAGGCTGCTCTGTAGGGAGGGAGTGCGGGGTGTGATCCAGAGAAAGCTTCTACCTCATCAGGGTTTCTTTTTACCTTTTATGTTTGGGCATCTGTGTAAGACTCTATTCCAGGGATAAAACCAAGTTTGAAACCCACTGCTCTAGGCCAGGTTCCCCATTTTCCAGAGAAGTAAACTGAGTCTCAGAGAGCCAAGTGACTTGCTGAGGTCTCCCCATGAGCTGGCTCCAGGCAGGCTTCCTCCCACTATCTCAGTTTGTTCTAACTAAGTGCCACACTCTGGGGGCCTAAACACCAGAAATGTGCTACCTGGCAGCTCTGGAGGCTGGAAATCGAAGCCAAGACCTTGGAAGGGTCGGTCCCTTCTGAGGAACCAGGGGCAGTCTGCTCCCAGCCTCTCTCCTAGCTCCTTTCTGGCGGTTTGCTGGAATCGTTGGCATTCCTGCACTTACAGAAGCACCACCCCGTCCCTGCCTTCGTTTTCCTGTGGCGTTCTCCCTGTGTGTCTGTGTGTGCCTTTGTCCAGATTTCCCCTTTGACAAGGACACAGTCATTTTGGGCTACAGCCTACCCGAATGACCTCATGTTAACTTGATCACCTCTGTAAAGACCCACCTTCCAAATAAGGTCACATTCAAGAGTACTACGGGTTAGGGCTCCAATATATTCTTTTATGGGGGGATACAGTTCAGCCCCAGATACCCACTCACCTTCTGCCATGGTCTGTGGAGGTCAAATTCCAGGAGACAGGGGACCCTGATCCCCACCAGCTCTGAGGGCGGGGCTCTTCTCACCCTCCTGACCCTGGCTTGGGGTTTAACCCCTGCAGGCCCAGGCTGACGGCTTCCCCACAGGCCACAGGGACGCCTTGGGGGCGGGGGTGAGCTGTTTTCCAAACCACGTGGTCTGGAGCTTTTTCATACTCTCTTGTTGTTGTTGTTGTTGTTGTTGTTCAAGTCATAGTAATTGGTAAACTGTTTTGCTACAAACATACAGAAAATTTTAAGGAAAGGCCACCCATAATTTTACCACTCGGTTCTAGCCACCTGTAACGCCTCTTATTCCTTCTAGCTTTCTCCCATGCCTCTACCTGCCGTTTTGTTTCTTACTTTTTTTTCCTTAATATAATTTCAAAAATTTTTTCCGGTGTCATTAAAATTCTCCATGAATGTGATTTATGGTTTTCCGTTTGACACATTTATGGAGTGTCAGGCTTGAGGCTGGATCTGTGACTAACACACAAGATGTCCCTTCTCCCTGGTGGCCATCCTCCAGGTGAGTGGCCACACGTGTGGCCAGCGGGGAACTAGCTTGCTGCCCTCCACCCAGCATTAGCCAGGCCCCCAGCTTACCTGTGTCTACGGCATATTTACTCTCTGTGGGCCATTCTTGAAGCCACCTGGAATGTAAGCCCTTGCCCAAGAGACTGGCGTGAGCCCGATTTTCAAAGGCTTCATAGCTATCCCATGTCTATATTGTACTAGTTGGTGTGTTTTTTTCCTCCAGCTCCTGGCATTACAATTAATAATCAGGTGAATGTCTTCGTACTTCACTGTGACATTTCCATGTTTGGCTCAGAGGGTGAGAAAGCCCACAGTGTCCTTTTGAAGGCCAGACGTACTCAGCTAAACCTGAGCAGCGGATGCCATGGCCTCTGCCTCCTTTGCTTCCTCTGGAATGTTCCATCTCCAGCTCTGCATCTGCAGACACCATTACCCTGGAACATGCTGCTGGTGGACGGAGCGGGTGAGGTTTGGTGAGACACTGGGCCCCGCCTGCCAACCCCAACCCGCCTCAGTCGCAGGCCTGAGAAGGGCTTTTCTGTCCGTTTTAAGGCCCATTGCTGAAAAAAGGGCAAAAACAAGCTGGTTTAGGCAGCAACGGGGACTTCAAACCAGCCCAAGAGGCCAGCCGACCCTCAGCAGCCTGAGCAGGACAGAGCTCTGTCCCATAAAGAGACGCTGGGACAACACTTTTAATGGTCTCTGCCCAGACTCTATTTACGGAATTTAGTTCCCGGGCTCTGTCTGTTCAGCAGCACCCTGGCAGCATCTGCTCCGGCGTCTGTCTCGGCGTGTTAAACGCTCCTTGTTCCGAGTACCCCGGAGCTAGCACCCATGAGGGGGGAGAAGGAAAAATGTGGGTGGAAGGAGATTTGGGGCCAATGTAAACTTTTCAAATTAAAAAAAAAAACAACACAACCCCAACCAAAGAACAACAACAAAAAATTTATCCCCTAAAGAGCTCCTGTTGACTCCTAACCGTGGCCCTTCCCAGCCAGCGTGAGACAGGAAAACGCAAAATCAAGAAACACGTTGCGAGTGCTGCTTTTTGTTTGTTTGTTTTTTCTGCTTCACACTTGTGCCCTCCTTGCATCATCTTTAAAAATTATTTTTTAATGATCTTTTAGCTCTTTTTCTCTCTACAAACATAATATACATCCATCGATAAAATTTCCAAGGTGTGATCTTGAAAGAGGAAAATAAAAAATTGCCAGTTAGACAACTGCTGTTACCATTGTGGTTTCTGGCTCTTTCATAGTTTGTTCTGCGTATAGAGAGAGAATTGCACCTCCCGTCATCTGTTTCCCTGCCGGGAAGTCAGATGTCACTTTAAATTGAAATACGTGGCTGTGGAATTCCCTTGGGACTGGGAGGCAGAGGCCTGGGAAAGTCGCTTAACCTTGATTTGCTCATCTTTAAAAATGGGGACCCAATAATCCCCACCTTAGTGGATGATCAAGTGGCCAAAGGACTTACTGGTACAAAGCGACTTATAACACACTTTGTAAATTGTCGCATCCATTTCGATGCGACCCTTGGGTTGAACAAATGGCTGAAGTCATTTTCCTGTTTTGCTGGTGCACCGTGACCCTTTTTTCTGAAGCTGCCCTGTGCCTGATCTTAGTGGCCATCACCCCCTCCCTCCAGCTACCCAGAGACCTGAGCCTCCCTTTCCCTCTGCCCTGCCACCCCGGCCCCTGCCCAGCGCACGTGGCCAGCCTATCTCCCAGTCCTGGCAACTCTGCCTCCACGGTGTCTCCTGGGCCGGCCCCTCTCTCCCCGTCCCCTGTTCCCCCCATGCTGGCCACCGTCCTTTCCTGCCTGAACTCTGGTGCTGCTCCCCCATCCCTCAGGCTCGCCCCTTTCCAATCAAGCCAGAGGTCCTTTCTTAAAGAGCCACCTGATCACACCACCACCTGCTTCAGTCGCTTTCCGTTACAGTCAGGTTGGAGGCACAGGTCCTACCAAAGCCGACCAGGCCTGCCTTACCTGCCCTTGCTTACTGCTCCATCTCCGCCCCTCCCGCCTCCCCCGACTCAGCCCTCCCTTCACGTTCCTCTGTCATCAGGCCCGGGTGTCATCAACCCAGGAGTGCCCAGCCCAGACATGTGCCTCTGCTTCCGGCCGGTCAGCTGGGACAGAACGCGTGAGAAGCTCACCCAGCTCAGTCAAGTTGGGATGGAGACAGTGAAGAGCATGAGCCCAGGTGTCAGCGGGTCCCGGGTTTGAGCCAGGCTCCATTCCTTACTGACTAGGACTCCGGACAAGCGGCCTATGTCTCTGGCGCTCAGTCTCCCTATCTACAGAATGGGAACGGGCACATCGCAGCGGGTAAATGAAGGCATGCGCGGGGAAGGCTCCGCACAGGGCCCGGCACATGGTGAGGGCTCATAGGCAGCAGCTGCTTCACCGTCGTCTTCCTCTGCATTGCCACTGTGACTCCTCACCATCACTGTCATCAGCATTCCTGTTTGGGTCAGAGCTTTGTTTCCTGGTTCCCGCCCAGTGGCGGTTGCCAGGTCCTGCTGGTTCTAAGTTTATCTGTTCATTCATTCGTTCATTCATCTGTTAAGCCCTCGCTCTGTGCCAGGGATCCGGGGAGCTGCCAGGTGGTGGGGAGCTGCTTTCACAAGTGGCTCTTGGCAGCACAGGCTGGGCCACATTTATTGCCTTTATGTAACCTGAATATAACGCTCATTCCTCAAATCGCTGTTTACTCTCCCCAGATGTAGAGGGTCTGGATGGTCCACCCCTTCCCTTGCTTAAAGGCCGCCTCAGCCGCCCATCCACTCCTCCTCCAGTGGGAGGGGCCTCTGGGACCCCTGGGTGACAGGCAGTCCCACTCACGAATCCCTGTTCAGCTCTCACTCTGGGCAAGGCCTGCAGAGGGTCCCAAGGGGAGGGGTGAGGCCTGCTCTGTCTCTTATGGACCTGACCTTAGATGGGAAGACAGGGCAGAAAGCACACACACGATGCTGGGAAATAGCCACATGAAAGTGGGCAGCTGTCAAATTTCTGTCCCCAGTACCAAGTGTGCAGAAGTTGGTGGGGAGGGGGACAGAAACATCTCTGTGGGACAGGAAGCTTCCAGTCAACCAGTGGGAGAAAGGGGAGGCTTTGGGGGTCAGCAGGTTCAGCATCATCTGCATCATACAACCAGCATTTCCTGGGTACTAAGTGTGGCCAGCCATCAGGCTACTTGCCTTGCAGACACGCTCAGTGAATCATTAGGAAACCCTATGGTCCAGGCGCATTTTCCTCACCCTTGTTTTATGGGCGCAGTTGCAGAGATTCAGAGAGAGGAGTAAATTGCTCAGTTACAAAGCCCTGGAAGAAGCAGAAACCTGAGCCTCAGTCAAGCTATGCAGGCTGTGGGTTTCTGCTTTGTGGGCCATGCTCTCTCCATGGAGTGGGGACAACATGGGGCATATTTGGGAGGTGAATGTGCACTGCTTTGGTGAGCTGCTTGAGGAGAAGTCAGGAGGGAGAAGTCCAAGAGAGGCTGAGTCAGGCCAGAGACGCCGTCCATGCCTCCAGTTGAAAGGCCAGGTGTCTGTCTGTAGGTAGTAGGGAGCCAGTGACTGTTCATCTCTGGCAGCCCCTGCAGCCATCCTCAGGTGAGAGCGGGGAGCAAAGAGAGGCTGTGGGCCCGGGGGGCCGGGCCCCCAGGACCGTGCGGGATTCCTGCACTGCCCCAGACACTCGGTCTTCACCTGTGATGCCGGGGAGGAGTGAGACCACGGTTCCCAGGGGCCCAGCCTGGGGCCTGGAGTGTGCTGTAAATGGCATGCCTGCTTCTGCTGACAGCACCCTGCAGGGCAGGAGGCAGGAGCCGCTGAGCGTCCATCGCCTGCAGCGGCAGGCTGGGAGCAGGTTTCTCTCTGTGACACTGGGTCACGGGGTGCCTCTCCTATCACCTGTGAGGGCTTGGAGGCAGCAGCTGCTCCCGCTGCCCACCTGTCTCCCCCCGCCTCTCTTTGGGGGTGGCTTCTCGCTCCCCTGCTGTCTGTTCTCACTCCCTCCTCCCCCTGCAGGGCCTTTTGGAAGGCGGCAGATGGGCACGAATGTCACACTGGCCACTTCTTTGCCTGTGCCGCGCGCAGGCCCAGTGCAGAGATCGTCTTGGTCACATTCCCTGTGGGGCCTGCAGACGCCAGCTGACGGGGGCTCAGGATGTGGGTGTGGGCTGCAGAGGGGGTTCTCCACCCCTTGTAGTCCCCTGGCCTCCTCCTCTGGCCGGCCAGCCATGGGACTCATTCATTCCCTTGGACTTTTGCCACCCTCTCTGCCCATGTGGCCTTAATGTGAAAAGAATAGTTTTGAACTGGGCTTGCCTGACAATGTGTGAACCACCTCCCTGCCCCCAGCCTGCACGCCTCCTGGATTCCTGTTTCCATTGGTGGCCTTCCCAGCCTCACTGACAAAACCCCAGGTTTCTGTCCTGTTGGCTGGATCTGTCCCCGCTTCTCTACCCCATTGCCTCGACACCTGCCACCTTGCTCGGACGAGCGCAGTAGCCTCTTCATGGTCCTGTTTCCAGGTGGTTTCTTTTTTCTTTCTGTCCATCCAGTCGGACCTCCTTGTTCGCTGTTCTTAGCCCTCAGGAGCATATTGACTTCTCTGAAGACGCCCATGCTTGGGCCCCTCGCAGGCATAAATGGCCCCTCTCCACTGCCTGTGGGACAGGGTCCAAACCACACAGCCCGGACGCAGGGCCTCTTACCTGGCCCATCCTCGGCCCTGCTCAGCGTGGCCTCTGGCTCTCCACGTAAAGCCACCCGGAGTGGCCCTGTCCCCGTGACCCCCATCGCTGCAAACTTTCAGGCTGGCCATGCCCTTGAATAAGCCTCTCCCAGCACGGTGGTTGACAGCATGGCCTTTCAAGTCGCAGTGTCCAATTCTTGCTCTTCATTTAGGAGCTGTGTGACTTGGAGCAGTTTGCTTAACTTCTCTGAGCTGCAGGGACAGAACGAGAATGGTAGTGATCCTGATAGATGTCACTGGTCAGGGTTTTATTATGGGCCAGACACTGTCCCCAGCACTGTGCGTGGCCTCCTTACGCCACCCCCACCACGTAACCCTAAGAGGGGGGTGCTATTCCTAGGCTCACTGGCAAATAAGGAAATTGGGGTTTGTGGCAGTGAAGCTCTTTGCCTGAGGTCACACACCACGAAGAGGCAGAGCCAGACTCAGGTCCTGTCCAGGTGCTGGTCCACGTTCACATAATGGAGACCACGCCACGCACCTTTCAGGGTTGCTAAGTGGCCATGTGTTTGGAAGTCCCTGCCCAGTGCTGGGCACCCAGGGGAGCTCAGTAAAAAGGCTGCTCAGCCCTTACCCTCTGTCTTCCACTCCACCCAGCCATGTCCTTCCTACCTCCAGGGTCAACAGCCCCTGTGCTAAATAACCTCCACACCCCAACCACCGCCCCCCCCCGCCCCCACGACAGGAAACAGAGCTTGGCTTCAAGTGTCTCACTGTTTTCCTAGGAGGTGTATGATGTTGTCACCACCTTTGTATGCCAGCGCCTCCCCAGTGCCTAGGCCTCTCTAAGTGCTGATAAGGTGTCCGCAAAGCCAGCGAGGGAGTCACCAGGGGAGGGGAGGGAGGAGTGGGCAAGAGAGGGCCTGGCTGTCGGGGGGCCACGGAGGGGTCCCCCAGAGCAGGCCTGCGCCCCCACAGCAGCTCACGGCCGGGTGTAGCCACGCCCGGCCTGGCAGCCACATCCCCGCACCTCCACAGTCCGCAGGGTTGGGGCATTTATTTCAGTTATTTCCTGGCCGTGACCTCCTGGATCAGATTTATCATTTCCTGGACGGGAAGGAAGAAGCCCCACGGGGCTGGGTTTACGGCGGGTGAACACGGTCCTGCCGGCACTGGCTTCCTGCTTGTGCAATGCCGCAGTCAACCCTCGGGCCCGTCTGTGGAGCCCGGCAGCTCCTGATAGACCTGAGGGCTCTCCGGGACATGCAGGCTGGAGTGGCCAGGCTGAGGCGCCTCAGCCAGCTGACGGGCCACCTGGCTGACCTTCCGCATGCCACCAGAGAGGGCTGGCTGGCTCTTGGGTCCTGCTGGGAAGACCCACAAGGATGGGGGTCCTCGCTGCTCGCCTGATGCCCAGGCCCTGACTGAGGCGCCAGGGGAACCAGTTCACCACAAAGCTCACTAGAATGAGCAGGTCTGTCTTGTTCTCTGCCGACAATAGGATCCTCTCAGGATGGAGCTGGCCGGACCTCCCTGTGGTTCAACTAGGGGGTCTTTCTCCCAGGAACCAAGGGAAGGCAGGCCTGCGGAGCTTGGACTGATCGGCCGTCTGCTGTGTCACCCTCCCCACCGCAGCATCCGGGGGGCAGTTACCATTTCTGGGAACCGTTTCATTTCGGTTGACTGTTCAGTCCTGAGGGCTGAGGTACAGCCGGCACCTACTTATCTGAGGGGAGACCAGGCTTATGCTGTCTGTTGACCTCCGGCTTTCCAGAAGAGTCTGCAGGGATTCCCTCTTGTCAACGGAACACAGATCATCCTCCTGAGCCTGGCACCCGTGACCCCCTGCTCTCTCATGTGTGTGCATGTCTGTCACCAGCCTAAGTGTCCTGAAGGCTGGCTGCTGGTTGTCCTGTGTCCCTCCTACCACCACAGAGGTCAGGCAAGTGCTCTGACCTGGAGACAGAATCAGCAGGGGAGGCCATGGGGGGCCCCTGAGAGTGTTCGGGCCAAGAGCGAGGTGTCCCCATTTCTGTGGGCTCCCACGTGCCGTTCTCTGCCTTACTGAGCTGCGCACTCTGCCTCTCCAAGCTGCAGTTTCTGTATTGTTTTGTTCTCAGGGAACGGACTTTCTTTTTTGAGCAGTTTTAGGCTTGTGGAAGCATCGAGCAGAAAGTACTGGGAGCTCCCACATACCCTCTCCAAGCGTCAGCTTTCTCCCCTCAGGTGGGAACAGACACCCACCTTCCTCCTGTGCTGGGGAGCTCATCCTCACCCCCACTTTATGGATGACATAGTTGAGGGACTTGCTCAGGGCCATTGGCTGTTGACTCCAAGGATCCGAGGGGGCAGGGAGTGGACAGGGGCTGGACAAGCCGCTGCTTCTGCCTCCTGCTGAGAGGAACCCTCGGTTGTAAGGCCTCTTTAGGGGGTGGAGAGTCTCCCCAGGAGACGTCGGTCTTCCACCACCTTGGTCTGTAGCAGGGAGGGAGCTCAGCCCCTCCCTGTGGCTGCCAAGCTCCCAGGCCCGTCCTGGTGACTCCCTCGTCCACGTGTGCGGGCGGCTTACTGCTGCGGGGGCCTTGTCGGCGCCCGGGCGGCAGCCCTGCGGTCCGGTCCGGCTGTCCCGCGGACAAGTTTAGGTTCCTCCTGGCCTGTCTGAGCGGGAAGGCCTCATACTGGGAACCCCATTCCCTCACTTTGCAGGTGGGGAAACTGAGGCCCCACAGAGGATAGATAGCCAGGCTGGAGGCTGAGGACAGCAGGAGATCAGGAAGGACCCAGGGCTTCTGGCTGAGTGGCCAGGCCCTGCAGTGCCTTCACCAAGGAGACTGGAAGGCCCCACAATGACACCTCGTGCGGGGGGGGGCGGGGTGTGCGGAGGAGCAGTTCTGAGCCTGTGCAGGAAAGGACCCGTCCTTGGTTCTGGGCCTCCTCTCATCCCACCTTACAGCTAAGTAACCACTTGCTCTAAGTGGTTGCTGTCCATCACGCTGAATTAGGGAAGGGCTTTCTCCTCAGGCCTTGAACCTTCCCTCCCTAGGAGATGGGGACAGCTAGGCAAGCAGAGAGGGAGAGAGGGAGGCCCCACCTGTGCCTGTGGGCATGGCCAGGCAGCGCCAGGTGGCACTGTCCTGATGTCCCTTGTCCTGTTCTGTTCCAGTATCCACCCGTCCCTGTGAGGGAGGGCAGTGTGGTGCCCACAAGCAAACTCTTGCCCACCCAGCCCAGCCTGTGTGCCTTCCAGGCTGAGGGCTGTGCCTCAGCTCCCTGGGCCCCCAGCATGTGCCGCAGCCCCTGCACACAGTAGGTGTGGTTGTGCGTGTGTTTAATGGGGAGTCCCAAGGCCTGGTTTTAGTTTGCACTCTGCCAGTAACCACCCACCTGCATCCCTCTTTGTTCAAACTGCCGGGAAGCCCGCAGCCAAGTTTCATGCCAAAAGCACAGCTCGAGCTCTCCTTCATTCCAAGTCCTGGGGGGGCTCATTTTACCCTCCCCTCCCTCTTGGCTGCTTACTTCCTGTTCTTTGTCTTTCATCAAACAATTGAACATGTACTTTTATTGGGAAAAGCTGTGGGTCCTTTTTGGGCCAGGAACAAGCAATGTATAAATCCATACATTAGAAAGGAAAAGGAGAAAAGGCTCCCTGCTCCACCTGGGAAGCAGGTGTTTCTGACCCCTGTTCCCCTCCCTGGAGAGCGGGCAAATTAGCACCTGTCCTGCTGACTCCAAGGCACACACGAGCAGAAGGTGCTTGACAGGCCAGCGCGCTGAGCGGCGCGCCAGGCTGGGGCCTGCCCCGGGCTCCGGAGGATGAGGTTGCCGCTCTGTGGGACTGGCTCTGGAGCAACCAGCCTAGCGGGCGGGCAAAGCTTGCCCGGCTGGGCACAGCTGGCCAGCTTCCCATTTCAGAGACACTGTCTGGGAGCCTGGCTAGACAGGCCATCGGAAAGTGCCCTGAGGGGGAATAAGACGTCACAAGTCACAGCACCGGCAGCAGGCCAACCACACGTATTGCATCACTTTGCTTTGCTTCTGTCCCTGGTGAAAAGATACAATGACTGAGCATCTGCAGGGAACCAAGATGGTGACGTTGTCCAGAAAAGAGGAGCGCTCTATTGAAAAGGACAAATAGGAGCGCTGAGGGTGGCTGGAGGACAGGACTGCTTGCTCGCCCCCTCAGCCACATTGGAGGGCTGATGGAGGTCCTGGCTGGCAGCAGGAGACAGATGTTTTAACGTGTTGGCACGAGATGGGAGTTGAGCAATCTCCCGCCGTCCTCTGCTCTCCTCCCTCCCAGCGCTTTGGCCCTCGTTAGAGAAAATTGGAGGGAATGAGCTCTGAGCAAAGAGGTTAAATGTGGTCCACTGGCTGTGTTCAGAGAACGGCTCAGGGCTAGGGACCTGAGGGAAGAGAGGAAGGAGGGTGTGGGGTGCTGACCGGCTATGCCGGAAGAAGGCAGGGAGGGAGCTGAGGGGGCCGGGTTGGGAGTGGGCCCACCACGCCACATCTAAAGGCAGAGGCGTAGCTTTGGGAGGTGGTGCGAGGTGACACTCCAGTGGGCTGTTTCCGATGGTTCTGGAAGGAAAGCAAGGAAAGCGGCATCTTTAAAGCCAGACTGAGTTGGGTCCTTGGCTATTCCACAACCTCACTGGACAGCCTTGGGTAAGCCTTCCACCTTCCGGAAGGAGTTCCTCACCCATACCACAGGGTGAACACATAACGCATCCATAGCTCCCGGGTTCTTCATGAGCACCGGCTGAGACTAGGGCCCTCATACGCAGGTGTGGAAATCACGTCCCTGGGGCTGGAGACGGTGGGCAGCACTGGCCATAGGGTCCGCTTCTCTGCAGACCTGGCGACAGCCTTGCTGGGGCCATTGGCCAGCAGCCACATTTTTTCCCTAGTTAGGACTGAACGGTGAACGCCAGCTCTCCCATCCGGGACGGATTCAGCCGCCATGACCTCCTATCTCTCTGAGTTCCTGGGATTCCTAGGACCCTTCACACCGCCACTGGCCGAGGGGAGTTCCTCCGCCCAGGCCGTGGGCCGTCACTCTGGGCCTGCCCGTCTCCACTCCCTTCCGTCGAGGGTGTGCAGCTTGCAGAACTCCCTCCACATTCCCTGAGTTCACACAACCCCCCCACAAGCCCGCAAGCAAGTGATGTTTTCATTCTCGTTTTACAGACCAGACTCCTAGAAGTCGCCCAAGTCACTGGTTTACAGGCAAGGCCTGGCCCACGACTGATCACTGCCGCTTCTTGGGGCTGAATCAGGGTGGTGGCCACCGCGCGGCCTGCCTGGGGACAGGGTGAGGACAGTGTGCAGACGGCCTGGGGGGAGCAGCGTGAGCCCACGCCTGCTGGGTGAGCTCTCCGCCCCTTTCACGGGGATCCTCCCGTCTCAGCACCCTCTGCACGGAGCTCCCGGGCCGTCTGGCCCGAGCAGCCGGCCGCCTCCACCTGTCTCATTTTCTCAGCACACCTTTGGGCCACCGAAAGGTGAGGTGGTGGGAGAAGTGAGTTCCCTTCCAGTCTGAGTTGCCAAATAAAACATTCTATATATGCTAAGAAACATTTTACTTGGTTACTTCTTAACAGGCCAAGTGTACTATTTTCCATCAAAACATTTCCATCATTCAGAAAGTGTCTCTGACACAGAAGCTGCTCCTACTGCATCCCTGTCACAGCTCACATTTTATTTGGGATCCGGTGTTTTCAGAATGTTACCACCTCTTGCTTTGCGTAAGGACCGTGCTCCCTGATGGAAATATTTTGCAAGAATGTTTTCAGCTGTCGTGGTGGTGAAAACTCCTTCAGAAGGTTTTCTTTGTCCGGCTCAGCAAAGTACCCCCTTTCTGTGAAGTCCCTGCCACGTTTTGCTGGCCAGTACGGGTCTTGCCAGGGTGCCGTGACATGGATCAGATCCCATTACAGCAAAAGCCGCTTGAGGTTCATGGAAATGTCTGCGGAAACAATTGCAGGCCCCTCTGCTGACGGCCCCCTTCTTATGTGTAATTTTTGATAGAACACGCAACATAGCAGAAGAATTTGGATGCCCTTGGAAGGTGCTGGAGTGGAGTCTGGCTGCGCTCTCTGTCCAAGTCTCTGATATGGCCACGAGAGAATGTTCTCCTGCTCGTTAGGCAGGTGTTCAACAGCTCCCTCTGGGTCCCAGGTGCTGGGTTAATCAGAGATAAATGCACCCCGGCCCACCCTGAAGGAGACGGGTTGATAGGGAACAAAAGGTGCACGAGCAAGTCCTCCTTCAGTACGTCAGAGCCCCGTCAGGAAAGGCGGCAGGCACAGTGCTTCGGGTGTGAGGTGGATTTAGGTGGTACACAGATGACCTGTGGCTATGCGTTTATTCCTATGTATGTCATTAAAAAATAAGCAATAACCGCAGCAGTAATTTCCCACGTGATATCGCTTAGAAAGGCTACGTTGAAAAAAGGTGGGAGGGTCAATTAAAACCCAAGTCAAAGAAAAATGCCAAGTAAATATTGTAACTAAATGAGTATGGTAACTACTATCGGCGGCAGACTATGGTGGAAAAGGTCATGACAGCGGCTCACAAATGGCTGATGTCTGGAAAAGTGAAGTTCAAGCTTATTGTATGCTGACGGGGTGTCAGGAGCTCTGGCTTGGTTGTCACCCAAGACTCAGGGAACTCTTAGAGGTGGTAATGTTACTATCCCAACAAACCACAGTTGAAAGTGATGCTCAAAGGAGTGAAATGATGTGCCTGAGGTCACATGACCAGTAAGTAGGAGAATTTGGATTTGAACCCTGTGCCGTCTGACTCCTGATCATGAACCGCTATGCTATATGACAAAGGACTGCAGTCCGTCAAATAAAGAAGTAATTATTTTCTCCCTAGGGTATAATCCAGGAAAGCTTTCTAGAGGAGGTGGCCTTGACCGAGGGGTAGGGTTTAGGAAAGGAGGTTTGGGTGGTAAGGCAGAGATCCTATGAACCACATACCTGTGATTTTGGGCTGAATGATTTAAACATTTTTTTCCTCACATACATGAAGTTTTGAAGTAGGTTGTAGGTTGGCTTTTCTGTGTCATCAAGTATGCAGGGTCCTCCTGTCTCTCTGCTCCACACATCTCATGGTCCGAGAGGGCTGATGCTGCTCCAGCCATCGCAGTCTTCTTCCAGGAGGTGGAAAAAGGAAAGGAGTGAAATGGTAAATGCGTATTCCTCCCAATGAGTCAACCACCCGTAAGGAGCTTTTTTGGAAGCTGAACCTAACAGCCTGTCCTCTCGTTGGCCAGCCCTGGTCATGAGGGAGGCTGCCCACGGTGTGCTAGGCTATTGTGAGTGAAGGGCATGGAACAGCAGTTGAGCAGGCAGGGGAAAGCCTGCTCTGAACTGGGACTTGCTTCTGGAGTGGCCCCCATACGCCTAGTCTGTTTGGGATAGTTTGGTGCGTTGATTTGCTGTTTAATTGGACTGTAGAGTTGCAACACGTCAGCGGTGAGGCGTCCCAGGCTGCCCCTACCCCCCCCCCCCGATCCCTTCAGCCTCTCTGCAAAGATGGGAGCCACTCTTCTGAGTGCAAAACAGTCCAGCTCCCCAGCCCTCCACCTTCTGGTACAATCACAGGGGTGCCGCAGATCCAGCGTTCCCTGCAGCTCAGCACTGAATCCTGGGCTTGATTTTGAGCCCTGCGTGGTGCTCACAAGCCCTAGGTGAGTCTAGAGCTCACTGCAGTTGTGAGGCCTGGAAAACACATGTCTCCACCCTCCCCCCCACCCTCCCTCTGCACTCCCTGCCGCCAGGCCCAGGGGCCCGAGGTTGCCTTTCACTTCTCAGTTCTTGGGCATGCAAGCTGGCTGAGTGCCAGGAACTGCATGTTTGAAGAGTTCTCCAAAATCAGTGACGCTCGTCAGTGAGTTGCCGAAGTTGTTCTGAGGCTTTATTTGTTCATGAAAGGTCAATTGTTGTTTATGAGAAGCCCCCCTTTGCTGAGATTGGGGGTCTTCTACATCTCAAATGGTCCCTTTTCACTTTGGGAGACTTATTCTCTTTTTGCAAGACCGTGGAAAGAATGTTAGGGGTGAAATGGACACGAGAGGTGAGATCAATCCCCATTTTCCCATTTTCTTGGTCAGGAAACTTTGCTGCCGCTGGTTGGAGGCAGAAGTGGGGAGCGTCGACCCTGTGTGCCAGTGCTCTGTTGGTTCTGTAATTATTTCCAAGCAAGCAGTATTGTGAAGAGGTTGGAGAGAGCCTTTCCTGTGGCGATAGAAATCAAACTGCTATTAATATGCTAATTACAACAGTTCGTGTTTACCATTTAAGCAGGTCCTGGAGAGCTTTTCCTTGGCAACATTCTGTTCTTGAAATAGAAAGTCCATATTACTTTCTAATGAAAACTCTAAATCTAGGCTTTTCCTATATTCAGCCCTCCCTTTTCCATGGACTTGGTAGGTCCAGCCCTGGCCTCCCGGAAATGAAGACCAGGAAGGCCGGTGAGGTGGGGTGGAGCGGCGCCGCGTGAGGCGGGGAGGGATTGACGCACTTCGGAAAGCGGGCAGCTCCTTAAGCAGTCGGTTTGCAGGGGCCCGGGGCCCAGGCCAGCTACCTGCTAATGTCATTATACATCTAAGCATTATTTTTAGCGGTAGCATCACTCACTCCTAAAACCAGTTCTGCTGGCTTTATTTTTAGGTTGGATGATGCAGGTACTGTTTGGAAATGTCTTTTTCTCCCCACATCACTTTTGTCCTGGAAGTACCTGGTGAAAAACAAAATGGCAGCCACACAGCCAAGGGCAATATAAATGTTTGTTTGGGAAACAGAAGGATGGGTGCTTTATTTGCTTTGAGGGTGGGTCCCAGAGGGCAGGAAGTGGGTTGGCCACACCCCTTAGCTTTCTGAGGAACTGGGTGGGGCCCGAACTGCTGTGTGAACTGAGGGCTTTCTTTCACTGGCTGACTGGAGAGGGAGCCTTTGTTCCAATGAAGGGAATGGGGCTTCCCTAAAGAGCTGACTCTTGAGTCTAGAAGGACAACATATTAGCCAATGTGTTTTATAAATCCGACAAATATTTAAGCACCCACTATGCACCAGACCTAAGTTAGGCACTGGAGAGACACTGGGGAGTGTTCCATGGCTGGGTGATGTAGTGACATGAAACCACTATTTATTATGCTCCCAGATTCTGTGGGTCTGGGATGCGAAGAGGGTAAGGCAGGGATGGCTTATTTCTGTGCGAGACTTGAAGGCTGGGAGCTGGAAGACTTCCACTCACATGTCTGGCTAATGATGGGTCCTTGGTCCCCCTCCACGTGGCTTTACCGTGGGTCCTGGGCTTCCTCACAGCTTGGTGGCTAGTTCCCAGGATAAGCATCCCAGAGTGGGAGAGCTAAGCAGAAGCTGCATCCTTTTTGTGACTCAGCCTCAGAAATCACAGAGAACCCCCTTCGCCATGTTCTGTTGGTTGGACTAGTGACAGGCCCTTTGCCCAAATTCAAAGCGGGGAAGTACAGACCAACCTCCCAGGGGAAGGTGCCAGTCACATTGTATAAAGAGCATATGGGATGCTTGTGTGTGTATTTCATAAAGAGTAAGAGAGACTTGGCAATATGAGCAGGGAAGAAGAAGCTATAACAATGGCAGAGCAGATTTGAAAAGAGAACTTTTAAAAACGGAAATTTAACAAATGAAGTAAAAATTCAATAGATGCATAAAAAAGCATATTAGACTTCGTGGATGCAAAAAAAATTGACAAGTGAAAGGTACATTCAAAGAAATGAACTAGAATGCATCCCAGAGACATACAGAAATGATAATAATAAAAGACAGGGTAAGAGACATGTAGGACATATTGGAAGGTCTAATACACATCCCATTAGGTTGTGGGCGGGAAATAATACAGAAAATGGGAAAGAGGTGATATTTTAAGAGACAATGACTGAGAATTTTGCAGAGTCTTTGACAAGTATGAAACCTCAGGTAGAAAATTCAATGAATTTCAGCATGATAAATAAAAAGAAGCCATAAAATAAATATAAATTAAATAAAAATAAGACATATCAGCATAAGCCTGCAGTGCACCTAAGACAAAGAGACAATTTTAAAAGCAGCCAGAGAGAAAAGCAAGATGTCCTATCTAGGAACTGTGATGAGTCTGTTGGAAGATTTTTCGACAATTATGGAAGCCAGAAATGGTAAAATATCTTCAATATGCTGAGAGAAAATAACTGTTAACCTATAATTCTATATCCAGTGGAAATTCCTTTCGAGAATTAGAGCAAAACTAGAGATAGAAGACAGAGAAAGAAGAACAAAGTTTGGATAATTTACTGCAAATTTATTTCACAATAGGATGTTCTTCAGGCAAAAGAAAACACCAGATGGAAGAGAAATGAGGTGCAAGATAGAATGATGTGCAAAAACTTTGGTAAATATTTAGCTATATTTAAACAAATGCTAGTTGCATAAAATGATGTCTCAGTTGAGGCATTAAATAAAAACAAGACAGAACTAAAATACTGAACAGCTAGAGCATGTAAGCTGGGAGGTCATAATCCGAATTAAAACATTTGAAGCTCCTTCCTTATATTTTTTTCAGAAGGGAAGGATGTTGATGACCTTTGGATTTGTTCAGAACAGTGTAAGTTTGAAACTAGTAGAGTGGCAATTTCCAAACATGAATCAGGACCCTTAGGGGACACTGAGACCATTCCAATAAGGGCAGAACTACTTTCGTAGTCATAATACTATTTTTCCTTTTCACTCTTATTCTCTCATAAGTATAATTTTCTAGAGCCTGCTTGATGTGTGATAACATCATCAGTCTGATGGTTAACAGAGTGTGTGGTTGTATATTCCTGTGTTTTAAATTTTTCTCAGTCATATTTTTTAGTTTAGAAAATATCAATAGGCTATAACCCACACAAACAAAAGCTGTTTGGGGCCCTCAATCACTTTTAGAGGTGTAAAGGTGTTCTGAGCCTCTGAAGTTTGAGAACCTCCCTCTGTGGGTGGAGGCAGGGGTGGGGAGAAGGGTGAGAGAAACAGTGAGACTTAAAAGACAATCTATATAATGGCATTTTCTGAGTCTTGAGAAAATTAGTCCTGTATAGTTATTTTTCAATCTAAAATAACTCAAGATAGAAATGTTTAAATCTAGAGAACTTATGAAGTAATATAGTCTGTAGGCCTGAGAACCTTAGTCTGGAAGAATTTTAAGACTGGGTCATGTTCCTCTGGTGTTACAGCGACACCTACTGAACAACTGGGATATTACAACCCAGCTCTATGGGATGAAGGACTAGGAAGGGTAACTGCTCTATTCGGACTAAAAAGGACATACAAAAAAAAGCAAATTCCGTCAGAGTGTGACATTATAATAGGTTCAGACAAAACACACATTTTCAGAGTCCAGAGGGCAACTCAAAAAAGACATAATGACAGTATCATTGCCTATACGCCCTCGTTCTCAGTTAGATGGAAAATTAATGGTCCATCAGGGAACCTAGAGGATCACGTCAGAGGGACCTTGGGGCTTAAGAAATAACTAGTTACAAAGTTTCATAGAAGTATTGTCTCTGGGCCCAGAATTTTATATATTTTTTAAAAAAGTTCTCCAGGGAACATAGTCATATTTGGAAATATCTGCTCCATCGGGCTCTGTTAAGAATGGCTTGCACCCCCGAGGAACCAGCAAGAGCTGGGCAGCGGAGCTTTGGGTCTCATCTGTGCCAGCGCCTGGCCCCAGCTCTTCCACTGGTTGCGGCCTCATTTCTTCCACTGCCATCAATGCCCAGGTTTGGGGCGCCGAGCCCCAGCTTTAGACCATGCCCTCTATTCGTCCCTTCTTGATTCCTGGATTCCTGTCTGATCTCTGAGGTTGAGCTTGCCAGAGTCCTGATGGCCTCCCTTCCTGATGCCTTGTCAGATCGACCCTTTCACTGGGCCTAGATGCATGTCTACTCCCAGCACTGCCTAAATCCAACTTCAAACAAGCTTTGAGCTTTTCCAGTTCCTTCTCTTTCCTTTGACCCCAGGCTGATTCCATTTGGGCCCCAGAACCCTTAATAGGGAAGAGCCTAGGGCAGAGAAAACTATTAAAAATAAAAAGCAAATAACAAAACAGAAGCACAACCGTCTGTAGGCTTTAGCATCCAGCAGACGGCCCAGCCACCGTTGGTCCCTTTGCTCATGAGTTTCCACCACGGTCCATGGGAGGATTTGCCTTCGTGGGAGCCTTTCTCAAACTGACAAAAAACGAAAGGCTTCGCTTTACTGAAATTTGCTCGCCCGCTCTCCCTTTGGCAACCTGCTGGTGCTGGGCCCTCTCACGGTACCTCTATGCTATTGTCAAGGAAGACCAGCCCTGGGACAGGGCCCTTCCACACGCACTGAACAGCAGCATGTGGGTGAGGCCAGGCCAGGGGAGGAAAAATTCTCAGCAACCAGTGAGGTGTGAAAGCGTCCCGGGCCAAAAGGAGCCCAGAGCCCAGGCGGAGTGAAGTGCCGCCAAATGCCGCCAAATGCCTGGCCCTATTCGCGGTCATGAAAGTGATCTGTACATGTTTTTTTCTTTTCCTTTAAATGATAGAGCAGAACTGAGTAAGGAATAGTGATTTAACTGATTTGACCATAAATGCAGGTGAAGCTTGTTTTTGTTCCAAAAATAAAAAGCGACAAATGGGAGACAGGATGGGCTGTGGCCTTCTGCTTACTCTGGTCCAATTCCTTCGAGCCCAAGACCGTCTCAGCACAGTAAGGAAGTGCTTTCACAGGGACCGGTTGTCTTCAGATCTGTCTCCTGGGAGAGAGAGGCCGAGGCACCAGGTGGGAGCATCACAGCAGGCCGGTTGGTGCTCGGGTCTGGGAGACGTTGGAAAAGGTTACAGCCACTAACGGGGAATGGTGGCGAATGTTCCACTCCGGTGCATACCTGACTGCTGCCTCCTGAATTTCTGCCCCTCGAGGGGAAAGCATTAGAGTCTAAATTGTTGTTGGCTTGGCTGCCCTCCAAAGACCTGCATCCAGGTGCCAGGGAAATTCTGACTGAAGTTTGTTCAATGACAGCAGTAGCAGCTCAAACTCAGCACCCCCACCGGCCCCGTCATTCACAGCTCTGCTTGTGTTTCTTTCCATGCAAGTGAGGGTCCCCCGCTGCCCCCCGATCCCCCGCCCGCCCTGGTGGTCACGTGGCGACCCATGCCCCCTCTTTGTGGATTAGGGCCTCTCCGTTTCCAGTAGCCACGACCAGCAACAGGGCGATGGGTGTTGGGGGGGGGGGCACACTCCTTGACTTGGACACCTCGGCCCCATGGGGACTGGATTTTGGAGAAGGTGTGGAGGCAGCCTCCCAGATTGGGCCAGGCAGCATCTGCTGAGCAGATTCCGGGCCTCTCGTGGTGGCTGCATCGATCACACCCTAAGCGGAGAGGCCTCAGTGTGGAAAGTATGTGAGCCTTGGACGATGCCACGGATGGCCTGGAATGGCTTGGCCCCTCCTATCCCAGACCCCGGCTGACTTCCCCATTGTGCAGTGGAGAAGCAGCCAAGGCCAGCTTGCCCAGTTCCCAGTGCACCAGTGAGTGTGCTGGGCCGGGGTAGTGAGGGCTAGGAGGCGGCGCTCCTGGGTGGCTGCCCCCAGGGCATGGCTGGCCCTGGCCAGAATGCTGTGCCCGTGGTAGCATCTGGCTGTCACTCCCATGAGCCACAGGCTCTTCATCCCCCTTGCTCACCTGAGAAAACAGATTGATTATGCTCAGAACATAGCAAATGCTCCACTTACAGTAGATGCTCTGATCACGTGGTTGGTGTGGGGTCTCCCAGGTGGTAAGTGGTGGGCCGGGATTGACCTTGTGACCACGTCACACCCCGGCCCTGCAGCCCGACTGCCTTCTCCTGGGCCTCCACAGTCCTCTCAGGGAGGCAGGAAGGACAGAGAGAGTTACAGCCCCGTTTTACAGACCAGGAAACTGAGGCCAGATGCTTGTCAGAGATCATTGAACTTGCAAATGGCAGAACTGAGCCTTAACCCTCACTTTTCTGATCACACACCCTGTATTAGTCAGCTCTGGGGCTGCCACAACAAAATACCACAGGCCAAGTGTCTTAACCAACAGATATTTATTTTCTCAGCCTGGAGGCCAGAAGTCTGAGCTCAGGGCACTGATAGAGTCGGTTTCTGATGAGGCCTGTCTTCCTGGCTTAGAGACGGCTGCCTTCTTGCTGTGTCTTCACATGGCCTTTCCTTTGTGTCCTTGGGTGAGAAGAGTCTTTGCTGCCTCTTCCTCTTCTTATAAGGACACCAGGCCTATTGAATTAGCGCTTCAACCCTGTGACCGCATTTAATCTTAATTATCTCCCTAAAGGCCCTATTGCCACATATAGCCACATTGAGGCTTAAGGCTTCAACACATGAATGGCGGGGGATTTGAGGGGGGTACACAAGTCAGTCTGCAATGTACCCTGAGCCCCTTTCACTGTTTTGGGCCCCCAAGATCACACCAGGAGATGGCCGCTACTGCACACCGAAGGAGTCATTTGGCAAGATTGTGCAGGAGCCCAGAGACAGGGCTGGGGCAATTCAAGAAGGCTTCCTGGAGGAGGTGTGTGTGACCCCAGGTGTGTGTTTGTGTGTATATATGCTGGGCTTGGGTAGCTGGCGCATTTGGGACTCTGGCCATTTGAGGGCAACCTCACATGACATCCACCCCACTGATTCCAGATGAGCTGTGTCTGTTTTCCAGGAGCCACTTCCTCAGTTGATGTGGCAAGAGGGAACCGTCTGGTCCCTGCCTGGCCTACAAGTCAGCTGTAGCTTGATGCAGCCAATCAGGTAGCATTTTCTGGTCTTTAATGGGGAAGGGAATGTAATTCTGGGTGTGCAGGGAAAGGCAAAGGAGGGCAGAAGTGGAGCTGAGAACCCTCGGAGCCCTCCTTCTGCAGAGGGATGTTCGCGAGCAGGTGCTGCCTGTGGCAGCCGCCCCAACTCTGTCGGAGCGTGGATACACTGCGCTGGGGGAGCCCTCGCTGCAAATTCTCTTGCCTCCCATCTCAGACTCACCGGCTGGCTGTGGCCGTGCAGGGAATTCTCACTGCCAGGTTTAAATGCACGTTTCTGCTGTGTCTGTTTCTGGAACGTGGGTGGCGTTCCCAAGGCAGAGGGTTGGGTTCCTATACCAAGTCCTCTGTGGGGTCCAGAGCAGATACAGGTTCTGGGTGGGGTTGCAGTAGGTGCACAACCAGGAGGCTGGAAGGGGTGCTAAGGGACACTGTGGAAGGCTGGGGAGGCTGGGGGACTCTGCCGCTTTGGCAGGACTTCCTGTTTGTCACATTTTTCTCCACGGAGGCCACAGTGCCAGGCGCTGCCCCATGGCAAAGTCTGTGAGCCCATCCACTTTTGGGCACGGACCCTATCTTTGGCTTCTCTTGGGCCTATCCCTCCGCTCGCACACCGGGCCCCTGGTGGGCTTTGAAGGTATTTAGTAAGTTGCTTTCCATAGTTTAAGCCTCAGCTCATCTGAAAGGGAAAATGTTAACGTGCTTGAAGCTCTTGCAACCCCCTCGGTAACTGAAGATGGAGTATCTACCCCCTGCCCCCACCTCCCATCCCTTGTTTTCTTCCCCTGTACCTGGCCCAGGTCCTTCAGCTCTGCGCCGCACTCTGTTCCCAGGCCCTCCCTGTGTCTCCATTTCGGCTGAGCTCCCTCTGGGCAGGCGTCGCCTCTGGGACAGCAGACAGGCCGCAGGGAAGGTCTCCTGGCCAGGCGGCTCCTGCCTCCCCAACGCTTGCCGGGAGCAGCAGTGCCTTTGGAGCCAAAAAGACCTGGACTCAGACCCCAGCTCCTCTCCTGACACTGTGTGACCTTGGGCACGGCCCTCAGACTGGCTGCGCCCGGGCAGGGCTCTCCACCCCACAGGGTGGCACTCAGTGAGAGAATGGAGTCTGACAGCACATGGCTGCTGGTCGGTGCTGAATGCACGCGCGATCCCCACGGCGTGAGAGTTCCTGGCGTGCAGTGGGTGACCGTGAACAGATGCCCACACGCACCAATCAGCATGGGGTCTTTGCTGCTCTCCACCTGCCTAGATGGAGACTTCATCTCCTTCCTCACGACTGAAATCACTCCCTTATTCAGCAAGCCCCATTCATTCATGCTCCCATTTCTGAGAACGCGTCATGTGCCAGGCCTCGCACTGGGCACTGGGAACACGGTCATGAATCAGATGGACCCGGGAAGCGGGGAGGGAAATGAATTAGGCAATCACCCGGGCAGACTTCAAAGGTCCCCTGTGCTCAGGGCCATGGAGAAGAGGTTTCTAGGAGCCCAGACCAGAGGCCCGTGCTGGGTGCCCAGCACTGGTGGAGGCTCCAAGGGGGTTCAGAATGGAAAGGGCTCTTTCCCTTAGGAAGTAGGGGCACCAGCTGCGGGCTGCCCCCACTCTGTGCCCTGTGACCATCAGGGACTCGATCCTGCAAGCATGAAGTCAATGTTTAAAAAAAGGCACGTCAGCTCTTAGGAAGCCCTGAGTAGCCCAGTATACAATCTTGTGTTTAGCCATTTAAATAAAGCCGTGGCCCGGGGTCAAAAACCGCCTGGATGCCTTCCCCTTGCGTGCACGCACATTACCCACCTTCCCAGCCCTTGTGAGTGAAGGCTGTGTTATCCCAGGTACCCCTGTGGCCAGCTCGGGGTTGCCCATGCTCTTGGGGAACCCCAGAGACACTTGAGTCTGAGGGACTCGATGTGGCCCGGACAAGGGCAGTTTCGCACACCCTCTGCATCTTGGGAAAACAAATGTGGTTCTCAGTGTGCTGCCTTGAGTTCCTGGAACCAGAGTGTTTATTTTATATAATATACAGCAAAAACGCTTCTGTTGACTTCAGAACCTTCCAACATCCAAACTATAACTCCTACTAAAATGCTCTTTAAATGTGGATTACCCGGAATATCTCAGGGAAGGAAGACAAAATCGGGTTCTGCGTTTCAGGTCACCATCTTTGAAACTAAACACATGCTTCCTGAGACTTGGGTCCTTTAATTCCACCAGGGAAAAGTCCTCATTTGCTCAAGTGCAGGGACGCCTGGAGCACTGCGGGTCCCGCTGAGGAAGGTCAGGTGGGTGCGTTGTATTTGAAGCAACACCCCGGCCTCCCTGTCTGTTGCAAAGGAGCATCTGAAACTCTCTCTGATTTAGGGGATGAGGCTCAGGCGGATCAACCTGGTTCGGCTAACCCCGTACTGGCCGTGTGCACTCACACTGTTTCCTGGTTGGGTCGCAGAGCAGGTGGGTATGGGGGATTTAGACAAGAATATGCAGCGGCTGCTCCTTACAAGAGTAATAGATAGATAGTACCTGCTGAAGGCCCGTCATATACCAGGCACTGTGCTAAACACCTTGATTGAATCATACCTAGGAGGTAGGTCATGTTATTGTTATCTCCATTTTAGGACCAAGAAAGTGAATCTCAGAAAAAGATCATATAGCTAGTAGGCGCTGTATCAGGCAGAGAATAATAGGTTCAGCTACCTTAACAAAGACCCAGGTGAACACAGGTTTAAACGAGGTAGAAGCCTATTTCTCTCTCATGGAACAGTGCTTTGGAAGGGGTCAAGGGCTGCTGGGAAGTTCTATGTGGCTATTCCATCCCCTCTGTCTTTAGGATATTGTCCTGTTCTGCGTGGTCCAAGATGGCGCCCCACAGTGTCTATGGGAAAGGGGATGGTGAAAGAGTGGACCTTTTCCTTTAAGGGCATAATCAGAACTAACTTGGACCCATTATTTCTGCTTGCATTCCATTGTCCAAAGCTTGGTCATCTAGCCACACCTAGCCACAAAGGTGATTGGGAAATGCAGCCTTTCTTTGGGGTGGCCATGTGCCCCCCTAAAAGCTGGACTCCTATGACAGCAGAGAACACGATAAACAGATGTGGGGTGACTGGGATGTGAGCCCAAGTGACCCATGTCCCCCACCTCCCCACTGCCTCTCACCAGGGAGGAACTCTAGGTCAGCTCTAAGAAAAAAATCCCAGAGCTGGACCATAAGCTCCTTGGGTGAGTGAGGTGGTAGGCGTTTCTGGTGGTCTCTGGATCCTCTGGGCTAGCTCAGAGCAGGGCGCTAAGTAGGTGCTCAGCAAATCAGTCTTCAAGAGAGCTTGGGGAACAGGGACCTGGCCTATCAAATCCAACCCCAGCTCAGTAGAGCAAACCTGGATGCAAATATAAGGGGACTGGAAACTGCGTGACCGACCCCCAGCAGGCAGCCAGGTCTGGGATGCCCTTCCAGGGTAGAGCTCTGCAGGTGCTTTGGTCTGGGCCAGAGGTTCAGGGGGTCCTGCTGGCTCTCCCAGCTTAACCCCAACCGTGGAGAGTGTCTGTGAGCTGTGCTTCCAGGATGGAAATTTGACTCTGAGCTCCCTCCGGGAAGACCTGGATTCTCTCCCAGTGGCGGTCACTTGCCTGTGCTGCGTACGTTCCCAATTCCATCCCAGCTCCACGCAGGTCCTGTTTGTCCACTGCTGGCCCCCAGGCGGACCCTGTCTGCAAGGAAGGGTCTTCGCCTCCCTCCCACAAAAGTGTGCTCCAGCCGCCCACTTTAACTGGCCCTGACTCATCCAGAATGAGACGCAGTCCCAGGCTGACCTCTCAGAGCCAGGCCCCCAGCTGAGACGTCTTCCGATGGCTTCCCAAGGCAGGGTGCTGACCCTGAGGAATGGGGAGTTCGCTTGCCCTGTGGTCAGTTCCATTTTCTCAGCAAAGCGCCTCTCCACGCAGGTGCTCAGAAGGAAAAATAAGTAAGCATCGGGGTTTTCAGTGTGGAATTTTTCAATCATCTGAACATTGTTCTTGGCAAAGAATCACTTAAAACAAACAGCCGTGTGGGTTACATTTTTAAACCAGCTACAACCAGGGGTTTCGCCACAATGGTATTCTTTGATCATCTCAGTCTTTCCTTTTTGTCTTTTTCCCACTTATCTGTCTTGTGCTGAGTAACTGAGGAGCCTACGTATTAGGTTTAGCATCAGTTCAGTATCTGTCAGAACGTCTGTTTCAAGCCTGGCAGTCGGAGGGAGGGGCAGAGCCGTGAGCAGAGAGCAGCGCTCCTGGCTGAGACGGAGCTTACCAAGTCTAGACAGTTATGAGATATGTGGCACTCTTTAAAAAGAAAGAAAGGAAGAAAGAAAAGCATGTGTTTGGGGTTCTGCAGGCTTCTATTCTGTATTTGTATAGCTGAGAAAGCTTTAGTTTAAAATAAGTGGTATTTGGCAAGAAGTGGTACTGCCTGCTGACAAATTGACTGTGCTCTTTTACTTAGATAAAAATGAAAAAGCATGAGGCCTTTGCTTTTTTTCCTCTTGATGATTAAAAGCGTCTACTTGGCTCCATGCAGAGGCGGCCCTTGAAGATTTATTTGAGACACCTGTGTGGCATCGATCACAGGCCTTCAGGCTGACAGAAGCAGCTACACTTCACCGTGTTTAAAATGTCAGTCCCAAGGGGAGCTTTGAAAGGCTTGCCTGGGCGTCTCTGTGCCAGACCTGCGTGGGACCCTTGGGTGAGGGTCTTTGAATGGTAATAAAGGACTTCCCCTCCCTGTTCACACTGATCTAGGGCTTCCAGCAGCTGAGGCAGCTAAGTAGCCCTGGGTGATGAATAGGACAAGTCTCCTCTCCTACCTGGGCCTCAGTTTCCCCATCTGACTGAGGAGGGGGTCAGACTGGCTTTCCTTCAGGTTTCCTGCAAGGTTCTGTGACCACCCTCCCTTCTACACACCCTTTCTCTGCTCTGGCATTATTGCGCTATGGGGAGGAGGGTGTCACTGTGGGGAAGGGCCCCGTTTCCCGTGTGGCAGGTCCATTCATCAGCCTGGCCCAGCACAGGGGAGATTTGGAAACAAGTATGTTTGAATACAGCCAATGGCTAGCAAATGGATGAGGTAGGCCGTTAATCTGTTCATTCATTCCCTTGTTAAATGTTACTGCCTGCCAGCTCCAGGCCGGGCTCTAGGTGCTGGGGGTGCAGGAAACAAGGCAGCCTGGGCCCTGCCTGCTCCAACTTGGGTCCAGCCCTGTTTGGACTCCTTTCCTGTTGGCCTAAAGACTTGTCTTGATGTAGGTCTGAGCACAGGAATGTGCTGTGAAACACAGTTCCAACACCCTACTAAAAGCCAAGCGTTGACTTCTGGACACTGAGGACTTGAACGTTTGTCCCCTTGAGAAGCAAGGAATTTGTTTTGACAAGTGTAAACAGGATCCAAGTGAATAATTTTTCTCACGGCTGCTCCTGCTTTAATCAGTGGCATATTTTTTGATGACCTCATAAGTGTTCCAACTGTCCCGGCTCTACAGGGATGTAAAGTGGGTGGCAGCGGAGAGAGAGAATTTATAGCTCATGTGAGGGGGACAAGGCTGACACTGAGGACAGCAGCCAAAGGAATGAGATAGCACGTGCTATTCTGTGGTCACAGGTGTGGGGCAGGCCTCCGAGCTGAAGGGGCCCAGCGCCGGGGCGGGGGCGGCACACTCTGGCTTTCCAGAGGAGAGGAGAGGAGAGGGGAATGTTTTTCAAATAATTCTCTTTGCTGACCCAGCTGTGGAGCATACGTGCCCAGCTGATAGCTGGCCTCTGGGCTCAAGGACACGGTTACATCTAGATTACCAGAGCGCCCCTCTCCCCCGTGGGCCTCTGGAGGTTGGCAGGACATCATCCGCCCCTCCGGGTCCTGGGAGCTGGGGGTGCAGGTGATTGCCTGCTGCTGAGGCAGATCCCTGAAAGCGAGAAGATACAGAAAAGTTGTTCTGCTGTCACGAAGAGCCAAGTTAAAATCCCATCTCTGTCTCTTGCTATCTCAGGGACCTTGTGCTAATAAGTGACTTCTCAGCTCCTCGTTCTTTGACATCTAAAAACATAGGCTGATAACAGCACCTGTTGCGTAGGTGTTATGAAGATGGCAAGAAACAAAGTGTGATGAGTGCCTTGCACGATGCTTCGTGTGCTGCATGCATCCCATGAGCTGCTGTCATTTTCCTGTTGCCACACATGATGGGGCTGTGGGAAGGCCACCTCCTGACCGAAAGGACATTTCTTTCGGAAACTAGCTCCGCCCAGCTCTGTGACAATCCCTGTCTCATATCCCCACCCCTGACCTATCACTCAGATCAGCGAAACCTGAATTGAGACTCCAGCTCCCTCCGTGTCGGTCTCCACCACAGCAGCATCCCTCTGCCCTGTTCCTCGTTTGGAACGCGAGAGCACTGGGGACTTGTGCGCCCACGAACGCCACCCTCACTTCCCAAATCTAGTCGCCCTTGGGTGTGGGTCCGAGCTAAGCCAAGACAGCTTGAAGGGAGGAGTCAACGGGGTCCCACGTTTAATCACCACAGACCCCAGTCAGACTCCAGCGGTCTGGCCAGCCTCTGGGGGGCCGCGATGAGGCAGCTAGGGGAGCTGGAGGTTTGAGAGGAAACTCCAGAAGCAGAAAATGGCTGCCACCTAGCATCAGTCCTCTGTATCCCAAGAATGAGGACCAAGGGGCAGGTACAAGAGAAAGACAAGTTAGGTTTCAAATTAAGAACAGATTTAACACCGTTCTGACAAAGAGGACTGGACACTGTAGGTGGAATGCTTCCTGTCCCCGGAAGTGCATAGGCCAAGGCAGGCTGAGCCAGGGGTGGGGGTCATGCTGAGAGGTTCAGGATGGCTGAGATCTTCGGACCCTGATGCACCAGGACTTGGAGGAGAACATCAGTTGCCTTCACCTTCCCAGGCACTCCCTTCTCCTCCAGCACTTTGGGCCCACACAGATGGGCGCCACGGTGAGCCCTGGCCGGAGGCCCAGGAAGAAATGAGCTGCCTCTCTGCACCGAGGCTGCCATTTGCCTTGGCCCAACCCTCCCACGCCCGCCACTTGTCCAGCCACGTCCTGGCACTGCCCTGCTGTGGCATTTGCTTCATTAGCTCATAGCGCCAGGTGAAGCCAGTATCCCGGGGTCCTGGATGGCTTCAGAGTCTGCCCCGCCCCCCTCCCACCCATCTCCCTGCTGTGTTCCCCCAGCAGGCCAGGGCAGCTGGCAACAAGGGGGGCACAGGCATTGTCATCCAAGAGTCAATCAGAAAAGCACTTGAGAAGGACAGAAGAGGAATAACAATGGGGCCCCACAGTGAGCTGGTGGGAACCAGCAGGCAGGCCGGTCCCCCAGAACAGCCCCTTCCCAGGCCTTCCAGAAATGCCGCCTGTTTGTTAGCTCACACTCACTCTGCTGGTGCTTGCCCAGTGTGGGTGCGGGAAGGCAGGCAGCTACGTATGCTTAGGGACCCTGATGCTGGAGGCAGGCCTGTGCCCACGGTGTCTCCATCCCCTACAGTCCCCTCCCTGGGGAACCACCACATTGGCAGGCAGGGCATTTAAGCTTCCCTTGTTCATCAGCCTCATTTTGTAAAAGGGGAAACCAAGGTCAGAGAGGAGAATGGTGGGTCTGGAGTCATATAGGGGTCAGAGGAGGAGCTGGAGGCAAAGTCCAGACCCCTGCCCCTTGCTGAGCTTTCTGGGAGCGGCCAGTCCGGCAGGGCCCTGTGCTCAGGCCCAGCTCACTTTGGGGGCCCTGAGTCGCCGCAGCTGCCGCTCCCTGTGCAGCACCTAGCCTGTCTCAGCCCCGCCTCAGCCAGACACCCAGAGCGCTTCTGCTCCCCTTGGATGGGAGCCCCACTAGAAGCAACTCTCTGTCATCGAGTCACTTTGGGGGGACCTTCATTTCTGGCTGATTAACTACGGGGTGGGGGGCTTGTTGAACAAGTGTGGGCCTGAGATTTCTGCTCCTCGATCTGGAAGCTTGTCTCCATGCCTCCTTGATTTGTTCTTTTATTTGTTCGATCATTCATTCTACATACACACTCCTGCTCTGGTGCCAGGCACCCCAGGCACTGGGGATAAAAAGCTGACCTGGACTTTTTTTTTAATTCTCACCCAAGGATATGTTAATTGATTTGAGAGAGAGAGAGAGAGAGACTTACTTTGATGTGACAGAGAAACATAGATCAGCAGCCTTCATAAGCCTCCCCACCGAAGGCTGAACCCGCAGCCTTTTGCTGTACAGGATGACGCTCCACTGGACTGAGCCACCCGGCCAGGGCTGAGTTGGACTTCACAGGCGTGTTGGAATCGCCTGGGGAGCTGTAAAAATTGCTGACCTCACCCTCAGAGGTTTGATGCAGTTGGCTGGGTGTGGCCTGGGTATTTTCATTACCAAAGCTACTTGTATCCACATGGAAATTTCTTCCGAAGGAACAAAAAGCTTGTGGGAAGAACGTGGCTCTAAGAAGATGGGCTCCCCAGGATGGCTGCGAGCAGGGTGAGGGGAGGCCTGGGCCACTGGGACGGGCAGCATCGCCACGGACTGAGGCTCTCCCAGGTGCCGGCGCTTAGCAGGCCTGGCCCTGGCTCACCGGAAGGCTACGCTGCGGGCCAGGCAGGGCGAAGCACCGAGTTCCGAGCACCGACCTGCCACCCAGGCTCTGCCCGGCAGGGGACATGCCTGGCAGTCCCAGCACCTTTGCTTCTCAGCAAGCAGCTACATGTCATGCGTCAGCGTTTCCTTTTTGTTGGCATTTTCAAGAGCCACCATCGCCTCTGGGGTGTCGTGCTCAGAGCCCTGTGTGAGCCTGGAAAGAAGGCTTACAGTCACAGAGCAGTGCACATGGGGGACAGCCCAGAGCTGAGAGGTTCGCACCTGCCTTTAGAGATGGCGGGTGAAAGAGCCAGGCCTGGAACCTGATACCCGACTCTGTCCCCAAACCTTTGCAACATGCCAGGCTTGTTCCAGCCACCACCTGTGCAGTCTACCTAGTCACTCTGGGGTTCACCTGCACCGCCCCGCCTGGCCATTTACCCACTCAGTTCTTTGTCCCATTCCCACTACAAGAGAATATCTACATTCTCTACTTTTCTCGGCCTTGGGAATAAGGGAGAAGCCACTGCCTGAATGTGGAGGCTGGTTATGGCCCTGAGGGCCCCCAGGTGACGGCATACACTGCATGTCCTGTCTGGCTCAGCCCCCGGGCCTGCCCCAGACTCCCAGGTGTCTCCTGGGGTTCCACTACACCCAGTGCGTTCAAGCTGGAGACCCGGGCCTTCATTAAAGAGGCGAGGCTGGTAGGGGCTGCTGCCCTGCGCCCCCAGAAGCACACTTCACCCCACCTCTCCTTCGTTTCACAGACCCCCACGACAAGGTCCTCCCTCCGCCCTGACCCCACTTGGCCACCCAGCCCCACACACCCTGCAACTGCATGGATTTTACATGTGGCTTGTCCAGGTGCCACTGACCTTTGAAAGACCCAGCCTTAATAATTTTTGTCCTACAGAGACATGTGACCAGTATAAGGCATTCGGTAGGACTAGAGACCAGACTGAGGGGGGACAAGACACCGGAAGATGGGGCATGATTTGGGAGTGTTTGTGTAATGTGCCATATGTCATTTTTTATTCACATAAAAACATCTTTCTTGAAGTAATCGGAACCCACTCAGCTGTTGCTAACCAAACACCAAATGTTTCCCTTTTCCTCTCTTGCCCCTTCCAAGAGGCGGGCTGTGAAGAATTGCCATTATCCGTGATGCTATCTTGCCTTTCAAACGTCAGAGAGCTTTTTCCTCCAAGCAAACGCCCAATTGTTTTTTCCAGCTTTGGCAGGAATTTTTAAGAGAAAGCTGTTTTCAGAGCACTTTTCTGTTAATTGCTTTAGACCTGGAGTATGGCAAAGCACGGGGCTCGAGTCTGATCCAGTCTGCTTACATCTGTTTTCCAAAATTGCCTCTGGACCTATCAGGAACCACCCCCCATGAAACCGCCCCCCGCCAAACTCCTGGTATTTCGGTAAAATAATGTTAAATAAAATAAAAGGAAACAAAGCAGAAGAGCCCCGCAGGAGGTAGAGATGGCTTCAGGAGTCACTTTTGAATCCCCCCATCCCTGCGCGCACACACCCCACCACGTACAATAAACATGTGGTTTCATTTCCAAGGGCTCTGGTGTTAGCGGTTCCATTTCCTCAGGAAGCTGTGTTTCTTGCTCTTACTTCTGAAATGGAACGTGCATTTTCATTGGCCCAAGTTCAAGGAGTGCCTGGGGCAACAAAGAAAACAGTCCCAAGCAGGTTTCAGTCCTCGGCCACCCCCTCCGCCCTCCCAGCCCTGACTTCTCCTTGCTCCCCACCCACCAGGGCACCAAAGGCAACTCTCCCCCAGGGAGGGGGAAGGCGCGGCCTCGCTCATTTGGGTGCCTGGCCATCTGAGGGGAGCCAAGCCTGTGTTCTGGCCCTCAGTTGGGAAAATCTGGTTGCCCTCCAAGCATCCACATACCACAGGCTCCTAATTAAGAAAGTATGTTCCCATTTCATGTCACTCGAAAGGAATGAAAACAGTGACAGCATTTATTTATCTTCACTATCAATATCATTCCTGTTTCTAAGTCCCACTGGGGGTTATGAGTCTTGAAGGAACTGACTGTGGGTTGTGAGATTTTAACCCCAGCCATGTGCTGGGAGGACACGTGTGGCTTCTTTCTGAGAGGGAGGCTCAAGGCAAGGGAGCAAAAGGCCTGCAGAGCCCGGCCCCTGCCCTCGTGGGGCGTGGAGTCCTCTGGCCGCTCGGCCAGGGGTGGAGCGGCTTTTTCCTTCTTTGGTGCTGATGCAATCAGGTCCCTTCACCCACTACATCCCCCTCCTTTCTTCCGGCATCTTCAGAGGAGGAAAAGCCTCCCTGTCTCAAGTCCCCTAGAGGAGACAGGATCTGTTCGGATGGCAGCTGTCTATGTAGGCCCTGCCACGCGCTAAGTCAAGACCAGGCGCTCCCATGTGTGGCCAGTTCCCGGTAGCAGTGCTCACTGGCTGCCAGGTGATACGGGAGAGAGGATTAAGGGACTTGCTGAGGACTAGATAGCAAGTCAGCCCACTTGGGCGGCTGTGGTAGGGTGCCACAGACTAGATGGCTTATAAACAACAGGCATTCGTTTCTCACAGTTCTGGAGGCTGCCAAGTCCAAGATCAAGGCGCTGGCAGATTGCGTGTCCAGTGAGAACGTGCTTTGTGGTTCAGAAATGGCCATATTCTCTCTGCGCTCTCACACGTCAGAGGGATGAGGGAGCTCTCAGCAATCTGTTAGAAGGGCACTCAGCCCATTCACGAGGGCTCCACCCTCAGGTCCCCAGCGTCACCTCTCAAAGGCCCCACCTTTAGCTACAATGGGGATTAGGTTTCTACATGTATATTTTGGGGCGGGCCGGGGGTGGGGGTCGGGTGGGGGGGGGGAGGACACAAACATTCAGTCTGTAGCAAGTGTCCTTGACAATGGGCCTGAGGTGGGGGTGCCAACAGCAGGGCCTGTAACGACCACAGGCGGAGAGACAAGGGCAGGTTCTCAGCACAGCGCCCATGCTCCACCAGGTGGTGGTGCGGCTGGGACCCTGGCCTTCTTGCGCCTTCTGTTGGTGGACAGCTTGGTACATGTCATGCCCAAGCGGGGTAAGGAAGACCGGAAGCGACCTGGCTGTGTGTCGTGTATTTGTATGCACGCGCACGCACACTTGCTCATGCATTCCCAAACCGTTCCGTTCACTTCCGAGTAAATTTACTTGCGCCCCCACCCAGTGATCATTACATTCTGATTCCTGATCCTTTGTGGTGCCTCACCTCCTATCCCCAAGCAACCTGTCACCTTGTGTCCATCTTCTTGGAGCTATTTTCTTTTTAAAAAATTACTGTGCTGAGAACATTTAATATCAGGTTACCCTCATATAAAATTTTAAGTGCACAGTATATTACTGTTAACTCTAGGCACAATGTTGTGCGGCAGACCTCTAAGGCCGAACCCTCTCATGTAGCCGAAACTTGGTAACCATGGAACGGCCACCCCCTCGTCCCCTCCCTTCAGCCCTGGCAGCCACCACTGTTTCTGTGAGCCTGGCGATTGCAGGTGCCTCATATAGGCGGAGTCGTGCAGTATTAGCCCCTCTGTGACTGGCTTATTTCTTTTCTGACTCTTGGCCTACTGTCCTCAAAGCTCATTCATGTGGTCACATGTGGCAGGATTTCCTTCCTTTTTAACGCTGACTAGTACTCCACTGTGTGTGCGTACCGCCTTTTAGTGCACTCGTTGGTCGATGGACATTCGGGTTGTTTCTAGGTCTTCGTATTGTGAATAGTTCCACAATGAACATGGGAGAGCAAACACCTCTTTGAGATCCTGATTTCAATTCTTTTGGGTAAATGCCCAAAAGTGGGCTCGTTGGATTATATGGTAGTTTTATCTTTGATTTTTTTGTGGATCCTTCACACCCTTTCAGCCACTCCTGAAGGCCCCTTGCAGTGTCTCAGACCTAGCCTTGGATTCTTGCCCTGACATGAGAATTTGCCTCCCCGCTGCGGCTCCCCCTTGCCCCCAACCCTGACCCCTGGCCCCATGTCTCTGGCTGTGATGTGTTTCTTCTTCTGCCCCAGCACGCAGCCTCTCCCCTGCCGGCATTGCCTTCGGTGACCCTGTCACACTCACCCCCATGTTCCAGCGTGCTGTCCCGCGGGCACCGCCCCAGAAACCAACCCCGGGTCACGAGGACAGTATGTGCCCTCTTGTCGGACTTTGCCAGCAGCCCACTACATGCAGCTCTGTCCCGTGGCTGCTCTTCCCAGCCCGTCCGTGCACGTGCCTCCCCCCTGCCCAGCTAGTAGGTGTGCTTACCGCTCAGGACAGAGACGAGGCCTGCGGTGCCATGGCCGCTTCGAGGGCTTGGCGTGCACTGCCCGGTAGGGGCTGAGCCAGTGCCGGTGGACTCGCTAAAGGGGCCGTCTGTGGGAAGGAGCAGTTCTGTCTGCTGTGTGTCTGTCGCAGGAGGTGTGGCCGTCCTGTCTTCCTGGGCCAGCCCTTGGCATGCTTGAGAGGTGTCAATCCCTTGGAGAAACAAAGGACACATGGTTTTCTTCAGTCCAGCTCTTCACCAAGGCAGGATCCCAACCCCAGGCCCTGCACCCTCCCTGCCCAGAGGCCAGGCCTGCACCTCAGGCGACCGTGGCTCCAACAGCAGTGACCTTCTCTGAAAACGTCTCAGCCCGCCTGCTCCCCATCCCATTTGCCCACCTTTCCGTGGACTCTACCTGAATCATTTGCTCTCTAAAACCATGGACACCCCAGTAGGACAATGAACCCACTCCTGTGTCCTTGCCCTTGGAGGCCAGTCCTTACCTGTCGGAGCCTTGCCTGCCATCCCAGGGTGTCCCTCCACCCTCCTGTGTGCACAATGGGCCCCAGCCCCTCCCTGGCACTTTGCCCCTCGACCAAGGGCACAGCTCAGTGTTGGGGAGCTCCTAATGGGCTTTTTAGGACCCCTTTTTAGCCACCTTCCTTTGGACGTGCTTACATTTGTTCTGTCCTCCAGACCTCTGACTGCAGCCAAGGCCAGATGTCACATCACAAAGACCACACCCCTATTCTTGCTCTCAGCCAACGGCCAGCTGCTGACTCCAAGCCTGTTACTGGATCGGGAACCAGCCAGTGTGTGTGAGGCGTAGCCCTTTCTACCCATTTCTTCACACACCCCCAGGCACTGAATTCAAGAAGAGACTCTTAAAGTTGAAGGAACCTTCTAATATCAAAAAGCAAGAGATCTTGGAAGAGAGTTTGTTGAAAAAGTGAAGGACCCAAAAGAATAAAGCTAGAATGATTAGGTGATTGGTGGACACTGGGGACCGGGGGGCCTGATGCCCCTCACTCACATCTCACGTAACAACAGCCTCTTTCTGGTTTGGAGGGAGGGACCAATGAGGCACGTGGCCCAGAGCAGGATTTTCATGTTGTGGAAGAGCTGGGGGGGCGGGGGGCGGCGCACAGTGAGTGTGTGTCTATGCGCGGTGTCCCACGGTTTTCCCAGCTTGAGAGACAGTGATCAGGCAGAAAAGGCTTCTGCCCCTCTGTCTGGGACGCTCCTCATCACCAGCCCCCGCAGACCACGCTGTGATTTCTGCCTCCCCCGTCACCTTGATCAAGACCCAAATTCATCTTCTTCCTTGTGTGGCTTCGTTCTCCATTTCTAAAGGAAGCACAAACATTGCGCTTCGGTTCTGTCCTTGGTGGCGGCGGCGGTGGAGCTTCCTCAAAGACAGACTCATTCATCTTCACATAAGGCTGAGAAAAGGATCTGAGTAGCCGATCACAAATCCTTCTGTTTCTTCCCGGGCTTCCAGCGGGCGACTTTCTTGCCTGGAATCCTCTGTACAGCTGGGAGCGGCACGGAACTGAGGTGCTGACAGCTTGCGTTGGAATCACGTGGTGTTTACTATGCTGGGAGTTTATAACAGCCTTGTTTCCATACTGACAAGCAAGCGCCATATGGAGAGAAAACATGCTGTCAGATGGACCCTTAAGCGATCACAGTGCAGTATGTGAAATCTCATAATTGCTTTTGGAAAAAAGGGGGGCTTAAATCACATAAGCAGTGTGGTGCTCTCTGCCATAATGGAATAAAACCGGAGTTTGACATAAGGCAATTTACTTTCCCTCTGTGTTCCCGCCGGGGAAGCTCAGCTGATTGGGAAAGGCCAGGGCCGTTTGTTTTCCTCACCTGTGGGCGTCGGGCGGTGGGGGAGGCGAGCTGACGGCAGGGGGCTGTGCTAACAGGTGCAGGCCACAGACCTGCCGCCCTCGGGCTCCCTCCTTCCCAGACTCCCTGCTATGCTGACTCTACGAGACGCTAGCACTCATCTTACTTGACATTTTATTACTGTCACTTGGGATCTTGTCTGCTCAGCCCCCCACACACTCCCTTTCTAACAGAATCCAGGATCCCTGAGGGCGGGGACCACATCCCATCCCCACCCCCGCTGACCCTGGCACTCGGTGATGTGGGTTAAATGCTTGTTGGAGTGGCTGTTCGCGAACCATCTGTGTACACGAAAAGGTGGTCTGAACTAAGGTGATAGTTCCAGGCTGGTGTCAGCCCCCAGCCCACCCGAAGAGGGGATGCCATTGAGCAAAGTATCCACTGTGAGAATGAGACATTTTTTGAGTGACTCCTTACACAAAGAATACTTAGAACCTGTGAATTCCTACAAAAACTGTCCCTGCCCTCAGCGGTTTACCAGAAAAAGAGGGCCCCGCAAAACGCCCTGCCTGCAGACCTACCCAGTCACTCGCTTTTTTAATCACAAGAGACAAAAACCCAACACCAACTGGCCTCGGCGGGAGTCTGACAGGGGGCATCAGGGGCAGGCACTGGGCTGGCCCGGGGGGCTGGCTTCAGGGTGCCCGTGACAGTCGTGTGGCACCAGGTTTCTCTCTTCGCTCAGCTCGCTCTCCCCTGTGCTGGCTTCGGTCTCCGCGGGCCCTTGCTGTCCAGTGGGAAAGATGGTTGCGGGAGCTCTGGGATAACCGGCCCTGTGGCCTTGTCACCCCAGAGAGAAGCAAGTGTCTTTCCTGGAAGTTCTAGCAAAAGCCTTGGAAGGACTCCAAGACCCACTCAGGTCACATGAACCTATCGGTGGGGCCATGGGAAGAGGGCTCTGATTGGCTAGGGCCGGATCACATGCTCATCCCTGAGGCTTGTGAACTGTTGGCTCCCTTAGAACCTTAGGCTGGAGGTTTGCAGACAGGGAGAGAAGGCTCCCGAGAGGGAGATGGATCAGACCAAAAAGTCCACATCTGGGATAATAGTAGATGGTGTTTATTGAGCATTCCCTATGTGCCAGGTCCTGGTCTGAGTCCTTTCTACACGTTGTCTTATTTAATCCTCACCATAGTCCTTCGAGCTGGGTATGATTATTGTTCCCAGTTTACAGATGAGGAGACAAAGGGATAAAAGTGTCCAGTCTGTTGCCTCATGTCACACAGGCAGTAAGTGGTCAGGCTGGGATTTGAACCTCTGCGGTTTGGCTCCATAACCCACGCTCTCAGCCCCCAGCCTCCCTGCAGGTGCCTTACCTCCCCTCGGCTGAGCTCTTTGGGCATGGAAATGAGTTGGCCTGATGGCTGTGTTCCCATCCATGCGGTGTTCCCTGTCTTCCTCAGAAACGCCCTCGAGACGCCAATTGTCCTGCTCCCTTCTCTGCATTTGGCAAGGACAGTCAATCCTTCCGTCCAGGAAGCTCTCCCAACCCAGGTCGAACTCACCCGCTTCCTGGTCTCCCCATGAAAGCACCTGACTGTTCCTAGTGCAGCTGCAGAAGCAAAGGGCGAATTTGCAGGGCTCGAGCAGGCGCGAGGCTACGTGCCTCAGTCAGCCCTCTAAGCATCTTTCTGGCTGGAGAGAGCCTCCTGCAGAGCCATTACCCGGAGAGCAAGAGGGGTCACCCCTCTCTCCAGCCTCCATCTGACTTCCAACAAGGGGCCTTTATTGTTTTCAGAGGAAGACTGAGGCCCAGAAAGGGCAAGCGAGTTTCTTGAAGTCACACAGCATGTCATTGGCTAGGCCTCTGGGCTTGGAGTCTTGCAAGGCATTGTCAGAACTCTTGGCCACTGAGTGGCTGAGGGCTGGTCACTTTCTGTCTCTGTGCCCCTGGCGCCTCAGGTGGAAAATGCAGGGCTTCCATAATTTGAAGCATCCTAACAGTAGGTTTTGCTCCAAGTTGGCAAAAATGAAATTTTTTTCCTGTATTTTTTCGGGTGCTTTGAATTATAACTAATGAAAAAATTTTTTCAAACTGCCCAAAGCCAAGCTCATCACTAAGTTTTTCAGATATGGCTGGGCCGCAGGGATGGTGTGGCCCAGAGATTCACAACGTCGCAGGGCACCGGGTCTGCTTTTGTCATTCTCCCCGTTCTGACCCCTCCCTGTGTGTGTCAGCCTCACCCTCACGGCAGCACCCAGCCTCTGGCTGCAGCCACGCGCCCAGCACCTCACTCAACAGGCCCGGCAGAGCCTGGGCTTCACCCTGGCTTTCCCGGCTTGAGTCACATGCCTGCCACCCTCATCCAGTCACTTTAATCAGGGAGTGTGACGTGCTGGTCTGCCAGCCAGGGGACAGCTGCAGGCCCCAGAACTGCTAGCATCTCCATATAGAAGTGAGAACATTGGAGTAGGGAGTGGGCTAGGGGTAGAGGCTGGGCCATAACCGGCACCTTCTTCTCCCAGGGGTGTCCAACCTATGGCCCGTGGGCCACATGCAGCCCGGGATGGCTGTGAATATGGCCCAACACGAAATCGTAAATTTACTTAAAACATTATGAAATTTTTTGTGTGATTACATGTCACAATGTGTTGAATGTGTGGCCCAAGACAACTCTTCTTCCAGTGTGGCCCAGAGACACCCGAAGGCTGGACACCCCGTGTCTGCACTGACCGTGGCTCTGAGTCCGCAGAGCCTGGAGGGTGTGCCAGTCACCCCGCTCCCTCCAGCTGGGGCCTCACGTCCAGGGGAGGGTTGGTGGGATGGCCCTGCCTGGCCCCCGCCTGGCTCTCACCGCATTCTTATTTTCTTGTCTCCAGACAGAGATTACTGCAGTTTATGTGACAAGCAGCCAATTGGGAGGTTGCTTTTCCGGCAGTTCTGTGAAACAAGACCTGGGCTGGAGTGTTACATTCAGTTTCTGGACTCAGTGGTAAGTCCCTGGTCCTGGCGGGGGGAGGGAGGGCCTTTGGTCCTCTGTGACGAGTGATCATTTTTGTCCAAAGGAAAAGGTAGACCATGTGGCTGAGAAGGGTGGGAAGAATGAAATTGTTGCCCAAGAAACTTGCAGTGCAGACTTTGAGAACGCAGGCTTGTCCGCAGGCTGCCCCCGCAGAATGACCGTGGGTGGGCCACCTCCTGCTCAGGGCCTCGGTTCTCGATGCCGTAAAGTGAAGCGCTGTCAGCTGTCTGACGCTGGGAGCCTGGGTTATGCGGGGTTGTGCGTGGGCAAGTGGAATGGTTTTTCCAACATCCCAAGGTCGCTCTTGAATTCCATGGTCCCTTCCCCCAGCAGAGAATCCATTTTCTAAAATTCCAAAGCTTGTGTTTGTGTGCTTGTTTCCTGTCTATGTACCCGCTTGAAAGCAAGCTCCCTGAGGCCGGCCCCTGGCTTCCGGGGCACCCCTGCCTCGCACTGTGCCCGGCGCAGGGAAGTGTTCAGTACACACTTGTGGGAGGTACGTGTGCCGACAGTTCCAAGCTGGTCTGACAGCTGCTGGCGCACGTGGCCGTGATTCATACCGTGGCAACTTCCCACAGGTGTACTCGTTGCTCACCTGTGTAACAATTGCGGATGAGCTGCGTAGGCCCTAAGGACTGATGTAGGAACATGCAGGAGTTCATCAGCACCTGCTCGGGAAGGCAGGGCTGCTCAGCCTGGCCGACTGCCCTTCGGGCTTATGTCCAAGGCGAAGAGTGGAGACCAGTCAAGAGAGAAACGGGGACATTCAGACACCCATCCCCAGGGTGCGGGGCCAAGGGGCTGTTGTCTCCTCTAGGCAGGGGTGTGCGACCTTTGGCGTCTCTGGGCCACACTGGAAGAAGAAGAGTTGTCTTGGGCCACTCATTAAATACACAAACACTAGTGAAAACTGATGAGCAAAAAAAGGTTTTAAGTAAATTTATGATTTTGTGTGGGGCCACATTAATAACCATCCTGGGCCACATGTGGCCTGTGGGCCACGGGTTGGACACCCCTGGGCCCTCTTGGCATCATTGGCTGCAGCCCTCTGTCTTGGTTTAAGGGATAACCCTGGGGGGCCTAAGCTTCTGCGTCTTCCTCGGGGTCTCAATGTGGATCTCCAGACCCACAAGCCTAACAGTCCACTGAATGTCTCTACCAGAAGTCACCAGGAGCCCCTCAAAGTCAACATGTCCTAAACAATCTCAGAACTTCTCCCCAAACTACCAGTTGTGGCATGTTTCCTGTTCCAGTGACCAGCACCCCACAGTCAGCTGAGCTAGAATCCTTTGCGTTGTACTAGACCTCTCCTTCCTCCTTTCCTCCCCCCGCGCAATCAAGGACCATGTGCTCAGCTCCTTGATCTGCCCCAGACCAGTTCTGTCCACACCACAGCCCTTGGCTCGGTCTTCGTGCAGGCTCTCTGCAGGGCTTGTGGAAGCCATCGCAGCGTTCCCAGCCTTGGCTGGGCATGAGATCACCTGGAGAGCCTGAAAAAATACCGGGGCTCGAACTGAAGCCCAGACCCATTAATTTTTATCTCTGGGAGTGGGGCCGAGCGTTTTCATAACTTTATATTATGGAAAATTTCAAACTATTGAAGGTAAAAGTCTACAGAATAGTATAATGAACCCCACGCATCCTTCACCCCCCATCAACCATCAGGAACTCAAGGCCAGTCTTTTTTCACCCACCTCCGTTCCTCTGTAGCATTTTGTAGCAGATCTCACATTTATTATTTTGTCTGTGAACATTTCATATGTAGCTCCAAATGATAAGGGCTCTTTAACAAAAAAAATAACCACAAAACCATTACCACAGCTAAAATATAATTCTTTCCCATCACTTAACACTAGTCAACGTCCTCATTTCTGATTTTCTCATAGTTTTTATAACTGCGTGTTTTCGCAGTTCATAACCACCTCCCTTTGCTCATGCAGAAGAGTGTCCCACGGTCTGAATTTTGTGCTCTCATTCCCATGTGCCATTTAATAGGTTCCTCTGTATTTCTTGTAAATTCATCATTGAATCCAGAAACTTAGGCTTATTTCAATTTGAGGGTTGGGGGACTGACTTCATAAGGGGTTTCGTGTTCTTCTGTCAGGGGACCTATAATATCTGGGTGTCTTTCTCTTTGAGATGGCAGCAGCCATTGATATTCAATATTAAAACCTGTTGATTAATTAGGGGTTGCAATCTGATGACATTCTAAGGCTGTCATTCCTTCTTCATTTGCTAACTTGGAAACACTGTTGATTACTCCTCTTTGGTTGTCCAGTGGAAAAGTTCATGCAGGAAATGCTTGATTCTTCCCCTGTATTTATGTTCTCCGAGTATCAAGGGGTTCACTAGTAGCAACCAGTTAGAGTTTTAAATGTGTGGATTTAAACACGGTGCGTTTTGATGCACAGTAGTCATTATTTTTGATGGTGTTCCATCCCTGGCCAGTGGCAGCCCTTTGGGCGGGCGTCCGAGCCCCTGAGAGGACCCTGGGGACCCCTGGCAGCCTCCTGCCTACCTGGGATAAGGGGCTGTTCGAGGCGCACCTGGAGTTCGTCATCCCCAAGGAGCCCTGGCTCCTCTTACTGGAAAATGGTACCTGGAGACCAGTTTGGCACTAAGAGTGCTTATGACCACTGGACCGGCCATTCTTTGTAGCGGGCAGTGGCATTTTTCTAACTCTCTGCCTGTACTGGGTATCCGTGGTTGGGAAGCACAGACATCCAGGACAGAGGCCAAGTTCTGAGGCTGACTTACCGGACCTCCTGCCAACAGGCCCCTGCCCGCCCTTTCATCCTTGACCTGCCCTGGGTCGTTCCCGGGCCCTACATTCTGGCCCCGCCCCCAGCTTGGGGTCGCCCTGGCTTGCCAGGATGGTCGAAGCCTGTCCCTTGTGGCTGGAGTGGATGGAGCAGGGCAGAGGGGTCTAGGAGAGGTGTCAATCATACCAGACCTGTGCCATTAAAGGACTGGGAGTGAAATGGCAGCCCCCGGAGGGCTGTGAGCAGAGCAGCGGCACGGGCTCACTCAGGTCTTTAAAGGGCTCTCTGACTCTGTGTTGGGAACAGACTACGGGGGGCAAGGGTGGGAGCCGGGAGCTCTGACGGGGGGCCCTGCAGCAGGTCCCCTGAGAGCTGATGGTGGCCTGGCCACGTGGAGGCAGTGGCATGGTGAGGGTGGTGGGATCGGAGGCCCATCGTGAGAGAAGAGTTACGGTGACCCCAAAGTGTTGGCTAGAGCCATGGGAAGGATGGAGTCAGCGGAAAGCTGTGGGCGGCTCATTTGGGGTGGAGGAGAGCTTAATTTTAGGTGCACTCAGCTGGAGGGGCCCATCAGTCGTCCAAGTGGAGATGTTTGGCGGGGGGAGGGTGTTCAGGTCGGAACTTTGTGAGGAAGGTCTGGACCAGAAATAGAAAACAGGGAGTTGTCAACATAGAGCTGGTATTTAGAGCCATAGGTTGGAGGAGCTCACTAAGGAGAGGTACGTGGATGGAGAAGAGGTGACACCAAGCACTGAGTCCTGGACCAAGGCTGCTCCACATTCAGAAAAGATGAGGCCTCAGCATCTTTGGGACCTGTCTAGAGTTGATGAGGCAGAGCAGGGCAAGGCTAGTCCCAGAAGCCAGTGGAATTTTCCAGCCATGTGTCTTGTTAGATGCTTACGGTCCGTTCGGGAAGAAGAAAAAAGCCCAATGGACGCCCATTTTCATTCCGGTCATGCAGACGTTCCCTGTTGCTGGACCTGTACCAGGAGTTTTTTGTGTTGGAAAGGAAATGTGAGTGTGGCTCCCTGCGTTGACATGACAAATGCTCCTTACATATACGCCTTAACGCAGCTGCCACTCACGAGGGGCTGGCCCCGTCCCTTCGCGTTTTGTCTGCATCTCTGGGAATTAGCGGGGCCTTTTCATTGCCCATCTTGACGTCAAATGACCAGCCTTTGGAAACACCTCTTTTACGCACGAAGACTTTATTGAGTTTTCCAGAGCTGGCGCGATTCTCGTCTGAAATACGTTTTTTTCTTTCCGTCCTGCCTGGAATTCTGAGGAGGGAGGAGGTGGCGCTGTCCTGGGTGTCGCCTACCACCCGGTGCTCCTGGCTCAGCCAGCACCATCCTCACCGTTCCCACCTCTGGGCTGACTTTCTGCCAAGTGCAGCTTATTAAAAACAACCCGTCCTCATCGGGCTCTGACGTAGCCCGCAGGAAAGGCTGATCCTCCGCTCAGTCCTCCTGTCTGAGTTTCTCAAGTCAAGCAGAAGGCTGTGACTGTTTTCAAACAGGGCCTGGGTGATTGGCGGGTGTGGGGAGGGTGCGGCAGAACTGCCTGGACACCGCTCATCGGACCGCAGGGTAATTCAGCCTGGGCCGCGGTTGCCCAGGGGACCTGGGAACCTGAGAAGGGCTCCCCCTTCCCTTCCCAGCGAGAAGGGGAGTCACTGACCTAAGTTAAGGCGATGACTAGATTTGGCTTCTGGAGGGCAAAGAAGACTTGCCCTGCTGGTCAAGGGTTGGAAGCAGTTCCAGGTCAATGTGGACCTTCACAGGCAATGGGGTCCTGCCAGGGACTTCTTAAAGATGGGCGTCCTTCTCCTCTAACCCATTTTCTGGGAACCTCGCTGGCCTCTCCGCCCCTCTGAAGCCCTCCCGTGGCCACACTTGGGTGTCTTCTCTATGGGGTTGGGGAGCTTGGCAGACCCACAGCCAAACGTGCTCAGCACATGTTTGTTGGCCGTCTCAGTGTGTCGCGCTGTGTTCCAGCCGTGGGAGACGGCACAGTGAGCCGGAGAGGCACAGTCCCGCCCTCCCGGAGTATGCCTTCTGATTACAGGAAATATTAAAAACACATAAACAAAAATTTTAATGAAGTAATGAACTCACACTAGCTGTGACTATCCGTTATTAGTTGCTGTGTAAGAACTTACCTCAAAGCGTAGCAGTTTGAAACAACCATAAACATTTATTATCTCACAGTGTTGTGGGTCAAGATTTGCAAATGGTTTACTGAGGTGCTCCCAGCTTCAGGTCTCTCAGGAGGTGATCCCACGGGGCTGGCCGGGGCTGTGGGCACCTGGAGGCACAGTCTGTCTTCAAGGTCATGTGCGTGGCCGGCAGGCCAGTCAGGCTGTTGGCAGGAGGCCTTTACATGTGGACCTGACAATGGGACCCCTTGAGTGTCCTCATAGTATGGCTGGTGTTCCTCAGAGCGAGTGACTCGAGAGAGCACGGTGGAAGCTTCAGTGTCCTTTACAGTCCAGCTCCTTCCTGCCACGCCCCTGATGTCGTCATGGTTGGCCAGGTCAGCCCTGCTCAGTATGGAAGAGGCTTCTCAAGACCACGAACAGCAGGAGCGAGGTTTTAGTCAGACCTCCGCTTTTAGTAATGGAGACGGGCAATGAAATGAGGTAACAACAAGCGAAATCACATATCAGGAAATGATAAAAGGCACTCCAGGCCATTCATTGGCCCAGAACTACAGAAAAGAGCTTGAGATCAGTCAGCTATCGTCTGGCTTTAGATAAGCCTGGTTATCCGGAAACTGTGCAGTGAAATGATCTGGTATGCCGCGCCAGGGGAACTAAGTACTCTGCTTCTTTTATTCGTGATAGAAGACAAATACCCAGTCTTTCTGTGCCTGCTGTGATCTTCCAAAAGAGGGAGGGCGGAGAGAGGGAGTCACTCTAGAGACAGACATAGAGACCTTCGAACCGTTGGTGAAGCCAGACTCCAGGAGCAGGGGACCTTGGGAAAGTGCCACTTATAAAATGGGTCCTCCTGGGTGTGCACCATGCTCCCAGACAACACAGCTCTCCTTGAAGCTGCCGTGTTCCTAATGACGTCGCCCCTGAACCCCAGGTGATTGGAGCGAGGAGGAGCCTGTGACCTTTCTTTGGGTTTTATAGATGTGAGGGAAAGTCCTCTTATGGTAGAGAAGGCTTAAAATAAAACAACCTGGGAGCCATCGACTGCCATGTTTTCTGCCACTGGAGCAACACGTCTCAGTCAGCACTGAGAGAATGAGGCCAACACATGCATGCATACATGTGAACGTGTGTGGATGAGAGTGGGTTCCAGAAGTGCCCGTGCCCCAGTTCTTGGTGCTCTAAGCCCAGGTGCATTTCTGTTCTCCCCGCATTTTGGTTGATCAACCCATCCTTGGATTCCAGGAGCCAAGAGATGACAGTTTTGCCTGAACTGGATTATGTTGGGATTCTTTCCTCTTAGAACAAAAAGAGTAACAGGGAGAGTCAAAGACCTTTGCCTGACAAAGAAATGCTGCTGGGGGCTGGGGGACTGGAGGAGGAGAAGCAGCTGGGCAGGGGCCGGACGGGCAGAGCCCCTCAGGGCCACGGGTCTCAGGGGGACAATGAGGCAGATGGGAGGTGACAGCACAGGCCCTCTGTCAGCTGCTGGTGGATTTATCACCTCTGGGGTACACCCTTTCCCTCCCTCCTTCTTTTTAGCTTTTGCCCCAGCCAGGACGTGTCTCACAAGCTAGTGGCTGTGGTCCTGTCAGTAAAGGTCCCGGGTCACCCTGGGGCCACTCCTACCATTCAGTCTATACCCCAGTGTGGCCAGCTGTCTGCTCCTCCTTCCCTTCTTTCTGTGGTCCTGTCCCATCCATCTCCCTATGGGGGCCAGTGAATCCCTTCCTGATCAGACCTAAGTGGGCTCCTCAGAAGGCAGCTGGAGGTCAGAGAAGATGGGTCTTCAAAAAGGGGACGCAGGAACCCATAGTGCCCAGGGAGGGAGCCAGCAGATCACTACCTGCCCTCTCGCCGGCCCCGCAGCAGGGGCACATGGAGACACCCCACCCCCCAGACCACATGGTCGGCACAGGCGAGATGGCAAAGCCAGTGGGGGCAAGTTGGGTTTTCCTCCAGAAAGGGCCATGGCAAGCAGCTCTGCCAGCCAGGCACGTCGCTTGTCCCCACTGTGAGGACACTGGAAAAGCTGACCACATCAGTAATTACAGGAGCCGGAGGAGGCGAGACCTCAGAGCATCTCTGACTTCATCTTCCTGCCAGGGCAGCAGAGGGTCTCCCGGGGGAGGGAGGTGACGTGACATCTGAAGCCAGCCAGAGGCCGAGAGGAATCCGACCCAGACTCTCTGCTCTTCGAACCAGTTTCTCTGGACACACGGCAGGTCCCTTTTTACCAGCTTGCAACTTTTACGTTTTAAACAATCATCTGAGGGAAATACGTCTTAAGAGAGCAGACGCCTTTTCACCAGCATTTCCTGAGGCTGATGGCGCTGTTAGAACCTGCCAAGGGGATGAAATAGTAGGATTGTAAACAAGGGTGTACACAGGTGTTTGTGCTCCTTGGCAGCTGCAGGTACATAAATAATTCTTTTTGCCTTAAACTCAGTGTAGTTTATGCTCTTTGTGTTAGGGCAGCGTCTCCTCCTCCAAGGCTGTTCCTGTGCTTGGCATGAGTCACCGAGCCAAGCGCAGGCTCATTGGATGGCCTCCCTCGGCGAGCACCTCGGGCAGAGAACTCCCCTCCGAGAGGATTGGCACAGGCGCCCTTTGCTGCTCTGGCTGTTCAGGTTGAGCTCCGGGCAGCAGAAGGTTTTGAATGGGCGTTCCAGCAGAGGGGACAGTATGTGTCCCCTCTGTTGAGGGTGGGGACAGACCCCACCACCCTCTCTGTTAGGAGGGCGCTCTCTGACAGAGGGAGGTCACAGGGCCATGCCTTGCATGTGGCTTACCTCTCTTGTCATTAAAGCCATTGTGTAGCTGCCACTTCCCAAGCCAGCTCTAATTGTAACATCCTGGGTTGGTGGCCCAGCCTCTTCTTGGCTGCTTACGTTTTCTGGTTGAAGCTGATCTCAGCAGCTCTTGCCCACGACCTGGGTAAGTGTGGTCCCCCAGTTGTGGGTTTCCAGGTGGTCCCCACCTCAGGGAGTGTGACCAGCCTGAGCTCTGCTCACCCCGCTGGGCTGCCATCGTGCCTCCTCTCTGCAGGTGGCCTCTCGGGACATGTCTCCCATGAGCCCCTCTTGGGGGACCACTGTGGAGACATGGCCTGTCACTCCAGGTGACTTAATCAGGGTAGAAAGCCCGGCTGGAAGCTGTCTGTTGGTTGTCTGCCTCCCAACACAAATGCTCTTCAAGTGGTGGTGACCTGATGTGGACTCTCAAAGAAAGGCCTTTTGATCCCCGGCCGGGATGCCTGTCCCCGCGTGCTCCCGGCTGCCTCCCTGTGGAGCTGTGGCGCCCAGCCACCCAGCCAGGCCTCTGCTGGGAGGCAGCTGACCTGAAAGTGATGTTATTTTCTTTTAACCTGAGTTTTAATACCTAGAGCAATAATATTTTCAGCTGGTCATTGAGGCTGATTAGTGAGTCTGAGGCCTCCGTTTGGTTAAATAGAGCTGCCTTCACAGATATATTTTGGGACGGTGCAAATCCAGGATTCTGCATGGGCTCGAGTTACCCCAAGAGGTGGTCTGGGCCTTGCAAAGCAGCCTGGGTACGTTCGCAGGGCGCCAGACCACGGGGCGGGATGTCAGGACAGCGGACACTGGGTGCTTCTCTCCTTACTCAGGGGAGAGGGTGGTCGGCTGTGCTGTGGCCTCCGCCCCCAGCCCTGTGGCTCGCTGGCTCTGCAGCGTTTGAACTGGTCATGTTTGGTTTCTGAGAGTTTCTGTTCCTTCGTCTGTAAATTGGGACTCATAATACCTGCCTTGCAGGGTGAGTCTGTAATCTACCCCATGCTGGGTGGAGGTGTGTGCTCGTGTATGTATCAGTTTTGGGGGATTGTTGGGGAGCATTGAGGGAGAATATAGCAGGAAGAAAGAGCTACCTTCTCTCCTTAAATGGTCTCAAGACATCACAAATCAAATAATCAAGAAGTGACCGATCCTATAAGGCCCATCCTAATGGCGGGGAGGCAAGGGCCTTTGGAGGGAGGGGTGCGGAGGTGGGGGGCGGGGGCCCCGCGAAGGTCAGGAGGCCTGCGCTTCTGCGCTGGCTCGGCCTCAACCAGCGGTGTGGCCTTAGGCCGGTCCTTCGCTTCCGTGAGCCCCGGCGTCCAGCTCTGTAAAGTCAGTGGTTAGGTTCCTTCCCGAACCACCATCCCGCAGTCCTGTGATTCAAGTGGTCATAGCTTCAGTGTTTCTTCCTTGGAGAAAACCGTGGAGTCTTGATTCTCCACTAGAAGAAAAAGGTGATAAAAGGAAGCTCACTTGCCTTGGATGGAAACAGGCCTGGCTGCCTCTGTGGACACTGCAAGCACCACCCGCGCTTCCCCTTTTCCAGGAGGGTCTTACAGGACGGCCTGTCTCGACTGGGTTGAGAGGCTGCCTTGAGCCAGGCGGAAGGCGTGGGGCACCTACTTCCACAGTGAGACAGAGGGCGAAGGCGTGTCGATCGGTCTGTGCCGATGTCACTGTCTTTGTCTCTTTTGAAATAGCTATACTTTTGGACCGAGGCTGGCAAACCCTTGGATGGTAGATGTTGAAGTTCCCTTGTGTAAATGAGAAAGGCACACTTGCTTACCCAGGCGTCTTGTGGAGTCCAGATCTTTCCTCCACTTGGCGAGTGTGGCAGGTGTTGGGAAAGGAGCCCGTCTTGGGTCAAGGGAAATGAAAAAGCCTGCCTTCCTGAGGCCTCGCCCCTTTAGGGCTAGACCCCGCTGGCTGAGTCTCCGACCTGGAATCCTGAATTCATCGCTGCTGTCGAGGAAGAGCTCTGGGCTTGGAGGTCCAAGTTCCAGCCCTGCCACCTCCTCTGAGGACCCCCACCCTGCCCTTCACACACAGATGAGGGGGTGTAATGGTAGCCCCCACCGCCCTCCCATGTCGCTACCTGGGCTCTTTTGAGGTTCGGGTAAGAGCGTCTGAAAATCTCTGTATGTTCACTTTGTGAGCTGAAAATCTGCAAAAAGTAAGGCATCCCCATGATTGTCTTCTCTTGTAAGGTGTCATAACAACAATGGTAACCAGTACAGCAACTGTTAATTGAGTATTTATTACGTGCCCAGCTCTGGGCTAAGTGAGAGCTTTACTAAGTTCTAGCTGCACAATCACCCTACAAGTCAGTGCTTTCTCCACATGCATTTTATAAAGGTTAAGGAAATTGTCTAAGGTCATGCAGCTTGTAACCTGCCTGACCTAACGCAGCTTCTTGGGGGTGGGCCTTCCAGTTTGGCGGCTTGTTATTTTCCAGTGTCTTCCTTTGACTTATCTTTGCTGGTGGTTCTCAGCCCCAGCTTCCTGGTACCTCAACATCTCAACCCCGGCTGCCTGCATGCCCAGCCCTCGTCCCCAGAAGGTCTGACTTGAGGTGGGGCGGGGTGGGGCCCGAGCACTGCCGTTTGCTCCCCAGGGATCCTGATGTGCAGCCGGAAGGAAAGCCACTGTCCTAGGCACGTGTCTACGAAGGTGCAGCGTAGGCTGGACGGGATGTCTGGTCTTCCGCCCTCTCTGGGCCTCACTCCCTGCCCTGTAGGAGGAGGGGACTAGTCAGGTTACCTCCAGGGCGTCTTCTCCGGGGACCTCGAAAGTTCTGCAAGTATAAGGAGCTCAGAAGCAAATCTTTTATTCTTTTCCTTCTTCTCTTTTAGGCAGAATATGAAGTTACTCCAGATGAAAAACTGGGAGAAAAAGGGAAGGAAATTATGACCAAGTACCTCACCCCAAAGGTAAGAGGCACCCAAGCCCCCCAGCAGGAGTGGGGGCCTGATGTGGGAATATGGGCTCCCAGGTCTGCGCCAGGCTGTGCAGGCAGCTGGGAAGCTCTGCACTGGTGGCTGCCATTGGTCTCAGAGGGCCAGAATCCCCATCCTTCCCCAGAGTGCCCACGCCGGACAGGGCCGAGACAGGCGGTCCAGGCCAGGCCAGCAGGGGGACCACGAGGGGTCGGTGTGGTGCAGAAGCGTTCGGGGGTGATGGGAGGTGCAGGGGGTGGCACAGGCTGTGTTGGCAGAGGTGATGTTGGTGGAACACGGAACAGTGCACCGTGTTCTGAAGCTGGTTCTGGAGTGTACTGAGGGTGAAGGGCCGTCCCGCCCCCTCGGGAGCACCCCATCGTGGCTGAAGGGAGAGAGGGACGGCCCCTTGCCCGCCTTCCAACCCTCCCCGCCTGCCCCTGCCCTCCAGGATCCTGGTGGCGTTGCTTCCCTGGAACTTGTGTCTTCTTACCCCCAGCTTGACGGATAAATGTGTTCTCCATCCATGTCAAAGAGCCTGGCCTGGGAGCCAGGGGTTCTAATCCCAGCTCTTTTACCCACGCAGTCATATTCCCTCACTGGGCCTCAGTCTCCCTTTCTTAAAAGTGGCCCTCCCAGCCCGACCCGCTTCCTGGAGGCCCTGAGAGCCTGAGATGAGACCTGCATGCAAACAGCTTCGCGTGTGTCCTGCACCCCTATGGGCCAACGGTGGTTCCCTCCTCACTCAGGACCTGCACCCCATGGGCTCCAGCCCTCTAGGAAGGTGCTCCTCCTGCCCCAGGCTGCGGGTGGATTAAAGTCACCATATCCCACATCCTGTGTGATGGGGTCCTGGCTGTCCGTCCACCCACACACAGCATGGAAGGGGTGGCAACACCCAGGCCTGTAGGTCAGGAGACGGCCCCGCCCCTAACTTACCATGAAACCTTGATCTTCCCCTGCCCGGGCCTCCATGGCCTTTGCTGTAAAAGGGGCGAGGCTTGGCCACATGATCTCGGAGGTCCCTGCAAACTGGACGACCACAGACTCTCTCTCTGCCGAGGCCACACTGAGGGAGTGACGGGTGATTCCCAACAGGAACCAAACAATGGGAAGCCCACGGTGGGAGACGCTTCTCAGCAGGGAGAGATGTGTGTTGGCAGTGAGACATAGAGACTCCCAGGATGTGACTGACACTTAGCCCCTGAGGAAGGGCAACTCCAACCCAGCTAAGAGTTTGCATGAGTCGGTTTTTACTGAGCTCGATTCAAAAGGCCCTGCCTGCCTGCCTGCCCCTCGGGGGCGGTAACCCCTATGGCCTGTGTCCCCCGGTGGTTGCACTGGGGAGGGAGGCACGGAAGCCAGTGCTGCAGTTCCCTGGGCGGGCGTCCACCCCGGAGCAGGTGGGGTTGTGGTCGGAAGGATCCAGGTCACGGGCAGCAGCCCCTCCCGCCGCAGCCGGGCTGCCGGAAGCCTGCACCCTGGTGAAGGCATCCAGGTGACACGAGGGGCTGACCCACGGCAGCTCCTCCACCCCGGTGGGTGTAAGAAGGGTGGCTCGCTGGCCGAGCGCCTGCAGGAGCTAGCCGTGGCCCGGCTGCTCCTGTGATGGCCCTCGCGTCGGGGAGACGACAGACAGACAATCCTGCTCACAGGTGGCACGGCCCAGGGGAGGGGACCTGCACCAGGCGCAGCTGGCGGGCCTTCGGCCGCCCCCGGCGAAGCTGGTTTCCACAGCGGCTCAGCGATGCCCGCCCAGCTCTGCACCCCCCTCTTCGGGGCTGCGCACCTGCTTGGGTCCCCTCCAGACAATGGCCACTGTCATGAATTCAGGACCCGTTCTGTGCTGGCACCGTCTCACCTAGGCCTCGTTGTTACCGTGTGACGGGATTCTGTTGGCTCCACCTTAGAGGCGAGCGTGGGAGGCCCAGGAGGGACTGTCACTGTCCCAGGTCTCACACCTGGGACCGAGCCCAGGTAGGGGTGACCAGGAGCCCTGTGTCCCCTGCGGTGCCCTGCCTCCCACCCCCGCCCCCTCGCTGCTCACTGCCCCCGTGCTGCGGGTCTGCGGCCCGGCCCATCTCCGTGAGGTGAGGTGGATCTTTGCCCGGCCTCACCGGCCTGTCTGCCTACCCACGGGCTGCCGCAGGGCTGCTGCTTCCCTTGCTCCCGGCCTTGGCCCGCCTCGTCCTCAGGTCTCTGCTCGCAGACCCCCAGGCTGGGTCCTCCAGCCTCTGTGCCCTGCTCAGTGCTGGCGGGGAGGGGCCCAGCCTCCCCGTCCACTCAGATGGTTTTACAAGTGCCTCCAAGCTTGCCAACATTTTTTCCCAAATACTCCTCAGTTTTTAAAATTTAAACCACACCATATGTTGTGGCCCAGGGGCTGGGGGTGGTGGTCGATGGGGTCCCATGGGGCAACTGTTTTCCTACAATAAATTTTGCACTGCCTTCCCAGCCCTTCCTGTGGCCGCTCCCTCAGGAGCCTGCTTTCCTTCTCAGCCCTGCAAACGCCCCAGGTGCTGGGGCGCAAGGGGTTGGGAGAGTGGCCAAGGCCCCAGCACTGGCTGAGGCCTTGGGACAACCTTCAGAGCCATTGTCCCCAAGTCCTGATTGTCCTTACCCTGGGCCCTCTCAAGATGCAGCTCAGGTGTCTCGGCTCCAAGAACCATTTTCCAGAGGGTAGGCCATAGGAACCTGGTCGCTGGAGAGGCTCTGGGAAAAAAACACCCGTGTGGTCAATTATGTGTACATAACACTGCATGCGACATCTCCCCTCCTGAAGATTCAGGGGACCTGAGAGCACGTTAGGGGCTCTATGAGGTCCTGCAGTGAAGAAACCTGTATGACTGCTAACAAAATATTTCCCAGACTCATACGACCATAAAACCTTCTCTCCTTTTTCAAACTTCACATCCTGCTACACATCCCGGGGTCTGCCGACCGGGTCTCCTCCTGCTCCACATGCTTCCTCCCGGGACCGGCCGCAGCCCCACCCTGGCTCCACCATGCCCTTCCTCAGCCTCATCTGGACATCTGCACCTCACTGTCTTTGCCCAGGCTGTCCCCTGCACGGCCCCTCACCTGCAGGTGTGGCCGCCCCCACCGTCTTCCCCTCTGTGTCCCTGCCCAGCCCGGCACCTCCGGCCGCACAGCCTCCCCGCCTCCGGGCACAGCTCCTACCGGGGTCGTGCTGCGAGTGAGGCTCTGCTGCGTGTCCTCACGTCCACATGGCCAGCGCCTGCGTGGTTTGACGGCGGGTTCTGAGGAGCCCGCCTTGCAGGGGTGACAGCGTATCAACAGATCAGCCAGACACACTGTGACATAGCAGCGGTGGAACTGTGCAGGGGAGGTGGGGTGGGGCTCGGGAGACTCTGTCGCAGACCAGCCTGGGCGGGCGAGCCGGGGAGGCTTCTGGGAGGTGATGTGGCTGGACCAGAGACGAGGAGGAGGAATCAATGAAAGGAAAGAAGGGCCTTTCATGGGCAAAGGTTAGAGTTCTCACCTAGGGACATCACCCCCTCCAGGGGATGTCCCATTTGGCAGTGTCTGGAAATATATTTTTTAAAGATTTTATTTACTTATTTTTGGAGAGGGGAAGGGGGGAGGAGAGAGACAAACATCAGTGTGTGGTCACGTATCACACACCCTCTACTGGGGACCTGGCCTGCAACCCAGGCATGTGCCCTGACTGGGAATCGATCCAGCGACCCTTTGGTTTGCAAGCCAGCACTCAATCCCCTGAGCCACACCAGCCAGGGCTGGAGATATGTTTTATTGACACATGTGGTAGGATGTACTACTAACATGTAATGGATATGGGCCAGGGGTACTGCTGAACATCCGGCAGTGTACAGGGTGGCCCTGCAGCAAAGAATGAGCTGGCCTCAAATGCCCGTAGTGCTAAGGCTGAGAAACCCTGGTGCAGAGGTAGGAAAGGTGCAGGGTGGTCAGCTGTGTAGGAGAGGAAGGTAGAGGGATGGGCCCTCCGGGCAGCAGGGCCTGGAAAACCACATCAGGGGCTTTGACACCGTTCCAAGGGCAGTGGGAGCTACTGGGGCTCTGCTTGCCGTTTGCAGTTTAGGAGGAGGAGAAAGGAGACGGGGAGAGGCCGGAGGCAGGAGACCATCCAGGGACCTGAGCGTGGGGGTGGTCACTGAGTGGGTGCGGGCCCAAGAAGGACTGGCCACCCGGGATGGGGTCATTGCTATAGGCGGCAGGGTCACTGGCTCGTTGGGCGGAGGTAATGGCAGCTGCTCCCTCCGGGTGTCCCCAGCCCAGCACAGTGTGGACGCGAGGCTCTCGTTCATGGCCAGGTGGTTTGATGAAGGCAGTGAGGGGCCCTGGGGGGCTTCTACCGTGGGCTCTGTCCTCTCCTGCCTCATGTCTCTTTCTGGAGAACTGACACTTGGCTGGCTTGTGTCCCCCAGTGTCTGACTTGGGGTGTTTGCTGGGAGTCTGGCTGGAAAGTCCCCACTTAAAGTCCTAGTGTAAGCCCAACACTGAATTCTCGGCCCTCGTGGGGCGATGCTCTTCAAACCCACAAAGTCCCCTCCTTGGATGATGCCTGGAGCCCTGCGTCAGTTGCCCGTACACGGCCAGCTTTGCTCTGGGGTCTGGGGTGGGCTTTGGAATGGGCCGAAGGCTGTTGCGATCTGACACAGAGGCAGCAGAATGCTGCGAGAAGGTGCATTTTAGAACCAGGTAGACCTGGGTTGGCAGCCAGACTTGGCTCTGAGCTGTGTAGCCTCAGGATAGTCACTTAACCTCTCTGTGCCGCAGGCTACTCATTTGTCGCATGGGCAGGGCAGTGATGGGGGTCACAAATACCAGCAAGAGCAGAGCCCAGGAGCTGGTACATATTACACACTCACTCAGCATTGGCTGTCATCTGACGGTCCCCTCCCTTGTCTGCCCTTTCAAAATTAGGCTGTTGAATGAGGAAATCATTCAGACGTGAACGCCCGCTGTGGAGTTGTGAGAGGCCAAGCAGGGGTCTGGAGGGCCCCCAGCCACGGAGGGCTGGCCAGAGAGGCTGGACTCCTTAAAAGGCAAGGCATTAGTCAGCCCAGGCTGGTGCGGCTCAGTTGGTTGGAGCGTTGTCCCATAACCAAAAGGTTGTGAGTTCGATTCCCAGTCCAGGTGTGTATTGGATACAGCCAATCAATGTTTCTCTCTCACATCGATGTCTCCCTCTTTCCCTTCCTCTCTCTCTAAGAGCAATGGGAAAATGTCCTTTAGTGAGGGGAAAAAAGAAAAAAATTAAAGGCAATGTGTTAGTCAGGACGTTTAATGCTAGCAGCCACAACAAACAAACCCAAATCTCAAGGGCTTCACACAATGACAGAGATTTCTTTCTTATGCACCATCTGATTGGGTCTTCAACTCTCCTGGGTGAACACCAGCGTCCTGGCTGCCTTTATGGCTCCACCGTCTTGAAGCTGTTGTCGCACAGGCATCACCGAAGGGGAAGAGAAGGGTGGCAGAGGCACATGAGCCTCGGCCTGGAGTGACATGTCACTTCCTCTCCCAGTCCACTGGCCCACGCGCGGGGCTTTGGGGTTTGGGGGAGCACGTGCAGCGTCGTGTCCTCCCTGTGTTCACCGCCCAGCCCCCAAGCGGAAAACATTGTCTGTGGGGCAGGCTGCTGTCTGGGGCTGGTGAGGCGGCCGGGAGCCTTAGAGGCTCGTATTTCATTCTTTTATGTGACTGAATAATATTACATTGGAAGGATAGGCCATATTTTGTTTATCTTCTCGTCAATTGACAGATTCTTAGTGGCGTGCCTTAGAGGCGGCCTCAGGCTTGCCAGCTCCGAGAGGCTGCCCAGGGGCCGCTGATGGAGGCAGACGTGTGTGCGGGGCTCTGCAGAGATCTGGACAGCTCACCGGCCAAGTAGGTACCTGCAGACTGGAAGTGATACAGGCGACAGGTATGCAGGGGCAGGGGTGCTCTGAGCTGGGAAATTACTGATAGTGATCATGGGATCCTGAAAACAGTATTGCGTACTGTCATCGTTCATCCCTATAGACTTCACTTTTTAAATACTAGCTTTGTGGAAATGTCATTTGCGTGCCATAAAAGTCGCCCTTTTGAAGTGTGCGGTTCAATGGCTTGTGAAATATTGAGTTGTATAGCTATCGCCGTCACCTGATTCCAGGACATTTTATCACCCCCAATAGAAACTCTGTGCCCAATAGCAGCCACTCTCCGTTTCCCTCTCCTCCCGGCCCTGGCAACCACTAGCCTACTTCCTGTGTCTATGGATTCGCCCGTTCTGGACATTCCACATGAACAGAATCGTACAATGCAGGGACTTTCGTGACTACTTATTTCACTTAGCATGTCTTCGGGGTTCATCTATGCTATAGCCTGTATCCGTATTTCATTCTTTTATGTGACTGAATAATATTACATTGGAAGGATAGGCCATATTTTGTTTATCTTCTCGTCAATTGACAGATTCTTGGATTGTTTCCACTTTCTGGCTTTTACGAATAATGCTGCTATGAACATTCATGTACAAGTTTTTACATGGACACGTTTTCATTTCTGCTGGGGATACACTTAGGAGTGGGATCGCAGGTCATGGGGTAACGATGTTTGATCATTTGAGGACCTACCAGACTGTTCAAAGTGGCAGCGCCTATTGACATTCCCACCAACAGTGTATGAAGGGTCCGACCTCTCTACATCCTCCTCAATACTTGATATTTTCTGTCTTTTTCATTTTTTTCATCCTAGTGGGTGTGAAGTAGTTTCTCATTGTGGTTCTGATTTGCATTTCCCTAAGGACTGAGGATGTTGAGCACATTTTCATGTGCTTATCGGCCATTTGTATGTCATCTTTGGAGAAACGTCTATTCAAATCCCTTGCCCATTTTTAAATTGGATTTTTTATCTTCTTTATGTTGAATTTTAAGAGTTCTTTGTATGTTCTGGATACTAGTTCCTTTTCAGATGTATATGATTTGCAACTGTTTTCTTCCATTCTATGAGTTGTCTTTTTCTTTGTTGGTGATGTCCTTTGAAGCATAAAGATTTTAAATTTTTAGAAACTCAGATTTAGTCTTGTGACTTGTTTTTACTTGGTCTTATCTGTCCTTGTAAGAAGGCCTCAGTTTGGAGGGGCGGGACAAGGTGTGTATGGGGATAAGTAAACAAATCCTAGTGCACATTAGGCCTGTGAATCTGTCTCCCTCTGGAAAACCAAAGCCCAGTTGCCTGTTGGAAACAGTTGGGCCAGGCCTGATCCTCCAGGAATGTTACAGCCCTTCTGCTCATTGGCATGGCGACGTTCTTGAGGCCCTCTCTGTCCAGCACCGCCATGGCGCCCCCTTTTTCCAAAAGGGCCTGCCTTTTTCACTGAGTGATTCAATATTTCATTATGTCCCTGCCCCTCCATCTTCCCAGCAGCTCCCCAAGATGGTTATCAGTGTGCCCATTTTACAAATCAGGCAACCGAGGTTAGGGAAGGGGCGAGGCTGGCTTAGAGTTATGGAGGCACGCCTAAGCGGGGCCCTTGAGTATCCTGCTTTGGTGGCGTTGTTGCTGTGGTTCATTTTAATTAGGCCCAAGAGCAGCTGGGCCAGGCCTCCAGCTTGGAGCTGCCCCTCCCCATCCCCATGGCCTGGCAGGTGGTTCCAGTGGAGTCCTGAGCAGCTCAGATCTGGTGGGGGGTGTTGCCGACAGGGCCCACGTGGGTTTCTCCTGATGGGGACGTGGACAGGTGTGTTGGAGCAGGCTTCTGACCGGAGCCCCGTCCTGAGAGGGTGCCAGGAGTGCCCCAGGCAGGCCGCCCTCGGAGAGCAGGTCTTGCTGGAGGTCCGCTGGCAGGATACTGTTCTCTGGGCACTCCACAGGCGCTTGCCTCTTTGTTTCTATAACAATGATAGCGTAAGGCGGGGAAGTTTGTTCTTGTTGGGGAGGGGGGGAAATTACCCATCAGCCCAAGTCCCTGCACAAAAGAAACCTATTCCGAGCGCTTGTTTGGCTCTCCAGAAAACATCCACCTTTTAAAAAGTAAAGAGTTTGAATGAAAGGAAATAGCAATTCCTCTAAGCTCCCTTCTCTTCGGACTCCGGCTCGCAGCCTCCCTTCACCGGTCAGCGGCGCAGGGTCTGAGATGGCCCAGGCAGCCTGGCTGCTCAGCGGGGCCAGTCCCCCGCCCCTGGGGCAGTTCGCCGCTTCAGTCTGTGTCCTCAGTTTCCCAGGGCAGCCCAGCTCCGCCACTTCCCAGCCGTGCATCCTTGGAGCCTCAGCTTGCCCGTCCGTGCACAGGGACGATGGCAGGGGTGCTCACATGGGCTCGTGGCCTTTGGTCCTTCTCCAGATACCTTCGCAGTGAAGTTTTTGCTCTAACTGCATACCACCCATACAATAATTTTTGTGACATTTTTCTCTAAACCAATCCATCTTTTAACTGAAAATAAAATGAGCGTGAAAAGGAAACTTTGTATCAGGAACATATATGGAAAACCAGTATTGATTTGTCACACACAAAGGTGACTGCAAAAATTGACATCGAATTCTAGCTGGATACTCTTTTGCCTGCCTAAGGCTCTGAGCCTGAAGCCTCCTTCCTGAGAATTAGAGATGGTAGCGAGATGGCAGCGCCACACTGAGACTGTCTTCTTGAGGCTGGGAGGCTTGAAGAATTCAAAGGGGCCTGCCTTTTTCACTGAGCGATTCAATATTATTTCATTATGTCCCTGTACCTCAAAGACCACCTCATCATCTTTGGAAAATGCTGGGCTACCTGTCTCCTTCCCAGCCCTGATGCCTTTTAGAAACGAGGGCTCCCTGGAGACATCTAGACAGTGTGACCTAAAGCCAAGAGCACTGGACGAGAGGTCAGGCTTGTCCTTTGATCTCCCTTTCTGGGGTCTGCAGCCTTGGGGGAGCTGACGTAGAGCCTGCCTAACCACCCGACCAAGGTGGTCTCCGGGGCAACCTAGGGCACAGAACAAGGGTGGCTTAGGCAGATAAATCCCTCTGCCCCGAGTGCGTGCCCCGTCCTCTGTGGGGCCTGGGCGCCCAGCCACTGGCCCTAGAGCCACTTCTCATCTCTGCTAAGACAACTTGGCCCTTGCCTGTCCCCCGGCACCCAGAACAGCCTTTCCACCTCATTGTCAATGAGTCTGATGAGCCTGGAGTCCGCCTTCGCTTGAGCCGGGCTGAGCAGGCCGAGCAGGGCCGGCAGGGCAGCGGGCCAGCCCGGCCCCGCACCCTGGCTTTTCCCACTTCCCATCACGGCACTGCTAGAAGACAGGGTGAAGGAGGGTTGAAAAGAAAACTTGAGAAAGGGACTGTTCCTGGAGTTTTCTCAAGCCGCAGTGGGGGAGGGGCAGGGGCTGGGCCTCTTTCTCTTCCATTTTTAGGAGCAGCAGAGAGAGGAAATCAAGACAAATAAGGCCACATTTGGGCTCACTAGCTGTCCTGGGTCAAGACAGAAGAGAGCTAGCATTTATTGAGCAACTACTGTGTGCCTGGAACTTCATGTTTTATGTTTAACTGGGTTCTCAGAAGAGCCAGCTGAAATGATAAGAAATGGGGGTCAAAGAGGTTAAGTAATTGCCCAAGAACCCCCAGCTGGGGCCAGAGTGGGGCACAGAACCCAGGCCTGGCCTCTTCCCACACCCCTCACATCCAGATGCCCCCTCTCTCTGGGCCTCGGCTTTGCCCTGGGCAGAGTGGGGACGGAGGTTGGCCAGATGGTGTCTGAGAGGCCCCGCCCACTGTAACCACCTGGAACAATGATAAAACCTGCAGGCCCAGGACCAGCTCTCACTCTCTGCCAAACACAGTGTTGTCTTCTCAAAAGGCAATCAAATCAGCGCCACCCCCACCGAGGTGCTTCAGGGACGAGTAGATCCAGGAGGGCAGGGGGGCCAAACTGAGGGTGTGCATGCCGGCCGGTCCCTCCTGGCCCCATCCAGCTACTGGCCCTGAACCTGGGCACCGACTTCCACTTTGCGCGGGGTCCTTAGCATCTGTTCCTGTCGCAGTCTCCCCACACAGCATTTTAAGCAGCCATGTAATTGTCCTTCAAATGACATACTTTATTTTCTCCCCCAACCTTTCCTGGAAAACAAATTCTCTTTGCCCAAAGCCTGATCTTTTTTCTGCCCCTGATGTTCCTGAGACTGACGCGCCAGCTGGGGCTCCTCACAGCAGGCCCGAGGGTGCCCGTCTGGGTCCCTTTTCCTTTCTCGTGACCTTCCAGGTCAGAAAATTGGATGTCCCTTTGATGCTGGTGGAGCCAGCTCTGGCTCTGACCCCCGCTCCCATGTGTGTATAGTATTTCCTGCCCAGAGTTCCCCTCCTTACAGAGGCCGGAGACAGAGGAACCAGCAAGAGGCTTCCTGGGGACACCCCCGACCCCCAAACTCTGCCCTGGGTGAGCAGTGATGCTGGCCCCCGTGGGGCCTGTGCTGGGCTCACCCACATGTGGCCCGACAGGTGGGCCTTGGGCAGAGAAATGACTTCATGGGGGAGGGGAGTCAGTTGAATTCCCTGGATCTCCCTGCCCGCCCCCCCTTCACTCCCAAGCCCTATGAAACGAAATCTTCACTGGAGAAAAGTCTTTCAAGGCCAAGATATTTCCAACACAGCTTCAAGAGAAGCCGCTGTGGAGGCCATGGAGCGAGAGGATGTCCTGAAAGACAGAAAGTTGGCTCACCGCGCCCTCGCCCCTCACGCGCAAGGAACGAGGGGCGCTCCCTGCCCGGAGCATCCTGCACCCCAGCCCTTTGGTCCGAGCTCCGCTCGAGAATCACCTGCGTGTGGCTGCACCGACTCAGAGGAGAGCTGGGTTCAAGCCCCTCTCCGGGAAGAACACCCACGTCTCCGGGCCCCTGAGAGCAGCCCGCGGCCGGTATAAACAGCACATTGTCCCAACGCGCACTCTGGACCCGGGGGTCAGGACTGGGGATTATCGGATTGACAGAGCCCGGCTGGCCCCTCAACTCCCTCGCCAGGCGCATTTCATTTTGTTAATTATCATCTTTTGCTTTTGACATAAAGAGTCAAGGTCTGGGTCAGGGTTGCTTGTGTATTTTCCTCTCTTTCTCATTAAAGTTGCCCAGGCCTTAGGGCCCCGGGCTAAATTCTGCCAGTGCTTGACAACATCCTCTCGCTTCCTGACTCCTGAAAATCCTTCATCTGGATTTCTGTGAAGCCACTTGAACAGCAAAGGAAATAAGGGTCAAGACCCTCTAAGTCCCAAACTGCCTTTCCCTTCTCGAAGGGTTTGGTTCTTTCCCAAGGGCTGTGTTCCCCACTCTGCTGACTCAGGGACCGTGACACCTTGTGACCCAGGGCGACCAGTCAGCGGTGCCATGGGAAAGGGCTAGAAGCCCCTCACTCAGGTCTCCTGGCCTCATGGCCGCCCCGTCTGTGATCTCTGGGAGCCCAGAGTGTGTTTGGGGTCCTCAAAGTAATCTTAAACCCTGCCATCTTAAATTTGCCCAGGGAAGTGTCCATCTGCCATAGATCTAGTATTCTCAGAACACTTCCTGGTGCGCAAATGCCAAGAGTCGAAGGAAGAAGGGCTCCTTCTCACTACCCAGCCAAGTCCCCTTCAACCGTCGGGCTTTGGCCAAACCTCATCTCAGCCACAAATCCTGTGTCCAATGTGGTGTCCCTCCTGGGGGCCACCACACTCAGCTGCCCTCAGTCCTCATCAGCCTTGAACTCCCACCATTGGCCAAGTGAGTTGGTCCATGAGGTCCCTGGGGTGGAGCTCATGGCCTGGACACGCAGGAACCTGTGTGGCTGGCAGACCAGATCAACTTGACCTCAGCAGGAGAAGTGATGGGCTCCTTGCTTTCTGACTGGTCGCAGCAGAAGCACCGCCTGTGGCCCCACTTGCAGACACAGCGCTCATGCCTCTCAAGGTCTTCCTGGCCTGGCAGAGTAGCCAGCTATCCCCGGGGTCACCCCCAACTTGGTACAAGAGATCGTTGCTCAAAGACTTAGGGAGATCGCCTGCTGGTTGCATGTATCTACTTTGTCATGGAATTGCGGGCCTCACAGGGGCCCCGGGACAGCCCCCAACACAGTGTCAGGGGGTCGGCCTTCCTCACCTGCCCATGTACTCACAAGAGACCCCAGAGAGCCCGTGAGCCCCTCAGATTTGGTCTTTGACAGTTCGTCGTGGAAAGATCAAGGTGCCAGTCAGGCTCCATCTTCCTAAAGATTTGATGGCAGTCGGCCAGGAGGGGGCCCCCTGGCTGTCCCTCTGGAGAAGGGCCCTTTCGAGGCTGAGTGCTGTCAGAGGCAAGGGAAGACCCAGACTTTGTGAGGCTGAAGCTGAGGTAACTTGGGGAGTGCCCTCTTTAAGAACAGAACATTAGGTACACAGGCAAGTGTTTCCTGAGAACAGGCAAAGAAATCCCAACAAATGGCTGGAGCCTCAGAGATCCAGGTCCTTTTCCTGGGCGAGCTCCCGGTACTGGAAGTGCTTCCCAGTGACATGTGGCTCCCCTTCCCACCGAGACCTCTGTAGCTCCCAGGGCTGCAGGCCAAGGGCCCTAAAAAAAGCTCAAGTTTCCTCTGCTTCAGGGCGCTGCCCCTGTTGGGGGTCACGTGCACCCTGACGGAAGCAGGGAGCATCACTTTCCCTTAGAACTTACGAAGGGCACAGTGAGTCCCTGACGGGGGCGGGGGTGCGCTTGTCATTTTTCTGGTTTCTGCCCCCAGGCCCTCTGGCCACCAGCTGCCTGTCCGGCCGTGTGTCCCTGCCCAGTGCGGCTGCATCTGGCGCGGTGCTTGGCCGAGCAGCCTGCCCGCCGGGCTGACCATGCAGATGCCGGGGGGGAGTCGGGGGTGTTTCAGCCGAGAGCTGCAGGACACAGGCATCAGGTCCCGAGTGGAGGGGATGGTGACCCCATGGCATGTCACTTGTGAGCATCTGGCTGGGCTCATTTACGTTTCCCCAGTGGCCGGGAACACAAAACCCTGCCCTTTCCCTTTGGTCCTGTTCTTGTCTGGGGCTCGGGTCTGCTGCCCGGCCGGGCACAGACGGAGGAACTGGCCCAGACGGACACGGCGCGGCGCTGGCTTCTCCGCAGGGCACTGAAGGTTTTGATTAAGAAAGTGGAAGAACGGAGCTTTTTCTTCCCTTCAGACAGACCTCCAGTCCTCCCTTGAGCGAGGAGATGCTGTCCGAGGCTGCCGCTCAGCAGCTCTCCTTTGTCTCCCTGTTGTGATTGTACGAGCAGGTTTCATTTCCAGCCAGGTTTGGGGGTGGAATGGGCCCCGCTTCTCCCCTTCTCTCAGCCCTGCGTTCTTCACCCAGTTGCTGTCCCTGGAGTCGAGGGAGCCGGGCTGAGTCAGTTCATGGAACTCGGAACCAGCCAACTTGAGGGCAGGGAGAGAAAATCGAGGAGAGGGGAAGCCCCCAGTGGCTTGGGTAGTGTTTGGAGGGTCCTCTTAGTCACCTGGCCCAACTCCTGATTGTACAGATGGTGAATTAGTCTGGATTCTTGGCAGCAAGTGGCAGACACTTAATCCAGTTGCTCAAACAAAGGAAGAATTTATCGGAAGGGTGGGGGATATGATTAAGTGAAACTGTGAGAAAGGCACGGCTGTATCTGGGTGGAGGGACCCTGGTACCAGGACGCTTCTCCCAAGGTCAGCCCCAGGGTCTCCCCCTGCTGACCACCCCCAGGCCTCCAGCGCACCGTTTCTGCCTGAGGCAGGCACTGCCACCAGCTGTGACTGGGAAAACCCCCCAGAACTCTGGTTGGCCCCGTTGTCACACACGCAGGGGGTAGACCAGATGACCTCAGGAAGGTGCTTCTGATGGACAGTCCCCCTAGCTCTCCACCTCCCTCCCTGCCCTGTGAGCGTGCATGGGAGCACACATTCATTCCATACCCATACGGAACACCTCAGCATCGGAACATCGTTCTGGGGAGCCACCGAGGTATGAGGTTGTGAGAATACGCACATCAAGGGGCCGAGAATGTCAGGCCAGGCCCCCTCGCGGGGCCCACACCCAGAGCCTGGTTCCCACCCCCACCCGCACTCACGGCTAGGCCCTGGCAGCTCCGTGTGTAGGGCTTCCCGGGGAGAGGGGAGGCAGTGTGGGAGCACCCCTCCCCCTTCCTGTCCTGGGAGAGAAATGGGGGTGCCCCCCCCAGAAAACAGCTACCTCCACCCTGGTATGAGCAGGGTGGGCAAAGCCTAGGCGGCCCCTTGTTTGGAGGGAAGGGGAAACCCTGGAACCTCTTTCTTCCAGAGTGTGTTGCCTCTCCCCTGCTCAGCTCCTCCTGAAAGCCTGGTCTGTCCACATTGGGAAATTGCAAATAGTTTACGTGGGGAATGTCAGCTGCCCACATATGAAAATATACACATCATTAAGGCCTAAGTGCTTGCGTCTGGAGATAGAGCGGACAGTCTCCTGGGCTGACCTTTTGTTCGCTGATGGGACCGCCGCTAATGAGCGCCGCACTCCTCGGTGGGATGTTTTCGTGTGTTGAAGCGAAGCATATGTTGGCCATTAGCCTTTGTGTGTGCGTGTTTGGAGCGGGGACGCTGACGGCGCTGCACAGGCAGCACTTGCCAAAACAGGCAGAGTCGCTGAACCTCGCTCTCCGGCCCCGTGTGCCTCCACGAAGGGCTTGCTCCTCAAGGCCAGAGTCACACCCCCCTCCCGAGGCCTGAGACGGACTCTGGCATCCTGGGACGACGTGGTGGTGTTTCGGGGGAAGGCTCTCTGACCAGGATGCCTGGGACTGGATCCTGTTTTCACTCCCATGCCAGCTGTGTGACCTTGAGCAAGTTATGTAACTTTGCTGAGCCTGTTTCTGCATTTGTAAAATGAGGATGATAATAATAAAGTTGACCCTGAAAGGATGAAAACAGATAGCCTTTGTCAAGCTCCTAGGATTTAACATGTAGTAGGTGCTCAGGAAAGGGCAGCGACTGTGACAAGGACAATTGTGGTGGGGGGGGCGGAATGTTGGGTGGAGGGTCCCGCCTGCTCAGAGACTCACCTTCGATGAGGTTATTAGAAGTGGGTCCTGAAGCCTGGGTGGGATTTGGACAGGCCGTGGGGGGGCGGGAAGGGCTCCTCCCCAGAGAACAAGCGCAGGCCCAGTGGCTGGAGAGCCGGGGCTGGTCCGGAGACGGCGGGCGTGTGGTCAGCGGGCAGAGGGCACGTGGGGGCACAGGTGGGGCTGGGTGACAGGGGCCGGGCCCGGGAAGGCACCGGCCGTGGTCCTTTGGCAGTGGCGACCGGCTGTGCCGCGTGGTGCCGGACAACTCCCTTGGGGGCCACTGTGTCAGCGCCAGAGACCTGTGAGGGGCCTGCTGACCAGTCCAGTGAGAGAGGAGAACTCTGGAAAGCAGGCAGTGAGGTGGGCACAGAGCAGAGGGGCTGCGTGGGAGGGGTAGCAGGGCTCAGGCCGCTGCATGCGTGTCCCGGTCTGTGACGTGGGGACCAGCTGGTTTGAGAAGGGCCAACGAGGCCAGCTATGTCCTTCCCCAGAGCTGGCTCTGGACCCCTGGGCTAGAGCTCAGAGCCACTGCCCGCTCTGAGGCCTGCCCTGGACCCCCCTGGGTGTTGATATTGGCTCCTCTATGGGCCAGCAGTGTGGCTGTGGAAGGGTCCCTTCCCTCTGTGGCTTTTCTGTCAGTTCCCCGTCGGTGCCACGAATGGGCTGGATCAGCCGGGCCTGGGGGTCTTCCCAGGAGAGCCCCCTGGGATCGCCACCTGATGCTCCACCACGGTCCTGAATCTCCAGACAAGTAGAGAAGGCGCGTTTCCAGAAGGCTCTGAGGGGCTCCCCCGGGGGCTGACGTGAGTGAGGAGTGTTGACCACCCCTGAGGAGACGTGGGGGGTGCCCTGAGGAGCCGGTCGCGTGTGCCTCCCGCCCTGGGCGCCGCCAAGGACGCGGCAGCCACATACAGTCCGTCCCATGTCCACTCTGACACCTTGACGTGAGACTTTGAAGCCAGGAGCATCTTTGGGAACCAGGTCCTCAGACGTGCGGTCTCACACTGATGCAGGAAATGATGTGCCTTCCTCCTGGCAGCCATCACGCTGCAGAGGGGACAGCAGGGCCGGGAGAGCGGGCACGGTGCCGGGGCAGGCAATGGCGGGCCTCGCGACAGCACCCCAGGGTGATACTCTGCAATCGCTGAGAGCCAGCCTCACGAGAGCAGTCAGCACGAGTCAGCCGGCCCTGCCTCGTTGACTTTGTCTAGATGGGTCTCCTGCCTCCGAGCAGCTGCCCTGCTGCCCGCTGCTCAGTCCAGCCTCCAGCCTCGGCCCAGGCAGCACCTCCACCTGGGTCTGTCCACCCTGATTCTCGAGATCCAGCTCTCCTCTTCCCTCTCCAGGACTCCCTCCCACCTGGTCTCTATTTTCCCCCTCAGTTATTGCAAAGGCTGCACTCAGCAAGTTGATGATGAGTCTCTGGGTCATTATTCCCCGTGTGCCACCTGGTTTCAGAGGCCTGGGGAGCAGGTTTACCCGCGGGTGTCAGTGAGTGAAGCACGGGAGCAAGGGGCTCAACAGCGCCACCTTGTGGACAGATTGCTACACTGAGCCCCCCCGCCCCCCTCCGCACCGCCTGTGCAGGCAGAGCCCACGGAGGGTGGGTGTTGGAGGGTCCAAGGGAGGCAGAGCCTTGGGTGTGGTGAGTGACCCGCACATGCTTCCTGCATTGCGTACTGAGTAAAGCACCCATGGGTGTCTTCATGTCGAGACTGGGCCCATCCCTTCCCCACCACCATCCCTCCCTCTCCAGCGTGCTCAGTCCCTGAGATACCCCAGACGGTCCTGCTTTGGGTCAAGCACAGCAGGCCCTTGTGAAGCTGCTGTTAGGACCTGCAAGGGGTGAAGCCTTGGGTAGTTACAGCACTGAGGAGGGGGCAGGGCGGCGTTAGCCTTCCGGCAGGTCACCCCAGGCCGCACGCACGTGCTCACTGCAGACCCATCGCGGTGTGGACGCAGCTCCAAGACAAGCCCTCAGCCCTTCTTCCAACCCGACCTCTGCCCGCCCCACTCCCTCCGCAGACCTCCCGCAGCCCCCAGGGCATCGAGTCCCGACCGCCGTCAGGGCTCTGTCTGAGTCTTGCGGAGGTTTCCATTCCGATGCAGCAGCAGATGAGGGGTCTGGCGCAGGACACGTGTGGCACGCAGTGTAGGGTCATGGGCAGTGCAGGCAGCATGAGGTCACAGAACCTAACAGGGGGATGGCGGCAAAATGGGGAAGAGGGGCTTAGAGAGCAGGAAAGGTGTAAAGCCCACTGGGTCCCCCTCACCCACGTCAGGGGCTGCCCGACGTGCGTGCCAAGTGGCATGAAGGGCTCCTCTCAGCGCACGGTGGTGCCCAGGAAAACACCCGTGGCTGCTGCCTGATTCGGGCAGCAGGAGCGGCCTGGGCGTCCAGGACCCGAGGCATGAGCCTCAGGGACGGCAGAGTGGGCCTGGGCCGCGGGGGAGGAGCGGAGAAGGAGCCCCTGTTCTGAGGGATCTCGAGGGGGTCACAGCCCCGCATGCACGTGTTGTAGTGTTGCATCTGTCGCAGCAGTGGGGACTGCTGGCAGCCTGGCCGCATCCACGTGTGGCCCCAAGTTCCTCTGGTGCAGGAGGTGGATGCAAGGTCTCGTTCTGCGAGGGGAGATGGAGCAGGTTCCTCCCCCTCTGGGTGAAGGGGGCTTCTCCCCAGGAGCACAGACTCAGAATGGGTAAAGCACGCCCCAGCTCTGATGCCATCTCTGTCCCACCCCCCACCCTCCACCCCCCACCCTGTCTCAGGGGGAGGACATGGGGAGGAAGGAGACTTAGCCATAGAGGGGATGAAGTACAGATCCTCTTGTTCCAGGCGTGATTTCAGGGGCCACGCAGGTGTCCCTGCAGCCTCCAGTTCCTCGAGGAGGACAATCCTCCCTTTCCCCGCAGGAGGGGAGAGGCGGGCGTGCAAAGCCAGGCATGACTTGCTGTCTTACGCCGGCCCACGAGTTGGCCACAGAGCCCCCCTAAGGGCAGCTGGGGCTCGTCCTGACAGTCGTCGGAGTGGACTTTCTGGCAGCACCGGGTCCCACCCAGGCTGGCCGGCTGCTTGGCCTCGGCCGCGGAGACTGTCAGGGGCGGGCGTTCACGTGGGGCCTCCAGCCGAGAAGCCCCGTCCCCGCCCTTCCTCCAGTCCCCAGACCATGCCACCAAGACCCAGTTCCACACGTGTCAAGGGAAACCAGGTGCCTCCGTTGGCACTGTCCTGTTCAAGTCTTGGCCTGCAGGCTGGGGCTGCTTGAGAAGACCACTTGTGTCCAAAGAAATGAGTGTCACCTCAAAGCACTGCTGAGGGGTCCCAGGTCCCAGGGTAACAGAGACCTTCAAGCAGCTTTTTGCTCTGTAAATATCCAAGGGCCTGAGGTCCTTTCTGTTTGGTTAGAATTTAGGGGGACATCTTTGACACGGAGGAGGATGCTGCCCCTCCTTCCCGCCCACCCTGACCCTCAGCTTCGTCTCAGAGGGACAGTTCCTTGTCGAAGGAGCCACAGTGCTGCCCAGCCATGGCTCTCTCGTGTTCCTGAGCCCACAGTGCAGCGAGGTCGACGTGTCCAGAGCCCACCCTTCCCCAGGCCCCCTGGGACTGGAAGGACTGGCTTGCTGGGAAGAGACCTGAAACGGTGTGGGACTCTGTCTTCAAGCCACACACGCTGCGTGAAGGCTGGGGGAGCCTGCCTAGTTGTCTTCCTCAAAGGTCCCTTCCTGACGTACAGGGGAAGGACCAGACACCCGCTCACTCCGTGGATGTAAGTCGCGAATGCCCCCCTGAGAGTCCCCTCTGAGCAGCTGCTCCCCCCGCCCTCCTGGCAGGGCTGGGATTCGGACTCAAGCTGGCCACCAGCTTCTTACCCTCTTCTCGCTGGCAAAGATGTCCTTCCCTGGAGTCACCTGAAAGGGGCTTTGGTTGGAATCCCTTAATCTCTTTATGTCGAGCCAGAGACCGAGTTTAAACCCACGGTGGTTAAACTGGCCACGTTATTACCTGCCCACTAACTCCGTCAGGGCTTGGGCCGGTGGGCAGTGTCCCCAGGCCCTCCAGCCAGCTGAGGCCAAACACGGGCAGTGGTGTGTCTGAGAAGGCGGCCCAGGGGGCTGTCCCGGCCTGCGGGCCGGAGGGCCCATCGGGGTGGGGTCTGACCCCACCCTCCGCGAAGCCTTTCCCAGAGGACCCCAGCTGTTGAGATCCCCCGCCTCACCTGAGCCCAGTGGCTTGTTCCCCTGAGTCGTGCCACCTCCCCTAGGAGCCCTGCCTGCCTCTGCGACGGGACCCAGGGCCACAGCTCAGAGGCCTCCCGGGAGGCGGGGCGTGGGGGAGAGGAGCACAGGCGGTGCGGACGGCCCGCCATCTCCCATCAGACTCATGCGTGACCCACCCATCGTGGGTGAACTTTGGCAAATGACTTCCGCTTCCTGAACCTTGGTTTCCTCGTCTGTGAAGGCATTTCACACAGTGCCTGTCCAGGGTTGGCCTCAATAAAGGTGAACCATTATTATCCGTTATATTATTTCTCCTGGCTTTAAATGCTGGGACTATAAATAAATTTCATTTGGACAAGGAGAAAAGAAGCTCGCTGTTAAAAAAAAAAACAACAAGTGAGAACCACAGAGTTCCAAGCAACCCATTGTATATATTGCCACCCATAGCCAAGAAAAGGAAAAGGACTTTCCTTTTGGGATCTTAGCTTATCTCTTGTATGTCTCACTGGAGAAAAAGTGCTTTGTGGTCGAGGACCACACAGGGTTCACCTTTTAACTTCCCCCCCACCTCCCCGCTGGTCCCGTCCCACCGGACCCAGCAGCAGGCTGGGCGCACTGTGGGTTCCAGTGTGTCCTCCCTGGGCAAGATCTGATGACAAAGCGGCGGCCCGCCCACCCCGCATCTCCGTTCAGTCTTTGCTGACTCACCCCAGGTTCCAGTCATTGTATCATTAACTAATACACAGCAGACACCAATTCTGGGCCAGCCGCCGGGCCCTGCAAACCAAGGTGGCCACAGCTGTTCAGCTGTTCCTGAAGCAGATTTGCCCACGGCCTCAGGATTTGTTCTGATGCTCTGAGCGGCCTGGAGTTTCTGATCCCCAACAGACTCAGCTACCAGAATTCCCATGAAAGTTCCCCACATGTTAGAAGCAAAAAAAAACCCCGACCATCAGTTCACGAGTCCTGAAGGACCCAAAGGGCCTCCGTGGAGCAGCTCCTTCCTGTCACAGGGCAGAGATGGAGGCCCAAAATGGCCAAGGGCAGGGGCCGGACCAGAGCTCAGGGCTCCAGAAGCCAACACCCTGCTGGATGCTCTCCTGTGGTCTCATTATGTTGTCCGTGTGGGGAAGGAGGGGCGGCCCGGGGCAAAGGGGGCAGAGGCGGTAGGGAGCCTCCCGCACCCAGGACTGGCAACAACAGCCATCTGGGAGACGCTCCGAGATGCGTGGCGTAACTGGCTGCTCTGCCCTGGGTGTGTGCGTGGGTGGCATTTGCCATCGCAGTGGCCACCCTGCACTGGAGAACCGAGGGCAGGGGAGAGCCTGCAGAGAGCCCTGGGCCTGGGATCGGAAGAAAGGAGGACGGACTGGGGGCATTCACGACCGGGGAGAGGGGGCGGCGGGAATAGAAAATAAGCCACTGGTTTCACTCACCAGGGCCCGGCCAGACTGCTCCGCCTCCACCCTCAGGACCAGACTCCCTCCCCACGCACTGCCCAATGGGCTCAGCAGAATGGTCGGCCCCACGGTCACATCGCAATAGCTGGGAAGAGAGCGAGTCTTGCAGGTGTCAGAATCTTTGGGAAAGATGCATCTATGCCCCATCTTTCTGAGCCCACTCCTGGCAGCGTTCTCAGTGATTCTTCTAATTTATTAACACCCCCCTTTGGGCCCAGCTGGTAGAGGGCACCTGGTGGGCGAAGGGACGGGTGGGAGGGCCTGCCTTCCCGGAGGGGCTGCCGCTCCTGGGCAGGACGCAGAAGCTTGGAGCTATCCTCCCAGCCTGAAGTGCTCAGGCCGGGTAGCCTAATCTTGAAGGAGAACAAAATGACAATGGTGACATTTATGACACACTTTCTGCTACATGCCAGGATCTGGGCCAAAGGCTTGACCTGATTCCTTCTGGGAGAAACTGTTGTTTCTGGTCGTCTTCCTGATAACCGAGACCCAACAGTCAAGGCCAAGGTCCCCCAGCTATGATAACAGATGCAGATCCAAACGCTGGGGTCCGTGCCAAAGCTGTACATCGCACCGCTGCCCAGCTCCACCTCCCTGCCGCCCCCGCCGCCCCCCCCCCACCCCGCTGCTGTGTTGTCCTGCTCACCTGCCCTTTCACCCCTTCCAGGCTCTTTTGCACGTGGCCTTGAGGCTGGGCAAGGGTTCATCTCCAGTCTGCCCTCTGAGGAGACACTCAGAGTGGCTGGGGCGTCAGCAAGCTCGGGGCGCTCACTGGTGAACTGGACCTGGGGGCACAGCTCCCTCCGCCAGGAGCACTCTCGCACCTCGTTCGGTTCTGACCACAGGCCCAGGACATGTGCCATCATCCTTGATGCTCTGTGGGCAAGGACCGTGATGCTCAAAGGGGCCGTGTGACCTCCCTGAGGTCACACCAACTGAAAGTAGCAGAGCAGAAATCTGACCCGAAGTGTGGGCTCCTGCATCACCTTCCTGCCCAGCCACCTGTCTGCACCACCCACACTGCCCCGCGCCCCGGGCCAGGCGTGGGCAGGAGGGGAAGGCCACGCCCACCCAGCCTTGCTCCTCCCCCTCACTGACTACCTCCTCTCCTCTTCCTTCCAGTCCCCAGTGTTCATCGCCCAAGTTGGCCGGGACCTGGTCTCCCAGACGGAGGAGAAGCTCCTTCAGAGGCCCTGCAAAGAGCTCTTCTCCGCCTGTGCACAGTAAGTGTGCGCGGCCTACCCGCCCCTGCCCCCCGCAGGCCGGCCCCCTCCCTCCAGGCCCAGGGGCGTCAGGCCCCTCGGCCCCTCTGGCAGCCACATGCCCGCCTGTCGGGGCTGCCTCTAGCCTCTACCTGGAGCTCTGGGCACCGGGGCAGGTCTTTGGTGGCCAAGGGCCCCAGCCAAGCCGCCCAGATGTTTGTAGACTCCTTAAGAAGGAAAAAAGATACCAGGGGGCTGAGTCCAAAGAAAACATCTGCTTCAAAGGGTGTTGAAAGCAGTGGCTCTCCAGGCTGTTGAGACTGAGGAATGTGAAAAAATTTGACCCAGTCTGGGTGGTTTGGAAATCCTTCCCAGGCCCCCCAGACCCCCCACCGCTGCCACCACCCCGAGCGGGTGGCGCTGCTGCAGGGGCGACTGCGGGCTGCCTTCTCTGCCATGCCCCATCACCTCTGCGGGCCATGCTGCGACCCTTCTGGAGTAGGAGACAAGCCGGTGGCTCTGGTGCCAGCTGTGCGCCAATTAAGCCCCCACCCACCCCCTCACGCTCGCTACAAAGGCGTAACACACACCCATTCATGTGCCCACACGGGCCGCGCCCCGTAAGCTGACACGTGCATGCACGCAGATGTCTCTGCAGGCCAAGAGGCATCGGAGTCACACCCCCCACAGAGCTGGAGGGGCTGGAGGCCTTGTGTGTGCCTGTCCAGCCTTCGATCCACAGGCGTCAGCTGGGCATCTGCCATGTGCCTGGCACCGTGCTTGGTGCTGGGGAGATGCTGGCGAGCAGGAGCCCAGGCCTGGCTTTCCCAGAGCTCACCGCCAGGTGGGGAGGACAGGAAAGCCACACCCCCATGCCCTGGGAGCGTGGCAATGAGGCCAGACACTTGGAGAGGCCAGCCCAGGGCCCGGCCTGTGAGGTGCTGGGCAGGGACCCTCGTAGTAGAGACAGGCCTGGTGGCTGCCCTCTTGGAGATGGCCAAGGGTCAGGGCTGACAAGGGGGGAGGTCCCTGGGCTGTTCCCAAGGGAGTGGCCATTCTAGTGCCTGGTCCCAGCCCTGGTTTTCAAGTTTGGTAAGACACAGCCCCCAACCTGCCCCAACTCTGCGTGTCCCCTGCCTTCCTTGGTTCCCAAGTGCTGGGCCAGGTTGGTCACTGTTCTGCTTGTCAAAAGGAAGAAGCCTGTCCCTGCCTGCAGCCAGGCTCAGAATCCCCTAGGTCCGGCCGGGGCAGGCCCTCAGCAGGTGACCCGTACGTTCTGCCGCAGGGATGAACATATCCCAGTGGCTTTGCTGGCCCTGGACCAAATCCAGAGCCTGGGCCTCGGGGACCGCCATCCCACTCTGCCTCTACCCCCCACCATCTCAAAGTGCCTACCCCTCCCCTGTACCCACTTAAATTTGCCTCTGTTGTCATTTCAGCTCCTATCCCTTCTGCAGAGATGTCCCTGCTCCCTGCCCCCCGGACCTCAGTCAACTCTAATTCATAACATGCCCCTGGGGTCATTTATTGAATGGTTATTTATTGTTGTGAAGTCCCCAATCACGATGCCACCGCATGCTCACAGACGCACCCCAGACCTAGAGCGTGCCCACAGCAGAAACTCAGAACCTGAGTGCGCATCAGCCAGGCAACCTCAACCAACCTTCCAGGAGGGCAGGGCCTCCGGCCCCTGTGAGCTGGCATTTCTAAAGTCTCAGGATGGGCGAGGCCAGGTGTTAACCTGCTGGGTGTGGCTCTGCCCACCTGCGCGAGGTCAGGATGCTAAGATGTCTCCCTCTGTTCCCTCCGAGCCAGGTCTGTGCACGACTACCTGAGTGGAGAGCCCTTCCATGAGTACCTGGACAGCATGTATTTTGATCGCTTCCTCCAGTGGAAGTGGTTGGAAAGGTGAGCGCTCCCCGGCCCTCCCCACCCACCAGTGTGTGCCAGTGTTGGGGTGGGGGGAGGGGACAGGTTTTCACCTGCAAAGTCACATGAAAATCTGTCACCTCCGCAGACCGATGGTTCAGACAAAATTAACCGTCTCCTATGAATTAAGCTCTCGTGTTTCCTGGAAGCGCCCTGTGCTTATGAAAGTGTGCTGGCACACACCTTGCCCGTTCATGCACATGAACTCACAGCGTCTTGATGTCTTGTTTTGTTTTGTTTTGTCCTTGGGAATTCTTCCTCCACCAGCAAATGGAGAGCTGCCATCTTCTCTGAGTGAGCGGTGCATCCCTTATTTAACCCAATCCCCCTATCGACGGAGCAGTTCCGTGTGCAGCCTTTCCTAAGTAATGAAAAACTTTGTACATGTATCTGTACTTTTACAAGTACAATTGTAGAGATTCTTAGCGGAGGAATTTAGGAGTCAAAAAGCACCCATTTTAAACTGCGAGGGACGGCCACGGCGCCCTCCCCAAAAGCCGCCCCCAGTCCCAGCCCTGCTGGCACCCCAGGGCCTGCTTCTCGGTGCTGTTCGCTTTGCCACCCAGCAGCAAGGCTGAAGGCTGCTGTGCGTCAGGTGTCAACATGATTTCCTCTCATTTTCCTTTTCTTCTCTGTCAATGGATGAGACTGATGAGGCAGTTTCACGTTGCATTTGCTGCCTTCTTCTCTGCAAAGCGCTCCCACATGCACGTGGGGGAGCTGGCCAGGGAGCTGTGACGGACGAGGAAGGAGAGGCAGAGAGAGGATGTGGTGCAGCTGGCACCCGTCACCCAGCGGGCCAGCAGTGCGGCCAGGGGGTCCTGGCCAGGCCCCTGAGCTCCGTGCTCCACTCACCACAGGGTCCAGGATGTGCGGGGCAGGGGGTGCCCGTGCTGAAGCCGTGCTGGGCGGCATGGGTGGAGCGTCCCCTTCCTCCGCCTGGAGGCCTGGCGCTCGGGGCCCCTGGACACACCGTGGCTCCTGGGCAAGGAGCTCAGCTGTGCGCTAAGGCCCGTGCTGGCCGAGCGCCCGCAGATGCTCAGGACGCCGCACGACGGAAACCCTCCAGAAACCCCTTGCCCAGCCCCGCACCGCCCCGTCCACTTCAGGAAGCCTGGAGGAAGAGCAGACTGCCCATCAGCCCCCCGAGGACGATTCTCCGTGCCCCACCCACCCCGCCCCACGGGGATGACAGCGTGTGAGGTGGACGGCCTTCTCTGTCACCCACGGCTGCCGCTGGCCCACTTGCCCCTGCACGCCATGGCTGCAGGGGAGACCGAGGCACGCAGGGCCGGGCCAGCCGTCTGCTGGCAGCAGGGAGCCCCCAGCCCCCGAGGGGCTGGGAAGGGCCGCTCACCTCTCCACACCCCATCTTTCAGCGGGGTAATCATAGGGCCAGCCTTGTCAGCCGGGGTGACAGTGAGGTGACATCAGCAGCACGTGCCTAGAACAAGGCCGGCCATTTGGCCGCAGGAGGTCAGCTGCTGAATACGGCTGTGGTCATCCCCGGGAGCGTCAGTGTCAGCGCGGCCGTCCTCCGCTTGCGTCTGGAGTTGGAAGGAGCAGCTGACCCCAGCGGAGGTTCAGTCCCGGTCCTGATGATCACGGGGCAGCGGTGGGATGTATTCATTGAGTCCCTCCAGCATAGTGGAGCCCTGGGCTGCGTAACACGTGACCCTAATCTGCACCCACTTTCCCTGGGGTCGCTAGTGTGGGGTCAGGATGCCGAATGTGGGCTCTGCCACAGGCTGTCTGGACTCCAATTCCAGCCTCAGCGCTTATCAGCCATGACCTCGGGCAACTCATTTTACCTCCCAGAGCCTAAGCGTTCTCACCTGCAGAATGGGGACAATGATAGCCTCGCCTGTCAAGCCGGCGTGGGATGGCGTGAGCCCCTGTGCAGCGTGCTTCCAGTACTGGAGCTGTTACCACCGCCGGGAGCCCTCAGAGAGGGCCGCGTCCCTTATTCCTAGAGTTCTAATGTTGACACCTGACGCGCAGCAGCCTTCAGAAAGCTTTTGGATACAAATGCCGCTTCAATAGCTCCATTTCATTGAAGAGGCCAGGCTCAGAGAGGTTGATGGACTGGTCCTGGGTCACACAGCAGGGGCCTGGCAAGGCTGGGGCCTGAACTCCAGGTCTTCACTCAAGTCCTCCACCGTTAGCCCACCCAGCACTCCCGTCGTAATACAGTTCTTGAGCTCTGGTCCCTGACTTTCATTTTTCTTGTCTGTACCAAGCCCTTGGGGTGGAGAAATGGACTTTTTAAGTCTGAGAAGTTGAGCTCTTTTGCCTTAAGTTGGTGAAGCCCGTAGGGCAGAATCCTGGCCTAGAAATGTCCTAATGACTGACAACACCCTGTCTTCTCCTCTTAAAAAAAAAAAAAAAAAATCTTTTTTGTTTCTCCGCTACCAAAATCATGGCCCCTTAGTACTATACTGTTGAAATATTAAAGGGATTTTTTTTCCCTCCCAAGGTTAACCAAGAAATTCCTCAGAAATTGTATTACACTCGCTTCCCCCAGCAGAGGAGTTCTGCGGTGATGTCGGCCGGCTGTTTGTTCTCCGTGTGTCGTAAACTGGCAGGCCCGGCGCCTTCATGTGGTTTCGAGGGCAGCTGTAGGAAGCGCCCCCCGGGCGCGTGGCGGGCGCAGGCGCAGGGCGGTCCCCCCACCCCACCCGCCCCGGGGCCCTGGCTGCTCCTGTGCAGGAGAAAGACGCGCCGCCGTCCGGCCGAGGAGAGGCCCGCGGAGGGGCGGCCCCGAGCGGCCGGCAGGGCTGGGCCCCGCCCCCTGAAGAAACCGGGGAGGAGGGGGTGGTGGCAGTGGGCCCCGGCAGCGTCAGGGGGCGCCCCGGGCTTTCAGGGCCGTCCGGTAAAGCCCACGCTCTCCAGGACCCAGCAGCCAGACGGGTTTCCCGGCAAGATTCACTCCGCAGCGGCTGGGCGACCGGGGGCTCACCGTCTTCCTTGAGCTGACCCAGTTCTCGGGCGATTCCGTCTCCGTCCACCCTCCGCCCCAGTCAGGGCTCTTGGGGTGCGGAGGGGAGGTGCTCAGAAAGGGTTCAGGAGCTCCAAGGGCCAGTTTTAACATGGCAAAGCTGATTGCTTGTCATTCGCTCACCGGCTGACAGGTTGTTTCCATACCTGGTCTGGTATGAATAATGCTGCAGTGAACACTGCGGGGGTTGTAAAATGTGGCGCACATGCGCGCGCACACACGCTGGAATAGTATTAAGCCTTTAAAAAGAAGGAAACCCTGCCATTTTATGACAGCATGGATCAACTTGGAGGCCGCTTGCTAAGTGATACAAGCCAGACACAGAAAGACAAGCACCACATGACCTCACTTGTATGTGGAATCCAAGTCAAACTCCTAGAAGCAGCGAGCAGAGCAGAACGCCCGCGGCTGCTGGGCGGTGAGGGGCGGAGCCGGAGGGGATGCTGGGCAGGGGCTGCAGAGTGTCAGGCCGGGCGAGTGAGTTCTGGGGGCCTGCATACAATGTGGTGACAGGAGTTAAATCCTCTGTTGCGTGCCTGACATGTGCTCAGAGGGTAGATCTTAAGTATTCTCACCAGAAAGGGGGAGAGAGAGAGAGACCAAGTGATTACGGCTTCCTCAATTCCGCTTTTGGCAGAGGGTTCTTCTAGTGTTGGAGCTCTGGGGAAACAGAGTGAGGGGACTTGGCGCGTGGGAAGGCCCGGGGTGTGGCGGTCCTGCTAGGTGGCAGGTGTGGGGAGGGCCGGCCTCTGGTCTCAGGCACGTCCTCCCGGGATGCTGAACCCCTGTGGCTCCTGGCCCCTCCCCTCTCCCTGCGCAGGGTCCCAGCTTCCTGCAGAGTTTAGGCACCTGATTAGCCTATGGGAGAGAGGGGAACCACAGGGGAAAGTCCCGCGGGAAGCTGCTTTGGCTCACCTGCTTTGGCTCACGTTCTCCAAGCCTTCTGCTTTTCTCCCAGGCTGCAGGGCGCCAAGGGCAGGTGGCCTGGGGTGCAAACACCCAGCCCCAAAGGAAGGCCTTGAGGGCCCCCTCGCAGGGATTCCTGGGGGTCCCTGCATCATGGAATTGTGCCTTGCATGGGCCACTTCAACGCCCCTGGTTATACATCTTAACACCATGATCCTTGCTTTTTTTCCAGGCAACCGGTCACCAAAAACACTTTCAGGCAGTACCGAGTGCTGGGGAAAGGGGGCTTCGGGGAGGTGAGTGAATGGCCACGTGTCCGTTGAAAGTTCCCGTAACTCTAGTCACCTTTCCTGTCCCTTTGGGGCCTGCGAGAGGTGTTCCTGGTATTTGCTGGTCGTGGGCCCCTGGTGGAGAGACGGGGCCTTAGGGAGGGTCAGGGGTGTGGGAAGAGGGGAGGGGGGTGTGGAGTAGCCTCGGGCAGGGGTCACGTCTGGAGAGGAGCAACAAGCGCCCTTGGCTGTGTGTGTAGGGAGAAGGGAGGGCGTGAGGGCCGGTGACACTGGTACCGTGCTCCGCTGTGCCCCCTCTGATCTTCTCCACAGCGAGGCAAGCCTGGGGGTTCACACCTGGAGAAGGGGAAAGTCGGGCTTCGGGGTGGCTGGGTGGCCCACAGGCAGTGGCGGGCAGAACTAATGCCGGGACCGAGTGCCCTGTTTCCCGTTCCTCTGCATTATAAACTCGGGGTTCTCGGGGCCTTCCATCACTGATCCCCCAACAAGCATCTTTTAGCTGCAGCTGGTACTTGAAAGTGCCCAGCTGGCAATGGTTGCAACTGGTTGGAAGCTTAGGACAGAAAACCAAGTTGCCTCAGAGAGACAGACAGGGCTTTCGGCCTCAGCATCCAAACAGGGCTGTGAACGGCACTCGGTGGGAAGGGCCCGTGCTGCACCTTCCGGGGCTGGGATCCGCCTCTGGGGAAGAGGAGGGAGGGCCCTGAAGCCCCATCGGTGTGGGGGGTTGGGGAGGGCCGGGCAGGCCTCACGGATCCCCCGGCCGTGGCCTCTTTCTCCCACCGCAGGTCTGCGCCTGCCAGGTTCGGGCCACGGGTAAAATGTACGCCTGCAAGCGCTTGGAGAAGAAGAGGATCAAAAAGAGGAAGGGGGAGTCCATGGCCCTCAACGAGAAGCAGATCCTAGAGAAGGTCAACAGCCGGTTTGTGGTGAGTGTTCAGGGCCTAGCGGCAGGCCACCTGCAAGTGACCGGGGCGTCCGTCCCTCGGGAAGCGATGGTCCTCCAGTGTGGCAGCTGCCCCGCCCCAGGGAAATGGAATGTGGAGAAGAATACCTGCAGAAAGGCAGCCAGACCCCAAGTCACCTCCATCCCATGGCCCCTCAGAGGCAGTGGTGGCTGACTTGGTCCTGTCACTAGGCTACCCGGGTACCCCTCTGTGTGGGACCAAGGCCGCTGTTCTGCAGGACCGCCCTGTAAACCCCTCGGTGGACAGAGACGCCCCCTGGGGTCCATCCGAGGAGCGCTGTTTCCACAGCCCCCTGCAGGGGGGTTCCCCCATGGCGGACACCCCTGTGTCAGTTTCCTGACGCGGGCACATCGCTGTGCTGCTCTGTCCCAGCTACGCTCTGCGGCAGCAACAAGGTTTCCCGCCCTGGCTGGTGTGGCTCAGTGGATAGAGCGCTGGCCTGAGAACTAAGTTACCCAAGTCACAGTCGCTGCAAACAGCGAAGACCCATCTGTCCCCATACGGCGTCCCATCAGGTCAGGCCGCCCTGCTCCCCCGACAGCCACCCCCCTGGAGCCCCGAAGTGTGTGCCAAGGGGCACACCCCTCCTCGCCACCCACAGCCCGCTGGCCAGACTAGTTCCTGCAAGAGACAAGCCAGCTGCGGGAAACGCAGGGCAGGACCTGGCTACTTGGTCAGCTCTGAATGCCTCTGCCACGGTCACTGTAAAAAGCCGTCTGTGTGTGTGAGGTAGACGTCCAACAGCACAGACGGCACAAAGTGGAAACAGAAACCTCCGTCTCTGAGCAGCCACGCCACCATCATTATTTCTAGCCGGTGGTACCTTACCAGGCCTCTTAGGCTGCAACATTTTTCCCCTTAAAATGTAGCTTTTTAAAAACCATCCAGACCTATAGCTGTGCCCTTCCCTTGATACACAGGGAAGGGAGAAGCCCTCGCCGGCGTGGCCGTCCCCGCAGACAGAGGGCGCTCCGGCCTTGAACCCACTGCGCGCCAGGCTGGGACCTGTCCCCGCTCACCCTGTGGTGGGTGTCTGTGACAGTGCATTCCTCGGCAGAAGGGCTGCTGTGTCAGAGGGCGCAGCATCTCCCGTTTGGTAGCTGTTCCCAAAGGGCCGTCCACCACGGTCGCCCCGATTAAACTACCAGCTGAGTGTGAGAACAAGCCATGCCGTTGGCCTGGTGCTTCCCACATTCCCCAGAGGGGGTGGCTTTGCAAGGGGACCAAAGTGTGTCTCGCCAGGTCTCATCCCAGGCTGTCCCCGCTGCCAGCCCCACCCAAGCGTGGCGGCGCCACATGGGAGGCAGTGCCACGTGGCAGGCCGTGGTCCAGGCCGGCACCGGCCATCATTTTGACTGTAGGCCTCCGGGTCCAGAACCTTCCTCTGTGCTGCTGCCCCCTTCAATAGGGACCCCTGGTCACCGCCTCCACGCTGGCCGGGGAGCCCTCAGGGGCGATGCTGGCTCCTTCGGGGGTCAGTGGCGGTGGGTCCTCCTCAGGGAAAGGGCTGCAGTGTCACATCTTCAAGGGCCTGGACTTCCTCTGCTGTGCCCTGTCCTCTGCCTCTAGAGGGGCGTTCCCTCAGCGCCCCTCTTGGGGTCCCTCCTCACAGTCACCGGGCAGGTGTGGGGTTGGGAGCAGCGGTGGCTGGCGCCCGAGCACAGTTCCCAGAGCTCTGTCACTTTCGGTGCCGTTCTCTCTCCTTTCCTCAGAAATGACCCTTTTGCTCCTTGTGTCTGCGCCCAAGTTTTGTGGCACAGCTTGTCCCCAACCTGGTCCACGCAGCCAGATTTCATCTGTACCAGCCCCTAAGTGGGGACCCTGCCTTGCCCCTCCCCTGCTAGCCCACGGCCCCACTCACGGAGCTTTGGGTGGCTCCACGGTCTCCGTCAGCGAGGGACTGGACCCTCTCTGTCGATGGTCCCTCTGACCAGTTGTGTCCTGTGTGCGAGAGTCTTGGCCAAGTTGTGCTCTGCTTCGAGAAGGCCCCCTGGCCACCTGCCCAGCCCACTGATGGCATCCCTGCGCTAACGATGCCCAGAAAGCACACGGGCCCTGCTGTCCTTGACCAGCCAGCAAGGCAACTCAGCTTTGATCCACTGACACACTCGTGCTTTTGTGATGTAAACACAGACATGCCTTCCTGGCAGGACCCTGAAACAGCAGGGGACAGTCTGCCCCTCCCCCTTTGCCTCCGCACCTGGAACCTGCGCCAGCTGAGGGGCAGTGGGCGGGGCACTCGGAGGCTGTCTGGATTCAGGGGCGGCTGGCACGAAATCGCTGCCACCCCCCTAGTGCAGCCCACCACCCCGCTTCAAGGACCTGAGGGGGCAGGGCGGCAGTGGGGGGCGGTTGCAGAACCTCATCTCGGTGCTGTCTTGTGCTCCCAGGTCAACCTGGCCTACGCCTACGAGACCAAGGACGCGCTCTGCTTGGTTCTGACCATCATGAACGGGGGCGACCTGAAGTTCCACATCTACAACATGGGGAACCCCGGCTTCGAGGAGGAGCGAGCCTTGTTCTATGCAGCAGAGATCCTGTGCGGCTTGGAAGACCTACACCTCGAGAACACCGTCTACAGGTGAGCGGCTCCCCCTGTTCTTCTGTCTGAGGCTGAGTGGGCGGGGACCCATTCCTTCCTGGAAACTGAGGCCTGGTTACTGCTCTTGCAGGTGAGGGCGCTTGAGTCGGACAGACTCCCACCCTGAGACTGACTAAGGGAGGTGGGTTGCTCGGGGCGCCCAGACATCCTGGCACCCGGTCCCCTCCAAGCCGTGCCCGGAGTAGCTCAGCAGAGCCTGGTGGCTGTGACCCAGCCCCAGGAAGGCCTTAGTAGACCTTTGTCCCACGCTGCCCGCCTCGGACAGCGGTCCAGATTCTGTGAACAGCGGCCTTCAAACTTGTCTCACATCCCCCTGCAAAGATTCTGAAAATCTGTGCCCTTGTACATTTTAAGAATTCTGAAATAGTCCATCATATGTTTAAGTAGTAGCTAATATTGATATTTTGAAATTGAACAGTTACTTCATATTTTTAAAGGTATCCGGTGGGATCTAATTGCTGGAGTAAATCGAGTTCCACCATCATTTATCTAAAAAAAAATAAAAATACATAAACCTCTTTAATGGTGAGGAATTTCCTACCATTTTCTTTTCTATTCCCCTCCTTCCTCACAAAATGTCATTATAATGTAGTATATGTAATATATTTTTTGCCTAAAAGTCTTTCGTTGAAATATGTGGCTACATATAAGATTTCCTTTTAATTTCCTTTGACCATAAGGCTCTAAGTGTTAGAGTAACTTCTTCTGTTGAGTTGCCATTATAATTATTACCGGTAGGTCCTGCTTCTAGTGGGGACCCTAGGGTTTTACACCTGGAGCAGACACCGTCCTAATTAATCTTCCATCTTGTGGGAGAAGAGCTGTCGAGAAAGGGCAGGCGGCGGGGGGCCCCACGGAAGCCAGGGCGTCCTGGTGGTAAGGACCTGAACAGCCCCACTCTTGAAACTGCCAGCAAGTGGGAGTCTCCTTGGCAGCCCCCACGGACCCCCAGGCACACACAGCCTGGTGTGGAGACCTTTGCCATGGGGCTCTTGGTGGAGGTTTTCTTGGGAGACCAGGGAGGCTTTGAAAACCAGAAGAGGGTCTAGATGCCACGCCCTCCCGCTACCCCATTGCCCCAGCTGTGATTTTGTTCTGTCTTCGTTCAAGTGAGAAGAGAATCAGAACCGTTTTCCTAAGGGCTGAAAAAAGAATCCTCCATTTGATTGCCTTTCACTTAAAAAAAGGGAGGGGGCAGCTTTCCAAGTTCAAGCTCAACTACTTGTCTTGCCTGCTGTGGGCCCTGGGTCTGGCCTGTGCCCACTGGACAGCTGGTTTATTGAAACATTGGTTCTTGCCCTTCTTTGGCATTGTCAACACATCAAAAGAATGTAAATTAAATAACAGCAGCAAAAAAAATATATTTTGTAATAAATAACTGCATACAAACACCAGTTAGCACTGTGGAGGCTGCTCGCTGGATCTGGGTACTGTGGCCACTCCCCAGGGACAGCTGCCGTCGGTTAAATAAATGAAGCCAGTTGGCTAAGGACCAGCCCTCAGTCCAGATGCCATGTCGTGGCCCAGTGGCTTACCTGGGTTACCTACGGGCTGTTCGTTTACCCTTGGGGAGGCCGTTCCCTAGTAAAACCAGATATTGCTGCTGCCTCTTCCCCCTCCTGGGAACGGAGAGGTCCCCTTTCTTAAGAGCACGATTGTGTCACCACACAGAAGGCAGACATTAGGGACAGGAAGAGGTGGCCACACCTACAGCCATGCCTTCTGGCTGTGCTGCTCCCAGGCTGTCACTCGGCTGGAGTCGGGAGATGTGCCAGGCTCCCGGGGCGGGTCACATGCTGAGAGGGTCCTTCTCCTGGGGCGGCCATCCTCTTCCCCACAACTTCCTGTCCCAGTTCCACAGCTGCTGCTTTGTTCTCAGAAACTTCTGTTCCTTTATTCCCGGGCCCTTCTCTGCTGTCAGGGCACCCCAGGGCATCCTGCGACCTTGGGGTCTTCCCAGCCCTGGAGGGGTCTGTCGCCACCCCAGCCAGAGGTATTCTCAGCCCTGGGGGCCGCAGACAAGAGCCAGGCCCCGCCTTTGCCTAACCTCCTTCCTAGTCGTTCTCCAGGGTTGAGGAGATGCCTATGGCAATCAGTGGGAGGAGAGAAATTAGCCCAGGGTCATCTCAGCTGGAGACCAGGCAACCCGAGCGGAGGGGTGGAGAGGAAACACAGGTCTGGCTGGCCCACAGGGCTCGGCCCAGGCTCAGGGTGCCTTTGAACGCCCACACTCACATGCTTGTGGTCTCTCCCTTTCAGAGATTTGAAGCCCGAAAATATCCTGTTAGACGATTATGGTAAGTCAGGGAGTGGCTTGGAAGATCCTTTTCCTACTCTGTTGCTGAGGTGAGCATCGCAACCCAAAGCCGAGGGCCTCTCAGAGACTCAGGCAGCAACCCTGGGCCCACCGGGGGGCAGGGGGCAAGCAGAGCGGAGGACCCACTCTCTGTCCTCCGTCCTGAGAACCCGGAGAAGGCAGTGGGTATGGATGCAGCTCCTACTTGGAGAAGAAGCAATGAGGCTGGACAGAGAGGGGAGAGCGGTGAGGGGCGCAGGGGAATGAGATGAGAGGCCAGAGTTGCAGAGGTGTTGGGCAAATACTGAACTCACACAGCTTCTCTGAACCTCATGTTTCTTGCTTTTAAGGGAAACAGCGAGTGCTGCCCTGCCAGCTTCAGAGGCTGGGGGTGGTGGAGAGGCTCTGACAGGACAGCCTGAGGGGGAGCGGCTTTGCCAGCCCCAGGCGGCTACAAACGTATTAGTCATTAGTCCTTGCGCATCGCCGTTGTCATTTTCTCGCACGGGCAGCAAGGACAGCCCCAGCAACCCCTCGCAACTGCTCGGCCCTGCACTCAGTGGCGGGGGATGGCTTGAGGGGCGGGGGTGCCTGGCTGGCATCCCTGTGCCCATTTTACAGATGGCAAGATTAAGGCTCACAGGAGCCAAGCTGCCAAGGTCACCCAGCAACATCAGTGGGGAGCTGAGCTCAGAGACCAGGGCCCCTCGGCCTGTCGGTGGCCTGGTGATGCTGCCACATGGAGCAGTGGGCAGAGGGCCCAGGGCCCACGGGGCTCCTGTCCCGGCGGGTCTCAGACCCATGCCCACCACTGACCTGCGTCCCCGTGGCTGGAATCCAGGTGGTCCATTCACCCTTTCCTGCCTTTGTCAGGGGTCGCTGGGCTGGGGGACAATGCTCCAACCTGGCCCGGGTCCCAATCACTGGGCCTTGCTGGGGTCCCAGCTGCGGGGGCCCTCGCATCCTCAGATGGGGAAAAGTGTTCCTCCCTGCAGGATCAGATATGGCGTGACCCCCGACCCTGCCCCAGGTGGGCTACCAGGTGAGACGATGCCAAGGCCAAACTCGGAGCATGGCATCGTCCCTGCTTCAGGGGTCCGGCCGGGGACCAGGGTCTCTAATCCAGCCCCACCCCCCCGTCTCCGGGGGCCTGGGCACCCTCCCGCCCTGCTTCTCCAATGGGAGAAACGACCTCCAGAGGCCATCTGGGCAAGGCAGGAAGTTGCTTCCCCAATTGCTTTATAATTTTTCCCCTTAAGCAAATTGTTGCAAAATGTCAGGAGAATCTCACATTTTTTCCATGAAGCAATCCCAGCATCGGGCCAAGGCGTTTTAAACTCCGTGACCTCAGCCTTCCAAGAAGCCCATTAGAGCATTTTATGAGGCAGGTCAACCAACGTCCGGCCAAATGCAGGCGTCCCTCTGCATCTGTGTGTTCTCCCCCCAAAGACTAACGATTCACCCACAGCCTGCGACACCTGGACCCTCTCAGGGGCCCACAGTCGCCTGTGATGATAGATTGGGACCCCTACTTCATGGGACAGACAAAAACAGAGTCCCAGGGCCTTGCCCCAGGCCACGCGGCAAGACCACGGCCCTGCCCAGGGTGGGCCCGCCTCAGGCGACCTCCCAAGCCCGCTGACCCTCCTCTTCCCCTCAGGGCATATCAGGATCTCCGACCTGGGCCTGGCTGTGAAGATCCCCGAGGGAGACCTGATCCGCGGCCGGGTGGGCACTGTGGGCTACATGGGTGAGTGCGGGTGCGGCCCCTCCCTGAGCACGGCCCCACCCCTGGAGTCCCTGGCCTCTTTGGACGACTCTGATCGGAAGCAGGCGCTCAGTGGGAGGTGGGAGGTCTTAGCCGGGGCGGGGGGCCTGGAGGGGGCCCCAGAGTGCGACTTGACTAAACCAAGCTCTCTGCAACCCCCCACCCCAGCCCCCTGCATCCAGAGCCAGTCCACTCTCGGGGTTAGTGGGCGGGGCTGGCCCACAGCAATGCTCAGGAGGAGGTGCATTTGATGTAAGGGTCCAGCGGGCAGGTGGACAGCCTTTTCGGGGGACCTCCGAGAGGAGGGAGGGCATTAGGATGGGCTAAGAAGGGCGAGGAGCATACCTCCTGTGTGCCACCAGGCACGACTCAGCGGGAAGCAACCTTGGGCTCCCTGCCCTCTGCCCCTGGGCCAGGTCGGAGACTGCGGCTGCAGGGGCGAGACCTGGAGCTACAGCCGGCCCCCAGGAACCTCCCTTCCAATTAGGGGTGCCCCCTGGGCCTCCTCCTACATACCTCACACACATGTGCCCACTCACCCCCGGATACAGGGGGCTCAGGAAGCTCTGGGGGCTAGAGATGCTGTTGTCCTCTGCCAGGCTCATGCCAATAGCATACACACAGGATTCTGTATGTTGTCCTGTGCTAGAGAGTCCTTTTCAAAATGCATGACATTTGGGAACCTGTGGGGTATGTGTCTGAGTGTATTGACTGTGTGTATACTCATGCAAATTCGGGCAGATGGATGGATGGACAGATGATAGATGGGTAGATGGATAGATAGATGATTGATGGATAGATCTATCTGCACACCTTTGTACACACCTGTCTGCATCTGTCTGTCTCATCTTGTACACCATGGCAAGCATCTGTGTGCACAACCTCCGTGGTGTGCATACGAGCACATGTGTGGATGCGTGTGTGGCCAGCTGATGACATGTAACTCTTTTGAGCTTCTGTGATGAATCTGTAAGTCATTTTATCAAAATAGTAGGGAACCCATAGTGAGATGCTGTTTGCATTTCAGACAAATTTAAATCATCTTTGATTTGGGGGAATATACCTTCATTGATTTAAATGTATATGCCACACCCACTGTGTGCCAGGTGTCATACCTGTTTCAGGAACACAGCAGTGAATAAGGCAGCTCACATTCTTGTGGGGAGACATCGAGGGAACAGGCCATTTCTCCACTGTGGCCAGCCACTGAAGCCAGTCAGAGTCCTTTGGGAGCACAGAGGAGGGCAGTCAGGGCAGTCAGGGCAGGCTCCCTGGAGGAGGTAATATGTAGAGCAGTTGGTGAGTAGGAGTCCTCAGAGGGCAGCTCTCCCAGCTGCGAAGCTCCAGGCCTTCTGTGTGCAGCAGCATTGTTCATGGGAGCAGGGTGCCTGGAGCCAGGATGGCCTGAGTCGCAGCCCTAAGCCCAGGTGCCCGGGCTCTGTCCGGTCTCTCACCTCTCCTCGCTCCCCTCCTCCACCCCCAGCTCCCGAGGTCCTGAACAACCAGAGATACGGCCTGAGCCCTGACTACTGGGGTCTGGGCTGCCTCATCTATGAGATGATTGAGGGCCAGTCACCGTTCCGAGGCCGCAAGGAGAAGGTGAAGCGGGAGGAGGTGGACCGCCGGGTCCTGGAGACAGAGGAGGCGTACTCCCACAAGTTCTCCGAGGAGGCCAAGTCCATCTGCAAAATGGTGAGCTCCTGGGGGCCAGATGCTGTCCCCAGGCCCCCTGTCCAGCGGTGGCTCCCCTCCCCCCACCTTTCTCCCCACCGAGAACAGCAAACAGGCTGAGGAGGACAGGACCAGGGCCCACTAGGGCGTGGGCGGTGAAGCCACCAAGCCAGAGGAGCCGGCACTGCTTGCTGGGCACTGGGTGGTTGGCAAAGGCTCCCGGAGGAAGCCTGGGGTGCGGGCAGGGTGGCCCATGACAGCGGGAGGGGGCTGAGCATATAGCATGACACCCTCACATCCAACTTTGCAGGGGAGGTCAGCATAGGGGAGTAAGAAGCTGATCCCAGCTGATCCCCAAGATACAAGGGGTCTTGGGCCAAGCCTCTACCTTCCCTGCATGCTGGCCTGACGCAGGGATATTTTCAGCCTTCGAACACCTTATAACCAAGTTTTCCATCCACCAAACGGAGTGCTGGTCACACAGTGGAACGCTTGTAGCATCTGTGCTTGTGGGATTTGACCTGTCCAGGCAGGCGCATGTGGAAGTGGCGCTGAGGCCAGCGGGTGGCGCCCAGACTCGGAGCCGGGAAGCCAGATGGAGGACAGAGTGACAGAAGCCATCGAGAGTGGGGCTGGGAGAGAGTCCACCCCCAAACCACTGCTTTTCCCCTCAGCCCAAGGGGCCCGCGCCTGGGCAGGGGCTCCGGGGAACGGCCACTCTGCCCCTGCTCCCAGGCTCCCGGGCCCCGCCGCGCCCCGTGGGGCCCTCCTCCCTGCGGTGCCCCGCGTGGCTGGGCTGGCACCCGCACCGCAGGCAGCTGCCCCCTAAGGCCAGCCCCAGGGGCACAGAGGGGCACAGGGGCACAGAGGAAGCACACAGGCTTCCTCTCCCGGGTGCTGTGGCACCCGGAGCAGCCGACAGTCAGTGGTCCGGCTGGACCTCCGCCTCTGAATTGTGTGCCAAAACAACCAGGCCGGCGTGTAGAGACGGGCAGGCCCCGGAGCCGATGGAAAGTAGCCGAGCTGCTGCTGCTGGATGCCACTGGAAACCCTGAGGCCACTGGACAGGGGGCCCAGGAACCATCTGGCCTAGCTCCCCTGCCCCAGGAGGCCCCTCTCCTGGGCCCATCCTTGCGCCACTTGACTGCTTCCTCTCCAGCTTCCGCCTGATGTCACAGAGCCCTGGGAAGAAAGATTAGGGCTAGATCTGCCTTTTTCTTTTTAAGACTTCATTTATTTATTTTTGGAGAGAGGGAAAGGAAGGGATAAAGAGAGGGAGAGAGACATCAATGTGTGGTTGCCTCTCAAGTGTCCCTACTGGGACCTGGCCCACAACCCAGGATGTGCCCTGACTGGGAATTGAACTGGTGACCCTTTGGTTCATAGGCCAGCCCTCAATCCACTGAGCCACACCAGCCAGGGCTAGATCTGCCATTCAACCACTTCAACAAAAGAGGACACTGTTCTGTCGTTTGCATGTGTGAGAGACACAGAGGAAGGGATGTGTGTACACATGCAAACGCACCCTGGAACCACGGGCCTGGGGCCAGCTGTGGCTGGGCGCCTGCCCGCATGCCTGGGGCCTCCAAGAGAGCAGGTCGTCATAGCCGTAGAGTTGGGGGGAGACAGGAGAGGGAGATGGGACTGTGGGCTCCTAGAGGTGTCTGGAAACTGGGGTACATGTGCTAACGATGCTTGTTTATGTCAGGGTGAGGTCTCTCTCCAGTGGAACCAAAGAGGGAGGTCAGGGCACCGCCAGATGTCCCAGACTGGGGTCGGGGATTCAGAGAAGCAGGTCTTGAGCAACCCCAACAGGGACATAGATGTGCTAAGAGGACAGAAATGCACGAGGCCCCCCTCCTTGCTGGTAGTTGTCGCTCCAACACTTTGGCTTTGCGACACCAGACCAGGGTCATGGCTGTTCCTCTGCTGCCCCCTGGTGTTCACTGAGAGAAAGTCAGGGGCCAAGCCCGGGGATCCCAGTGGGCCTGGGCTCTTGAGTACGAAGTGTCACACCAAAGTCCCCTCATCTTTCTTAGCTGGACGAATAGCCAGAAGTATTGGGTCTCTGGTCTAGGGCTCCTTCTGTGTCCTTCATCACAGTCCATCTGGTCTGGCAGCCAGGTTTTCCCTGTGCCCTGCAACGGGTACTAGCCCAGGACACCGCCGGGCTTGACTAAGGAGACCGTGGAGGCCCTGGGCAGCTCCGACCCTGCCTGCTGGAGAAGGCCTCCCCACACCCAGCAGGGAGGCTGGGCCCTGGCCCCCAGACTCTGCCCCTCCCTCCATCTTGGTGGCCACAAGACCTTTCCCACTGTTCCTGGGTCCAGAAATGTATGCATGGCACTGCCCTCCCTCCAGAGCCCAGTGTCTAGGCCCCAACCTCAGCCCCCGCCTTCCTTCGGCCCCTGCTGAGTCCCAGATGTGGTCCTGCCCACCCTCTCCAGCCCCCTCCTTCTGGCTGCTCAGCCTCCCTGACCCCCAGCTCACAGCCAACTTACACTCTCTGACCCGGCAGTGTTGTACCTGTGTTGCCTTGATGGGCCCTCCAAACCTGATTTTGCTGAGGCCAGGCCCTCGCTGTCCTCCCTTCCTCCTTATCCCCACCCCCCACAGTGGTTTGCACCCAGGTTCAAGACTACAACATACTTGTAAGTTCAGTAAATGGACGAGAGACCTACAGACAGAGCCCTTGCCCTTTGTAAGTTACCTGTAGCAGAAGGTGGCACCAGCCCAGTAAGGCTCCATGGGTGCTCAGCATGCTCGGGTATCGGGCACATGGCCACAGGGAGATGCTCCACTGGGGGCCCAGGCACACATGCACCGTGAACGGGGGGCCACGGAGCCCGCTGCAGCTCGGGGCCACCCTGAAACAAGGCCTGACAGGCCCGGGCAGTGTTGCTTGGGGACCTGGGGGCGCGCAGGCTGGAGAGGGCTGGAGGAGGGACATCTGGGAGTCTCGGAGACGCGCCTATGACAGGGAGACAACCTCAGGTCCATCCTCCCAGTGGAGAAAAGGCCCGCCAGACATGGCCTCATGGGACTCTGTCTTGTCACAGCTACTCACCAAAGACCCAAAGCAGAGGCTGGGCTGCAGGGAGGAGGGGGCCGCAGAGGTCAAGCGACACCCCTTCTTCAGGAACATGAACTTCAAGCGCTTAGAAGCTGGCATGTTGGACCCTCCCTTCATTCCGGACGTGAGTAGCCTCCCCCAGCCCGGACTGAGCCTGCTCCCTGCGTCTCAGCCCTGACTTAGCCGAACGTCCACCCTGGGCCCTGAGCACCCCCTAGCCCGGCCCTGGGAACCAGCACGCGCTCTCTCCACAGAGGGGCAGACCAGCGGCCCCAAACCGCCAGCCCTCGTTTAGGCAGAAGTGACTTTGGAAACAGTCCCCCATCCCAATCCTGGGCGCTTTAGGGGAACAAAGACCACCTGACAGAGGAGTGGGGGCCCCAGGAGGTGCCGAGGAGTTGAGCCTGGAGACAGGTGACTTAGGGCGCATGCGAGAGCAGCAGGCGCCCGGACACCCCGAGCTCATGCGCCACCCTGGCTGGCCCCGCTGGCAGGTCCAAGGGCAGCGCAGGTTCCCGGGGTGGGGGGCCTCAGGCGGACCCTCTGCCCCCCCATCCACACCCCGAGCCTGGCTGGGGACAGTGGAGCTGAGGGCCGGCCCCTCGTCACCAAGCGCTCTGCCCCTCAGCCGCGGGCCGTGTACTGTAAGGACGTGCTGGACATCGAGCAGTTCTCCACCGTGAAGGGTGTCAACCTGGACCACACGGACGACGACTTCTACTCCAAGTTCTCCACCGGCTCCGTGCCCATCCCGTGGCAAAACGAGGTGTGCGGGCTGGGCGTCGGCCGCCCCCGTGGGAGGGGGCGCAGCGGCTGGGGCAGGAGTCCCTGTCGCCTCCTGGGACTTCGTGGGGTGGGGCCAGAAGAGGGAAGGGGAGGCGGGGCAGACAGGGCCAGCCCAGGAGACTCTCCTGGGAAGACAGGCTGGGAAAGGAGGAAAGTGGAGCCGCGGCTGGAGGCGCGTGGGGTTGAGTTGGAGTGAGAGCTGCACTGAATGAGCTGGAAATGACGGCGGAGCTGGTGGGGTGGCCTGGGCTTGGGTGGGGCGAGGAGGAGATGGGCGCGGGCTCAGTGGTGGACCCCCCTGCCTTCTCAGGGAAGCACCAGCAAGGCCGCCGGGGAAAGGCAGGGGCGGGCGGGCGCGTGCATCTGGGCCTCGGCCCTGGGAAGGCCCAGGGCAGCGGAGGACTTGGCAGGGCCCAACTCAGGGACAGTGCGGGCGCAGGGCTCAGCGCTGGGACTGCCTTCTGCCCAAGGAGCTGGCTGCAGCCCCTCCTGCCACCTGGGTTTTCTCTCCACTCTTCCAGATGATAGAAACAGAGTGCTTCAAGGAGCTGAACGTGTTCGGACCTAACGGTACCCTCTCACCGGACCTGAACAGAAGTCACCCTCCGGAACCACCAAAGAAAGGGCTGCTGCAGAGAATCTTCAAGCGTCAGGTGAGACCCCCCTGCCCCCGGCCCCATCACCACACGCGCTGTCCTGGCCCCGCTCCGGGGACCTGGGCCCAGGCATGTCCGCGCCGCTGAGACCCGAGCTGCGGCAGGCCACCTCCATGGGGGCTCTGGAGACGGGGGTCAGCAGCAGCCTGCAGCCCCTGGCTGGGGGGACCCCCAGGGTGGAAGAGGCAGGGCCAGCCCCACCAAGTTGCCCTTCATCGGGGTTTCTCTGCCAGGGCATCAGCGATGTTCTGGGCTAATTCACCGTGAGGGCTGTGCTATGCCTTGCGTGGTGCTTAGCAGCCTCTGTGGCCTGCACCCTCCAGAGACCAAAAGTACCCCACTCCCACCTCACTCCTGTTGCAAAATGTTCCCAGACAATGTCCCCCGGGGGCAAAGCGCCCCAGACAGAGAAGCACTGCCGGGTCTGGCCCCGGGCCTGCCGGGGAGAGTGCAAAGGGCACACGAAGCGAGGGGCCACTGGCCGCAGGGTGGGACCTCCCCAGACTGACTTGCTCTCTCTCCCCTTCTCTCTCCCTGCTCACCCCCTCCCAGCATCAGAACAATGCCAAGAGTTCGCCCAATTCCAAGACCAGTTTTAACCACCACATAAATTCAAACCATGTCAGTTCAAACTCCACCGGAAGCAGCTAGTGGCAGCTTGGCCTTGACATCCACGTTGGGACCAGCCTAGACCCTTGTCCTTAGAAGCGGAACTAGTGACCCGGGGAGTGTCCACGCTGGCTGGGCAGACGGGGGAGCCCTCCAGGAGCCGGGGACGGAAGGAGGCCGCCCCGCTCGACGCAGAGCCTGCGGGCTCCTCGGAGATGCCCACTCAGGTCTGTTGGCGGAGGTGGCCCTCAAGCCGGGGTGGACTGGATCTGTCTCTGTCGAATATCGCAATAGAAATCCAATTGGATACGACAACTTGCACGTATTTTAATAGCGTCATAACTAGAACTGAATTTTGTCTTTATTATTTTTAAAGAAAAGTTTTGTAAATTTCTCTATCGTCTCAGTTTACATTTTGTATATTTGTATTTAAATGAAAGTCAGACTTCGAGGGTGTATATTTTCTGTGCAGCCACTGTTAAGCCATGTGTTTTCAGACATTTTAGAGGGGGCGGGGGGATTTACCAAAAAAAATATATATATATATATATGTGACTCAAGACTTCCACAGCCTCAAATGAGAAAACGTTTTTATTAAATGTAGAAAATGATTCACATTTCACCTTTAAGGAATTGGTTGTATCCATCTCTATAACCTTTACCTTGCATTGATATCTCCCTTGTGTTGACCTGCAAGAATTAAAATTAAGCGCTCGGTGGCACGCTGGGGACTCCACCCAGCTGGGCTTGCGGGGCGCCCCTGCGGGATGCGCACTCTCCCGGCTGCTCTGCGGCCTCCTCTTCCTCCCGGAAGGCAGCCGCGTGCCAGGCTGGACATCATCAGCACAGTGGTCCCTGGGCCTCTTTCTTTCTAAGTAGGTTCTGACTGCTAAAGCCGGTGTGTTTTCAAGAGGCATGTGTTTGGGGACTTCCGTTTTGTTCGACTTTGAAGAGAAGCATAGCAGTGGTCAGGAGCAGTCATAAAGCCCCGATTGTCCCAAGCCCTCCCGGCCCATGGGAGCAGGGCCAGCGGGTCGCCCTGAGTGCGGCTGTGGGGTGGGGGGAGCTCACCTGGGGAACTGGGCACATCCCCTAAGTGTTCACAGGGCCACGGAGGCTCAACAGCTTCCCAGGCCCCATAGATTCATGGGCCCAGGCGGCAGGGACAGAGTTGGCTCTCCAAGCAAATGGGATGCCCAAGGGGAGGCCGAGCCACCAAAGCAGCACCAGACAAACTTGCTGTCCCCTCCCGGGAGAGGCGGGCAGAGGCCGGCTCTAACTGAGATCTCCAGCTGTCAGGCACACGCAGGCCCAGGAGGACTGGGAGGCTTTGCCAGGCCAGGGTCCCTGAGGGCAGCCCCTCGCCAGTGGGGCCCGGCCACCCAGGCCTAGGGAGCCCCTGGTCTCCCCCACTGTCTCCAAAGGGCAACAGGAGCCAGTCGCCCTCACCTCCCCTCTGGGACAGGGTGGGCCCTTGACCTGCCTGCTCCCCAGCCTGGCTGGGCCCCTGAGACCCGCTGGCCTCGTCAGACCTGGTCTCGGCCCCGGGCAGCTGCCAGCCTGCTCCCGGGGAGGCGCTGCACCCGCGTCTCCCTCAACACCTGGAAGTCTGCCTCTCCTATGAGCTCTCCAGGCCCCCTGACGCTCCGCAGGGGTGAGGACCACCGCCTCAGGCCCCTGGGGGGGGTCTGCGGGTGTGCCCTTCCCAACGCTTCTCCAGGCGGCTTTTAGGGAGGAAGTGGCGATCTCATTGGCCTTGTGTCCGACTTCCAGTCTCTATTTCGGACACCGCTCGTGGCCCTGGGGCCTACTGCTCGGAGGGGCTGGCCTGGGGGCTGAGCATTTTGAGGCGATTTGACAAACAAAAGGAAGAGAAGAGACCGTTGGGTTCCCCTCAGACCCCCTGGATGCTCAGGAGTCCTTTTTCAAGACCAACTCTTGTCTCAAGAGGCTGCTTCCATGACCCTTCTTGGGCTGAGCACAAGATAAATACAAATGGCTATATTCAGTTTTTGCCAAGATGTGGGAAGCCCTTTGACCAGTATTTTAAGGCCCCTGAGCTCTGCATGACCATCCTTTCTTAATGACAAGGACGGCCATCTTCCTGGGACAGTCACCAGCCCAAGCCACACCACTTCCCGTCCAGGAGTTTCGTTTATTTTACCCAATTCACAGCACCCCAACCCTTACCGAGGGGACTGACGTAGACAAGCCAGCCTCTCCTTATACCTCAGAGCCCAGCGCACGTCCACGGTGGTACAAAGGAACCCTCAAGGGGCAAGACAGAAAACATAAATCTGCTAAGTGGGTCTCTGCGCAGTGAGAGCTCAGACAGCGCGGGGCTGCCCTTCGCGTCCGCCTGTCCCTGCGAGTGCCCGGAGGACATGAGGACACAGCCCCTGGCCTTTTCGATCCGCCTGTTCTTTTTGGCCCATTGCTTCGCACAAGAGAAGGGAAGTCTTCGTTTAGAACAGTGCCTGCCGTCAGCCCTCCTCCCCCCCGCCCCGCCACGGGGCCCCGCAGGCCCCGCCCCCAGGCCCCGCCCCCCACCTCTGCTTCTACTCCGACTTGTGTCCTAGAGCTGCATTTTTTAAAAGGTATTTTTTAATTAAAGAAAAACCCTACTTTCCCACCCACCCCCCTGTCCAGGGTGAGGCTTATTTGGACAGAGTGGGTTTAAATATTTTTTACAGCATTTGAGCTCTTCGCAGAAGAGCCCCTCTTTCTCCAAGCGTGACATTGTCTCACCAGACGTGCGCTGACTTCGTGCCTTTGAGGTGAGATGCAGGGTCTCGCAGAAGCGTCCCTGCCTCCACTTTTCAGGAGACAAGCTGCTGTCCCTGGTGGGACAGGGAAGGTCTCTGCCAGGACCACTGGAACCGACGAGTACTGACCCAGCCCCCTCCGGGGGCCCCTAGCACCCCCCACGCTATCACGAAGACCGGCCCCCGCCTTCACCGCGGAGGGCCCCGCATCCCGCATCGGCTCTGTCTCTGCTCACCCAAGGCCTGGAGGAGCATCACGCTCTGAACCACGGGCTTCAAGGGCCGCTCGCTGGCCCGGTACTAAGTGTCGCTGTGCCTCAGCAGCCCAGGGGGCTTCGAGCACCTGCTTGTTGCATGAATGTGCTGTTCCGGCCGCGGGGGGGCGCCTGGTCTCGGAGCGTGGGTGGGAGGGAGGCCGGCGGCAGGAAGAGAGCCGTGCTCCATGCACACACGACAAGCAGCTTGCTGGGGCGCAGGGTGGCTTCTGACACAAGCAGGTGTGGCTGCCTGCCCGTGGCCTTGCACGCCCTGATGAGACTGAGGGTCTGCCTCTGGGAACTGGGGTCTGCTGGCCTCTCCCAGCAGCCCTGCGCACCAGGGGGGTCCCCATTCTTCCCCACGCCCGGCCTTTCCCGAAGGCTCGGGTCACCGATAGTTTCCCACCGACTTTCTCTTGTGGGCTGCCGACCCAGACCCCAACACGGGCGGGGCGCGGGGGAGCGCTGCAGCCTCGCCACAGGGAGCCGCGGCCACGTGGACAGCCAGAAGGCCACCGAGGCGAAGGGGGAGGCGGCAGGGTGGCGCCGGCTGTCCTCCCAGCTGCAGCGCACTCTCAGCGCCGTGCGAGCACTTGTGCCCTCCTTAGCGCAGCCTCCCCCGGGTGTCTCCTGTTCCCACCCGCGGAGGTGGGACCTCCTGGCGGCTCAGCCTTTGTCGCGGAAAGGGAGTCAGCGTTCTGAAGCGTCAGAGCTGTGAGCCGTGACCAGTGGAGAGCTCGCTTCTTCGGGGCAGACCCTGCCCAGGCTCCCGGGGGCCTTCGCTGGCCTGACTTTCAAGGCCTGTGCTGCTGACGGTGGTTGAAACATGTGACAAGCTGGCTGTCCCTAGGAAGGAGAGACATTTCCTGAAAAAAGAATCTAGATGTGTTTTCTGGTCCATCGATAAGTCATTTCTGTAATAGGTTGAAAACAAATGTTCACCATTTAGAAGAGCTTAGTGGCTGTTGGTAGTGTTAAAATAATAATCCTTCTAGTAGCCAAAGGGTTTTTTTTGTTTGTTTGTTTTCAGGGAAATTTTAACGTTGGTGAATGAAAATAGTTCCGTTTGGGGGGGGGGGGTCATTGCTGAAGATAATGGCTTTGTTCTGCTGCTCTAAGTCTCTGTATGTTCCGTCTAACATGTCCCAGTGCTGCTGTATCTAGATCCAACCGCTGTTGGTTTTTTAAGAGAAATAAATTCCTTAATGAAAATAACTGCATTTCTTCCCTTCTGCTGAGCTGTTGTCCTGTGCCTTCTGCATATGTCACACCCAAGATGCCAGCACCTGCCTCTGAGTCGACCCTTTCTGCAGGGTCAGCCCCACCCCAAGGTGGCCCGGACACCGGCCACCCCCTGACCCGCCCCCATGTGGCCCACCTCCAATGGGCAGGGCCTAAGGCTGTCCCCTGAGCCCAAACCCAGGGGAGGACCCGGAAGTGCTCCAGCCACAGGGCACCAAGCAAGAGCCCTTGAGAAGTTGGCGCTGGCACCCCGACCTCCGACAGGATGCTCACGCCCCTCCCCGGCGTGTCTTATGCGACAGAGGTCATGACCCGGAGGTGGGCTCTGTGGGGAGGGCCACGCTGGCTGCTCAGCCTCCACGGAGCCAACCACACGCTGGGACTGGGCCACCAGCAGGGCAGGCTCCCGGGTGCCTCCGAACCCAGAGTCCCAGTCTAGGACCTGAGACCCCTGCGGACCCCTCCCACCCTCGTGTGGGCGAGGCTCTGGGCTCGGACAGCCCCTTTCTGACTGTGCAGCCTTGAGTGGCCCCTCCACTCGGGGCCTCGGTGTCTTTGTAAAATGGGATAACACCTGCGCAGAGGGTGGCCCTGGAGGACGCAGTCCTGCGGGATGTCTGTGCGCCCCCTTTGATCCTTGACCTTGGGACCGGGCGAGGCCCCGGGGGCCCTGGAGCACGGGCATTCCCAGCAGGCCCGCGCGAGGGCAGCGCCAGCAGGTGGGGGCAGGGCTAACAGCTTGCTTCCGCCTGGCACCTGGCGGGCCTGGGGCCCCTCCCGCAGATGTAGAATCGCCATCAGTTCCTCCCCTTGGCTCCCCGAAGCAGGTGCCGTATTTCCTAATTAGAGGAAAGGAAGGAGGAAGATTCCACCTGTGGGAGACTCTGGACCTGCAGAGACAAAGGGGTTGGTTAGCCAAGGGAATGCAGGAGAGGCAGGAGTCTAGTGGCACCCCAAACCGGAAACATAAGGTGGGACCTCTGGAAGCCTGGCCCCAGCAGCCCCTCAGGCCGCCCTGGACGCCCCCTGCCATGTGATAGGCCTCCTCCCCTCTGGGCACTTGGCTTCTCTTCCTGTTCTCACCTGCCTGCCTCCCCCTGGACCTCAAACAGGTGCCCCTCAAATCCTGAGCACCTCAGCCGTCTCCTGGCTGTCGTCTCCTGGCCTTTCAGCCTCCGCTCCCGCTGCCAACTGCCCGGGCTCCCCACGCGTCCCCCTGAATCCTGGAGAGCTCACAGGAGGATGGAAGCCATCGGCGCCCGGCGGTCCTATTTGGGCAGAGGGCCCCAGACCGTGGCACAGCGCTGGCGGCCGGGCCCTTAGTGCCCCGGCCTTGGCCACTCCCTGCTGCCCACAGCGGTGCCCGGGATTGCCCGGGGCTGCCCCCTCCAGCACCTCCCCGGCCCGATTGCCTGCCGCCTCCCTGTTACCCTCCCTGCAGCCAGAGGCTGGCGTCTCGTGGGGTTTCCTAAGAGGAAGCTTATTTCATTTATCGTTTTTATTATTGTTATTTTAAAATGTTTCCTCAATGTAACAGAGGCCAACACAATGTAGGGCCCAGGGTACTGCGCACACGCGCCGTCCCCCTGCCGGCCGCGCCCGGCAGCCCTGCCCGCCCATTGCAGGCTCTTGCCCCCCAGAATGCAAGAGAGTACGTTTGTGTCGAGTTGAGCCGCTACGTTTGTGGTCAGCGTTGCAGCAGCCGTAGAAAACGAATGCGGCCACGGACGTCAGCCTCGTCGTTATGTCGACGGTGTCACACACTCAGGTCACGCTTTGCTCCGTACCAAGCCTTTTGAGTAGGTGTCTCCCTGGCTATAAATTATTTAAGAGCGTGAACCCTCTTTTTTTCTTCTCTTGGACCTCAATGGTGCCCAACACCCCGTGTTAAGACAGAAAAGAAAAAAGAATCTATTTCACAAGTTCAACATGTTGTAAGTCCTTATGTTTTTCTTGTTTATTTCCCTTTGGGCTTTGCGGGTTGTCAGTAAAGTTTCATTTGAAAACCCCTGCCGGCGTCCTTTCAGCCAAGGGAAACACAGGCACGGCGGCCGCGCTGCCCGCGCTTGGCCGGAGAGAAGGAAGAGGGGCCGCGAGGGCTGGAGGGCGGGCGCCGAGCCAGGGGAGCCGGTGCGAGCCCAGGCTCCGCCGCCTGCTGACTGCGACCCTGGGCGAGTCACCTCTGTAGGACTCCCGCACAGTCACTCCACAAACGGTTACTGAGCTCATGCAAGGGGCCACGCACTGTCTCCGCGCAAAAAGGAGCAAAAGAGGCAAAAGTCTTGGCTCTCACAGGGCTGACCTCTTAGAAGGGTGTGGACACAAATAAATCCAGCATGTGTTTGCGAAACACGCCAAGGAGAAGACAATACAGCAGGGAAACAAATGCCCTTCCGTAGGTGAGTGGTTAGTAAACGGTGGTGCATCCGGTATCGGGGGATACAGCTCAGCAACAAAAAGGTGGGAATCGTCGACACACAGCAATGAGGATGGGTCTCGAGAGAAGTGTGCATCATTCTCAGAATGTCAAAATTATGGAGACGGGCAACAGGCGAGAGGCTGCCAGGGGTTAGGGGTGACTCTAAAGGGTAGCACAAGAGAGACCTTTGTGATGACAGGATAGGGCTCTATCTTGGTCGCAAAGGTGGTCACACAAACCTGCACAAGCATAAAAGTGGCATCAAGCCCTGGCCATGTGGCTCAGTTGGTGGGAGAGTCATCCACACACCAAAAGCTTGAGGATTCGATTACCTGTCAGGGCATGTACCTAGGTGATGGGTTTGATCCCCAATCGGGAGGCAACTGATTGACGTGTCTCTCTCACATCAATGTTTCTCTCTTCCCCCATCTCCTCTCTCTAAAATCAATAAACACACCCTCGGGTGAGGATTTAAAAAAAAATGACATCAAGCCATCTGCACACTTGGACCCAGGTCAATTTCCTGGCCCTGATGCTGCATTACAGTGACGTAAGCTGCAGCCACCGTGGGGAACTGGGTGAAGGGTACACGGGACCTCTCTGTTCTGGCTCTGCAACTTGCTGTGAATCTATTATTTCAAAATTAAAAGTTCTTCTTTCTTTTTAAATTTTTTTTTTTTTAGATTTTATTTCTTTTTAAAGAGCGGGGAAGGGAAGGAGAAAGAGAGGGAGAGAAACATCCATGTGCGAGAGAAACATGGATCAGTTGCCTCTCACGTGCCCCCAATCAGGGACCCAGCCTGCAACCCAGGCATGTGCCCTGACCGGGAATCAAACCCATGACCCTTGGTTTGCAGGCTGGCACTCAATCCACTGCGTCACACCAGCCAGGGCAAAAGTTCTTCTTTCATATGTAATAAAATAGAAACTATAGTAAGGAGAAGGGATCGGCACGATATGGGATTGAAATTTTGGACTGAGCCTTACCTACCATACATAACCACCACAGAGGGCAGGCTGAGGGGACGCATGACGTGAACCTAGCATGCTGAGAACACTCAGTGAGCGGCTGCGTGTTTGCTCATGAACTTGAGGACCTCTCGGCCCTCCCTTTCCAGCTCTGCCTCTAGAATTCTAGATGCTGGCCCCTCACTCATTCAGTCATTCCCTCTCCGCTTTGGACGCAGGGAAAGCTGTGATGAATCCTGGCTCTGCCACTTCCAGCTGTGACCCTGGGCAAGCCACCTAATCTCTCTGAGTCTGTTTCCTCCCCCTGAAGCTGCTCTAACAACAGCAGCTGCTCCGAGGGGCCGAGGTGACATTTGCTGAGGTGAGCACCACACTTATCGACAAGGACTCGAGCCCCAAGTGGAAGGATATTTCTGCAGAAGGGGACCCTCCCAGCTCCCTAAGGGGAGTAGGAGGAACCGAGGCTGGTAGGGGGCCCCCAAACTGGGAGAGGGAGGGCCACCTCTGCTGCTTTCTCTGCCTGTTTCTTTCTCTGGTGGTCGAGTGTCTCCCGCCACCTGTGGTTTAAGAGCCTGCCCCCCGAGTGGCCGTGGTGGCAGCTGAGCCAGGTGAGTCTCTGAGCCCCTATTCCTCTGTGCTGACCCAGCTGAGGCAGGAACAGGGAGCTGTGGCCCTGCTGTGATGGCTGACGTGGCCCCCGAACCCCAAGGGAGACCCCCGGTGCAACCCCAGACCCAGAGGGGCACACGCAGCCCTCTCCCAGGGCGAGAACTCGGTGGTGCCTACATTTGCTTCCTCTGGGGAGCACCCAGGAGGGAAGGGGTTGGGGTGAGGGGTGAGTGTGGCTGGACTGGAGGAATCTGGGCATCGCTGAGCCTCTAAGTGCCCTTCACCACAACCCACCCCCGCCCCCAGGGAGGAGAAGGGGGCCGGTCCTCCCAACTGCCTCCAGCCCGCAGGGGACCCGGGGTTCAGTAACTCCGGCCCCCACCTCCCTCTGCAGGGACGCGGGCAGAGGGTCTGGTGGAAGGGGCAGGGGTCTGGAACGCGCCTCGCTCTCCTTCTCCTCTGCACTCCCTCGCCTGCTCTCTGTCCCTGTGTGCCTTTCTCGGTCTCTGCTGGTTTTCTGCCCCCTGTCTGTTTCCTGTCTCTGTCTTTCTGCCCAATCTCCTGGTCTCCCAAGGTCTCAGATGTGCTCCCTCTCGCCCCACCCTCCTTTACCCTCCCCTCTCCCCCAGGTTTCTCTCCCTAAAACAAGCCCATTCCCTGTGGGCCCAGCCCCAGCCCTCTGAGGTGGCGGGAAGGTGGGTTTTGGGGACTCAGAGGTCAGGCCTCTGGAAGCTGCACCCTGAAGCCATTAGTAGCTCCCCCTGTGGCCGCCCGTTCATTTGGTTGATTTAAATTGTTTCTAACTCATCCCAGGTGGAGTAACAAAGAACCAGTGCCTCCGCTGCGCCCCCAAGTCCTCTCCCAAGGGACATCAACTGAGAGCATCTGGGCTCCCACACAGGGAGGGCTTGGGGCAGCGAGATGCCAGCCAGCAGGCCACCTCGGCTTGGCGCCGGCTGCATTTGGCCCCCGCTGGGCAAGAATGGCACCATGTGCACCGGAAAGCCCAGGGGCCACGAGAATGGGTGTGGCGTGGGCCAGGAGCCGTCTCTCTCTGCAGAAATGGGTCTGACGCCTGGCTTCTGCTGGGCCTGGGACCAGAGGGTGGCCCCTGGCAGGACGAGCGGTCCCCCCCGGCCCTGGCGGCACAGTGGCCTCAGGTTCAGCTGGCAGGCTTGGGCCACGTTCACTCCCTCTGCACTGCCCTGTGGCATCGGGCGCCACCGGGCACCGCGGCCCCAGGCCCCAGGCACCTCTCAGCAGGCTCACCCCTTTGCAATCTCCAGTCCTTCAGCTGCCCGGCCCCATTTTAACTGGAACTAGGTTGGCGCGGCGCTAACCAAGCGCTCCCCGCCCGCCCCCCTCCTCACTGCCTGGCTTCTGATTCTGGAGTCATCTTTATACCAGTCCCGCCCAAGGGAGCCCACACAGGCGCAGCAAGGGTGGGGGGCGGGGAGAAAAAACAATAAAAACGTGATGCTTCCGGGGACTGTCACACCAAGTCCCTCCTTGTAGATCCAGAGAGGTCCTTTTGTGGAGCCTGGTCATGGCCTTGACAAGCACCAGGCATCTGGGCTGCGTCACCGGCCTGGCTACAAAGGCGGTCCCTTGCCCAGTGGCCAGGACTCGCCAGATTCCAAAAACAACAAGAGGGTTTGAGGTTGGACAGGGTAGTTCAGGGATTTTGTTCATGTTCTTGTAAATGATACACAAGCATTCATCCAAGTGAATGGGAAAAGCTTGAGCGCTTTACACATATGGCAGCAAGCAAGGGCCGGAGGACGGTGACGGTCCCCGGCTCAGTCCCTCGCGGGGCCCAGGCTGCGAGCTGCGTTTTCCGTAGGTGGCCTTGTCTTCTCTGCAGCTGGTCTTGCCGTGGGGTGTTGGGGCCATTTCTAGGGAACTGAGGGGGCTGCGTGACAGCACACCTCTTTGCAACATAATTTGGGGAAGTTCCAAGAGTTTAGCCTTCTTTACCAAAGGAATTAATTTTTTAAATAATTTTTTATTCTGTAAAGATCCATTTGAACTTCATCTTTGTCCCCCAAAATCTGCCTCCTAGGTGTTCCTCTATTCTTTTGTGCCCCAGTTTTTCACATACCTACTGCCCAGGTCTGTGTTCGCCATGTGCCCATTTTTTCCCAGTTTGCCCATCGCCCACTGGAGAATGTGTTTCTGGAGTTTTGGAATGAACACGCCTGTCTGATGAATTAAACAGATGAGATAGCTGTAGATAAATAGGTACAAAGATAAATAGATATCACACCATCTATGAGAGCCACCCCTCTGCCTGCGTGTGTTCAGTGGGGAGCAGGAAAAGCTTAACAACAGGTCCGTGGGGGAGGGGCAAAAGCTGAGGCTGCAGCATGTGCCCGTCTCTGGGGAGTACATGCTTCCCCCACGGCCGACTGCACAGCCGCAGGGACGGCACTGGACGTGGAGCTGGGGAGACAGGCCTGTGATTGGCTGTCCTGCTCAGAGCTGTGTTTGCAGATCCAGCTCCACATGGGAGACCGCGGCCTCTGAGGCCGGAAGTCCCCCATCCCCTCCTGTCCATCGCAGCCCCCAGGGGTTTGGAAGCACTTTCCTCTCGGCCACTCTTACCCTTTCCTCTCAATTCCTGCTTTACCTCCTGCCCTCCCCTCCCCCGCCTGCTCCCGCAAACACAGACCAGAGGCTCCGCAGTCCTCGCCCATCGGGGGACGAAGGCCAGCCAGGATAATGCACCTTTGTTTTCTTTTTTATAGCACAATCATCAACCAAACCAAATAAATGTATTCTTTTTTCTAGATCTGTAAAAAGAAAATATATACTTGATATTGACCATGGAGAGCGGGAGAGTGACAGAAAGGACCGCCCCCCCCGCACCCACCCATGTGGCCGCGCAGTGTTGGCTGGCGGGCCCAGAAGGAAGGCCATGACCTCTGACAGTGCCGTCCGCGGGGTTGGGGGGCAGAGGGGTTGGGGATGGCTCCCAGACGCTGGGGAGGCAAGCCTGGGCGGGGCAGTCAGCTCACAGCCCTGGGAGGACGCGAGGGACGGGAAGGCTGCCCCATGCGCTCCCTGTGGGTCTCTGGTACGAGAAAGTTAATCGGCTCCATGAACACGGAGATTTAATTACATCCACTCAAAAAGGGAGAGAGAGCAAGCGCAAGCGAGCGCACTCCACATTAGCAGTTGAGCTGGCCCCACACACTGTCCCGCGCAGGAGCCCTGTTTCCCTGAGTGACATGGACTCGCTGTCCCCTTTGGTGAGACCGCCTCATTGCACGTGGTTCTGGTGCGGAAAGACGCCCACCTGCCGCCCAGCCGGGCCCTGCGGAAAGGCCCGCTGCTGGGGATGGATCACGGCCGTACAAGCAGGGGTGTCCCCTGCAGAGGGCGGGCCGCGTGCGGCACGGTGTGGCTGGGAATGCCACCCAACACAAAATCGTAAATTTACTTAGAACATGATGAGACGTTTTGTGATTATACATCGCAATGTATTTAATGTGTGGCCCAAGACCACTCTTCCTCTTCCAGTGTGGCCTGGAGACGCCAAAAGGCCGGACATGCCTGAAGGAGTCATGGAACACCCTCTGAGACACTGAATCCCAGGTGTGTGTATTTACTTAAAAAAAAAAAAAAAAGGCCTAGAAACTAACATTCTGTGAGCCCTTCCCATGCAACTTGAGCACAGGAGCTCTCACTCTGGGAACGGCGGGTGGAGCAGACAATGTGTGAGCGAGCAGTTCCTTCCTATCCTCCTGGGGCAGCCGCTGCTGGGGGCCTGGGCAGGGACACCCCACCGCGGCCCGTGGTTTCTGCTGGCTGGCGTCTGAACTGGAGGACCACCAGCCCCTGCCCCCTCTAGACCTCTGATAGTTAAGTATTGCAGAGTTAGTAGCATCTTGGAACCTGTTTTCCCCACATTAAAGAAAAAAACTGTCAGTGAACTGGTCCCACCACTGAAGAAGCTGTGGTTTCCACAGCCTGAACTCGAGCAGCATCAGAAAGGCCTTTCCTTCTGTCACGTCTCTCAGAATCTTCCGGTGCGACGCCGCCTCTGTCCTCGCCGCTGTTTCCATGTAGAAAGCGGGGTGGGTGAACGAGGTTTTCTCCAAAATGCATTTTATGGTCCCTCTCACCCCTCCCTCTGCCCGCAGCCACGCCCTCGTCTCCTTTGGGGCCCACGGCCCTTTGTTGGCAGGAGTGATCTGCACACGAGCCTCTGTCGGAGATGAGCTGCCAGGGAGTTTGTTTGCTTTTCTTTTTCATCTAAATTCCAAATAACCGCCGCAGCAGCACCTGCAGTCTTCCCTGACACATCCTCTGAACTTGCAAGTGAAACCATACAAGGTTTCATTTTGAGTGGCAGCATATGTTGCCTCTCCCCACCCCATTTGCTTCCAAGAAACACCCTGTACCTCCTTTCTTAGCCCCCCTCCCAGTAACAGCAGCGAAATGGAAACAGGACCGACAGCCGCAGCGCGCTTGCTTGGCCCTCTGTCCACACCACGAGGAGAACAGGGCCCCGTTCCGTTGCCCGGCGGAGCCGAGAACGCTGCGAACAGCCGCCGCACTGAAGGGCCTGCGGGCACGGCCAGGCGGGACAGATGGAATTAGCAGCGTCGTCCCTTTGTGTGCGAAGAATAGATGCCAGAACACCACCGCCCATGGGATGCCTCCGCAAGTGTCCTGTCGCTTCCACAAACAATTCAACGGATTTTTAAAATGCGACTCCAAAAAGCAAAGAAAGGCCCGGAGAAAAACAAAAACCAGAATGACAATTCAGCCTTCAGCTCCAAAGTGACTTGAGGGTGGCTCTGGGTACAGGGCCGCCCGACCAACGTGATGACCTATCCAGCCAAGTTCAGACCAGACAGGGAGGGAGCCCCGGTTTGCAGGGCAGGCAGAGGAAAGGCGGTGGTTGGGGAAAAGGACAGTAAAGGCCCCGTGCCCCCTGGGACGCTGTCCCTGGGCCAGAGCCTCACCTCCCCATCTGCCTGAGGGCACGCTGCCTGTGTGTTCTCCCTGAGCTTGTGGTGAGGCTCAAAGGAGACCATTCACAAGAGTGCCGCTCTATCTGTAGGCGGGGGTGGGTTTTCAGGAGGAGAGAAAGCGGTGCCATTCCAAGGGCAAGTCAAGGGCCCGAAGCCTCTGTGACCACACCCTACAACACCGAGCGTCACCTCCCACAGTGGTGACCCTTAGGCAGCCCAGGGGTTAATAAGGCAAACTTTATACAACCCAGAACTACCCGGCCCAGTCTCAGAGGACTTGTACCATTGAAGACACACAGGCCGATGTGTTTTCCTTTTGTTTCCCCAAACCCTGAAGGAGATCCAAATACCAAGTTCTGGAACTTATTAAAATCCCCGTGTCCCACCCAAGCCCCCAACCTTGCAGGCGTCCTGGCCCCTCCCCCAGCTCCCCTCTTCCCTCTGCTCCCTCTCCCCACGTTCTGTAGCTCAGCCTGACCTCTCTGGCCTACAAAGGACCCTTCCTCCTTGGGGGGGTAACCCAGCTGGCAGGGATGGGTTCCCCAGGGATGGAAGGCGGCTGGGACCAGGGGAAGGCTGCCCGATCAATATTCATTATTCCATTGAAGTGGTTTCGTTTGATGGTGTCCTCAAAGCTCTCAGGGCCCGAACTTAAGAGCTGGTGCAAATGTTGAAACAAAACATGCCTTTGGGGGTATTTTTTTCTCTCCTAAATCTCCCTTTCAAACTCACTTCCTGCTTTCCCTCAGGGGGAACAGGAAGCTGTGAGTTCCCGCCTTTCCTGAGAAGCATCTTCCAGAACAGAAACCCACAGCCTCTTGCTTCAGGGGTCAGCCGGTCCAATCCGGTCCAATCGCAGGTGACGTCTGAATACTCCTGCACCACACGACCACCCAGCCTCTACTCGAATGCCTGAAGGGACAGGGGACTCTCCTTCTGCCCGAGGACATTTGACTTGTCCCTCAGCGAACTCTTCCCTAAGGACACGTACCCTTCCCACCAACAGAGCCAGCTCCCAGCGGAGGTTGCAGGAGGTAGAGGGAGGTAACCCAGGTGTAGCCACGCAGTGCCTGGTATACTGCAGGGGCCCAAAATGTCTGCGCATGTGCAAATCTTCAAGAAAATGAATTCACCTTCATCACTCCGAGCTCCAGCAGCTTCTCAGATTCACAACTGCAGCTCTTTCCAAGTGGGGGGATTTGGAAGGTGCTACAGTCTAGAGCCTGAGGCAGCAGTCAAGACCCTGGACGCAGTAGCCAGCTACTCACTGCCCAGGGACCTGGACCTGTCATCCCCGCTTCTCTATCTGCAAAGTGGGGTCAGCAGCCCCTGCTCTGCAGGGCCTCACACTCTGGTTTTAGTTTCACTGGAGATTACCTATGTGTGAGCTGGGGAGACTTTAATAAACATGTGGTTGTTCTTATTAAGGAATAAAGAAGGAAGTCGTAGCCCTGGATGGTGTGGCTCAGTAGATTGAGCACCGGCCTCCAACCAAAGGGCCGTTGGTTCAATCCCCAGTCAGGGCACACGCATGGGTTGCAGGCCAGGTCCCCAGTAAGGGGTGTGCAAGGGGCAACCGATCCATGTATCTCTTGCATATTGATGTTTTTCTCCTTCTCTTCCTTCCTCCCTTCCCCTCTCTTTAAAAATAAATAAACAAAATCTTTAAAAAAGAAAGAAACCACAAAAAGGCTCCCTAGATTGAAATTCTAAAATTTCAATTTAGAATTCTAATAATTCACCAAGGAAATACTGATACTTGCCGAGAAAAAGAGCCCCCAATTGCCGCTACCTGCTGAGATTTGGGGGGGAACAGGCTCATTTGGTGTGGAAGGGGGAGGAGAGAATGCAAGACGGCCCCACTCAATAGGCCAGGAAAACGGCTCTCCTGCTGCCGAAACCTGCGCTGACGCTAAGTCACGCCCGAAAGACATCACAGGCACCTCTCTCTGCACCACTGCACAGACTCTGGGGCAGGGCTGGGCCTCTCCATCTCGGGGTCTCCGGGTCCGGCCCTGCCCGGAGCTCAGGGACCATCAGCTGTGAGGTACCCCAGAGAGCAGGGGAAAGGCATTGACAAGGCCACCAACATCAGTCTGTGGGCTGGATCAAGGCCCAGGCTCGTTTGCTGAGACTTTACTGTCTCTTTCCATTTTCTCCTCTGAGAGCGAATTTGTGTCAGAGGTGAACTAAAAGCGCTTGTCCTCACACAAAGGTCTTCGGACTAGTGAGTCAGACCACGGGGCGGGCTCCCGCTTTAAACAGACACCTGGAACCCGGACCTGTTTCTGAGGTGTTTCTAAGCGTAGTAACGTTCGGAAGTGCGGCTCTAGTAAGAGGGTGACGTTCCCACTGCACGTTAGTTGAGACAAACCTGTCCTTGTTCACTTTGCCTTCCAACAGCTTGTATCCGTGACAGCTGAAATTCCCGGACAGTACACATCTACTCTCGTTCCCAAAGTGCCCTCCAAGTCGTCCAGATGTCAGAGCAAACGGACAGGAGAGTCACAAGCTGTTTTCCGTTTTCAAGGAACACACAGTGGCAGCTGGCACTGTGGATCAGCGCAGACTTGCTCAGCGTTTCGACATTCGACCACACTGCGTTCCTCGATGGAGCCGTACCTTTGCAAAGCTGGTTTTTCTATGGTGGCTGGGATTTAAAAAATAATCATCATCATGCAAAAATAACTGTGGGACAGGATACAAGGGGGGGTGGCATCAATCTGCTTCCAAGGTTTGCGAAGCCATGTGGTGCTCACAGGTACACATGCCCCACTGGTAATTTTAGTTATTTTGGAATGAAACCGAGAGAATCTTAAAATTTTAAATTACATATTTCTTTTCCATCAGCTACTAAGTTGTTAGATGCAAATACCCACCCCACCCCCAGCACCACCAGAGCCCCCTGGTCCCCGGGCTGTGGTCACATGTTCCCCTCAGGTGCACTTCTTGAGACGATGCCCCTTAAAAACTACCCCAGGCGGGGACAGCGCTCCGTGGCTGGCCCCGGTGGCGGTTACGTGTGTGCAGACAAATGTGGACATTCACTGAGCTGCCCACTGAAAATGTGTACACTTTACTGAACGTTAGTTATACCTCAGTTTTATTTAAACCTCCCCCCCACCAGCCCCCAATAATAATGCATCCCAGGGGACTGGGAAGGCAAGAGACATTTTATCCCATTATCCGGGGAGCTTCAGAAATAATAACTACATTCAAAGACAAACACCAGAGACAAAAGATGAGGATTTGAAGATATACTTTTAAAATCCAATGATGGAAAGGGAAAGATTTAATATCCCAACCGTTCTGAACCTTTAAGCCTTTGTATACACAGCCAGTCATTTCTTGATCTCTGTGTTAATATAACTGTAGTACCAGGCAAGTTTCTTGAACAAAGTCCGGTAGTTATTTTAAAAGGTAATAAACTCCCATCAAAACATTGTATCCAAGCATTTCTTAAAAATCAGCAGCGGTTTTAGGAATGAATGAAACAGTCTCCCACTGACGGCGCGGTGGGATGTCTGGGGTCTTTGGAGCCCGCGGAGGCCAAGGTGGCCGGCCAGGGTGAGGGGGTCCAGAACGCGTGAAAGGAAGCAAAAGAAAACCTCCGTGCAAACCCAGGAGTGCCTCCGCCTCCTGCCTGCGCAGCCGCGGGGATGCTGGGCGCCAGGAAGGGTAGAGCCCCTGTCCGCCTGCCCACCCCCAGCGCGCTGCCCCTCCCCTGTGAAGCCAGGGCGGTGGCCCTGGTCAGCGGGCAGGGACCTAACGTTCCAAGGCTGCTCCATCCCCGGACCTGGGCTCTCTGAGGTCGATTAGCACTCAGACCCCTCTACATCCGGACCTGGGGAGGGGGAACCTCTCTGGGGAGACCTTTGGAGGTGGGGGTGCCCAGGGCCTCCGAGGTTCCTCCCGCGCCGCTCGCCGCTCCCGCCCTCTACGGCTCACCAGCGCCCCCGTGAGCCCGAGCCGGGAACTTCGGGAAGGCTGTGCCTGCTCTCCCAGGGGCGGGGGTCTGGGGAGCCCTGGGCGTCCTGGACAGGCGGGGGCAGCTCCTCCCTGGGAAGCCATCATTCCCGCTTGCCAAGGAATGCCACGAGCGACATGAGCGACTCCCCAAGGGCGCCTACTGTATTCCCTGACCCTTCCTCTGGATGCGAAGTGCCTCCACGAGAGACACCCTTTTCCCTGGGCCAACCCCCTGTCAGCAACCTTCTCTCAGGCGTCCTTCCCTTGAACTTGGCCACTTGGCTGGACTAGGACCTGGCTCCAGGTTGCCAGTAAAGCCATCACCTGGTCTTGTCACCCAATCCCAGGCCCACGGGGTCTCCTCCAGTGCCCCCGCCTGCCCTGTGCTGCTCCCAGACCCACTTTCTCCTTCGACCATTTGAATGGCGTTCAGATCCAGCCCCTGACTCTGGGGCTCTTCCTTCCACTACTCAGAGGCCGTGGGGTAGGAGCCCCCGCCTAGGAGTCAGAACTTAGCCCCAACCTGCTAGCCTTCCCTGTATAACCTTGGACAGACCACACAGCTCCTCTGGATACTGATATTTATTGATTTCCTTTGGACGCGGCACCGTGCTATGCAGTTATTATCTCACTGGATCTTATATTGGGACCACTTTCACCCCCATCCAACAGGCGAGGAAACCCAGGCTTGGAAAGATATGCAACTTGCCCAAGACAACACAGCTAAAAGATGGTGGAGCTGGGTGAGAATTTAGGCAGTTGAACTTCATGATCTTAACCAAAATTCTCATGGTAACAAATAGGAAAGAAAAATAATAATAAAGGTAACTGAAAGAAATGCTTTCGTTGCTAAGGTTCTGGGGAAAGCTGCAAATGTAGTAAAAAGGAGACCCACATACGCCCACCTAGGAAGATTCCGAGACCTACTCGCTCTGGCAGGGACAGGAATGACCCCCCTGGCAGCCCGGGGTCTCACCTCTACAATCCCCAAGAACTGTAAATGCGCAGATTTGGAAGGCAGCCTGCATTTCTTCCCCCTCTTCTCACAGGGGTAAGACTGGCGACATGTGGACCAAAAGCCACATACTTGCACAGTCAGCCTTCCTCTGGAGACCGAGAAGCAGCAAATTCTTTTCCTGGGAACATCTCTATCAAGCAGACATCTGTTAGTCTTAGGCGATCCGTATGCCATAACAGTTTAAAAAACAGAGTTTAAATGCCTAAATAAGAAGAAAACAGTTTGCCCATGTTGCAAAACAGCATATAAACTGTGCTGAAATTAGCACAAGGGAAACATTTATCTTCCCTAGATAATCTTGAAACTGGCTTTTTTTGATGGTGTATAATTATGTTTATTGGCATGGAAAGATGGTCATGATATGTCGTTGAAGGGAAAAAAAAATGGTTGCAGATACAAAACCAGACTCTGAAAGAGAGCATTTGACCGCCTCCCTGCCTCGGGTGAAGCCCCTTTGGCACGTCCTGCAGAGGAAAGGCAGAATGGGTGGAGACCCGCTGGGTGGTAGCTTTCTGAAAGTCTGGAGGGAGTGTCCCGATTTTTAGTAGGAATGGCCAAAGATTTGCCTGAGCTTAGATCCAGCCCAGCCTGGCTGAGTGAAAGGTGCTGGGCTGTGGGTCTAAGAGCCTGGGAGCGGGGTTCCAGCCTGGCACCACCAACCGTGAGCCATGGTGGCCTGACACCGATTCAGTGTCGATGCCCCACTGATACAGCGGGAGCCACGCCCACTGCACAAGCCTGATACCATTGGGAGTGTACCTGGCGCACAGGAGGCGCTCGGGAAGCGGCGGGCTCTTCAGCCCTCCCAAGTCTGCCTTTGTGTGACCATCAGCAAGGCACAGCACTAAGGTGCCAGGCTGTGAATGAGATCAGCTGAAATGTGAGATGCTGGTATTCATTCACTCACTCAAGAAGCGTTATGGAGGGCCTGCCATGTGTCTGCTCCAGGCCAGGCACACAATGGATCACACTTGGTTCCTGTCCTTGGGGAGAGAGGTCACCAACTGGTGACAGATAAACAGCCATGTGCCAAGGCTCCGAAGAGGCTGGGAAGGGGAGTATGGGAGTGGGGGCTGGGTAATGGAGTCCTCAGGAAAGACCTCAGGGGCAGACGTGAGCCATGGAGGGGCAGCAGGCAAGGTGGGTTTGGCTCTCCTGGCCTTGCTGTCATGAGACCACAGTCATGACCTGAACTTTTATTCAGAGAACAAGCACAGGCACAGGGCGGCAGGGGGTGGGGTGGGGGGAGGATTCGGGGGTGGGGCGGGCGGTGAGCTTACTCAGGTGAGCAGCATGGCCAGGTCTGTGTTTTTAGAAGATGGATTCTGGGTGAAGGCGGGGAGGGGCTGCGGAGCAAGGAGGACTGACCGTAGAGGAGGCTGCCACAGCCATCGAGACAAGAGACAGGGGGTGGCTGGGTCAGGGCCTGGGGCTGTGCAAATGGGAAGGCATGGATACAGTCGAGCTGGGTTTGGGAGAAGATTCTAGAGGATTTACTGATGGATCGGACACAGAAGTCCAGCACTCAGGCCACCTCCAGATGCCCCCTCCACAGTGGCTTTATCAGAAATGGGAAAAGAGTCCTCTTTCCAGGTGGATGCAGCACCAGCGACACTCTCTAAGCACCCAGGGAGGGTGCGACCTACAAGACCTTCACTCGCAGAAGGAGAGGGATGCCAGGCCTCTGCGTGAGCCTCTTTGCACTTGTAAAGCTGCTGATACCTACAGGAACCCATGGAGAGCCCCCCCCCGCCCCGCCCCGCTCTGCCCGAGGTTTGGGGACCTTTCGGCAGGGCCTCCTCCCCTGCCCCGAGCTGTGCGGGCGGCTTCTCCCCTCCTGCCCAGGCAGCCCTTCTCCAGAGCCCAGGGCAGTGTCTGCACCTGACCTTGAGAAGAAACGCAAACTTTAAAACCCTGGAAGCTAACGGTTCCACAAGCCCATTTGGCACTTAAATAAATGCAGGTTCTAGAACATCCGCAGCCCAAATGAAAGTAAACAGTGACAGAGTGTGAGCCATGACTGCGCTTGCCCCCGCAGTTTGCAAAGCTTGTAAACAAAGCGCGCTCCCAAAGCCAGAGCCGGAACGGGAGGCGGGCCCCATTCATCAGCTCCCGCCTCTATGGTACGTGAAGGGGCATATGTCCTGGTTAACAAACCATCACGGGGAACTAGTTAACAAAATTTCCCATTCTGTAGAGCAGGGGTGTCCAACCTTTGGTGTCTCTAGGCCACACTGGAAGAAGAGTTGTCTTGGGCCACACGTTAATTACATTGTGACGCGTAATCACCAAAAAAAAAAAAAAAATCGTATAATATTTTAAGTAAATTTACGATTTTTCATTGGGCCACATTCCCAGCCGTCCTGGGCTGCATGCGACCCATGGGCTGTGGGTTGGACACCTTGGCCCTTGAGGTTACCAAGACGGGAATAAAGAGTTATCTCCATGAGAACAGAGCCGCTCATTCTCATGCTTTTGTTTTTGTTTTAAATAAATCACTTCACTACAAGTGTCAATATGAAGCTTAACATCCTGATATTCAAGGGAAGGACAAAACGTCTGGGCTTGTAAACTTAAGAGATGATCACAACAAGCCAGCCCTGTCCCCGTGGTCCCTCTCCCTGGGGGCTGGTCTCGTTCTTGTAGCAGAGTTTTGGTAAAGACTCGATCTCATCTCCTGACCAGCTGCTCCCTAGAGGGGGGATGTCTCTGCCTCCCTCTTCCATGTAGGGACAGCCCTGTATCTAGTATTTGGCCTGAGATGTAGTAGGTGCTCATTAAATATCTATTCTGTGAGTCAACGAGCCTCTTTGCCAAAAGACCACCTCCACCCCAGCCCGTGCTTGCCTGGGGCCCTACCCAGACAAGGGGTGGACAGAAAAGGAAGCTGGAGCCAGGGGATTGAAAGAGTTCGGTTCCGGCCTCAGACTCTACCTCTCACCAGCACGTGCCTGTGTGAGTCACGTCGTTGGTTTTGGAGTTCCGGTCTCTAAAATGGGAAATAGCTGTTCTCTCACTTTTGAAGGTGCTATGTACGAGGCGATGGGAAAGAAGGACCTGGAAGTGCCTTGCATGTGGTGAGGTGACCCCACCACGCCTGCTGTGGTGGAGCGGGTGGGAGGGCGCAGGGCCACGGTGTGGACACGGGCCACAGCTCACTCTTAGACAGCCAGGCGGGTCAGTCGAGCGGATTTGCAGGTATAATTAATGCTGCAAAGTCGCAGAGGAAAATGTCACCCAGGCCATGCTCTCTGTATATGGGAGCAGGAGGCCAGGGTACAAACTACGGAGCTAGCAGGCCCCATAAATATGCCCATGCCCTGCTACAAGGCAACAGGGGGTGTTGGCGACTGGGGCTCACTGGAGATTGCACTCGCACGCTGCCCAAGGCGTTTGCACTGAAAGATTTAAAACACGTGCCCCATTGAACGCATCTGCGGCCTCACCTGCAGGTGGAGAGTTTGAGGCCCTGCAGGCTGTTGTATGAAGCGGGACTTTTTTCCTGATGCTTTGACATCTGGGAGACTTGTTGACACGAGGGGCACAGCGCCTCCCAGGGTCGGCCAATTCCCAGAGACAGCACATAGCACGAGGGCACCTTCCACACGCAAACCAACCCCCCGGGGCTCCTATCCCCAGCCGCCTTGGTCGTTTGTTCACCAGGCCTTCACACTCCAGGCTACCTGCCCTCGTCAGCCGGGGCCAGGGACCTGGGGCCAGGGACCCGGCAACCCGGTACTGCCCCTGAGCCCACGGAAATTATTCAAACCAGCCCATCCGAAGCCTGCTCGCCCTGCTTGTCTTCCCCTGGAAACCACAACAAAGCCTCTTGCCCATGTTTTCTCCTCACTCCCTCTGCTTCCTGACCGTCCTGCGGCCTCCCCGCGTGGCCTGACGTGGCTGCCACGCCCCCTCCTGAGGAACGGTGGTAACTCTCTTTTCAAGGCAGCCCCCCCCATCTGTTGGTCTCAGGAAACCTGAATAATATTAAAACCTGTGTTTTAAAACACCTGTGAACTCCACTGGAGCATAAAGATTCAATGGCTGCTTTAATGCCATTGAAGCTCGGCAGCTAACACAGTCCCGGGCATCTCGCAGGCACAATTTAAATATTAACCAATAAATGGATGGGTGGGCAGACTGACGCAGGGGCCAAGTGAAGAGCTGGATAGAGCATCTACCTGGCTACGCGATGCCCTACGCTTCAGGCTCCTATTTGCAGTGGCCTCAGGAAGCTGACTGCCCACCTGCTGGCATCCAGCCCTTCGGGCTGCTCCTAAGTGAGAGGCGCTGCTTTTGGGAGACAGTCCACCCCCCCAACTCTGGCTGTTCCCTTCATTCAAGTGCCGATGGAGAGACCGCCTCCTCCAAGGGTCTCTTTGAGGTAAAAGCGTGAAAGCCAGAAAAAGTGCCCCAGCCCACCCATTGGCACAGGCTCCCCAAAGGCAGCACCAGGCACGTCGCTCGGCTCCGTGGACCCGGAAGTGCCCCGGTGTCTGCACGGGCCCCGGGGGGTGGTCTGCCTCCCTCCCTGCCCGTCTGGCTGGTAAACTCAAAGTTGGGCTAGACAACCCTTACTCTTTAAAATGCATCCACCTGCTCTGCCTGAAGGACTGAATCTCCCTGGCGGCTGTCCTGCTCGGCACCGCTCTCTCGCCCCAGGCAGCGGGAAGGCCTCAGGCCCCCTGGGAAGGCCGAGAAGCCGCCTGCTGAAGGGCCCAGCATTTGCAGTTCCTGATGGACACTCAGTTGGGTGACTCGGTCCTCAGCAGTGGCTGTCTCCCCAGGGCCACTCCTTCCCCAGGAGGGACTGCCTGAGAGGTCACCCTGGGGGAGGGTCACCAGTAGGGTGACCCTGCGAACTGGTTCACCCAGAACGGAGCCAGCTTGTGCCATTATCCCAGCGTGATTATTAAACTCTCCCCGCTTCTCTCTCAAAAGGGTCCTGGCTTGACTGGTAAGTTACACAGTCACCCTCAACATCTGGCGATGTATAAATAAACGGAACGATGGAAGACTCACAAGTAACAGAGTCTGGTTGCTTTGTTTTCACAAACAGGAGTTTAAGGTTTGGCGAGTGCGCTGGAGGCCTGGCGGAAGCGAGCGGCAGGACGAACGAGCAGAAGGGAACTAACTGCCTGACCTTGGGCTCTGGCGGGCCTAGCTCAGAACCGGGGGTGGGGCGGCCCGGGCCAGCTGGGTCAGTCTGGGCCAAGCAGAGCTTCGCTCACAGCCTTTTTCCCCAAGAAGAGATTTTCAAAGACAGTGTTTCTTTCTCCTTGTTGAAGTCTCAAGCCCAGAGGCCAGCAAAGGGTAGAGGCAGAGAAGAAGGGATCGTGGCGTGTCCCCAGGTGGGCAACGGGGGACATGGGACGTGCACGCGTTTTGTCGTTGCCACAGGCTCTGTGCACAGCCCCACTTACCACCACCTTGCGCGGTCGCGGGGACCCTGAACAACTTCCCGTCTGTCTTCCTTTCTTCCTGGTTGAGGTCTTACGTCTGTCAGGATGAACTATTTATCTGTATTGCCTGAAATGTCACAGACTGTGGGCAAAACCGGGACAAACCCAGGCACAAGAAATAAGACCCCCCTGACGACGCTCACACGCAGCCCCCCAAAGCTACAGAAGCTGTCGGGAGGGGGTGTTCCTTTCCCAGCACCGAACTTGCCCATGAGAAGCGGCTGGAGTTTGTGAGATCCCCTTCTTCGGGAGCTGAACTGCTAAGTGAATCTGTGGACACGCAGGACCCCTCCCACAGAGCAGAGCACAGACTCAAAAGGGAAAGGGTGGCTGTAAGTTTCAGAGTTTCGCCTGGTGGCCTCACATGAAGTTTAATCAAGCTATAAAATGCTCAGTGTCCAGTGTTTAAGGACTCGTTCCACTTTGCAAGTGTGTGTGTGTTTGTGAATTTAAACTTCAAAGCTATTTGGTTTTTTTTATGTAAGATAAGCCATCATGCAAAACGGACTGGTCAAGCAGTTAATAAAATACACATACCCCATTGGCGGGTTTTGTACATTTCGGTCCTTGCAGATAACAAAGCAATTATAAAACCTGCACGATCCTGAGAGTGAGTTCCTTCGTGTCTGAAAGTTGCCAGTCCTGAACAGCTCTTTGGGGGCTCATGTGTTATAAGTTCTGGAAGCTCTTTTAGCTGCACTTTGGGCATCGGCAGGATCTTCTTCCTCTTCCTCTGCGCGCTTGTGCTTTAAAAACAAGTCGGACTTCAAGAAGCGGCTGTAACTGTCATACTTCATGAGGTTGAAGATCTAAAGGGGAAAGGAGAAAGAACTCTGAAGGATGAGGCTAGCCAGGCCATGAATCACTCTATCAAATATTTATTCAATACCTATCATGTGCCAAAGAATACAAATACATGCAAGACACCCAGAGACAGCTAAAGTAAGTCATGCGCTGGACAAGGCAGATTTCCTGGATGTTTCTGGTCATCATGAAATAATCTCAGTGGAATATAATAGCTTGGGGAGTCACATGAACAAATCTCCCTTTATTTTCCATGGGAAGTATGGATTCACACAGTGCTGATTCATGGCCTTGTATCAAGAGACCCTTCACACCTCTCCACGGTATTTGGAGAGATGACCCAGGGACATATTTCTCCAGGAACCCGAGGTAGCCGAACAGAAGCGGTTCCTGTAGAGGCTCCGCTGATGTGCAGGCCACTGACATGGCAGATGACGCCAGTATTGTAAGACCCCCAGAAGCCTGGCATCTAAGAGTGCAAACAAACCTCCTATTATGCCAAGAAACAAAAGGGGACTTACTGGATGCAGGGCAGAGGAGTAACACCAGTCTAAGCAAGGAGAGGCTTCGGGGACAGGCCCTAATTAAAGAGACAGCGGCCGGCTGCAGGATGCACACTCTTGCGTGCTCACAGGGGCGCCGGAGCCAGCGTCTGGGACAGAAATGAGTCCAAGGGGTGCCCACCAGGGGCAAGGCGACCCCTCACGGAGCTGAGGAGCCCTGACAGAGCCTAGGCCTAAGTCCTCTGGGTCAGAGGACAGCCACGCGCCACACCGCAGGCCCTCAACGAGCCGTCCCCTCTCTTCTTAGCCTCGGTCCCTGTTCCCCGCATGCCCTCTGCCCTGCTCCCACCCTCCTCGCTTGCCCTTCAAAAGGTGGAGGGAGAAAAGAAGCAAAAAGGAAAGCACTTTCCACTGGTGAGAAGTACAATCTCTTCTGAGAAATCTCTTCCTCTCTCTCTCTCTCTCTCTCTCAGACCTTGTGACGGGACTTTCAGGACAGTCTGCAGACTGCAGTCCACACGTGGCACCCTGGCACCTCCATTTACTGCGCTGCCATGAGTTCAACACCCGGAAAGTTCCAGAGGCCTCTACGGCCAGGAAGGGTTAGCAAGTGGGTGAGAAAACCCTGACATCTTTTACGTCTGCCCGTTCCCTACACACATGCAAACTATGATGTAGATTAAACATCTGACGGAGCCTGAGGACTCAAGAACGTCTGTCTGCCTGAGGGGTGGGGGCGCTGAAACCTTAGGCCTTTACGCCTTCATCTTCCCAAGACGCTTCAACTGCAAAAGAGCCATCTCAATCATTTTGCTATCAGCAAAGTCAACAATCCAGGGAAAGATTTCCGACTTTGGGTTTTCTTCCAGCTCCTAAACTACTGCCTGCCCTTCCACGAGTCTCTCCAGCCAGTCTGTCCAAGACCTGCGGCAGCGCAGAAAGACCGCACCTCCCTAAACTCCCCCTACCCAGCCCCCGCTGTTTACCTATTTTGTAGCAATATTGTAATCCTAGAGCAACTTGTTGAGATTTAGAGAAATTATTCATAAAAAAAAAAACTTACAGAAAATACAAAAATCAGAACCAGGCACAGGACAGGGTAGGAGGGATGCCATCCCCACTTCGTGACCTTCCATGAATGTGCCAAGCAGGCGTCACCGTCCCTCACCCCCTGGGAGATTCAGCCCCTCCACGCACAAGAGGCCCCCAAGGGCCCTGTGAGATACCCACTAGTTCCAAGTCTGAACCGGATGCACAAAGAGTGACTGACAAAGCCAGCCCCGTGATGCCCCTCCAGGCACCAGCCCTGGGCCCCCTCCTACCCCAGGGCCACGGCAGATGGGACCCGCCACTGCCAGCAGGATGCGGTTCGACCCAAGTGACTCTCTGATGTCTCTGCGCGTAGGAGTGGAACATCCTGTTTGCCTATAGTGGCTCTGAGGCTCTCACTTCAAAGAGGAGACGAAAGAAGGCAGGGGCTGGAGGCACCCAGGGATGGAGGAGGCGGGGGAGGGAGGAGGAGGCAGCGGCTTCAGCAGAGTGGCAGGCTCAGCCGAGGCTCGAGGCTCGGGGGCTGCTCAGGAGTGGGCAGGGCTCTCTCAACCTCCAGCAGATCCCAAGAGATGGCAGGCTCTTTCCTGGGGCCAACAAGCTTGGGGGCGGGCACTGGGGACGATTTAACAAGAGGCGGGCCACACCCTGCCCTGAGTGGGGTGTGGGAGCCCTGCAACGGGGGGCTTCCTTCCGCAGGACGCCTGGCCGGCCTCCTGGTGCAGCTGCTGGCACGGCAGAGTCCCCGAGGGCGCAGCTACAGCCGTGAGGCCCGGCAGGTTAGAAAAAGAAGAAATGTCATTCCCAGCGGCCTCGTTTCTGGGACTGTGAGCTGCCTGACATCTCTGCACAGGGTCTTCAGTGTCACTGGCAAAGGTCTCTGGGCCACTGGCCTAGGAACACTGGCCCATCACATGGCTCCTCAAGGGTGGTGCTCAGCAAAGAGGTCCAACCTGCGGCCCACAGGCCTCACGCAGCGCAGGATGGCCATGAATGCGAACAACCCAGAATCATAAATTTACTTAAAACATTAGGAGATTTTTTGCGATTATGTGTCGCAATGTGTTTAATGTGTAGCCCAAGACAACTCTTCTTCTTCCAGTGTGGCCCAGAGACGCCAAAAGGTTGGACACCCCTGGTTAGACGATAGAAAATGCTCCCAAACAATCTCTCTAAGGAAGTGGCCAAAGATAGCGCATCCAGCTGCAGACCACAGCCTTCTCGGCCACAGGGCCAATGGACATCGCTACAGTCCAATAAATGTCTGCCCAGCGAGTGAACAGAGGCCATTGCACCATGCAACAACAGAGCGCTGGCGACATGAATCGGCGCTGTACCAGCAGCCCAGGGCGCCTCCTAACCAGGCACCAGGCAGCGTTGAATCCTTCCCCAAACCCCACGGGAATCCAGATGACCCAGAGGAGGAGGAAAAGGGCCTTAGAAGTCCCATGCTCTGCCCCAAGGGCCGGTGCATTGCTCAGCTCCAGCTGCCGTCACAGGTGCCACAGCCTATGTGGCTTAAACAACCGAAATTTGTTTCCTCACAATTCTGGAGGCTGCAAGTCCACGGTCAAGGTGCCGGTGGGGGAGTCTCTTCTGTGCCCTCTCTCCTTCCTTTGTAGATGGCTATTTCCCCTGGTGTCTTCCCCTGGTCCTCCCTCTGCATGTCTGTGTCTTAATCTCCTCTTCTTAGAAGGACACCAGTCGTCGTGCTTGACCCAATGACCTCATTTAGCCTTAAATACGGCTTTGGAGACTCTCCGAACAGTCACGGTCTGATGAACCTGCACTTAGGTCTCCATCATAGGGCTCGGGGCCGGGGCACAGTCCAGCCCATAGCAGTGAGCAAGTGAGCCCAGTGGGACACGAGCTCAGGCTGTCTAGCTCCGGCGGTGGCGGGGGTGGGGAGGGGAGAGGGGCGGGGCACTGCTCACCACCAGGCAGCACTGCCATTCACATGGCAGACCAGCTGGCAGTCCATAAAAATGAAGTTTGTAAAAAGAGTGTAGCATGGAAAAATGTGCGTGAATGTTAAATGACTAAGCACTCCCATTTTTAAATGCACTAAAAATAAAAGCAGTGATCCCAAATATGCTCTTCAAGAGTTTTGCGAATACTATGTAAAGTATATGATTGCCTAACCACTACGCTGTACACCTGAAATGAATACAAAATAATATTGCATGCAAACCATACTTGAAAAATAAAATTTTAAAAAGGAGTGTTAGTGTGTGTAAATGGGAAATAAACGTCTCCAAAGGTCAGCGTTGTGGATCAAACAGTGCCTCCCCCCAACTTCATTTCCACCTGGAACCTCAGAACGTGACCTTGGTTGGACAGAGGGTTAGTGGAGGATGTCGCGATGACATCGTCATGGACGGAGGGCGGGGTCCTGCTCGGAGGAGGGGACACAGAAACACACAGAGGGAAGAAGGCCGCGTGAAGGTGGAGGCAGAGAGCCGGGGGCGATGCAGCCCCAAGCCAAGGGGCACCCTGGACTGCCAGCAACCCCCAGGGCCCAGGAGGAGGCCAGAAAGGATGCTTCCCAAGAGCCTTCCGAAGGGGCACAGCCTTCCCGATGCGGCACAGCCCTCCCGACGCCTTGATTTTGGACAAGGTGGGAGAGTATAAACTTGCTGTTTTAAACAACTCCATTTGTGACAAATTATTATGACAGCCCTTGGAAGCTAAGCTGAATTATTGATTTTGCCTCCCTCTTAAGGGAGCACAGAAGATGAGATAGCACTCAGGGTTCCAGGAGCTTCTATAAAACCAAGACTCTTTGATGGGAAGAACTGGCCTCCCTGTGGCTGGGCTGTGACCGTCACTTGACCAACACACCTCAAGTGTCTGCTGGACAGAGAAAAATGGGGAGCCGAGTCTAGGACATGGGTGGGGCTCCAGGTGGGCAGAGGCACCTGAGCAGGGCCACGAGGCAGTCAGTCCTTCCCAGAGACAGGCAGCTGGTGAGGCAGAAAACTCAAGCTGGCAGCTCAAGTGCATTCTGTACTTTTTTTCTTTTTTTTTTTTACCAAGACAGCTGTGGCTCAGCAGGTTCTGGTTTTGGCAGCCCCACATCTGTGAACTGTATGCCCAGACTAAACTTTTCGGCATCGTTGTCTTGGGATCCAATCCTGCAGGCGGCCAGACGGGGGAGCCTTCGGAAAAAGAGGCGAGCCGTGCGGCCCAGGTGCAGCTCCGCACAAGGTCCCACAGCACCAGGTCGCGCCACAGCCAGGCGCCCCTCCCTCGCGGGCCCCCAGAGGTGCTGGGGCTGGCTGGGATTTGCCTCTCTGCGGGGATCCTAACTTCAGGGTGTTCCCAATTCTGCTCCTCCAGACAAGGGCTCCCTGCCGAACCGACCTCATCCACATAGAGAAGGAGAACTCCCTCGGTGAGCACTTCAACACTGTCTCAATTAAGCACATTCCCAGCCTAATAAATCTTCTAACACGTCTCAGACGACAGGGACATTAAAAGACCTAAACTATACATGCATCCTTTCTTCTCTTCAAAACCCTCCACCATGTTATTTCAACTGGATACAAGGAGGAAAAAAATAAATCCTTTCATGCACGTTGTATGAAGGCTATGTCCCATGTGCTGCAAGAAGTGGGTTTAGTTTTTATATAAAAATTGCTGAGAGGAGGTGGCAAGAGCCGCGGTCTCTGGATTCTCTCTCCTGACACCCAGATGGCAGACATGCTGTCATATGCAGACAGACAGACAGACAAAAAGGGCAAAGAGAGCGGCTCCAGCCGTGCAATGAGGACACAGCCAGCTGGACGGTGACCAGGCCGCGGGGCACCCACGGGGATGTCCCCCCCTTGAGTTGAAGACCACCACCCATCTCCTGAAGTGGGAATGGGGGGCATGCGGGAGGAGGTCTGAGGGCAGCTGGCAGCGAGCAGGTGAGAAGACAAAACAGGTCAGGTCTGCCCTTGTCCCAAAGCGCCAGGGCAGGCCACCGGACGTTTCGGCCACCCTGGAAAGGTGTCCCGCTTCCTAGACAGGCTCACCGGAGCTGGAAGACATGCAGGGGCGGGGTCGGAACTCCGAAAGAGGCTGGGCGAGGATGGAGACAGAGACCCCTGCAAAGGCAAAACCCCCTCGCAGCCCCTGGCCCAGCGCTGTCACACAGTGGGGTGGCCGCTTGTCCACTTTTTTCCGGAGTCTGTAATACTCAAATCCAAAGCCCAGATGACATTCTTTCTGCACAGGGCAAAGATATTTTACGTTTGTCTTTTGCCGTCATGGGGAGAGTTAAATGCTATTCCGATTCCTACTCTCTCTCTTCTTCCCCTTAAACACCATTTCAAAGTTTAAAAAAAAAAATCTTGAAGTATTTCAAACACTGTCCTTCCCGCCCCACCCGTCATAAGGCGAACAGCTGTGGCAGACAGAGGAAGCCAACTTTCCTTCCATTTGAACAGAAACCCACGACCTGCCCTTTCTGGCTTTGCACGTTGGAAAACGCCGGTTTCTGGCCCGGATGGGAGTTCTGAGAGCGCATGTCAGCTGGCACCCACGAGACGGAGGATTCCAGAACCCACAGTCCTAGCCACGACTGCAGCCTCGGAGAAACCCTGGGTTGGAGAGGACCCCCGAATGACGCTCGGAGCCTCGGCGCCGCCCCCCCCCCCTCCGCTGTGGGTCCTCACCAGCTGGTCCAGCCTTTCCTACTGATATCTGCAAAGGAAATCATTCTCACTTCTCGGGTTCCAGGGAAACTCAAAGAAACAATATGCCGAAAAAGGGCCCGGTGCTTGGCTCCTTCCTCTGGCAAGGATGTGGCTGGGGGTGCTGACATCGCACTGAAGTCCTTCTAATTTTTTTCTTTAAAGACTTGTTTTAGAGAGAGCGGAAGAGAGGGAGAAAGAGAGGGTGAGAAACATCGATGTGAGAGAGAAACATCCATCAGCTGCCTCTCGTCCACGTCCTGACCAGGGACTAAACCCACAACCCAGGCCTGTGCTCTGACTGGGAATCGAACCAGAGACCTTTTGCTCTGTGAGCCCAGGTCCAACTGTCGGAGCCACACGTGTCAGGACTAATTTGTTTTCTTTAAGCATCAGAGGTTGAGGGCTTCCTCTTTGGTGGAGGAGGAAAAGGTAGGGATGCACCCTGACTCCGCCTCCCCCGGACAGGACTTAGCACCAACCCCAACGCCTGGGCGAGGCCATGCTGACAGCATTCAAAATCCCCTTCAGGCGAGGCGCTGGGGTCTCTACGACTTAAGGAAGAAGACAAGCACCGTGCTCCCCGTCGAACCCGCGGCCTTCTCCCTCCTGACCCGAGAAAGCAGCGATCCTCGAGCTGCCACGTGAAAGGCATGCCCTTGAGCCTTCCGTCCTCCCCCACCGCCTTACTGTTCCATTGAGACCAGAGGCGTCGGAGCGAGAGGCGTGCGCACACTGGGGCTGAGGAGCTTGTAGGAGCAGAACTTTGTTTTAAATCTTTCATGTGGCACAATACAGGTCGCTGAGCAGCCTGTCAAGTGTTTCATTTTTAAACATCTGCCGAGTCAAAGTATATCACAGAATGATCTCTCCATGTACACGAGTTTTCCAAATAACAGAATTATAAACTTCTCTTAAGATATCATTGTGGCAAACAAGAACTCATGGTGGTTACCAGAGGGAAAGGGGGTTGGGGGAGGTAGGAAAGGGCAGAAGGGGTCAGATATATGGTGGCAGAGGACACTTGACTTTGGGTGGTGAACACACAATGCAACGTGCAGATGATGTGCTGTAGAACTGTACGCCGGAAACCTATAAAATTTTATTAACCAATGTCACTGAATAAATTCCATTAAACATGACTTTTAAAAATATATCATTTCGATGAAATGCTTATTAAAATGTCTAACACATTCCTCACAGAATGTACTGACCACAACTTAAGGGTTGCCTGATGCTTTAGGGTCATGGAGATCCCTCACCCCGCCACCATTCCACAACACAGGGGTGCCCCCGGGTGGCCTGCGGGCCCCACGCCCGGGGGCTCCGGGTCACTGTGCCGTGGTTTGTGTTTAGGATCACTTTTCTGTCTCCCCCACGGCTGTTAGTTACCACTTCTCGCCGCCCATCTCTCCACAGCTCTACCAGCATTTCGCCCACTGCGAACTGAACCCCCCGAGCCTGTGAGAACAGGGTGTAAGCCACGAATAAACAGGACCTAAAGGAAGACCCAAGAGGCTCTGTCTTCTTAAGATGCGTGGCTGTCGGCTCATCTCCTCTGATGCTCAGGGAGGACCTTCCCATCCTTCTAGGTCTCAGCTGCCCCCAAGGTCCAGCTGCCTCCTGGGAAAGGACACTGCCCTGCTGGGACAGGGGGCTGAGGCCACCGGAAGTCTTCCTGGTGGGGGGGCTCCTGAAAACAGCATGCCACCTGCTCAGGCAGCTCCAAGATAGAGCCAGTGGGGCTTAACGGAGCCAAAGAAGCTGAGAAGGACTTTTTTTTTTTTTGTAAAGTTATGTGAAATCTTGTGGTTCCAAACAGGCTCCCCTCAGCTTCCTAATCCCTCACTTAGGAACCCCGGGGCTCTCACGGCGGGGGCGGAGGGGGGGGCCTTTGGGAGCAGAGAGCCACAGACCGCGCTGAGCACACATTTTGATGGCCACCTGCCGGCCCTGGGGAAGGAGCGCTTCCTGAAGCAAAACAAGCCAGGGCCCTTCACAGGGACTCGCGGGGAGTCTACTCAGACCGCCAGCACCTTGCTTTCGCCCAGTGATGCCTTAGAGAGATAGTCAGCGCCTCCTTGTCCCTCTCAAAGGAATGACTTCTAACGACAGGGTATAAAAAGCACTTTTTTGGGGGGGGCGGGGGGAAGCCCTGTCCTGGTCCTTGGCAGGCAGGCAACAAAAGGTGGCATTTATTAACAATTTGTAGCGGGTTGAAAGTACTTTCGTTACATTGGTTTGAACTGCATTGTGCCGCATTTGGGACCGGTATGCGCATATGCATATTTATAGGAAAAAGGATGGGAAGTCTGAGATCAAACGTTATTTAGTGGTCAGGTCAAGGTATGGGATTATAATTTTGGGGGGGGCTTCATATTTTGGTTTCTCAAGTTTCCTTTGTTGAACGTGTATGGCTTTTATAGTGAGGTAGATAAAAGTTATTTTTAAAATATTTTTCTTTTGCCACTTAAAAAAAATATCTTCCTCTGCCTCCTGTGTCCCTCCTTTCTGTGCCAACAAACCTCCCAACACGTGACTCTAGTGGGGTGCGGCTGCAGGACAGCGGGGTCCTCGGGAGCCCGAAGCCCTACCGCAGGGAGCGGTATCAGCGGGTCTCCCTCTTTGTTTCTGCCTTGGCGTCTGCAGCCCGGGGACTGGGACCACCTGGACTCACACGGCCTCTCCAGTCGCTGGGCCCACGGGGCTTGAGCGGCGGTGACAGGTGGCCCTTGGCTGTAGAAGAGTGTGGCCTTTGAGAGCAGGCTGGCGCGAGTGAATCAGCTTCCAGCCCTCCCTACTACTGGGGCGACTCTGTGCTACCAAACCACCTCGTGTCCCGGAACCTTGCTTTTCTCGTCATCAGAATGAGAACAGTGCTTGCTGGTGATGCAACGAGATGTATGCCGAGGGGGGCACTGGGCACAGAAGGGCGCCTCTGAAAGCAGGCCCTGTTATTCGTGGAAGTACACCCAGAACATAGGGGCTTCGGAACAGCTTCCCAACCCTGGTGCACTTCGCAGTACAAAAGGAAACTTGTAAAAGACAGATGTCCAGATGGGGCAGGCATCCTCATGTGGCTGTGGCCACAAAACTGCCATTTGACCATAAATTCCACTTCCTTTCCCTCCACAAGTCCATGTCCAGAACGTCCTTCCTGTTGACTCCACATCACCACCTCCAGGAGACCCCTCGCGAGTCTCCCAGGCTGAATGATTGCCTTCGACACCCAAATTTGGTGCAGAATTCAGGGGAATTTGCACTTGCCATGGTGTCGATTGGAAAACAGCCTCAAACCCCTTCGCACGTTTGTATTTTCTATGTGTACACTCGATTTCCACCTGATGCTGAGCGCAGATGAGGGCTCCTGGCTGCTGGGGCGTGCTCAAGGCTCTGCGCCCGCTCCAGGCCGCCAAGGGAAGGCCAGCCCGTGCAGTGGCCCGGCGGTTCTCAACGCGTCCTCCCAGGATGGCAACATCCGTGTCGCCTGGGACCTTGTTGGGAAGGCAAGGTCTCAGCCTGCCCAGGACGGCACCATCGAACCTGACTGTTACTTCGGGCTGTGGGGCCTGGTGTCTGCTTTAATACGCCCTCCAGGTGGCTCAGTGCTTGCTCGCTCAGAGGTGCTGAGTTAAGCCAAAAGCTAGCCTCCACCTGTGCGCCCAGAAAGGCCTTCACTTCCTCAAGAAGAACAGGGTCAGCAGAGGTTTGAAATCGGCCCCATTGTCTGCAAGGGCGTGTGTGATGTCTCATAAGCACAGAGCACGCTGTGGACGGTCACGTCTGCAAATTCATGTCTAAAAAAATACCTCTGGGGCACACTTTCGTCACTTTGCCTATTACCAGGGGCATTCCTCATAAGAAACTTTGCTAGAAAACTAGTTTACCCTTTATAAGCCTATTCTAAAACTAATTTTTCTGGCTTTGGAATATGCATGCTGCCTGATGTTAACATCTCATTATGACCCAGTGACCTCACTATGAACTAGCTTACGGTACTGGGCCCCCAGATGTAGGTTGTGATGTTCAGATATTTGCCCAAAAACAGCCCCAGGTTCCTGGCCACTGTGAGTCCTTGTGCTCACTTTCTAGAATTTTCTGTCTGCTCCAACCTTCCGCAGTGTGGGCTCCCCACAGAACACCAGCCTCCCTTCTAATCTGTGCTGAGAAGACAGACAACCCCGCTGGCTCGAACTGTGTGTGGATCAAGAGCAAACCGGCATGAGGGAGGCTCCTGTGGGTTAACTTCTGAGCCTGGCATTCCAGCCCTCTCTCTCCCTCCCTCCATCCCCCCACCACTGTGCCGGGCTGGGAATACACATTGGCTTCAAATCACCATGGAGGTGAGGAAGTCACGTTACCTGATCCTGGAGTTTCTGGAACATCAAGGGGTGTGGCTCTTCCAGGATCTTCTCATTGAGCCGGGACTGCCCCTCGACATTGACCTGGGACGAGGCCTTGCTGGACAGAAAGGTCATGTAAATCTCCTTCGCCTTTTCCTGCATCTGCGGGAGATACACAGAGCCTGTTACTTGCCAGTGCAGCCCCTCCCGCCTGCACCCAGCTCTCTGCTCTGGCCTGGCCTGGGGGATGTGGCTGCCCCTCCCCCTCCTGTGACAAAACTGATCTGCTGTCCCTTTGGAAAAAATGAGAGAAAGACTCCTGGCCCACAGTGGGTGACATTTGTACCATGCAGGACTATCCTGTGGCTCCTCCAAATTAAGGACTCACAAGAACATCACTCAGCCATACCAAGGCAGATACGAAGTCTGGACGCGCACACAGCATGGGCGAACCTCAGCGCACTGCGCTGAGAGAAACCAGACACTGCAGGCCACACGACACAGGATTCTGTTCATCCGGAACATCCAGACCAAGCGAATCCGTAAAGACAGAAAACGAGTGGCTGCCCAGGACCAGGGGGAAGGGAAAGGGAAGGACCTGCTTCGTGAATACGGGGTTTCTATTTGGGGTGATGAGAAATTCTGGAACTACACAGTGTGTAGCAGGATGAGGGCTCTTAAGGCCCTGAACCGCACACTAAAATGGTCAAAATGACAGCCCTAAAAAATGGCTAAAATGGTAAAATTTGTTAAGTGTATTTTACCACAATAAAAAAAAAAATCAAGTGAAATTATACACACACATCCCAGCCAGTTATCAGGTACCTACCATGCTCCAGGACATGCAAGGTGTCCTACCATCAGGGTCCCATTTCCTTAACTTTGGGAGCACCCAGCAAAGTGCCACTTTCCTGTTGGCACCACTTCCCTGCAGGGTGACATAGGACCGCGTGGCTCCAACGCCTTGCATTTCTGCTCAGCTCCCCACTTGCGAGAAGCACTACCCGCCCCAAGTTGTGCGGTTTCTTGCCTCCCCAGGCAGGTTGTTTTTCCTAGCGATGGGGTGAGTGTGAGCAAGGGAGAGAGCACTTACTGGCCGCCCTGGGTCCCAGGTGCAGGCCGGGAAGCCCTGGCGCTTGAAAGGCTTGTAAGCAGAGTTGGAAAAGGTGTGCACATCTAACGCTCTGAAAAGCAATGCTGGCGGGGGCAGAATGCGCTCACCGCTCACCGCAAGTGCTGTGTCTCAAAACCAGCCGCCTCCCGGCTGGGGCTGCAGAAGGACGCAGGTTCCCCCTGGCCTGGTCCCCTGAGGCCTCAATTTTCACTCAGAGAAAGGAAAGTGTTCACACCTCGGGGCAGCAAACCTGGGGCCATATCTTTAAACATTAACGCCTAAAGTATTACCTCACCCTGCCAGGCAGGCCAGACCATAAAGGCCTCTAAAATTCAGCCCTGGGGCTGCGATTTGTGGGGGAGGGGGCTGGAGAGGCCTGGAAAACTGCCCCGTTCTCTCCAAAGAGCGCACCTCCCCTTGCCTTCCCCGCCCCGCCCCCCTCACAGGCTGCAGAACTTGGCTTAGGAAACCCCAGGCTGTGAAATCCTTTGGCCGTATGGAAAACACCAGAGGTCTACACGACCTGGTGCTTGAAAGGAGGAGAAAGGCAGTCCTTCAACTTATTTTGGTTCCACGGACTCACTGACAAAAAGCCCCACGAGGCCAAAGTCTGACTACCCCCTGTCCTCCGGAAAGACTGCCCAGGTCTTTCTAGAAAGGACATCCAAGGCCACAGTGTCCGTTCCTCATCGACTCTCATCGCGAACAATTCATCAACACCTGGCTCAGACACACAAGGGACATCTTAAGCTCAATATGGCTCTTCCAAGGGACGCATGCGGGGACCACAACCCAGACCCAGGTGGGGCGGCACCTTGGGGCTGCCTGCCTCTGCAAGACCCGCCCCCGCCACGAAGCCACGAGCCTCCCTCCCACCACCTCTGTTCTGCCAGGAGAAACATTTCTAGAAAACTCCTGCCTGCTCTCATACTTCATAAATGTATCAGCCGGTCAGATGAACAAACTGCATGCAAAGCTCTGGAGGCAGAAAGCACTCAGTCCTCCCCTCCCCCTTGAACACACAGTTTCCAGATGAATCCAGGCTGTCTTGGGTAGTTCCGAAAAGAAGCATAATGAATCAGTAGCTTGAGGCTTAAGCGGGGGCGGGCAGAGGAGAGGAAGCAGGTTGCGGAGGTTGGGGGGGACGGGGGTGTGAGTCTGCAAATCTCCAGGTCTCTCAGCCCCCCTGCATGTCCCCAGCCACCCCTCCAGGGTCTCCCTCTGGGAATGGTGCGGGTTCCCCGAGGCGCCCCCTCTCCCACTGAACTCGCCGTAGCTGCACAGCCTATCTGGGCCTGGGTAGGAAGCGTGACTGAAAAGGGAAACCCTGAGACTGCCAACCGCAAGCCGGTCACGGGAAGGCCCGGTGCCTCCGCCGAGGACACTTAGCAAAAAAGAAGAACCTGGTCTCTTGAGCTGTTTTGGTAGATTTTCCAGGGCTTTGTCAACCCTCTTCTGGCTCCTGTCAGGACAGGAGCAGAAAACACCCACCGCGGGGGGCGGGTGGCCCAGGTCCGAGATTCCATCTGTGACCTGCGTCTCTCCCCCGGGCCCTGCGGAGGGCAGAGGGCCCGGCATTCCGCCCCAGGAGCCGCCCGGGCCCACGCAAGGACTCCTGGCATCAGCTCGAGGCTGCCTGCCTGGGCCGGCACCGGGGCAGCTCTCCCCGACACCGAGTCCGGGGCCTTGCTCCCAGCCTGGCACCTGCCACACCTGCGCCCAGCCTCCGCTCCCAACAGGCACAGGTGCAGGCGCGACGAGTGCCTTCCTAGAGCCCCAGAACCAGTCACCTGCCCCAGGGAACAGCAGCGCACCAGCCCCATGAGCTCCCGAGAGCGCTGCTGTATGCTGTTTCCTTGCCCTCGCCCGACAGGCCAGCTTCCACCTTTCCCACCGGGAAGATAAAACACCACCTCCTTTTACTCACATCCTCCTACAGCCAGTGACCATCCCCCACCACCGCCACCTGGATTTCTTATAGAAACGTCGCAGAAGATAAGCGTGCACTGAGTCTGTTTTCTCCCCGCCCCACTCCGTGGGGCTCCTTGCCCACCCGCCGGCTCCGACCTCGCCCTGGACCGCCCGCCGGCCCTGGCCCTGCTCCCCGCTGCTGCCTTCTCAGGCTGCTCCAACACCTCCCTGTGTCCTGGGCCAGCTCCCCTCTCTCCAGGGTTCTGCCCTAGGCTGACTGCTTTCCTAATTACATGCTCTCCCAAGATTTCAGCCCAGCCCTCCCTCCACGCTGCTGACCAGGCAGGCGGCTGATTTCTAGACCTTCCCCTGCCAGATGCCAAGGAAGGAAGTGGTGTCCTCCTGGCCAGCGGGCCCTGCAGGAAGCTTGGCACTGAGACCCCCCCGGCACCTCCCTCCCCTCCCCACGCTGCCTGTCACCAAGCTCTGCTCATGTTGCTTCCTGCACCATGGCCATCAGCTGTTCCTCTCCGGCCTGTCATGCTGCCAGAGGTGGAGGGAGTTCGCAGAAGACAATTAAAGGAGCAAGCCACCACCTTTATTCCGATCAGCTTCAGACAGACAATGAGGCAAAGAAAATGTCAAGTAAAGGATTCGAGAATATTGCCGAGAACTAGCTCAGGAAATGCAAAGCAGTTGAGGGGGCAGTGGATGACTCCGCACAGAGCAGGAGCAAACCTAGGCACCTGCACAGCCGGGCGGGGAGGGATGCCAATGACAAATGTCCAAAAATGGCAGGAACCTGGGTGTCGGGCAACCCGGCTGGAAGGGACGATGGGGCAGCAGAAAGAAGCCAATAGACCCCCAGGTCCTCAGCCCCCCAACTCTGAACATTCAGGGGATTGTCTCCCTCTCTCCTCTTCCTCCCACCCCCTCCCCAGTTTTCTTCTGTAAAGGAACTGACTCAGGGGAGCCGCAGAACAGAAGCAGGAAGGAGGGCAGGGATGAGGTGCCAAACTGCATACGGGGGGCATGAAATTCCGCATGCAAGTTCCCTAGCAAATCTCCCCGACCTCGTTGGTCAGAGGTGCAGTTAGTCTATAAACATAATAATATTAGGCTTGTGGCCACCGGGAAGAGACTAGAAGGTCTAGAGAAAACAAACAAACAACAACAAAAAAGCATAAAAACTTCAACAGAAAGATTTAAAGATAAAGCTGAAATCTCCAAAGAAAAGTAGGAACCAAAAGCCAAAGAGATGAAAAAATAATGATAATAAGAATAACATAAGGACACTTTTCAGAACTATAAATTTCCAGATTAAATGGCTCCATAAAATGCCCACCTAGTGAATGAACCCCAATCTCTCCAAAGCCTCTAACTGTACAGGCTTAGAATGCTGATGCTAAAAAGAAGATCCCGTGCTATTCCAGAGAAGAAACAGCAAAGAAAACAAATCAGCTTCCATATAAAATACTGATCGTAACAGAAATGAAGACAGTGGAAAATGTCTTTCAATTTCAGAGTGAGTTTCAACCTGGAATTCATTCAGTTCTAGGCTCTGTTCGACTGTCAATGAAGTGGAAGAGTAGGGGCAATAAATTACATTTTCATTCACCAAGATCATTAAACGTCCACCTGCCCTGTCCTCTCTCTCGAGAGGCCATCGCTGGCCACCCTCCACTGCAATGAGCAAGTGTCTCCGGACAGGAGGGCCTGGGTCCAGGGAGCAGGAGAGGGGCAAGGGGAACAGCCAGCGCTGGTAGAGGAAGACCCAGGGAGCTGCGGCCAGAGGGCCTGGGAAGACTGTCCCCAGGTGAACCCAGACAACAGAGAGGAGCCAAGAGGCGCGAACCCACGCAACGCTGTACCAAGGAACATTTTATGGGACTGTGGGAAGCAGCAAAGCCAAAAGTTGTGCAGGAAGAAAAATGTAACTGTAGCATCCTCCTTGCTCAGTGGCAAACAACAAACAGTAAATATTTTCGTAATGAAAGTGCGGTACCTAGGGCTGTAAGTGAGGCCTTGGGTATAGCAGAGGAAGCTGACAGATAGCATCTAAAGACAGTAAATGAGCGGGGAAGGAACTGCACTGGGCCAGCCTGAGGCCACACCGAGGGCAGGGGCAGCGGGGCTCCGGCAGGGCTCAGCCTGGACCCGGCCACGTCCACGGCGAGAGGCACAGGCTGGAAAGACACAGCCCAGACCAGAGGGACAGTGAGCTGAGGGCCAAAAGGAAGAGCCTTCCTACTGCCTCCACTTTTGAATGAATGGATTTCGTCTAAGGAGTACACATGTCACTTTTGGATTTTTAAATACTTTCATTTTTTAAATAAAGAAGATAGTGTTTCCGCCTTTTAGGAAAATCTTTACTATTACTTTAAATAAGAATATCAATCCATCTAAAATCCTGGGTTAAATTTCAGTGTTAAATACAACAAAAAGAATAAATACAAGAGACTCCCCCCTGTAAGCCTGTTAACTCTAAAAGGTATTATCACATTTAAATACCAGTACGAGCGAGCGGCTCTCAGAGCTACGATTAGAAACCCTGCACCCCCTCGCTATTTCCCCACCCCGACTCTCAGTTTAGTTTTTACAAATCTGTACAGGCTGCCATATTCATTTCAGTCCTTCTTGTCACAAAGTAAGTGGCCCAAGGAGCGTGTGCTGAGGGAGGGAGAGAGAGAGGGAGGAAGGGAGGGAGGGAGGGAGGGAGGGAGGAAGGGAGGAAGGAAGGGAGGAAGGAAGGGAGGGAGGGAGGGAGGAAGGGAGGGAGGGAGGGAGGAAGGGAGGGAGGAAGGAAGGAAGGAAGGAAGGAAGGAAGGAAGGAAGGAAGGAAGGAAGGAAAGAAGGGAAGGAATTCAGGGGTAGCCAAAGAGCAGCTTGTTCGAGCTTTTCCTGAGGTTTTCTAAAACACAAATGCTGCTTTGTTTTAGAAGATAGATCTATCTCACGTGCTAATTCACGGGGAAATCATAGAAAAATGTTAAACCATAAAGTGCAAACAGAGGGAACGGCTTTGAATGCTGATTGCTGACTGTGAACGTCTGGAAGGTACTTCCACCCCAGGAACTCTGAGGAGGGCGGGGTAGTAGGGGGCCACCCTCCCAAGTTCCTACAGCCCCACCCTCCCCACCATAAATGCAGAGTATTAAGACCCTCCGGAATGAGGGGCTGCTTTCCTGCCTGCAGAGAGCTGAGTCACAGACCAGAGAGGACACGGTATCAGTAGGATGGGCTCATGTTCACCTCTCAAGTCCAAGGCTGCGACGGCAGCACCGAGTGAGAGACAGGGAGGCTAGGCCCCCACCCGTGGCGCATCCTCAGGTGTCAGCTGATCTGAGTGGAAAGGGCCGGAAGTCCCATGTGCCTGGCACTGTTCCAAGCACTTGGATACACTGGGGGAGAAGACAGACAAAGGCCTCAAACCTAGGGAGCCTGTGTGGCACAGGGAAACGCAACCAATTCCGGAAAGAAATTAGGAAACTTTGTAAGAGACCAGCTAAGTCGGTAAGAGCTAAGGAGAGATCTGGCTGGATAAACCCAGTAAAAGAATGGAAAACACACCAGCCCAGATCCCATTTAAAATTATGGAGGCCAAAGAGAGGTTCGCATGGATCCCCCGCTGCCTTAGGCCGCTGCAGAGATCAACCCTCAACACACTCCTGAGGCAACAAGTCCAGTTGCGAAAATCTGTGCGGAGACTTCTCCCCGTGCTCCCGTCCTCCTCCGCTTCTCTAAATTAGTAACTTGAGCTCACTCCTGGTTTTACTTCCCCTGCAGCCGGACCCACCAGAGAGCTCACAGGCCCCGGAGTCCGCGCCCTGGTCTGCGTGCTGGCTCTGTCTGCACCCAGCCGGCGGCGTGGGCCAGCCGCCGCTTCATCTGTCCCGCCACAGCCCCGGGAGGAGGGGAGGAGCCATGGGGCTCAGTGCGGTCACCCAGACAGGCCTGGACACCCCAGGTGTCATGGCTGCTCGCTCCCTTCCAGAACCGTGGGCATGCTCAGGCCCTTGCCGGCGAGCGGTATGCACAGCGCTGAAGCCACCACCAGACCCATTCCAGGCTCAGGGACACAGCCTCCAAGGAGTCATAGTCTGGGTGTCAGGGGTGCGGGGTGCAGAGGAGGGCTGCGAGATTCTGGAAGCTCCGTCTGTAGGAAGTGGATGGGCCGATGGGACCTACCACAGGGCTTTCCAGCGTCCTGCAGGTGTGGCGCCCCCGCCTGCCAGCCTCCAGCACAGCAGAGCATGGCCCTCCAGCCACCTGGTCTTCCTGCAGCTCTTCTCTCCAGAAACGGCTCCCCATACACTGTCCCTTCTTCCGGCAACATGACCCGCCCCCAAACTCCACCTCAGGTGTCCACTTAAAAGTCACTTCCCCTGGGGGCTTTCCGGGCTGCCCGCTGCCCACGCTCCCACAGAGCCTGCACTTCCCTTTTCTAGGCTCATCACACTCGCGAGTGGCTTCCCTCCTGGAGCCTCTTCCCCAAAGCAGCTCCTCTGTCTTGTCCCCCTGTGTCCCCCACAGTTTTTGGAAGGCCTGGCCCTGAGTAGAAACTCCACAGAGATCTTGCGAACTCTGCTGGATGGAAGGACCCGCCAGCATGATGTGCAGGGAAAATGACTGGGGGACCTCAGGGTGCAGGTTCAGGTCCCAGCTTGGCCGAGGAGGGACCTCAACTGCTTGGTTTGTCCAGGGAGAGGGGGGCTGGCCGACGTGTAGGCTCCTCTCGCCTCCAACATGCAGCGAACAAGGCAGAGGAACGGATATTCATTTCCCTGCTCGGCCCTGAGCTAGGGTTTCAGGGGAGGCTGGACCAATCAACCGCACTGCCCAGCATTTCTGGGAGATTGTCCCTGCGCCCTGTCCTGAGTGCCGTGGGCACAGGAGAATAGAGGGCACGCCTTCCTGAGGGCCGCGGCCAACACCCTGGCTCTCCAAAGCAGGCCCTCTCTCCTCTCAACCCTGGGAGGCTCAGGCAAAGTCACCCGGGGAATAGAAGCTGCTGACGAAATGAAATACCCCGGATGGCGCTCTAGGTCGGCCTGGGAAATGCAAGCAACAGGGAGCCTATTTCAGAACCCACCCTCACCCCTGCGGAAAGGAAGGCCACATGGCTCCACCTTGGGGAAAGTGCGTCTGAGTCCAGAAGAGGCTTTGAATAAACTGATGATGAACATTTTCCAAGCCGTGTCTGCAAACACGTCACAGTTGCCACCTGTGGGGATTCCAGCCTCAGAGACCGAGGCTCAGTAACTGGCAGCCCACCGACCACATCTGCCCATGGATGTGTTTTGTCTGGCCGGCCAGGCTTTACTTTTTTCTTTAAAAATTAGTTAGAACCTTATAAGATTCTTCTGGGTTCACAGAAGAATCCAAATATCCAGCTTCCCTGGAGAAATAGGCAGCCGTGGGCTGAAGGTGGGGGAAGACATGTTGGAAGAAAGGCCCCTCGGGGTCCTGGGGGGCGGGGGGCAAGGGAAGACCTAGGTGGGCAGATCTTGAAGCAGGGCAAGCTCAGAGCGCCACAGGCCCCAAAGCGTTCACTGCCAAAGTCAGCTCCCCAGCCAGCGGCAGCCACTGGAGGCCCGGCAGCGGCCCCCTGATGACCCCCGTCCCCACCGCTCCCGACAGCCTTGCACCAAAAGCCGCACTCACGCACATTGCTTCCCAGACCCGGTAGGCGTTGAGCCGGTAGCCTCTCAGAAGTACGCAGGCACAGGCCTCACAAACACTCCCAGAGCCCAGGCCTCCTGCCCCATAATGTCGTCCACTCCCACCCTGCCCCCCCACCCCCGCTTCCACCCAACCTTCAAAGGCAGAAGCGCTGGCTGACCTTGGACTTAAAGGCTGCCCCCTGCAAAGAGCACACATCTACCCAGGAGAACAGTCAGAAACGTTTTCCGTGGGATGCCTGCCAACTCCGGGATGTTTTGTAAAGATACATTGAATAATTGACAACCCATCTGAGGCGCCCTGCTCTGGAATCGCCACATATGCTGATTATTTCGCTACCTCCTTACAAAATGCCCACGTGCCCAACTCCCGGGGCTGCATCCTCATAACTTATTCAGGCAAAACGAAATCGTTCACGGCGATGAACTAATGACGTAAATTGTTATTTTTGCTGTAAGTGTTTGTCCATTTGCACAGCCCCACTTAAACATGGATTAACACCCTCTTTAAAATTATGAATATTTGAGCAATACAAGACACCTAACCCGAAGCTTAAATCTTCTCCTAAATCCAATATGGATCAGATTTCTTGAGGGAATTTCAAAATATATTGGAATGGCAGCTTTAAGTTTATAAGGAGAGAAAAAAAATTAGGGAGAACATAATTATAAAGTGGAAGAAATACCTGCTTCTTATCTTGCGTTTTCTTAAAATCTTCACATGCTAGCCAAAATAAAACATTTTCTTCACTGAATTCCTTTTTTAAAAATTCCTATAAATACAGAGAAGAAAAATATAAAACAGTATTCTACTTCAAAACAAACAAACAAATAAATAATACATTTCCCATCAAGGATTGACTTGGCAAAATCCAAAAAATGAGAGTGAAAACTCCACCCTGAAAAACCAAGCTAATGATTAATGTTAAAGCTGAAATGTCATATGCATTTGAACTTAATGGCTTCGACATCCTACGGAAGAGCAAAACTGAAGCAAGTGTCTCCTCACAATTCTAAGCTAACAATAAATTACCAAAAAGTAAATTGAAGTGGAAGAAATATTAGTTCCTCCCAGACAGTGTTTAAATAAAGTACATTCCTCTAAAAGCAGGCCCCTTTTTTTAAAACACAACAAAAAAAGCCTATATTAAGCATGTCCAAAACCATCACGATGAAAACTATTTTAAGTTGGAGGTGTATATTTTTCTCCTTTGGCGGATGTTGGGGGTTAGCGGCACAGAAAAGCGTCCTCCAGGAGATGCAGGCAGAGCTCACAGTGGTCTGGTGTCCAGGAATGTTAACAGCCCTGCCTGCCACCCCTCCGCCCCCGGGCGCTGAAGACCGGGGCCCGGAGGGCTTGTCCTGGCCTGACCTGGACCTAAGGAAGGACTTGGGTGGAACTCAGGCAGATACAGGGCATTCTTCAAATTCACACAAGCTGTTCCTAGCAGACACCGGGGCTGCTGCTGGCCAAAATCGCTATTTCTAGGCAGCACCAACACTTCCCCATCCATCAGCCACCTCGAAGTTCGACTTCACTTTGCCAGTTGTCGCCTAGCATGTCTCATTCTGTTAATAATCCCAACACACAGAGGAACAAAATACACAAAAGACCCAGACCTTCCCTCCTGGGTGTCACAGAGCTGGACATTCTTGTGGACCCTGCCCATAAGCGTGGTCTCTCTTCCCCATCGCCCTGCCCCCAAGTCCAGCTACAGGAACGCCCCCTGGTGCCGGTCTGTGGCTTCCCCGGGGAGCCTTTCCACCTTGGCATTGACAGGGGAGACGGTCTTGTTCTCGAGCTGGGACAGACAGTGTTAAAAGCTGGCCTGTGCTCTCCCCATGTGCATCTAAACTTCACGCGTTGACTCGATCCCATCAACAATGAAAAAAGCAAACCCGAAATCTTTTCACGCCTTCGGGGTCTTCGAGCAGGTTCTCTAGAGAGGCTGCCCATTTGGCCGTGCTCTTGGGGTGCTGGTGGCCGCTGCTGGAACTCCCGTCACCGTCGTGGACGTCTGCAAAGCAAAGTCACACTGTGGACACGGCCCAGAGGTGTGTCATATGACAGTATCTGCATACGAGGGTCGTCATCATCATCGCCACTCTTGTGGCTAACAGCTATTAAGGGAGGTGCTGGAACCTATTTTAGGTGCTTAACCCAGTGCACTCACGCTAGTCCTGACAACAAACAACCTTGCGGAAATAGGTGCTCCCAGGCCTTCCATTTTGCAAATGAGGAAAACTGAGGCTCGGAGTGATGAAAGGGCGTGTCGTTTCCTGACACTCCCCTTCCATCCTCCGCCACCCCCGTGTCCCCTGGCAAGTCTCACGCAAGACCCCCTTGCAGGACGCCTCGGCTCCCCGGGGATTCCTTCCCCATTGCACTTTCTGCACCGTCCCGGAACTATCATGCTGAGTCGTGACCACTTGCACAGCTGACTCTTACTCATCCAAGCGCTCCTGTACATCTCATCTTGTATCTGCAGCCTGCGGCTCATTGCCTGGCACACTCATAAGAGTATGTGCCAGGGCCGGAACCAGGGCGGGACAAGGGAGCCACCAACCGCAGGCGCAGAATGCAAGGGGGTTACCAAAACACGCAGGCCTCGAGAGAAAGGATATTTTCACTCAATACTTTGAAAAACAAAAATTATTGCGAACCGTTCCATTATGAGGAAAATACCAAAATTTTAAATAAAGACAGGATCGTTATTACTGATTTTTCCTCTCGCCCCGGGCTCCAACACGGCCCGGCATCACTCTGGCGACAGCGTGTGAGGCCTGGCCAAGGAGCGGCTCCTCGTTCCCGCCCGTCTGCGCCCTCTCCATTCCAGGACCCTGGGAAGCCTTCCGACAAAGGAGAGGGGACAGGGGACCGCCAGCGTGGCCTGACGGGGGAAGCGACAACACAAACTCGTCTCGTCCGACAGCATTTGGCCCCTTCCTAAAGTCAAAGGAAAACCAGGAAATGTCACTTGGGATGGGCCCGCGTCCCACAGCCAGTTTGGCCAATTCCAGCTGCGTGACCATGGCCGAGAGTCTGCGTGTGACATAAAGATAACCCCCTATACCTCAGGTTACCCGGCGAGTGGTAGAGCCTCCCTCCCCTTCCGTACCATAATGACCCAAGTGTACTATTTTTATAGCTACTATTTTTTTCTCCATTCCCTGTTTTTTTCAAAGTAGAGACACATTTCTATTTCTTTTAAAAAGTTTGAATCAAAGAGGAAATAAGCCTTTTAATTAAGAAATCAGCCAAATCTGGGGTGGGGAGGGGGACAGTTTGTAAAATATACGATTGTCTTAACCACTATGCTGTACACTTGAAATTAACACAGAATAAAATTGAATGTAAACTGTAATTGAAAAATAAAAAATAATAAAAGACATCAGCCCAGCCAATCACCTTGAAAGGGTAAGTGAAAAAGTCTTATAAATGTTAACTGCTGCAAATAACTAGGGGCCATTGTGTTTTGGAGAGGAGAGTTGTATCAGGATATGTTGGACTTAATAGTAACTCAGCAGGTGTGACCTCTCATGTTCTAGCAAGTGGTCAACAGGGGCTTTAATTTCTCAAGCAGCTGAGACTCCACCTCCCAGCATCTGGGAAAACTACCTGGACTTAAGTCACTCTCTGGCTGACTCAGGCTACGTAAAGCAGAAGCCAGAACCCCAGAGGAAGGCTGTGTTTCAATACGTCCCGGTGATGGAGCGCATAAGGGAATGATTCCGGGCAAATCCGTTCCTCTAATTGAGAAGCAAACTCACTCAAACATGTCGCAAATGGATCTGATGCTCCTCTAAAGTGAACTTTCGGTTTGCGGGTATTAGATTAGTTTTCTGCTCTCTTTGCAGATGCTAGCTAGAATGGCACGCCTTCGAACACTCAGTTCTTCCCAACAAAGTGTAAATCGAATTAAGAGATCGTTATTATAAGACATTTCTGCTACAGGGTGCATTCTGCCAAGCATTTCACTCATTCACCCAGAGGATACAGTTTGACAGTTGACCCATTTCCCCAGCAGATCCTCTCTTAAGTAAATAAATGTAGAGACACAAGTTCGCTGTTCCAGGAACAATCCTTGGCAGCTGCACGTTTCCCTTGCTGTTGCAGAGCCACTGCTTGGGTCCCCAGTTTTCAACCTGGGCCTCCAAGGGCTCCAGAGCTCTTGACATTCTTTTCAATAATAAACCAAACCACAATGGGGTTTTCACTGATAGGCGACCATGCAAATAAATACACGCGGTGGATTCCCATTCAGTCGAAGAGTGCTCTGTTTAACCAGATGTCCTGGCTAACGGAGAGGTAAGATGGCTGTCCCCACCACTCAACAACTGCCGCCCCCCACCCTCTGTTTCGTGCTCTCATCCTTTTGCATGTTGGGTTTCCGTGCCAGCTTTCATTTGCATGAGAAGTTTTAAAATTCAAAACCCCACTAACCTAATCTAGTTGCTTTATTTTATATAGCCTGGAAAATAGAAAGTCCAGAGGGTAAATGACCTACCCAAGGTGAGCCAGCTAAGGCCAGCCGGATGGAACCTGACTGTCTTTCAATTTTGATTAAGGCTCTTGGCTTTGCCTTTCTTTCATAATCCGCCTTGATTGGTATTAAGACAAGAGGGAGAGGGAGAGAGAGAGGATAGGTAGGTAGATACATAGATAGATATATAGATAGATAGATCGATCGATCGATCAATCGATAGATAGATAATACGTACATAGATCTGGATAGATCACCATTTACAAACTCCGCTCAACAAACAGCATCTCTCTTTTCCATGTGCTTATTCCCAACTTTCAAAGAGACTGAGCAGAGATCCACACCATCTGGTGCTACCCTAGGTTTTGCCCTTTCACTCAGGACATTTCCATTACCCGGCATCTGTCCCTACTTAGCAGACATCCACTATTTTCTGAGGTGTTGGGGTGGCCAAAAGGTTTGTTTGGTTTTTTCTATAAGATGGCTCTAGAAGTGCCTAGTTGTCTTTAACTTCACTCAAAACAGCTTTGTTAGATTGCACTGTGACAGCTGTCATATCAGCATGTATTTTTTTAAAAACATCAAAATTGATGAATTTTTGTGTAGCCATTTTAATATTGAAGATGGAAGAATATATGTAACATTTTTGGCATACTATGCTTTATTATTTCAAGAAAGGTAAAAACGCAACTGAAACGGAAAAAAAAAGATTTGTGCAGTGTGTGGAGAAGGTGCTATGACTGATCGAACATGTCAAAAGTGGTTTGCGAAGCTTCATGCTGGAGATTTCTCACTAGACAATGCTCCACGGTCGGGTAGACCAGTTGAAGTTGACAGTGATCAAACGGAGACATTAATTGAGAACAATCAACGTTCTACCACGTGGGAGAGAGCCGACATACTCAAAATATCCAAATCAATAAAGTTATTAGTAAAAATAAAAATGTGGTTTTTATTTTATGAGAAAAAACATACGGACTTTTTGACCAACCCGATAAGTCAGTAAGGGCTTCCCTAGGCCACCTCAGTTCACTTGAAATGTTATAATCAGCCCAATAATGTGCAGGAGAAAGAAATAACCTTTCTCCACAACAAGGAGGTTTACTATCTGGATTTTAGATTAAAGCAAAACCCAGCTTCCCAACTCCTGCCACTTGGGTCGTCTTCTTTCCTTTTTTATTGATAAAGTTTCCCTTTTAGATGGATTATACAAAAAGGTAGGTTTGGAATGCACAGGGAGAAAAAAAACTGCACATGTTTTCTAAGCAGCTTTCAGATCCTCAAGTTAGTAAGGAGCCGTTAGTGATAACAAGTTTCCATTCTGTCCAGTTCTGTTTACTTTTTATTGTTGTTTAGTTCAATTGTAAAACATTTTTGTAATGAAAAAAAAATAGTTTAAACCTCATGAGCTCTTGAAAGCGTTTTAGATCTTCAGATTTTTGCAGGCACAATACTTATTTTTCAATAAATTTGTCTTCAGATTAATCTGTCATTAGCTAATAAGACAAACTGTTTACAATGTTTTGGATACTGTTCTGAGCTTTTTACATAGGTTACATCATGCAGTTCTCAAAATGACCCTCTGAGGGGGTTCATATTATTCCCACTTCACAGGTGAGGAAACTGAGGCACAATAATCTGCAAGGTTACCCAAATAGGAAATGGGAATCGTGGTCAAGCGCAGACAGTCCTGCCCCAGAGCGCATGCCCTTTACCATGACACCCTACTGTCATTTTTGTTGTTGTTGTTATCTGTTGAGCGTCACACTCACAGAGGCCAGAACGTGACGGCCTTGAAGAGAGAATTACGCTGTGGGAGAAGACTGGGAAAACTGGGTAAAAGTCCAATTCTGCGCAGAAACTCCTTTAAGACTGTGCCAGAATCATCTAGCACGCAAACACACGCACATACGCTTCCCATTTACATATATGCTGCTCTGTGTGGTTTCTGGCTTCAGTAAAAGCCATTATTTCAGACGTGCAGCATCCAGTTGCAGATGGCTGAGGCTGAGTTCTTGCAGCGTATTGCGTCGTGCATTATTTATAGGCGCTCTGATGTCATATCTGCCAAAGACCTTCTCCACACATTAATTCCTTGGAAATGCATACTCAAAGGGCACCTGGAATTGACTGCTTATGATATGGATTCCTGCTATTAGTCTGCAGGAAGGTCTGGGCAGTGCTCTTGCATTGGCGGTTTCCCCAAGTCAAACAATATTTTAGCAAAATCTTAATATCCAGCTTCCTCAACAGCAGAGGCAACTTATGCCCTCAAAGGGTCCGTCCCAAGTGCCCCTGACACTCACAGTCTATCAAAGAAAATAAACATCCAAGCCCAGGAAAAGGCAGAAATGTTAGCCAGAACTTCTTAAGTGGTTTGGTACAAGACACACACGCATGCAACATGCACACACACATGCACACACACTCTACCCCTTGAAAATATTCAAGGAAAGTGCACACCCCAGAAAACTTTTTTAAAACCTCAGACCACCTATATATACCACATCAAACATATTACATTAAAAGAAAAAATCATCCCAACTGAGAAGCAGCAAATCCATTTGTCCAAACTGGCGACCTGTGTCAGGCTCCAGAGAAACTGGGTCATGGAAACACTCTATCTTCTATCTAAATATCGCTTAAGTGTTTGTCAGCTCCAGTATCTAGCTTCTGAGAATAACTACCCATCAGGCATGCGCTTCCCTGGGAAAGGAGATTTGTGTGAACTGCAATTAGCAGAAAATAATAAAAAGGTAAAAGTGTTCAAGTAATCATAAAAATAGCCAGTATAAAAGAACAGGGCAGGCAGTTTGCAGAGACAGGGCTGGCTCAGCCCAGAAACAGGGAGGCCCTTCCAACCCGGGCCTGAGGCCTCAGGAAATGCCAAGTGCCCGGGCTGCACCTCCGAAGGTCACCTGTGCGCCTGGGTCTGGACCCCACGCCCCCCCCAGCCCCTATTCTGCGCCCCCAGCGCCCTGGAGGTGGACGAGCTGATGCCATCTGCCACAGGGGGTGGGGGTCACTCCTTACATGCCATGCTCTGGGATCCACCAGGGGGGTTCCACGCAGCCCCAAGATCCGCTGCTTTCTGAGAGACGCTTTGTGTGAGACAGGCCTGGGGCCCCGGGTCTCTCGAGCACCCTTGGGTCCAAAGGAAAAACAAGCCTCAACATCCTCTTTTGAGTGGACTAAACAACAGATGGCCACTGGTTTCTAGTTTCTACCAGAAGGAAGGAAATAAGGATGCCGGACTGCTGGTTTGCAGCCTCCCTAGAATCCTCACTTTCTAAGCAAAGGCCCAGAGAACATAAAACTACCCAGGAGCCCTCTCCTGGGGGGAAGAATGAAGACCATGTTGTTACGTTTTTCACTTTCCAGAAGCCCCCGTGCCTCCCCTGGGACCTCAGCTTCACTCACACATGTGGCCTCACTCTCCTTCTCTGTCGCTCTCCCCTGACCCCTAACTCCAGGCACGTGGCTTTTTCCCCCCAGCACGGGTCGGGGAGGCTGTGCGTTTGTTGCGAGTAAGAGCTGTGTCTCTCTGATAGATTTGGGGGCAAGGCAGAGAGGAGAATGACAGCTATAAACATAACTGGCATTCGCTGAACACCTACGAGATCCCACCCCAGCTCCCCAACAACCCCTGGAGGTCGAGTGCACTGTTGGCTCATTTTACAGATGAGGAAACTGAGGCACAAAAAAGTGAAATCACTGGCTCCAAAGGAGCAGGCAAGGAAGCAGAAGAGCTAGGATTCAACCTGAGGCTGTCAGGTGGGAGCGCCTGGGAAGGAAAGGGCCGTGACAGGTGCAAAAAGTGAAAGGTGGGGCCCCTTTTGTCACAGAATTTAAAATTCATGGAGATGAGACCAGGAGTTCCCTCATGGCCACCTGTCCGCGGTGCCACAGGCAGACATGACGTTCTCTTCATGAAGAAATAAGAATAAGAATAAGGAAATACTCACCAAGTGAGTGGTATGGATAGAGGAAGGCAGTCTGGGGCTTTGGTGGTTTGGTTTGGTTTTGGGGTTGTTTTTTTTTTTAAATAGATAATTGTAGTTACTTACACGGTGCAAAATTTAAAGGCTACAGAAGGGAAGACGGGCCTCTCTCCCTGCCCGCCCCCGCCCAGGGCCTCTCCCAACACCCTCTCCCGGGTGCCCCCCAGCTCAGGGCCTCTCCCAATTGGGAGACGCTGTGTAGCAGAACAGTTCTTCACATTACATTATATCTTTCCTACTACCTGGGGTGTTAAAACATCCCGGCCTCTGTGGAATCATAAAGATGGTTGATGATGGCACTGTTTGTTTTTAATGTCCTGTCTGGAGATAGAAGTAAAAAAAAAAAAAAGGAAGAAGAAAAAAGAAAGAAGAAAGGGAGGCAGGGAGGCGGGGAGGCAGGAGGGAAAGAGAAAAGTCATCTTCTCCCTATTCATTCTCTAAATACACTTTCCGAGGTGACTAAATGGATACTGTGTGAGTTCATGGAGGGAGCTCTGGACTTGGGTCAGAGATCTGTGTTCTGGGCTCTGTCCCTTTGGAAATGGGCGGCTCCAGGCAAGCCCCTGCCCGAGGTGGCCGCCGCAGCTGTCCAGGGAAAGCTGAAATGGACAGGCTGCATGTCAGGGGCAGAGAGAAGGGGAGGCAGGAGGCCTGGAAGAGCAAGTTTGCTGGAGCAGGGAGGCCAGTTTTGGACAGGGAACCCCCTCGGGAGCAAAGGCGCAGAGGTGGGCGTGAGCAGCCACCCAGGGGCAGAGTGGGGTGAAGGGGAAGGGGACGGGGCAGGCCAGATGAGGGATCTCATGGCCGCGCACAGGAGAAAGAAGAGCCAACCCACAGGCAGGGCCCTCGAGAAATGGGAACTTGCTTCAAAGAGAAATTTGTCCCAGGAAGCCTGCAAGGGACTGTTTCATCGCCCTGTCGGCCTCCTGACAGCCCTTATCGAGGACCTGCTGCTGTCACGCCCGTGGCCCCCGCGGCCTCCGCAGCCACCCCCGGGGCAGCTACCGGGGAGGAGCTATCTCGGGGAAGCAGAAGGCGCTGGTGAGAGTAAATTTAGTATAAACAACCAGTTCCCAGAGCCCAGCATCAGGGGGCTGAGGGGATTACTCAACCCCGGGGGGAAGTGACTCAGTTCACCCAGGAAATGGGCACCTGTCTAGGTTTCCCTGACAGTGAGGAAAGGAGACAGTAGTTCAACGACAAAGTCAGTGAAAGTAAAGCACAGGAGGTCCTCTAGCCACCAGGCTGTAGGCCGCTCTCGGCGGTGCTCAGGGCTGCCACCGTGGACTCAGCCAGCTGGGCACCAACCACACCCGAATAAAGTGACATCCTGGGGGCCCGCTCGGCCTCTCTGTGCCCTGCTCCCCCCGCCCCCAAAATGCCAAGGCTGGCAGGAGCCAGGGAAGTTCTGCAGGGAAAGTTCCCCCAGGGCCTAAGGCCGCCCCGCTGCTGGATTGTTAACACAAAGACATTAAGTTGCTATGTCAACTGTCATCTTTAAATAAAAACTTAAGCCCAGCAATAAATCTGAAACTGGTCCCAAAAGTGAAAGGGAATAATGCATAACAGGCCTGGGGGAGAGCCGAAGCCTGGCTGGCAGGTGGGGATTCCCTTGCTGGCCTTGGTCTGGTCGCAGGGCTGTGGCTTTGGCTTTGCTTTTTGAACTGCATAGTGTCGCGGTTACTAGCAAGAGTGCAGGTGGTTGTGGGGGGCGGTGGGGGGGGGAGTAAAAATCCTTCAGTGGGTCTTAACATTTCAGTGACACGAAAATCATCCGCTCTCTCTCTCTCCAGCCTCGGTCCCCAGGGCTGAATCAGTGAGGCTGGGGCGTGGCCCAGAAAGCCTCCTATGTCAGCTCCTCCCCATCTTCTCCCACAGGGTTGGCAAACGCGTCTTGAGAAACCTCAGGAAGGAGAATAAGGGGCTGGGAACCCCAAACCTTGAGCTTAGAGACATTGTCTCCAGCAGGAAAGGGGCAGGGGTGTCCAACCTTGTGGCGTCTCTGGGCCACGCTGGAAGAAGAAGAGTTGTCTTGGGCCACACATTAAATACGTTGTGGCATGGATCACAAAAAAATCTCAAATTAAGTAAATTTATGATTCTGTGTTGGGCCGCATTCACAGCCGCCCTGGGCCGCGTGAGGCCTGCGGGGCCCCCCCAGTAGAGTAGAAGGCTCTGGGAGAAAGGCTACAGCCAGGTCCGAATCAGGGGTCCCGCAGGGGTGGACCCAGCTTTTGTGGGGCCGTGTGAATAACATTAATTCAGAATCACCAAAAAAAGAAAAAAATCAGTACAGGGCCCCGAGGGTCTCTTGGCCGGCTTTGTGAGTAGCACCTCTGTTTCGGGGGCCCACACTCCCCTTTTTTACTGGCTCCTTCTTCTCCCCCTGCTGCTGGGTGATGACCAGCTGGCAGAACCCACCTTGTCCTTTCCCTGGGTGGAGGGGGGGCAGACTTTAAACCTAAAAATCATAAGGAAATCTGGCCCTTGGACGCCAGGCATCCAATACCAAATCATGATTCTTAACTACTGATCTTTCTATCAGCGACCTACCAGCATTTCATCAGGCTTAAAATGTGTTGTCCTGAAAGAGGTATACTCCACTGGTATCCCTAAAACTGCCCCCGATCTTTCTGGGGTACAACCTGCCCTATGCAACGGCACCCTAAAACCATGTCTGTACCATAATTCAGTTGTTCTGTTTGGAAAACTTCAAACCCACAGTGACCCATAGCAATGAATAACCTGTGCACGGGTGTTCACCTCAGCTCTATTATAACAGGAACGGGGGGGGCGGGGGGGGAGATGACAACTAACATAAGTACTTATTACATGCCAGGCATTGTCCTAGGGGCTTCCTACGTTACGTGTATTTAATCCTCCAACTCTATGACACCCACTTTATGGGGGGGAGGAGAATGGACGCAGAAGTGCCCTGGCAAACCAGCTCTTCTGGCGGGGGAGGGGGCGGGAAGCCGGATTTTTAGCATTTGTCGATTTTCCCAGTATAAATACCCAACGATAGCCAATTTCAAGCTAGGTGTGGTTTAGCAACCCGCTCCCAGATTTTCGATAGTTTAGCAGTTGGCTCAGAGGTCAAGGAACGTGTCCCAAGTTGCTAAATGACAGCCAGGCTGGGAACCAGGAGTTTAAGTCCGGAGTGACGGCTCCGGCTGCTGTTCCACAGGTCCACCATCAGCCGACAGGAGCGAAGAGCGAAGAAGAGCGCCCACAAGACACTGCTTTGACCCACAGCCCACAAGGCAAGATTCCCAGGGCTACTGACACTCACATGAGCTCCTCACAATAACCCTGAGAAGGTCTCCTTTATCAGGGTTGTCCTAAATACTAAATGCAATGATTTGCATAACCTGATGGATGGGAAACCAGCTCCAGTTAAGTGCTCTGGAAGGTGTCGCTAAGCTTATTCCATTTTGTAGAGCCTTCTCTTGTACACACAGAGTTTCGCCAGCTCCTACCGGGTCGAGGTGGGATCCAGGCCCCAGCCGGTCGGAATCCAGGCCCATCCTCTTAAACACAATGTCCCTCGTAAAAAAGATATTAGGTGGAAAGAGGGTAGAGACCAACGTGTACAAACTCTTTCTAAGCAGAAGTCACTCTGAACTCCAGAATCAGGCAAACCTGGATTCTTCATCTACTCCTGTGTGACCCGGGGCGAGTGACCGAAGCGCCCCTGGCTTCAGTTCCTTCCTCTGAGAAGCGGTCCTGACACTACCAACCCACAGGGTTGTCCTAAGGGCGAACACGGACCTGGACCCACGTTCAGCGCTGCACGGGGCGCAGCCATCATTGCGTACAAAAAGGTGGGAACCAAGGGCATGGTTTCACCTTCGCGGTGGTTTTTTTGTCCTATCAGGTTGCCCCAAACTGTAGCTCAGGGTGGTCCAGAGTGACAGCCCAGCCGATACCTTTGTAATGTCAGCGTTTCCCGGGCGCGAGCTAGAGAGGTGCCCCTCTCCACCCTGGTGTTCCCGCTCCCTCACGGCCCCACTTTGCGGCTCCGCGGTGCAGGACTGAAGGCGCCAAAGCCTGGATGCCCAGTCGGATGCCCGGGGTCAAGCCGTGCCTCCCCCGGTCGCCGCACGGGCATCCTTAGCTCCACTGCCCGCAGCGCAGAGAATTCCAGTCCCCCGGGAACCCGCGCGACGTTCTGCTTTGGGAACCTAGAGCCCATACTAAATGCAAAGTTTGGAAGTATCTTGCATCTCCTTTTCTCCCAATCACTAAAAAGAAAACTGCTGCTGTTCCTCCTCTCAGCCAAAATTCCTCCCCCAGTCGCCTCTCGGGCTCTGCGCTCCCACGGCGGTTGGAACCGCAGGAACGCTGGACCGCGCAGGGAGAAGTGGCGCGGGCGGCCGGGGTTCTCGTCGGGGTGGCATCGCCCAGCCGCGCCCGAGTCCGGCGAGAGGGAAGGATGCCCCACGGCTCCTCGCGGCCCCTCGGGGCTCCCGGACCCCCAGCCCGCGGGCCTCGGGAGCAGCTTACCTGGCGGCGGTCGCTTCCTGCTCAGGCGGCTCACCGCGCGGTTAAACATCTCCGCAGGCGCCCGGGTTTGGAAGGCGGTGCAGCCGGGCGCGCGGCGGCTGAGCCGGAGGAAGGCGAGGAGGACGCCGAGGGGAGGAGGAGCCGGCTCAGCACCGCCCCGGCGCGGCCGGCCCCCGCCCCGCCGCCCTCCCGACTTGACGCCGCGTGGCGCACTCTTAGCTCCCAGCCCTCCCACCCCGGAGCGGGCCACGGGGTCCCGCCCCGGGGTGCCAAGGCGGGCCAGGGCGGAGCCGGGTGACTCCCCGGGCCCCAGGATCGGGCCCCGCGCCTGGGATGAGCGCACTAGCCCAGAAAGGGCCCGCGCCACCGTGGATTTAGGAACGCTGCCCAAGAGGTTCGCGCGTCCCGGGTCCCTTCGCCGCTGCGGGACTCGCAGGAGACGCTGCTCCTGGCGCGCCCGTCCCTCCCAACTCCAGTGTGTCTCCCGGTCCCCCGCTCTTTCCTTGCGGCCGCAAAAAACGGGCACGACGCCGCAGGAGTACTGGCAAGGGTGGACCTGGCACCCTGTATTAACATTTGTCTATGCCTAAATTTTCACCCATTGTGGCGCCTCCCTATTTTCTGTGTTAGGATCGCTTGTGTTTTCCGGGTAGGGGTGCTGCACAAATTCCCCGCGGGTGGCCGGCAGGGGTTATCTCCTGGTTCACAGGCTGGGAAGCCGAGGCCTCGTGGTTGTGCAAAACCCGGGCGCGGTCCATGGCTTTCGCTTCCTCGTCCCCGCCCCCCGTACCCTTATCCAGTATCCAGAGCTCTCGGGCCTGCCGCCCTGACACTCTGGGGGCTCTGGGCCTTCCCACGGCAGCGAATGCCTGTGGGATGTCGCCAGGGTCCGGGCCGCGCACGGCGCCCTCGAAGGGAGTGAGTCGAGCCTCCGCGGGCGGGCACCCTCTCCCCGGCTGTGCTGCGTGGAAGCCGAAACTTGCGCGCCTTCTGCCCTCGGCCTTGAGGCTACAGTAGCGGGTCTCGGGGGGATTATGTAGAAAGTTCATGGGCTCCAGCGCAGAGCGAGGCCTCTTCCTCGTGCACAGTCTGGCCGGGGACACTTCTCTAACTTTGGGGACATGTGGCACACCTTCCGGTGGGGACACTGCGCTCAACGCCCGCCTGCGCTCTGAGTCTGATTTTTTTCCCTCTCCTGCGCTAGTCGCCTGCTCAGCGCCACGCGCCCAACTATAATCTATTATCTTATTTCTTCTGCAAAACGTCCCCAAAAGGGATGTCATTAGCCCCATTTCCTTGAGCATTTGCTTTACGAAGAATTGTCTTTCTAGCGAGTCTTATTTTTCTCCTTGTGTATCGGGCTTTGTCTCTAAATTGGACTTTATTTTTAGCTGAGCTAATTGCTATTTTTCTAAACCGATCCCCAGTCGTTGGCCCCCCCCCTCCACCCATCCTTTTGCAGTATTTTCACTAGTTGGCACTTTCTTTTATGTCTTCTATTCTGAGCTTCCCAGTCCGCTAATTTCTCCACCCACCCTCTCAGTCCCAGCGCACCCCGTCTCTGGCCCTTTGATTGCTTCTCACTTCCCTCCCCGCCCTCACCCCGCAAAGTCGTTTTCCTTCGGGTACTTTGCTGCTGGGAGAGGCTTTTCTGGTCGTGAAGGTTACAGGTGTCTTCGGCTGCAACTCGGGGGGACCATGTTGACTAGGAACAGGGTTAGAGCCCAGCTCAAAAGTGAAGGGTTCCTCCCCTTTAAAACATGTTTAATTAAACATGAAATACATCCAAAAAGTTGATAACATATGTAAAGTGCAAAACAATTACAAAGTGGACCCTCTGTAAACCTACCACCCATCCATCTCCAGAGGTAAGTTGTTGCGTAATGAGGGGAACAGATCGAACGGGGCCAGAAACAGGCTCCTGGAGGCCGGCTGGGGGCTCGGCAGCCACGAGCAGAGAGACGGAGGGGCCCGGGGCAGAGCAGCGCACGGCAAGGGGCAGGGCGGGTGGACTCGAGAGAGATTTAGGAGGAAACCTGGACTTGATGGATTGTCACGCACTAGTTGTGTGACCTAGGTAAGTCCTAGCCTTTCCAAACCTCAGTGTCTGCATCCGTAAAGTAGGCAGGCGATAACTACAGTTACTAGAACCCCCAGCACCTGGCACCACCGAGCTGGACACAGATGACATACAAAAATCATAGCTACTGTTAATACTGCTCTGTGCAAGCTCCGCCCATGCCCCAGAATGAACAGCCTGTCGCCCTTGGGGCTGGAATCCTCCTTTCCTTCTAGGGAGGAAAACGGTAACTGACTGCGACTCTGCCCGAATCTCTGCTTCTACTTCCCGGGAAAAGCCGCGTGGCGGGCCTGGGTCGGAGTCCAGGCCCCGCCCCTGTGCCCGCAAGCCCCGCCCCCGAGCACGCAAAGCCCCGCCCCCGAACCGCGCGCCCCGCCCACGCCTGTCGGTGACGTGCGTGCCGCTGGGCCCGGGCGCTACGAGGAAGCCCAGCGCTTCCGCGCGCTTCGGGGTAGCCGGGGCTTCGGGGCGGGTGCGGGGCGGGCGCGGGGCGGTGTGGGGCTCCGCTAGGTTTCGTTGCCCCCCGCCCCCGTGCTGTCTCCGGGGCTCGTTTCAGCCGGAGATCCGGGAAAGAGTGTTGGCGGGAGCCAGAAGCTCGACTTTGCAAAGGTGTCCTGTTGGTGAATACTCAATGCAATAGACAGATGGTGTGTTATAGAAGTGCATGCCTGACACCTACGTAATGCTATTGACTAACCACACCCCCATGAATTCAATGAAAAATTATAAAGAAATAATAATAAGACGCCTCCTGTTGCTGGCCCCTGCGGGAGATCGAGCCGCCCCTCCGCTGTAATGGAATCCAGCAGGGATGCTGCAGCTCAGGGGCAGGTTCCCCTTTTGTAAGACGAGGATTGTTCGACCCTGAGGTTCCTGCGTTCTCAGGACAGTGACAGAGAGATTTGGGCAGCATCCTTCCCCAGAAAATCACAAGTAATCGTCACACGGGAAATAAGGAGGCCGGTACGATGGGTAGCAAGTAAGGCGCAGACAAATGTTCTGCAGGTTGCCAGGTTCCCGCCTGCCATCCTGAAAAACACCCTGGTGTGCCCTACGACATGCTTACGAATCCCTCCTGAGCTAAGAAGGTGGCCAGGACTTTCTAAAATAAAGGGAAAACAGAAGAGCTTCAACTCACTCTTACTATACTCTTAGTGTACAGACAGTAAGTACAAAAACAAAGACCCTTGGTTAAGGTTTAATGCACACAGTTTAAAGGTTGTTTCAGGACAGTCCTGGCCAGGTAGCTCAGTGTTAGAGCATCATCCCCATACCCCAAGGTCGTGGGTTCAATCCCTGGTTAGGGCACATACAAGAATCAACCAAAGAATGCATAAATAGGTGGAACAATAAATCGATGTCTCTCTCCCTTCCTCTCTCTCTCTAAAATCAATAAATTAAAAAAAATAAAATCTTTTTAAAAAGTTGGTTTCAAAACACACAAAAAAGACTGTTCTGAAATTGCTATGGTATCTGGTTTGTGTCTAAAGATCTAAGAGCCAATTTTCAATATGCACTGTGTAAAAAACAAGTATAAAAGTATAGGGCCTTACTGTCCCTAAAACTTGCCAAAAGAAAACACACACACACACACACACACACATACACACCAAACACATGACTCAGTTCCGCCTGTGGTTTGCCTGTGGGCTGAAGATGCCTGGCATCCAAATAGCATCACCCACTTTCAGCCCTTCACAAACACTGGTAGCCAGCCTGGGCAAAAAGAGAACAAGCACTTTGGCCCTTTGGTTGAACAACCATCATTCAGACCAGACAAGGAGCAAGAGACCAAGGTATCTCTTGGTAAAGCAGAATTACAAAGTGATTGTTTACTTGAGAATTTAATAGTTTTTATTCTACTCAGAAAATTTAAAAATTGGTAAGCTGTGAATATTATAGAGTCTCTTAAAATGTATTTTAGAGTTCCTTATAAAGAATATTCTAGGTCACTTGAAGCAGGCGAGATATAGTAAAATAAGTAAATAAATGATATTCATTTGAGTCAAGCGATCTGGGTACCAACCCCGGCCACATAGCAGAGCAGCTGTGTGTCCCTAAACACAGCCTCATGGGATTGGACAAGGAAAGGTCGCCGCCTACATTCCCAGGGTGTGGCATTCTGTAGCAATAAACAAGACAGCAACAGACTCGCGTGGGTTCTCAAAAGCTACTCAAGTCTGAATGATTCCCCTTGCAATATTGTTTCAACAAATAATACACTTTAGCCCATAGGCTGTAAAAAGTGACATTTTAGAAAGAAATTGTAAACAGTTGGCAGGATTATGCAGTAACAATGATGCAATTGGCAAGCTGAGTGAAGAGAGGAAAGCAAATTGTTACAAATTCTCTGGAAGGCAAGAGAGGCAGATGTGTTAAGATGTGCATCTGGCAACATGTGTAAAAGCCTTCAAAATGTTTATACCCATTTGGACCAGTGAATAATTCTACCACTGGTAATGTATGCCAAAGAAAGAATAAGAGATGCAAAGATATAGGTGCAAAGTTGAACATCGTAACACTTCTTTTATCAGTACAATTTATGGTAGCTATAAAATGCCCCTTAATGAAATGACTAAGTTGCAGTGGTATATCCCCGTGATAGAATACTGAACAGCTGTAAGAATTGCATAAAGACTATTTGGTGGTGTAGGAACATGCTTATGATGAAGCTTTCATTGAAAAAACAATCAGGATACAAATACAGAAAAAAATTTCCATCAGGGAGGGGAGAAAATACAGTAGATTTAGGCATTGAAAACTGTGCCAAATGCTATTAATACAGTATATTTTATTGCGTTCGCTTTATAGTGCTTCACAGATGTTGTGTGTGTTTTTTAATTGAATGCAAGCCCCTCCACCAGCAAACAGGTTATGACTCACTTTATTGCAGCACTCACTTTATCGCCGTGGTCTGGAACTGAACGCTCAATATCTCCGAGGTATGCCTGTGCTTTTATCACTAGATGATGGAACAATGGGTGAGTTTGTATTTTCCTCTTTTGCAGAATTTCTGCAGTGTGTGTACTTTCAAACCAGGAGAGGGGACATCGATAGTTGGAAACTGGTCAGAATCTCTGCTGGCTTTAATCTATGGATATTGAAGCCCGCATTTTTACAATACCAGTTTCACTTTTTTGTTTTTTAAGAGAAGGTTTATTTAGAAAGTTACAGAGGTAGTAAAAACGAGCCATTAGAAGAGATGGGCTAAAGAAGCAAGTTACAGAGGCAAAAAAAGACGGGCGGAAGGGCCCTTGGAGCTCGCTAGAGAGAAAGGCAAAGGTAGCGCCCGGGGGGCGGGGGGCGGGGCGGGGGGCAGAAGGGGAAGCGAAGGGCGCGCTCCCGAGGGTCGGGGCGCGCTCCCGAGGAGGGAGCAAACGCCCAGTTTTGCTTTCTCTAAACTCCTAATTTCCCATGGAAAGAACAAGCATCCTTGACTGCCTTTCCCATCTTTGATCTTCTTTTCATTTCAAGCCACACTTTCATGCCATAGCACAGCTGGCGGGGGCGGGGCGGGGGGCGGCGGGGCGGGGGGTGGTCGCAGAGAGGTCAGCATATTATGCCGCGGATCAGGAAATGCAGGCCCAGGTCGCTTGAACTGCAACGAACACAGTGCTAGGGCTCCTGATTGGTAGGCCAGGCCGGTGGTCTTCCTGGCGTGGAGCTCTGTCTTGCGCCACGCTGCACTGTGGGGATGCACCCAACAAGGAAGCCCTTTTTGTACTTTTAGATTATACTGGGATTCCTGCTCAGGAGGCAGATGAATTGTATCAGTATGCAGTCATACTTGCGTTTATCCAATCTCAAGACAAAAAAACAAGACTCCTCTATTGCCCTATTTCAGGGCGGCACTTTTCAGCAAAGTGCCTCAAATGAGCTGGCCCCACTCACGTCTCCTTTCCTCTCCTCCCACTCTCCCAACTCTCTCTGGCCTGACTCCTCTCCCCGCTCCCCACCCCCCACCCCCATGGAATTGATCTTGCAAGGTGGCAATGACTCACCTTGAGGAGTCAGGTCTGTCCCGGTCTTATCTCACCCACTGCCGGGCAATGACCAGGATGCCACCCTCTCCTAGTTTTTCTTGTCACCTTTGCTGTTCTGCCATCTCCTCCTCTTAAAGGTGGGCACTGCACATGTCCTCTCTGGATCTCTTCTCTTGCGCGCTTACTGCCTTGACTATTTTACCAAGCCTCGTGGCCTTTTTTTAGATAAAGGTTTTATTTCTTTACTTTTAGAGAGAGAAGAAGAGGGGAAAGAGAGGGAGAGAAACATCAATGTGTGAGAGATCCATGAATCAGTTGCCATTCGCTCTCCCAGATACCCAGCTGGGGACTTGGCCAGCAACCCAGGCATGTGTCCTGACTGGGAATCAACCGGCCCAGGCCTGAGCCTCACGGCTTTTAATACCCTTTAAAAAAAAAAATAGACCTTGTTTGGTAGAGGAGGCTGAGGTTCACAGCAAAACCGAACAGAAAATACAGAGATACCCTGCCCCACAACACTCACAGCCTCCCGATTATCAATCTTCCCCGCGAAAGTGGTGCATTTGTCACAGCTGATGAACCCACATGATGTTGTTATCACCCAGGGCCATATCAAATACCATTTCCACACCACAGAGCTCCGCTCCCGTTCGTATCTGCAGCCGGGGCCTGCGTGCTGACACCTCCCCTCCGAGGCCTCATCCTCTCCGCCCGCACCCGCTGCGCCTGCCCCCCTCCGCTACAGGCGACTCCATCCTCCGGTTGCTCAAAACAGTCCCCTCGGCGTGGTCAAGGATTGTCCTTTCCCTCCCGCCTCGCAGCTAACCCATCAGTCATCCCGCGGCCTCTGCCTCGAACGAAACCCGGAAGCCCATGCTTCCCCGCGTCCCCGTGGCCTCGGCCATCACCCTCGCCCATGGCACCGTCCCCTGCCTGGACTAGGGCAGCAGCCTTCCCCGCAGGGCTCCCTGCGCCCACCTCGATGCGCAGAGGCTATTCTAAACTCAGCAGCCAGGCCATCATTCCTGGGGAGCAAGGGGAGCCTCACCATATCAGCTCTCCCCTCGGCGCTCTGCCCCAGGGCTCCCGGGTCGTCCTGAGAAAAAGCCCAGGACCTGGCAGAGATGGACAAGGTCCCACATGACGGCGACCGCCTCTCCCCCCTGGCCTTTCTCACTCCTCCCTCACTCACCTGTAGCCCCGCGAAGCGCCCCCTTCGCCCTGCCGGCCCCACGCGCTCCGCCTCCCGCCGGGGCGCGGGCGGGTCCCCCTGTGCCCTGCGTGTGCGCACACACGCCCTCAGCTTCCTCCCGTCTTTTCATCTCCACGTGACCGCGTCGGTGTTTCAAATGGCAGCCCCACTCCCTGAACGGCCATGGCTCTTTGCCTCAGGTCCCTGCCACCTTTCTGTATAGCACGGATCACCTTCTAACATGGTGTGTGTTATTTACTATGTTTGCTGTCCGTTCCTCTGTACAGTCCGCACATTCACCCTACCTTCCCTTCTCCTGGGAACGCAAGCGTTGCTGTCCCAGCACCTTGAAGAGTGCCTGTCATACAGTAAGGAGTCAACAAAGATGTGCTGGCGATCAGGAGAAAAAATACAACTCTGACTGGTGTCCTTCAGTGGGTTGGGTTCCGTCCTGCAAACAGAAAGGCCGCCGGTTCAATTCCCAGTCACGGGTGAGGGCACATGCTGGGGTTCTGGGCCAGGTCCCTGGCTGGGGGCATGTGGGAGGCGACCGATCCATGTTTCTCTCACTCATCAATGTTTCTCTACCTCTTGTTCTCCCTCCCTTCCTTCTCCCTAAAAACTAACTAAATAATATCTTTTTTAAAAAGAGAGAAGAAATACTTATATCTTCTCTCCTGAAACTCCACTAACTTGACAGAAAAGATATGAAAAATAAGATCTATTTTGTATAATAAGTTATAGACCCACCTGGGCAAGGTGGGTAGAGAAGGGGGCAATCATGGGACAGAGATTTCAACCAAGCTGAGAGCGGGTCGCAAAGCAGAAACGGATTTGACAAGAGGAAGGAGCCACGACCCAGTGCAGGCTGCTGGGTGCCGGGGAGGACAGGCCAGTTCACCCGCCAGAGCCTCTGACAGGCTCCGGACCGAGGGCTCAGGCCGCAGAGCGGGGCAGGCCAGGGCCGGGACTGGGCGCCCTCCCCTCCCAGGGGAAACGAGAGATCACTGTGGGAAATACGGAGGCACAGGGGCTGTGGGTGAGGGGCCCACGGCTGAGCTGAGGTGCAGATGAGGCTCCGGGCCGTCCAAGGAGAGCGAAGTGAAGGCCTGCCCCGGGCCTGCTAGGCCTCTTCCCCTCCCTGTGCCCGGAAGGCCAGCAGCTGGGTGTCCTGGCACATTTTAGTATCTCCCTCCAAATAAATAATGAAAACAAAACACAGTAGGTGTTAACGTTTAGGGTTCCCCAAAGTTGGCACCCCTGCCTAATCGTAGAGAAATGCGCCATCCACAGGCCCCTTTCACGCATATCCAGCTTCTGGCGCCTCGCTCTCAAATCTGAGAGGTTTGCAAGGAGCACAGGCATTTGAGGAGCACCTCCAACGGGCGGGAGGAGTCCCACCGAACAGAAGGTAAGGGGCAAGGGGGGGCGGGGGGGGAGAGAGAGAGAGAGAGAGAAGTCTTTTTTAAATACTATAATTATCTTAGAGACAGAGAGAAGCTGTCACATCCGGAAATCAAGAAAGCTTGGTGGGTGAAAGGGGGTACAAGGGGACTAAATGGTAATAGGAAAAATATAATAAAGATTCTATATATTTTTTAATAAAGAAAGATAGCTTGGGACGTAAAAATAAGGTGGGGGGGAAACATTTCAAAAAAAGGGGTTGGAAGAAAAAGTCAAGAAAATCTAAAAATTCGAAATGTAAAATAAGAGAGAAAAGTAATGGGAGTTCCAGAAAGACAGTACAGAGAAAATAGTGGAGAAGAAATTAGAGATGTAGTTCAAGAAAACTGCCCAGATTGAAAAGAATATCTCCAAATTGGAAGGGCTCACCCAGTGGGCACAAGAACAGACCCGCGTGAAATTTCAAAATGAAGACAGTTTCCAAAAACTTACAAAGAGCGCACTGCTGGTGGGCATATAAAATGGTACAACCACTTGGAAGGCAGTTTGGAAGTTTCTTTAGAAGTCACACACATATATATCATATAGTCCAAACATTTCACTTCTGGGTATTTACCCCCCAAAAATGAAAGCATAAGTCTATACAAAGGCTTGTATGTGAATGTTCATAGCATCTTTATTTGTAATATTCTTAAACTGGAAACAACCCAAGTGCCCATCAACAGTTGAATGGATAGCCAGATTGTAGTACAACAAAACCAATAAACTACTGATACATTTAACAATATTGAGAAATCTCAAAATCATTATGCTCAGTGGAAAAAAATGCCAGACAAAAGGGGTATGTAATGTATGATTCCATTTATGTAAAATTCTGGAAAAGCAAACTAAACCATATATGACAGAAAGTAGATCAGTCATTGCTTAGGGACAATAGGGATTGGGAAGGATGGATTTCAAAGGGGCACACGGAAAGTTTTGGGGTGATGGGTATGTTCATTATCTTGATTGTGGAGCTGGTTTCACAGGGGTATACACAGGTCAAAGCTGAAGTCATATACTTTATATATGTGCACTTCATTGTGTGTCAATAATACCTGGACAAGGCTACTCTAAAATCACCCAGGAGGTGAGAATGTAAATAGTGCAGCTCCTTTGGAAATAGTTGGGCAGTTCCTCAAAAAGTTAAATATGGAATTACCATGTAACTTAGAAATTCCACCTCTGCCTACCTGCCCAAGAGAAATAAAAACAAATGTCCACATTAAAACTTCTACACATGCCCTGGCTGGTGTGGCTCAGTGGATTGAGTGCCGGCCTGTGAACCAAAATGTCACCAGTTCGATCCCAGTCAGGGCACGTGCCTGGGTTGTGGGCCGGGTCCCCAACTGGGGGCGTGCGAGAGGCAAATTATCGATGTATCTCCCGCACATCCATGTTTCTCTCCCTCTCTTTCTCCTTCCCTTACTCTCTCTCTAAAAATATATAAATAAAATCTAAAAAAAAATTAAACAAATAAAACTTCTACACAAATGCTTCTAGCAGCATTATTGGTAACAGCTAACAAGTGAAAACAACCCCAATGTCTGTCAACTGAAGGGTGAACAAATGTGCTATATCCACACAATAGAATATTATTCAGCAAAGGAAAGGAATAAAGTCCTAATGTGTGCTACAACATGAACCTAAAAATGTCATGCTAGGTGAAAGAAACATCGCAGGATACCACACATTGCATGATTGCATTTACGTAAAGTCCAAAAGAGGCAAATCTGTAGAGACAGAACGTCGGTCCATGGTTCCCTAAGCCTGGAGGCCAGGGAAGAATGAGGAGTGACTGTTAATAGGTGCAAGGATTTTTCGGATGATGAAAAAGTTCTGAAGTTAGATTATGGTGATGGTTGCACAACTCTGCAAATATACTGAAAACCATTTAATTGTATGTTTTATTTAAATGGGTGAACTCCATGGCATACAAATTCTCTCTCAACAAAATAATTTAAAAATTTTTTAGCTTACAAGATCAAAAACAAAAGCTCAGAAATCAAATTGTTTGAATTTCTTAGAAAGTTACTGGAGGCTATGCTGCAACAAAAAGAGAGAGAGGGAGAGAGAGAGAGAGAGAAAATGCAAAAAAAAGAGGCAAACGCAGAGAATCCAGCAGGAGAGAGACAGGTGCACCCCAAGCCAGGGTGGCCGGGTGGGGGGAAGCGCCATGGCGAAGGCCCCAGGAACCTCATTTGCTGAGTTAGAATGTTTCAAAATTGCATTGAAACACATTTGGTAAATCTATTGATCTATTTGGTTAAAATTAGTGACAAGTATATAGAAAACTAAACAAAGAAGATTAGTTATTAACTCCACAGAGGCGGAAAAAAACCCAAAAAGCACAAGAAAGAAAACAATCAAACTATATTCTTTGTGATCAGTATTGAATAGTCAAAAACTAGTAAACACTATTAACTGAAATTTTTGATATATTTGGGAGAGGGGGACTGAGAAGAATGAAAGACAGCTAAATCCATACCTACCATAATGGGAAATCAGCAGAAAAATTCTAAAATGGTTACATTAAGAAACAACAGTGTTATGTACAGGGCCTGGCAGAATTAACACCTGCTTGAGAGTGCTTGGTAGGGTAATAATATGGGTGTGATAATTTATAGTCTAAATCTGAACATTTCAAATGAACCTAAATTGTCCTAGGGTGTGCTTGAGTGTGATATTATTATGTTACAGAATTACATGCTTATGATTCTGTAATAAAATATTTTGTAATACAAAAGGGGCATTATTTGTGCCTGACCCCTGTATCTTGGTCAGGGTACAGAGAGCTACACATCAGAAGAAAAAGCTAAAAATTTTACATGGTGGCCTCCGAGGAGCAAGCCTGAGAGATGGCGGTGGAGCACTACTTTTCATTGATGTCTAGTGCTATTTGACTTCTTAAACTGTTATACGTACATATCATTTTAATGAAGATAAAAATGCAAAAATTCTAGTAATCACCATGCACCTAGTACATAAAAGAAGAGGTAAGAGCTCTGGCTGGTGCGGCTCAGTGGGTTGAGTGCTGGTCTGCAAACCAAAAGGTCACTGGTTCGATTCCCAGTCAGGGCACATGCCTGGGTTGCAGGCCAAGTCCCGTGAGAAGCAACCAATATCTCACACAACGCTGTTTCTCTTCCTGTCTCCCTCTCTTCACTTCCCTCTAAAAATAAAAAAAATCTTTTTTAAAAAAGAGGTAAGAGTTGGTGGCATCGCCAGGAACAGTCCCAGCTAGATTTCACTGAGCGCTTACTACGTGCTGGCACTGTGCTAAGAGCTATTTTCATTCCTGTTCTCATTGAACAACCTGTCGGAGGGCCTTATTCACTCTCCTAAGCTGCTGCTAGTGGCGGCTGGTACACCCACAGCAGCAAAACTGTGGTCTGCGTGGATTCACTCGTATTCTCATGTGATCTTCGCTGCACCTTGTGATGTAGGAATGCACAGACTAGAAACTGAGCCTCAGAGAGTTCTGGAGAACTGTTCAGTGCCCCAGGCACAACGACAAAGTCAGGCTAGAATTCAGGCTGCTTGGCTCCCCGTGCTCATTGCGAAACTGCCTCACCCGCATGAAAAATGATTTTTTTTAAAAACATGGGTGTTCCAGGTGTCTACTTTGTATCCCTGTTCCCCTATCATATTTGTAAATGTTAGAGGAGAAAAGGGTTTGGCATTTCCAAGAATTCTACCCCGGATCTTCCTTCAAATCTAAATATAAAGATGTCCTCCAAAAAGCCAGGAAAAAAAGTTTATTTGTGCACACGTACTGACACATGCACTCACACGGCATCACCACAGCATCGTAACTCCGTTCTGGGGCTTTTCTGAACAAGCATATTGCAGCACATGCCGCGCACAAACCCTTGGCCTGTTCAGTGGGACCCCGCAGGCTTGGCCCAGGCGAGTGGCAGCCGCTGCTGCTCGGGCCTTAGGAAAACTTCTTTGGAACGTCAGTCTCTTGGGTGTTTCTAATAGTGAACAATATCTTGTGGTCCTGACTGGTTTTTGGAAGCTTCCCAAAGCCGTCCGAAGAAAACGGGGAGCGGGAGGAGGTGGGTGGTAGATCCGGGGGTGAAATTCTGGGGGTGCTGGGGGTGGTCAGGAGACGCTCTCCTAAGACAGCTGAGCCCTTCACCATTGTGGCTCACAACCCACGCCCGAAAAGGACTTCACAGAGTCGGCGCCAGGGAAGAGGGTTCCAGGTGACTACTTTTCAGGACAAACACACTTTTCGCATTTTTGATATATAAAAACTGGCATGATTAAAAGAGATTCACTTTATCAAAGCAATAGCATACGTCACTAAAGTTTATGGCCATCATATAATACACTTACATATGTTCATTATTACTTAATAGACATTTTGTGAACTAACCATGACAGAATTCAATACAAATTTATGTGTTTAATAGATATTTAATATCATAAAGTTTTATTTTTATTAAAAAGTCTTCTGGTTATACATCTATGCTTATAAACTAATCTTGAAAACTCTAAAATGCTTTTTAAAATCATAAAACCCAATCAAGAAGTAGTAAGCAATTTTCAAAAGAGAGATCCTGCCCTGACTGGTGTGGCTCAGTGGGCGGGGCATCATCCTGCAAGCTGGAAGCTTGCCTGCTGGTTTGATTCCTGGTCAGGTACTGTCTGGGTTGTGGGCCAGGTCCCAGGTGGGGGCAAGTGAGGGGCAACAGGGAACTAACTGACCAATGTTTCTTTCACACATGGATGTTGCTCTCCCTCTCTTTCTTCCTCCCTTCCCCTCCCTCTAAAATAAATAAATAAAATCTTTTTAAAAAAGGGGGAGAGATCATATACTAAAATGTTCCCATCTCTAATTTCCAAATACCTTTTGATCAGCCATCAAATTGCACCTAAAAGCTCATTTATACCCACTTTACATGTGGTTATAAAAGATAAATTTAAAAAGGTAGTAAACCTTTTTTTAAATTTAAAAATCATCTGACAAAAAATGCAGGGACTGCAAATCAATTTGTTCTTGCTTAAATTTTAGCCAGATGGAAACTTTCCTAAATCACTACTTCCGAGATACACATTGATCAAATTCTAGAACATGTACTTTGGCTCCACTCACAAACTTGATGTTTTTATCAGGTGTTAAAGGAATATTACATGAGAATTTTTGCACCCTAAAGGAATTCTTAAAAAGCTCAGATAATAGACACAGCCATACTGCAGAGTTTGAAGATACTTAGGGTAAAAAAATGCATGTGTATATATGTATGTATGTGTGTATACACATATGAACAAATGTATGTGTGCACATATGCATGCCTGTGTATGCATATATACAGACACACATATTTAAATTAGTCTGCAAACAAGCCAAAAAGCAGGGAAGGTTGTTGGCACAGCAGCTGGACAAATGCATTTAGAGGCGTCTGTACAGCTTACATCTCTCCCGAATGGGCATTAATTCCAGAGACCTGGCCATGGTCAGACCCGAGGTTTGAGGACCACAGATGTTTCCCTAAAAAGGAGTTACCTTCATGGGGAAGCAAACAGCACAAATTCCTGGTTTTCAGGATCGACAAGATGATCTCTACTGATAAAGACAAGAGGACCCATTAATGGTACTTCGAGTCAAACGCTTCCAGTCATAAATGCCAAGAGACTTTCCTTAATAACATAAATCCCACACATTTGCATAATTGGCCATCAAGGGCCATTCTGGATCTAGTCCATATTTTGAAGGGATTTATAGATCCAGGTAGAATCTGTTGCCAGGCGCTACCTACAACCTCAAACAATCTTCCCACTGGGGCGAGTCTGTTCTCAGCCCCTACTCCCTCCACCTTTTTTGGTCAGGGTCACCAAAAAGCTTTTTTCACTCTTAACATAAACAGCAGTAAATTCTCCAAGTGTAAACATACCATTCTTGACTTCACAGGCTACAATCTGTCCTGTTTTGCACGCATGTAAAACCTCCTAGCGTTGCTGAGGTTGATGATCTACCTAATTTCTCCATGTCTAATATTTGTATGCCATTAGATTAGAAATCCCAGATGAGAGACACCATAGTTGTGCACGCAGAGAGGAGAAGACTGTGTGAAGACATGGTGAGAAGGCAGCCATCTACAAGCCAAGGAGAAGGGCCTCCTCAAAACCGAACCTGCAGACACCTTGATCTTAAACTTCCAGCCTCCAGAACGGTGAGAAAATAATTTTCTGTTGTTAAAGGCACCCTGTCTGTGGTATTCCGTAATAGCCCAAGCAAAGTAATATGGTCGTCATCACTGGCCTTTGCCATTTTCTCTCACTAATAAAAAATAAATAAATAAAGGTTAACCTTTATTACCCACCCCCCCAAAAAAACCCTCTAGATTAAAATCACCTTAAGACAATTTGAGTCAAATGGAAACACACTACTAGGCTGAGATGGAACTCACCCAATGTCTTAAATAAGTTCCATCATATAAAATGGACACTTGATGAGGCAAAGATGTGCAAGAGTGCTATTTCTCAAAAGGAAAAGTAGCTAAGAACAGTCACCTCACTAAAAGAAAGCTGAATAAATTTACAGAGACTCTAAACCTGTCAGTGAGAACATAAGAATTTGGAGAGCAGTACCACCTGAAAGGAAAACAGGATCTTGGTCCAAGCAGTAGGATTCTCCTGTTCATTTTTAAATGTGATCTATACAATTAAAAAATGATACACGTTACGGTGCTGAAAATACATAACACGTAACTTGCCTTCTTAGCCATGTTGAAGTGTAGCGTTCAGCAGGATTATGTGCACTCACGTTGCTGTGAAGCGGGTCTGCAGGCTGCTTGCATCTGGCAGATCTAAAGCTGTACCCATCAAACACTTGCCTGAACGCTTCCTCCTTCCCTCCCCCAGCGCACGACAACCGCCGCTCTAGTTTGTCTCAATGACTGCGACGGCTCTGGATACCTTGTGGAGGTGGAATTGTGTTGGCATTTGTCTTTTTGTGACTGGCTTATTTCACTTAGCGTAATCTCTTCAAGGTTCATCCAAGTACAGCTGTGTCAGAATTTCCTTCCTTTTAAGCCTGAATAATAATCTATTGTTTGCCTATCTATTTTGTTTATCCATCAATAGACATTTGAGTTGCTTCTACTTTTTGGCTGCTGTGAATAATGCTGCTATAAACTTAAGTGTACAAATATCTCTTCGAAGCTCTCCTTTCAGTTCTTTTGTGTTTATACCCAGAAGTACAATTGCGGGATCATAAGGTGATTCAATTTTTAATTTTTTGAAGAATCTCCCTATTGTTTTTCAAAACAGTAGTACCATTTAACCATCCCACCAACAGCACATGAGGGTTCTAATTTCTCTCTTTGCCAACACTTATTATTTTCGTGTTTGCTTTTTTCCTTTGGATAAACATATATACAGGCGTGGGCAAAAGTAAGTTTACAATTGTAAGCAAAATAGTTTATTCTTGTATTATATATTTTCCCATATGAACAACTGCAAACCTACTTTTGCCCACTTTTTATATCCGCAGTACAGTTTTCAATGTTACTAAAAATTGAAAAAAAAAGGGAATTGTCTAAAATTTTTCAAGTATTTAAATATATATATGGTTTATATATAAATATATATATATGATTTGATTACATCATTGTTCCCAGAACCTAAAATTTCTTCACCTCAAGATATTTTTATTAATTTTAATTTCTAATTATTCTTCCTTTTGAATACTTCATCCTTAGTCTAGTCCACCTGAGAGCAGAAGATGAGCAACAGCCCATTCAACAGTGAACACAGTCCCAGCCGACGGTGGCAGAGAAGGGGACGGGAGGGGATGTGCACGACAGGGACAGGAGGGAAAACTTGGCACCCGATGGGCTTCCCTCTTGGGAGTTCCTTTTCCAGCCACCGCCACAAGCCCCTTCAGGACACCAAGAGGAGCTCCTGAAAAGGAGCCGGCTGGCCTGTTTTCCGAACAGGTGGCGGCTCGGTAGACGCTCTCACCACCGGCAGCAGCGGTGCAGGCCGCCAGAGGACACGCTCCATGGCCCCTTGCGAGCTCTCTAAGCAACAAAGTGGGAGGAGCAGCAGCTGGGCCTTGGAAAACAGAATGACCCACATTGCTTCCTTTATCAATGCACTGACCTTATCCTAACAGATATAACCAGACCACTGCTCCAACTATGTACACAATGCATCTAGTCCCCAGTCCTACTTCACTATTGGCCAGTAAGGCCTTTTGGTCTTTTTTTAATTAGTAACAGTTTGCCAATTTACCTCATATAAACTCATTCAATCACCAAGCATTCACTAAGCACCTAATGCAGAGGCGCTATGAGAATGGTACACAGGAAACAAAACCGCTACCCCTGTGGAATTTATAATCTGGCAGAACATCATTCATTAAACAAACACATACACATTCTATCATTTCAAGGACCATAAAAAGATAATAAAAGTATAACTGGGGACCCTTAAATTAGATGTGGGGATGAGGCAGAGTCAGGAAGGCTTATGAAAAAATGGCCTGGTAGGCGGTGGTGGAAGGGCTTTCTAGGTTAAGGAGGCAGAGGCCAGGGCCCTGAGGTGGGAAGCCTGGTGAGTAAGTGTCCAGATAGCGCTATCAAAGGCATGGAAAAGGCTAGGTGTGCGGGCAGGCATCCGGTTGTGCAGGGCTTTATAAAGCCGTGTCAAAGACTTGGGATTTTCTGCTAAGTGCAACGGGGAATAATGGAGGCACTTGGGGGCTCTGTGTTATAAAATAATCCCTAGGACTTGTCAAGTGAATAAAGGAAGGTACAGAACAGTGTATACAACATGCTACCATTTCCCAGAAAAGGGGAGAATGTCCACATAGAAATGGTTCTCTCTGAAAATGTACAGGACGCTGGTTAACACTGATTCCTCTTCAGATGGAAAATAGATGGCTAGGAGAGAGGAGTAGAACGATTTTTTTTTTTTTATTGTATGTCTTTTTTGTATCTTTTGAATTATGGATCATGCTTAAGAATTACCTATGTAACAGTAAATTAAAGTCACTCTGCCTTTTGTATAGAAAAGATTAGAAACAGTAAGAGTTTAGGTATGATATAGGTAACAGAAGAGTTAACAATAAAGACTGAGGGTATCTGGTGTCAGCAATGTGGGGAGTAACCAGAGTTTTCATAGGGGGCATTGCAAGTGCAAACGGATGCAACCATTTTCAGAAATTGTTGGGCAACATCTACTAAAACTGATCGGCACATATCCTATTACCTGGAATTGCATCCCTAGGCATACACTCAACAGAAAAGTGTGTATGTGTTCCCCAAAACGTTGATAAAAATTCATCACAGCACTATACATAATTCCCAAATGGAAATCCAAGTGTTGTTAATGAAGAGTAGAATGGATAAATTGTGGCACCTTATACGATACTGCAGCACTGAAAAACTTAGCTGTATGCAATGGGAAGTGCAGTTATCCCATGCAAAAAAAGCTTGTCCTGGCTGGTGTGGCTCAGTGGATTAAGTGCTGGCCTATGAACCAATAGGTCGCCAGTTCGATTCCCAGGTCAGGGCACTTGCCTGGGTTGTGAGCCAGGTCTCCAGTTGGGGGCATGTGAGGGGCAACAGATGGATGTTTCTCTCCCTTTCTTCCCTTCTCTCTAAAAATAAATAAGATATATTTTAAAACCCAACTCCCTTAAAAAAAAGAAAATAATATACAGGGGCAGGCAAAAGTAGGTTTATATGAAAGTTTATACTTATTATTTAATTGCAAACTTACTTCTGCCCAACCCTGTCTACTACTGAATTCCACTTTTACACAGTTCAAATATAAGCAAACTAAGCTATGGTCATGGAAATAAAGCTAGTGATTATCTTAAGGGGAGAGTGGACGTTAGACTAGGAAAGAGCATGGAAGTCTCTGGGGTGCCAGCAATGTCCTGTTGCCCCACCTTGGTGCCATGGCATGAGTATGTCCACTTTGTGAAAATTCAGAGCTGTGTATATATGAGGTCTGTCTGGAAAAAGTCCAGCCACTGTTAGTACAGCGAGAATGGTTTGCACATGAATGTAACCTGGTAGCCAAGGGGACTGGAATGTGCATGTGTGAACAACGAAGGCTTCACTGCACTTGTCAGCGGGGGCGGACAACATTGAGGGACCATGTGTGCCGTGCGGCCATCACATTCAGAATGACTGCGCAAATAGAGCAAGAATCTGCATCAAATGTTGCGTTAAGCTTAACATTCCTCCATGGGAACTATTCAGATGCCTCAGCAGGCCACAGCTGTGGGCCACTGGTGACTGGCAGCTTCATCGTGACAGCGCACCTGCTCACGCATCACGTCTCATGCAGAGTTTTTGGTGAAACGTCAAGTCGCCCAGGTGACTCAGCCCTGCCACAGCTGAGATCTGGAGCCGAGGCTTTTTCCAAAACTAGAATCACCTTTGAAAGGGAATTCATACTGTTAGAGATTCAGGAAAATACAAGGCAGCTGACGGCGACTGGGAGAACCGTGTGAGGTCCTAAGGGGCCCTGTTTGAAGGGGACTGAGGTGTCATTGTCCTATGTACAATGTTTCTAGTATCTTCAATAAATGTTTCTAGTTTTCATAGTACATGGCTGGATACTTTCTGGACAGACTTCATATGTATACTTTTCTGGGTCATGTGCTAATTTTTAAAACTTTATAGACCAGGTAGAAAGCTATGCACTAGTGCAGTTGAAAGGTGGTAGTTCAGACTAGGGTAAGAACAGGGAGCAGGTGGAGACAAGATCTACAAAGTGATGTGGTTTTGGTTTTTGTTGTTTCTGCTTTTGCAGTCCAGTGAGTCTAATAAAATCATCACCAAATTTAATGTCAAAGCAAAGCATTTGCTTGGAAGAGACAAGTTTGAGTAAGGTTATAAATACCTAAGTGTAAATGCAAGTAATTTCCACATACATTAGAATTTAAAACCTTTGCATTTGACAATGAGAGCACAACTAGATCCAGGGCACACTTAAGACCCAACTAAACTAATACAGAACAGGTGGCTTTCAATAAACATGTACCCTTTTTCACAGAAAGGCAAAGCACACTTTAAATAACAGTTTTAACTGTGCACTCACGTTGGGGAGACTATGCCACGAAAGACCAACAGTTCAAATTACTACTCGCGGCTACAAGATTCTGAGTCGTCTTGTTCTCAAATGACAAAGTTCCTCCAGTTCTAAGCAGTTTCAGTAAATATGCTGAAGCACAGACTTTTGATGTCTATGTGCTATAAATACACACGCCACTTCAAGAATCTTAACTGTCACTTCCCGTGGCTATTTCTAAGTCGTCTGTTATGCTCAGATGCTGTCTGCCCAGGAACCCAGTTCTGCCTTGCTGGTAGCTCCTCTTCCTTGAAAATAACCCTCCCCCTCCCAACCAGCCAGCACCAGGTCCAGTGTTACCCACGTTCTTGAGGAGCGGCTAGCAAGGGCAGCTACGGTTCCGATGGCGCACCCGGATACATTGCCGTTAGGAGTGTGCCCGAATCCCCTTCAATAGATGCTTGACAGACTATACTGGGCGGCACTTACTGAGATCACGAACTCCAACAAACTAGTTTTCTGGAAAATGTGTGACCACGGCCAACAGGTGGGTTTTTTGTTGGCTGGTTGGTACCCCTGACAAGAGCTAGAAGAGGGGAAAAGAGCTCCTACATATGGATTTTATTTCAAATTACCTTCAACCACAACTGTGTAGCCTCAGGATCTGCATTTTAACAAGCACCCAGTTTGTTGATTCTGATCAAGTTGTACTCGAACACTAACTGGTGTTCTTGTTTTCCAAGAGATTAAAATATACACTTGCCTTTCACTTCCTCAGTCACATTCATGCATTCGACATTTACTGAACATCTACAGTACATGTGCCAAGAACTGTTAAGTCCTAAGGTTTGTCGTTACCAAAGGTCCCTGCCCCCATGGAGCTTACATTCTGATGGAGGGAGGACAACCAAACAAAAAAGTAGCAAAGCAACCTAGGAATGAGGTGATCCATTAAAAAAATAAAACATTCCTGGTTTTAATAAACTCAATGAGGATTTTGACAGATATCCTGACTACATCATTTTACTGAAAATGCTCAAAGGCAGTATTTTGAAAGAGCAGCATTTGCCCAGCATTCTAATGCACAAAAAAGTAGATACACAAATGAAAACACATCTTAAGGAAACTGAATAAAAATGATCAGGGCCTGTAATAAGGCAAAGATGTTTGTAGTATTTTATTTTCAAAAACTTGTTAAGTCTCCTAGTCTTCTTGATAAAATGTGCATGGACTTACCTAGGCCATATGCTAACATATAACGCAGCCAAAGGAAATTAGCTAAAAGTCTTTTTGCAACAGGAAGCAAATTAAAATTTATTAAGTGGGCATTCTCAATTTTTGTTTAGCTATGTTATTAAGACTTATGAATTAACTATTTTTGTGAGCAAAGGTAAACATATAAATCACATTCAACTCATGAATTGAACAATTCAATCTATAACCAGTTATATGAACTGTAAAAATCTGAAATTTATACAATATTAGTGTCAATTCTCAGAACTGGCAGAGTTGCATACGGCCACATAGTTCATGCCCATTTGTCTCGAAGGTCCTGGACTTCTCTTCATTGGTGTACGAAGACCCAAGAAAAAAAGGTACAGAAACAGAACACAAACAAAAACAAAATCACAGTTGGTCAAGTATGGTATATAGCAAAACCTGGTTTACCTTAGAAATGCATTTCTCCAGTACCACCTGATAACCAAGCTTTCTGCAAACTCTTGTCAGTTCACAAGAACAAAGCAGAGGCCACAGGCAAGCGAAGCCAGGCCGCAACACCGACCAGTGGACAGAAATTACTTTTCACGCACAATCGCTCTGGCTCTCGGCAACAGCTGCCCAGTACATTTCAGCTTTATTCATGTTTGGTGAGCTTCCCAAGCTGACTTCGAGGAACTGGTATTAGACATGGATCACTTTTCCAGAGGAACATCTTAAAGAAGCAATGGTTAGTCAATTTAAAAAAGAAAAGCAGCAATTTGGAAAAGTTAGAATTTCGCTTATGTATTACAACTGAGTTGGAATATTAAGGAAATCATTAGATATACACCTTTAATCACCTGTTACTCTAAAAACCAAACTATGAATGTTGTGTGGTTAACCTCTCTTCCCTCGAACAAAAGCCTAACTTAGCAGAAGGGTCTAGTACTATTAGTGCCCCCTACCCTTTCTTTGTCTAAGATAATATTATATATTTCTCCCCTCCTCTATTTCCTGAATAGAAATTGAACTTCCTTCACATTTGGGCAATTCTAAAACTAAGTCATTCTTGTCCCTAAGAGAGATTTACACAAAAGACTCTGTGAATTAGGTTCTAGCTTATCTACATTAACTTTCAAAGCAGACCCAGTTTAAGAAGCCCAGGGGTCACATTAATGTAGTATTTAAATACAATACTAACGACAATTGGGAATATTTTTTTAAATCATACATTATTTCCTTGTTCAAAATTAGCATAATAGCAATCTAATTCATATTAACCTATTTAACCTATTTGAACACAATTAAGTAGGACATTTTATTACTATACAATAAAATAATTCATTTACCAAAACCCACTCACTTGAACCATTTAAGGCTTACATAAATTAGTAAAAATCTAAGTTGTTCTTTTCTTTCCAATGCATACTAAAAATGCAGAATCAATGTTTCCTGTATTACCAAGTGAAAGCCCAAATGCTTTTTTTAACAATTTTATTTATTTTTAGAGAGAAGGGAAGGGGAAGAGGGGGAAACGTCGATGTATGAGAGATACATGGGCTGCCTCTGGCACACCACAAACTGGGGACCGGCCTGCAACCCAGGCATGTGCCTTGAGTGGGAAATGAACCCACGATCTTTTGGTTTGCCGACTGGCACACAATCCATTGAGCCACAGCAGCTAGGGCCCAATGGCTGACTTTAAATAGGTAAGATTTAATTTGGGCCTACCTGCCAGAAAAGTGTGTAGATAATTTACTAAATTCTTGTTTTTGTCAAATGCACTCTTTACTCACAAGATCGATCTAGGCACAGTAAAATAATAGTTTCCATTTGTGGACTCTAAATTGAGATTTTTACTATATTAATGCTCAACAGAGCACTCATTTTCAGGAGGATATAAATTTCTACTCCTCCATATCTAAAAATTAAGTTTTACTTCAACAAATCAATGAAAATTTCTTAAAGCCTTTTTACATTTTTTTTTTATTATTTATTTTTAGAGGGGAAGGGAGGGAAGAAGAGAGGGAGAGAAACCTTGATCAGTTGCCTCTCACATTCCCCCAGCCAGGGACCCGGCCTGCAACCCAGGCGTGTGCCCTGACCTGAACGGAACCCGCGACCTTTCACTTTGTGGGTCCCAAACCACTACGCCATACCGGTCAGGGACTAGGCTAATAGACTTTACTGCTCATGTAGAACATGGAAATAGGTGCTGAGTATGTGTACGCTCCACATACCTTCCTAAGGAAATTGCTTATTTCATGGCAGCCTGAAAGGAATAATTATGTAATAAATGACAATAAGAAAAGGCCACTTACAATATAGTCTAGTCTTTATTGAAAGACTTAAACTACTGTTTACAGCTTTGGCTTCAGTTGGCCAGTCATTTTAGCCTCTCACTGCCAGCAGACATAAAAATCAAGTGGGAATGCCATATGGGGAAATGCTGGTAGATTATTAAAGAAGATGGCAGTCAAAAACACATCATCAAAACCAATCTCAAGATAATTACAAAATAAGAAACATATCTTACATGCCAAAGAATCTCTGTCACTTTTAATGAGCGTGGAAAAGGCAATGGTTATTGGGCTTAAATTAGATCCAGACAGCACTGACTTCACTTTGTTATCAGTCTGTGTTAGCCTGACAGTTGTATTCTAAAATGGTGCATTTCAAAAAGGAAAAAGGACTCATGGACATGGACAACAGTGTGGTGATTGCCGGGGGAGGGCAGTATAAGGGGAATAAATGGTAATGGGGAAAAATACAAAAAAGAAAATAAATAAAATGGTGCATTTCGTTTGGATAAGTAGCTTCATATTTTTTTAAAAAAACCACCCATTTACTATCAAATACTTTCATTAACTTAACTGATCATGAAATCTTGCTCTTTCAGATTAAGACAAAGGACACTTCAATCGTATGTTTACTATGGCAATATAATTAGTCCTTTAAATTTTATTAACTCATAGAATACACAACTAGGAAATACTGTACCTGTATTTAGCTGTTACCGCAATACGCTACTTAATTTACTGGCAGACCAAAAAAGGCAAACTGAGAATTTAATAGGCTTTTATCAATATATTAAAAAAGTCTTTAATTGTTCAAGTTTCACATGTATTCAAGAAATTTTTAACTAGGAGGCATAATTGATATAATTTGAGTGTTTTCCTTATAAAATATAACTTTTCCACAATATCCCCCAAAGACCATAAACAAAAGTAAGGGTATTATAACAGATGACCACTATGGTTAAAACTGAAGTGCCATAAAAAATTGGCCCAGAGATGGACTTCAGACTCTGTTACCTCTCAGGTTTAATAACATTTGGCCATACTTCTAAATGGAGGAAGAAGGAAAATACCAAAAGTATCATGGTTATCAATTTATAAAACCATCATTATTTCAAAGCTAACTTTAAGACTTCAAGTTGAAGTAGTAATCTGCAGGTATCAGTTGCAACTTACTACTTAACTGGGAAGAGTTTTCTCATTTTGGTGCACAGGCCTGGAAACATTCAAATATACTTCCTGAACACTTGCACCCCCTAGCTGTCAGAATTCAAATACATAGGATTTTCTCTTCCACTTTCCTATTACGACAAAAATTCGAGGCAGATTTTATCCACATAACCTGAAAAATACCTCAGAGGCGAACTCTAGTCTCACCTACCTACCCAACTGATGCATTTACGGACTCTGCACTCATCCGACTCTGCCTCCGTTCAGGCTCGTCGTCCCACGCACGCTACCCACACAAAAACCATTTAATTAAAAATAAAAGTCACAACTCTGTGTACTATTTAAGCTGAATATCCAATTATAAATTGGTACATTGAATGGCATAATGTTTTAGCAATCTTATTTAAAAAATTCTTGGGCAAAATATACCTAATTTTAAAAAACACCCCAAGATTTTTAAAAAACACTTGTATTATACAATTTATAGGAACCTTGAAATGGTTTACAAGGTTTAAATCAAGGTATTTACATACCAAGTGACGTAAAGCAAAGAAAAAAAAAAATCAAAGAAAAAAATCTAATTTCCAATGACATTTTAAAATGTACTGATGCATCAAAGATTTGTATGAAATTAAAATTAAGGCTTTTTCTGTATAGTAATTTGTATAATTTAAATTTTACATAGTAGCCAACGTTGGAAATGTCAGTCTTAAACATTCGTATCAATCCATTGCATTCAATGCAGTGGAGTGTGTTAAGTGTTACTTCAAATAATTACACTGCTACTTCTATGTTGAAGCATGCTTTTTTAAACACTGTAGTTAATATTTACAATGTATATCATTTTAACTTCATGTAAAAGCACAAGTATGAATGTCTGACTTTAATACAAACACCATACTTGGAATTTTCCCCCCAAAATGAAATGTAATTTACTACAGTTTTAATAATCAACACTTCTTAAAGTCTTAAAAATATGTCTTAATGTGGACCACCAATATTGGCTCAAGTAACTCAGACAATGCTGTTCCTTATTTAGGTTGCAAAATTTCTTTATCAGTCTGGCTTCAGTTTCTTTAAGCATAAAGTATTTCCTCCAAAGCGACTTCAAAACCATGCATTTCTTCTCAATAGCATTTTTTTTTTCCTGCTGACTTCAAATGTGGTCCACCTCAGGATAGGGGAAGGGAATACCAAGGTTCAGGATGAACTTAAAAGTGATTCCCAGTTGTTCACGATCCTCCCTTTTTTCGCTCTTTTAAAAACAGTGAGTTAAAATACTGAATAGCAAGATAAAAATGGAATAGTATCTAATAATCAAAATGTATTACCCATTTCTCCTATTATATCAAAATTTGAAGTCAGAATTGTCTTTATTGGCTTTATTTTAGTTTTTGTACACAAAGAAAAATCATGTTCATATCCATCATGAACAAAAACTTAAAAAGGCAGAACTAGAAGACATGTGTCCTTCCCCAAAGCAAAGCTGTGCTAAAGGTTCCAAACATTTCAATTTTTAAAATAAATATTTTCATTTTCCGATGTCTACTTCCATGTCTTCAGAGTGTCACAGGAAACTGAAGCTATCATGAATTACAATTGTGTTTAGAGTCCCAGCTCACTGTGTTTGGTAGCTTGCCATACCATATCCAGCTTGGTTAGGAGGAGGTATTACGGGGGGGGGAGGAGCTTGTCCTTGGGGAGGCTGAGCACCAAATCCACCCATCCAAGCAGCAGAAGGTGATTGACTTGGAAAGGAAAAAAAAAATCTTCAGCAAACACAAAGGAAAAATTATCTATATACATTTATACAAAAAGCAAGCAGAGCAAAAATAATAGAATTGATAAGAAATCAACAAACCTACAATAAAGAGCAAAAAAAAGATACGTAGCTATATGTGTAGAATACATATTACAATATTAGTCTTTAAGTTTTTGATACTAACCACAACTTAACACAATGACTTCTCTGAAGAGTATCTCAAGACTAATTTTTAAAAAGTAACAAAATGATTTAACACATCTTCTGCCTGCACACAGTATATAAAATTACAAGAAATTTTAAAAACACAATTTCATGTTGGAAAGAGAAGGAAGAAGGAACAAGTGAAAATAAAGGTCTGGGTTGATCTAGGGGAATAAAAGTACAAGGGACCATCCCACTCTACCAGCAAGAAAAAAACAAGCTAATTAAAAAATTTTTTATTTACTTGTTTTTAGAAAGAGAGAAAAACATCTATTGTTGTTGCACTTATTTACTCATTCACTGGTTGATTCTTTTGGGTGCCCTGACTAGGTATCAAATCCACAACCTTGGCATACTGGGACGATGTGCTCATCAACTGAGCTACCATGCCAGGGAATCTAGCTACTTTTTCTTTTCTTTTCCTTTTTAAATCAGATAAATCTCTCAGACTTCTCACACAAGCCAACAGGTACAAATCATTACATTTCTGAACCTATCTAGACAAAAATCTTTTCCATGCAAAAATAAACAAGTAGATAAAATAGTATGTTAGAAATGTCAATCAAATTCTACCAACTGCTTACAGAGGTAGTAGGACACACCAAATGTTACCCCAATCTCCCTTTTCACCTGGGTAGTAAGAAACAAGTTTTTAGCATCATATATAATTTTTCTTAAGATTTCTAAAATGCTTATAATTCCAAAGGGTTCAATGTATTTAATTTAAATAGGGTCTCCCTAGGAAAACACCCTGTTTTCTTTTTTTTGTCAGAACCATATCTGTTTCTATACCAGAAAAACCCATACTTACTCTACTCCAAACCCTTGTTGGTTCCACGGCTGCCCATACACTCCGTAAGGCGGTACTTGCCACCCATTGGCCATATACTGTCCATACTGTTGTGGGTTTCCATACACTTGGCTCCACTGGCCCCACTGGCTATAGTCAACCTAGGAAAAAGCAAATTACTGTTTTAGGAGACAAGTAAAAATACAGTATTTGATGAAAGTGGGAGACAAGGAAGAGAAAAACTAAGTAAGCACCCTTATGTGAATAGGACTCTGTTATTTATCATTGTCTAAGTTTATTGGGGTGGTGACACCTGCGAAAAGAAAGTATTAAGATTCAGTTAATACCACAAAATAATCACTTTTGAAATAGCATTAATAAAATCAACTGAAAGCAGATATATGCCTTATTATTATTTTTGTTTGTTTGTTTCACAGTTTCTAAAGCATTTATGTAGATATGTAAGATAGAAACCTTAGAAAGTACTATGAAAAATCGAATTACCTGTTGGAAGTTTTTAGTCATATCAGGAGATTCTTTACCCCAATAGCATTTAACAACATGTCCTTCAATCGTAGTACCATTCACCGAGACAATGGCATGGGCCGCACTTTCATGGGTTGAAAATCTAAGCGAAAAAAGTAAGTTCTTTTTTGTGTCTTTTTTTTTTTTAAGACAATAAATAATATAGACACCCATTAGTTTACAAGCATCACCTTGACAATGGTATCCTAGATAGAGTACATTATGTAGGTAGTTTAAAGTTCTACATTGCAAAGCAGTACTAAAATAACACACTCTGATATCTGGGGGATCAACTAATAAAGATACAAGGAATGGATCACATTTAAGAGTAACAGTATTGAGTTAGAATTTTACCTGACGAATGAATAGCCCTTCTCTGGAAAAACTCTTATTTCCATGATTTGTCCAAAAGGCGAGAATGTTTGTCTCATAAGCTGATCTGAAAAACAAAAACATACAAAAAAACTATCTAAGGCTCATGTGTATCATGAAATTGGTAGTAACAGTGATGAAGCTCCACAGAGAAGGGGGTCAGAAAACCCAACACTGTACCTGTTAACCCAGAAGCAATTCCTCCACAGTACACAGTACAATTTTTTGGACTTGACTGGTTTACAACATCTTCAAATCTCAACTGTTTAGTGTTATCTATATGCACAGAGAAAACAAAAATGTTGATGGCTGTACTGTGTTATAAAACTGATTACTGTATTTAAGATATGCCCCATTTGGGGGGAAAAAATAGAATTATTTTTCTTGATATTATGATTTGATCTACAGTATCAGCTGGTTCACAGCTCCAAATACATTTATATCAAAGCCCATTTTCAAAAAATTGTACTAAAGAGGAAATGGGTCTTGCAATACTAATGAAACTTTTAAGAAATTAAGACTATGCTAATACATGATTTTGTGAAGCAGCCATAATTTTAATGTCTATAGAGGACATATCTTACTTTCTTGTGTACTTTTAGGTGCAGGTGGTTTACGTGTGGCCCAATTGGTTCTGATTTGACGACCACCCAACCACTGACCTCCCATATGCACAATTGCATTTTCTGCATCCTATGGAGAAAAAAAGAGAAAAAAAGGGCACTTACAAACAGAACATAGTGGTGCATAGACCCAGTAAGAGATTAAAATGCTGGTGCTGCTGGATCCAGTAAATCTTATCGGTAAATGGAATCACCAGGCATCCTAAACAAAATTGAACTAGCACCACAAGAAAATTATTTAAATCAAGTGATTAATAAAAGCTACTATTACTTACAGATTTCAAAATACCAGGACAGTAGTTAAGCATCAGGGAAAATTATTGTAATTCAAATGTGCAAGAAAAACATCCTAATCCCATTGATTACCAAAAAAAAAAAAAAAAAAGCAGAAATTCCTTAGGACAAAGTTTTTTTCAAATATCTTAATTTTATGGATGATTTGTAATCTAACTTTTACTGAAGAACATATAAAAATGCTAATGTTACGGTCTAAATAACCTACCCCTAAAAGTGAACATTCTAGTAGCAATGGATTTTAACTACAATACAGATTAAAAACTCATTTTAAAACAGAAGACTTCTGCATTGTTGTGGAATGCTATAAAATAGCTGCCAATAAAAAAATGAGTTTAGAGTCTCATAAGTCATTTGAATTGCAATGAATTGAAACAAAGAAAAGTATACGACTCCTACCCTTTATCTTACTGCTTCAATAAAATGCAGGTAATTTAAGTTGCTGAAGCTGTTCTAAAATGCTAATACCAAGCCCACTTTATTATCTGATGTTATACTTAATGTAATTGCTTCCATATTTTGGTACCTCTTTCTTAAATACATGCACAAAACCAAGACGAACTGTTTCAATTTTCAAATTAATCTGCTATAAGCATTAATATCACAGCTACAAAAATGTGAATAATTAAAAGTTAAAACTGAGATTCTCATGGTTAAGACCAAATATAATTTAACTTCCCTACAAATCCTGAGCCTACCTTATCTGTCCTAGTCCTAAGCTCTAATTACAACGATTACATCTTACCGTCACCAACGCACAAATGCAGCTTTAATACTCTTCCTTGTAACCAGCTATTTATTTCCAAGTGTATGAAAAGAATGAATTATACTCTATTATAAAATCACAAAAAAAATTACATAAAAGCTGTGTTTCTAGTTAACACTTAGAATATTCAGATTTCAGATTAATTAATGACTAAATTTTGTATTACATTTAAATCAAGTTGAAAGAACGTACCAGTTTGTTATAAAAAGATACAAAACCATAGCCTTTGGATTTTCCAGTTGCCATGTCTTTAACTACTCGGGCATCCCTGTGAAAAGAAGCACAGCTAAATGAGGGAAGTAAGAGTTATTCTCAAAATAAAAACTAAAAGGAACCACACACACTGTATTGTGAGCATTTTTTTAAATAAAATTTCAGTTAGCCCTATTTAACTACAGCCATTCCTGAACTCTCCCTAACGCTTCTTTACCTGTTAGAAAAAAGCAGTAGGACAAAAACATGTAATAAACATGCAACCTAATCAAATAGCCTGTGCTTTCTAAACTAAATGCTCAAATCTGAAGATTAATAGGAACAATAGTTTCCTTTTCTAATACTCTATTGGCTAGTGTCCTCTAAGGTTTACTGATTCTATAAATTACTGTAACAATGCTAACTACTTTACCATGCAATCTCTAAATAGTTAAATGTCTTCTGCCTAGTGATACAAAATATATGAAATATTAAAAAATTGAAAAAGAGGAAAAAATAGGAATTAAAAAGGCATACATGGCCTGTTAACAGATTTCTTTATTTTTCTTGGTCAATTCTCTATCATCATTTTGGAGTTTGGGCAGCTGTAAATTTTGAAAAATTGACATTTTCAGAAATTTAAGAAAGGAGAATAAAAAACTAACAACAATGCTAAGCACACCAGTACGAAAACAACAAATTTACACAGAAATTTTAGTGAGTAAGTTAAAATGATTGGAAATATAGAACTCCACTGAATATAGAATGTTAAAATGTAAATACTAAAATATGTATATATAAATAATGTATAATAAGAATAAATAGAAATGAGAAAAAAATCTACAACTGAGTTCCAGTGTGCACAGTTCCTTGCAGTTAGCCTTCAAGATCCTGTCCATTCTTATGAGCAATTCTGCAAAATAACCAGAATGCTATTACTTTTAATTGTGACTTGGACTTTAGAAAAACTGCAGGTCTCAGGTATAAATAAAGATTGAAAAACAGCAACCTGTATTATTTTTATACTGATTTTTAAAACAGTACTACTTACCACATTTAAAGATTAAAAAGCAAAGCAAATATCAAAATAGAAAATTAAGAATTAAATCTTTCAAATAAATTTACAGAACAACAAATTGTATACAGAAAACTATTGTTGTTCTTAGTCGAAACATATTCCTGTAAAGTAATACTAAAACATTTAATTTACATCTACAGGAAATACATAAGCATATCTTAATAAAAGAGATAAATTATGATAAACATTTTATAGAATCGTAACCACTTTTAATTTTCTGATTAGTTGATCAAGTAACATACAGTGAAATTTGAGCACCAAACTTTGTTAAAAATCAAACCACATTTGGGCCCTAACTAGCAGAATAAAATACCACTAACAAAAAAACCCCCACAAACTACTAATTAACCCCAAATTTATGGCTTAGACATTGAAACATTTTAACACTATAACAGTACTACTTTTTAGCTAAAAGAGTAAAACACATTTATCATTATAATTAGATATACACATTTCCAATTTAACCATAATATACCCAAGGATTTATCTATTTCCCCCCACTTATAAAAAATTGAATATACAGTATAAATCATTTATTTTTGGTTAATCCATTATCTTTAACCACCGAATACTGAAAACATTTGACAAAAAGTTGAACGTTATAATAGGTTTTACCACCCAAACATCTGCTTCAAAGATAACAAACAGAATCACTCAAAAATTTTAAACATATTATACAGAGGATTAGATAAAAACAAGACCCCAAAACAGTAAAATGACATTAACATTTCAACATCTACTACTCAAAAATAACAAAACGAACAAAAAAAAAAAAAATCACACTAACTAGGGAAAGAAAATCATTTCTGATACAAGTTAATTATATACAATTTTGCCTATCACTATTGAGCATAATATTAATTATGATACTTACGATATTTTACCAAAAGGGGCGAATGCTGATTTGATATCTTCTGTTGTAATTTCTGGACTCAAATCCCCAACAAACACATGGAAGTGATCTGAAATCAAAGCATTTGGTAATCAAATACTTAAGAAGTCAGCCGCTAAACCTTTCACAGGCAATAATACTAAGGGAAGAAAAACCCTGTTTAAGCTGGTAACGTTGCCAGGATAATTTCAGAACTCTTCCACAGTAAAATGCGGCAGGAGTACTTACTGGAAGTATCTTTTTTCTGGCTACTTGGTGTTGTTGCCCAGTTTACTTTGACCTCCTAAAATAAAGATTATATTTAATACAATTATTAGACATGTCATTTAAAAATAGTAACACTTACCACTTTAAATCATTTATCAAGCAGGATAATTTTTGTAAAAGCACTAGGCTGAATAAAGCAAAACCATCACTCAGCAGAGCTGAATATTCATTTAAAAACTTGCTAAGAAAGAATGCCAACTAATTTGACATGCAAATACATATACTCATTAGGTACCATCATTCTATTATCTTACCTTTCCCAAAATTTTTCTCCCATTCATAGCAGCTAATGCAGCAGCTGCATCTCTGTGTTCATAAAATTCCACAAAGCAATATGGGTCATTGCTTGTATGCTGCAAAACAGAAAATCCAACAGAAGAGTTGACCCTTCTGCTATCGGGTTGCTGAGAAGAAAATCCAGGAAAAAACATTACTGATAGCTAGGAATGTACAGATGAGATTGCATAAGTTTATGAAAGCCTAACACTTTATTAATAAGATTTATAGCTAGACCTGACTTTCCATCTCAGGATACTGTTGTACTCCAACAGAACCATCAACGCAGTATAGAAGCATGACTATCAGTAATAAATCAAAATACAGAATTCTGGTGAGGTATGGTAAGTATAAAATAGAAGTTTATATTAGATCAAACAAAACCTCAGGTTCGGAGTTGATGGATGAGGACTACTTCCTTACCACTGCTTTTCTCTCCCAACATTATTTTCAAAAGGATGAATTCTATTTATGCATCATAATCCTTCATTAACTGTAGGCCATGACTATAAAAAATACAGAAATGAACGAACTTTACAAACTTTACTCCTGACTAGCACTACACGATGATATGAGATTATGTATTTTTTATAGACAAGAAAGGAATGAGAATAAAAATTGAAAAAGTTCAGATAACAAGCTATTGAAACGAATTCCCTATCTTTCAAAATATTTTAATGCACTGGAGATTCTATATACTTCTGAATTTGGTCTTGAAAGACCAGGTAAACAAACCAGTGATTGAGAAAAAGTTTCTAAAAATGTCTCTGAATAAAATATTTCAGGACAAAGCTACAGTTTTATATCACAAAAGCAATGCTGAGAAATCTTTATTAAATACATTCTACAACATTATGTTTGACAGCAATTGGCAAGTAAGTATTTAGAAAGACAATGAGACTGTAGTACTACTGTTGAAGTAACTCTGTCACCTAACAACCTAAATGAAAGTAAATTTTATAAAACTGCAGCCTATATCGGAGAGCTATGCAACTGTACAAATACATTTTTTTTACATAAGGTTAAAAACATTCATCGTGGTTCAGGTAAAATGCCCTAAAAAATAATATTTAAAATGTGAAATTCTAGTTGCACTTACAAAAGATAAAAATACCAGATAAAATAAAGATCTTTTTTCAACAACTACGGTTTTTCACTCCAGCAAAGTTTTAGAAGAAAAGTCCAAAATAAGATGTATAAAACAACAGTGGCGAAGCAACCAGAGGCATTTCCTTGAGGGGAAGAGAAGTATGATCATTAACGCTGATGAGAACACTATGGGCCCCCCCACAAAACCCCACTATCATAGCCAGTGCCCGCTGTGAGGAGTTAAAGAAAGAACACGGGGGCCAGGGCGGGGAGATTCCAAATAAAAATCGCACTTAGATTCCTCTTGTAAAAAAGTTAACATTTACTAGTAACATTCAATGAAGAAAGGGTTTTAAAGGTAAATAAGCTAAAGCTGTGCTATTCAATTTTTCCTTGCAGTCCTACCTTTTCTGCCCTGTGCTCCCTAAGGAAGACACTGATAACTGCTGCAAACATATAGGAGTCCAGTGGTGGATCTATAACAACAGACGTTGGTAAACTAGTCTATTCACACACAATGACTTCAAGTCTAGCTAAGCAGTAGCAGGCTAGACCCCATTCAAAGTACGTCCACACTTACAAGCTTATACATTCACATCACACTGCGTTTCATCTCATCTAAGACCCACTGATTTCTGTCACATCTCAGCTGGCAGATGTGTTAAACATTTTAATGTTTGCCTTCGACGGGATAACATACATTTATTATAGTATACAGGGAAAGCTAGAATCTAAAATAAACAATATCTAAAGTAAAAAACCCATGAAACTCAGGGAAAGAATGAACCTCTCGTTTGCTGAAATGAAATGCAGGAAAGGAGCAAAAAGGCCTGGATGTTCTCCACTAGAGTTCACGCTCTTTGGAAGCTTCCCGCTTACACCACTGCCACGTGGCACTAAAAATCACCTGTGTCCTTAATTACTGTTTTCACCAATTTTTGCTGGGTGACATAAAGGTCAGAACAGAGATATATGAGATCTTACAATTATTTACAAGTTCAGGTGTGGGAGTTGTAGAATATGGATAAATTTTGAAAATTCATTTCAAATCCCTCTACCCCTTAAATGGCTGTATGTGCAGGTTTTGGTTTGTTTTAAACACTCTAAATCTTTATCCAATGTTTCACAAAAATTTTCTAGTGACTCTTCCCAGTGTTTTACTTCCCACTCTCTCCTAAACCCACTCCAGTCCAGCGAAGCCACTGAAACTTCATGCTGAAGTCACCAATGGCCTCTCCGCCACCTCTGTGATCCCTTTTCTGTCCTTACCTTGACTTTCAAGCAGAATTCAGAAGCGGTGACAAACCACCCTCCCCGCCGCCCCCTTTAAATAATTCTCCTTTAGATTCCACTATACTCACTTGGTTTTTCTGTTTCCTCACTGGGGGATCTTTCAAAAGGTAGTTCTTCCTCCTGAAGGCAGACCCTGAACGTCTAAGCGCTGAGATGCGCCAGGGCCTCTCCACTCTCCTCTACCAGCCCTCCCTCTGACCTGGGAACCGGATGCCACCTCGCCCTGGGCCTCCGACTCCACTGCAAGCTGGAATCGGCAGCCCTGGCTCTCCAGAGTTCCCAGCTAGTTTATCCAACTGCCTGCGTGCGCAGTCCACTCAGCTGTCTAACGCACACCTCAAGTTCAGCAGCCACAACGAAGTTCCTGGTTCCACCACTCCTCCCATCCCTCCTGTGCGTCCCTCAGTCATGCCCCTTTTAGCAAATAAGTAGCATTACCATCCATTGAGCTGCACAAACAAGAATCTTAGGGTCACTCTTGATGTCTTCTTTTCCATTATGTCCCACAGCCAACTGAGTCCTATTGTATCTACCTCCAAAATGTGTCCCAAATTTATTTGCCTCTCTTTTTATGGTTACCGCTCTCGAGAACAAGCCCACATCACCTCTTACCTAGACTAGTGAAATAAACCCAGCTGCTCTCCTTCCTTCCGCTCTTGCCAGCACAATCCATTCTCCACACAGTCATTCTCCAAATAGAGTAACTTACAAAAACACAAATCAGAATGCATTGCCCTACTTAGCTGCAACCAGAGGAAAATCCAATCTCTGTCACGGACTGTACTGTCCCATGTGATTCCAAACCCTGCCTGCCTACCTTTTTAGACTCATTTCTCAGCACTCACCCCTACTCACCAGGCTCCAGGTATTGTTTCTGATCCCACCAAACACACCACGCTCACTAGCAACTCAAGACTTTTGAATCTGCCATGCTCTATGCTTACAGCTCTTGACATAGTGGCACCATTTTGTTAGTCCTGTCTCAGCTCAAAGAGGCGACACCTTCCATCACCACCTGGCCCGTACAGCACCAACCCTCCAATCGTCATCACAGAACTGTTTTATTCTCTTCATACCTCCAGCTTTGAATATTGTCTAGCACAAAATAAATTTTGATTAATGAAAAAAAAAGTGAATGAATAAATAAGCAGAAACAGGAAGAAGAGAAAATACAATACACCAGAACAGACTGATAATTATCATTAGGAAAAAAGACCAAAGACCAATTTGCTTTACAGGTTTTTTAACACTTCCCCTCTGTCTCAGGACCTAACACGAACTCCGGAGCACAGCTCCTGGCCGCTTCCAGGCACTCCCAGCTCGCCTCCGGCATCTCTAGGGCTACTCAGTCCCCATGGAAATCCCCAGCACACTATAATTTCTATCCTTCCTTCCCTTTTCCTCGCAAGCATTTCCACTCTGTCTCCCAGATTAGATCAACAGTCCCCTCTCCACCTGGAATCCCTTCTTCCTGAAATTCGTTTCCATCCAGTTTCTATTACCATCCTTTTCAGTGTCAGCCTAGACACTGACTCCTCTAAAAAGCCTCTCCAGACCTGACGGTCCTGGGACCCATGTGTTCCCACAGCACTTGAAACTCCTTCTGTAGCATGTATCGTCCTATTTCATTAGTGCCTGTTAACTCCCCTGTCTCCCTCATTAGACTGTAAAACTCTCCGGAGGTAGAAGCTGTCTTATTCACTACTGTATCCCCTAGCACTTAACCATAATACCCGGTACATAGTAAATGAAAAAAAAAAAAAAGTGTTGAATAATCAAAAAGGAAGAAAATAAACAGAAACACAAGTCACTGGATACTGCAAGAGTCCTAACTACAAACATATCAAAGTAGTCTTCTTTGGAAAGAAAAAGGAAAACAAACTTATTACGCTAAGAATTTAAATTCCTATCTACAATAGGCTGCTCGGTCCTTAGTATTTACTAAAAATACAGAAGATGCATAGTGCTGCACCCTGCACATACTAACCCAATGTTGTTACACACATCAGTCCCTCAACTTTAAATGTATACTATCTGAATCTGTAACACTCTTGTTGGATTGTATGAAATGTCATCTAGTTTTTCAACACTACGAGGTAAGTTGTCCTTGGAAATAAAACTCCATTCCAAACCTACATTGTCTGCCAGAACAAAGCAATTAGTCAACACAACAAGCACAAATCTCTTCATCAGAATAACTTTAGGCTTAAAAGGTTATTTTAAAATGATACTAACGAACTCATGTATCTCAAAATGTTAAACATCATGCCAACTGTCAGCACATGGAACTGGGAAGATCTTACCTCTGTTATCATTTTACAGCTTTTACAGGGTCCAATCTGACTGAATAACTGAAGTATAAGGACTTCTGTTACATCTCTGGAGAGGTTACCTACGTATCTGGACAAGAAAAAAAAAGACATCAGCAATTTTCTTTCACCTCTGGCTGTAATGTGTTATCATTTATTGCATCACGTTCTAGTCCATTTTAACTTCCTCTGTCTTCAATAAAAATTTTCCAACTACCCTGATCCTATGGAAAGCAACAAATATTCTTAGGCCACTAAAGTTCCACTTCAAAACACTTTATAAAGAACAAATCAATGCAACCTTGCATATCAAAAAGCATACTGTTTTCTCATCTTATTTGTTAGACTAAAAGTAACAAAAATTTAAACCAGTCTCAAGATAACTACAATTTCAGGGTGTGAAACACAATTCAAAATAATGTATCTCAAAAGAAAAAAAAAAAAGTATCACACATACACATATAATGATTAATCAAAACACCTGATTATTAGATATAAAGGGCTATAAATGAGTTTATCTTAGACCTACAACCGAAGTATAAATAAAACTGTTACTGATGTTATGTCTTGTTTTAGAAGAGCAAAGTAATAACATTTCCTAGCCTGAAACACATCAGAATCAACAAAATACACATTTATGTAGATAAAGCAAATGTAAAGACTTCTTTAGAAACTCAGAGAAAATGTAAGACAAATAAATACAGGTATACTTCTGACTGTGCACATTTAAAGAATTGGGTTTTTTTTTAAATTATAAATTGAACATACGTATTTTGTATAAGACATTTAAAACCAAGATAAATTTTTTAAAAAGAGAGAAGGAAAAAAAGACCACCACCCACCGAGGACCACCTTCGTTTCTCTTGTATCATGGATTTATTTTAATTTAGCTTACTTAATTCTCAAACTTTTAAGTCTTTTTGGTACTCAGTGTATAATTCCTAAAATCTGCCTGTTACTAACTGCACTCAGCAAACAATAATTGTAAAAATTAACAGTGTCTTCTGCAAAGTAAATGGACATTAGTTTTTATTTTCCTAATATAAAACATCTGGACACTTAGTACCGAGACCGAAATAAGCTTTGCATCATTGATGACCATATTAAATACATAACTGCTTTAAGATGGAACACTTTGAAAGACTATTTTTATAGACTGAGAAAGGTAAGGCTATGTGTAATAAAAAGAATTAACTGATTAGGAATGAATAGCAATTTCCCAATTCAGCTACAAATTTCATTGCAATGGGTACTAATACCTTTAAGTTTACATGCTCTAAAACTTAAATAGAAGGCTAAACTAGTGACAACTGGTTTAGGCCCCCCATGCCACCTTTTCCTTACAATTAGAGTAGAAAGGACCCGCTGGTAGGCCAACCAGCAGCACGCCTTTCCCAGCAACAGTGAGAGGTTACAGGACGATGCGCTAGCCAGACTGCAGCCTGTCCCTTTCAAATTCACAAGGGTTGTGAGAAAGCATGCATGGAATAATTTCTTTTTTGTATAAGGCAGACATATCTATAAAGAAGATGAACAAGTAACCCTGATCTCCTAAGTGTTATACTCATCTAACCTCAAGTGCTAGTTAGCTCATTTTTAAAAGAATTAGTATGGCTAAAACTAATTTTCACATATTGAAGCTAACCAGTAACACAGTTAAAACAGAATGATCATTATGATATAACACGTTTTCAATAGTTTTAAATTTGCATTACCGTTTAAAACATTGATTTGTTGAGGAAAAACTTCATGGGCATTAATTACTTTCCATACGTAACAGTCACAATTAAAGCTGTTAGCGTTTCATTTGATTTTTATTTCAAGTCAACCTATTTCCAGGCAGTTACAGATTTTGAAGAATTTCTAGAGGCACATTTAGATATATTAACTCATACTTCAAACACAGATGCCAAAGAGCAAAATGTTAAAGTTTAGAATGGCATGAAATGCTTAAGAAAAACCTAATTTTAAGGTTTCCTATTTTTCAAATATCTCTACTAAAAGTTCTGTGGTAAAACAGCAAACTTCTTCCCGTTCTGGTTATGAGGCAGTCAACATATTCTCAAGTTCCAAATGTTTAAATACAAAATTTCTACTTGAAGAACATATACAAAATAACATAAAAAAACAAATGCCTCAAATTTTTGTACTGAGAGGTCAATTCAAAGAGTAAACATTTAAGAAATCCCAAAAAGATTTTTAACTCAAGGGAAAAAAAAAAGAAGGCATACCTTAGGTCTATTTTGTCTTCTAAGAACAGGAACTGTAGGAACTAAGCATTAAAAATGGAAAATGATGCCTTTACCCCTAATGTCAGGGTTAAAATCCAATCTGAGACTACAAACTTGGCAGTTTCACAGTAGACAAAAGTTCACATTTCCAAACTACTTTTTATGTCCCAACAGGCAGAATTTTAAGGTAAAAATATCATGCCTTTCAGAGAAAAGACAAATCACACTTTTTCAATATTGAATGTGCTCTCATTCTGAAAAGAGTAGCCTACCAGGGCTGAAATTACCAGCACTTATACAAACACATTCTAGCCAAATTTCTATAATAAAGTAACATTTTTGCTTTTGTTCTTGACTAGTTCGTATATAAGAGGAGATTCTGCAAAAAATACCCTTCAAGGGCCTCTAATGAATTGATCATAATCTGTCAGTATTTCATTTTAGGTAGGAGGTAGGGTGCAGGAAAGGTGCAGGAAGTACAAGTAAACTGATCAACTAGATAACGGATATATTGACACACATATACATACATTGTAAAGAAACAGAGAATGTAATTAAGTTGAATGAAGAGCTTCATTACAGCCACAATACAGTCAAATCCATGGTACAGCTAGTCAATTTCATAACAGGATTTAACAGTATTTTCTTCTGCTATTGCCCTTAGCTATTCAGTTTATACTGTTTTATTTCTCCTTTTGATTGAGTATCAGAAAGAACAGCCTTAAAGATGGCATGGTATAACATGGTATAATTCCAAATCCACAGTTCCTACTCAATTTGGTACATCAGATAGATTAAGTAAGTAAACTACAACAGAACACCATTATAACTTAATGTTGTATTATAGATACAGATATACCATGGCTCAAATCACTGCACTCAAAGCTGCCCACAGCACAGCTGAAACGCGGGTCCCACAGGGTAGGTGTCAGGCAGTCCGGTTCCAGCACCAGCGTTACACAGCATGATCTCGTTTGTTTGCTTTAGATCACAAGTTACCCAATACATATTACCCCACAATAAATGTCAAAGAAGAAGGGAGAGCATCAGGAAATAGAACTTTAAAGCAACTCTATGAAAAACGTTAGGCTCAACATCAAAGCAATTCTATACCACTTTAAATACTATCAAATAAATTAGTAATACTGTAGGTAATGAATATTTAAAGACCTACCTAGGCTATAAACACCATATTGTTTTCTGATGATAGAACCATATGTCTTAGCTTGTGTGTGTCTGCAGGAAAAAAACCTCACTAGTAACACACAGGCATTTTAAGGAACAGTTTAAGATAAGCTTTGTTAAGAGTACATTCTTTTTAAAATATACTAGCCACTTGAAAAACTAATCCATAGTCAAATGTAAAATAGAAGGAGCTCCATAAATAAACAAAGTAAAACCCTAATAGATATTAACCTCTAACGTCACTTTCAGTTTTCATTAGTTACTTGTATCTAAAGAATTCTGAGGAGAAATATGTAAACACTTAATAAAGCTACTATGCATTTTTTAAAATTAAAATCTGACCCCCCAAATCCCAATTGTGAAACATCTGCTTTTACCAAAATTTTACATCTGAAGGTTTTAATATACACACATATATAAAATCAACTGACAGCATCATGTGTATGACTGTCACACACATATGACAGTCATATGTGCCCACATTCAGGAGTTTTTAAAAATGGACTTAATACTAATTTAATGAAAAGAAGTATAATTATTGTAAAATGTTTGAATACCTCTTATTTTCCAGGCAGCGACCTAAGTACTGCAGGGGTTAAGACCTAGGAAGGTGTAGCAGTCTTTGTCTAAAAAACACCCCTTCCCAGAAGAGGGGGAGGAGGAAAAAGGAAGACAGAATAGTAAGCACGTGCTGACAGAGAGGTACACCCAAGCTCAAGACGTTTCCTTACTTACGTGTACACGTCACGTTTTTAGACAACTGTAAACACAGATAACTTAAGTGTGTTTCAGGGGGAAAAAACCAGGAAATTGGAGATACGAAATAAGCGACAAAGAAGTAAGCTTATCAGTCTGTTGGAGAAAGTCGAAGGTATGATGGAGAGGAAGACAAAGCAGATGCAAAGACAGTTAAGTTATAGGAATTAAAAGTATTGAAACAGCGTTATTATTTAGCATGGCAAAAACAAGAATTTCTCCTAAGGCAGAGACAAACAGTTAATGAGACATATGCCATGAGCATCTACCCATTATTCGGCAGCTATTATGATGCAATGATGACATTTCAGATTTTTAGATACAATGTAACTTTTATCTTTTTAAAATACAATTCGCTCAGCGCTAAAGCCAGCTTTCCCAGATGCTTCCATCCAAGTACCCACTGCTAACTAAATATCAAGCCTTGGCTTCAAAGAGATGTGAAGCACAAATTTCAGGTTTGTCCCAATTCTCTTTTCTGGGAAAAGAAAGCGGAAATTTAAGACAGAACAAAACAAAGTTTCACTAAGCAGGCTTTTCATTCAAGTATTTGATGTGCTTAAATTGGCCTCAAATTCTCAAAATAAGGATGGCCAATATTTTAGTGAGACAGAGAAGCAGGAATGAAAAAGGGCAAGCCCCGCCAAAACAAAAATCTGGATCAATACTGAACAGGTATCTACTTTACAGAGTGGACTGTTCTTTGGTAGGACGGAAGAGATGAGAAGCTAGCCAAACTTACTGAGTTCCCATCCACCTTAGTCTATTCCTCAAAAAGCAATTTCCCCGCTAAGTAGCAGAGCCAGGTGAACTATGATCCCAACACCTGGCAGAGGCAAGAGAAAACAAAGCAGCGATTTGACTCCTTGAACTGGAGATAGTGTGTTGAGCTTCGAGAGGCTAGACCGAAGGTGTCCAACTTAAACACTTAATTAGAAATTACTAACTTAAAAAAATAAATGCTGGGAAAAGAAAGGAGTGCCACACTATCTGGAAAGGAATGCAAATGCTGAGTCATCAGTCTTCATTAGGAAGGAAACTCGTCTAAGCGGTTGGAAGATGAAATTCATTCATTAGATTGGGCTCCAAGTAAAAAGCAACAGAGCAAGCTATAGGAAAAAGCGCTCAAAAGACACACAACGAATAGTGGATAAAAAGGCATCATTTTATCCAACTCGGAAGGTCTCGACACAGGAACAGATTAAAAAGAGTTAACACCAAAAGGGCAAAAGCAGTTTAACAACTGGTTGTCAGTTTAGCGTAGGTAGCGCTTGAAGTAAACTTTATCCAAGAAGGGAAAGATGCTCCCGCAGCAAGAGGCATCCCTTTTGCACTTCAAAAGTAGCGGGCGCTTGGTGAGTGTGTCGGACAGCGTGGGCGGGGGCACGTGGGGGCAGAAACAGAGTAAGGGCTTGAACCACCCAAGAGTGTGCCGCTTCTTCCAAGAGCTTAGCTTGGAAAAAGAGCCAGAAGCGACTGAAGCAGGGGACCCGGAGGGCCTGAGTGTTAATTCCTCGGGGCCCGCAGAATGCGGCCCCACCCCCAGTCCCACCCCTACCAGGCCCTGCCCCCGAGGGGACAGCTCCCGGCCCAGTTCAGGGCCCATAAAGCAGAGCAGGACCTCTCCCGGGCCTGACAGCCTCTGCTATGCAGAAACCCGGCCTAGGAAAAGTGTGCAAAAAAGGGTGCGACAGAAAAAGGTCGAAACAAGCCCCAGGCCCCAGGAAGTGACTGTTGGGGGAAGGGAGGGCTTCCTTCCCAAGGAAAAGGGGACAAATGAGGAATGCACTTCGCGTCCCCGCCACCCCAGCCAGGGAGCCGCCGGAAGTCCGGGCTTCGGCCCCGCTCTCCTGCGCCCTCCCACAGAGTCCCGCGGTGCCCGGGCCTCTCGGCGTCAGGCACCCCTCATCTCGGGTACTCACAGAGTCCGGGGCTGCCCGTCGTCTTCCATCATGGTGGGTGCGACGGAGTGATCCCGGGACAAGGGGGAGGGCAGGGTTGGGGAGGGGAGGGGGTGGGGAGGAAGGGGAGGGGGACTCCGGGCACCAGATGGGGTCAGAGGAAAAGGCACCGAACCCTGCTCCCGGGTTCTCTCCCCCCAGCCTGCTCCGGACACTGCGCTCCAACCAGGAGGAGCAGGAGGAGGAGGAGGAGGATGGACAAAATGGCCGCCGCCACCAGCCAGGCCGGAAACTGGGCAGAGCGCAGGCGCGGCCCGCCAGGTCACCGCTCTGGCCAGCCGCGGCGGCCTGCAAAGGGAATAACTGAGTGAGGAGAAAAAAGGGCCGCTGAGGGAACCCTGCGTGCGGTTACAAGGGATCACGTCGTCGCTGTGAGCTTCCTGGCCAATCGAAGCCTAACCAGCTCTAGAAGAGATAGAGTAAGAAGACAACCGCTGGGAAACTGAAGTCTCTGGGAATTGTGGTCCTGGAAATGAGAAAAGGAAGCACTTCTCCAGAGGACTTCTGGGAACTGTAGTCCAAACGAGACGGCCGGCGCCCGTGCCGCGCTGGGACGCGAAGAAGAGATTTCTGGGTAGTGTAGTCGTACGTGAGTACGTGCGGCGACCGGGAAGTCTGCGTGCTGGGAGGGGAGGGCGAGAATAAAGGCGATGTTAAAAGGCGAGCAGACGAGGTGGGAAGAAACCCTGTCCCAGACATAAACTACGAATCCCAGAGTGCCTGGCGCTGGGGGCTGTTTGAGGCCTGCCACAGGCATTTTAAGGCTCCTCAGTTGGCTCAGCCTGAGGTGCTGCTCCGCCTCCTTCCAGCCCAGAGAGCGGTTTCTTCAACTGCGGCTCTGGCAGTGCTCTGGCTCCGCACGCTGTCCGAGCCGGCTGGTCTTTACGGCCCTCTATCAATCAGAACGTCCGGCCCGTGGTCATCAACCGCCGCCCCGCGCGACAGGCCTGAGTCGTTGAGTCGGACCTCGGGCCGGGAATGATCTGGGAGTTGCACTCTCCGGGGCCCCTCGGGCTTCCCCAGGGCCGGCTGCGCCCTTCCGGCGCGTTTTTCCGCAAGTAGGTGTTCTTAGCTTCAGTAGCCTGCTTTGTAGAATGCCTTACAAGTTTCAGAGGTTTCCCTGTCTGTTATCATCTCCTTGGATAAGCGGGTAAGAAGAGCGGTCCTCCCTCCATTAAAATGACTTCATGAGTCAGCGTAAGGTTGCAGCAGTAATACCCTTCTACCCGCTTATTTAATTCTTAGAGGGAGAAGAAAGTCTTTGGGCAGCGGTGTGCACAGACGTAAGATTGTGTTTATACAGATCTATCATATAGACGGAATGAAGTCTTGCTGGAACATGTGGAAAGCCAGGTTCACACTGGCGCTGTAGCCCCGTAGAATTTTCTTTTCTCTTCACCTTACGCTTTCTTTCTGCTACCCCCACCGCCAGCATCTTTAGGAGATTACTGAGTTCGTACCCGCTTTTGTAACTTAGTGAAGCATGGCAGTGAAGACAGGTGTTTCAGTCCCGAGCTCAGGGGTCCCAGTGCAGCAGCCTTGAGAGTTGGTTCTACAAACACGTGCGGAGCCGACTCTGCCATCCGCTGTGCGCCGCTGGCCCCACTGAATCCGAATTCTGTAAGGAGTCCGCGGCGCAGCGTCGTAATGTCAATATGGGGGGAGGATGGATTTCTGCCTGGAAGGTAGAGACCGTGGCAAGGGAGGTGAGCCCCATTAAGAGTCAGTGGGAACAGTGAAGTGGCACAGAGGCCAAGGTCATGGCTAAGCTGTATTTTTTCTTTTTCGGAGACGAGTGGAGGAAGGCATGGAGTGGGGTCTTGAGAGCTAAGTTAGAAAGGAGGGCAGGATTTTGTTAAAGGTTTATTTATATCAGGCTGGTGAAGTTGGGCTTTGTCTTCCAGGCAATGAGGAGCTATTGGAAGGTTTAGGTGTTTTTATTGGACCTAGGCATACAACTGTGCTCATCATAAGGATTGTCATTGATTCATGCCTGCCCACTCCTATTAGTTTCCTATTGCTGCTATAAGAAACTTAGTAGCTTACAACAGGAAGGTATTATCTTACAGTTCCAGAGCTCAGAAGTCTGAAGTCAGTTTCGCTGGGTGTTGGCAGGGCTGGTTCCCTCTGAAGTTTAGAGAAGAACGGGTTCTTTGCCTTTTCCAGCTTCCAGAGGGGGCCTGCATTCCTTAGCATTTGGCTCCTCCCTTCATCTTCAAAAACAGCAGCATCTTCTTTCCTCTCTGACCTCTGCTGCTGGCTTTACATCTCTTTCTGACTGATAATCCTGCCTCTTTGACTTACAAGGAAGGGCCATTTATTTATTTATTTTGGCTTTTTAAAATTGGATTTATTGGAGTGACATTGGTTCACAAAATCATACAGGTTTCAAGTGTGCAACTCAACAGAACATCAACTGCACCCTGCATGGTGCACCCATCGCCCAAAGCAAAGTCTCCTTCCCTCCCCATTTGCCCCCGCCTATGCCCACCTCCACCTGCTCCCACTCCCCTCCCCTCTGGCTGTCACCACACTGTTGTCTGTGTCGCTGTGTTGTGTGGTATGGAAGGAAGGAAGGAAGGAAGGAAGGAAGGAAGGAAGCAAGCAAGCTTCGTGGTTACTTGGGGCCAGGATAATCTCCCCATCTCAAGATCCTTAACCATATCCGCAAAGTCCCTCCTACCATAGTGTATCTGCTGGTTCTAGGCATTAGGGCATAGACAGCTTTCGGGTGCCATTAGTCAGCCTGCCACGCCCACCTGTATGAATTTAGTTACTTTTAAACAATGTAATAGCATTCGTGAACCCTCCACCCCCCCAGAAAGTTGTAATGGCAGAGATTACAGCTAATTCCCACACAGGCTAACTTGTCCTCCTGCCTCCCCCACCCCCCCGCCGGGGCAACCACCTGAATCGTGTCTTTGTCACTTTTTGTTTTCCCTTTTACAAAGTTTTATTCCAGGTATACACATATTTTCTTAAAAAGTGGTACACATGTATTTTCAAATTGTCTTTTTTTATTTAATTACTAATTTGAGAGAGAGAGGAAGGGAAAGAAACATCTTGTTGTTCCACTTATTTATGCATTCATTGGTTGATGAATTTTTTTTTTTAAGAGAGAGGGGAAGGGACGGAAAAAGATAGAGAAACATCGATTGAATGCCGCAAACTGGGAACATGGACTGTAACCCAGGCATGTGCCCTGACTGGGAATGGAACTCGTGACATTTTGATTTACAAGATGATTCCCAACCCACTGAGCTACATAAATCAGGGCTGCCTTTTTTTTTTTTTTTAAATTCATAGGTTGATTCTCATCTGTGCCCTTACTGGGGAGCAAACCCACAGCCTTGGCATATCAGCACAGCGTTTTAATCAGCTGAGCTACTCAGCCAGGGCTGAATTGTTTTTGATGTAATAAAAAGAATACGCCCACCACACACCTATTAAAATGGCTAAAATCCAAAACACTGACACCAAATGCTGGTGTGTGTGAAGAAACACATTCGTTCATTGTTAGTGGGAGTACAAAATGGTACAGCTACTTTGGAAAGCCATTTAGGCGGTTTCTCACAAAGCTAAACATAGCTCCAACGTGTTTATTGAGGTGAGTTAAAAACTTACGTCCACGTGCAGACCTGCACATGAATGATTACAGCAGTTTTATTCGTAAAAATTGGGAGCAACCAAGATTCCATAAGTGAATGGGTAACCTAGTGCATCCAGATAATAAAAGGTTATTCAGTGGCAGAAAGAAATGATCTATCTCCCCACAAAAGACATGGAGGACTCTTAAACGCATACTGCTACGGGAAAGCAGCTGGTTTTAAAAGGATTCCAACTATGTGACATTCTGGAAGGGCAAAACTAGAGACAGTAAAAAGATGAATGATTGCCAGGGGGAGTGGGGCAGATGAACAGTTGAAGCACAGGGCATTTTTTACAGCCATGAAACTATTTTGTATGATACTATAATGGTGGGCCCCAAAGAAGCGTATCACACAAGGTGAATCCTAATGTAAACTGTGGACTTTATCTCAATATTGGTTCAGCGGTTGCATAAAGTGTATCACATAAATGAGACAGTAATAATGAGGGAACCTGGATGCTGGTGGGAAGAGTGTATATGGGAACTTTGTAACTTCTGCGCTCTTTCGGTAAACCTAAAACTGCTCTAAAAAGTAAAGTCTGTTGCAAAGGGAAAACATACCTTTGTATCCTTATGGGACTTTTTTTTTTAACCTAACGTAACATGGGTAAGATTCAGCCATATTTTATGTATGTAGTTCATTCACCTTCACTAGTGTATGACATTACAGTGTGTGAACACAGCGCACTTTGTCTGAGTTGTTACTGATGGACCGTTGAGTTGCTTCCAGGTCTTCAGAACTGTGATCCGTGCTGCTGGGAACATTCTGGCACGTGTCTCCCATTAGAGATGTGTAAGAGCTTTCTTTGGTCTGCTCAGGTCCATAGGTAAAAGCAGAATTGTTCAGTCACATGGTGTGCGAATATTCGGTTTTAAAAGATAATGTCAAACATTTTTTTCCAAAGTAGACACATGGATCTGTGCTCCCGTGAGCATTGTGTGGGAGGGCTGACGAAAGGACCCACGGCCCCTTCAACACTTGCTTTTCCAGGCTTTTTATCAGTCGAAGCGCCAGCCCAGTGTGGTCTTAATTTGCATTTACCCAGTCAACAAGACTGAGCATTTCTTCTATTTTATTAGCCATTCGTGTTCCCTTTTCTGAAAAAGAAAAAAATGCCTATTGATATCTTTTGCCTATTTTTTCTGTTAGGTTATATTAGGTGCTTTTCTTGTAGATTCAAATGAATTTGTAATGCCAGTCCTTTCTCAGGTATACTGCAAATGCCTTCTCCCAGTTTGTAACTTGTCTCTCTTTTTAACTGCCTTTAATGAACAAAATTCTTAATTTCAAAGTAAGCAAATCCAGTGTGAGTTTGTGTGTGTGTGCCTTTAAGAACTATTTTTCTTCCTCAAGATCTAAATTACAGACTCTTTAAGAGATACCCATAGAGTGTACTAAAGGCTTTAAAATTTAGTATGTGAAATGTAAGTCATTAATCTACCTGGAGTTAAATTTTGTATACATGTAGAGTAGGGATCCAATTATATATTTTTTTTACATGGAGAGCCATTCTTTTAACACTCCGCTGAACCGTTCCGCCCAACCTTTCCCAATTAATCTGACATGCTCTTCTGTCATTGTGCAGTTTGGCTCCTCTAAGAAGATACCAAGATGGAATGAAATGTGCAAGGAGGAAAATGTAATAGGCGGGAATGCCCACAGTACAGGTCGGAGGCTTGTGAAACGAGAGAAGGGAGGAAAGAGGATTCGCTAGGAATTGCCTCAGACTTGGGGCAGCTCTAAGAAAGCCTTGTCTAGGCCTCTGGGGAGCCCCAGTGCAGAAATTGCCCCTTGAGGGGTCCCCTGTCAGGGTGAAATGGCCCTGCTCCAGTCCCCCGGCCATCTCAGCCACTGGCCGGAGGCAGCCCTGGGAGAGGACAGGGTCCCTGCGGGAATGCTGCAGTGGACAGGAGGCGGCTGTCTCCTGGCCTGGAGAGACCTGGAGGCTGTCCGGTGGCCATGCTCCCTGTGCAGGTTCCCTGGGAGGGAGGTCTGAGCAGGACACCTTTATGGTTGCCAGAGTCACATACCAGGGTTTAATATAGGCACAGCTTTGTTTCTGGGCTTTTTATTCCACGGGCCAAATTTCCTATGCCTGTGCCAATACAAAACTATACCTTCGTAAGTACATCCTAAAAAAAAATAATAAAAATAGGTGAATCCTGGTAGGTTAGTCTCCTCATTCCTGCTCATCTTTAGAAGTGTCCTGGCTATTCTTAGACCTTTACCCTTCCGTATATATTCAGAGGTTTTAAAGCAGAGGAGTGTATCAGGTCTGTATTGTAGCAGGCTACCTCAAGCAGTTGTATGGATTATTGCAGGAATGAAAGATTTCAGGCTCAGATAGCTCTGGGACATAATTTCAACAGTCTGGGCAAGAGATCAGGAGACATAGATTGAATGGATTTAGCTGGTAGCGATGGGGACAGACAGACAGTCCTGGAACAAGATAACAGGGAAGAAGAAGAAGAAGGCGGGAGAAAGGGAAAACCGAGAGAGCTCCTAGGTGCGTGGCTTTGCTGTCCACCGAGACTGTGGGGCCTTTCACTGGCTTGGGAAATAATGGAAGAAAAATCGGATTTAGGGAAAGTGAGTTTGATTTTGTACTTGCAAGTTATCTTTCCTGGTAGATAGATTTAGACGTTGATATAGATATATAGATACATGTAGATATACGTCCTATAGGATCTGTTTCTCTGGAGAACCCTGAGTGATACATTTCACAAATGTCCTTAAACTTCTGAATGAATAAACAAACAGGTACATCATCCATACAATGGAATAGCAATTAGCATCGAAAAGGAATGACATAGGCCTGCAACACAGGAATGAATCCCAAATGCATTATGCTAAATGAAAGGAGCCAGGTTCGGAAGGCTACATACTGCACGACTCCATTTACATAAAATTCCGAAAAAGGCAAAACTGCAGGGATGGAAAATGGAACAGTAGTTGCCAGAGGCTGAGGGCTGAAGGAGGACATGGGGACATTTCGTGTGCTGAGAACTGGGGGCTTTTTTTTGCTTGATTTTGTGAATTACAAGTCTATACAAATGATACCTTCATAAAAACATTCAAAAAAATGAATAGGAGGCAATCATGTAAAGAAAATTATTCTATTGAAAAGAAACTATGGTAACACAAAAATGCCTACTTAAATATATTAATGATACATAGAGATTGAGAATGATTCTGCAATATAGTAATTAATTTAATTAAGATATGTATCCTACATAAGTTAAACATGCTTTGGTTTTTTAAATTCAAATATTATTAAGAAATTTATATTTTTAAAAACCCACCAATAAATGAAGACTGATAAAAACAAAAAGTCCATGTTGTTGCATGTGGCTGTAGTTGATTTTTACTGCTGTATAATGTTCTATTATATGACTTTTGCAATTTATTTAATTCTTTTATTGTACATTTTATGCTATTATGAACAGTGTTGCTATGAATATTAAATAAAGTGTTATTTAATAAAGTATTTGTCTTTTTCCTGAAAGTCTTCCATTCTTCCCATTGCCTAAGCAGAGGGTCCAACCTTTTGGCGTCTCTGGGCCACACTGGAAGAAGAAGAGTTGTCTTGGACCACACACTAAATACGCAAACACTAATGAAAACTGATGAGCAAAAAAAAAAGGTCTTAAGTAAGTTTGCAATTTTGTGTTGGGCCGCATTCACAGCCATCCTGGGCCACATGTAGCCTGTGGGCCACAGGTTGGACACCCCTGGACCCCACAGGAAAAACCCAAGGGACCCTTGTGGCTGCGTCAGTAAACTGTCCTGGGCTCGGGCTTCTTTCTGGAGTTAGCCAGTGGGGCGTGCTGGCTAGGTTGGCCAGATGAAATGCAGAACACCCAGTTAACATTTGAATTTCAGAGAAACAGTCATTTTTTTTTTTTAGCATAAGTATTTCCCTTCTAATCTGGCAACCCTCGTACCAGCAGGAAGAAAGGAAGAGGAGGATAGTATTCCCCCAACTCCCTGCCTGCTGCATCGCTACAGTGGACTGGCTGCGAATTAGGACCCTTGTTTTAACTTCCCAGCAGCCCTCAATGTACAGCTCTCCAGGTTCTAGCCATTGGTCCTTGCTCCATCAGGCCTAAAAGTGGTTGTTAAAAACTCCCAGCTCTTACTAGTACCAGGGTTTATAAAGAGCTCCTTGTTGCTGCCCGTAAACCCTGCCCACACTTTTGTAAATGGCTCCTTGATTCAGTTCTCGATGCTCTGCTTGAAATGTGTCCTCTGTGTCCTGCTGCACAGAGATGAGGCCATTCCTGGCTCTTGGAGACAGAATGCATACACCTGTCCTTTGTCGTCACGCCCACAGCAATTCCTGCACTTGTAACTCCTGGAGAGGGCCAGAACGTGGGACACCTTTCAAGGCCCGCAGATGTGCTCCAGGAGCCCCTCTGATTCTTCCTCTCCTGCTAGGAGGTCACTATTACCTCCTTTGGGGCAGGAAAAAAACTGTTCCCAGGACCCCCTCCCTTCCTCTCTGCTTTGCACCTCTGGTATGGGCTCTACACTCTGAGCCCCCCAGTCCCTTGGTCCCTGAGACCTCAGGAAACCCTTTCTCACTCAGTAAGCCCAGCTCTTGCAACAAATGTGTGGCTGTCGAGACCACTGTCTTTGTTAATGTTTGAAAAGTCCACTTAGAACTATTTGAGCTTCTAGGACAGGCCTAGCCCCCTGACACTCCCTTGATGGATGAGAGCTGAAGAGCAGTAAGAAAATACAGGAATAGAATAAAATAGTTAATCTCCAAATTTTTTCCCACCACATGGCACCCAGTATAGTGAGAGTCCAGTGCAATTATGCTTAAAAATAAGAGTGGTAATAAAAAGTTATCCCTGCCCTGGCTGGTGTGGCTCAGTGGATTGGGTGCCGGCCTACAAACCAAAGCATCGCCAGTTCGATCCCCAGTCAGGGCTCATGCCTGGGTTGCAGGCCAAGTCCCCAGCTGGGGGTGCTTGAGAGGCAACCACACAGAGATATTTCCCTCCCTCTTTCTCCTTTCCTCTCTGTCTAAAAATAAATAAATGAAATTTTTAAAAGAAGTTATCCCTTATTGCACATTTCATCTGTGCTGAGCACCGTGTGAGCAGGACTGGTCTCTAACCAGCCTGCGAGGCAGCAGGCTTCGTTCCATGTCCCACCGTCTCGCTCTGTCATGCCAGGCCTGGGGGCCTGCAAGCTACATGCCTCCTTGGTCAGCTGCCCTATAAGGGGCCCCAGGGGGGAATTTGGAAGATAGAGGAGCAGAGATGGGACTTGTTCCTTTGAACTTGTTTGCTGTTTCCCTCAGAGCAGCAAATGGTTCTCATTTCCAACCTCTTTGCACAGCTGGGGGCTGCCCACTCTTCAGATGTCGCAGCTCCGGGAGACCCCTCCCGAAGCTCCCAGCAGTTGGCAGCCCCATCCTCTAAACTGGCAGGTTCTCGCGATCGATGGTGACACCAGTGACCCTTGATGAATCAGGCCTCCTGAAATCCCTTCTCTCATGTAGCCCCCCTCCACTGTGACTCCGGCTAGGCAGGTGGCTTCCTTTGGCCAACGGGACATCGGCAAAAAGGTAAGCAGAGGCTGGATGAAGACTTGCGCAATGGGACTTGGTTCTGTTGGACGGTTGCTGCCACCATCCCATGCAGGACAGATGAGCCCAGGTGAGCCCAGCAGATGACCCGCTTGGCCCACCCAGAGAACATTAAACCTCCATGCTTCAGGGTGGCTTGTATTGTGGCAGAGACAACCAAAACAGTTCCAATCATCCCAGCCTCTTCCTTCCACCAAAGGGATGGTGGCTACCCCTTTTGTTTGTTTCTTCCTCTTCTACATGTTTAACTAGTGTGATTTCTGTTTGTCTAAGTGGCCCCTGGCTGATACAGCATTATTGTATCCATTTGACAGTTGAGAAGGCTGAGGCTCACAGAGGTGAATATTCCAAAGGTCGCTGCTATCAAGAGCCCTGGGCTGACTCCAGAGCCCTTGCTATACTTCATATTAATGTTGCTAATCTACAGCAATAGATAATTGTGCTATATAATAAACAGCTCATTGTAGATTATGATGACGATAATTTGAAGTTGATGTCACCGTAGGAAGGTTCTACTTAACATCCTGGAAGGCCCCACCTGGTGAGCCAGCAGGGGGCGCTCTGTCCCTAAGGACCCAGACAACACTCTCACCCCCGGAGACAATAAGGCTAACAATGTCCGGCTTAAGAAGGACTGGGCAAGCACTTCATCCTAGAGACTGTAGGCTCCTTGAGCAGAAGAGACAGGAAGCAATGTCACATGTATTAAGCCCCGGAAACTGCATCAATTTAAATGTTACTACACTGGAGTTGCCCTGTTTGGAGCACATTGTCTAGGAGAAGGAATCCCAGATCCCTTCCTGCCCTCCTGCCGCCTGAGCCTGATTCCGCCCTGATGTTAATAGGACATTCTCTGGAGGAGGCCCCATTTGCCAGTGGACAGAGTCACTGAATGAAGGCTCCCTTGGGGTGTGGCGTGGCTGTCTTTCCAAAGCCCCTTGCTGTGAAGTGGCAACAGGAGTAGGGAAGGGCTGGCTGCTCCCTGAATACCTGACCACCCTACCTCTGCTTCCTCCCTTCCTCTCCAGCCTGCACCAGCCTTGCACTTGGCTCTGGGGGCTCCCTCCACCTTGTCCTCTGGGTACATCCTGACTTTTCCTCCCATCATAGCAGCAAAATTGGAGCTTCCAGCGTGAGCTCTGCAGTAGTAAACACTAGACCTCAGAACCTGTAAGCAGGTCTCATAGTTCAACTAACAGCAGAGAAAGGGGCAGCACCTGCCCAGCACAGCTCACCTCTTCTCCCTGCACCGGTGTTTGGAGACAACAAGCAATGATCCCTTGGCCTCCCGGTTACTTGTCATTGCCTCCTTTGTACGTCTACCTGCCTTGGAACTACGTCCAGGTAGAAGTGATAGGCCAAAGGTAGAATCTGGGTATTCCTGAATTCCCCTGGCCAAAATGCCATTTTAAAACATGATATAATATGTAACACATACTAAAGATGGCACATGATATGACATTATCAAGAATGACAAAGTGAATTCTTAGCAACCTACCACCCAACGTAAGAATTAGTACATTACACTCCCTGGGTATCCGTCTACATGTGAGATTCTCCTCCAGAGGTAACTTGAACTAGGTTGTTTTTGCTTCCATTCCTTTATTTCAAATACTAATTGATCATAATCGTATTTGTCCTTTAATTATTGGGTTGGCTAAAAAGTCCAGATATTTTTTTCCTGTAAAATAAAAGGTACATATTTCATTCTCATCAATAACTTTATTGATTTGGATATTTTGAGTATGTCAGCTGTCTCCCATGTTGTACAACGTTGATTGTTCTCAATTAATGTCTTGATTTGATCGCTGTCAACTTCAACTGGTCTACCTGACTGTGGAGCATCGTCCATCGAGAAATCTCCAGCATGAAACTTTGCAAACCACTTTGACACATTTGGTCAGTCACAGCACCGTCTCCACACACTGCACAAATCTTTTTTTTTTTTTTTTTTTTGCGTTTCAGTTGCGTTTTTGCCTTTCTTGAAATAATAAAGCATTATATGCCAAAAATATTGCATTTTTCTTCCATCTTCGATATTAAAATGGCCACACAAAAATTTACAATTTTGATACTTTTTAAAAAAATGCACGCTGATATGACAGCTATCACAGTACTGTCTAACAAAATTGTTTCAAATGAAGTGAAAGACAACTAAACGCTACTAGAGCCATCTTACAGGAAAAAAAACAAACAGATGAACTTTTTGGCCAACCCAATCCATTGACACTTTTCGAAAGTTCAGGCTCTCAACTTGGATTTGTCTTATTGTTTCCTCAAATTACATTAAGGCTAAATATTTTTGATAGCAATACTGTACACAGGTAGTGCTCTGTCCTCAGTACTTCCCATCAGAGGCTACCTGGTGTCAGTTTGTCCCATTATCGGTCATGTTAAGTTGGACCCCTTGGTGACAGTGATGTCCACCAGATTTCTCCTCTGGAAAGATATCATTTACCTTTTGTCCTTAATAACTAATCTGTGAGTAATAATTTGAGTCTATGTAAATATTGTTTACCCCAGCATTGTTTTACCAATGGTTTTTGCAGCTATTGATGATTTTTGCCCTTCTGTTCCCAGTATTTGATAGGAAGTAATATCTTTTTATTCCCAGTTAATAGCGATAAGGCAATCAAAAAGCTTCTTTTCATATTTCACCTTCATTCTGCAGTTTATTTTCTCTCAGCGTTTTGAAGATATTGTCCACCCTTTTCTGGCCTCCATTGTTGGTAGTGAGACGGCTCCTTTCTCACATTCCAAGGGAACCCAGAGCTCAGCAGAGCGACTGGAGCCAGGCCTCTGGCCCCGTCCGGCTCCCAACCATCCAGCCTGTCATCAGAATTTAAACTGACCCCAGGAACCAAAAGTAGTTGAAAGGCACAGCTAGCAACGCTTTACCTCCATAAGTTGGACTCCCTGTTGCTCATGGTATTAACTCTGGTTTCAGGCACTACCTTTTCAATTAAGACTCACACACTTGAAAATACCTCTGAACAGCAGGACACTGATTGAATTCAAGGTGCCAGGAAGCCAAATAGAAAAATACTAGTAAAACCACCGGTCCTTTTATATTGTAGTTAAATGCTTGAACGAACAACTATCGCACCTTCTTTAACATTCTATTCTGTTCCAAATTAACCTGGAATAAGCATAATAACATACTCTGTTTTTAACCGGCCCCATTAGGTATGGTCCACAGTGCTCTTTTTAAAAAAAAATATCCCCTCCTCACAGGGGAGAGCGTGAACGCAGTCCCCCACTGCTACAAATTATGTGGTCGAGTTTCCCACATTTGGGGAAATCGCAGAGGTCAGCGCATCCAGAGAGCAATGGATAAGCCTCGCCCAGGGAAAACCACCTTCGGGATCATGGTATCTTCCCTGCCAGGTAAGCGAAAAAAAAATTTTTTTTAAATCTTTCCTTTTTATTTATTTTTTAGGGAGAGGGGAAGGGAGGAAAGAGAGCTACATGGGACAGTTGCCTCTTGCATGCCCCTAACTGGGGACCTGGCCGAAACCAGGCTTGTGCTCTGACCTTTTCATTCGCAGGCTGGCACTCGACCCACTGAGCCACAGCAGCTGGGGCCACAGAGCTCTTGATTTGAGGCTCTAGTTTGCCCCTCAGCAGCGCTGTGGGTACACAATGAGGGTCAAGTCAAGTTTATAGGGTTTGTGAATGTTGAAAAGGGGGTTTGAATTATTCAAATGGATGCATATATTTTCAAATACAGAACCTCTGAACAAAAAATGTAATGATATATTTTAAATGCTCTCATATAATTGTGGTAAACCACTCAGTGAAAGACGGCCCCATTATTTACAAAGCACGTGGGCAATCGATATGCATTAGTATGGAACCATCCAAAGTGACTGTTCACTGAAAACAGTAGGTTGCAGAGTATTAGGGATGACATCTCTCTGTGTGCATGTGTATGTGTATATATTTTCTTGTAAGCATGGAATTCTTCTGGAAAAGGACCCTACGTCATCTCCAGAAGCAGAATGGCTGTGATGATAATCGCTAGCATGTCAGGTGCCTGCTCTCTGCCAGGCATTGCACCGAGCATTTTCTAAATGCCTTCATTTAATCTCCACAATCACCCTTGGAGGACGGTACTGCTATTACTACCTCTCCTTTACACACGAGGAAGCTGAAGCCAGGAGAAATGAAATAACGCAGCCTCAGTGCCCTGTATTAGCTGAGGTGCTTTTTTAAACCTTGAATCTGCATTACTTTTATCATAAAAAAACAGGCTCGTTCATAATTTAAAATCATTCTCTTAGATTTTGAAACCGAGAGGGACAGTGGGAATGTCCTGTCTCAACAAGTGAGTGCAAAGCCTGGCTGCGTCACTCCTGGCCAGGTGCCCTTTTCCTGGCAGCCTTGTGTGGTCAGAGACTGGTGGAGCTGTGGGTCGAGTTCAGCAGAAGCAAAAGCGCAGGAAGGAGGAAAAGTTGGTTGGAGGCCCTTGGGGAACAACCAACTCTGGTTTCCTAAGTGTGTGACTATGGGTGAGCTGACCCCACTGCCCACCACGGTAACATTAAAGAAGGCCTTTCAACTGAGGGGTAGTAGCGCTGTCCCCCAAGAGGTCTGAACAACTCAAGATTAGCTACTGGCTGCAGCCTTTTATCCAGTGCCCCTGAATAAACCTATTTTTTTTAAGGTTTTATTTATTTATTTTTAGAGAGGGGAAGGGAGAGAGAAAGATGGGGAGGGAAACATCAATGTATGGTTGCCTCTCATGTGCCCCCTACTGGGGACCTGGCCCACAACCCAGGCATGTGCCCTGACTGGGAATCGAACCAGTAACCCTTTGGTTCACAGGCCAGTGCTCAATCCACTGAGCCACTTCAGCCAGGGTGCCATTATTATTATTCAAAACTCGTTTTGATGCCAGACCTCACACTAACATTGTGACACCCACAATAGCCCATGAGCAACACCATCACCATATTAACAGCAAAGAATCTGGCACTTTGTGAAATTCAGTAACTTAAGTCCCACCGGAAACTGCAAGGTTAGGACTTGAGCTCAGGTCTGTCTGCTCCTGTTAACTCCCGCACTGGGCTTCCCATGGGTGAGCAGATGGTAGCCGGGTGTCGCAGGTCTCATGTGTTCAGCCCTCCCTTACTAATAAGCACCCTTCACCCAAATTGCGTAGCATACAAACAAGCGTACTGAAAGTTCAAGGCTCCTGCCTCATCAGCCAGGCCACCCTGCTCCGGGTCTTCTGTACTGAAGCAATGTTGAGCAAAGTGGAATCTGCTATCAGATTGCCCTATGGCCACCTGCCTAACAACCTCTGAAACTGCCCTGATTCTTGTTCCTGCGGCCTCCAGCCCAGGCCTATCTGTATTGATTGCTGTGTCCTGAGGTTTCTCCCTCTCCCCAGAATTCTGGTGCGTCAGACCAACCTGCCACCCACTGAACCCTAATTCTAATACTCAGGCCCATTGCACTCCAAGATAGAGCTTGCAAATGCGAGCGCTTGGCCGGGGCGCATCTTGGTAGTGTATCTCACGGACTGAATCTCGTGCCCTAGAAGTCTGGTGTCTTGAAGACTTGTTCCCAGGGCAGTTCCTAGAGAACTTCCTGATGCTAAAAATGATGGTGATGGGCAAACATGCACTCAGCTGGTCCTTGTCTTGAATACTGGGGGCCGCCCGGAGTTGTATACACGTCTGTGCACACACACCTACATCGGTTCAGACCTTGGTTCTCAGCCTGCTTCTGCCTGACACGCGCGTCCCACCTTTCTTCACACGACTGACTGTTACTTAATCCTGGAGGTTCAGCTCTGTTATCAGTCACATCCTCAGCCCCAAGCTGGGCTTCAGCTTTCCTCACACCAGCCCAGTGCACGGACATGTGTCCCCCGCTTTGGACTGCAAGTCTTGAAGGGCAGGGCCCACGGTTGGGTCCCCTGGCATTGCTTAGAGTCTCACCTGATGTCTGGCACGTCTGCAGGTGCTCAGAGCACATATGTCCCTCTTTTTAGGGGTCGTGTTCTCAGCCTCCAGGTGTTCTCTCCGTTGTGCCACAACAAGGCGCCCATTGAGCAGACTTGCCAGTCCCATAGCTGCCAGAACTTATAAGACTGCTGCCTATCTGAGGTTCATCTGCAAGAGAGCTGTCATTGAAACAGCTTCCAGGACAGAAAAATGACTTCTAGAATCCAACTTCTGAACTTGTGGCTGGATCCTTCCAGCTAATGACAGAAAATGGTGGAAGCCCTAATGTTCCCAGATGGGTGTGTTTACCAGGGTGAGAAACGCTAATTCTGTCTCTGGCCCCCAAAATGACATTCACTTTGGAGGAAAACAGAAAAAAAAAAACGGGGTAGTACAGCCAGCTAGGCTCAGTTATAATTCTCTTAAAGAGTGCTTTTTCAAAACAACGAAGGGGGAGACGGGGTCCGCCAATTTCACCCTGGAACTGTTGGGGGGCCTTTGCTATTCAGGAGACAAGGTGCCACTGTCACTGATTTTAAAACTTCAGAAAAGAATTTTAAGTGGTCAGTCTTTAGCGACATCACAAGGCAGGCCAAATGCGGGGAGCGCCTGAATGGTGGCAGAAGGCGCTTCCCGGGGGGAAGGGGGCAGGGAGCTGGCTCTGTGCTCTTCTGAGCATATAAGTAAGACTGTGCATGTGGCCCCATGGCAGCAAGAAGGATAATAGCTCACGTTTCCTGAGCTTGGCTTCTCGCCAAGCATGATGCAAAAACTCTCCCTCCCTTCTGTGCTTTGATCCAGCAAGTCTTTAAGGCGGACATTAAAATTATCCCCATTGACAGCTGAGGGAAAAAAACAAGGTTCAAAAGGTACGTTGTCCAAGGTGGCAGCCTCCTACTGCTTTGCAAACACATTCACCACTTTAAACAAAAATTGGAACTCTGGGGCCACACAACCAGGCCTGCCTTGGGGTGACTGCCCTGTCCTGTGTGCTGAGAATTCAGGTTCCTCCGGCGGGGGCCTCCCCAGGCAGTGGGGCAGACGTGCCTTTTACCCCCAGCAAACATTCTTCCACACAGTGCTCAAAACGACAGCCAAAGCAACAGAGTCATTAACTAAATGGGAGACCGGCCACCTTTGGTTGCAAGTGCAGCATTTTGAAGGCCCGTGAATGGCCCTGGCATGGACGCATCTCTGGGCCTTTAGTAGCACCTTCCCACGAAAGCTAGAGAGACAGCAAGGAGGGGGGAGAGTCCCTCTTTGTCAATCAGGAACGCCAGCTCCAGAGGCTGGTGCCGGGAGAGAACGCTGGCTGGCCCCGGAGCTCCGTTCTGTGACTCATCCATTCCCACAGCCCCTGCTTGGCATAGGCTGTTTGTGGAGCTCTGTAATTAGTTAATGAACTATCTGCATGACATTTCTCTCGTCATTCACCCAGCCTCATCCTCAGGGTGATAACTGTATTCGAGGTTATTTAAAAACATTATTGTATCCAGATAGAGTTTACACCAGCAGACAGCGTGATTAGTAACCATGCTATCCCTGGCGGAGCTCAGTGATGCTATAAACTGCCCAGTGAGTCGTGCAAAACAGATGCTCCAACAGCGAGCCTGTTCCCCCCACCTTGGCGGGCTTCTCTGCCAGGAACAAGCAACCCTCCGAGAGAGGAAGTCGTGAGAGCAACTTGTGGCCAGGATCCAGCTATCCTTGGTTTAGAACAGACTGTTTTCAAAGGAGCATCTCCACTAATTTGATCATTGTCATCTGATGTGAACTAACTCTTCCTTATCTTTACAAGAGAACATACTGCCATGAACCTTGGTCTGCCTTCCCTTACCACGGCTTTTGGAGATATTCGCGTGGTACACTTAGAGGCAGAGGTGTGGCTTACTGAACCTCTCCAAGCCTCCATTTCCTTGTCTGTCAATGGGCATCCTTGTGGCAACAGCACTGAGAGCCGACATTTCAGTGTTCACCGCGTGCCAGGCGCAGTTCCAAGCACTTGACTTGAATTGTCTCAGACTGTTCTCAGGAAATGGTTTGAGCCCTAATGCTCTCTGTGACGTACCGCTATCATTACCATATTGTGCCATGTGTGATGGGCACGTTTTTGCTCAAATTTTTAAGGGAAAAATAGGGATGCACATTATACATGGGTATAACGATTACATACCATGGGTATAATAATCCTGGGGATAACATGCACAAAAACATGGGTGCGCATTATACACGGCAACATACAGTAGGTACTGTACCTAGGTCTTCTTCTTCTTCTCACTTTTCATGTCAAGAAACCGAGTCACAGAGGAGGTCAGTGACTTCTCCAAGATCACCTCCCTACAAATAATGGAGCCAGGATCCAAGTCCAGGAGACGGATTCGAGACCCACGTGCTAACCACTATGCTACTCTGATTTTTTCATAAGGCGGTGAGGATGCCATGAGATGTCCCCAGTAAATACTTCCTGCGTGCCAAGTACTGCTCCAGGTGTTAGAGCGAAGGATAACGCCCTGTCCTCATGGGTGTCACATTCCAGAAGGAATATTATCCATTTAATGCTTTTAGTACAACATTCAGGTCAAGGCCAGTGTTTGGTTTGGTTGTGAGGGCTTTAGAAGTTTCTGCATAGTAACTTCATAATAAATTTTAATTATTTTTTATGCACATTTTAATGCTCCTACTAGATTATAAATTCCTGGAAGGCAAGATTAATTTCTCCTTCATTTCTCTATGTCTTCTAACTCCTTATATATGGTGGGAAGTCAGTAAATAGTTGTTGAATAAGAAAACCTATTGATCCAGCATGTACATGGAAGAAGCGTAAAAAGTGCTTAATCCATGTATGAATGCAGACATTGTTAATGCAAAGTTCACCTATAGCTGTAAGTATATCTGAGATATAGAATTACATGTCAATTGCTAAGAGGATCACATGGGATGTACATGAAAAGCTCTTTGAAAACTGTAACACATCAAACATATGCCATGTGTTATATGTTATACGGGGGGGAGGGGGAGAGAGAGCTTTCTCTCCTATGCTTCCAGTGGAGCAGATGTAATCCCAGGACATAAACTGCCCCCAGTATGTGAATGGAAACCCACAGACCACACAAGGCAGCAGTGAGCAAATAGCAAGTATTTTCACACAAGCCAACACAAGGAATTTTTATTGTAAAGAAACAAAAAGGTGTATTAGTTATCTATCGCTGTGTAACTTATTACCCCAAAGTCTGGTAGCTTAAAACAATAGCAAACATTGATTATCCCACACAGGTACCAGGGGTCAGGAATTTGGGAGCAGCTTAGCCGGGCGATTTTGTCTCAGTGTCTCACGCAGTCTAAGTGTCAGCCAGGTCTGCAGCCTTCCGGAGGCTTGACTGGGGCAGGAGGGCCACACCCCAGGTGACTGGCTCCCTCGCTGGGGCTGGTCGCAGGCGGGAGGGCTCAGCTCCTCCCGCCAGGGACCTCTCCACAGGCTGCTTGAGTGTCTTCGCAGCATGGTGCCTCCCCACTGTGAGAGCCCTTCGAGAGACCAAGCAGAAGCTGCAACATCTTTTATGTTCTCTCTTGGAAGTCACAGACGGTCTCTTCTGCAAATCCTGTTAGTCACACGAGTCAGCCTCATTCAATGTGGGAGGGTGAGTCTATACAGAGCAAGTACCTGGAGGCCACAGCCATGGGTCTTGGAGCCTGGCTACCACAAAGGCGAATGGGGGCGAAGAAGCCAAGAACAGTGGCCACAGCCCAGCCAGGCCTCCGAGAAGGAATCCCAGAGCCAAGGCAGTTCCGGGTGCGTTAGTGGCAGGCATTCTTAAGTCTTCCCCCCTGAGCTACCCCCTTCACATGACTCAGCCATACCCCTCCTGTCTTCTCCTGTCAGTTCTTTCCATGTTTCTTACCTTACATTCCCCAAAGCAGAGCCTGATGGCTCGGTTCATCTTTTTCCCTATGTCGTCCATCACAGGTCACACGCTGGCCTATGGGTTGGCTTCCTGGGTTCACTCCTAGCTCAGACATTTGGGGACGCAAGGTTCACATGGTCCAAAACATTGACGCCCTAGCACAGGGTTGTGGTCAGGACAGTCTTGCTAAGACGAGACAATGGGTGGGACAGAACTCAAGGAGCGTAGCCCACCCAGGATAGCGGCTGCTTGCCAGATACGCACCGGGATGAGGGCCGCAGGTGGGCAGAAGGAAGAAAAATGAAGGCAGATAAGCTGATCCCTGGCCTCTCTGTTTAGAGAGAAAGACAACCAAAACAAAATAATTATAATGTATGTATAATAATCCTATACTAGAAGTATCTGGGCAGACGGGCAAGACTCCTTAAGGAGACTTCCACCAGGGTCTTGGAGGGTGAGGTAGAGAGGACCGGGGTGAAGAGAAGAATTTCCAGCAGGAAGGAACCCACACCGGCTATTTTGGGAGAAGGGGAGACACTGGGGGGGGGGGGGACTAGGGGGCAGGAGGGAGGGGAGAAAAGCTGGCAAGGCTGCCTGGGGCGACACCGTGGTGGGGTTTGCAGGCTCAGTGACGGACCTGGGCTCTTTGGAGAGCAGTGGGTCTGAACTGGGAGTGAGAACTCAGCCCCAAAGCAACCCTGGAAGGGGGTGAGGTCCACCCTTCCCCTTCAGATCCTAGTTTAAAGGGGCCAGGTGAGATGTGAGGCTAGCTATGACAAAAAACCGTCCATTCTTATGAGGAGACTAACAGCTTTTCCTTCACTGTTTCCTTTCATAACGATCCCTACAAACATAATCCCTCAGGCTTTTAAATTAAGCAAAGCTTTATTCAGCAACAGGATGGCACATTTGCATAATGAAAGAACTTATTTATTTTTAAAATATATTTGACTGATTATGTTATTACAGCTGTCCCGATTGTTCCCCTTTCGTGCCCCTCCACCCAGTGCCTGCACACCCTCCAGCAATGCCCCCCTTAGTTCGTGTCCCTAGGTCATGCATGCAAGTTCTTTGGCTTCTCCATTATCTGTACTATTCTTAACATCCCCTTGTCTATTTTGTACCTACAAATTATGCGTCCTAATCCCTTCACTTTTTTCCCCATTCTCCCCCTTCCCCTTCGCAGCTGATAACCCTCCATGTGATCTCTGTATCTATGATTCTCTTCCTGTCCTGGTTGTTTGCTTAGTTTGTTTTTTAGATTTAATTGTTGGATAGTTGTGAATTTGTTGCCATTTTAATGTTCATAGTTTTGATCTTCTTTTTCTTAAATAAGTCCCTTTCACATTGTATGTAATAATGGCTTGGAGATGATGAACTCCTTTAGCTTTACCTTCTCTGGGAAGCACTTTATCTGCCCTTTCATTCTACATGATAGCTTTGCTTGACTGAGTAATCTTGGTTGTATGCCCCCTGCTTTTTATCGCTTTGACTATTCCTTGCCAGTCTCCCCTAGCATGTAATCAGCTGACGGTCATATGGGAACTCCTTTGTAGGTAACTGCTTTTTTCTTGATGCTTTGAAGATTTTTCTCTTTATCTTTAACCTTTAGCAGTTTAATTATGATATGTCTTGGTGTGGTCCAACTTGTTTGGGACTCTCTGCTTCCTGGACTTCTTTGTCTATTTGCTTCACCAAATTAAGGAAGTTTTCTTTCCTTGTTTTTTCAAATAAGTTTTCAATTTCTTGCTCTTCCTCTTCTCCTTCTGGCATCCCAGTGATTCAGATGTCGGTATGTTTGGAGATGTCCCAGAGGTTTCTTAGACTATCCTTGTTTTTTTGAATTCTTTTTTCTTCTTGCTGTTCTGATTGAATGCTTATTTCTTCCTCATGTTCCAAATCATTTGAATCTCGGCATCGTTCCTTCCATCGCTGGCTCCCTGTAGATTTTCTTGTATTTCACCTAATGTAACCTTCATCTCTGCCCAGGTCTTTTTTATGCCGTTGCCATACTCAATGAGTTGTTTGAGCATCTGATAACTAGTGTTTTGAATTCTGCATCTGTTAGGTTGGCTATCTCCTTGTCATTTAGTTGTTTTTCTGGGGTTTTGTTCTGTTCTTTCATTTGGGCCATATTTCTTTGTCTCCTCCTCCTTCATTTTGGCAGCCCCCCTGCGTCTGTTTCTGTGCATTAGGTAGAGCTGCTTTGACTCCCTATCTTAGTAGCGTGGCCTATTGTAGAAGAGGCACCTGTAGATTGTGTGGGGTGGAGCCTTAGGTATTCTCCAGGGCAAGGCAACCCACTTCACCACTTCGTGGCTCTGTGCGGGGGAAGGGTTTGGAGAGGGGATGATGCCGCTGCCTGGCTTCTGGAGGTTTTCCCGGCACTCGCCCTGTTTCCAGTCACTTCACTGACCCTCTGTATGTGACTGGTGCCCTTCCAACTGTCGCCCTGGTGCTGAATCCCAGAGGGGGTGTGCCTGTGGAAGTTCTAAGTCCACGTGGGCCCTCAAAGCAGAATCACCTGAAAATTCAGTAGTTTCTTCCACTGCCCCAACCCCCACTGGTTTTTACAGCCAGAAGTTTTGGGGACTTATCTTCTTGGCACTGGAACCCTGGACTGTGTGGTTTGGCCTGGGGCTGGGATCCTTCACTCACGAGGTCGGCTTCCTGGTTTTTATCCGCCACACATGAATGTGGGGGTGCCGCTCTGTGCCACACTGGGTCTCCGCACCCCTCCACCTGTCTCTGCCTCTCTGCCCCTCCTACCCGCCTCGATGAATGTGGCTTCTTTAAGTCCTTGGTTGTTGGACTTCCACACAGCTCGATTTTCTGACAGTTCACGGTGTTATTTGTTTTGAGTTCTGGTTGTAATTTTTTCTGTAGTTGTGCGAGGAAGCAAAGCATGTTTACCTATGCCTCCATCTTGACTGGAAGTCCTCATAATGAAAGGATTTAATCAGAGACCTAAGAAAAGTCTCGCTGTGGCCTCCTCATCAAATAACTTATCCTCCTACAACTTCCCAACTAATTCAGAAAATAGTGTCCAGAAAAGAAACCCTTTTTAGAAGGTCAGGCCCTACCAACAAGCAACTTATAGCAGACTCAAGATTCCTGGGTTAGTGAGCAAAATCCAGATATGCTAGTTGCAGGTTTTATTATTTAAATGTCCTACGGCCAATTGCATGTCTCACAGACCACCTTTGTAGAGTGACTGAAGAGGCCAAACAAGCACCTGAGCTTTCCCGGGGAGAAATGGTTGCTTTGGTGAAGCCTGGCCTTGGGTTGGAAGACCACAACGCTGCAGAGATCCCGGAAGCCACATGCCCTTACCCAGCCGGCCCACCTGGGCTCCTGTCCAGGCTCAGACACTTCCAACTGCGTCCTTAGGTAAGCTGCTTGAGCCTTGTGTACATCTGCTTCTTGTGAAATAGGGACTTGGTCTGTTCAGGCTGCTCGAACACAATAGCACAGGCTGGGTAGCTTATCATCAACAGAAATTTTTTTCTTTCAGTTCTGGAGGCCAAAGTCCACGATCAAGGGACCAGCATGGTCATGGTCTGGTGGAAGCCCTCTTCCTGTTTCACAGCAGGTAACTTCCCTCCTCCTTACAGGGTAGGAGGCCTCAGGGGCCTCTCTAGAGCCTCCTTTATAAGGGCACTAATCCCATTCATGAAGGCTCCACCCTCGCGACTTGAGCACTTCCCAAAGGCCCCACCTCCTAATACCATCACCTTGGAGGGGGTAAGATTTCAACACATGAATTTGGGGTGGGGGAGCACAAACATTCAGACAGACTAGAGCAGGGGTAACACGAACACCTCCTTCTCAGAGTTCTTGTGATGATCAAGTCAATTAATTCCCATAGAAGATGAGAGCTTGGCAAGTAGAAAGCTCCATAGAAGTGTTTGCTGTTATTATTATTACTTTAGTGTAATCAGGGGTGTCCAACACGCGGCCTGCGGGCCACATGCAGCCCAGGACGGCTGTGAATGCGACCCAGCACAAAATCGTAAATTTACTTAAAACACTATGAGATTTTCTTTGTGATTACATGTATGGCGCAAGACAACTCTTCTTCTTCCAGTGTGGCCCAGAGATGCCACAAGGTTGGACACCCCTGCCTATAAATTAATTGATTTGTAAATTTTCTCCAATTAAGCTGTACCTGCAACAACTTTTCATTTTGCGTTAACAGTCCCAGCCATAATAATTGTCACTAATCATCTAGTTGGATTGCGATCATGCAGGTGCATGCTTTTCCCGGCTTTCAATATGCCTTTACCAGGCTGGCGCTGTGGGCCTGGAATACTTTATAGATTCCCAGGGGCCAACAGCTTATAAACACTGTGAAGGCAAATACCGACTGTTCCAGTTCTCCAGCCAGTCTTGGTATCTTGTAGCCAATCAACAGCATGGCATTGCTATGGGTAATGGAAAGGTTTTGAATAAAATTAATCTGGGAAACAAAGGAATTTTGGAAAATCAAAACAGGTTTTTTCCAGGCTGGGTTAAACTCTAGCTTCTGCCCTGTAAGAACAACCCTAAAACATGAGAAGAACGGCCAGATTAAGACTCACTAAATGGAATGCTTGATTTACACGTGAGTTTAAAATTTAAAACACATTTTCAAACAAGGGTATATTTTATATATTTGCATACTTTAAACTTATTAACTTTTAAAAATATAAACATGAACAAAGGGAATGGTGCTAATTACTCCCCTTTATTTATTGAGAATAATGCTTCTTTTTGTTAGTGTAAAGTGAGAAAAGCGAAACCAGTTTTGCCTGTCAGTCTGAATGGCTGCTGCCCAGTAGAAGAATGTGATCTTTAAACACAAACAACAGCCCCCAAAATCATTAATCTGGGGTGGCCAAGTTTCCAGAGGGATCTAAGGAAAGAAATGAAAAGGGCCCTTCAAATTTAACAACCCAGTTTGCATACGATGGAAATGGCTCAAGACGTGCTCTGGGAAGTTTGTTCCCTGTGCCCTTGAAGGGGAAAGAAAGCTGTGTATTCACGCACAGCAGCAGCCAGGGACTGTGGGCCCAGCAGCCGAGAGATGGCACAGAAACACCGAAGCAGGGAAAAGCTCTCAGTTTAGAAGACTTTCCTGAATCAACTAGACACTTCCAGAAAGCAAGGAAACATGTGTCTGTCTACTTGACCTTTGCATTTCAGTCCCTAACACACAAGAAGTAAATGCTCAATCAATATGCCGGTTCAACAATAAGGAAAGATCTGGTAACGCGGCATTGATAGTGTATTACATTTTACAGTTAACAGTGATTTGAAATTATTTTATTCACATCTGGTCCCTGGAAGAGGGGACTACAGATGTTCTGCTTTCTGTTTTTCTGCACTGTCTGAATTGTTTATATTTTTTGAAATGCAATGTAATAAAATTATTTCTCCCTTGGGGGAAAAGTAATTCTCATAACCATCATCACCAATTTCTTGACCCCTTTTGAAACAATCAAAGAATTAATTATGCCATAGATTACTGTTCAACAGGAGGACGAAGTAGATTTAATCATCCCACAAATATTTATTCTACACCTACTTATTGATCTATGTAGGCACGAGCAATACATGCTCAGAAAACACCAGCTTATGGCCTAAGAGGAGACAGGCATTAAACACATACTCCCACTAACAAGTGTAAATTGCATCTTCAGGATTAATCCCCTGATCGGGACAAACTCCACACATTTCCTCCTGCTGTTTCCCCGCATAGAAGAGCCTCTCTCCTTCTTCCATCTATTCAAACTTGACGTGGCTTCGGAATCCTGCTGAAGTCTCTAGCTCCCACTCAAGGCCTCCCTGGCTGCTGAGGCCCTCCCTTCCTCCCTCCTCTCGGCATCCCTGTCATCTTGTGCTAAATTAGATACTGCCTAGAGGATTATGCAGCTCACTAGGAGTTGTTTTAGTCAGAGAGAGCAAGAGTGAGAGCAAGAGAGGGAGATATTAAGGAGTTGGCTCATGCAATTATGGAGGGGCAAGTCCCACATCTGCCGGGTAGGTGAGCCGGCTGGGGACCCACAGAAGAGCTGCAGCCTGGGTCCAAAGGCAGTCTGCTGGCAAAATCACTCTTGCTCAGAGGACATAATCTTTGTTTTATTAAGGTCTCCAACTGATTGAACGAGGCCCACCCAGAGAGGGCAATCTGCTTACTTAAAGTCCTCCCATTTAAACTTTAATCTCATTCAAAAAAATCTTCACAGAAACATCCAGAATGTTTGACCGAATATCTGAGTACCATGGCCAAGTTGACACATAAAATTAAGCCTCACAAGAATCTTATTTTGCTAATTAGGACCACCACCTTGGAAGGCAGGGGTCAGCTCTACCATGTCTAAATCGTCCCACAGGCTAAGCTCAGTACTTATTGTCAGGAGGTGTTTAATAAATCCCTCAAAATGTGGGGGAATAGGACAGCAAGACTTGACAGACCCTCTGGAGGCAACCTCCTGCACCTCTGGAAACAACAGAAGAGGTGTGACCAACATCTGCCTCATCCCCCGGCTGCCAGACACATGGCAGCAGAAACCCCGAACACATAACCCTGATTCTTTCTCTGTTCTGCAAACAACTCTTCAACCATGCTCAGTCATCCCTTTCCAGGTAATAACAGGTTTAGACAGAAATGTCTGTTCACTTAGCTTGAACTCAGCACAGCCCTAGCCAGTGAAGAAAAGACAAAAGAACAACACAAAAGCATGTTGTGGTCTAGGAAGGAATTTCTGCCCCGGTCTCTTACCATCTTTTTATGACATATATGTGTATACCTATTTCAATTTTTCTCTTTCTCCTGAGCCTATTAATAAGTCATGCAACAAGCTCCCACCTCTTATCCGTCCCCTCCCCCCAATCAAGCCACCGGGCTCAGAGGAGGGGCTTAGTGCTTTCTCAGCCAATTCACAGTCTCAAATTTGCAATTCTAAACCCAGAATCTCATTTCTAGGCTTCCCCTAAATTCCAGCACAGGCTGTTGCTAAGGCAGGAGGGTGAGGTAGGCCTGGGCCAGAAATCTCAAGCAACTGGAGAGGTGATAGGTCCTGAAGGCCTATTTCAATATCAGTCTCCGCAATTTTCAGGTGCCCCGAAATTATCCAGTGCCCTTTTTCATTCAGTCTTCTGCATCCGTAAAAATCCTTGTCATTCTTCCTCAGTCCCCGTCGAAAGATGGGCAAAGGATAGGTACAGACTGTTCAAAGACGAGGAATTCCAAATGTCTCTTAAGCACACGAAAAGATGCTCAGTTATGCTCATCATAATAGGAATGCAAATTAAAGTACATAGGGAATATATCAGATTGGCGAAGATCAGATGTTAGTGAACACAGTCTGGCGGGTTCTGGGGAGGCGTGTGCTGTGAAGGCTGCTGGTGCAAGGCCAACCTTGTCTGACCTCCTTGGAGAGCAATTTGGCAAAATGTCACACATTTTAAAATGCACTAGTTCGATGACCAAGCACTTCCATGTCCAGGTAATAGAGGTACTCCTCCATTCAAGCAAAATGTCACGTGCCCAAGGATGTACATTTTGGCATTGTTCATAATAGCTGAAGACTAGATAGCTCTTAATAGGGGACCAGTTAAATGATGGACTCCTATACGGCCACTCAGAGGAATAAGGAAAGTCTGTATGGACTGATGTGGAAAATTTCACAGGGGTATTTTTCGGTGACAAGGAGGATGCTGGCGCATACGGTGCGCGAGCATTTGTGAGTGAAGGATGTGCTCATCTATATTGGCAAATGCATGTAGGAGCCTGGAATAATACCCAGGAACCTGGGGGTACTGGCTATCTCTAGAGCAGGGAGCGGGGAGGCTCAGAACACTAGGAGGAGGGAGATTTATTCTTAACTGAGTACCTAACATGGGTTGAATTAGGACCCACAAAATTCATATGTTGAAGTCCTAACCCTCAACATCTCAAAATGTGACCTTATTGGAAATATGGTTATTGCAGGTGTAATCAGTTAAGATGAGGTCTTGGAGGAGTACGGTGGGCCCCTCACCCAGTATGACACGTCTCTTTGCACAAAAGGGAATTGGCACACACAGAGAACACTCTGTGAAGATGAAGGCAGAGATTGAAGTGATCCTCAGTGAACCGCTAGAAGCCAGGAGGTAGGCAGGGAGCACATTTTCCTTTTACAGTCCTTAGAAGGTGCCAACCCTACAGGTGCCTTGACCTTGAGATAATAAATTTCTATTTTTCTAAACCAACCAGTTTGTGGCACTTTGGTACAGTAGCCCTAGCAAACTGATCCGGTGTCCTTTTGTGCCTTTTGACTTGTGTATTATACATCTGTATTACCAGTTAAAACTTTTTTCAGCGCAGATGTCCAATCCTACCTGAAAGCTTCCCTGATTCACCAGGCTGGGCTGATGGCTCCTTTCAGATTCCAAGAACATTTTACCTCCACAACAGCTTTTACCAGTTTGTAATATAATTGAACTCTTCACAGGGCTCCTGTCTCCACAAAAGGGGTCAAGCCTACATGCAGTTCCTTCATCATTATGGTCCTTGAGCCTGGCCCGCAAATGTTTGCTGGAGTGAATGAATACGGTTTGTTCGACATTTTTTTATTGCCTTCCTACATTTCTATCAGTATTTATTGATTTTGGGTTTAAAAAGCTATCAGTTGGTTTGTGTCTAGTCTGAGTGACATGACTGAAACTTGACCTTAAGATTTGGAGGAGAGATGGAATAAAAAAATCTCTTAAATGCACATTTAAGAGTTTCATTTCAAATGAATTGAGCGTTTGGTACTATTCAGGGGAGATAATTCTTTAAACAGAAAGAGGGTTGATTTTCTGCCTGGTGGGAAGATGAGGAATCAAGAAATTCTTCCTCTTGGAGCTACATGCTTGATGAGGAACAAATGGAAGAATCTGTCAATCTTGCTCCAAAGGGTGGTTCTTGCTGTGGATTACAGAAGTGACATTTGCGTTGGGCGATAAAGATGGATAGTCAGGCTGCTCTATTTTTTTTCCTGGGCTGCCTTAACAAAGTACCACAACCTGCGGTGGGGGCGAGGGACAGGGGTGTCTTAAAACAACAGGAATTTGCTGTCAAGTTCCAGAGGCCAGGAATTGAAATCAGACTGTCAGCAGGGCCGTGTTCTGCTGGGAGAATTTAGGAGAGGATCCATTCTTGCCTCTTCTATCTTCTGGTGTTTGCTGGCAATCCTTGGCTTGTAGGCACATCACTCCAGTTTCTGCCTCTGCTAATACATGGCGTTCTCCCTGTGTGTGTGACTCTGTGTTCAAATTTTCCTCTTTCTATAAGGACACCAGTCACTGGATTAGGGCCTAGCCTAATCCAGTATGACATCATTTTAACGTGATCACATCTGCAAAGTAAGGTCACATTCTGAGGTTCCGGGTAGATATAAATTGGGGGGGAATATTATTTAACTCATTACTGCTGTTGAGCTAGGACTCACTGAGGACAGAGAAGTAACAAAGGGCAAGGGAATATTTAACCTTGTAATTAAGTACATGCTATGGAATCAGACAGACTTGGTTTCTAATCCTGGTTCTACCTGCTGGTCAGCCGTGTGAACTTGGGCAAGTTACTCAACATCTCTAAGCCTGTTTTCTCAGGTATTAAGCCTTCATTGCTCAGGAGCTATGTAAAGGGCTTAATGCCCTTCGGGTTGCTGGGTTGAAATAAGCAAGATCAGCTCCTGGCATGCTTAGTCCAAGGCCTTATTTTTTTTTTTTAAATTAGCTTTTTAATGCTAGAGTCCCTACTTCCACTGCTCCTGCTTTCTTTCAGGAAAGAATGTAGACAGTGAAATCTCCAAACAGGATAGTTTATGATTAAAGGCCCTGAGGCCTGGTACAAGATGTACCTGCCACAGGAGGTCAGAGAGCACAGGGTAGATGGAATTCAACTTTTAATAATAAACAGATGCAAACTTAGTGCTCTAAACTGAAACTCTGCAGCTAAGCCATATTAATTTCTCTCTCACCTTCTCCCAGGGTGTATTTCTAGAGTTTATCATTGAGGCCTCCATAGTATAACCAGAGCAGACAACTCCTATTTCCCCCTCTGTTCTAGCTCCCACGGCTGAGGCCACACTCTCCCAATGCACTTAACCATCAGGACATTAGAGAGAGGCCATAGCGTCCATTCAGGTGGACCTGGCCTCCCATTGTCTAGGCTGCCCGCAGTGGAAAGGTCTCCTTGGGAGGTGGTGGCAAGTGAACCTGTGCATGGCCTTGTATATTCATCTCTGATGACATCTTGGAGACAAACCAGAACAACTTCAGCTAATCAGAATTTTGCATGGGTTGGGGAGAACTAGCTGTTCTCCGATAGCAGCTCATGTGTTCCATCAGAAATGGATTAAATCATGCAGAGACTGAAATCTTTGGGGTGCTATTTTCTTTGAGAGCTCACCACCATAGCTGGGCTTGAGCCCCCTCTCTGGGACCTGCGCTGTGCATCGGCCAGGCCTGTCCACGTCATTGATAGGGCTGACTGCCGTCTTCCACAGCACCTGCAGCCGCCTTGTTTCCTAGACGCTGAGAAAAATTATGTGCGCACAGCTTTGGTTCTGAGTTGTAGCTTTTTAAATGTTTTCCTTGGTGGCGAGTAGAACTAAGTCCATTGACTCACTTATTACATATATTTTTTTAGAGAGAGGGGAAGGGAGGGAGAAAGAGAAGGAGAGAAACATCAACATGAGAGGAAAACCTCGATCGGTTGCCTCTCGCACACGCCCTGACCGGAGACCGAATCGGCAACTGAGACAGGTGCCCTGACCGGGAATCCAACCAGCGACCTTTCGCTTTGCGGAACGATGCCCAACCAAGCCACGCGGTTCAAGGTGAGTCACATATCATATTTACTGAGTGCCTGGTTAACAGCATGGGCTCTAGGACCAGTGGAGTAAATTCATCCCATCTCTGTAAATCATGAGTTTTTGTGACACGGAGCAAGTTACTTAGCATCTCTCAACCTTAATTGTTTCGTCTCTAAAGGGAGAATCATACTAATACCTACCCATACAGCGGCTGGCTGAGGGGATGTTTCCAGACTTGGGTCCTCGGGAAGCTGACTGTGAGACAGAAGTGAGCAAGCAGGACTTTGAGGGAATTCTCTTAACAGCAAAACCAGTAAAATGGAGAGCAGGAGGCCGGAATGGGCAGCAGGGAAGCTGAGCTGCGTCGCAGTGCCAAAGAAAGCAGCAGCCAACCCCAGAGGGCGCTCTGGAGCTGGGAGAGCAAGGGAGCCAGATTCTCAGTTGGACCAAAAGGACAGGGCCATTGTGCCAGAGGGCCAGTGTAGATCAGTCACTGGATGCAGGTTCCACAGGAAGTTGAGACCTTGGCTAAGGCAGTTTTCTTCAACTGAGCCAACCTCCACACGACAGCTGAGATTTGTGTTCCCGCAGTGTTTCCAGCATCTGGGTGAATAAGTCCTTCATTGCTCAAAGGGGATCACAGCCTCCACCACAAAGATTAAATGAGATAATCCACATAAAGTAACTGATAATCCATAACACAGTACTTGGCATGCAGTAAATGATTAATAAATGGTAGCCATTACAATTGTTGTTGTTCTAACTTATTTACCAGGCATTGTGCCAGAGGCTGGGGACACAGTGGCAATCAAGATTCTTCTGTTCTCAAGAAACTCAATCCATAAGCTAATCAGATCCTCAAATAAGCTATTGCAAGGCAGTACGCTTAACAGGGTGGCCCAGGATTTGCATGGGGGCATCAAGAAGGGGGACATGACCCAGACTAGGAAGGTGAGAGAGAGTGATGTTGAAGGTGATGCCTGGACATGAAGAGGAGTCAGCCAGGCAAAGGCCGTGGGAGGCGTGGTGGGTAGGGGAGCAGGTGGAGGAAGCAGCGTGTGTAGACAAGAGGAAGCACAGTGCGTGCAGGATGCAGTTTAGTAGGGCCAGCACGGGGTGTGCTCCAGGGAGAGGGGAGGAAGGGTCTCATGCACACCAGGCCAAGAGCATGGACTTGGATATAGAGCAGGCAACACAAGCCATTAATACATTCTAACCAGAGAAAGCACAATGCCCATTTGTGCTTGAAAACGTCAGTCAGCTGCCATGGCAGCAATGGATAGGACCTGGACAAGATTAGAAGCTGTTGCCAGGTCCAGGTGAGGGATAAGGGTAACTTGGACAAGGCTGGTGGCACCGAAGGAGGAGAGAGCAGTGTCAAAAAAATATTGAGGAAGTAGAATCTACAGACTTGGTGATGATTGGATGGGAAGAGAAAAACAAAAATCCAGGGTCCTGTTTAAGTTTCTGATCTGGGAAAATGAACTCTGGAAGGCCTGGTATCTTAGTCCAATCAGGCTGCTATAGCAGAATACCACAGACTGGGTGGCTTAGGAACAACAGAAATGTATTTCTCCCAGTTCTGGAGGCTGGGAAGTCTGAGATCATGGCACCAGTGGACTCAGTGTCTGCTGAGGTCCCCACATCCCAGTTCATAGATGGCTGTCCCCTCACTCTGTCCTCATGTGGTGGAAGGGGCGAGGGAGCTCTCTGACTTTTTTTTTATAGGGCACTGCTCCCCTGTGCGAGGGCTGGACCTCCTAAAAGCCCCACCTCCTAATACCATCACATTGGGGAATAGGTTTCAACATAAAAATTTTGAGAGGACACAAACATGCAGTCTACTGAACTTAGGAAACGAGTGTCCTAAGGACTAGAGAGAAAAAAAAAATCTGTTAAGGACAGACATGCTCCTCCTTATTCAGCACCTGCCAGCTCTCCAAGGCTTATGGCTGCATGCTGGACAAACCCATTTGAAGCCCCTGGGGGAGTACAGCTCTCAGAATCTCAGATGCAGCAAAATTAACCCCAGAGGAACCTACTTCCTGCCCGCTTTTGTCTGGGAGGGAGGAAGGGTGGGGAGGCCCAGCAAAGGATGTTCTCAGTGTTGTCGTTGTAGTGGGAAGCAAAGAAGATAGAAATAAAAAACTCACTTTGGAGTCAATCTTTGGTACACATCCGTATTTATTGAGTATGGGCTCCGGGCCCAGCCCTGTGTTCAGGGCTTTAGATATAGGGAAGAATAAGATAGATACTGACCAGTGAACTTGAGGGTCCACCTCTTTCAATAATAATACTTCTTATGGTAAATTAGTGCACTGGCATTTGGGTTTATGCATCAGTCTCTTGTGGGTTTGGTGATCTGAGTCAGTCCCTGGGGCTTAACCACCTCTGTATTTTTGCAAAACTGAGTGTTGGGACTTCAGGGCTGATGAGTAGACCTATGTGAATGGGAATCATGCCACTGGAAATGATCTGCACGCCTCTCTAGCATCTGCTCCAAAAGGGGTAATTTGAGGTTACTGTTAGAGACAAGAGGTGTTGTCTCTGAGGCTTCCAGCATAGTCTCTGAATTTGAGTTGGAAAATTGAGCCCACTTATCAGTCCAAGGCAACTTCTCAAATGTTTCTGGGGATGAGAATGAGCCTAGGGATCTAAAATGGAACCTCCCATTCTTCCTCTGAGGGCATATTCCCCCTCCCTCAACCCTGTGCTTGGTTGAGGTTACAAGACCAACCACCACTGAATCAACCACAAAAAAAAATTTTTTTCATTTCAATTTGGTCCTTACTTCTCAAATGGAGGTCAAGGTTTAACATAGCGAGAACCTCTGCCATAAAAAGGACCAAAACCCAAAAGAATGTGAAACCTTTACAGTCGTTTGCTGCAATGATAGTTTCTATGACTGAGACACAAGGTTCAGGAGTGTAAAGCCATGTGCTGCTGCAATCTTTCATTCTTCTAGGTTTCAAAAGGAAGGCAGGTGAATTTCCATTTGCACTTCCATTTTCCCCCTGAGTTCTTCAGTGTCAGATCAACATTCCAGAACCCACAAGAAAAAACAAAGTGATTAAAACGTACCGAGACACACCAGTATTCCGATTATCACTACAAGAGGGAGCAAACAGGGTAGAGGTTGGGCGAAACTCGTTTAAAACCAGCGACTTTAAAGGTTAACAATGACTTTGTTTTTACACGCAGGAGTCGCCGCCAGCACGCCGCGCGCGGACTCCAGTCCCGGGAATGCCCGCGCGGCTCCAAGAAGAGGGAACCAGTCTGAAAACCGAAACCGGTCTGGGACACACAGACGACGCCCGCAGCCGCAGGCGGATCTCGCGGGTGCATCCCGGCCCCCGCCCCGCTCACCGCCGGGCAGCCCGGGCGAGGTGCAAGGAGGGAGAAGTGGAGGAGGGGCGGCCGCGCGGAGGCCCCGCCCCGCCCCGCCCCGCCGGGCCACGATTATAGCCGATGACTCAGGGCGGAGCTCCGCTTCCAATCCGCGCCGCCGCCAACTTCTCTGGATGGGACCAGAAGTTTCTAGCCGGCCAGTTGCTACCTCCCTTTATCTCCTCCTTTCCCCTTTGGCAGCGAGGAAGCTATTTCCAGACACTTCCACCCCTCTCGGGCCACGTCACCCCCTCCTTTAATTCATAAAGGTGCCCAGCTCCGGCTTCCCGGACACGTCGGCGGCGCGTACGGCTCTTGCTCCGGCCGCGGCCCGCGAGCGACTCGGCGCCTTGAGGCCCCGCACCCCGTGACCCGGCACCCCACGACACCGCACCCCGCCGGCCTCCTCTCCGGGCCGACTGCGAGCCAGCATGAGCGCTGCCACCCACTCACCAATGGTGCAGACGGCATCCGGCAACAGCGCGGGTGACCGCGACCCCCTGCCCCCCGGTTGGGAGATCAAGATCGACCCGCAGACCGGCTGGCCCTTCTTCGTGGATCACAACAGCCGCACCACGACGTGGAACGACCCGCGCGTGCCCCCCGAGGGCCCTAAGGTGAGCCAGGCCCCCCATCTCGACGGCGAGCGGCGGGGCAGGGCGTGGGAGTGGGGGGCGTACAGCTGGGCCGGGCTGGGCTGCGGGGACGTGAGGCGCCAGGTGCCCGCCGCACCCCACGCCCCAGCCCCGGAGGTCGGTGAAGGCCACCAGGGGCGCCTGGACCTCCGGGCGGCACCAGCTCCCGGGGGTCGGCCTGTTGGGCCCCTACGGGTCCCCTCCCTGGGCCGCAGGGGGTTTCTGGGGGTCGACCTGGGAAGCACGATTCGTGCGGTGGCTCCAGGTCCCCTGCATCGGCTCGGTTCGAGGGGCCGAGGGCCGGGTGGCTGGAGCTAGCCTGGGCTCCGCGAGGGACAGCCGGCCTGGTCAGCACCCGAGGCCCGGGCCAGGCCCAGTCGCAGCCCAGCTTCCCGGGGCGAGATCCTGGTTTCACTCTGCTGAGCGCGCTTCGCCTGGCGCCAGGGTACATTGGGAAGCTTGGGTGGTGGTCTCAGGAGTTTGAGCTCCCACTGTACCTCACTCAGCTTGCTTGAGGGGTACCTTGACTTTACTATCCTGTCTCAGGCAGAGTGACTCAGGAGACTCATGTAGATAACATTCTTTTGTTTTCTTTCCTGTTTATATTTGGAATTAAAATTGTATTGTCTGAAGCTGTTTCCAGTGGGAATCTATTCTAGCATGACTTGTTAAAAACAAGATTCTCTTCTTCCAGGCAGTTTCTCAACTAAAGATGTGAGACTGTTTTATGATTGGCCATCGCCTTACCACATTGCCTCACACTGGCTAGAAAGAAAAATTTTTAAATGGCATACATTCCCTTCCTTGTTATGGTATTAAAAAGTCTAGGATTTGTTTTTAATATACAAATAACTGAGCAGTAATACTTTTGTGAATACAGCAGAAATAAGTTTTATTTACATATATGTATGGGTATATATACTTAACCCTTAGGAGCCCGAGATTTGAAAATAAAAATGTGAACTGAGTTCACTAATCAAAAAAATTATAACTAATTGTACAGTTATTATAATTTTTTATAAATTTGGGCTTTTTCAAAAGGAAGTATACTTGTAGGGTAACAGCTCAGGTTTTCTGGGCAAAATGAAAATAAAAGCCAGGAAGAGGCCTTGGCCAGGTCGTTCAGTTGGTTAGAGCATCCTCCTCCTGCACCGAGGTTGTGGGGTTTGATCCCAGGTCAGGACACACACAAGAAGCAACTAATGAATCCATAAATAAATGGAATAACAAATTGATGTCTCTCTTTCTCTCTCTCAAATCAATTAAAAAAAAAAGAGTTGTAAAGAACTAGTAAGTTATTTTGAAGACATAAAAATTCACAAAATTAAAAATGGTTATTAATTTAGGAGACTTATATTATCCACCTTCATTTTATGAAGTTTCTTTTTCTTTAAAATATTGATAAAACTCTGGTGCCCAATCTTGAGACATTGAACATTCAGCAATGTACATTTATAAGAAATTAATTATATATTTATTTCTGAAAATTTGTGGAAGTAGCTGTAATTAGTACAAGAGGCATAAATTATACATTTTTGTGTGTGTATCCAGTCTATTATTGGGTAAAACTAAAGCTTATTTCCAACCAACCCTGTTACTGCAGCCTGTGTGGATGTAGATCTTTAGTGTGGTTTAAAAAAAAAAAAGAAGGAAAGAAACAATCATTTTGAGGCTTCCTTCCTATAGAGAGAGGGACAGTCAGAAGCTCCTGGCACCTTTTGTTGTGAGTGAAGGTCAAGTTTGAACATATCCACGCAGTGTGTGGTATACCACGCAGATCACCAGCACTTTGTTTTCTATGTGAAACTCACCTGGCAAGTTGCGATCTTTGTGCACCCATCCAGTGGATGGATGTGTTAGGTTGTGGTTTCATAAAGGTGGAAAAAAACAGGTTGAATTACTGTTACTCTCAACAAAAGGAAAATAAAAGCATCTAAATCAGAAATCTGATGCTGGAAAAGTTTATTTGAAAATTCAAGTCAGAATTTTAAAGTTGACAGAACCTTAGAGATCTTTTAGCTCAGCCTCTTTATTATACTGAGAAAGAAACTCAGAGACTCAAAGTGAGTTTCCAGAGGTCATTCAGCCAGTGCTAGTAGCAAAGAGAGAACCACACCAGAAAGTTCTAAGAAGAGGCAGTGTATCTGTTAAGAAGGTAGAGGCATCTTGAATTTCTATGAAACTGTGCAGTGTGTGGGCTGGAATATTTGATTGTTTTTGTGTCCTCTTGGCCACCAACTATTGGGTGTCTGATTTCTGTGCTGTGATTACTTGAGTGGTGATGGCTGGTTGTGATCACTCAAGAAAAGTTCTCATTACCAAATTAATCTTTTGAGATTTGTCAGTATGGCACTGACACATAAAGCAAAAACTAATTTTCAGTTCATTGGCTTTTTGGGCTTCATGGCTTTCAAACCTGTGCTTTGATAGACACAGGATATCTGGGTGACTAATTCATTTTCGCTTATACAAATTACGTCCTACTCTGGACTAAATACAATGAAAAAACCCTTCAGTGTTAACTTTATATTAGAAATTGGTTTCTTACTGCGTAATGAGAAAAGGGCCCTGGCACAAAACAAAGGCCTGTTTTGGAGGACCTGAGCCAAGAGGACCCTCCAAGCATCCTTGCATTCAAAGGAGATGCTCTCAGTCAATAAAGAGCTATTCACTGAGCAGGAGTAACAGAGAAAGCCCTCTTTGGGGGAAGACAGCTTCCGTGTGTTTACAGTGCAACCGTGTTGGTCGAGGAACGGCTTTCATTTGGTCTTAGAGTCAGTCTTCCCGCAGTCGATCCTCTCACATTTCCCCAAGGTGGTCAGAGTGACTTTTTATCTCCATTTTTACAGAGGGGGCAAGTGAAAGCAGGTGTCTTGCCCTTCAGTGCTGAGGCAGGACCGCTGGAGGCCAAGACCTTGGGCTTTGTCCAGCTCCACTCTAAGTGAACCTCCCCGCCTGTAGTCTTCCTGGATATCGATTTTCTGCACACATGGGCATCTCCTAATCTCCTGGCTGGTTCATACCAGCCTGGGCCCCTTCCCTGGCAGAGAGGTTGGCGTTTGCTTTGGAGTCAGGAGATGCACGGTGCCCTTGCCGCTCCTGCCCTGGGCTTTCCTCACTGGATAAACAGGGGCCAGCCACTTTGGAGTTTGCCGCTGTATTGCTGCGTCACGATCCCCCTGGGGCCTTCCTCTCTCCAGGAGCAGGGTTTTTCTAGCTCTCCAGATCTTGGAGGTCACCAGCGTGGATTCCAAGCTTGGCAGTCTCCGGGGAAGCCTTTTAAGAACACAGACTGCCAGCTGTGTCACTCGCAACCCCCGCCCCCTCCCCATGTTGAGTCTGGATTGCTAAGGGTAGGGTCCAGAAATCCGTAACTCAAACAAGAACTGCCCTGTTGATTCTCGAGTCTGCCAGATTGGCATTTGGGAGTCATTGAGTGGCAGTGATCTCATCTGAGGGGAGGAAGGGTGGCAGATTGTGACTTAGAGTACAGTACGCCTGCGTGTGGGCCCTGGGATCCCTCACAGGGCGCCTGCTTACCGTCTGATCTGCAGAGCCTTTGCCTGAGCTTCCATTTTCCTTGGTGAAACTCCCCGGTGCCTGGCTTCTGGGACTGCGAATGTGGGGGTGGTGTGGGGAGGGATGGAGTTGCAGGGTGGCAGGTCCCGGGACCCCCCGGTACCCCGGGAAGAGGTGAGCCAGTCTTCCCTCCCTGTCTTACCCTCCCAGCAGCAGCTGCCAGAACAACCTGACAGAGTACACTCGGGCCTCGCGAGAAAGGGGTGCAAACATCCTTTCAGAGGGAGTTGCAAATGTTCTGAGTTGTGACTGAGGTAGAGACACCCATTTATTCTGCTTCAGGTTCAGCAGAACCTCCTGATTTTTTTTTTTTTTTTTGAAGATTGAGATCAGTTTGCTCTTTGAAGATCGATTGCAGGCTCTTGTGCTTCTTAGAAGGATCAGAGCAGCCAGGAAATGAAGGGCCATTCTCTCCTTTGTATTTCCAGAAAGTTGCAAGTTACCAAGAAGCAAATTCCTTTGCCAGGGATGAGCAGTGATTTGTTGAGGGAGGGGTGCCGTGGAGGGAGAGCATGGCGGGACGGGACGCCTTAGAAGTCCAGCTCATCCGAGCCTGCCTTTTCCCCTCTGGGGAACAGTCTGTGTTTGGCTGATGCAAAGACTGAACATAATTTGTCTCCTGTTTGGTCAAGTCGATTTGCCCTTTCTGCGGGTCGAGCCGGTCCACAGCAACTGTGGAGGTGTGTGACGTCAGCCAGGGTCGGGAAGGCTTAGCTGCTTGATGCCGCTGGGGCTGGTTGTGAGTCAGAAAGCTTTGTACCACCCCCAAGGCTTGATTAGGGCTGTTCTCCTTTCTGGAATGACACACGGTGGCCTTATATAAACCACTCTACATGTTTACTCTCTCCTATTGATGGTTTAAAATGATCTGATGTTTATCATCAAAAATAGGAAACCATGCACAAACCAAACCTGCTCTTTCTCCTTCACATTTTTGTTGGCTTAACGTTGCTTGTAAATATTTAAGGCACCTTACAGAGAGAAAGTGGGAGCAGAAGGCAGAGGCCGTGCTTGTTAGGGATCTCTGAGGACCCGCTAGTGCTGAAACCCGAAGAAACCTCTGTCCTGCCTGCTTGGATTTCTCCAGCTGCTCAAGGCTCCCCGTTGCTCCCAAATTAAGTCTGCACCCTGGGGTCCCCTCCTCGGGCAGATGTGGGGGTTAACCTCCACCCCCCCCCCTTGGCACTGTGCAACCTTGTGAGAGATCTGGGGTTATTAAGTCTTTGCATACTTCTGTGAAGATGTCTGGGGGACAGGGGCTTGGCGGCTTTTCAGAAAGCCAGGCCGTTTGCAAAAGCTTAACCAGAGAGTTTCTTTAGGAAGAAATGAACCCGATATTTTTGTGTGTGTCTGTCAACGTATTTATATATGCCAGACACTTGCCGGTGCTTTTACAAACCTTATCTCTTCAAATCCTCAGAGCAGCTCTCTAAAATAGAAACATTCAGGTGCATCGTCTCCAGGAGAAAACAGACTGGGAGTGGCGGTGTGCCTGGCCTGGGGCCTGTCAGCTGTGACAAAACAGGAAGGCTGCTGTGGCCAGAGATTGACTCCCACCCGACTGCAGCCGGCAAGGGGTGACAGACAGATCCGCCGCTCGGGGCCTTCTTGAAAGCCCTCACACTCAGGGCTCGCCAGGCGTGGCCCTGCAGATGAACAGCCTGAGTGCACCTCTGTACAGCTGATGAGAAACACTGGCTGTTTCCTGAGCCTGGGTCTGAGCGTAGGAGGTGGGCCCAACTCTTCACTCATTCATTCCATCCGAAATTTCCTGAGTGCCTGCTCTCTGTAACTCACGGGGTGAGTGCCACGTAGAGGACACTTAGGCCTCCTTCAGTGCCATTCCCCACGAAGCATTTCCTACATCTCTCGGGTTAGGAGGCAGGCTGACCCTGCTCTGGACTCCACATTACTTTAATTTGAATCTTTCCTTCAAAAGGTGGCACTTTATGCTTCGCCTGGGGGGGTCACGTCCCTATGGGTTGACAGTTCCGGAGGCAGAGTCTGTCTGTTTCATCCCTCTGCCTCTCAACGCTTGGCAAGGTCTGCGAGCTTGGTAAAAATCAAATGACCCTGTGTGGAGAGGAGTAAAGCACAGGCCTGGGCCCGCAGTGGGCGGGCTGGTTAGAGAAAGGAGGCCCTTCCCCAAGCGCACACTGTGCGTGTGTCTCAGGAAGCCTTCTGTTGGTTTCCAGGCGCTGCAGTATTGTCCTGGGCTAATGCAATGACGTCCCCAGATGTCCCCAAGAAGCCGAGTCCTTGTCATCGCATTTCTGAATGGCCTTTTCCCCACAGACAGAGGACTTCAGTATTGATTCCCTGGGTGCATTCTTAGCGGTCTGGAGAAAGTCTTTTTTTGTCCCCACCAATGACACAGCATCTTGGAGCAGGCCTGCTGGAGAGGCTGGTGGCTGACAGTGGCCAGACTCACTAATCCACAGCTGCACAGAGAGCCTCATGGCGCTGGGGTAGGTTTTTGTGTGTGTTTTAAAAAATTTTCCCTTGTGGCTGACAGTAAGATCAGACACTGCAGAGTGAGCTACTTATTCACACTATCCGTTCAGAAAAGCCCAGAATTGCAGACTGCTCACTGCCTGTGTCAGGAGCCTGTAAACAGCACAGCTGCCCAGGAGCACCCGGCACAGAGCCGAGGCCTTAGTGATTGAGGTGAGACGTTGCACTGCAGATTGCTTAGCATCCTGCTGAAGAACAGACATTTCCCATTTCGAAATAACTTCCTTGGTGTTCATTAAGTAGAATGGTAGCTCCCCCCGCCCCCCAGTTTTTAGCTTCTTCTTGGACAGCGAATGAACAAAGCCCATGCGTGTGCAGAAGGGAAGGCAGCCACTTCATTTTTCGAGCCACTCGGATGAGTCCTATGGGTCCCGAGCGTCTGGTGACCGGCTCTGCTGCCGGGTGGAACTGTGGTGACTCAGAAGGGAGCCCAGTGCCCACACTCTCTCCACCGTGCCTCAGCCGGGCAGTGACTCAGCAGCAGCGCTGGCGCCCTGACCCAGAGCACATTTGAACTGAATGTTCCAGGTCTGAGCCTCAGCCCAGCTCAGCCGGGCAAAATCAAGTGCTTTTTCTCTTACTTTTTGTCTAACCCTGGGAGGATGAAGGGTCTGAAGACAGCAGCCACGAACAGCACGTGGGTGGGGCAGGAACAGTGGAAAGGTTAACGCATTCTGGCCTTGGCATCGGGTTCTGGTGATCTTAGACAAGTCATATGCCCTCCTAGGGCCTCAGTCTTCCCTTCTGTAAAATGGGCACACAGTCATGCCCATCCAGCAGGCTGTGAGGATCGTGGGGGTGGCGCATGGGAGGTGGTGGGTCAGGGTCTGCCCTGCTGCGTGTGTGCAGTCTGCGGAAAGGCTGACAGCTTCCACTGAGAAGTAGGGAGGGAGTCACAGGGAGGGAGTCACAGGTAGGCGTCCGGTTTCCGCACACAGCAGACGGTCCTGGTTGGGTGTGGGTCTGACGGCTCCCAGGCAGACAGACCATAAGTTTTGTTTTTCAGAAGCAAGACCTCCTCTTACCGCCCTTGGGTCACTTTAACTGACTTTCCTTCAGCCAGTGTCCAGACATTCTCAGCTCCCTTTCTAGAATGTCCCCATGCCCCTCGTGAGGGTAGGGTGTAGCTGGGCAGCGACTCGAGGATGCGGCACATGAAGGCTGTTGGGCTTTCTGGAACCATGGCCCTATCAGCCCCTAGACTCCCCCCCACACCGCCCACCCCTGCGCAGGCCTGAGGACAGCGCCAGGCAGGAACTAGGTGCCCAGTCGGTATTGGGCGGCGGGGGGACTGAGTCACAGTAACCTGGGACCAGCCATCTACCCAGCTGTTCTGGACCCAGCTTTAAGGAGCAGAAATGTCACAGCACAGAAGGAAAAGGAGGGGCTTTCTAATCATCACTGCCCTGTCGGGGGAGTGTGGCTGTTGGGGAGGAATGCTGTGAGCAGCTGCTTCGGGTGGGGGGAGAGTACCCCAGGAATTCTCCCCCAAGGCGGCCGCCATTAGTTGGGGGTTTTCCGAGCCAGGGTTGATGAATTAGAGGTTTTTTCTTTTGGGAAATTGTGTTTTATACAAAATGCGTGCCTAGAGAAGCCCTTGTACCCTGATACTAACAGGCACTTGAGTCGCTGGCTTCTGGCAGGTGGAAGAGCCCATTGATTGGCTAGTAGGAGACAAGTGCCTGAGAAGCCCATGGAAATGTACCAGGAGGAGGTCGCTTAATCTAACTTTAGACAGTGTGCTTCCTGGTGTGGAAATTTCAGGTACTTTTCCATCTGTGGTTTGAGCTTTAGATGATTAAAGAAGGTGCTCCAACTCTTTTTGTTTTCTGAAGAGGAGGTTGGAAGTGTTTAATTTCCCTATAGCCATGAGTTCAGGAGCTGGGAGTGTCCTGACTGGAGTTCTTGGCTGGGTTCTGCAGTCACTTCCCGTGTGACCTTGGGTCACACCCACACGTGAACCCTGGAGAACCCTGGGCGGAGGGCTCCAGGCGTGGGGGACTGGGGCAGCCGGGTGCCGACCCTGAGCCCCGAGCACTCCCTCCAGCGGGGGAGAACGCAGCTGCGGGTGCTGGTGCCTGGCCTGGGGATCACTCGCAGGTGGGCGAAGCACTGAGGATTTCGGCGGGGACACTGGCGACCTTCTGCTCCCAGGCAGATCCTCCCGTGTCCCAGCCTGGCTGGGCCGGGCCTTGGGCATGTGCGCAGGGAACCACAGCCACTGCAAGTTGTGTGTGGATTCTCAGCGGTGAGTTTGTCCCAAGTGCAGGCCCCTTCAGGGCAGCAGGCTGGCGCCTGCTGGAGGGAGAGGGGAGTTGTTTTTGGCTTTGTTTGCTTCCAGGTTGTGAAACTTGAGATACGGTTCTCAGCAGAGAAGATGGCCTCCTTGCTCATCAGTGCTCATAAGACTCAGCTATAGGGGCTCTCAACTCTAACAGGCTCATTACCAACTTGATGAGACCACTGACGAATTAGGCTTCTCAATCAATAGGTCCAACCAGCTGTTGCACAGCGGAGCTGGGTGCATCAGTAACTGTGGAATGGAGAAACGCGATTGTGTAGAGCGTGGAACAGCTCAGAGTTTACAAAGACTTCCTTGTGCCTTATCTCGTTTAAACCCTGCAAAACTCCCTGGTAGATGAGTGTAAAAGATGGATTTTTACAGCTGGGGAAATTGAGTCTTTTTAGTAGCAAGGAGTCCTCTCTGAGGGCACACAGCTGGTGAGCAGCAGGGAGGGATTAGAGCCCAGGGTGACAACTTGAAGGCCCAGACACGTGCTGGTTTGTCCAGCTTGCTGGACTGAGCTGTGAAGGGAAGCAACGCTGAGTTTCATGCTGTGAAAGTTCTCCCCAGAAGAAACACGGAGGGGCATCCACCTCATCAACCCTAGCTCAGGATGCATGTTATTTTAATAGTATGTATCAGCTAAACCCTGCAGTCAGCTGTGACCGACGGAGTCTGTGGTCAGCGCAGACTCCTGTCATAGCAGGAGTGCTGTAAATGGATTCTGGTGGATGGGGCCTTTGCTTATTACTCAGAATTTACCCATAACGTGCCCTAAACAGGGCTGGGCCATCGAGGTGACCCTTTATCACAATCCAGTGGGAACTAAAGGAACTCTGGCTGTGGGCCTACAAATGGCAGTTTACATATCAGGGGCAGTAATACTCAGCTGATTTCTGTGGCCCTTGATACCCATGGGAAGTTTTGGTAGGGTGTTGAGGCTCGGCTCTCTGTTTGCGCTTCAGGAGGAAGCTCGTCTTACGTTTTGTTTCCTGCGGGCGAGAGGCATGCCAGGCCACTTAATTTTGATCTTGGTCCTAGATATGTGGGGACTTCCAGGATTCTTGTTTCCCTCCTTTTTTTTTTTTCTTGTAGGAGTTTTGACGTGTCAATAGTAAAAGGCAACACCTAACTGGTATGAAGGCTCTTCCGGCCCAAACACCCAGTTTATTAGAATCAGTGTCCTACTTCAGACTCCAGAGCCGTCGGCCGACTCCGGGGCAGCCCCAAGTTCCCGTGTTGCCATCGCCTCCATTTTGACCACAGGGATGGGAGCTGTGGTGTGTGTACCAGGGAGCCGAGGTTGGGGGGCTTTTAGTGAAGCAGTTTTTTTAGGGTTCAGAGGTCATTCTCTGTGCATGCAGGGAACCGGTGGTGGATGGGTTGAGGCTGTCCCCACAGCAGCTGAGGCAGTGCACATGCGACACCTCAGCGGGGCGGTTGGCAAACACCTTGCAGACACCCGACAACAGTCACTCCTGCCTTGATTCTAAGGCAGGAGCCCTTCTAGGGGGAAGGGGAGTCAGCAGCTTCCTCCCCTTCGTTTGGTAGAAGCCCCTGGAGTTCCGGCCGTTAGAGGGGTCCTGTTTAGGTTTCTGTGACATCCACTTTTACATGTTTTCGAGCTTTATGTAGATACATAGAGCTAGAAGGGACGCTGGAAATCAGAGGCCACGGAGCCCGTCAGAGCTGAAAGGAACTTCACTGAGGTCAGAGTTTCTCAATACAGCCCTGCTGGCGGTCCCACACTTCTGTTGGATCAGACTTGGTTGGGGCTGGGCTTAGCGTCTGCATTGCGTTTGCATTTTCCGGGTGCTCCTGGAGCTCCCTACGGTCTGAGAACCCCTGCTTTAGAGAACACCTGGGCTCCCCTTCATTGTTCAGCTGAGGAAACTAAGGTCCAGGGAGGGGATGTGAGGTGCTTATGTAGCACAAATATTTAGGGCAGAGCTAGGATTAGGACCAAGTGCAAATCTCCCGTGTCTCCTAGCTGTGCTGTACATAGCACCCATGTTGTGATTAAAAACAAGCCATGAAGTTTAGGTGTGTTGTTAATAAGCAGGCAAGACGTGTATAAACCCGAGGGCTCACCCAAGCTCAGAACCTGGCCCCAAGCTTCTCTAAGAAAAATACCTTGTGCTCAGTAGGGCAAATTTTGGCTCATCTGGGGTAATTTTTCTTGCTTTCTATCCTGGCTATCTCATGGAGTTGTTTGGTATTCTTCTGAGTCATGCTTTGGAGGATTTTTTTTGTTTGTTTGTTTTAAAGATTTTATTTAGTTACTTTTAGAGAGAGGGGAAGAGAAGGATGAAGAGAGGGAGCCACATCAATGTGTAAGAGATGTATGGATCTGTTGCCTCTCACACGCCCCCCACCTGGGGACCTGGCCCACAACCCAGGCGTGTGCCCCGACTAGGAATTGAACTGGTGACCTCTCAGTTTGCAGGCTGGTGCTCAATCCACTGAGCCACACCAGCCAGGGCCAATTCTTAGGGAACTGAAGAGACATCTAGTTATATTTTAAAACTTATTTAATTAAAAAGAATTTTTTTTTACTAGATTGTGGTGAAAAAGCCATAGAAAATAGAAAGGGCAATTTAATTCACTCTTTTGGGTGGTGCTTTTCAGTGAAAGTTGAAGCACTTGCTATTGACTGGGCTCTAACAATGGAGTAGAAACATTAGAAGGTAGTGTCTGCGTTCCTGGTCTAGACTGTGTTATAGGTGGGAGTTTCATTTTTGGTTTAAATTACTCATCCATGTAGAAGTGTTTAGTTGTCTGTTCTGTAAAACTGATGTGATTTATTAATAACGTAAAGCAGTGTTTTTCTAAACAAAAGCCCGCCAGAGTGGGAGGGGAGCCACTGCCTTTTAGACTTGAGGCCCATGAAGAGAAGCGTGGCTTTTCATTAAACGGATACATGGGGCATTCATTCCCGCGGAGCCGGGAGTGCAGGCCCCAGGACGGCAGGACGGGCAGCCCCCCGGCCGCCCGCAGCCCTCCTGTGCCCGCGGACAGACGCATGTCAGTCACCCCCAGGCTCAGCGCGCACCTGGGCCCCTTCCCTCCCTCTTCCTCCTGGGTCACCCTTCCTTTCATGCCCTTGTCCCCAGCTTTGCCCTCACTTCCTTGCTCTCGCCTCTGAGTTCTCTTATTTCCTGATGTGTCCTGGTTTCTCCTTTCGATTCCTCCCGCCTTGGTGAGGTGTTTTGTCAGGAAGCAGCTCGCAGGACAGTGGACGCGGGGTCCCACTCACAGCTCAGCCCCCTGGGCCTCCAGCCGTCTTCAGCTCAGCACTTACCTTCAAGGCCACCCCCTTTCCTGCTGCTACTCTGACACCCCACCCCTGCCTACAGGGACTGCATGCTTTTCTCCACTGACCCCAGGGTGGCACTTCTTCAGAGACCCAGGTCGAATGTTGGCCCTGGGAAGTAGTCTCTGCCATCACAGTCCCTGGGGCAAGCAAAGGGACTCCCTCCCTCTTCCTTTCCTTTTCTCTAGAGCTGAGTGCAGAATGCGTTCAGTGAGATGCATAAAACGCACAGCTCCCGGCAGGCCGGCCCCAGTCAGGCCTGCCAGGTTTGCGGGCCCTGGAAGGGTCCGAGGCGGAGGCCCAGCTAACCGCCGGCTGTGCGGGGACGGTGGGCCTGGCGTCTGTGAGAGCCGGTGGTGTGGGTGGACAGTGGCAGGGGATGGGCAGCGGGGGGTCCCAGAGAAGTTGAGTTCGACCAATTTGTACGTAGGTGTACACCCATTTACCACTACCCAGAAAAAGATAGAGTACGTTTCTCTTTCCTGAAAAGGCTCTTTCAAGACCTTCCCCAGTCCTTACCGTGTCCTCCTGGGTAGCCACCATTCCGACCCCAATCAACATCGTGCAACTTTGTCCTTCAGTTTCGATCCTTCGACCCTTTGGGTCATGAGTAGCGTAATCACATGCCTATTTAGGGAGGGAAACACACGTGTGCGTCGCCTTCTGGGCGTCCCTCTTGACTGTTGTCATAAAACCTCAGAGTGGCCCTGGGACGGGGTATTGCCACTTTCTGGGTAAGGGGCGTAAGGCCCGCAGAGGCTAAGAGAATCACCCCGGAATTGTCACTGATGGAGGTCAGAGTGAACTTGCACCCTGTCTCGGGGAGGCCTGTCCTGGCTGGAAGAGACTGTGCACTTCCCTATCTGCAGGACCTCCCAGGCTCAGGCAGTTCGGCTTCCCCTTTGTTCCATGCCGCCTTGAACTGTCATGGGTAAGACCCTTGGTGGCATGGGTCATGGTCGCTGTTTGGTCACCCCATTGTACCCAGTGCCTCAGTAGCAGGACGTTCGCCAGGAGGTGGTCGGGAGCGGGGGGGGGGCTTGCTAACTGCTCAGCTCCCTGGAGTGTTCAGATGGCATGAGGCTTTGGTGGTGGCCGGAGGTAACAGTGCCCCTGGGTAGCCAGCAGAGAGGCGCCGCCCCCCTGTCCCCCCACCCCCAAGACTTGCCGAGGCCCTGGTTCGAGCCTGGAGGGAGGGTGTCCAGTGAGTGGATAAAATGCCCTGGCGGCGTGTTAGGGGTGAGCACCAAGTAGCATAGGGTTTCTTGGTCCTTCTTGCTGCCTCCCTTGGTGCCTGTCTCCCAGCAGGAATTCGGTGTTGAATGTGCAGCCTGGACCCACTCCCTGCTCTTGGATGACCTGAGAGTTGAGCAGGCTAAAATAATGTGGCCGCCCCGAGCACGTGGGTATTCTAATCTGAGAGTGCCTGTTGGTTGGTGTCTCCAAGGACACAGCGACACCCTCGGCTCGCCTGTGTGCCGGAGGCCCGCTGGGCAGGGGCTCAGCGCGAGGGAAGCAGTGGGTGGGTTTGAAAGGGCTAAATTCCAGGGTCAGACACCTGGCGCACACAGGTACGGAAGCATGGCAAAGTTCTAGTGGTCCATCACCCAAAATACAAATCAGCCCTCGGCTTCCCTTGCTGGCGACCGAGTTTGTCACAGTGGGAATTACATGCTCCACAAGCTCCTAGAGTCCTGACTTTTGTTGTCTGTTCCCAGTTCAGAGATGCCTCCTTACGTAGGGATCACTGTCTTTCTTAATAGTTGATCCACTTGGAGGTGTGCAAGTGGCACAAATCCGCAGCCCCCTCCTCTGTGAAAGGACCATCCTGGGCTCAGGAAATGGTCAGGACCGAAAGCCTGGGGCCTCCCTGGCTTTGGTCGCCCTGCGTCTGCCTGGTGAGAAATGACATTGCCCGGTGAAGACTGGCCAGCCTTGTCATCTGAAACAGGATCTCTCTGTGGTACATCTGGAACTTGGCCTTCTCAAGGGTCCCAAAATAGCCAGGCCGCTGAAGGGAGGACTTCATGAGGGGACATGGAGGGACCCCAGCAGTCCCTCGCCAAGCAGGCTCTGCAGGCATCAGAGAGGCAGCACATTTAATCCCTGCATTTTGTTCTCATCCTGTGCTGCTGCTGCGTCCCTCGCGTCATCTCCCTTCTTTGCAGTTAGTTCTGAGAATACTCCGGCTGCGGCAGCCTGTCCCTGCCGCCCCTTCTCTGCAAGGATCTCCAGGCTGCAGCCTGCGTTTGGGTGCAGCACCCCGCTGGTTTTTTAGGAAATGGGAGGACCTTTGAGGACGCAGAGAGCTGGAATTGAATCCTCCTCGCACCTCCCGATCTGGGTCCCTGAAGGTTTGGGAGACAGCGACTCTCCCACACACTGCACTGCCCAGTCGTCACCCAGAAAAGAAACGCGTCTTACTGGTGTGGGAAATGGAGCAGATACCTTGGCTCATCTGATTTCCCTTGATGCCTCTAATTCTTAAACTGCGGGCCAGATAGCAGCCTCTGTGTGTGTGTTGGGGGCGGGGGGGGGGGGGGCGGTGCTCCCTGTGCTCAGCCACGCTGGCCTATGCTGGGGGGCCCAGGATCATTCTAGAAGGTGGGAATATTCAGCACCATGCTTTTTCATCTTCAGAGATGTTTCCTTCCCAGTTTTTAACCCGTCTGTGTTTCCGACTTTGTTTTAGGAAACACCGTCCTCTGCAAATGGCCCTTCCCGGGAGGGCTCCAGGCCGCTGCCCACTAGGGAAGGCCACGCCGTGTACCCCCAGCTCCGACCAGGCTACATTCCCATTCCTGTCCTCCATGAAGGCACCGAGAGCCGGCAGCCGCACCCGTTCTTTGCCACTCCTCAGCCCGGGATGCAGCGCTTCCGGACCGAGGCAGCCCAGAGGCCCCAGTCACCTCTGCAGGGTGTGGCGGAAACCGCCCAGCCAGATAAACAGAGTGGACAGGCGGTGGCAGCTGTGGCAGCCCAGCCCCCAGCTTCCCACAAACCTGAGGTAAGGAGCGGCTTGGCTCTTGGGCCTGTGGGTGCGACCTGGGAGCTGGCGTGCTGCTAAGGCTGGCCCCAGACTCTGCCAGTGCCTGGGCCGGGCCCCTGGTGAAATGCGGGGCATCTGGGCCTGGCCTGCAGCATCAGAGGTCACCCAGCAAAGACAGCTTGACAGCCCGCATTGTCCACCAGCGTTTCACAGGTGCATTTTTCAGACGGGCAGGGATCACGGCTGCTTTCTGTAGTTAAGGGATTGCAGCTCAGAAGGACAAAGAGCTTGGTCCAGATTCATGAAGGGGAAGCGTCATCGCTGGGACAATAACCTGGCCTTCTGGCTCCTAATCTGATGCTCCTTACTTTCACTGGGCTTTCTCGCTCAGAAACACAGAGATGCTGTGCGGTAGTTTGCTAAGTTCGGTGTTTGCAGATAAGCGTGAGCAGCTTGGAGCTACACTGATGTGAAAACAAGACAGCATAGCTGCCCTCACAGTGTCCCACAGCTTAAATGGAACTCCAAAATAAGGCATCAGGAAGGCAGCTGCTTTATGATAGGGTTTTAAGCCTGAAGCCAATACTTCAGTGCACAAATGTCTGAAGAATAATTGTTGATCCAGTTCTTAGCCGAGGTTGGAGGGCCAGTGGACCCGTCGGTTCCTCGGCGGTAAGGTCATTGGTTTTCCTGTCTGCAGACCAGTGCGTTGTGTCTGCAGGCACAGCTCTGGAGCAGAGATCCTCGTTCCCTGTCTGCACCCAGGCCTGGGACGCCTCCCCGGCCCTCTTCGGGATGCCTGGCCTCACTGCTTGGGGGCAAAAAGTCACAGAGACTGTGGCATGCTGGGAGGCTCTTGGCCTTTTTTATAGAAGCAGTACCTATACTTACAGTGTTTTTTGTTGTAAAAATCAAATGTGACACATCAGCCAGAAACATCTGAGCACATTTGAGGTGGCAGGACTCCTAGAAGCCAGCTGGAAAAAGGGTCTGGCCTTCCTTGGGCGGCCAGGGGACACAGCGCCCTGTGCCCAGCTGAGTTCTGTGTGGATTAGCTGGGAAAGGGTTAAGGAAAAAGGAAATGAAGTGACATGTAATAACAAGTACAGTGCGTTGAGCACTTGTTGTTTGTGGTGGTTGGGCTGAGACACAGACAGATTATTTCATCTTCTCGCCAGCCCAGTGAGGGAAAGGGCTCCCTTTCCTGCATCGTAGACGCGGCTCGGGAAGCTATTGAGCTGGCAAGAGTTTGAACCCAGGCCTCGCGGCTGCAGAGCTCCCAGTCCAGCCACTACAGTTTGACACTGAGAGGCGTACAGGTGGGAGGTCCTGCTAACCTGTTGTCCTGATTAGGCACATGACAGAGACAGGGTCGGAGGGCCAGGCAGAGGGTCCTTCCTGGAGCCACACCTCTACCCTCCTTGTCTTGCAGCGATCCCAGTCTCCAGCCGCCTCGGACTGCTCGTCCTCGTCCTCCTCGGCCAGCCTGCCCTCCTCCTCCAGCAGGAGCAGCCTGGGCAGCCACCAGCTGCCCCGGGGCTACATCCCCATCCCTGTGATTCACGAGCAGAACGTCGGCCGGCCGGCGGCCCAGCCCTCCTTCCACCAAGCCCAGAAGACCCACTACCCAGCTCAGCAGGGCGAGTACCAGGCCCACCAGCCCGTGTTCCACAAGGTCCAGGGGGATGACTGGGAGCCCCGGCCTGTGCGGGCAGCATCCCCGTTCCTGTCACCTGTCCGGGGTGCGTCCAGCCGGGACAGCTCTCCGGGCAGAAGCAGCACACCAGGGCACTCCCCGTTGCTCCAGCGTGTGCACACCGTGCTCGATAGGCCTCAGGTATGAGAGTTGGTGTCACCAGACTGACTACAACAGCGTTTCTTTAGGGGCGGGTGCTCTGGGTCCCCCATCCGCCCTCCCTAGATTGTTACAAACACGTAACAGAAGGAAAGTGATTCCTGGAAATGGCTGGTCCTCAACAAAAGTGCAGGGCCGGGGCTGGCTGTAAGCCCTCCGTGCTCTCCACAGCCTTTGCTCATTTTTCAGTGCAGCTGCATTGGGGCAGGCTCCACCCACCACGATGGGGAATGGCTGGGCCCACATGACTCTGTGCCCACCTTCCTGGGCCCTCCAAACCCCCTCCACACCCCAGCCGCAGCCTCGTCTCCAGTCTTGCAGGAAGTTTGCCTCCCTCCTCCCCGGTACTCCTCCATGCTAGGAGCACATTCTGTCATGCCCACCTCCGTGCCTTTGTTCACGCTGAACCCACTCCCCGAGAAGCCTTCACAGTCCAGGTTCTGCCCGTCCTGCAGGAACCAACCAGTCTTGCCTCTGTGGAGCCCGCTCACCTTTCTCACGGCTCCTCGTGAGTTCCTAACATTCAGCTCACGATTACTCTGTGCGCTTCAGAGGTGTTCATTTTCCCTCTTCCGCTTGGCTCTGAGCTTGAGAACAGGGACCATACCTCACAGCCGCATGGCCTGGCTGATGAGTCGGCCGTCTGAGTGGATGGGTATGCCTTCCATGGATGATGGTAGTCCCAGGCAGGGGCCTGCTGAATTAGTCTCCTGCCACGGTCTTTAGAAGGAAGTACCCCCGTAAGCACATGCAAAGTATCTTTATACTACTGATAGTGACACTGTGCAGAGCCCGGTAACAGAGCATCGTAGCTTTTTATTTTGGCTTTTGGTTTATAAATTAATTTCAGCCTCACTGAGGAGTTTTTAAGAATCATACAAAAAAAGTCCACTATACCCATATTTATTGTTAATGTTTTGCTACGTCTCCTTTGTCATCACTTCTCTCTATATTCCTTTTTGTATTTCAGTTGTTTGAGATTTAGTGGTAGATATCATGCCCCTTTACCCTTCACTACTTCTGTAAATATTTCCCAAGTGAAAGACTTTCTCGTTCATATCCACAATACATTTATAAGAATCAGGAAATTTAACATTGTTACAACATTGTTATCTAATACACAATCCATCTTCAAATGTCCTCTGTAGCCATTTCCCCGGTTTCCGGATCTAATCTCGGGTCATGAACCCTGCGCCGAGCCGTCATTTCTCTTTAGTCTCCTGCAGTCTGAAACAGGTCCTCTGCGGCCTTACTTAGCCTTCATGACCTTGACACTTTCGAAGAGTATAGTCATAAAGCAGACTCTGCTTAAGTGTCACTAAAAGCACTTCTGACCTAGCCATTTTATAGGCCAGAGAGGGCCATGCGGCTGGTCCATGAGTGGTCAGGGCCAAAGCTGAGGATGACAGGGTGGGCGGAAGAAATCTGGTGGAAAAGGAGGTCACTGGCATTCAGACAGCGAAGTGCTCGCCGGGTCCTTACCTGAGCTCAGCAGTCCTGGGCGAGAGGTGCCCGTCTGCAGAGCTAGCACTTTTTTGCGTACTGTCTTTCCCATAAACAGTGAAATAATATTGAATCCTCTTTCCACTTCCGTCCACCTTGTCTGTGAGTGATGGCCTTCCTTTTAAAGCTTGGTCAAAGATCCCTTTTTGGATGCTTGCGAGGATTTGAGCATTATAACCGGACAGTATCGTGGAATTTGGTATTTAAATTGGTACTACTTCAGAAATGATGCAGCCCAATTCTTATTTCCTAATTCATGAAATTGGGGTATGTGTGATTTTTTAAAGGGGTTTAGATACTCACCTAAATGTAGAAGAGCCAAGATATTTTGGTTTTAAGCATAGCTCATTTTAACAAATATGGCTCTGACTTAGAGCCGCATTAAGTGAGAGAGGAGCCCCGCCTGATGCACAGCCGCGTATCAGCTCTGGCGTAGATGTGTCAGCAGAATGCTTACAGGGTTAACTGTTTTAGGCCTCTTGCTCGTTCTTGAAAAATACATCTGTCTGGGCAGAAACCACGAGGCTGTCATAGGTTTAAAAAAAAAGTCCCAACTTTTCTGAAACAGGACATGGGAAGGTCACACCCTGAGCACAGAGGCTGTCCATGCAGCGTGAGGAAGGGACAAGCGGCCGGTACTCCTCTGCAGATGCATCACCTGAGAGCCCTAGTCACTCGGGACTCTGCCTTGGGTTAAACTGGCTCAGCTGTCACCATGAGTTTTTGGTTTTTCCATTTTTGAAAATTATTTTGGTTTTCTTTTTCTTTTTATTGCACCAAGAATCCAGTGAGAGGTGTTGGTAGAAGACTAATAGACCACCATGATGGCAGAAGTGTGACAGATGGTTTGGTCACACGCTTTAGTACATTTTTATTTTGTAACAGCTCTTACTGACTTTGAAAATCTCTGTACTGGTAAACTTTTTTTTTTTTAAACCATTTCTCAGTTTTCTTTCTCATGAGTACTATAGCTATAAACAATAGCCTGTGACTCTCAGCCAGTTATTAAAAATATCCCTGTGTCCTTGCCTCTTCTCAGCAGCCCATGACCCATCGAGAATCTTCGCTTGGTCCCCAGCCTGAAAGTAAACCAGGCCCAGCTGGACCAGATCTGCTTCCTGGACACATCCCGATTCAAGTGATCCGGAAGGAGGTGGATGCTCAACCTGTTTCCCAGAAGCCCCCGCCTGCCTCCGAGAAGGTGGAAGTAAAGGTCCCCTCTGCTCCAGTTCCCAGCCCCTCTCCCAGCCCTTCCCCTTCTGCTGCCCCCTCGGCCCCCAAGAATGTGGCTGCAGAAGAGAGGGCAGCCCCCAGCCCTGCCCCAGCAGAAGCCACACCCCCAAAGCCAGGAGAAGCTGAGGCACCCCCAAAACATCCTGGTGTGCTGAAAGTGGAAGCCATCCTGGAGAAGGTGCAAGGGCTGGAACAGGCTGTGAACAACTTTGAAGGTAAGAAGACAGACAAAAAATACCTGATGATAGAAGAGTATTTGACCAAAGAGCTACTGGCCCTGGATTCGGTGGACCCTGAAGGACGAGCTGATGTCCGTCAGGCCAGGAGAGATGGCGTCAGGAAAGTTCAGACCATCCTGGAAAAACTTGAACAGAAAGCAATAGATGTCCCAGGTCAAGTCCAGGTTTACGAACTGCAGCCCAGCTCCCTTGAAAGCGATCAGCCACTGCAGGAAATCATGGGTGCCGTGGCCGCAGACGAGAGTAAGAAAAGTGCCGGAAACAGAGAAGATCCCAAAACTGACACTCAGCAGCCAGAAGCCAAGGCAGCAGCCGCTCCAAACCCCAGCAGCACGACAGACTCAGCTGGTGAGCCAGCAGCACCACAGTCTCAATGAAAAGCCGGCTCAGAGCCTGGGAACTGATTGTGTGCGTTAGGGAATTCTAAATTGCATGCATTTCAGGGACTTTAAATCAGTTGGTTTTTACTCTTCATAGCCGCTTGGTATGCAGTAACCTGGGTGGAGGCAAAACAGTAAAAGGGCTAAAAGGAAAATGATGCTTTTCTTCAGTATCCTTATTCTGTACAATAAAGTTGCTTGTTTTAAAAGTTTAACAACATTGCTTGTTGTTCGGGGCCCTCTCTCTGCGTGGACGCCACATGTTAGCCATGGTTGTGAGCTGTCTCCCTATAGCTCTGGACTGGAGGTTTTGGGGGATAGAGGAGGAGTCAACTTCCCATCACATAAATATGAAACCCATTTTCCAGAGATGTTGCCATTTTAATGAGATGATTTTCTTCATCTCAGAGCTAAAATACCTAACTTTAGATAGAATAAAATATGTAAGGAGCCACAAAAATATATGTATGTTGGATGACTTTACTGCTACATTTTGAAAAAGGAAAATAAAGTAATAATATGACTCAGAGTTTTTTGTGGTTTGTAAAACTTTGAAGAGAATGGCAGCGTCAAGATGGTCTCTCTCTGGCTTCAGTAAAGGTAAACGGCAGGCGTGTTTACAAGTCTGCTCTGGGATGCATACCTTTTCTACTGGCCCAGCTCATGAGAAAATGAGTCCTGGTCATTTTTAAAATATATTTTATTGATTATCCTATTATAGTCCCAGTTAACCCCCTTTGCCCCGCTCCGCTGGTATCCCCCATTCCCTCCGGCAGTGCCCCCGCTTAGTTCATGTCTACGGGTCGTGCAAATAAGTTCTTTGGCTTCTCCATTTCCTATACTGTTCTTAACGTCCCTGTCTGTTCTGTACGTATTTGTACTTCTTAATCCCTGCACCTTTTCTCCTAGTCTTCCCCTTCCCCCTTCCAACTGGTAGCCCTCCAAATGATCTCCGTACCCATGATTCTCTTCCTATCCTGGCTGTTTGCTTAGTTTGTTTTTTAGATTCAATTGTTGATAGTTGTGACCTTATTGCCATTTTAATGTTCATAGTTTTGATCTCTTTCTTAAATAAGTCCCTTTAATATTTCATGTGATGATGAACTCCTTTAGCTTTACCTTGTCTAGGAAGCACTCTATCTGCCCTTCCATTCTAAATGCTATCTTTGCTGGATAGAGGAATCTTGGGTGTAGGTCCTCACTTTTCGTCACTTTGAATACTCCTTGCCAGTCCCTTCTAACCTGCAAAGTTTCTTTTGAGAAATCAGCTGACACTTTTATGGGAACTCCTTTGTAGGTAACTATGTGCTTTTTTCTTGCTGCTTTTAAATTCTCCATCTTTAACCTTTGGTATTTTAATTATGTATCTTGGTGTGATTTTCTTTGTGACCACCCTCATTGGGACTCTGTGCTTCCTGGGCTTGTACGTCTATTTCAGTCACCAAATTAGAGAAGTTTACTTTCATTACTTTTTTCAAATAAGTTTTTAATTTGTTGCTCTGTGTCTCTCCTTCTAGCACCCTTTGAATGTTGGTATGTTTGAAGTTGTCCATGAGGCTTCTTAACCCTATCTTCATTTTTTTTGGATTCTTTTTTCTTGCTGTTCTTACTGAGTGTTTTCTTCATTATGTTCCAAATCATTCATGTGATTGTTGGTTTCATCCCCTCCCCTGTTGATTCCCTGTAGATTTTTCTTTATTTCACTTTGTGTAACCTTCATTTCTGCCTGGGTCTTTTTTATGCTGTTGAAGTACTCAGTTGAGTTCCTTGAGTATCCTAATAACCAGTGTTTTGAACTCTGCATCTGACAGATTGCTTATCTCCATTTTGTTCTTTTTTCTGGAGTTTTGTTCTGTTCGTTCATTTGGGTCATTTTTGTCTCCTCATTTTGGCAGCCTCCCTGTGTGTGTTTCTGTGTGTTAGGTAGAGCTGCTTTGACTGCTGTATGAGCAGCAGGGCCTATTGTAGAAAAGCAACTCATAAGTTAGATGGGGCAGAGCCTTAGGTAACCGCCGGGGCGGGGCAGCCTGAGTGAACCAGGTTGATGGCGTCTCAGATATGGTGTGGCTCTGTGTGGGGGAGGGCTCAGGAAAGGGACAATGGTGGTTGCCTGGCCTGTGGAGTTTTGTCCAGGAGGAGCCTGTCCCCTGGCACTCACCCTGATGCCAGACACTTCAGTTTTTCCCGTATGCCACTCGTGTCCTTCCAGCTGTTGCCCTGCTGCTGGTGTCCAGAGTGAAGTGTAAGTCCTAAGTCCATTGTGGGCCCTTTAAGAGGAGATGCCTGAGAATCCCACAGTTTCTTTCGCTGCCCCAACCCCCACTGGTTATTACAGCCAGAAGTTACGGGGACTTACCTTCCTGTCACTGGACCCCGGGGCTGGGTGCCTGGTGTGGGGCTGGGATCCCTCGTTCCCAAGGTAACCCTCCTGATTTTTATCCACCACACGTGGGTGTGGGACCACCCATTCCATGTCTCCTTGTCTCCACCCCTCCTACCCATCTGGATGAATGTGACTTCTTTAATTCCCTGGTTGTCAGACTTCGATACAGCTCACCTTTCTGGCAGTTCCGGGTGAGAGTTGTTCTGTAGTTGTAGTTTTTGCTGTGATTATGGGAGATGAGCTGTGTTTACCTTCACCTCCATCTTGACAGGGGGGTCTTGGTCCTTTTTCATTTTCCTATTCCACTGCATCTTGGGCCCACGCAGGATTGCAAACTCAGGTAGTGGGGCTGTGGGTACCAGACCTCTTCAGGCTGCCCCAGCCAAGGTGCGACCTGGGCAGCGTCTCTGCTCACTTGGCCTCAGGCCACCTGCAAGTCTCAACCAAGTTGCTGAGGTGGTTGCAGATGTGCACGGGGAGACCAGTGCCCAGTACTGCCCAAGGCTGGCCGCAGTGTTCCTTGGAGTCCAGGTCACGGGGGGTTGGGAATGTGATCTCTCAGAGTCTTGGGGTCATCTTTATCTGACACTTCTCTGAGTCACCAAACCAGTTCGGAACCAGTTTTATTTTCCCAGATTGGATTCCTAGAAGCTACTGAAGTTAAGGATCAGGTGGCACTTAGAAGTCACTGATTGAAAGATCGTACTCTGTGCCAGTGTCTTCTAAAAGCTTGGGAAGGACCACAGCCCCAGAGTGCGGAGATGTGCTAGATTTTTTCTTAACTGCTTACCATGTAAACCTGAAAATGAGAAGGGAGAGAAAGAAAGCCTGAGATACTGGAACTTCCGGGGAGCACGCTGAGCTGAATTCCTCATAACTGGATTGAGTTTAATATTGGTGCCTGACTGACGAAGCTGCACAGAAGTACATACCGGTGTACTTGCCACTCTTAGCTTGCTGAGAAAGGGTGAAGCTATTCCCATGGGAATGTGCCAGCATCATTCCTGGGTGAACTCATTGTTGGGGGACGAAAGCCGACTGCTGAAGACACACGCTGCTCGTTCCAGAAACTCAACCATGTAAACAGTGGGGGAAGGCCTGCTGGACTGTTTCTAAAATGAATCAATGTGACCATTTCTTTTTCTGACTTGGGCATCTCTTCTCAATGGACCTCAGCAGTAAGGATTCTTGAGTGGTTACTGAATTAGGTTGATGTTATTTTCGTCTCTAAACGTCATGAGTAGGTAGCCCTGTAGTGGAGTTAGAATAGTTTTAATCCAAATTAGATGGTACATGGATTTCTGGGCCGGTGTTGGTGGACCCTGGACCTTGCATGGTGGCAACAGGCAGCTGGAGGGCTGGCTGGGGGCCCTTACAAACACAGCTTGCCCCTGTATGAGTCGGGGGACTGATACCCGCTGAGGGTCTCCTACCATCAGGGTTTTGGCTGATTTAATCATCCCCATGCCCCTTAGGAAAACACAGTTCAGAACAAAGACTTGAATCAGAACTGCTGGCTTCAAGTCACAGCTTCATGGAACAGCTCTAGGACAAGGGAAAAGGCATGGCCTGTTCCTTCCTGGTTCCTTCAGTTGTAAAATCGGTACAATGGGGCAGGGGGCGGGGGTGAGCAATAATTGAATGAATTCAGACAAATGAAACTTGGACACAAGAGCCTGGCACATGGCAAGCGTTGGCTGTTAACATCCTCGTGTATGGGGTGAGGAAACAGGAAGTGCTGTGCTCACGCCTACAGAGCCAGGAGCAGAGGCGGCATTTGAATCCAGGCCCACGACACATCAAAGGCCTTGTTGGTCTCACCGGTTTTAGCTCCAACTGGGCTGAGGTGTCCAAAAGGGAAAGGGCTATCTCAGAACCACTCACCTCTTCTAGGTCAGGGCATTTGTTTGTTTTATATAATGTGTCCAAATTCTATGAGGTCATTCGTGTCTCCCAGATAAAGCAGGCGATTTGGAACTGGTAAGTAATGGCACCTACACTGAAAGTCACTTGCGGCCTTAACTCCAGCCACCAGATCCCTGGGTTTGGTGTCCAAGGCTTTCTAGCACCTTCGTCCTTCTCCATGTCGGTGTCCCTCCCCGGGCCCCTTCCCGCCTTTGATGTCTGCACTTGTGCACTCTGTCCCTTTTTCCAGACCTGGCCCAGCTTTTTGTGATACCTCCCCTGCTTGGACAGTCTCCTCCTCAGACTTGACTTTCCCCAAACCCCCACCAGCCTTTGGTCTACTTGCCAGGGTCCAACTGTTCTCCAGTTGTAACATCTTATTTCCTAAACAAGACTGGAAATACGCTGAGGGCACGTCCACTCTGACACCTCCTTGTTCCCATACTGTCCACACCTGGGCACATAGGCACCCTGGACGGCTAGGAGGCCCTTTAAGTTCGCTTGACTTGAGATCTTAATGATCCCCAGGCTAAATTCACATTTATTGAGAAACAAATATCAATATTAGCCAATAAGACTCGAGGGCCAGCTCTCCCACCAGCTCTTTCTTGTAATCCCAAGACAGTTACGTTTGGGCCAGCTGTTTCCTCTTTCTGGGCCTTTTTCTCCCCACCTGTGAGAGGTGGGCATTGACCACGACCCCCTGCGGTGGCCTGGATGATTCTGGTGAGTCCCTGTTGAATTCTGATGAATCTGGTGATTCCTGTTGTGGTCCCTGTGTTCTCTTTCAGTTCCCTGCCCAGCCAGGCAGCAAGGTCTCCGGGGCTGTGCATTCCTGCGACTCCCATGTGAGTGTGGCCGCTTTGCCCACTGTTCTGTAACACTATACAAATGTAATCATATGCCAAGGGACAGGATCCAGGGTTGCAGTTATTTTGGGCTGTGCAGGAGCCTGTGGGAAAATGCTGGAACATGTCTGAGTCACTCAGGCAAATACCTTTCTTTTCATGTTCCAGCATGTTTTCAACTTTGAGGCGGCACAGAAAAAAGCTCAGGCAGGCGCACACGCCTGCTGTGTCTCGGCGTGCCAGTCCTGAGCAGCACTCCCTGTTTCTGGGCCGTGCCTCCACATCCTCTGAGCTCTGCGAAGGGGCGACAGCCAGGGCTGGATTAATCCCCTGGAGGCCCTAAGCGTGGAAAAAAAAGCGTGTTTCCTCCCCCCCTCACCCCCGCCCTGTAAGTAAAATAAAAACAATAGTAAGCCGCCAGAGGAGTGTGAGGATGATCTGAATTTGCCATGTTATGTACTCTGTTGCTATGGAAACATTAAACATTAAATTCCTCCAGTTGTATGTGCTTGGGTGTGCCCCTGCTCTCCTGGTACTCAAGCTGCCTGTTGTCCAGCACTGCCCACTAGGGACCAGTGGAGGCCAGGAAGAGCTGCTTCAGTCCCTGGGCACAGTGCTGCGCAGCGCGAGGAGGGGCCGGGACCAGTGGACTGAGCAGGGGGCGGAGCCAGATGTCATGCCTTCGCAGTTGGTGGACGCATGGAGAGGTAGTCACGGGTCACCTGCATGGGTCCTCACTGGACTTGAAGCCCAGACAATGGGGACAGAGTTCCAGGTACAACTGGAAGCCAGCCTGAAGGAAGAGAGGAATGGGACTGGAAAAATATTCCAGGCAGAGGGGGACTTTTCTAGAATACTCCCTTTCCTGTCCTTGTCACTCTAGCCAGAGGTTGACCCCGATGTCCTGGGTTGGCCCATGTGGAGGCTGTGTCTTCTCCACAGCCCTGTTGCTGAGGAAGACGGTCTTCTCTTATCCAAAGAGAAATCCCACCATAGGTGCCTGACTTGCTCCTTTCCACTTCCTCTCTGTCTACCAACTGACACCTTCCTTCTCCTTCACCTGCTAAAGTGCAAACAGAAAAGGAACTTTTCTTTCTTGCTTCTCAGTTTACCCCCTTTATTACCAAGTATCTGTAAAGAGTCAGCTGACGTCACCCCCTGGCGTTTCATGCACTGAACGTCCCCTACAATCCACCCCCATCTTTGGGCGAAGGGCTGCAGTCCTGGGCGGGGCTCCTGCTGGGGCTCCTCCCATCCCAACTGCCCAGCTCACCCTCCCACCCACCTGCTGGGAAAACGTGAGGGCCCCTGGCAGCCTTCCTCAACCCCTGGCTCTTACCACGGCATGGTCGACTGGGCTAGGGGATAGCACCCTGCTGTTTACTCAAACCCTAGCCTAGGTCTGCTGTGGAGGTATTCGGTAGCTGCGGTTAACATCCACAGTTGACTTTAAGGAGATGACCCTCCATAATGTGGGTGGGCTTCATCCCATCAGTTGAAGGCCTCTTGAACAAAATAGATCTCTGGGCAAAGAAGATATTCTGCCGCAAGACTGCAGCATCAACTCCTGCCTGAGTTTCCGGCCCGGTGGCCTGACCTACAGATTTCCAACTTGCCTGTCCCCACGATTGCGTGAGCCAATTCCTTAAAAGAAATCTCTTAAAAATCCACACACACTCACACACATGTGTTTCCCTGGACAACCCTGACTGATGCACAGTTTGCACTCTTACTGGGTCACTGGTTTCTACTCCCTAGACCACAGGCACCTATGGGTCTGTGTTTCTGTGACCTTTCTGCTGAACATCCATCTTCTGCGCACCGTTGCCTAAGGGCACGCCTGAAAGTGACCGTTCGCCTGATGTTCTCCAGGAACCTCGAATTCCAATCCCAGGGTTCCTTCAGCCCCAAGTCAGCTCTGCTGAAGCCCAGGCCTTCCATGGGTACACTCTCCAAGGCTCACAGAAGCCCCCAGGTGGAGGAGTAGCAGAGCCAGCTGTCACAGTGTGGGTGGGGCAGAGGGCAGACGGCTGCTGCTGCTCAGCCCCAGCCCGGGGTTGCCATGTGGGGTCATGGGTCCAACGTTATCAACACTTTCCAATTTTCAAGAAAAGCCAGAGGTCTGTTTCTGTGAAATCTCTTAATTTTTAAATATTTTAAAATGTTTAAAATAACCTAGCAGTCCCCCAGAATCCATCTGCAGGCCAGATTCAGCCCTCAGCTGCCAGTTAGCCAGTTCCAAGTCTCACTGTGCTTTGAATAATTCTGCCTCCAGTCCTGTCTGTCCCTTCGCCCCTGTGAGTTGTGAGAGCAATAGCTCTGCCCCGAGGTTCTTCAGCTCAACTGCACATCACATGGAGTGAACTAAGTGAACAGAAGACATGGCCGCAGGAGAGGGAACGGGGCTCCCCGCTCCCATTCTCTCCGTCTTGCTGAAACCCCCTTCTATCCTCCTGCCCTGCCCAAGGCTTTCACCCTTTCACCCAAAGGCTGCCAGCAGCACCCTGTTGAATCTCGTTCGGCGTTGGCCTACTTTCCAGCTGCCCTCTTCTGAGAGAGCTGGCAGGCTGCCACCAGGTCCCCTCATGTAGGCTCACAGTCAAGTCGCTTCTCTTTTGCTGGCCTGCACCGTCCATGGGCGTTTTACGGGCAGCGGTCGTGAGTCGGGTCTGCTGTCAGATAGGCTGAGTTCCAACCCCGGCTTCCTCGTTTGATGCCTAACAGTGAGCTCAGGCAGGCTCTTCACCTTTTTGAGCCTCGGTTTCTCCCTTGGTTGAACAGGGAGAGTAAATGTACCTGATTCCACACCAAGTAACACGTTTAATCCTGAAGACAACTTGCCCAGCCGGAGCACGGTTTCTACCAGTCTTCCCTTCGTGCCACCTGGTGACAAGGAGAAGAGGGCCAAGGAACAGTTCTGCAGTGCTGGTCCTGCTCTCCAACCTCAGGATGGTACCTGGGCAGAGGCCAGGGAGGGGTGATGGCACATCGCTCAGCTTTCTCTCTCTGCCATCGTTATCCATCTCTGCTACCTCCTGCTCATCTTTATACAGTGCATTCTAGGCAGGGGTTTTACAATTGCAAAGAATAGGGAACACGAAGACACCTCCACTCCCCCTGCAAAGGATCTCAAGCAATAGGGTTTACTGCAAAGATCTTTGGGTCCTGGAACCCAGGAAACGCCCAGACCAGGCCTTGAGGGGAGCAGGGCTGAAGGGCAGCATGGATCCAGAGTGACCCAGTGTCTGCCATTGGACTAGCTGCTGGCTCTTCCTGCGATTGCTCTGTTCTTCCCTCCCCCCAGTGATGAGGACACAGGAATGAGGGCGGGTGATGCCATCAGGGAAGCATTTAAGTTGGCGACCTCTGGCCATTCCAGGGAGAATGATCTCAGCAAAGGGAGAACCAGAAGCAGCATGGACAGGGAGCTGGCGGCTACAGTTGGTAAACACAGAGGAATATAGAAGCAGGGGCTGTAGGGGCCCACTGACCCTTAATGCCCTGGCGGTTGGTACCTAACCAGGGCAGTCCCCGTCAGGGTCCCTCAGCATTATGCACATGGAAGTGTAGTGATTAAGAGGGACAGTCTAATTCCAAACCAAGATACAGAAAGGATACCCCTTTATACATTTCTAAGTGAAATGTAAGTCAACCCAGTCCTAGGTGGTGGATGTCATGCTAGACAGGACACAAGGGCCAGCTCATGACCTGCAGCCTCAAAGGTGTGTGTGCTCAGCCTCACAACACCACCCATCCGTGTGTTGCTTTCCCAGCAAGACTAGAAGAGTATGGCAGAATAGAGAGACCTCCAGCAAAAAGGCCTGGGTGGGGAATCACCTGATGGTACATGGGAGATCACAGTGGACAAGTTGCCAGGAATATCTGTAATGTGGTTCTCTATGAGCTATACCTTCTTGGAACTGTTTACTTCCAATGATCACCACAGTGCGGGAGTAAACAGTGGCATGAGCTCTCGAGTCAGAAGGCTGTTGGAGGACAGGACAGGCTGCTTCTGGCTTACAGCTATGTGAGGCCGAGTTCTACGAAGCCATGGAGGAGTCTTCAGACAGGGCAGCAGCTGCACTGGTAACAGTAAAATGATACAGCTTTAGAAGACCTTATCACCGACCTCCTCCTTCAGTCCCGCCCTAGAGATACAGCGTCTGTACACCCCCAGTTGTGGCTTCCACAGGCTCTCCACGGCCGGCAGCGTGGTCTCTCTTTACACATGGTCTCATCTGAATCTTTCACCTTCCTCTTACACTGTTCACTGTTTCATTCTCTATAGACCTTTTTGTAAACTTCAGCCTTCCATATAAGTCACATGTCATACAATTGATCAATGTAAAGTGTAAAATTTAATGATTCTTAGAATACTTGTGGAGCTGCACAGCCATAATCACAATCAATTTTAGAACACTTCATCATCCCTAAAAAGAAACCCTCTACTCCTTAGGATTTACTCCCCATGCCCCCAAAGCTCCCTGCCCCCCCAGCCCTTGGAACCACTAACTTATTTTCTGTCTCTATAGCTTTGCCTATTCTGGATGTTATATATAAATGGAATCCTATAATACACGGTCTTTTGTGACTGGCCTCTTCCATCTGGCATAATGTTTTCAAGGTTTATCCGTCTTGTAGCACGTATCAGTGCTTCACTCCTTTTTATTGCTGAATAACACATAGAGTGTGCATATGCCACATTTGATTCACCCACTTATCAGTTTATGACATTTGTTCCTACTTTTTGGCTATTATAAATAATGCTGCTAGGAACATTTGCATACACATTTTTGTGTGGACATATGTTTTCACTTCACTTGGGTACGTACCTAGCATTGGAATTGCTGGATCATATGGTAACTCTGCTAGACTGTCTTCCAAAGTGGTAGCACCATTTTACATTTCCTTTTTTTAAAAAGATTTTTTTAAATGACTTTAATTATTTATTTTTAGAGAGAACGGGAAAGGAGGAAGAAAGAGGAGGAGAGAAACATCAATGTGTGGTTGCCTCTCAAGTGCCCCCCACTGGGGACCTGGCCCACAACCCAGGCATGTGCTTTGACTGGGAATTGAACCAGTGACCCTTTAGTTCACAGGCTGGTACTCAATCCACTGAGCAACACCAGCCAGGGCAAAAAAAAGATTTTATTTTTTAATTACTTTTAGAGAGGGGAAGGGAGGGAGAAAGAAAGGAAGAGAAACATCAATCTATTGCCTCTTGCATGTTCCCAGCCGGAGACCTGACCTGTAATCCAGGCATGTGCCCTGACTGGGAATCAAACTGGTGACCTTTTGGTTTGCAAGCCAGTGCTCAATCCACTGGGTCACACCAGCCAAGGCACCAGTTTACATTTCTACCAGTAGGATAGGAAGATCCCAATTTCTCCATATCTCATTCTCTATATATCTCAGTTAAAATGTTTAAGACCATCACTTTGCCTGAAGCTCATCTCTTAGTGCCAGGTGGTATAGTTCACCGACCAGCTCAAGGGTTGTCAGCCTTGGGCCAGTGTCTCATCCCTGGCCCAATCAGCTGGGGCCAGAGTGATGAAACTGAGTAATGTGATTCAAAACGTGGCTGCAAAATGCCCACCCTTCAGCAGAGCCTCTGAGGAAGAGACGAGGTCTGAACATGGTTCCCTGAAGGCAGAGAACTTGAGGATGGTACCAGCTTCATCCCAGGGCCATATGCACAAAGAGGGCAGCAGGTCCAAGAAAGGTATGACATTGATTTTGGGGACTATAAATGAGTCAAATTAAGAGACTTTGTACTTAACTTGACCTGCTTCAACCACATACAGTTAGAGGGACACACACAGGTCTCTAATTTTCCCAATTAGTTTCTTGGAGCACCTGCATGTCCGTATGGACAAGAAATCCACTGTCTCCATTTCAAGGCCTCTCCCTTCCTCCCTGAAATGTCTAGGAACCTCAGGGGTGCAATCACTTGGGTCCGTGGGAGTCAATGTCACTGCAGAGAGAACAGGAGAGGTGATTTGTCCACCAGTGCTCTGAAGCACCCTCAGTGTTGCTGTTGACCATGGCCTTTCCTTCTTGGGTGGGCACTTGCTCTTTTTGCAGAGGCCTGGCCTGGATCCCTAAGGCCACCCTCTCGGGCAGCCTTTCAAGCTCTCTTGAATCATGCTGGTATGTCCAGCAGTTGGATACAGAGCTTCCTCCTCAGTCACACCCTGGGCAGAAAATGGCACATGGTGCCATGAAGACTCATCCCAGGCCCAAGACCCAGGAATAATGAACGCAGAACTTTCCAGGTCACTGGGTTGCAAACTCACACATCTATTAGTACAAACAGATGAATAGTTTACATAACATAAAGAATATGGCTGACGAAAGGGCTCATAAGAGGATGTGCAAAATACATTCTGCTAAGAGAGGAGACTGCAAATCCATGGCCTTTGTCAAGTGGCCCTGAGAAGCTCTCCATTCAGCTGCACATTGACCTTTGACATTTTCTTCCAGGTGTGATGCGGAGGAAGCGTGTATCATTATAACAAGACTCTCCTGAACACCTTCACCTGAACAGGAGTCCTAGCCAACTTTAACAGAATGCTGCCCAATACAGTTTACTAATATTTACCTGGGGACATTCCCCCTTGACCCTCCAGGTGTGCCCTCCTTGAATCCTCACTAAGCTCCTTGACGCCTCCTAACCACCTCCCCACCCTCCCACCCCCGTGCCCCTGGCCTCCAGTTCAGATTTCTTTCACAGAATTTTTCCTCAGGGACTTTGGTATCCTTTTCTGTCAAAGGATCCTTCATCTGTCCCAAAGGGTTTTTCTGTCTTTGAATCTCAAAGAAAGAGAGGACTGGGGCCTGGAAAATTTGGCCCCAGGAGGCCCCTGCACTGTCAGACAAGTTTTTTTTTTTTTCTTCATATGTCAGAGTTTTCAAAGATTTTTTTCCAAAAATATAATTTATTTATTTATTTTTAGCATTTTATTTTATTTTTTTAATTTAATTTTAATTTATTTTTTGTCAGACAAGTTTATACTCTTTCTCCCAGGCAACCATTCACATCAAGAGGTATTAAGGGAGGGGCAGCCTTCATTAGCCCTTTAAAAAAGCTTTATACCACTTCCCACTCAAGGCAACGAGTGCCTACTTGCCCTACCTGTTCCAAACTAAAAGAATCAACTCCAAGAATAATGAAAATCCTAAGATGACTCTGGGTCCATGCTTGGATGTAGAAGCAGCTGGGAAAATGTAGAAATTTCTCTCAGTAGGAGAGTAGTTATATAAAAAAAAAAGTCGAGATAATTTTGATGAATTCTTGTCACAAAGTTCTTTCAGACAAAAAATCATCATCTCAATTACAGTTTAAACCCTCAGGGACACAAAATAGTAAAAAATGGTAATTCTTCCATTTTGTTCATTATGTTTCACCCTAAAGATCAAGATATCAGAGAATACATAGTTTAAAAACAAAGGGACATTCCCTAATCGTTTCATGAATGGTTTTAAGGATTAAGTTTCTCAGGCTGACAAGAAAGAGAGGAGGGGGAGGGGGACGGAAGGCAGGCAGGGATGTGAGGAGGAAGAAAGGCAGGGAGGTAGGAAGGAAGGGGCAGAGGGAGGGAATATATGGCTGAAATGGTCAATTTTGGATAAATGCGATATTTTTATGATACATTGGGAGGTTAAATTCGAACTATTTCTTTAGAGCTAAGGGTTCCCCAAAGCTATGGGCAGGTCTGAGATCTCCAGGGGACTAATTTGTGAGGATAAGGTAAAGGCTGGCAGTCCTTGGCCTTGGTGGCCTCTGGCCTTGGAGCCCCAAGATCCTGGCTCTTCATCTCAGCAGCATCACTGACTCACCATGAGTTTTAGCAAACTGCTTCTCTTTGGTTTCAAGAAATTCTGCGTGCGTTCGATTGGTAATAGAGGACTCAGTCTCACAAATTATTCAAATCTGAGGTGAGTGCTCGCTTTGACAGCACCTATATTAAAATTGGAATGATACAGTGAAGATTAGCATGGCCCCTGAGCAAGGATGACAGGCAAATTCGTGAAGCATTCCATGTTTAAAACAAACAAATACAATGCAATAAAATCTGAGATGAGGGCTTTCACCTTATTGACCAAAAGGGGGCGACTCCCGACTGTGCCTTCCATTTTTACCCACAGCTCCAAGAAATCTTTTCCTGCTTTCCCAGGCCGTTATTCCTGGGAGTTGCAGATTCCATTTCAAAACGAATTACTTCTTTTATTATTTCTTCTTTCGTATTATACTAGCGATGCACTAACAAAGGCTAAGGCCTTATTTGAAAACCAAATAAAGGAAGCAAATATAGGATGTAGTGCTGGTCCACAAACCATGAATTCATTCACTCTTTCATTCCATGAATAAGTGCCACAGCCCCGTTTTCTAAAATTGGGGAGATATGTGTGTCAGAAATAATCTTATTCACAATCTGATCAGAATTTCCTTCTAATTATGGAAATTAAGGGTATCTGGCCAGACCTTAACTGCCTGCCAGAAACCAGAATTAATCTTACCGTCATCCAGAGCCTCAAATTTTATCTGCATTTTGTACATGATGTCTAGCACCTAATAAATAACATAGCTTAAAAAGAGATAACAAAATTAACAGAAATAAAAAGAAATAGACAAATTCATGTGAATAATTGACATAAGTGGAGACCTTTTAATTTTTTTAATTGAGTTTTAGAGAGACAGAGAGGAAGCAGGGAGAGAGACATAGATTTGTTGTTCCCCTTCTTTATGCATTCATTGGTTGATTTTTTTTTTTTTTAGATTTTATTTATTTATTTTTAGAGGGCAAGGGAGAGAAACTTCAATGTGTGGTTGCCTCTCCTGTGCCCCTGCCACCCAGGGACCAGGGAATCAACCAGCGACTCCTTGCTTCGCTGGTGGACACTCAATCCACTGAGCCACACCACCCAGGGCACTGGTTGATTCTTGTATGTGTTCTGACTGGGTATCAAACCTGCAACCTTGGTGTAGCAGGATGACGCTCTAACCAACAGGACCATAAATGGAGCCGTTTTCAAACAGAGGCAGAACAATGGTAGTGTAATAACTATGTGTGGTGTCAGATGGGCACTAGATTTAGTGGGATGATTGCTTTGTAAGTTATATAAATGTGTAAGCACTGGGTTGTACACCTGAAACTAATGCAATATTGTATGTCAGCTAATTGAAAAATAAAAAATTATTTTAAAAAATGTAATAAAATAGAGCCAGAGCAGCCATTCCAAGGGACCTGCTTGCACATCTTGTTCCTTGAACCTTTGGAGTATTTGGACTGGGCAAACTAACCTTTGCACTGGGTCAAAGCTGCATGTCCTACAAACAACTGTTTATAAAGCTAACAGGACAGCAGACATCGTGACTGCAAGGACAGATGGTTGTGGATGTCCTTTAGAATCAGTAACCAGCCAAGTATATAACTAAGGAGTAACTCAGCTTGTTCAACCTATAGAAAGTTCTATTCATGTAATTCTTTCCCTTTTCCTGTAACTCCATAACATGTACACTCCTCTGTTGTACTTTTCTGACTGTTTCCTTCCAGTTGTTTTGTGAGCTCCTCTTTCTGCACCTCTCCTTTCAAGGCTGGCCTCCTTCTGGGTCCGGATTATCCTTCCTTCTCCAGAGTTCTTTCTCCTGTCTGGTCCCTCTCCAGGCACTCATTGTTCCGCGTGGCGGCAATCACCTGCTCTGTGCTGAGAGGCCCCAGCGTTATAGATCTGCCTGGCCTCCTTCCAGACCTCGTAATCAACGGGTCAGCTCCCCCTGGGTGTCCCACAGGGCCCTCCAAGTCACTCTGTGTAAACTGAACTCATAGTTCCCCTTCGCACTTTCTCTTCTTCTGATGTTTTCTGCTACAGCAAAAGGAGCCACCCACTTCCTCAACCCAGAAACCTCACACTCAGTGATCTCCGTCACTGCCCACACCCAGCCAAACACCACGCATGGAAGAACTGACAATAATTCCTTCGTGTACCAAATACCCAGTGTTTCACTTTCAAAGTATCTCTTTATCTTATCTTTTTCCCTCCTGCCATCATCAACATTCCTGGGGTCATTCAAACAACCCCCTAATTGGCTTTTCACCTTCAGTTTTCTACAGGTCATTCCCTCCACAATCGAAGATGTTCTTTCTCTTCCTTCTCTTTAAAAGAAATGTAGTGTTTGTATTTTTATATGTGCACAAAAACTCAAACCACTGTAAAAGTGGAAGCTTTGATATAAATATAAATGTTTGTTAATTTAAACTTTTTAACGCAACATTTTGTACATGCATTAAAGAAGATAGAGTAATATAATGTTCTGGTGTTATTAAAGAAGATAGAGTAATATAATGTTCTGGTGTTCCCAAACTTCCAGAACCAACAACCATCAATCCAAACCAGGCCTGCCGCATCCTTATTCCAATCTATTTGCCATCACATGTTTTGAAGCAAATGTCATATATTCTATCATTACATTCACAAATATTTCAGTATGGATGTCTAAATGATAAAGATATTTAAAATATTATACCTAAAAAGAATTAAAAATAATTTCTTAATATCATTAAATATCTAGTTTCCAAATTTCTCATTTCCTCATAAATGTCATGAGTTTTTAAAGTTTAGGACCTAAATAAGATCCATACATTGTGATTGGTTGCCACACCTTTAAATGGCTTTTAATTCATTGGTTCTCTTTCTCGCTCTTTATTTTCCTTGCACTTATTTATGGAAAGTAAAAAAAGAAACACATCTTCTGTTCTGTAGAGTTTACCACAGTCTGGCTTTTGTTGATTACATACCCATGGTGTCATTTAACTAGATCCTCACCCAGTCTTCTAGGTTTCCTGCATACTGGTAATTGGATTTTGCGAATGTGTTAGTCAAGTTGGGCGGCCATGACAAAATCCCATAGACTGGGTGGTTTAAACAATAGAAATCTATTTCTCACAGTTCTGGAGGCCGGGAAGTCCAAGACCAGGGTGCCAACATGGCCGCATTCCATGAGAACCCTGTTCCTGGCCGGCAGACTACTGCCTTCTTGCTGCGTCTTCACACAGTGGGCAGAAAGCTCTGGTTTCACTTCCTCTTCTTAAAAGGACACTAATTCCATCATGGGCTCCTACTCTCATGACCTCACCTTAATGTCATTATCTTTCCAAGGCTCCACCTCCAAATACCATCACAGTGGGGGCTGGAGCTCCAACACAGAAATTCCGGGAGACATAAACATTCAGCCCATAACAAAGAATATTTTTTTTTTTTCCCACTAGTAGAATCATTGCATGAGACTCTTAATACGCTGGGTCTTAGGTTAATTGATTTTCCTTCTCAGTTTGAACTTTCTAGACAAACGGTTCTAAATCTAATTATGTTCCCCCCCCACCCCCTCCACTACTTAAAATCCATCAGCGACTCCCTATTTTCCTTAGGCTAAAGTTCAAAGGAGTGATCTTGCAATTATCCTCTGGCCACTGTGATTGGCCAGAGGGGAGCATGTGACCCAGTCTGGCTCCATTGGAGCTGTTTACCAGCTTTTCCTGCTGGAGCTGCTGGGAATTCTTTAGCTGTGGAATCACCCTATGTGAGGCTCCAAGGAATTTCTCTGGAATTTCTCTTGTTTTCATGGGAGGACCTCTGCTAGCACAGTGGCTCTCAGACCTGGCTGCACAACAAGAGAGATTTAAAAACAATACGCAAGCCCATGAGAGAAGCCAGGCACAAAAGGCCACATCCTGTATGATTTTATTTATGTGAAATGTTCGGCATAGACAAATTCCAAGTAAATTGGTGGTTGCCTGGGGGTAGGGATAAGGAGGAGTGGGGAATGATTTCTAGTGGGTCTGAGGTTTCTTTTGGGGATGATGAAAATGTTCTGGAATTAGATGTTGTGAGAGTCATGCAACTTTATGACTAGACTAAAACTATTAAACTGTACGCTTTAAAAAGGTGTGTTTTATGGTATGTGAAGTATATCTCAATTAAAAAAAAAATACACCATCCCAGGCTCTCCCCAGACCAATTAACTCAAAAATCTCTGTGGTTGGGTCACAGGCATTGACGAGTTTGTAAAGCTCCCCAGGTTATTCCAATGAGCAGCCAGGCTTGAGAACCGGTGTTAGAGTCACATGACTGCTCCTTTCTCCCCCTCTTGCTTCTCTCCAAGAAGTGAAGAAACTGGGGAGAGAGGTCTCGCATGCTTGCTTATCCTGTGTCTCTATCTCTCACCCTTTCTATTTCTCTTCCCTCTCTAGATCAGTTCAGCAGGGAACGTATCAGGAAGCCCAGCTATGGCCTGTTATGGACTGAATTGTCTCCCCAAAATTCAGATGTTGACGTCCTAACCCCCAATGTAACTAACTGTATTTGGTTGGGCACATGGCCTTTAAAGAGGTAATCAAGGTTAAATGAGGTCATAAAAGTGAGGCCCTGTCCTCATAAGAAGAGGAAGAGTCATCAGGGATGTGCTCACACAGAGAAAAGGCCATGTAGAGGACATAGAGAGAAGGCAGCCACCTGCAAGCCAAGGAGAGGGGACTTAGAAGAATCCAGACCTGCTGACACCTTGAATTTGGACTTCCAGTCTTCAGAACCAGGAGAAAATAAATTCCTGTTGTTTAAACCACCGGTCTGTGATATTTGTTATGGGAACCTGATTAATATAGCCTGCAATCCAGTTGTTTCTATAATAGAGCAAGAGGTAGGCAATCACATCTGTAAACAGTGATAATTTTGTTTTGTCTTTTCTAATTGTCATGCCTCCTATTTTTCTTTTTTAAATGGACAGGCCTCATTTTATTGAGCTTCACTTACTGCACTTCACAGATATTGTCCTATTTGCAGATTGAAGACAAAGACCCACCACCCTAAAAGATTATGACTCGCAATATTGAGAAACTCTCTTTATTATGGTGGTCTGGAACCGAACCTGCAGTATCTCTGAGGTATTTCTATATTGTGTTATTACATTATCTAGAACCTCCAGAAAAATATTGAATAATATCAGGAATAAAAGATTTCCTTGTCCTGTTTCTTGACTTAATGAGAATGCCTCCAGTATTTCATGGGTAAATATGTTTGCTTTTTATTTCTGAGTTCTGTCTCAATCCATTCAGGCTGCTATATAACAAAATATCACAGACTGGGTAACTTATAATCAATAAAAATTTAATCCTCACAGTTCTAGAGGCTGCAAGTCAGGGTGCCAGCACAGTGGGGTGAGGTCTTTCTTCTGGGTTGCAGACATCTTGTTGTATCCTCACAAGATGGAAAGGGATAGAGAACTTTCTAGAGCCTCTTTTATAAGGGCACTAATCCCACTTGTTAGGGCTCCACCTTCATGACTTAAGCACTTCCCCAAAGCCCCACCTACTGATCCCATAGCCCCTTTGGGGTTTAGGATTTCAACACATGAATTTTGGGAGGACACAAACATTCGGTTTGTAGCAGACACCTTTCTTCAAGTTAATCAGCCTTGACACACCATCTTGTTCTTGCCTACCTGTCCAGGAACCCCTTCTGTGGTTTTCTCCATACATTCACTACTCTATGAACAAAATGAGCCTCTTTTCCAGACTTTCTATTCTTGCGGGGCTCCATGCCTTTGTGTATCCTCTTCTTCATCCCAGCAACACCCTCTTCAACCCTGAAATGTTGGCAGCTTAACGAGAACCAGACAAAATTTTAATGCCTCTTAAAATTTTAAGACCAAGATATAAGAAAGAAGACTCCTGCTTCTCTCCCATTTGAAAGAACGTCTGGGGAACCAAATGCATTGCCCCTCTCTTCTATTTTTAATTGCTCTCTTCATCAGTGGGTGGGGTAACTGGTCTGAAAGGCAGGGTCTTAGGGTCCCACCCTTCTTTCACTTCCCAAGTTCAGATTTGTGTGGTTAACAGATGCTTATAGGCTACCCTCCTGGAGGAGGGGTAAGCAGGGACCTGTCAACATCTCTACTGAGATTGGATGGGCAGGTCCAGTGACTCTTGTCCTGTGGGTCCTGTCCCATTCATTTCAGTGGACAGAGAGGACGACCACGTCTCTCCTGGGTCTAGATTTAGGCCATGTTCAAACCCAACTTTTACTGGAGCTTTGCATAAAGATTCATTTTTGGTTTCCCATTTGACTAGAGATCCTTGGACATCTATCGGTCTATTGGCGTGCATCCTGGAGTGGGGGGTGACTCTGTCACTGTCTCACTAGGTGCTCTCATCAAGTGTTTGCCAAATAAAGGAGTGAACTGATTAAGTACCCCAGCCTTTCCCTTGTCTAGTTAGAGTTACTATTTACTGAATTCTTTCTATGGGCCAGACATTATAATCTCATTAACCCTATCAAATATGTATCATTATTTCCATTTTATAAAGGAGGAAATCCTATATATAACTACCTACTAACTATCCTAAAGCAAATCTCTGCTTTAAAAAGTAGCCGCCCCCCATTCCTCACCAAAGCTGTCCCCAGCCTCCAGTCAGTCTGAAACTGGAAAAGTCAGTGTTCATGCTGCCGGTCACTGACAGACCCAACAACCCGAGACAGGGATTGAATCTTTATGGGCTCTTTATTCAGATGGCCGGTGATCTGAGAAGACACTGAGTTATGTACCCTAACAGACTGTCTTGAATTCCATTTTAAACCAACCCTTTTTATAAGGAGAAGAAAAGTGTAGGTAAGGGGTTGGAATTCAGGGGAAGAGTTAACCAGATAAAAGCTGCAGCATTCTTTCATCTGTGCCCTGGGCGGCGGTCTTTATCTGTGTCTTGGGCCATATCTGTGTCTTGGGCCGTGGATGTCTCACCCTGGAGCACAATGGCTCAGGTACGATCCTGAAGGCTTGCAGTCCCCCTGGGGCACAAAGGTAAGACTGCTGCGGTCTCGAGGGTCAGGCAGTGTCATACCTTCAGTTCCTGGAACAATAGCTTTTTACATGCATTGATTACTAAGGTTATTCGTTATTATCTAAACTAAAATTTTCTAACATCCGAGTCTCCCATCAAGTCTGTGTTCTGGCCCCCTCCTCAGCAGCTCAGAGCACGAGACACCTCTGTTGGGCCTTATGCGTTATTGATCTGGTGGAAGCACGCACTCGGCTGCCTTAGTTCCTGCACTCATTCAATCACAAATACTTCTTGAGCATCTACCATGTGCTGAGTACGGAAGCAGGTACTGGGGACATGGGTAACCAAGGCAGACATGATTCATGCCCTTAAGGAGCTTTCTTTTACCAGATCCACAGACTTGAACAAACTCAGTGAGTGCTGCAAAGGAGAACTGTGGGCTGAGTGGGCGTATGAGACAGAGGGATATGACCTGATCTGGGAAACCAGGGAAGGCTCACCTGAAGAAATGATCAGTTTAAGCTAAGGTCTCTGTGTGCTTGCTCAGGCCACCCCTTGGGTTGGGATGCCCTTGCTGCTGATCTTTTCTGGCCTCCTTCAGTCTTTCAACATCCAGATCCAGTTAAACCTCCAGTAGTCTTGTTCCTCAGTTCTTTTTGCCGACACAGTAAAGAATTACATATCAGTGAGGCAGAAGTAGGTGAAGTAGATGAACACAAGTTATAATTAGTAAGTTCTCCAGGGAGAACATGGGCCTGTGGAGGGTGGCAAGAAAGGCTTAGCATAGAAGAAGCAACAGGAGGGCCTACGCTCGGCTGCCTTAGCTCACTGGGAAGTCAGAGAAAAGGGGCCTTAGGGGCACGTTCAGGGGATTAGCTTGGGACAAGCTGCCAGCTGCCCATTGCCTTCAAGTTTAGGAGACGCCTGCCTGTGAAGAAAGAAATGGGGGTGGGGAGAAGGAAAAGGAAGCTGTTCCCGAAGAGCGAGATTGAGCGCTGGGTCCTTTGCCTTGAGGCTTTAAAAAAAAAAAAAAAAGATTTTATTTATTTATTTTTAGAAAGAAGGGAAGGAAGGGAGAAAGAGAGGGAGAGAAATATCAACGTGCAAGAAAACATTGATAGGTTGCCTCTCTCACGCCCCCAGCTGGGGACCTGGCCTGCACCCCAGGCCTGTGCCCTGACCAGAGATGAACCTGGCAGTCTTTCAGCCTGCAGACCAGCACTCAGTCCCCTGAGCCACACCAGCCAGGGCCTGAAGCTTTTTCTCTCTTTCTCAAAGGTGGCAATCTTAGAGGAGGTCTCAGGGGAGGGTTTCAGCACAATATTCGTGAGTTCTCCAGGGGTGCCCTTCCAGGGTCATGATCTCTGATTGGTCAGCGGCAGGGCAGGGGGTCTTTAGTCATTGCATTTGGTTCTGGCATCGCCCTTGCCCACCTGGTTTTGCTGCTTTTCTGGGCCTGGAGCTGACACACAACTGAGGCCTGGATGTTATCTCTAGGGAGGTGCCTTTTGTATCTGGCTGTAAATTGCTTGGCCATTGTGTTCAGCTGTCTCAGTTTCCCTATTCCACTCGCCAAGGAATTTTCCTAGCTTCTTACTATCCTGTCTCAGTTTGGTATTAATATTTTTGTTAAAGTCTAAAGTGTAAAGAAGCCCTAGCTGGTGTGGCTCAGTTGACTGGAGTGTTGTCCTGTAACAGAACGGATATGGGTTTGATTCCTGGTCAGGGCACATGCCTGGGTTTCAGGTTCTATCCCTGGTCCAGGTGTGTACGATCCCTGGTCCGGGTATGTAAGGGTGGCAACCAATCTATGTTTCTCTCTCACACTGATTTCTCTCTCCTCTGTCTCCCTTCCCCTCTCTCTAAAAAGCAATGAAAAAATGTCCTTGGGTAAGGATTAAAAATAATTAAAATATAAAATAACAAGATGCTAATATATAAAAAACACTTTAGGAATAATTTAATTGTAGGGTTAGAGACTGTTCACTGTCTCCCAATATATACTTTTGCCCCCTTGGTAATAGGAACCTAAGTTTTAGCTGAGCCTTTGGACACACAGAGTATGGATTATTTCCCCACCGCTGTTGTACCTAGGTGTGGTTGTGGGGTGGAAATTGTAGGTGCTACTATGAGATGTGTCCTTAAAAGGAAGGAGATCTCCTTTTTCTTTCCTTCCGACCCTAATGCACCGGGGATATGAAGGATGGAGATCCATCTTAGACCATGAAGTTGAGGGCCACCTCCTAAGGATGGTGGAAAGGGAGCTGAAAGTAAACTGGATCCCAGGTGCCTGGAGAAACACCGTATTAGTTTCCTGTGGCTGCCATAACAAATTACCACTAACTGAATGGCTTACTACAACAGAATTTATTCTCTCACAGTTCTGGAGGCAAGAAGTCTTTGAAGTCCTTAGTGATACAGTGATCCCTTCTCTCTTGCCCCTATATTGTTTGGAGTACAGGTAGAGGAGGTACAGCCACCCCTTAGTTTTAGATTGTTCATTTTATTTTTATTATTGTGTGAAATATCTACAGAGTTTCAAAATCCAATCTACAAAGCAAAATACATTCAAATAAATCTAGCTTATAGCCCTGTCCCCTCTACCTTATTCTCTCCTTTCTACTAAAGTTAATTGTAAAGTTATATATTTTTTTCTTTTTAAACTATAAGCAGTTATGTCTTGGCTGGGTGACTCAGTTGGCTGGGGTGCTGTCCTGTACACCAAAAGGTTATGGGCTTGATCCTTGTTTGGAGCACGTATGGGAGCACGTATGGGGGACAACTGATCGATGTTTCTCTGTCACATTGATGTCTCTCTCTTCCCCACCCCCTTCCTCTCTCTCTCAAATCAATAAGCATAACTTCGGGTGAGTATTTATATATATAAATAAAAGCAATTATGTGCATAGATTCCTCTCTTTCATTCAATTCTGTACAAAATTTCTCTACCTTGCTTTTTAAATTTTCTGTTCTTTTAATTCTGGCACAATATACATAACATAAAGCTTACCATTTTTAAGCATGCAGCTCAGTGGCATTAAGCACATTCGCAATGCTGTGCAACCACCATCGCTGTCATCTGCAGAATTTCTGTTATCTTCCCAAATTGAAGCTCGATTTCCATTGAGTTTACACTAACTGCTCATTCTCCCCTTCCCTCCGACCCCTGGCAACCACTATTCTACTTTCTGTCTCTCTGAGTTTGACCAGTCTAAGTACTTCATCTAAGTGGAATCATACAATATTTGTCTTTTTGTAACTGACTGATTTCATTTAGTATAATATCTTCAAGGAGGGAGAGTCATTCATAAATGTCTCAGCCCTGAAGCAACACATGTGTGGTTCATTGGCTAGATCTAGTAACATGGCCCCAAATGAACTGCAGGGGAGGCTGAGAAAATATAAAGGAGGTTGTGGTATATTTTGTGAGTTCCATGAAACACTAGGTTCCAGGAGACATGATCATGTCTCATGATACATTCTCTGTTCTGCTTAAGCTAGCTTAAGTTGGTTGCTTGCTGTTCCTTGTAACCAAGGAATTCAAATCATATCCAGTCTATGTATCTCAACATCTGGTATATAGAGGAAGCTGAAAACTGGGGACTCTATTTCTAACTGGGAATATTTTTGCTCTGCTTTTTAAAATTAGAATTAAAGGGTGCTGGCATTAAAAGAACCCTGAATCCAGAGTCAAGGCAGTCTTGTAATTTAACTTTCTGTAGACCATGTATCTATTTCAATCAGCTTTTATTAGACAAAGTGCATCAAGCACTAATGATGCCTCAAAAACTGCGGGAACTGTGGGGACACAACACTGAATAAAATTTGGTCTCATTCTAACTTATGGAAAATATTGTCTTTCCTCTGCTGATTACAGTTACTTGTTTGACCTGTGACCTAAATGTTGGTTATTATTAGATTGTGCTCATGAGGGAAATCTATGAGTAAACCATGAATACATTTTTGAGTGTATAATTTCACTTCCTTTTTCTTAACACTTTTACTATTGGTAACACTGTATCAAAATTTCCCCTTTTTTCTTCTTTTCCTTGTGTTCTCTTTTTTTTGGTGAAGTTAAATATAAGGATTTCTCCACATTTCTCAAACCTTTATGAACTCTTTTACCCAGGAAAGACTCCACAGAAATTTCAAGTACCAGGATAACTTCTCTAAATCTGTACTTTATGACTCCAAGCCTGTGATTTGACATTTTTGCACAACACAAGAGATCAGCAAGCGTGGCGGGAATATAAAAGTATTTATATGAACGTGGACTTAGATCCAAAGAAGGCATCAGTTCTGTGTCTAGGTAATCGAGACACCTGGGATTTCATATTAGGTCCTCCTGCAAATTAACTGCATCACTTTAAGAAAATTCCTTAAATTTCCTAGACTTTAGCCCAAAGATGGAGAAGGCAATATAAAATAATTCAGAACAGCAGAAAGTAGAGTAACATAAAACAAGGTGAAGGTGAGGAAATGGAAGGTTAAATGTTTTCTTGGAATTACATAGCTAAATCACATGAAATTTTATTTTTAAGCCTGAAGAAAAAGAAGAAATCTAGTTATTTCTATTTCTCTTGCATGAAGATGAAATCTTCAGGAGCTACTATGACTTGCCTATCTAGGACTTAGCAATTCTGAAGGAAAAACCCCCAGCTGATATCTATTAATTATTGTGTGCTATCAGCTTGTTAAAGCTAGTACATGGTCGATACTGAGTAAATAATGCTTTTTCAAGAAACGGTGGACAAAGAACATTGTAGATTATAATGAGACAGTGTTGGGTCACCCATGAATGAATCATTCACTTTCATTGGTTCTTCCCCAGACTCAGAAAGAATGATCACATTTCACAATTTTCAGTCAGCCTCCCGACAAAGTCCTCTACAGATGAGGAGAACTCCTGGCCTCCTGACTCACATGACAATAGGCCCCTGTTGTAGGGTGATGTATGAGTGGCTTATTCTGATTGGTCAGTTGGTCAGAGGCAACAAGACACACCCATAAAGAGCAGCCCCTAGACAAATGATTGCTTGGGACAGAGAGAAGGAAAGAAGGTTCTGTTCCAGGCTTTTCCTACCCCATCCAGTCTACGATTGTGTACCAATATTAAGTCAACTGATGGTGCCTACCACAGAGTCTTACACAGAATGGAAGCTCAAAAATGTTCATTATTCATATTGTATGTGTTTCCCTCTCTGGACATTCTTCTCCTTTCTTTATAAAAAAAGAATCATTTAGAGCAGACCATCCTATTTTGGAAGAAGTTTCCTCTGAAAAACACTGTTATCAGCTTTACAGATGGGAATATGAAAATTTTGTAATGGAAAAGTCATGTAAGATGTTATAGATAGATTCTGTGGGATAATAAGTTTCAGGTCATTGAATCATGAATCTTAGAGATGGGAAAAACTAGGGTGCTTATTTAGAAAAAAATCCTGGCCTATTTCACCAGTAAACATGGTGGTATCTCCCTTTTTGCCTGTAGAGGAACAGCCTTTGGTTGTTTTGAGTATATCTAACCCTAGGAAGCAGTTATCCTGTTCTTAAACTGACTGTTGTGCATTGAATTGTATCCTCTCAAAAGATATGTTCAAGTCCTAACCCCCAGTAGCTGTGAATATGCCCTTAATGGAAATAGGGTCTTTCTTGATGTAATCAAGTTGAGGTCACACTGGAGACCCAAACCAATGGCTGGTGTCTTTATAAGAGGAAGAACATTTGGACACAGACTCAGAGGGAGAACACCATGTGACAATGGGAGGCAGAGATTAGAATGATGTGTCTACAAGCCAAGGAATGCCAAGCATTGCTAGCAACCACCAGAAGCTGGAAGAGGCAAGGAAGGATTGTCCCTAGAGCCTGCATAGGCAACAGAGCCTTGTCAACATTTTGATTTTGGATTTCTAGCCTTCAGACTGTGGGAGAATGAATTTCTGGAGTTTAAGCCACCCACTATGCAGTAATTTGTTACAGCAGCCCTAGGAAACTAACATGCTGACCAAATGACCACACTTCTTTGTTGCCCCTCTTGTTTAATCTGTAAAATAGGACTAATTCTTTCTCTTAACAACTTTGAGACTTCTGATGGGCATTTTAATATAATTATTAATATCTAGTATTTTTATATTATAGTAATACATATTTGGATTGGGGAGCCTTTCTGGTGATGAGTTTGTAAGGTCCTAGGAAAAAGAGAGACGCTTTCTCTGTAAGTCCTCCTCTGTGCTGCTCCATCAGGGCTGGAGATCCTACCAGGAAAACCCAGGCACCCTCGAAACCACCTGTAAGGGCAGCTGACACTTACTTCCTGCTACCTCAGAATAAAAACATGTCTTTTAAGTATTTTGAGCTCTATAGAGGCCGCTGTGGAAAATTAGGTATAGCGTTATCTTCCTTTGCCTCCTTTTTTTTTTTTTACAGCCCCACCCACCCAGCCATTTTTTTTTTAACTGACTTTCCCTTCCTCAGAACTTGTTATTCATATCTTTTCCCTCAAGACATCTTCTCCTTGGTGCCAGACAATAATTCTTGTCCTGATATCATTTGTGAGTCCACACCTAAGCAAAGGTGATATTTTTCCAGTCCATCAGGAACTCGGCTGTTTATTTCAATCCATTCATAGACTTGTAGCAGAGAAGGATATTTGGTTGAAGATATTCCCTTACTTGTCAGATTATAGATGCATCCCTAGCACTGTGGGATTTTTTTTTTTTAATATGTGAAATTGATATAAATTCGACCTCGACTTCATGGGGTTTTTTTGTTTTGTTTTGATTTCTCTCAGGACTATAGTGAGTCATATAGAACTTGGAACTGATAGAAGCTGGTGACCTGAAAAAGGACCCATCACTTAATTACATCATCATTAGTGATAAGCTTCCTGGTGTCAAGCTTTCTAAAACCAAAAAAAGTTTAGTTCTGCCTATTGAACGAGGACTCCTCTGTCCTGGTGCTAGGACTAGTTTTTTATGCTCCTTTCTGGCTTTAGTGTTAACTCTCCTCTAGAGCATCTCCAATGTTCTTTTGCCTCAAGCCCTGAAGAAAAATATGAATAGCTATTTGGTTTTATATTTCTATAAACACAACCTCGTGGCTCTCATGCTGTCTCTAAAACTTAGGCTTTTTTCTTGCCCCATTTTTCACCTTGTTTCCTGTGCTTTAAGAAGACACTTTTTTCCATTAGGTGTTGGTTATGATTGAGATTTTTATGATTGTTTTGAGAAACCCATGATTATTCTCAGTCATCTTGCTCATTCAGACTCATGGTGTTATTTTTAGCACACAGAGTACATTGCACCTGTTGTTTTAGATTAGACTAATAATGGGACTCTGTTTTTTTCCATTTTTTCAGCTAACAAAATATTTGCCATATGTCTCTGATGTGATAATTTTTAATAGATACTCTTGCTTATCCAAGAATTTTGCAAAGTATATCAATTATGGATGGATTATTGCAAGTATATAGTTTATATGTGTCTATTTTATGTATGTATGTATGTATGTATGTATGTATGTATTTATTTATTCCTCACCTGAGGATATGCTTAGAGAGAGAAAGGGAGAGAGAAGGAGAGAGAGAAACATCCATGGGAGAGAAACATTGATCTGTTGCCTCCCATATGCCCCACCCAGGGATTGAACCCACAACGAAGGTATGTGCCCTGACTGGGAATTGAACCAGCAGTCTGGTGTATGGGATGATGCTCCAACCAACTGCACCACTTGACCAGGGCTCCATGTTATTTTATATATTTCACATTGTGCTTAGTGAAAAGATTCCACATTTTGTAGGGTGATTAGATGCCTCCAAGGATGGGTATGAGATGGTGGCCATAAGAGAAGAGAGCAGGTAAGCTGAAGATGAGATCTTTGGCCTATATTATAGGCTGAATTGCATCTCCCCTAAGGTCTTATGTTGAAATCCTCAAACTGTGTCTATATTTAGAGATAGGGCCTTTAAAGAGGTAATTAATGTAAAATAAGGTCATATGAGTGGGCCTGAATCCCCTATGACTGGTGTTCTTATAAGAAGAAGAAATTAAGACACATATGACATGTGACAGAGAGACAATCCTGTGATGACACAGCAAGAAAGTGGCCAATTGCAAGCCAAGGAGGGAGGCCTCACAAGAAATCAACCCTGATGATACCTTGATCTTCTAGCCTCCAGAGCTGTGAGGAAATAAGTTTCTACTGTTTAAGCCACCTGGTCCGTGGCACTTTGTGAAGGCAGCCTGAGATGCTAATACAGCCGCAGATGGACCATTAGTCCTCGCCTACTGTGGAGCTCAGTTTGAAGGGCAGGGGGAGAGGCATGAAGGAGAAGGATGGTGGCAGAGCAATCGATTTGGACATCAGTTTGGTGCCACTCTGAAATCTGAGTATGCCATCATGTATGGGCTGGCTGGCAGAGATGGAACCCTTCTTCAGTGTGGGGCAGGGGACGCAGTGCAGGTGATGACAACACGCACTCCTGGAACAGAAGGATGGCTGCAAATATTCATGCTATGATAGCCTGGTTCCTGTCATCCTTGATTCCCTGATGTCTTGATGTTGTACCTTTCCTTAAGAGCAAATAAAGCTCTATGCTTTAGAAATAGAAGGGAACAAAACAGTTACTTCGTATGTCCTTCTATCATTTTCCATATGGCTTTGCATCTGAATGATGTGAAGAATTGGTGCATTAAAAAGCGCAGTAAAAGAAAATTAAGCCATCCAAGAGATCTACAAATCTTCCTTGGGCAAGTGAACTTAGTTGAATAGTGTCTCCCAACATCATGTCCGTAAGGAAGCTGTGAATGTGATCTTATTTGGAAATAGGGCTTTTTGCAGATATAATTAATTGTTTACATGATGTCATACTGGATTAGAATGGGCCCTAAATCCAATATGACTGGAGTCATAAGAAGAGGAGAACCAAGAGACACACATAGACACAGAGGGGAAAAGGCCACGTGATGTGGGAGGCAGAGACTGGAGTACCCCAGATGCAAGCCTAGGTAGGTAAGGAACTACTGAGAGGCTAGGTGGTGTAGGGGGAATCACACTGGACAGGTAATTCCAAGGTTGGTTCCTAGGAGCCTGACATCAGAAATGTGCTGCCTGATCCTCCTCAAATTCCTGCAACTAGTCTTCGTTAGGCTAGATGATTGCTAGAGTTCTCTATCACTCCCCACTGAATGAGAAGGGAGGGGTGCCGGTCCCTGCAGTGGGTAGAATAGTGCCCCCACCCCAAGTTATGTCCAATTTCTAACACTCAGTACTTGCGAATGTGGCCTTATTTGGAAATAGGGTCTTCGCAGGTGCGATTATCTTTCTTCTCTGGATGAGATCATCCTGGACTGTGGTGGACCCTAAATCGAATGACCCATGTCCATACAGGAGACAGAAAAGGAGAAGATACACAGAGACATGGAGGAGAAGGCCATGTGAAGATCCACATGAAGACAGAGGTGGAGGCTGGAGTTGTGCAGCTACAGGCCAAGGACTGAGGAAGCCTCCAGGCAGTAGGAGAGAGAAGCATGGAACGGATTCTCCCTCAGAGCCTCTAGAAGGAAGCAATTCCGCCAACACCTTCATTTTGTTTTCTGGGCCTCCAGCACTGTGACAGAACAAATTCCTGTTGTTTTAAGAGACCAAGTTTGTGATGATTTGTATGGCAGCCCTGGCAAACTAATATAGGCTCCTTGCAGTCAGGGGGGCCCCTCTCCACTAAAGACCCGCCAGTTATCTTTTTATTTCCCCCTAAAAATTTTATTTATTTATTTTTAGAGGGAGGGGAAGGGAGAGAGAAAAGAGAGGGAGAGAAACACCACTGTGTGAGAGATACATTGATCTGTTGCCTCTTGCAAGACCCTAACTAGTGGCCTGGCCTGCAACCCAGGCATGTGCCCTGACTGAGAATTGAACTGGTGACCTTCGGTTCACAGGCTGGCACTCAATCCACTGAGCAACACCAGCCAGGGCAACCACAAGTAATCTTGATGCATCTCATGATTAGAAAGAAGCCAGTGCTGTCCATCTCTGCCAATCTTTGCCAGACCAAACACTTACAGAATTCTAACAGGGGTTGTATGTTTCCTACAGGGCTTTAGACTGTGCTTTTACTGAAACGTCAGATAAGCAAGCTGAAGCAGTCCAGTAACAGGGCTGGAAGCTTTGCCGTCCCCTAACTGGCTGTCCCTCATGACATTCAGAGCGAGGGAAGGGTGGGGCAAGTCTTCTCAGTTTAGGCCTTTAGAGACTGTTCTGCATGGATACTACCTGTTTCTTCAGTTTGATCTCTCCAATTTTTGAGTGTCTGTCTCCTGTCCCCCGGTAATCCCTGTCCCAGTCTGATGCCTCCCAGTCTGTTTTGAAAATTCCAACCCTTCCAACAGATTGGGACCTGTCCTCATCTCCTCAAGTATTTCCTACTCCATGCTTCAGCTCGATGTTACTGGGATGCTCCTTGGTGGGCTCTGGAGTGTGTGTGTGTATGCGTGGTGTGGTGAGAGTGAGCTTGGGTTCCTCCAACTGGGGAAGGACTGGGGTGCCTTGCTTGCTTCCAGGGACTTCTTTGACCAGAAAGGGCTGTGGCCGGGCTCCATTTGAATGACCCAAGGACAAGAACACCTTGCCACATGGAATGTTACATTCCTTCCAAAGAAAACCTAGTCTAATATCACATGATGAAAACACTCCCTTCCTATTAATAGCACTTTTGAATCCACTCCTGGAAAATCTATAACTCTAGCATTATTGAATCAAAGAGTTCTTCCTAGCTCTATTTTTCACTCTAAGGGCTCCACACTGACTGGGAATAGCTCTCTCTCTGAGTCATTTGGGATGAATGGTGCTATCCTTGAACACACTGTTTCCGATCTCTAAATTTATCTCTCAATAGGAGTGAGTATGTAGGGTATGTGTGGGTGTGTGTTCATACAGCGACATGACTGTTAATGAATTAGAGAATTGGAGTGATGCAGAAAGTATATCTGAGTTTAGAAAGAGAGAGGGGACTAAAATGATACAAGAGAGTGATCAAAGAAGGAAGGACATGTCAAGAGAAGACAAAGAGCAGGCTCCCAACCTCCCAATTCTCCTGTAATGTAGAAGCACAGAACACTCTTATATGCTAGTGTTGTGAGCAAGGTTTCTGGCACCCAAAGCTTTTTAAAATAGGAAGGTCCTCTTTAGAAGGAAAATACAAAATAATGAATACAGAATTAAGTACAGGGCTTTGGATGAAATAGAAAAGTCCTGAAGGTTAATCTTCATAAACTGAAGGGAAAAATCCTCATCTCTGGTTGGAAATCAAGAGCAACATCCTACTTCTATTTACACGATTAATATCTATTGCTCCTATCTCCCAGTGATGTGGTTCCAGGTCAAAACATTTGAATCATATATATATCGTTAGGCCTCTAAAATATGCGCTGGCTGGTGTGACTTAGTGGATTGAGTGCCAGCCTGCAAACCAAAGGGCCACTGGTTTGATTCCCAGTCAGGGCACCTGTCTTGGTTGCAGGCTAGGTCCCCAGTGGGGGGCACGCGAGAGGCAACCACACATTGATGTGTCTCTCCCACTCTCCCTCCCTTCCCCTCTCTCTAAAAATAAATAAAATCTTTAAAAAAATAAAAAATATATATACTATTTAATGTTAGGAATCTATAATTATATTTATAATGTTAGGAATTTGTCAAATAATCTGAGATCTAGAGAAGAAAACTTCATACATAAAGCAGATTTTAAAAATTATAAAATAACATTTCTGTAACACTTCTTAGTTTAGGACACCCCTTCAAAGATTTAACTTCACATAACACTGACAAGAACCTTGGGAAGAAATTTTATATTTTATCTCCACTTTACATAAGGGAAACTAACTTTGGAGAATTGGGAGATTTGCCCAAATACTAAGGCCTAGATGACAACAGGAGGTGGGCGGGACCCAGGGTTTGACACTTGCCAGCTTGACGATCTGGCAAAAAAGGCTACCGGAAAACACCTCCCCTCACAAGGGGTGGGGCGGGGGAGGGGAGGGAAGAACGAGGCAAGAGAGTTCTAAACTGCCTGTCTCTTCACATTGACCCTTGCTACTTGTCGCTCCTCAACCCCTCACATTTCTCAGCTCCCAGCTTGACAGGCAGAACAGTCAGTAATTTGCTCCAAATAGGGCAGGTGAGCAGAAAACAAGGGAATACAGATGCTTTGGGAAATGCCTACAGATCCAGAGCTGTCTATTTCTGTGGGCGGTTACCTGTCCCTAAGCTTGTCCTTGTCTTCTGAGCCAGACACTCGAAATCCCATCGTGAAATCACAAGGGGGAGAAAAGCCCAGATGCTAGTCTGGGAACTTAAAATGTGAAGGGCCCAAAATAAAATTGTTTACCAGACACATTTTTTTCCCCATTCAAAATGAAAACAGTTTTACTGAGTTCCAAGGGAGAAATCAGGCTCCTGCTGGAGCAGAGGGATAGACTTGTCTCCTTTCCCCACAGCTGGAGAGCTTTGTGGCTTAGCCTCCTGCTATTTCTCCCCTCTCCGCCCCGCTTCCAAGGAGGGCCAGGTCTCTCCAGGGAAATAGCCCTAAGAGGTTAGATTTCACAGCAAAGAGCCAAAATTAAAGAAAGGGGTCTGGAGAGCAGTTAGGCTGGGAGGAGTATGCAAGTATCTGTGCCGTATGAGGGCAATAGTGGGCAGAAAAGAAACAAGATTTAAAAAACCCCCCAAATTTACAGAGGGCTTGATAGTATTGGGGAAATACGCACAAAGGACGGTCATTTTCTCAAACTATTTTTAAGTGTATGGAATGGATCTTTTTAAAATTTCATTGTTGCCCTAGACTGAACCCTTTGGGTTGTAGCTTTATAAGCATCACCCCTATAACCTAGGACCCCTACTTGATTAAATCATAGAACAGCAATGAGAAAAACCATGAGAAATGATTTAAATTTTAGTATCTCACCATATTCGAGCGGCAGCAACAGCACTCTTCTTCTAAAATTAGAGCGAGGGCCAAATTTTTGAAATACGTTTGCCACTTTTGCACCTGGTCTCTGGTTGCCCACTGTGAGCCGCATTCAAAACCCCATCCTGAAGATTGCAAATTACAGTCCATTCTTCACTGCCCCATCTCTGTTCCCTTACCCTCTTTGCTCATCCGAATGCCCTTCCCCAACACATACCCTTCACTGTGCTGCGTCCGGTTCACTAAAGAATTTCTGTAAAATCGAGAGAAAGGATGGAGCAGTGTTAGGAAAACCTAAACTCTATTTTCCCCTTGAAGCTAAGGGCTGACTTTACAAAGTGGTGAAACGCTGAGATATTATTTTTCTTTCTTTATTTTTATTTTTTAAAATTTATTTTATTGTATTTTTTCCTCATTACCATTTATTCCTTCTATGTCCCCTTCCTTACTTTTCTTTAATCATGAAAAGAAACAATGGGTTTAAAATAGGATTTTTCCAAGGATGTAAATACCCTGTTTCTACAGGAGTAATTCTGTGTCTGTTGTTTTCTGGTGCAGAACAAAGCTTTGAAAAATCCTTGAAAAATCTCTAATGTGATTATCTTCACAGGAAGTATTTTGGCCATTGTTATTGATTTGTGATGGTACAGACCCCAGAGGGTCATCAGCCTGAGAATTACAATGGGTAGAGAGGAAGAACAGGCCACAGCCACCCTTGTGGTTTAGAAAAAGTGCTAAAAAAACCCCAAAGAGCTCTGTCCCTTGTACTCCATTTACAAGAGTACACAGTGCAGAAGGATGGCTTATATACTGAACTATGCCTCTTCAACAGCATTTAAGGTGTTAGGACTTTGAGTCAAGATGGCAGCATAGGTAAAAATGGCTCACCTCCTTGCACAACCACATCAAAATTACAACTAAACTATAGAACAACCATTATTCAGAAACATCAGCAATCAAACTAAATGGAAATCCTACAACTATGGAATTAAAGAAGAAACCACATTGAGACTGGTAGGAGGGGGCAAATGTGTGGAACAGGCTGGTCCCACTCCCACATGTGGTGGATAAAAATTGGGAGGGATATCTGAGGAGTCAGGGGCCCCAGCCCCACACCAGGCTCCCCAGCCCGGGGTTCCAGTGCCAGGAAGGTAAGTCCCCATAACTTCTGGCTGCAAAAACCAGTGGGGATTGAGATTATAAAAGACAGAAACAGCTGGCATCTGAGGCAGTTCCTCTTAAATGGCTCACACACAGACTTAATCAGACTCCCTCCCTCTGAGCTCCGGCACTGGGGCAACAGATTGGAAGGCATCAGAAACATACAGGGAGGAAGTAAATTGTCCGTCATCAGGGTGAGAGCTGTGGGGCAGGTTTCTCCCAGACAGAAGTGCTGGCAGAGGCCGTGGTGTCTTTTCTGAGCCCTTCCCCAACAGAGCCACAGAGGAGGCAGGCAGGTGCCATATCTGAGACTCCATCAGCCTGATCATCCCTGTTTGCCTCACCCTGGTGATTCCTTGCAGCCTGGCCTCACCCACCTTCTGGGCCCACCCAAGCTGTTTCCAGTGGCTTTTCCATACAAATGGCTTGTCTTGGCTCATGCTTCAGACTTTCTTAAATTCTCTCAAACAAGCAGCATCTGGCTTCAGCAAGCCCTATACTTCTCACTAAGTTGCCCCACCCTAGCATTAGCAGCAGCTGGCCTTAGTTCACAGCTTGGCCTCGGTTCATAGCTTGGCCTCAGTTCAAAGCTTGGCCTCATCTGGGCACCTCCAAGAGCAGCACAAGTAGCAGCCATCTACAGAATGCTTTGTAGCTTATGCTCTGTGACCCTGGACAGAACACTGGATGTGGCTGACCTTGGACATGCCAACAGTAATCAAGGTTCAACTAAAACAGGAGGAGGTACACAGCCCACATGGTGGGTGCACCTTGAGTACCCAGCTTAGGTAATAGGGGAGGCTGTGCCACTGGACCCTACAGGGCACCTACTACTTTAGGTCACTCTATCATGCCTGATAAATGTAGTAGCTCTACCTAATACATAGGAACAAACACAGGGAGGCTGCCAAAATGAGGAGACAAAGAAACATGGTCCAAATGAAAGAACAGAACAAAACTCCACAAAAAGAACTAAACAAAATGGACATAAGCAATCTACTAGGAGCACAGTTCTAACACTGGTTATAAAAATGCTCAAGGAACTTAGTGAGGACCTCAACAGTATAAAAAAGATACAGTCAGAAATGAAGGATATACTAATTGAAATAAAGAACAATTTATAGTAGAGTGGATGAAACCAAGAATCAAATCAGCAATTTGGAATATAAAGAAATAAAAAACAATGAATTAGAACAACAAGAAGAAAAAAGGATTCAAAATTATAAGGACAGTGTAAGGAGCCTCTGGGATAATTTCAAGCTTACCAATATTCCCATCATGGGACTGTTGGAAGGAGAAGAGAGAGAGCAAGAAATTGAAAACCTATTTGAAAAACTAATGATAGAAAACTTCCTTAACTTGGTGAAGGAAATAGACATACAAATCCAGGAAGGGTAGAGATTCGCAAGCAAAATGGATGTGAAGAGACCCACTCCAAGACGCATCATAATTAAAATGCCAAAGGTTAAAATGAGAATCCTAAGAGCATCAAGAGAAAACCGGTTAGTTACCTACAAGGGAGCTCCCATATGACTGTCAGCTGATTTCTCAAAAGAAACTTTGAAGGCTAGAAGGGACTGGCAAGAAATATTCAGAGATGAAAAGCAAGAACGTACAACCAAGACTACTCTGCCCAGCAAAGTTATCATTTAGAATCACAGGGCACATAAAGGTCTTCTCAGACAAGAAAAAGCTAAAGGAGTTCATCACCACTTAACCAATATTATATGAAATGTTAAAGGGTCTTCAAGAATTAAGAAGAATAAGAAAATAAAAATATGAACAATAGTATGGCAATAAATACATATCTATCAACAATTGTTTCTAAAAAACAAAATAAACAGAACAGAAACAGAATCAGATACAGGGATACATGTTTTGATGGTTGCCAGATGGGAGGGAGGTTAGGGGTACAGGCAAAAACCGTGAAGGAATTAGGAAGTACAAATTGGTGGTTACAAAGTAGCCATGGGGATGGAAAGTACAGCACAGGGAATAGAGTAACCAAAGAACATATATGCATGACCCATGGACATGGACAATGGTGTGGAGATTGCCTGAGGGAGCTGAGGGGGTTTGGGTAGAGGTGGGCAAAGGGGGAAAAAATCCAGACAATTGTAATAGCATAAACAATAAAATATAATTTTTTAAAAAATGTATTAGGAAATCTCAAAAATAGTAAACAGTGCATAAAGAATAAAAACAGCTAGGTCTGGGACTCCTGGCTTGTCAAGGCGAAAGGTTCTAGGTCTTCAGGTAATAAGTTACCTAAACATATTTTTTTGGTTGTGGTGGAAGAATGAGTTTACACACACACATACACACATGTGCAAGATTAATATTTTTTAAAAAAATAAAAACAACCCCACAGCATTTATTGTCATCTGGTAATAACATAAGGATGATTAGAGCAATATGAATAAATATTTAGGAACTGTGATGCCTTCTCAACAATTTCTCACTTTTCTAGCCATTTCTAGTTAGGGACACTTTGGAGCAGAGTAATATTTCTGACCCAGTTGTTTTCTTGACTTTCCTTTAGAATGAATCTCTTTTGCATCATCGAATACCGTTCACATACTCATCAATGCCAATGATACAGCCCTCTATCCGCATGGTCACTTGCTCCTAAAGCCACAACTGAATCCGAGATCTGTTCTGCAAGTACCTGAAGATGAGGTTGAGGGGCTGCATCATCACCTTCTGCACTTTTTGGCCCTGGCCACAGTACTCCATGGTGGAAGCTGACAAAGACCACACTAACCCATGCCTCTTAAAAAAAATTTAAAGCATTAAAAGCACATGGTTATAACCCCTGGCTGGGTGGCTCAGTTGGTCAGAGCATTGTACAGATACATCAAGGTTGTAGGTTTGATCCCTGGTCAGGGCACATACAAGAATCAGCCAAAGAATGCATAAATAAGTGGAACAACAAATCAGTTTCTCTCTCTCTCAAAATTATTTTTAAAGTGACAAGGAAAAGTTTCTATTCTCCCTGCATTCCTGATTGCCTCCCATTGCCACATCTCCCCTCCATTTGCATTCCTCAGAGGTACCCCCATCTAGTTAGGCTCTGTTTCAGAATGTTCTGAATAAAACATAATCTCTATCCCATCTTCCCCCTTTAAAAATGCAAATGGGATACTTTAAAATACTATTCTGCAACTTGGATTTTTTCTATTTAATGGTATACCTTGGACATTTTTTTCAAATTAGCTTATTTAGAACTATTTTTTTATTTTTAACATACCTTTTTTAAAATTTTATTTTCCAATTACAGTTCACATTCACTATTATTTTCTATTAGTTACAGGTGTACAGCATAGTGGTTAGACAACCACATACATACAAAGTGTTTCCCTCAATATTCCAGTACCACCTGGCACCATACATAGTTATTACAATATTATTGACTATATTCCCTATGCTGTACTTTAGAACTATCTAATTTTTTAACTGTTTTTTTTTTAATTGAAAAGGGCATAACAGGAAGGAACTGGAAAATCTGGCTTTACACAAATATGAAATTATCACTGTAAAGGCTAATTACCTTTCCTTTGGAAGGAGTTTAGATGCGGGAAACACACTTCCTTTTTCTCTCTCTCTCTCATACATACACCAAAGAGTTATTATCACTGGTTTAAACAGTAACTTGGGTCCTTGACAATTTTATCAGTCCCTACAATGAAAAGCCAGTACTTTTTAACCCCCAAAGTATAAAAATGAAGGAGAGATGGTCTTCTTCATTAAACAAAGTAGTCTTTCTGTTTTAGACCAACGTAATGCTCCCCTGAGGGACTTTCCCCTTTCTGTTCTATGTTTATATAATTGTATATACGTCTTAGTGCTCCAAAGGGGTAATTTCAATTTCTGGTTGTCCCTGATGAAGTTATAGGAGGAGGCAGCACAAGTTTACTGGCAGACAAATCCATGAGAAATTGGCTGATGGTTGGTCAAATGTAAAAATTTGGCTTGTGAGTGTCTTGGGCCTTTAAGTACCCTGACTGCTGACCTAAGAAATTGGCAGCCCCCTGGAAAGCAGACTGTATTTTTTTGTTGTTGTTTTTTAAATCTCTTGTTTTGGAGCTTTATCATATACAAACAAGACTGAAGAAAGTTCTTATAGACAACACACAAGACTGTGGTCAGGTGTGACAGGAGATGATGTCAAAAGTCAAATTGCACCAGAGGATACTAGAGTATAATCAGAACCCCCAAATCTCAGAGACAAATAATAAACCTGACATTGAAGCCCAAATGGATAATCAAAGTTGAGTCATTTGGCGTCATTATTTGTGTAGGTTTAACTACATAGACTCACTTTCTCACATTCTTTGATTGCAGGGCTGGGAAAACCCTAGTGATCATCTATTTTAATAAATAAGCAAGCTGAGACTAAGATTTTGTGACTTGGCTGAGATCACACAGAACCTAACACGCTAGTTGAGTATACTTAAATTAGTAGAAATATACCATGCATATAAAAGAAGACATGTAATATGTATGATGGTTTTCATATTTAAAAAACAGAACAGCACCACAGACCTTGCACTATAATCTGGACGATGCCATTCAAGGGCGGGATGGCTGAGAATTAGGAAGCTGGAAGGGAGTGATGTGGATGGGGAGGCCAGCCAGGGAGTAGAGAACCTCAGGAACACCTGACAGGCAAGCCAGCCGAGGCAGTCGACTGGGGACATACCTGCCAAGGGCAGAATATTTCAATCATTCTGCTTAGCCAGGCCAGGGCTCTACCTACCCCAAAGTCATACATGTATTTAGAGTAAGAGGGAAAGAACAGTATGCAACTAGGTCAGATTCCAGGAACATCTTTCCTTCAGGTTTTATTCTGTAAGGACTCCGCTTGTTAACTGTGGATTTACAGGTAATGAACGCCCCAAAATGGTATTAGTTAAGGGTTGATTGCTCTTTTCTGCTAAACTGCCATCAGGCAAATTTTTGCAATTAATTTCATTTAAAATAGTAGTGCTTACCTCAGACGCACATTAGAATTCTCTGGGGAGATTCGAAACAAAAAAACAAAACTGATTCCAGAGCCCACCACAATTAAATTCTGGTTTATTTAGTCTGAGATCCAAACATTGGTAAGTTTGAAAACCCCCCCAGCCCGCAGTGATTCTAAAAGGTAGCTAGGGTTGGATCCACTGATTTAAAACATCAGGAAAAGTTTCAGTCAACTAAGCAATTGCTTTAAAAGTTACAATAGCATTGTTTTCTTCACATCTGTCAATGTGATTCACTAAAAAATAATGAAGTAATTTGTAGAACGTTCTGTCTTCATAGGACTTTCTCATTATGTATTCATTTTTGCTAAGGAAAGTCAATATATGGTTGAATTCACTCATGGATCTGAAACTGATGGTTCCACTGAAACTCCTTATCACTTTATTTCTATTATTTCTTGTGTCCAGGTCGTATCATAAATGATCTGATATAGTAATCATTCCCCTAGGCCTTTATGTTGAGGTGTCTGGGCGGCAGAGGAGGCATGGTACTTATCAGAGATTCCAGAACATTTTGTCATCATGGGACTTTCTATGTTACGGAAATTCAACAAAGAAATCAGTGTGGGCTGGAATAATTAGTAATGTGGAACTGCTTCCTGCATCTGGGTACTTTCAGTGTGATCAAAGCAGGAGGTAAAAAGTATTACCTTCCTTCTTTTGTTCCTACTTTGTCTTTTTTTCTTCTCTTCTAGAGCAGTGTTTTGTTTTGTTTTGTTTTAAATTTATTTTAGAAAGGTTGGGGGGGGGTGTGGGGAGAGATACACACATACACAGCATCATTGTGCCTACCCAGTTTTCAGATTTTGAACCGGTGTGCCACCAGAATTTTTAAAACATTCAATATGTGACTATTTTAGTCAGGGGCACCAACCTCTTTTCCCTTAAACTGTCAAATGAAAAAATGACAACAGGTAACATAACAATAGCCATCTGATGTGAATGAATCAAAATTACACTTTTTTGGTCACATCAGCAAAAAGTATATTTTTTGGTGTGCCACCGAATTTTCGTAATTAGCTTATGTGTGCCGTGCGATGAAAAAGGTTAAAAATCGCTGCTCTAAGTCATTAGAAAAGGCAGGAGAGAGGCGTAGACTCACTGATTTATAAAACTGGCAGTGTAATGAAAGATCATTTCATTCAACCACCACCTGAGACCAAAAGACCTTCCTGAAATCATCCAGGTAGAGTACACCTGGAACTGGGCCTGGAACTGGGGCCTGACTAGCGCAATTCTGTTCACGAAGCCCGCTAGCCCGAGACAGCTCGAGGATACGCAGGGCTTCTTCCTTCCAAAAGAGGTTCTCCAGCTTTCTTGCCCTTATCAGACTAGATCCTTCCACTTCATTAATTGACTTATTTTATGAAGTCTTCTCAGATCCATCCTGCTCAATTTGGGACACACTAACTTCTAAACTTTGCTCCTTCCTCCCTGCGTTACTAATAGTACTATTATTTTCTACTGTTACATGTGCACTTATTGATTGCCTACTGTTGTCAATGGCCCCAAGGTTCTAAGAGGAAATACCAAAATAAGACAGCCCAGTTCCGGCAGAGAGCCAGGCTGGACAGCCCCCGTCGCCAGGCACCCCCCAGGCCCACCCCAGCCCCAGGGCTCGCCGGGTCTTGCGGGAAGCTGGTGGCTCTGGCAAGGAGTGGGTTTCGAGCTGGATTAGGAAGTCGGCCTGGCTTTTCTCGGGGCTGGTGAAAGAAACGAATAACCTGCTGGTATGGGAACGGAGGCCCCATGAGTGGGCCTCTGATCCAAAGGCCACAAGCAAGGAAGCCGGCTACACTCAGCCGGGACCGGGTTCTGCCCGCGTTGCCACAGGCGGGCAAGCCGTCCCGAGGGCCTGGGGAGGCTGATGTGGGAGGAAGAGGAGCCTGCGGGGAGGGACCGGGGGAAGAAACCCGGGAGACGCAGGAGGAGACGCAGGCGGCCGGAAAGGGCAGACGGGAACAGAGAGGAGAAAGAGCCGCGGTGCTGAGAAGCCAGACACCAGGAGGAGCCGGGGGCGGGGCCAGGTGAGGGGAGGAGCCGGGGGAGGAGCCAGGCGGAGCCGGACGACGTGAGGAGTCGGGGGAGAGGCCTTTCAGACCACTGCTGCTGCCCGTTGCTGCTGGCCACCGCCTCCGGGGCGCGTTCTCCGCGGGTCCGGCCGCCTGGGCGCTCCCTCAGCTGCCCCTCCCGGGGGCGCGGGCTCTGGCGGCCCCGGCGGACGAGGACGCTTCGCCTGCTCCCCGCGGGCCGCCGCCGCCCGGGCCCGGGGGCCGCCGCCTCCCTCAGCTCCCCGGGCCGGCATGGAGCTCTTCCAAGCCAAGGACCACTACATCCTGCAGCAGGGCGAGCGCGCGCTGTGGTGCAGCCGCCACGATGGCGGCCTCCAGCTCCGACCCGGTGAGGCTGGCGGCGCGGGGTCACCCTGGGCCTGGCGGGGCGGGGCGGGGCGGGGGGCGAGGAGGGGGCGCGGCCGGGCCCCTCAGCCCGCGACCGCGGAGGGCGCCGCCTGCGGCCCTGGCGGGCGCGCAGGGCACGAGCGAGCGCGCGCAAGCTGTCAATTTCCTGACGGAAGAAACGCTCGCCTCGCCCCTGCCCCTCGGCGGGGACAAAGGGCCGGCGACCCCAGTCCCTCGGAGACGCCTCCGCGCCTAGCTCGGCTCGGCATCCGTGGGAGGGCGGGCCCGAGCTACCAGCAGTCGGGGTCCCGCCGGCTCCCGCCGAAAGTTCGAGCGAGGTACCCCCGGCCTGAAAGGCCTCTTCCACCTGAGTGGCCTCTGACGCGTCCTTGGCCACAGGTTCTGGGTTCGAATCCCGCCCCCAGGCCAGAGGTGACCCAGTTCGGCGGAGCGTGCTGTCGGAGCCTCGCTCTGTTAACACCTGTTTCAGGTCCCTTTTCGAAGGCGTGATTCATTCTGGTTACCCCATAGGCGCCCGATTTTAAAGCCCCTTTCCTTTGGTTGTAGTATCAATGAAACTGGTCTGTGATGGCCAACTTTTAATATTTCTGTGTGATTCAATATCGGGCGATACGGAATGGGTTGCGGGTCCATGTCTGGGGTCAGGGAAGCTGTCCTGAGGGGCCGGAGTCAGCGACGGCCAGTGCGCGTCGGGAAAACTAGTTCACGGCGGCGGGTTAAACCGCAGCCCGGCCTGAGAGCTGACAGGCCAGGGGGCTGGAGGCACCTTCGCCTCCGGGGTCATCAGCCCTCCTTCCTCATCTCCGCAGACATCTTTCCCTTTAGAGGCGAGAGAAGAGAGTTCGTGAAAGAAATAGAGCATTTCCAGTGTACTCGGATGTCATCTCGACAAAGGGGTTACGCGGTAGGGATTGAGAAGTGTAACAGGTCCAGAGGAGCTTTTCCCAGCACAGCAGTTACCTTTGCAGGATGGGCTCCAAGGATCTGGGCCTTCATGCAGTGTTCCGAGGCCCCGCGATAACCTTCCTGAGGCGCCCCCTTTCCCCTGGCCAGACAGGTGTGACGGGGGAGCCGCCGAGGTCGCCGAGAGGGGCGAGCGGCCCCCGAACACTTTCCCACGCTGGCCGGCTCTTTGGTTTGCTGGGAAGGAGAACCTGTTTTTTTCCCTAGACTCCGGGGGGTATTTTCTTGCTATTATGCATGTACTGTTTCCTCTTTTCAAAATGAAGGAGAAGCTACTGCACCCCGATAAGGTTCTCGATCTTGGGACCGAAGTCGTCCTAGATTGGCTACTTCTAGCCAGTCTCCACTCATTCTCTTCTCTGTGTTTCCCGATTGGACCCTTTGCCTGGCTCTCCCCCTCCCCCTCCCCTTCCCTCCCCTCCCTCCCTCCCCTCCCTCCCTCCTCCCCTCCCCTCCCCTCCCCTCCCCTCCCCTCCCCTCCCTCCCCTCCCTCTACCCCTCCCCCTCCCCTCCCTCCCTCCCCTCCCCTCCCCCCCCTCCCCTCCCCTCCCCTCCCTCTCCCCTCCCCTCCCCTCCCTCTCCCCTCCCCCTCCCCTTCCCTCCCCTCCCCTCCCTCCCCTCTCCCTCCTCCCCTCCCCTCCCCCTCCCCTCCCCTCCCATCCCCTCCTCCTCTCCCCCCCCACCCCAGTCTGGGTAAGCCTCGAGTTTAGCCTGCAGAAAGGTAGGTTGCCCAACTCCCCCAGCCGCCAAAGAGCCCGCTCCGTAGCGTAACTCTGTACAGCTGGATGGAGATCGAGGCGCCCTCCAACTCACGGGACAGAAGCCTTTCCTGTGCCTCGTTTCCTCCACTGTAACAGGAGGGTGGGCGTTTTAGTCACTATCCGTAAGGAAAACGTTGTTTAAAACAGTGCCAATTTGTTCGGTGTACGTCTTGGAGGACAGGCGTCGACATTGATGTGTTTCTTGAAGAACACTCCGGAAACCTCTAGGGAGCCACCTGTGTATTTGGGCAGTGAGTTGGGGCACGTTCAGTAGGGTGGACTGCGCTGTCTCCATTGCTAGGCCCTCGCTCTTCTTCTCTTAGCCCCTAAGGTTGACAGACGTGAATGAAGCGGGTGGAGCTGCACGGAACAAGGTACCATCACAAGAGTCCTCTGAATAGGAGAGGTTTTAAGTGAATCAGTTGTCATTCTGTTTGGTTTGTTCAGTTCTTATACTTGGGAGGCCCTCCTATCCTAATGGCTGCTTGGGGATAAATTACTCCTCTCAAGTGAAGTCAGTCAGCCCTTCTGGGATGTACCTTTCTGTGGAAGGATACTTAGACCCCTGTTTCTGAGCTAAAGAAGCTCAGAGAAGCCACAGGTTTAAGGCTTTTGTGGATAAGGAATAGCCATAGGGTAACGAACCTGGGCCTGGATATGGGATTAAGCTATGCGGTTTGAGTTACTGTTTATCTATCCAAAGTCCACATCCTAAGGCAAATTAAAAACTTTTTTTCCTCCATAAAATGGCTGTAGCCTTTGCAGTTACACTTAGCTCAATTCTTAGGATGTAGCTAACCACAGACTGAAGTAGACCGAAAATCTACAGGAAGAAGGAGGCCATTGTATTTCAGAAGTAATAACCTGTTTTGCTCTTTAGGTGTTCCCGTGTAGCCAGTGAATAAAGAATCCCGTGCACTTACCCAAATAGTTTGTCCTATCCAGCACTTAAGGTTCTTTTTAAAGAATGGCTATTAATAATGGTATTTTAATTGGATAAGTGCTTTTCACATCTTTTTCTATAGAATCATTTAAAATTCTCTTTATTTTATTGGACCTTTTCCCTCTGCTTTTATGGCCAGTTTTACTCTTATTTCTAACGAAAGCATTTAATATCTTTCTACTTCCAATTGGCTATTCAACTAAATAGATTCCTGACCAAGTTCTTATCTTTTCCAGAGGGCAGTATTACAAGACCAAAAAAGCCTGTGGGCATTGTGGTTTTTATGTTTATGGTTATCGAACAACTTGAATCAGGACTTTCCTTTTTCTTAGGACATCAAAAGAATCAGCATTGATATTTAAAGTTAAAGTGACCATTTCTTTATCCTGGAATGCTTGCTACTCTCAGCCTCTTTTCCTGCCCAGTTTATGTTGTAAGACCCAGCTCAGCTGTAACGCCTATCCTGTGCTCACCCTAGCCCGCATTCCTGGGGCAGAATTATGGTCATAATAAACACATTATTGTGTATCCAGGTGTTTTATACACTTAGTACACACTTTGATTATAACTCTTACTGAATTGTATAATAATAGTTTCCATACTTTTTCCTCAGGGGACAGTGCATTTCCCAAGACAAGGACTGTACTTGACTCATCTTGGTATCTCAGGGCTCTGGAGTACTTTGGACACAAAAGTCATTTTTGGTTGAGTTGAGCTGAATTAAATTTACGTCCAAGTGTTCTCTCATTATATCATAGCCATAAAAATAGGATGTTGTGTTATGTTTATTACTCATTTTAAGCCCTGTTTTGAATATCTTCTAATTGGGGTGGAAAATCTCCGTCCAGCTGGGTGAGGAAATAAATGTGAGAAAAGGGGCATTTCCACTTGTGTATTTTTTTTTCCTATCTGATTAAGCATCGCCTTTAAAAAAAAAAAATCTTTGGCCCTGACCTGTGTGGCTCCGTTGGTTGGGTGTCCTGCAAACTGAAAGGTCACCGCTGGTTTGATTCCCTGTCAGGGCGCATCCCTGGATTGTGGATTTGATTCCCAGTCTGGGGTGCTTACAGGAGGCAACCAGTCGATGTTTCTCTTTCTCTCTTCCATTGATATCTCCCCCTACTTCTCCTCTCTCTCTTCCCCTCTCCCCCCTCCTCCCTCCCTCTTTCTCTAAAATCAATAAAAAACCAAAAATAAATTAAAAGTCTTTGTATTCCTTATTCTTTAACATTTTATTTTTCTTTCATATTTTTTCTTGTAGTTAAACAGTTGAGTATCTTTTTTTATGATGTTTTTATTTTTTTAAGCATAGGGAATAGTCTATAACATTACTTTTCGGTGGATGCTTGTGTCTATTGCAAGGTCACCACTAGAGAAAAATATCTAGGTGGTTTTATTTTCTACCAGGGAAAATGACAAAACATTGTGTAAACACTTAATAATTTCCTGAGAGTGGAGTTTTACTATCTGAGAGTAAGGATTATATAATAATTTAAAGACTTTAAAAGGAATATAATAAAGTCTTCTGCTGGGAAAGGATAATACAGTCTTATCTCTTCCGTTTTAAAACTGTTTCTACTAGTCCTTGTCTCTTTGTCTGACATGATTGTGTCATATACTTTACTGCTGCCTGTTGTTTCATACTATTTGGAGACTGAGTGACCAAGAAAAGATGGTATAACATGACACACACATAACATTCATGAACCTATAAACTAGGGAGAGAGAGAGAGAGAGAGAGATGATACTTTGAATGATAAATACCAGTATATTTTTTTTTGAGGGGATACTAGCTATCAATTAGAGTTCACAGAAACATAAAAAAGTGTTTCTGTTCTTCTTAGAGTTATTTTTTGAGAATAAAATTATTTTTAGTATGTCATATGAAGTTAACTTTTTCTGAATGAGAAATTATAGTTGTGGAATTGAAATCCACATAGAAACTTTTTATCTCTTTTCAGGATCATATTTTATGAAACTGTATTCAGTGTATTTAGAGGTTTGTGTCATTTGGTATTTAATTAAAAAAAAGATTCTGAACTTAAAAAAAAAGTTTGCTGAAGAATCGCCAATTATCATGTCAAAATATCATAGGACATTTTTCATTTAAAAATTAATTATTAAGTATATTGTAAAAATCTTTGTTCTTGTCGTCGTTGAATAACCAGGTTTTTTCTAGTGTCTTTACCCTTCAGTTTCTTTAAAATAGCTTACCAGTTTTTATATCCTGAATTACTTTTTTACCCTGTATTTTGTATTTCTAATAAGCTAGCAGTTGAACATATCTGTATGTTTATTTTTATGAACATTTATTTTTATACATTTATTTTCCCTCCTTTTTCCAAAGTTTTTTCTTCCTTCTTGGGCTAGAAAGACAGACAGACAGAGTCTTTCTAAGAGGGCAGATGACAATTTTTGGAATCAGGTTTTATAGATTGAGGGAAGTTTTTGAATATATTTTGTTGTCTACATTGTTAAATGAGATTCATAGTAGTTAATAACAACTTCTATTTATTGAGCATTTTTCTGAACCAGACACTCTATTTCATCCCCACAAACCTCAGAAGAGTTTTTATTGTTATCCTTATTTTACAGGTGAGGAGACTGAGGCACAGAGAGGTAATTTGTTCAGGTTTGCAGAGGAAGAGGATGAGAGATGTGCTTCAATTCAGTGTGTGACTACAAAGCCAGATTTCCCTCAATATTGACAAAAATGTTTTATAAACTTTTCTACCTCTTTGACTATGAAATAATGGGATTTAAATTTTTATGGATACTACTGAAATGTATCTTTAGCTATTATAATCATTATAGTGTAGCCTATATAGAGAATAATAACCTCTCATATGTTAAAGCACAAACACTGAGGGAGGATCTACATAGAAGGAAAGGGTTGATAATAGGACTACTTGTTGGTTCTTTGACCCAACATCTACCCCTGACTTCTTGCAAAATTAGTTTATATAGTTACAGGGAATGTTGTTATGTAATAGATTGACTAGTTGTTTTTCCAGTTACAGTCAGTTTATCAGGTTTCTCTTCTTAAGTTTTTAGAACATCTGCAGTTTGGGAAGGGAATAGATATAGGGTAGATCTTTGTGCAGAAACATTGATATGTACTGGATGGGAACTATTTCAGCCTGTGATGAGCAACCTGAAGCCTTTCTCAGTCTAGCTTTGCAAGAGTCCTAGATCCAATTTCACAGGGATCTTTTCAGAGCACATAAAGCAGAGAGAGAATGGCTGAGAAGTCTTTAGGGCAACTCCTTCAAATAGGGGAGGGACTTTTGTAGAATCACTGGTTCCTCAATACTGTGATCTGACCAGGGTATGGCCAGAAACCAGCCCTGAGAGCTTGGTCTTTCAGGAACCTGGCTGCCCTGGTGCTGCTCCAAGATGCCTAGCAGAACGGCTACCCCTTGTCCTACCTGCCCAGCCTAATTCATCCAGAGAAGATGTAGATTCATCACCATACCCCTAGCACCTGGCCCGCAGCAGGTCTTCTGTAAAAATTGTGTTGAATGAATTGAAGAAATGCTAGTCCCTGGACAACCTCTTTGAGCAGCAGAGAGATTGCTGGGGAGATTAAATGGAGAATATAAGAACAGAAGGCTAGAATTCTGCCTCTCTTGCTAACTAAAAAAAAATCATGCTAATTTCTCATTTTATTCAGTAAGGTGGGGGTCTAACTTGTAAGTCTGGGATTCAATAAACTTGTTTTCTCTTTTAATCTTTCTTTTTTTTTTAAGAAAAAGATTTTACTTATTTATTTTTAGACAGAAGGGAAGGATGGGAGAAGGAGAGGGAGAGAAACATTGATGTGCAAAAGACACATTGATCGGCTGCCTCTCACATATCCTCAACTGGGGACCTGGCCTGCAACCCAGGCATGTGCCCTGACTGGGAATTGAACCAGTGACATTTTGGTTCACAGGCTGGAACTCAGTCCACTGAGTCACACCAGCCAGGGCAAATTTGTTCTCTTTTTGAATGAAAATAAATGGGACCCAGAGACATTTTTATTTTTCTTGAACCGGTCCTTATGCAAAAAGTCGATGATTTTGGTCCTTGTAATTTATGACAAGATGAACTACTGTATTTGCAGATAAATACTAGACTATTGGAAAAATCAAGCTAATTTGACTGTGCTGTTTATTGGTTTAGTGAATTATCAGAGCCATAGTCTGACCTTGGTGTGGTTTTATGGGGATTTAAATGTTAGATCTTTATAAGCTGTATTACTATCTCTCTGTACCTTTTTGTTAAGTTCTATTCCTATTCAAATATGTTTTAAAATATCACCTTTTAAAATCTAGCATTGCAAACACAAGTCTGAGAAGTAACAACGATGTCATAGAACCTGTAACAAATAATTACTTGTTACCTGGTTAAGTCATAATCACTACATGTCAACTGACCATAATTGAACTGAAAAGAACATTTGAATTAGATTATGTGTAACAAAATAGAGAAATTTTAAAAAATATCAGTTGCTGTTGATAATCTTAATAATTATGTGTAAGTAGTATTTTAAAAGATAAACACTGAACATTTAGTATTGTAGTACTATCACAACACATACTGGTAGTATCTTAATTAAATCTCATGCTCTGTTAGAATGACTCATTTTCTGGTTGCTGTGAGACCCTTAAAGGAACTGCTCATTCAGAAAAATTATCTACTCCTGCCTGCTTTCATTGGTAAGGCTGGCTGAATGAAATACAGGTTGATTTTAGGTCAGTGTTCCTTGGTGTTTTTTCTTTTAACTTCATTTTAATTTCAAGTTCTTTCAAGTTTAACCTTGCATTTCTTCCACTTGAAAGTGGGATATTTAAAAGTATATTCACTTTCTTTATAAATCATACTCTGAATCAGCTTCCGGTGGTGTCCAATCTTTTGGTATCTTTGCGCCACACTAGAAGAAGAGTTGTCTTGGGCCACACATTAAATACATCGCGACATGTAATCACAAAGAAAATCTCATAATGTTTTAAGTAAATTTACAATTTTGTGTTGGGCCGCAGTCATGGCCATCCTGGGCTGCATGTGGCTGTGGCCCACAGGCTGCAGGTTGGACACCCCTTACACTGAACTCAAATTCCACAGTTTCTGCAGTGGTCAATATATACAATTTGAAGCAGTCATAACATCTAATTGAAATGTTAGGAAATTGATGCTTTTACTTTGAGTAGTTTGCATATATAATAATAATGCTTCACAGTGTCATTACACATTGCTTTAATGGCAGGTAAAATTTGCCCCTCCAGGGAATAGCTGTGATGGGCAGACCTGAGTTTAGCAGAGTCATAGTTTACCAGTCTCCCTTCTGGGCAGTTGTGCTTCTTGACTTCCAGGATTTGTCTCTCCTTCTCTAGTAGCTATTGCATTTATTACCCTTTGCACCTTTCAAAATTTCCCTTTTCTCCAAGGAGCAGCCCTACCTCCCTGCCTTCTAATTAATTTAATATTCTATTTCTTTCTCCTTCCAAATATATTAAAGCTGAATTTCTGTGTAGTCATTTATTTATTCTTTCAGCAAACATTTATTAAAGGCCTGTCTGCTGGGCATTGTGCCAAAGTGAAAAGATGGTTAAAACACTGTCTACGCTGGCCAAGGATGCAGTCCAGCAGGGGGGAGACAAACACAAGATTCTAGAGTAACAAGTACTGTGACAGGGCTTCAAGACAGAGTTCTGTGGGAGAGTTGAGCTGGGTCTTGAAGTTTGAGGTCTCAGTGTTTTGTTTTTTGTTTTTTTCCCTCCAAGATGGTAAAAACCAGCTTTTTCCTAATAAAGAAAATGGGAAGAAAGGTGCCTTTTAATGCTATTCTATGAAGTTTCTTCCAGCTGTAAGTAGTCTGATCGTTTCTCTCTCTGAGTGGAAAACCATGGAAGAAATAGACTCTGTGCACTTGTAGACATTTTTTTTTTTATGTCTTGCCAGAAATAACTTTTTATGTTCAATGCCTTCATTCTAATTGGGTGCTCAAAAAAAACAAAACAAAGGAAAAGTCTCTGGAAGATGAATAGTGCTCAGCTGGCCAGACTGAAATAGTGCAGGTCTTCCATTCTTGGTAGTCTTTGCTTGATCCAGTAGCAGTTCTTCATTTGACCTGATGGTGGATTTGAAGGCACAACTTTTTGTTGGTGAGGACTGATGGTGGCAGAAAGACTACACAAACAATCCTAGATGGAAGAAAGTAAGTTCGTTTTGAACAAACTTTTCAGGGAAAGCTAGGAAATTATTTAAGCACCAGCTGGGAGAAAGGTTGCACTTATTTAATGATGGAAGTACTAATTTTATGTATCTCAGTGTAAGTGCTCTAAAATGAGGGAAGGAAAACACCAATTGTTAGCTCAGTTGTGCTCTGATTTGGCTCTCAGAATCCTATTTCTGAAAATTATATCAAAGGACAATTTTTGCGAGAGCAGAATGTGAGAGTCATTGCTATGTTTCTTGGGTGATGCATTTTGAATTTATTATCTGAAAGTTTATCTAATCCTTGTTTGAACTGGTTATATTTTCAGCCTCTTTAGATAATGCATTTGGAAAGTTGTGACTTAAGCTGTACTTCCCTTCATTTATCCTCGAACCATATCTTTTAAACATGTATCTCCTGCCTTTTTATTATGAATGTACTATAATCTCCCCACCTCTCATAATTTTGTATGTATCCATTAGGTTTTCCCAAGACCTAATAACATTATTTGACCTTTCTTGAAAATCTCTTTAGCTGTCCTCTGTTCTTTTTTGAGTGCTGTTTGATCTTTCTTAAAATGTGGCTATTGAGACTTTGTTTCAGATAGAAAATCAACAACTTCCTCTGTAGAGAGTTTAAAAACCGATTTCTTTTTTTTGAGAGGAGAAGGGAGGGAGAAAGAGGGAGAAAAATATCAATGTGTGGTTGCATTTCATGTGCCCCCTGCTGAGGACCTGGCATGCAACCCATACATGTGCCTACACTGGGACTCGAACCAGTGACCCTTTGCTTTGCAGGCCGGCGCTCAGTCCACTGAGCCACACCAGCTACAGCTAAAAATCAATTTCTAATATCCTAAATGATCATGATCAAAACTTTGTGACCTCTTTGCTGCATTGTAATCAGGTGCTTCTTTTAATAGAAAAGTCTATAGATATTCTTTTTTTAAAGATCTTATTTATTTTTAGAGAGAGGGGAAGGGAAGGAGAGAGGGAGAGAAACATCCATCAGTTGCCTCCCACACACTGCCAACCCCGGGACCTGGCCTGCAACCCAGGCCCAAGGCCCAGGAATTGAGCTCGTCACCCTTTGTTTTGCAGGCCAGCGGTCAGTCCACTGAGACACACCAGCCAGGGCATTTGCTTTGATTTTACATTTTTTAGATGTATCAAATTTTACATTTTTAAGATGGCTCCTAAATCAGATTATTGCTTTATCTGTTTCCCTGCCCAATTAAATCCTGAGAGCTGAAGCATGGATGAGCTAACTATTGGAACTTTCAGTTCCTCATTTTAGAATCCTTTTCCTTATCTGTTTGACTTTAGTGAATGTCTTTTCAGACCAACAATATCCATTGTCTTCAGCAGGAAATGAGACTTGGGTCTGATTATTTATGTGTACCCTGGCACCACCGCCACCCCTTTTTATTTTTTAAGACAAGTGAAACTGCCCATAAACTTCAGAGGCAGTGAAAGACCCAGAGTTGTTCTTGGGCTGAGGGAGTGTCTGTGCTCTTGGAATGAGTGACTCACACTATCTGCAGGCACACAGTATTTAATCACTTTCTGTGTACCAGGAAGAGAAGGGCATGTGAAAATAGAAGCCATGTACTGCCAAGTGAATCTGAAAATGTTGACCTAATGGGTCAAACAATTGCGCTTATTACAAAATACTTATGTCTTTTGGTGTATATTGCTTTAATTATTTCACTAATTAAAAATTGGCAGTCTGTAAAATGCTATACTTTTGTAATTTATAAGCAATATCTGCTCTTTTACTAGATAATTTTGATAATGCTAAATTTCAAAACCTATTTGCAAACTTCAAACGTTTCTCTTTTGAATTTGTATGTTACATTGGAATATACTTTTTGAAGGAAGGATTAGAAAGCAGTATGCTTGTTGGAGCAGATGAATTACATGGCTGTTCTTTGTGGAAAGCTAGTGTGAGCCCACTGTCCATTTTCTTTGCCATTCCAATGCCTTCTGCCTCCGGAGTAGCCATTAATATTGGTGACAGAGTGTCTGTTACTGGGTATATTTAAGACGTATGCTTAGACTAATATTACTTATACACCGCCTTTATACTGACTACTCATGCCAACTTTTTCTATTTCCTTAATGAAGAGTAACAGATTAAAACATAGACACACATACACACATTTTGAAGTGTCTGTCTGTTGTGTGCCAGGCACTGTACCAGGCAGCAAAGTCACAGCAGATCATAAAGACACATTGAGCCTCTTTTCTTGTCCAGTTACATTGCCTACTTCAGGGCTTCCTTTATTGTCTTGTGTGTCTCTTATCCCTATATTGGTGTGAGAAACCATGGGCACAAGCTAGAGACTGTTACTCTGAATTTCTAGGTAAGTCTTTCATTTTGAGAAATCACATGCTCATCATTTATTGTATTTTTTGAAAGATAAATGCCTTTATTAAAAGTCCTTGTATAGCAAAGACTGGTGTTTTAGGGCTTCCTTTAAAAATGATAAACAATTTAAGATGTTAGTCCTATTAAAAGTCAGTGAAAATAAGCAGTTGGTAGGAGAAATCCAATTTTTGATTTGCTCTTTTATGCTTACTTTTACTCATTTATTTATTCATTTGGTTTGATAATTATTAAATGAATACCTACTAAGCAATCAGGTATACAGTGGTAAACAAAATAGGCATAGAATTAAATAAACTGATAGAGGGGCTGAGACATAAAGTTTGTCTTTTAATTGGTGAGTTGAAACTTTGTATTTAATATGTTCGTAGTTATTTCTACATTTTATTCTTGTTTTCCATTTATTGTGCTTTTTCTGATGTATTTGTTTTTCCCCTATCTTTTCCTGTCTTCCATTGGATATTTTGAATTTTTGCCAGGTGCCTTTCTGTTGCTGATTGAAAGATACACATTCTATTTATATTCTGCTATGATTTCTCAAGACTTAAAACCCAGTACTTATTTTCACATACATAACTAAAATCTACCAATATCCATGTCTTTTTCCCAAGCATAATTTTATCTCCATTTGGCCTCTACTCCTTCTAGATATTCTCCCGCCACCCACCCTCTTCCCCACTCCTCCCCCTGCTCCCTGCCCCACACCATCAGGGATTTACAGGACGGGAGGAAGCTGGCAGTCATGCTTGATTTGCCATTTGGATCTGAACTGGGTTGCTGGGACTGAGACCGGATGTCTAGTTTTGAGCTGCATCAGAGTTGCAGATCTAGGTTTCATATTATGAGGAAACAATTTTAGGGGCATATCTAGATATTGAGATTTTCATAAAACATTACTCTGAGGAGGCTTTAAGGAATTATGGCCTTATCATAAGATTTAATGTCAAAAACATTGAATTTTTTTTTTTTTTAAGTCATATGTATATCCTTGAAATAAAAATCTATGAAGAGATTTACTGAGTGGTAGGAATCTGAAATTTTACATGTGAATACATTTCCCAACTTGAGCTAAAAGTTATTGAACATTTATGTCCTGGACATTGTGCTGGGCACTTACACATAATTCTCTCATTTAATCTTAATAAAAACCCTATAAATTAGATGAAATTCCCATTTACACAAGAGGGAACAAGCTGAGAGGACTTCGGAGACTGTAGTAGGGCTAGGACTTTTTACCTGGGCCACCATACTCAGGCTGTGCCCACATCATGCCCCATACCTCTAGACTCCGTTCAGGCTTCCAGTTCCGGAGTCGGCTCCGGGCTGCCCTCGTACACATGCTTATCTGGATCTCTGGCGTAAGGCCTGCCCTCTCATGTCCATCCTCTACTCACAGGCCCTGATGTTCAATCTCAGATGTGAATCTGCCATGTCTGGAGGAAACAGCTCCTGAATTCACTGTCTGTTGTCCTCTTGAGTTAGACCCTGTGTAGCTTTTCAGCCTCGTTCTTGCAGTTCCCTGCCTTTTACCTTAGGATCCCGCAGAACCAAATTGTCTGGAGTCCCCCTTGCATTCAATCCATATTTGAGTGCCTGTTATGTGTTAAGCAGCCTGCTAGATAACAGGCTGACAAGAGCTTTTGTAATGATCCCCGGGGAGGAGGTCTCGACCCTCGGCAAGGATAGTGGCAGTGGGATGGAGAGAAGTGAAACATTCATCAGCTATTGAGGAGTTAAAATTAATACGACTTAGTGAACAAGGAAGGCATTTTGCTGGATGGAGGAGGGCAAATAGGGGAAATTGGGATAACTGTAATAGAATAAACAAGAATAAAAAAGAAAATAAAAGGAAAAAAAAAGAAACGCATTTTGGATGTCGCCCAGGTCCTGCTTGTGTAGCTGGAATGATGGTGGTGAACTGAAACTCCCATACAAAAATAAAATGAGAGTATTACACCTGAGAACATTTGGTAAGGAAACTTGTGGTGTTAGATGCATGTTAGAGAGCCCTGGGCTGAGAGTGGGAAATGGTGTTTTTATTTTGACAAGCTGTGTAGTATTGGGCAGTCACTTTACATCTGCCAGCCCTGACGTCTTTAGCTGAGATAGACCGGATGACTTTGACCTTACCACTTTAAAGAGTAAACCCTTCTAACATGATTCACAGCAAATTATCTGACTTGCCTCTCCATTCTGTATCATACACTCATTTGTCCACTTAGCATTTTGGAGCCTGCTGTGTCATGCACTGGGGACGTGAAGCTAAATGAGACTAGGTCTTAATCAGCTTCCTGTTCTTGATGAGCTTTCTGCTCAGGGAGACAGGCAAGTCAATTAGGTGCATTAAACCAAAATAAGGTGCTATGCTGGAAATATGAGCAAGGTTCAGAGGAGTCACAAAAGAGATCCTGATCCAATCTGCTAGATGGGTGGAGGGGGGAATGTGTCAGGGAACACCAGTGACCCTTGTTCTGAGTCTGGAATGAAGAGCAGGCAGAAGTGGGTGGAGAGCAGCATTCCATGCCCAGCCTATGCATACTTCTGGATGACTGAAGGGAGACCAGGGTGCTGGGGGTGGGGAGGCAGGAGGAGGGCAGACAGGACCAGCCCCTGCAGGGCCTTACAAGCCTTTCCAAGGAACTTGGACTGTGTTTCTAAAGCTGCGGGGAGTAGGGGAAGTAATACGATTGGATTAGCAATGTTCATATTTACCCCTTTTTATACCTAATGTATTTCCTTCACAATATTAGTGGTAGACAAGCTAGACTCTTCAGGGCAAAGAACATTATTTGAAATGCAGGCAGTTATTGCATCCCGATATACAGAGCATTTTACCAGGAAGACATAATAATCCTTAATTTATATATGCCTAACAATATAGTTTCAAAAATATAAAGCAAAAATTAAGAAGGAAAAATGAAAAAAACACAAAGCATGAGATTAAAAAAAAAAAGCCCACTGTCAAAACATACTAGGTTAAGCAGTCAAAAAAGTTAGCAAATGCATAGAGGAGTTGAACAAAACAATCAACAAAGTTGATATAAATGAACCCTAGCCCTAGAGTTAAAGAGTGTGTTCAAATGTTTGAAGTCCATAATAAGAAATACTTTTATAATCATGACCTGGTGAACAAATATGTATGTACCAGAAACAAAAGTTTCATGAAATATTTACCCTTACATGGTGCAATTTTTGGTTTTTTTTTTCTTTTTTTTCCTTGAAAACACTAAGTTAAAAATACATATCCTTTTGAAGCACACATAGAACATTTACAAATTGACTTTCTGGATTCCCTTCACCACACCAAGCCTCTGCTGCTGCTCTGTTCCTCCCTGTCCTTCCCTCTGCTAAAGCAAAGATGTCTTTGACTCCTATTTTTACTGAGTCAAGGCCATCCAATATGTTCATCTGCTTCTCTCCTCCATTTCTATATTTAGCCTTTCATCTTTGCTTCCAGAGTTAGAAAACAGTGATATCCTTCCTTTTCAAAGGTTAACTTTTACACCTGTACTTCTAATGTCATCTTCTGTTGTTTTTTTTTTTTTCCTCCTTTAATATCTCTGGTTCTTACATCTGGACATTTCTCCTTGAGTATCCCACTGTGAGTTCAGTCTTAATGAGTTTAACTGGTTCTTTTTCTGAACCTCAAAGGTTATCAGTGACTATTATTTTTAGTTTTTATTCCACAAAACTTGATTATCGTTTTGTTTTCTCTAGTTTTCTTAAGCTAAAATTTTTTTTTTTTTGAATGACTGATATATTCACATGATTCAAAATGCCAAAGATGCAAAAGGGTCCTGTGTTAGGAAGTTTTCCCCCACCTTTTCTCCCTGCTACTGTATACTCTGTCCTTTCTATGTTCTCTTATTCTTCTAGTCCCTGTCCTCATTTTCTCCTACTCAGGAGAGACTAGATGTTTCAGTGTCATCTTTGATTTACTCTCTTCCTGTCCTTTATACAGCTTCCTTTTGAGGTGTTTTATGTTCATCTTTTTTGCATTCTTCACCTACTTACTGCCCACTCCACTCCCCAAACTAGGTAGCTCTATGTCCTTTCAAGCAAGACTCTTGGAATAACCTTCTAGCTCCTTTTCCTATTCACAGTCTCCATGTCTCTTCAATGCTATCAGCTAATTGTTGGCTGCATCTTGTTTTACGTGCCATTATCTTCCTGCCTTGGTCCCCAGGAAGCACGGGCTCATTAGTCTTTTATTTAAGTCTTCCCATAATTGTTTACTTTGACTTTTTCCAGTCTTATTGATTCAAGTCTCCACTCTACCCTTTTGGTCTTCTGTTCTAGACTGTTTGCTCCTTTATTTTTATATCTTCTTAGCCTGATAAGAGTACCTGATTCCTGGCAAGTACTTGACAAATTCTAGAACAAAGCTTGCACTTTGTTTCCTCTGTATTCTTTTTATTGCTGCTTTCATTATGCTTGAAGTTCCACTTCTTTTGTGCAACTGTCCCTGCCTACTTTAACTTTTTCTTCATCTTCCATATTCCTAGAGCTCATTTGGTACCCAAGGGGCAGAGTCCTACAACTGTTATCTGTTCATCTGAAGTCAGGATGTAGGGTTATAGGTAGCTGGAGTGCTTTCCTTTGTACCTGTGTTGGCAGATGTGGGTACTTGGTCTACCTGATACAGGGATTCTGACTCACTATGTGAAAAGAAATCAGGGTATTTTTTTGTCTGTATACCAACATGAATTCCAGTGGAGTTAGTGATACTTTAAAAAATTAATAGAGAAAACAAATACTTAATTGATATTGGGTAAGGAATAACCTTTAAGCATAAAGATAATGAATAGATAATACATTTATATAAAAATTAAAAACTGAAAATATTTTCAAATGTCAAAGAGTTGATGACCTTATAGAAAGAACTCATAAGACAATAAGAATATAAAGAAAAATTGTTAGAAAATCTGAACAACACAATCTTAATTGAAGAAACATAGCAGTCAATTTCATAATTAAATGTTTAATGTCACCAGCAATGAAAAGAAAATGAATATCATGCTAGGTGATGGATGCCATCAAATTGGCAAAATTAAATAAGATTCTAAATAAAAGCAAGATTACATTAAAACAAATATTTTCATGTGTTTCTGGCAGAAATCTAACTCGGTTTATCCTTTGTAGAAAACAATTTGGTAATATTTGAAAGCTTTAATTTGTTTTCTTTTCACCTACTAATTTTATTTGTAGGAATCTGTCCTAAAGCTAGTAATTAGGGAGGCAAATAAAAAATTTGCGTAGACTTCTGATCAAGATGGCGGCACAGTCAGACATGGCTCGCCTCTTTGCACAAACATAAAAATTACGACTAAAATATAGAACACCATCATTCAGAACCGTCAGAGGTGGAGTGGAAGTCTGACAACTACGGAATTAAAGAAACCATATCCATCCAGACTTGTAGGAGGGGCACAGACGTGGAACAGGGTGGTCCCTCACCTGCGTGTGGTGGATAAAAATTTGGGAGGGTCTCAGGAACAAGGGGTCCCAGCCCCACACCAGGCCCCCCAGCCCAAGGTTCTAGTGCCAGGAGGATAAGTCCCCATAACTTCTGGCTGCAAAAAGAAGTGGGGATTGAGTTGGTGGGAGAAACTGCCAAAGCCCCAAGCAGTTCCTCTTAAAGAACCCACTCATGAACTCGCTTACTCAGACTCACTCCCTCTGAGCTCTAGCACCAGGTTAGCAGCTTGAAAGGCACCAGTGGTATATAGGGAGAAACTGAAATGTCTGGCATCAAGGTAAGTAGAGGACATTGTCCCTTTTCTAAACCCTCCATTGACAGAGCCGGCAAGCTGGTGCCATATCTGAGACTCTACCAACCTGGTTAACGCTGTTTGACCCGCCTTGGAGGTCCTCAGAGACCCTACCCCACCCAACTTACAGGCCCACCTGAGCTGTTTTTCCTTATGAATGACTGGTCTTGGCTCATGTTGCAAAACTAACTAAATCCTCTCAAATAAGCAACAGCTGGCCTCAGTGAGCCCCATGCCTGGCACTGGCAGCAGCCAGCCTAGTTTCACAGTTTGGTTTCACCTGAGAATCTCCAAGCCCAGCACAAGTAGCAGCCATCTCAGATTGCTTTATAGTTCAGGAAGGGTGGCCCCAGGCAAAACACAGGTGGGGGCTGATCTTGGCCTCCACCCCCCAGGAAATCCGAGCGCCAGTGCACCCAGTAGAGAGCTACAGACCATGTCAGAGTACCACCACTCTGCCCCTGCACAGCTGATCATCCACAGATGGTGGAGGTTGGTGGTAAGTGGTCACAGCCAGTCCTTGCAGCTGACTGGCCTGGATAAATACCTCCTTTTGATTTGCCAACAGCCACCAAGGCTCAATTACAAGGACCACACAGAGAACAGACCTCAAGTACCCAGCTTGGGTGATAGGGGAAGCTGTGCCACTGGACCCTACAGGACACCCATTATATTAGACCACACTACTGAAACATGGAGTCAAAGAAGCTCTACCTAATACATAGAAGCAAATACAAGGAGGCTGCCAAAATGAGCAGACAAAGCAATATACCCAAATGAAAGAACAGATAAAAACTCCAGAAAAAGAGCTAAATGAAATGGCGATAAGTCGTCTATCAGATGCAGAGTTCAAAACACTGGTCATAAGGTTGCTCAAGGATCTTAGGGAGGACCTCAACAGCATAAATAAGATCCAGTCAGAAACGAAGGATATGCTAATTGAAATAACAATTTACCAGGAAACAGCAGAAGAGTAGATGAAGCAGAGGATCAAATCAATTATATGGAACATAAAGAAGTAAAAAACAACCAATCAGAGCAACAAGAATAAAAACATCCAAAAGAAAGAGGATAGTATAAGCAGCCTCTGGGACAACTTCAAGTGTTCCAGCATTTATATCATAGGGTTCCAGAAGGAGAAGAGAAAGAGCAAAAAAAAAAAAAAAGAGCAAGGAAATCTATTTGAAAAAATAATGAAAGAAAACTTCCCTAATTTGGTGAAGGAAATAGATATTCAAATCCAGGAAGCACAAAGAGTCCCAAACAAGATGGGTGCGAAGAGGCCCACACCAAGACACACCATAATTAAAATGCCAAAGGTTAAAGATAAAGAGAGAATCTTAAAAGCAACAACAGAAAAGCCATTAGTTACCTACAAGGGAGCTCCCATAAGACTGTCAGCTGATTCCTCTAAACAAACTTTGAGGGCTAGAAGGGATTGGCAAGACATATTCAAAATAACGAAAAGCAGGGATCTACAGCCAAGATTGCTCTACCCAGCAAAAGATAAAAGCCAATTCAAACTGCAATAAAAGCAGAGAAGTCAGCTTTTTTTTCTTTTGCATCCCATCAAATATATTACTAGTAACAAAGATACTCAAGATACAACAGACAAAACTCAAAAGAATTTGGAGAGTAAACTAAGTCTGTAAAAAGATAAAAAAAGATAAAAGATATCATTTAGAATCAAAGGGCAGGTAAAGAGCTTTCCAGACAAGAAAAAACTAAAGGAGTTCATCATCACCAAACCATTATTATTTGAAATGTTAAAAGGACTTATTTAAGAAAAAGAAGATCAAAACTATGAATAATAAAATGGCAATGAATACAAATCTATCAACATTTGAATCTAAAAAACAAACTATGCAAACAAGAAGAACAGAGACAGAATCATGGATATGGAGAGTGTTTTGAAGGTTTCTAAATGGGAGGGGGTTGTGGGGGAATGGATGAAGAGGTGAGGGGATTGAGAAGTACAAATAGGTAGTTATGGAATAGCCATGGGGATGTAAAGTACAGTATAGGAAATGGAGTAGCCAAAGAACTTATACACATGACCCATGGACATGAACAATGGTGGGGGGATTGCCTGAGGGAGTAGGGTGCTAGGTGGAGAGGGGGGCAAAGTGGGAAAAATCAGGACAACTGTAATAGCATAATCAATAAAATAAAAAATATTTGCATCATATTCATCATTTATCACAGTATTTTTTTTAATCCTCACCAAAGGATATATTTATTGATTTTAGAGAGAGAGGAAGGGTAGGGAGGAGGAGGAGAAAGAAGCATTGATGTGATAAACATTGATCAGTTGCCTCCCATATGGGCCCTGACAGGGGATCGAACCCACAACCTAGGTATGTGCCCTGACAGGTATTAAAAACACGACCTTTTGGTTTATGGGATGATGATGCAACCAACAGAGCCACCTGGCCAGGGCTATCAGTTTTTTTACAATGGGAGAAAAACTGAGAATTACTTAAATGCCCAAGAGTGGGGAAGTGCTTCCTTAAGTGGAAAATTATGCAGCCGTGAAGTTATAATTTTGAAGATTGTTTTAAAGACATGATAAAATATTCATGAAGTGTTGTAAGAAAAAAACATAGTGTATGTTGCCATATGTGCAGTATTGCAGTTTGGGTACACACACAAACATATGACCTGAAATATAGTAAAATAGTAAGTTATCTCTGGGTAGCATGGTGGGAGTGATAAAATATTTTCTCTAACTTTATACAATATTACTTTTATAATAAGAATGCATGTTATTTAAAATGTAAATATTGTCTTATTAATTAGTTCTACGTATAGGTTTTGAGGGAGGCACTGTAGCAGGATGGTTAAGAGCACAGGCCATGAGTCATACAGATTCTGGCTTTGAATTGCAGCTCTGCCCTTGATCTGTTGTATGATATGGCCATGTGACTTTTCTAAGGCTCCATTCTCTCATCTGGGAAATGGGACTCCTAATACTTAACTCACAGATATGTCAGGATTAGAAATGATAATGTCTGTAAGAGCCTCCTAAAAAATTAATTCCTTATTTTACTTTAATTCTTGTGATAAAAGCAGAAAAGTCAGCTTTTTTTTTTTGCATCCCATCAAATATATTATTAATAACAAAGATACTCAAGATACAACAGACAAAACTCAAAAGAATTTGGAGACGGACTTAGTTTAAAGTCTGTAATTACCTCTTAGGTACTGGTTGATTATAAATTTCACCAAAATATATTTCAATTATTACTATTTAAATTTTAGTTTTAATTTTCTTCCAAGAGAAATGTTTTCATTCTTGCTAATCTTTTCCAGTTATTGAACTACCATTAATGTAACATTTATCCCCATGTATGTAACGACCTCTTGTAACCTGGATTCCACAAGAGAAGAAGTCGTAATGTCCTCAGGCATCCATTGTGTGTAGCGAATTAACTTCTCTCCTATGTGTCTAGAATGGCATCGAGTTATTTGCCATTTCTGGGAGAACTGAGAAAACAGTCACCCAAATCATTGTTCTGTGGCTGAGGTGAGGAACCCTGATTGGGATGCCTGGCACCCAGTAAGCACTCAATAAATGGAAGCTGTTCCTATTAATATTTTGTCCTAGAAGAAGTCCCATAAAAGAGCACTGACTTTCTGGATTCCTTTGCTTGGTGTAAGCTTCTTTGGGAAAGGGTATTTTCCAGACTGTGATCTAGTAAGTGGACATCTCATCTCAGTGGGGTTTCACCCATCTGGTCTTTGGATTTGGGACTGGCTCTGGCTAGAGGACTGCAGACAACTGCTCTCTTTGCTGCTTTGTAGTGCACCAGCCTCTCTCCTCCACTGCAGGGCGCCAGAGTACTGCCTCCATTCTGAGCAGAGTTTCAGAATGTCAGTTCTCTCCCCGTAACTGTCCTTATGACAGAAGCCTTTTTCAGGCCTTGGGTTTAGTGCTTTTCCAAAAATTGCTTGCTAGTAATGTATTCAGTTCTGGGTGTTCATAACTGCTCCTTCTGAACATCGATCATTTTTTAATATACTGCTTTTAAGATAACATTTTGTTTTCTGATGAATATTTTGTCATGTCTGTTTCTTATTTTATTTTAGCTACTGATCTGCTTCTTGCCTGGAACCCCATTTGTTTGGGTTTGGTAGAAGGTGTTATTGGAAAAATTCAGCTCCATTCAGGTAAGTTTCTGTAAACTTCTTAAACTTGTCAAATTTAGTGTGGCATTCTGTGATGTTTTCTTCTTTGTAGATACATGTAAATTCTATTAGGGTTTGATTCCTTTGCCTTAATTATGGGTCTCTCCAAAGTGGGTATATTTCCATATAAGTTTCATGAAATAAAAATAAAACTTTAGAGAAAGGGAGGCATAATATTACAACCCTTTCTTCCTCTTTAAAAAAAAAGAAATCAAATGCCTACTGTGTTTCAGGAATTGTGCTAGTTGGTAGAACACAATAGTGAGCAAAAACCGCCCCATACCTACCCTCATGGATCTTACACTTTGGGAGAGAAGACAGATGTCAGTGAATAATCACTGAAATAAATAGATAATTATTTGCTAATGGTGAAAGGTGCTGTGATGGAGAGCTATCCCAGTGCACTGATTTCAGGGGAAAGGATAGTGGGAATAAGGCTGGAGGGGTAGGCAGGTGGTGGACTATGACTATTGGCTTTGGGTCAGCTGTCTATTCCAGATATAATCAACTCTGGGAAGGGAACAGTATGGGTCTCAGTATGGAGTGCAGCCCTTTCTAGGAGCCCTATCCAGTCAGGCAAACTGATGGAAGGTCCAGGGTTGTCCAACCTTTTGGCGTCCCTGGGCCACACTGGAAGAAGAAGAGTTGTTTTGGGCCACACATTAAATACCCAAACACTAACAAAAACAAAAACAAAAAATCTCATAATGTTTTACGTAAATTTATGATTTTGTGTTGGGACACATTCATAGCCATCCTGGGCCGCGTGTGGCCTGTGGTCTGCAGGTTGGACACCCCTGAACAAGGCCCTCTCTTGGGAGGAAAGGCACCTGTGCCTTGGGTTTAGAGGTAATTTTGTTTGTGAAAAAATAGATATTATATAGGCGGGGTCCCAAAAAGTCCTGAAAAAGACTAAATGAAATAGTTTAAGTGTTAAATTTAAATATCTATATGAGTTATGAGCTATTGGAGGCTTTACCGTTATTTCTGTATAATTGGGAGTAAAAAATGTGCCCCTTTTTATTGTGAAATAAAATTATTGAGCATTTGGGAGCTAAGCTGATTTCTGGGTATTGTAAAGCACATATTGCTGGAGACAACCTAATTTTCCTTTGTGAGATTTTTTTGGTGGTTTCTTAAAATCTGTTTTTATTATGAAATATATTTTAGATACAAATGCTGTTTATCACCGATATATGGTATAAGTTATTGTAAAACAAACACATGTATCTACCACCCAGCGTAAGAAATGAAACATGACCGATGTCTTTGGGGTCCCCAGTAGATCCTTCTCCAAGTATATCTTGTTTTCTTCCTTTCAAGAGAACCTTTCATTTTAACTTTTGTATTTACGTCCTTGATTTTCATTATTTCTTTTATTATATATGTATCCCTAAACAATATGTTGCTAAGGATTGTATTTTGGGGATTTTTTTTACAAATGATATTAAGTTGCTTGTGTTTTTTTTCACTTTTTTCCCCTGCTCAAATTTATATTTTTTAGATTTCTCCATGTTGATGTATGAAACTTTAGTTCCTTGTTTACCATATGGTATGAATATATCATAGTTTGTCCTTTTTCCAATCACTGGGTAATTGCTTTCTTTCCTTTCCTTTTCCCTTTCCTTTCCCTTTTCTTCTCCTTCTCTTCCTCCTCCTTTTTTTTTTTTTTTTTTTGCTGTTAGAAATAATACTGTTTCAACATTGTTGTATATTCTGCCTTTGGTAGTTTTTAAAATCCTTTCAATACAGTGGAGAAAAGCATTTAGACATTGTGTAACCATGATAAGTATTTTCGTTAACTCTCCTACCTATCCACATTTACATACATATATTTTTAATTCATTTATATGCTGACAAGATAATTTCACAGCTGAATGTTCCGAACTAAAATTCATTTTCTATTGTTTAAATGAAGTGTATGAAACTTTTGAGTTATTTTTCTTCAATTTGAGTCACTTCTTGGAGCAGTGAATAGATCACTGAAATCAATCAAAAGACGTGGATTCAAGCTTTATTTTATTAACTTTGAGATATAAGGAATGTTACTTAACATCCTTTTTATTTATCTATTGCTGTGTAACAAGCCACCCAAAAGTTAATGCCTTAAAACAATAGTTTATAATGTCTTGTGAATCTGTGCATTGACCAAGAGGCACTTCTGCTCTTGTATTCTGCTGGCTGGGGTTGTTACTGTGGCAGCCTTTAGCTGAGTGTCTCAGTTTTCCTTCATGTGGCATCTCCTTCCATGTCATGTTATCTCACATGGGTTTTCTCTGTCCTGGGTACCTGTCCTTTAAGGGTGGTGGCTAGAAGACAAGTCCCAATGTGCAATGGCCTATGAAGCATCTGCGTGTGTCAGAGTTTGCTAATATCCCATTGGCCATATATTGTGTAACCATGGGATATATGTACATGGGATATATCACATATAGCCAAGCCCAGAGTCACTGTGGCAGGGGATGTCACAAGGGACAGCTGGTTCATTGGGGCCACAATGTCCCTAGCTTCTACTTTGTAACCAGTAAAACAAGAGCAAAAATAACTGTCCTCTTTTTTTCCTAATGTATTCTCAGTGTCCAATGAGATAGTATACCTGAAGGTGCTTAATGAGTTATAAATCACTATTCTATCAGGACTCTTTTGGTTGCAAATACAAACCTGTCAGCTTATGCAAAACAAAAAAAACAAAACAAAACAAAACAAAAAACAAAAAACAAACATTTTATAAGGAACCTAGGGAACTAAAACCAAGAAGTGAACTACAACCACAAAGTGGACATTGTGTAGAACCTGAGGTTACTTTTTATGGACCAGGTGGTTTCTGACCACCACTTCTCCCTGTACCTTTCCTGTCCTTTCTTGTTTTGGCTTTCTGTTTCGGTGTGTGCAGGACAACATTTTTGCTCTTATATGGCCCTCAAACCAACTTTAGCCCTTAAACCAACCAGTCTACAGTCAGTGGAGACTGATTAGCTAGCTATCAAGGATTGAGCAGTGAGCCTAGTTCAGGCCCTTAGGACAGAGACTCCTTTTGGCCCACTGGGCCAAGGGCCTTCCCTGGTCACAAAGTTCAGACGTTTTCGAGAGGTACACTTCTCTAGGCAGGAGGGGCGGTGAGAGCAGAAGGGTCTGGACTTGGCTGACAACCCAGAAGTTACCTCCTACAAGCAATGCACACGTATGTTACCAGTTGGTGAGTTTATGGTCCTGTGAGAATATGGCCATCAGGAGGTGGTGAGGTACGGCCATCTCCTGTGGTCAGCCCCCGTTTACGTGTACTTCCCCTTCTCGCACCACTTGCCTTTCTTTGGATGAAAAACAAAAACAAGTGGTTGGTAGGCAGTGGGGGTCTTTATTATATAGGATATTTTGGAAGAGGGAGAGGTGGAGAATAGAGTGAACTGGAAAAAGAAAACATTTTAAAAAGGAAAGAGGGATAGAGAAGTGTTTCAGTTTTTCACTTTCCTAATCTTTTTTTTTTTTTTTTCGTTTTGTCACATCACTTTAAGGTTTGCCTGTTAACAAAAGGAGTGGGGAAGAAACAAAGGGAAATTTTTCTGGGCCCCATGCTGCTCTTCACCCACAGAGAGAATTGCAGCCCCACCCTGTGTGTGTCATTCCACCCCCGACTCCTCGCTCTCTGAGCATTCATCTTACTCTTCTTGCCTTCTCTTTCTTCAGTCTCTGTCCTGGGGATGCCTCCTCCCTTCCCTGCGCCCCATTAAGTTCCTTGCTCTGGCCACATCGTCAGCCTGGCCTGTGGGTGGTGTGCTGCTGCTGTGCCCTGGAACCGAGATAATCGCTGCAGGCATGTTTTCCCGTGGGAGCATCTTACCTCCTGAGGGTAGAGGATGAGGGGAATAAAACATATGTACTTAAACTTTTTCACCCTCCTACTTACTCTCTACATATTAATGCATGATTTTTTGTTCTTGCCTGATGAGATGGGAACATAAATTTATTTGAACAGATGTCATTGACAGTCTTAAAACGGCGTGGGTGAGCCATGCTGCTGTTCGTGACTGTCACTGAACTCTGAGCTCTGGAAATGTAAGCAGGCATGACTTAGAAACTGTATTAGTTTGTTCAGACTGCCATAGCAAAGTTCTGCTAACTGGGTGGCTTGAACAACAGAAATTTTCTCACGATTCTGGAGGCTTGAAGTCTGAGATCAAGGTGTCATCAGGGTTGGTTTCTTCTGAGGCCTCTCCTTGGCTTGTAGATGGCTGTCTTCTCCCTATGTCTTCACATGACACTTTCTTCTCTTTCTCTGTGTCTGTGTTCAAATTTCCTCTTAAAAGAACACCGGTCATATAAGATTAGAGACTACCCTGATGATCTCATTTAAATTTAATTACCTCTTTAGAGACCTCCTTTTTTTTTTTTTTCTTCTTTGCTTCTTCAAATACAAGCAAAATTTTATTTAGAAGGTCACAGAGGTAGAACAAGTGAGCCAGCTGGGCTGCATGGGCTCAGGAAATAAGTTACAGAAGCAAAAGAAGGGCCCTTGGAGCTTTTGAGAGAGAGAGAGAGAGAGAGAGAAAGAGAAAGGGATGTGTCTTGAGGGAAGAAGAGGGGGAAGGTCGCTGGCTACTTCAAGCCCTGAAGATCACATAGTTGCCTTGGGTCAGGTTACTTCATCCAAACCTCTGTTGCTGACTGTAAGACAAAGATGATAACACCTCCTTGATACAGTTATTGTAAGACTTAATAAGACTCACATAAAGTATTTAGTATGGTTCCTGATAACAGTAAGCATTCAGTGGATGTGGGCTGACATTTTTTTCCTTAGTTTTAAAGGTAACTTCGAGGTGTCAGATAGTCTATTAGAGAATAGCTTAAGTTCTAGCTATACAGTTTTGAAGAAATTTTAAACTTGCACTGTTTTTTTCCAGTAATGTTAATATTTGCTGAAGCTATAGTGATTTTAATATGTCTCTAAAAGACTACATGGTGGAGGTTGTACAAAGTAATGTTCTTAGTAGCAAAATGTTAGTAGCATTTGTGAAGGTCATATTTCATAATCCACATGCCCTTTTAAAAAAATGTGTGGTGAAAGAATTTCAAGTGTTATTTGGTATGCTATTCTTTGCTAAGAATTGCCCTTCCTTTCAGCAAGCTCTGCAAAACAATTGTCCAGTTAACCCTGGTGCCTAGAAAATGCCTGTTTAAAACTGTTAACCTTTCTTCGGTTTAGAAGGCATCTTCCCCAGACATTTGCAGGCAGGTAGACTTTCAGCCAGGGTTTAACATAGTCTATCTCTGACAACTTGAAAGTGTCTGACTTTGGTTTGACCAGTTAGGATTTATTAATATAAGGGACAGAAAGTAGAAGGGACATGTAATGTGCTTGCTAGATGAAAGAAAATTAAAACTTGATGAGAAATCAACATTTTTTCATTCCTGTGGTGTCCAGGAGGAAGTGAGAATGAGGGCCAAATTCTTATCACAATTTTAGTTACACATTTATTTTTTGTTTTCGTTTGTGTTTGTTTTGCACACTGCTGTCTCTCCCTGTTCAGAGGCTATTCAAAAATATGCAGCAAATATTTATTTAACAAGTTATTTATGGAGTGCCTACTGTGAACCAAAGCCCTCATTCAGTGCTCGGGGCTGCAGGGTAAACAAAACTCAAAGCTTCCAGGAGCATGGACTTGAATCTAAGGCATAAACACTGGCTACCCAGTTCTATAATTATACTTAAGGTGCTGAAGAAAACTGTGGGTTGTTGTAAGGCCCATGACAGAGGGGCCTGGCTTGTGGGGCTGGTGGTCTTGCATGGAAGGCATCCCTGAGGAAGTGATGTCTGGAAGCTGAGGCCCAAAAAAGTAAGATCCTCTGGACGTGGCCAGGGTGAGGGGCAGGGAGTGAGAGGAGACATGGGTCCGAGCAGAGTAGGTAGCGGTGCAAAAGGGCCAGGTGCAAAAGGGCCAGCTCATTGATGTGCTTCCTCTCTGTTTCCTGTGTAATGTTGGGGAGACAGCTATATCTTCACGCAGCTTTCCAGGAAGAGATTGCTTTAGGCTGGGGACTTTAGGTGGATCTCAAAAGCTATTTCAATTGAAATCTGTTTTGAAGATTGAAACAAGGATAAGCCCTGTTGGGGTAAGAAATATCTGAAGATAAAAAACAAAAGTATACATTCCATGATATATTCAGAAATAATTTGAAGAAAAAATTGTCAGGAATCTTGATTAATTTGGCAGTAGAGGCTCTTGATTTAGAAATTAAGGGAATCACAACACATAGTATTGAACACAGCCACAGACACAGTTCACTCAAATAGCTCTCATTCATTAAAATAGGACTCGCCATCTGCTGTTTTTCCACTTTTGAAGTGGTAAAGATGTCTCAGTCATTAAAATGGTAAAATGTTTTATGCATAGAGTTTTAAGTGTGTAATTTTAGTCTATTGCTGACTATGGAAACTTTCTTACTATGACACTAAGGACATGAAATATTTTATATATTTCAGTGATAAATAATGGAGCGTCACTAACATTGCTTTATACTTTCCTAAAAAACCATTAGAAAAGCCCACTCCTCAGGGGGAAAATGGTGGCGGGAAAATGGAGACAACTGTACTTGAACAACAATTAAAAAAAACAAACCACTCCTCAAGGGCACTGGAGAAAAGGGAAGAGGAGCCTGGAAGGGCCCCTACAGAGCTTGCAGCCTCTGCTAGAGATGTGGTTCTTGGTTCATGCCTTTACGTAGTGCTTCCTTTTTTTTTTTTTGGCTTTTCTGATTTTTTTCCTTTTACTGTTGTTCAGTTACAATTTATATATTGTTTCTATTTAAATACAAGTTTCATTGTCTGTGTACAATTGCATTGTGAGAGGAATAGATTGTTTTATTGTCTACTGACAACTCACATTATTAAAAACTAGTAAGGATTATGATAATGTTCACCTGGTTTTAAATCTCCTAAAACCATTGAGTTGCATATATATTTCCAACAGGTGAATTTTATGGTATATAAAGTCATTATGACATATGATATATGAACCTATTAAAAACATTTAAGTCAGAAAATAGCCTTTGTTGTAGCCTGTTTTCATTATTTCTGATTTTATCTTAGTTAAAATAATTAAATACATCTATCTTTTGGTAACTGGTAGGCAATTTTTTTAAATGTACTAAAATTACTTTGAGGGGCGTATTCTAAAGAAATAGCATTATTCGTAACATAACATGTCTACCAAAATAGGAATGACCTAAAATGTAATTTTAAAAAAGAAAGAAAAAGGAAACAAAAAAAAAACCAAAGAAAAAACAAAACATGTAATTCAGTTACAGTCATTTCATATTCATTTTGTTATTCATGTTTGTTTTGGAGGTAAGATTTTCATTGGTGACTAGGTTCCTGGTTAACCCTTAAAAGATCATTTAACTGTAATTTAGTGGACCTATTCTATTAATGGCTTTGGGCAAGAAAGTCGTGTGAGAGGTTCCTTTCTTTGGCATCTTCTCATTGCTCTTTTTGCCTCCCTTCTCTTTCTTTTGCTCCATCCCCAGTACCTCTATGCGGAATGGCCCCTACCTTCTCTCTTTGCTCTCCTTAACATGTTCCATCACTGTATGCTTCAGATTTTTCTGTCATTCTCTTGTCCCTAACTTGAGCTCCTTAGTGCGGATGGTCCCACCTCCTTCAGAGGGGCAGTGCTTGAACTAGATACCTGAATGTGACCCACAATTCTGGGTTCCCCTAAGGGTCATCAGACAAGTATGCTGCTTTTTTCTGAGCGTATCTTGAACTGGCGGGTTTTATATTTTCAGGCAGAGAGACACTTTAGGGACAAGCCAGCTTGAGCTTGACTCTTCTGCTATTCCACTATGATTCCATTTTCTAGTTATAAACCCATTTGTTCTTAAACTCCAGTTGTTTTCCTCAGTGATTCCTATGGCAGTGATATTAAAGGTTTTTAGCTTGGGAAAAAGAAGTTGTTATGGTAAGAGTGTATGTATGGGCCATCTGTAAAGATGCTTTCTACATTTATTTCCTCCTTTGTATATTTTTTAAACTTTTTATCTTATTGAACATTTTGATATGATCACAATCATATTATTATCAGGCCTAATTGTGTTTAAGAAAGGAAATTCTTGATAATTATAGTAAGTTCTCACTTATTTAGAGATGGCCAGTGTCAGCCATTCAGAGCAGAAAATGAAGGTTATTGATTTCATTGACTTGGTTATTGGATTTGTTACAGTTTGTGGGCTTGGATCCTCTTCTGGAGAGGCCAGTTGAAGCATACTACGTCACCTCTCAAAGCAGTAATTTACCTACATGATTATAAACCTGTATCATGAATTATAAATTATACTTAATAGTATAACTTATAATTATACTATTAAGTATATAAAATATACTTAATTATACTTAATAGGTAGAGGTATGTAATATATTAATGTTTTCAATAAACATAAGAAAACAGCATTTTAAGAAGATAAGCTATAGTTGTCTAAAAAATATACTTTTACATAAAAATTCACTTTGCCTAATGATACTTTATAAGTTAGACTTTTCTAGTTTTCTAAGACTATTATTGATATAAAAGACTTTATCTTTTTATAGAGTGTAAGGTTATTTAATTTTATGGCAGGTCATTATTAGGGATTTAAATTCTCCCTAAGTGTCATAGGCTAAGTTGAATATGTTTCTCATACCACTATTTGATCATTTCAAATGGAGCCTGTTAAAAGTGCCTCTTATCCTAGATGCTCCCCTTATGATTCATTGTCAATTTGCTATAAACCCAGACTTAGGAAACTTTCATGAGCTACAGAGCAACCAATCAAGAAAAGTTGAGTAGCTACTATGTTTGGAAGATAAACAAATTAATAATTAGCTCTTGAGTCACCGAGAGTATTAGATGCCCTATGTGATGTACTTTTAGCTACCATATACCTAACAGTCAAAATAACAGTGCTGGGTGGTTATATTATAGTGGTACTTGTAATTCCACTTTACTGATGTATAATATTCCCTGAAATATATTCAGAGATGTATAGTGCTCTATTTCCATTAGGGAAAGAAAACCCCACATTTCCCTCAATGTAGTTTAAAAAAATAGAAATGGCTTTGAATATAAACTAAAAATTATATTAAACATACTATGAATTCACATCTTTAGTAGAAATTTAAATTCATGCTTAAGTTTGCATAAACTTACTTCATAGACTCATGCTCATACTCATTTAAATGTACCAAATGGCCAATTCATAGCTTATGCAACAGATAACAATAAGTAGGTTTTATGCACACATTGGGCTGAATTTAAATTTCTACTCAAGATTTGCAAGGACAAAAAATGCTATCCTTCAAGTTGGAACATAATTTATCTTGAGATATCCCAATTATTAGTCTCTCTTAGAAACATAAGTATTTTTATTGTCAGCTTGACACAGAAGAAAGGAAAAGTGAACCGATTATAATCCCCTTTCCTAATTCTTTTTCTTCACCAACATGTCTCCATCCTCTGACATACGGGTCCAAGTTCAGACGCCTCTATGGCTCATTGAGGCATAATCTGCAGGAGCCCTTCAAGAATTTAAATATTTACATTTGAATATCATGTTACAAATGACTTTGGAGTGTATAGTATCCACCTGGTGTAGTATTTATTGGCATGTGGATGTAATTATAAATTCTGTGCTGGCTCCTCCATTCGCAGCCGGCTTTGAGTGTTAAAACAGCAGGTGCTCTGTACTTCACCATTTGCGGGCTCCAGGAGAAGTGGACCTAGGAAAGGTAAAGGACGTTCTTTGTCATCAGGAATATAGTCTGCAGTAATGAGCAAGCTAAAGGAGGTGAACAGATGAGTTATTAGCAGACCCACTTTCTCTCTTTATTTTTACCTTTGGTCATAACATGAATGTTTATAAAGAGATACAGAGAGACTGGAAAGTTTCCAAAAGAACGGTTGAATTTCAATATTGGCAATGCCAGTGTTTTTGTGGGGAAGGAATGCCTTTTGGTTTCCCAAGTAAGCTTATATATGGGATACAACTTCTGTTCGAAAGTTAGTATTTTAATATTTTGGTATTATATCATTAGATGGTTTATTGGAAAGGCATTTATTACATTTGATTATTCACATTGTATTTGTCATAGCTCTAATTTATTAAGATTACAGTTTATGATGTTAATATAAAATGAATCCAAAGTAATAAACTGCAGCAAGAAGGCTTAAACTTGGAAGAGGGCTTCCTAATGTTGGCTTGTCCAGTCAGCTGCCAACACTTAAATTGTTCAGTGTAAAATAGATATTTCTTTTGTGAGGTTAAGAGACCTGTGGTAAGGCCATTGTTTTATTTAATGAAATGTATTGACATTCAACAGTATATTATGTTTTGTGTGCTTTATTTATTATGTGTTAGGTTTCTTGTGTATGAGGCGCTTGGTAACCTTGATTCCCAGTATATGGTTGGTCCTCAGTTAATGTTTAATGATAATGAATAATGAAATGGTCTGGAAAAGCCTTGAAACTTTGGAGCAGATTTCCACCCTACTTTATAAAGAATTATGAAACACTTCCAAACTCTTGCATTTTATGAAATGCCTAAAGCAAGTCTTCAAAATACTATTCCTCAAGTGAAAGTTAATTAATATTTGGAGGAAAACATAGGGGGAATTGAAATACTTTGTTATTTTTCTACAATAAGAAATTCCCAGAGCACTATTTTAATTATTTTTATTTTTGGTGTTAATAAGGTAGTACAATATTTTTTTAAGTGTATATAACCTTATAAACTGAAAAGTTGTTTTTGTTTGTGACCTTTCATAGACTATTTCTCATTTAATTAAAAATTGTATATGCGAAGTAAAAGCTTGAATTTGAAAGATAACTATTGGGCCTCTGGGTATTTTCTTCTTTCTCTCTTATACTTATTAAAGATTTCTTGCCCTGGCTGGGTAACTCATTTGGTTAGAGCATCATCCTGATACTCTTGTTACGGGGGAGAGAACGGAGAACTGAGAGAACAGTGCGCCCCCATCCCCGCAGCTTGTTCCTTGGTTTTTGTCTTGATCTCGCAAGACACAAATTCAAGCAAGAAACAAACATGTACAGTGGAAATGAGATAGCAAGTTTATTTATGAAACACATGCACAAAGCTGCAAGCAGGCACCTGGCTAGTCTGAATGCCCCATATATGGAGAAATAAAGTTGTTAGTAAGTTTGTTCTATACACTTGAGCCAAGGTTATAAGTGGGTACTTAGCTAATCTAAGTACACTGACTATTGGGGTTCAGGGGTTATATACTTTAGTCAGTTTTTAGGTTCCCCTTCTTCTCCCGCTTCTAAACCTTGGGAATAATGTACAGCTACAAAGGCTTTCTTTCTTAGTTAGTAAAGGCTCTTTGTCTTAGTGAAATTGTCACAGAGGCTCCTTTCCCAGCACAGAATCTCAAGGACTCGCCTCCTTCTGCACTACCCCTGCTGTGATGTTCAGAACACCTGGCAATTTTATCTGACCAGGCTCAGGACTGCTGAATTAATTGCTGAGACATGACTTTCTTTTGTTTCCAACCTCCTGTTTTAGGTTCTTTGTTAGATTGTAATGGCAGGGGCCCTGCTTTATTTTCCCTCTGGCTGCTAATGTCTAGCTGCTACCTGCAGTAACACTCCAAGGTTGTAGGTTTGATCCCCAGCCAGGGCACATACAAGAATCGACCAGTGAATGAATAAATAAGTGGAACAAAGTGATGTCTCCCTCTCTCTTTCTCTCCTCCCCTCCTTCTCTCCCTCCCTCCCTCTTTCACTTTCTACCCTTCCTCCTTCCCCTTCCTCTCTCTCTGAAATCAATTAAAAAAATTTAAAGATTTATTACATTTGTTTTTACCATCTTCCTTTATCTCCCCTTTCCTCAATGTATTTACTAATTCATTTAGTCCTAGTGTACACATAAAGTAGTTTTGGGACTGTTAATCCATACCCTTCTGAAAAACAAATTCACTAACAAAAATGCAATATTATGCTCAATTGTTATTGTCTTTATACTTACAAAATACTCTTTTCTTAAGTTATTTAGATTAGTTTTTTTCCTCCCTATCTCCTATAGTATGGTTACATTTTCCATTTGTAGCTAAGTTGGGTTACTGTTTGCATTTTGTTTTGGGTTTCCCTCACATTCTGGTGTATTTGAACTATTTATTTTTGTAGAGACTTGAAACATTACCACGGTTCTAACAAAAGAGGACCGTTACTTTTACTTTCCAATCTCTTTTATTATTCCCATTTCTCCCTTTTTCCATTCCATTTCTGCCTATACCCTGTAGGTGACCAATCTCATTAATTTCTGACTTACTTTGCCTCTTGTTTTTTGTACAAATGAGCAGATATATGAGTATTTTCTAATATATTATTTCTTATGTAAAGGATAGCATACTCTATAGATAGTCTTTTGTACTTTAATTTTATAATATATCTAGGAGTCACTCCTTACCAGTCATAGAACACTTTTAATTCTTTTTCACAGCTGCCTAGTTCTCCATTGGGTGTATGTACCTTAGTTGATTCAACCAGTGTCCTTTGTCTGAACATTCAAGGTGTTTCTAGTGTTTTGCAATTACAAACTGCTGCAATGAATAGGCTTGAGCATACATACTTGTGTGTTTTTGTGTATCTTCAGGGTAAATTCATAAAAGTGGGATTGCTAGGTTAAGAGCTAAGACCACATGTTTTATTGTTGGGTATCAGTAAATTCCCCTCCAGAAAAGTTGTATCTGCGTAGTCCCACCAGCACTGTGTGCGAGTGCCTGTTTGCCCGTGTCTTGCCAGCCAATGTGCTGTCATACTTTATCTACCCCAGTCTGGCAGGCGAGAACAGTATTACTGTAATCATGAGTAAGGCTGAACATCTTTTCACATATTTAAGGGCCATTTTTATATTTTGTTGTATGCTTTACTTTAAAGGGTTATATCTACTGCACATTTTTTGTTGTTGGATTGTTCACCTTCAGCTTCCCAGGGCAATAGCACTTTATAGATACTAGACAATATAATGACTCTTGTCTTTCAGATCTTCCATGGTGGCTTATTTTAATTCGGCAGAAAGCACTGGTGGGCAAACTTCCAGGAGACCATGAAGTCTGTAAAGTTACCAAAATTGCTGTGCTATCACTTTCTGAAATGGAACCTCAGGATCTGGAGCTAGAGGTAAGGTGCTATCTCAGGAGATTTTATGGAAACTTGATATAAATATAATAGTAATTATGAAGATTTGGTTAAATAGACCAGAATCATACAGTTTTAGAGATGGATAATATGTTTAAAGTAATTTAGTCTTGTGGTTTTCAAACTTCATTTGAGTAATGCAGCCTTTGTTTCACAATCTATGAAACCCAGAGTAGGAGGTGCATACATGCAGAGCTGCTTTGGTTGAGGTGGTGGCGGGGGAGGCGGGGTCTGCTGTGAACATCAGTGTACACATTTTTGGTGGCTGCTTCTTTTCTTTTCTCTTGGGTATGTACCTAGGGATGGAATTGCTGGGTAATATGGTAACTCTATGTTTAACCTTTTGAGGAGCTGCCACACTTTTTCAAAACAGTGTGTCATTAAAAAAAAAAAAGATCTATACAAGGATATGAAGAATATGTGGGGTTCAAATAAATGAGGACATAGATGTTCTTTTTTTTTGGGGGGGAAACATCCTTTAAAGTTTTATAGGCTTATGTTTCATGTCTGCATATCGTATTTGCTGTATCTCATTGTCTTAATAGATAACTGCATCATTTTCCATATTTAGTTTCCCGTTAGACATCTGTTTAAAATTTTAGCTCCAGATGGACATAGATACCAACTTTTAAAGTAAAATCATTTATTTTTATTTCCTTAAATGGCAGCAGCCACATCGGCTCTTAATCTTGATAGTGAAATGTAAGTTGCTAGAATAATAGAAAACTAGGGGAGCGCTGTGGTGCTGGCAGTGGTGGTTTTCCTTCTGGGATCATGTGTATCAATGTGATAAGGGCCTAAGCATGTACTGCACAGAATTGGCTGGGCCTCTGGAAAAGGGAAGGTGATCCCACTGTCAACATGGTGTGTTTTAATCCCAAGAACTCTGTCTAAACAAAGCACTTTAGGACTGGAAAGGATCCCAATAAGTGATCTCTGTCTATATTTTTGTGGTAGGACTTAATTTAACCTTTTAAAAAAAGATAGCAGTCTACACTTTCTTTTCTAGCGGTAACTGTATAGATTCTAAAATATTAATTGAAAATGTTTATGTTCAAAGTAATTTTAAATTTCTATTTAGAAAAATCACTTTTAAAAGGTAGAGATGGACCTCTGGAGAAGATGGTGAAGTGAGTTTGTGCTTTGCTATACAGATCATAATACTTACCTAAAACCTTTGGGGCCATATTTGTTTTGGAATTCAGGTTTTTGGGGGGGATGGTTATTGAGGAGGTTATTCCATGTATTTTATTTATGCCCGGTGAGTCTGAGGTATTACTCCACAATATAACACACTAATATTTCTTAAAGAATCATATGAATATTCACACTAAGGGAGGCATATGATGATATCAATAGCTTCATATCAGTTTAGGGTACATTTTGGCATATTGTAAATAAGTTGTAGCAAACTTTAAAAATAAACTTTCAGATTTGAGAATATTTTAGATTTTGGAGTTGTGACAAGGAAGGAAGTGGGGAGTACTGGGCATATATCAACTCTGTTCCAAGCCCAGGAAGAGGATAGATTAAAAAAAGAAAAAGAAAAACAAAAACAAAGGAGACATCGCTAGGTCTGGAGAGAAGTAGTATCCTCATGGACCATGAACAGAACAGTAGTTTGAACTGAGGCCATAGGCCTCCTGGGCTCTGGATCCAGAAGCAGGCAGTGGTAGGTAGAGATTTGCCCCCTACAGAGTAAAAGAGCTACGTGCAGGATGGAGGCCTGAAGCCACGCTCAGTTCTTGAAGTCTGGTGCTAGGGTGGGGCTCCCCAGCTCATGAAAGGAGGCTGTTAGGTCATCCACACTAAGTCGATGACAGAATTCTCCTGTCTGTTAAGCCAGTAGCACTTCTTTCAGAAGTACAAATCTGGGTAAAAGGTAAGGATCTGGATTAACACAACAGCAATCAGCATTCCATGGTTGGGTTTGCTAGGAGAGACTTTAGGAAGAATAATGGAAGATGACTTCTAGCTCTCTTGCTTAAGTCATCCCATGGGTAGTATAGTTGTTGTCTGAGATAGGTGGAACCAGAGAAGCAACAAAATTTGAGAAACAGATGTTGATCAGTTTTAGAGATGCCGAACTTGAGGGACTGGTGTGTCAATAGCAGGGAGATGTTACATATTTGGGTCTTGAGTGCAGAGCAAAAGATTGGAATTAGACATCTGAAATTCATCTGAATTAGTTAAAATGAGAAAAGAGGGTGAAATCTTCTAGACAGAGCTTGAAGAACAGGAAGAGAACTAAAGATAAAACATTGGGAGCCACTGGCCTCTCTAGCAATGAAAAGAGTTGCCAGCAAAGGAGACTGGGAAGGAACTGTCCAATGTGGAGAAGAACCCAGAGAGATTGGTGTCTTGGGGACCAGAGGAAGAAACGGCAGGGAGTGATCATTCTTAGAGAAAAGGTTTAGCCTTTTCAGACTGAGGAGTTCCTTGTTTTACTCTGCCTGAGCAGCTTCCTTGGGCCTTCCTTCTGACCTACCCCAATAAGACTGCAGTCTTTTATTGTTTGCACCCTCCCGAATCATCTAGGTCATTCCATGGAATGGGTTTTAAAAAGATTCTGGTAAACTTGAACAATGTTAAAAGGTGGTAGGGAAGGAGCTGAGAGAGAGGTTGGAAAGAGAAAAGGAGGTAAATCACAAAAGGAGGTCTTAGTCCTAGAGGGCAAACAGCAGGAAATTACCCTTGAAGAATAAAACCACTCTCATCCTTTTCAGGGTGAGGAACATGTGGGTGTGGACTAGGGGTGCTGCTACGAGACTATTGTAGAATAGCCAAATCTTTAGAATCATCTTTGGCACATTTTTAGGGGGAGATTTGCTGCCTTGAGTGTTCTTAAGGATAACCGTGTCTCAATACATAATACCCTGTTTTGTATATTAAGATTGCAACAATGTATAACTAGATTTGGGGCATGTTTTCAGATTTTTTTAAAGAAAGTGTTATTAATATAACTAGATAATTATTGACATTCTGTTAAAAATTGCTCACCAACATCGCTCTGTGCCACAAGTAGCAGTGGCAGCAGTAGGGGACTAATGGGGAAAGCATCTTTTTTAAAACCGCTTCTGTGCTGCTCCACTGACTCTACACTAAGGAAGGGTGTGTGTGTGTGTGTGTGTGTAGGTAGTATGTTCACAGAAGAAGGGGGGTGATAATTTTCCCAGGACTACTTACCAGTATATGTCCCATGTGTGAATCTGGGGATTACCACTTAGGTTTGTAGCACCAAAGCCCATTCATTCATTTACCACTTAGTGAGACCTCTTATACCCGTTACTGCTAAGACACTAGAGATATGAGTCAACAGAACAAAAAGTGCTGCAATTATGGAGCTTACATCATAGTGGGGGATCAGACAAGGAACATCAATATAATAATTATGTTCTGTCATGTGTCGGAAGGTAATAAATGGTATGGTAAATAAAAGCACAGTAAGGATGGTGGGATGGAGGGGGTGGAGGGGGTGTCTGGGGGTGGAGACTGTGGTACGATATCTGGGCAGAGAGAACATTTAGACCACAAATTGGTTGTGTGAGAGGCAACCGATTAATGTTTCTCTCCTATGGATGTTTCTCCCCCTCTCCCTCTCTCCCTCCCTTCTCCTCTCTCTAAAAAGAAACAATAAAATAAAAAGACGAGGGAACTAAACATGATGTCAAAAAGATTCATAGTCCAACTGCCAACACCGAGCTAACTTAGCTTCCCTCCTAACAAGCAAAACTAACAAGATCTTGAGTTGATGGTGAAGGACAGAAGAACTATGTGGACGGACGTTACTTCAACAATTCTCTACACCTCCCTCTTTTCTGCTGGGTTATTCCCGTCAACTGCAAACATACTGATCTCTCTCCCCTCTAACGCCTTCCCTGGAAGTCTCCTCCTCTGACGACGAGTGTCCAGTTTCTTTGTACGCCTCTCTGCCTCCGACTCCTCTCCCATTTTCTTCCTGTAGCCCACTCCAGTTTGGCTTTGGCCCCATACCACTCTACTTAAACTGCTATCTCCAATGTGACCAGTGACCGACACTTGCCTAAACCCAATAGTGGATTCTTGGTCCTTATCTTAACCTCTCAATAGCTTTGACAGTTCATCACTCCCTCATTCTCTTTGAAACACTGTCTTCACTTGGCTTCCCCTGGTTGCTTTCTTTATCTCTTTTTCTGGTTCCTTTCCAAACTTTTGACTTTTTAATGTCTCAGAAACCCAAGGTCCAGTTGTTAACCCCCTTTTCTAATCTGCATTAACACTCAGTAATTTCATCCAGTCTCATGGATTAAAATACCACCTATATTTCAATCCTTCCCTCCTAAATGCATATTTCCAGCCCAGCTCTCTCCCAAAATTCTAGCCTCACAGCCCCCAACATTTCTACTTGGATTTCCACCAAACATCTCAAACTCAACATGTCCAAAACCAGAGCCCCATCTTCCATCCACAGCCTTCATCCCCTACGCGTCTCCTCCACTTGCTTATTTACTCCATTCCATCCACATTGGCCTCCCAGCTGTTCCTAAATATGTCAGGTATGTTTCTACCTCAGGGGGGCACGTCTGCAACCCAGACATGTGCTCTGATTGGGAATCTAACCAAAATGGTGACCTTTGGATGCTCAACCCATCAAGCCATGCCAGCCAGGGTGGTTCCCTTGTCTTTAATGGTAGGCAGGAACAGTGTAAAGTTGTAATCATGTTGTGAAACTCATGTGAATAGAGCTTGATAGCTTTAATTTTGAAAAGGCATAAAATCCATATGATTCCTTTACATCTGAAAACTTGGTCCAGTTATTAGTCTCCACTTTCAATTTTTCTTCCAGCTTTATTGAGGTATAATTGACAAATAAACTGTATTCCAAATTTGGTACAACAGGGATGGTCCCCCTCTTTAAAAAACTATAATCAAAGCTTGAACTAGCTTTTGTTCTCATTATGCTTTTTTTCATCCTGTGTATCTAGTAACAGTTATTTTGTAAGTAAGCATTAATAACTATTAGCTCATAATAGGAGTCTACCACTTGGTGTAGGATAAAACTAGCATGTTAAAAACATGAAATTAGTCTGCATCTAGTTAATAGAATTCTTATGTACTTTTTTGAATATTTGCTTTGTATGTTGAGCCATGTGAAATTATATACAAAACACTTGACGTTAGCCAAGTAGTTGTTTTTAGAACTTCTTGCCCTACTCTGGTCTTAACACACCCCCATCCTCTTCCTCACCTTTGCCAGTTGGCTGGCACATTTCCTGCAGTCTCTACTTACTATTTCTTCATATTTAATCTCTGAACTCAAAGAGTATGTGTTTTTTTTGTTGATTTTGTTAGTGGGTAAGGATAGGAGGAGAGGAAGTGGTTGAAATGCCCAGCTTTTAAGATTCTCTGTAGAACAAACTATTGACAACTTCTAGATCAGAACACTCAATTAACTAACATGAATGAATATTTAACTCAGGTCAAATAATGGCCTGGATGCATGGAAAAATATGCATTTTGCAATATATTAAATTTTAGATACCAATTTTTAAAGCATTAATTAACCTTAACTGGAGCATTTTATTCTTCAATTACATTAACTAATTATGATCCTAACCTGAATTTTTCACCCCTAAATCCTAAGTATATTCTGTCCTGTATTGTTTATTCTGTACTGTAGCTTTCTAATCATTGAAAGCATAACTGTATTTCCCAGTATCAGGTGTGTACTTGGTCATTTTTATAACTCTTAAGTTTTACTTTTAACCATAGTACATGAGTAACAGCATCCCCTTATGCACATGCTTGAACACTGAACAAGCAGATATTAATAATAATGAATTCTCTCTCTCTCCCTAATTATTTAGCTCTGTAAGAAGCATCATTTTGGACTTAACAAACCAGAGAAGATTATGCCGTCTCCTGATGACTCAAAGTTTCTACTGAAGACCTTTACGCATATTAAATCCAATGTGTCTGCTCCTAATAAAAAGAAAGTAAGAGTTTAATTGATATGAGTTTGGAATTTATTTTTGATTATTTTAAATTGAGTGGTAATTTTCTTGCCAGTAAACTTATTTTCAAACTATTTGTCATATTCCAGCACTGTCTCTGCATGTCCCTAGGAAGCTGTGTTTTATCCACAGACTGCTTTTCATTTAATTCCTGCAGTGAAAGTAAATTTGCTTTCTACAGGTAAAGGAAAGTAAAGAAAAGGAGAAGTTGGAAAGAAGACTACTTGAAGAGTTGCTGAAGATGTTTATGGACTCGGAATCCTTTTATTATAGCTTGACCTACGACCTGACCAATTCAGTGCAGAGGCAAAGCACTGGGGAGAGGGACCCTCGGCCCCTCTGGCAGAAGGTACTTCTTACGATGGTTATAGGCTCATTTCGCTTTATAGGAAAACTGAAACAACAGGTTTCTGAACTGTTCATTCTCTACCTTTTCCAGGTTGATGACCGATTTTTTTGGAATAAATATATGATACAAGATCTTACTGAGATTGGTGTGAGTAGTTGTTTCTAAAATATTCTAAAGTTATAGTTAAGCAAATATTTTTAAATTGTATTAAAATAAATTTTAAAATTTCACTGTGATGTTTTCCCCTATCGAATGGGAATCGTTTAGCTAGGGAAAACCAAGGCATTTGGTATTTTAAGGTAGTTCACAATTCCACTGCATAGCCACAGGCCTATCTTTTTAGCACGTTCCCATAGGATAGTAGCAATTTAAGGCTGGGGAACTAATGTTCTCAGAGTTCCTATATTAGAAGTATTTTGTTTAACCATTGGAAACGTTGAAGCCCAGTTGTCCTTGAATAACACCAAGTCATTTAACTTTACTGTTTCTTCATCTGGGAACTGTAGTAGACAAGTCTCCAAGGACATTGCAGTACTGCCAGTGTTTGAATCAGAAAAGGCAGGGAATATGATTAGGCCATTGCATGAGCTTCCTTCTGATTTGAATTACTTTCTTCCTTTACTCTGTCACATATATTGGAGAATTATGACTGTCCAAGGACAGTTGATTCATTTATTCAATCAATCAACAAGTATTTGTGGAAGGCCTGCTATGTGCCAGTTATTGTTTTAGACACAAAGTGTGCAAATAGTTGATTAGGGTCATATATTATTTTTTTCTTAATCTTTCAAAAGTGTCAAACCTTTTTTCTTCTATTTGTCATCCTTGGTAAGGATTAGTGTAATGATTTTGATTATCCAGTGGCACCTACCACTATATACCTATCATGTCTCTATCAAGAATGAGGCATGAAAATGTACTCACCTCTCTTTATGATGCTGAAGCTGTGACCACCAAAGCTCTGTGACAAGGGATTAGCAAGAAGGGTGTCCATAATGAATATTTGTCCTGTTTGCCAACATACTGAGTTCTATGTTTTGCAGAGTTTTTTGCATTACGATTTAAAACTGATGACTTGCAATAAAGGTGGCATTTGGCAACATACATTTCTTTGCATTTATGGCTAGAAGAAAAAAATACAAATAATGGGAATGGTGATAAGAATAATGAAAGCAGGTAGACCCTTCACTATTTTCAACAACCTTTCTAAGATCCTATCTGCAGGCTCCGTAAGACAAAACTGTGAGCTAGGGCCTGGCATGTGTGATTATGGAGGGAGAGGTGGATTGGAAGTTGATGCCGAGACTAAGGCTAGATAGCACTGTGGCAACAGGGGAGAAAGAGACAGTAAGAACAACTCTCTGAAGAGCTTTTTATTCTTTACTGTCCCTGTTTGCAGTCAGTTGAGATAAGAGTATTCTTAGTCTGAAGGACATAGAAGAGGAAATCTCTAACTTTAATTAATACTCTCCTAATTATGTTAGATGACATTTTAAAATAATATATTTCTTAAAAGGAATTTTGGGGGGTTTATTTACTACTTTTCACTTGGCAAAGCAAGTTTTTTTTTCCTGTACTGGAAAATAGAGTAGACCTCTGTGTTTCATAATAAAGTAAGCAGAGTTGGTTGTATTTTAATAAAGGCATAAGGCAATTGGAAATTAGAAATCAGTCTTTAAGTTTCGTTTTTCTATACCAACAGGAATAATCATCATCTCTACATTTGTTAAATAGTTACTATAAGCAGGGACTATGCCAAACACTTTTTACACTTTACTCATTTAATCTTCACAGCAACCACATTATAGGGTAGTTTTTTCTGTTTTTCAAAGCAGAACATCCAGGCATTGATGAGGTGCAGTGATTCACCGGGGTGAGTTAGTAAGTGGTGGAGCTTGAATCTGTACTCCAGCTGTCTGACTCCTATGCTCTGGTCCCTCTCAGGCAGCTTTCTCGAATGATCCTTATAAAAAAAGGAAAGGTTCTCAGCTCCACCTCCTTTTTCCCTCCATTCCTTTGTGTTCTTCATTAAGCAGAGAATATGATTAAAGAATGGAAGGTTTCTGCTTCTTATAAACTGATAAATATGTTCTGGCTACTGTTTGGGTTTAAGAAAGTAGCAGTGCTGTACAGCATAGAAACAACATAATGTTCCTATTGTTTCCAGACACCAGATGTAGACTTCTGGATTATCCCCATTATCCAAGGTTTTGTGCAGATTGAAGAACTTATTGTTAATTATAGTGAATCATCTGACGATGAGAAAAGCAGCCCAGAGACCCCACCTCAGGAGTCCACTTGTGTAGATGACATTCACCCACGATTTCTAGTGGCTCTCATTTCACGTCGCAGTCGGCACAGAGCAGGTGAGTGGAGGGGGTTGTAATAGTGTGCAAATCAAATCCAGGCAAGAATGGAAAATCTGTGGGGGTGTTGAAATGCTGATGACAATATGAATTTGGAAATACAGTTGGTTTCAAAGTGCTCAGTGACTCTGTGATGTGATTGGGGACAAATTATTGGAGAGAGGCGAATGGGGGAGAGTTAACAAAAGGAGAAAGAAAGGAGATTTATTTAGAGAGAAGAGAAGAAAGTCACTTGGGATATTCTTCTAAAATATGGCTGCATCACAGTAATAAATCCTTCCTGAGTGCTAGCACCTCTGGGAAAACCCTTCTCTTTCAGTGCACAGAGGCTATCTTAGTTTCAACTGTAAAAAACGGCGATGCCTAAATTATGATTTGGGGTAAATTGATACTGTTCTACCTGGCAATTGCATGTTAGATCCCCAAGGCTATCCTGAGAGAGAGAGATTTGGTTAAGGAGCATAATCTAGCCAGACTAAATTTTTTAAAAACATTGCTGTTCTCTGTTTTAATTTGTTTTGTTTTTTTTTTAGGAATGCGCTATAAACGAAGAGGCGTGGATAAAAATGGAAATGTTGCAAATTATGTGGAGACTGAACAGCTAATTCATGTTCATAATCATACCTTGTCATTTATTCAAACACGAGGCTCTGTGCCTGTCTTTTGGAGCCAGGTTGGGTATCGATATAATCCAAGACCTCGGCTAGACAAGAGTAAGCATGTCAATTATTTGGTTTGCAGATGATGATTTCAGACAGAATATTTTTAAAAATATTAGATACTTTATAGATTTGGATTTGCTTTGCCAGGTACTTCATTCAAAACAATAACTCATATAGTGAAATTTAGTAGAAAGTGATATAAACACAAGAATAATAATGGTTGTTGACAATTTAACAATAAAAAATTCCCCAACAATAGAGCAAAACAGCTTATTTCAAATTTTAAATTACTGTTTCTTTGAAAAATACTTCATTGGATGTTTAATTTTAGAAAGGAGCAAAAGAAGCCACTATTAGAGAATCAGGAAATATCTTAAGATGACATCTACAAAATACGATGTCTTTACTCAAATGACTCACTGTAAAATGTTTGTTATTGTTGTTGTTTTAATTACTGAGCATTTAATTTCCTTCAGTATTTTAACTCTCACACTGGAATAGCTAAGTCATGTCAATCTAATTAGATTGCTGAATGAGGTTAATTTTTAAAATTATTTACAGAATATTTTTCTCTAAAAATTTAATTTATATTCCTGGGAATTTGGTAAAGCTTCAATTTTAATATCCTTGAATTAGAGGAAGTTTTATTTTTTTATTATAAACCACATGAAACTTTTTCTGACAAGTAAGCTGGCTATACAAATAATATAATCTTAGAATTTGTACTTTATGTTATGATTTAGTCTCATTGCAAAAAAAAGAGAAATTAGAGATCTTTGGCCTAGCATTTCATTTTAAAATACTAGTTTTAGAAAATCTTAGTTACATTTGGGCTGTCAATAAATTATTTAAAAGCTAGAGTAAAGATGGAATAGACACTAATTTTTGCCTTAAACATGGGAAGGAAAAATAGATTTTGTATCACTTCTTTGTAGGTGAAAAGGAAACTGTTCCCTATTTCTGTGCCCACTTCGAAGAACAACTGAAAATTTACAAAAAACAGGTGGGCTTTAATCTGTAGTAGTAAATATTTCTTCATATTTAAAAGTGGTTGTGTATCTGTTTCTTTAAATTTAATGAAAATAACAATGTACTATTCATAATTAAACAACATGGCATTTGTCATGAAGTTAAAGAGCACATATAAGCTAAGAGTATTCTTGATGTTTTAAAAAAAATATCATTGTCAGCAACTTTAGACCACTTCTAGGTAAGAGATTAGTCTGTCAATTAGGATGATTTAAGAAGTATCTAGAGTAAGAAATAAAAGGCATCTTTCAGTACCACTCATGTTGTTCTGCCTCCTGGAGATAACAATTTGATATGTATCTTTCAGTATCTTTTTTCTCTGTCCACTTTTCTCATATATTCATGTACTCATGTAGGCATGTGATCATTTAAACCAAAATTAGATGAAATATAAGTTCAGTAAGTTGACCAGATTTCAGATATAAGATTGAGCTACAACAATCCATAACTTTTATCTGTTAGAAACGACCAGTTAGAATGTGTAATGCCATGGCGTACATTTTTCTAACAGCAACAAAAATAAAATAGGAAGAAATAACCTAAAATCCAATAAACATACAAGAAAGATATGGTGGGGGATGAAGGGAATTACTGACGAACACACAAATTTGAATAAATGGGAAGAAAATACCATGTTCGTAGAAGGAAAGAATTAATGTTGGATAGATTTCAGTTCTTCTAAAATTAATATATAAATTTTGTGCAGTCCCAAATAATGTTCCAGGAGGGAAATAAAAAACAAATTCCAAGACTGAAAAACACTATAAAGAATTTTTATTAGATTTTTATTTCTTGAAACTTTGTCATAAATATTAAATACTATTATGTTATAAATTTTTATTAAACCTTTATTAAAATGAAATAAGGCTTTAAAAGCACCAATTAGAATGAAAAATTGATAAATTTGACTTTACTAAAATAACTTTTGATTATTAAAAGGCACCATTAAGAGAAGGGAAATGCAATTCTCAAAGTGGGAGTATACTATCTAGACTATATAAAAAACTCCTATATATCCATTAAAGAAGATATGCAGTCCAAAAGAAAACTGGACAAAAGAACAGACTCTTCGTAAAAAATGATATCCAAAAGGCCATTAAACATAGAACAGGTGCTCCACTTAATTAATCATCAGGGAAATGCAAACTAAAACCACCATATACACACCAGAATGGCTAAAATAAAGATGGGAAATAGCAAGTCTTGTCAAGGATGTGGGACAATGGAACTCTAATATAAAAATTTTTAAATCTCCCTGAGAGAAATATGTGTTCAAACGAGGAGGCATGCATAAGAAACATTCATTGGAGTATAAAAACAACCTAATTGTTCATCAGGAGGTCAGTGGATAAAGTACAGCACATTGAAGTGTTAAATACTAATGCATAACCATGATAAGATCTATTTACATGCTAATAACATGGAAAGATCTTAAAATCACATCCATCATGGAGTGAGAAAAGAAAATTGTGTAATAGCATATGGTATGTTACTTCTTAAAAAATCCCACACAATAGAATCCTGTCATTTACATATATGTACTTCTCTTCCATATATGTGTTCTCACATATATATGACGTGCTCATTTATATAGAAATGCATTTATGTGGACTGAAAGGGTACACATCAAACTGTTAACAGGAGTTACCTCCAGGGAAGACTGTGGGACTGGGTTGTGGTTAGAAGGATTCAACCTTTATCCACGTTTCAGTTTTTACAATGTGAATAAATTCATGTATTTGCAATATGTGTAATTATAAGTAGCATTACAGAGAATAAACCACAATTTACATGTGACACATAATCATAAAAGTTGAAGCAACACTGAGGTATGTAAAGGAAGCAGAAGAAATTAATTCCTCACCACCCTCTTTCCTGCTCCCTGTAGACTCTCAAGACCTGTTTGTACACATCAGTTTTATAGGAATGTATGTTGATCAGACTTCCTCGTTTCTCACAGCATCCCCCACAATGTCTGCTTATCCACCTTCATCCCTGGATAATTGTTCTCTGGGAGGTGGGCCCATGATGGGTCTGACTCATTCGGGGTGGCACTGCATGGGCCTGTGTCTATTCATTGACTGTGAGGTTGGATGTGAGGGGAGGTCTACTGGGAGCCTTCTGGGAAAGACCTCCTGCTCTACTAAAAAGAGGCACAGGAACCAATAGTCCTTCTGAGGTTGCTGTGTCTGGATTTGATGTGCTGTAGTTACATAAGGCCCATAAGTGAACCAGCCCGAGGATTGACCAATATGTTGGGGATGGCAGAATGAAAAGATGGAAAGAACTGGCATCAGTAACCACTGAATTAAGCAAGTTTGGAACATGCAACCCCCTGACTTTTTGTTCTGGGATTTGAGTCAGTAATTTGTCATTTGCAGCAGAACACATCTTGACACATGCACTTATACACATTCAAAATTTAAGTCAAAGGAGGCCTATCCGACATACACTGTTCTGCACCTGTTTTCACGTAGTATCTCATAACTGTTAAACGATTTCTCCATTGGTGGACTTCTAGGACATAGTTTTTTGCTCTTATAAAAATTCTCCAGAAGACACCTTTTATATATTCTGTATGCTTTATAGAATAACTTCTAGAAGTGAAATGGATGTGTCAAATAGTCGGTGTGTATAAAGTTGATGCCTGTCACTTTGTTGCTCCTCATGAGGTCACACCAGTTTCCCTACTCAGCAAAGTGGGAGCCAGTGCCTGTTTTCCGTATATTCACTAATGCTATCTATATTTAGCATTCAGTGTTTGCCTGCATATAGGTGAAACTAGTTTTCTGTTTTAAAAATTGTATTTCTTTGAGTACTAACAAATGCTATCTATATTTAGCATTCAGTGTTTACCTGTATATAGGTGAAACTAGTTTTCTGTTTTAAAAATTGTATTTGAGTACTAACAAAGTTGTACTCTCATGTTTATTGCCTATTTGTATATTGTCTCTTGTGAATATCCTCTGTATCTTCTACCCATTTTTTTATTATTGAATTTATTTAGCTGGTTTTTATGTTACAGGTATATTTCCCTAGGTAGTTCTTTTTGTTTGTTTTTCTTTTTTAATCTTTGCTTATATTGTCATTTGTTATACAGAGGTTTTAAATTTTTATATTGTCACATCTTTTTATCTTTTTATGTTTTCTGTCTTTATGTTATACTTAGAAAGTCATGTTCCATCTTACAGTTATGGAAACATCATCCCAAATTTTGTTCTAGATTTTTTTGATAACTTGAAGAAAAAAATATTTCGATCCTTAATCCATTTAGAATTTATTTGTGTATAATGAGATGTAGGGAGCTGAAGTAAGTTTTTCCTCCCTATGTAGATAATTATCTCAATACCAGTTATAGAATAGCCTATGTTTTTTCGAGGAGCATATTGTTATTATCTTTTAGATTTCTTAATGCACATAGATCTGTTCCTAGGCCACCTGTCTCTTGTTCTGTTGATTCACTCTCTTCTGCCCTGGTAGCACAGTTTTAATTGCTATAGATTTAGAGTGGGTTTCATCCTTCAGTGGGACAAAGTCCTCCTTTATTATTATTAGCTTTCTATTTTTTCCTACATATTTACTGTTCCAGATGAACTTTAGAATTAACTTGTCAAGTCCATAGAAAGGTCCTGATTGAATTTTAATTGGGATTGTTCAGTATATAGATTAATCTGGGGAGACCTGACATCTTTATGTTATTGCCACCTAGCTCCATGGTAATGTCTCTTTGTTTATTCAGGATTTGTTTTATGTATATCAGCAAAGTTATATAGTGTCCAATATGTAGTTCTTATATATTTCCTTTAAAAGTATTCTAGATATTTTAAAGATTTGCTGTTACAAAGGACTTTGTTTTCATTATGTATTCTAGTTGGTTATTGCAGATGTATAATGTATAAAAAGCTATTAATGCCATTGATGTAAGCAGTTCTCATAAACCTAGATGCAACAAACAAAAAACTAATTTTATAGGAAAAAATAGATGCTAGAGTGTTTTGATTTCTAAGCATAGCTATAAAATATTTCTAACACATAATTCCAAATAAATGACCTTATGATTCTAACATCTGATTAAACTGAATTTTCTCCCCTTACTCTCATAGGTTATTATTAACTTGGTAGACCAGGCAGGAAGAGAGAAAATTATTGGGGACGCTTACCTAAAGCAGGTGTTGCTCTTTAACAACTCACACCTTACTTATGTTTCATTTGACTTCCACGAGCACTGGTAAGATGGCTTCCTGAGATGAGTTTTGATCAGTTCCAATGGCTGTGGTAGATGCTGTCACAGGAACCTACGTTTCTCTTTATTGGGAAGAAAAATTTCTTCTCATTGTTGGAAAGGGAAGGAGTATCATTTGTTTACTTTGTTTTAATTTTCATATGGATTTTATTTTGGCTAAAGTTTTAACTTAATTATTCCTGAAATATTTATACTCTTTCTGTTCCAAAATAACTTGGAGACTTAGAGTTCCATTTTTCCTTTTATCATTCAATTAAAGAATTTCCGGAGCTTTACTTTTCTGCTTGAGCCTGAGCCTGGCAGAAAAAACAGAGTCCCCTACTTAATAAAAATCACCCTGCTGGCTCATTTTTATGCTCTGTTGGTAACATTTCTTTCCCGATGGATAAACCTCAGTAGAATTTGTTCTAGAAAATCAACAGCTAGTGAACCACTTTGATGATAACTTTAACTTGTGCATATTCTGAAAGTAAGGTCTTGTGTCATGGTCCTGGCTCTAATGTGGGCTCATTTACCTAACTATTGAAAAACTGGTGGGGGGAGAAGCTTCTGATATCTTTGTTTCAGTATATTCTTAAGTATATTTTCTTCCACAATGCAGATGTGCAGTAAATATTTATACAATTGCCTATATAATTTATAATAGTGTTAACCTCATGTACTTATAGTAATAATTTCACTTTTCAAGCTACCTTAAATATAATATCTGAAGTTAAAAAAAACTATTATTAAATATGTTTTCTTTCTTTTGGCTTGTATTTTAGCCGTGGAATGAAATTTGAGAATGTTCAAACACTGACAGATGCCATTTATGACATTATTCTTGACATGAAGTGGTGTTGGTATGTATTTCTTATTTCGTAAGAAGTCAGTTTCACAAACTCTTGGTCTGTGAAATCATGTGTATTTGTTTAGTACCAGTAAGCATTAAAATAATAGTAGCAAGCTGAGAAAGCATTTTTTTTTTCTTGTATTGCTTCCCAATTCCTATTCTCCTTTTTAAGAGAATGTTAGTCATTAGGCATTGTTAGCTTAGAAAAGGGAAGAGAAGTCTGGTTGGGCAAAGTGGAGTAAATTTCCCTATGACTATTCTTTAATTCTTTCTAATGCTTCATAGTCTTAATTTTCTTTCTCCTCTTTCTTGCCATCCCTAACATGAAAGGAAGGCTTAGAGGAACTAGGTTTCAGTTTTCAGGCATTCAAAATTATCAGAGAAGGACCATGTTTCTCAGACTACAGGAAGGAGATACAGGAAGAAGAAATTGGCTTAAAGGACAGAAGAGAACTTCCTATTAGATTCTATGCCATGGGTAGTGGCCAGAGAAATTAGATGAGCAAGACATGCTGCACGGCTCCTCACTGGGTGGTAAAGTGAATGAACCTGTTCAAGCTAGTTTAGATGTATTTATGCTTGGATTTGAGAGGAGGAACAGGATGGTGTTTTAAAGTGCCTTCTGGCTTTGAATGTGCAGAAAAGCATAACTGAGGGTTGTGTCAGCTCTACTTAGTAGTTGTATGACTTGAGGCAAGTGACTCTTTTTGCACTTTTGTTGAGGTTTTAAAAATGGGGATAGTACTATCTTTCTTGTCAAGTTACTGTGTAGTTTAACAGTGTCTACAAAGAGCTCAATAATGCCTGCCACATAATGGTATTCCAAGCAAACTGATAACCAGTGCTACTGTTCTTGTTGTGATGCTTTAAGGAACTGTGGTTTTTGAAAAACATATTTTGAAATAATCCCATACTATTTTTGAAAAGGGTTGATCAAGCTGGAGTAATATGTAAACAAGAAGGGATTTTTCGAATTAATTGCATGGACTGCCTGGATCGCACCAATGTGGTCCAAGCTGCCATAGCACGAGTGGTCATGGAACAGCAGGTAATTTGGAGTCTGTTGGATTGTAAATATTCATTTCTAGTTTTTTCCAAGTGTGAACAAGTAACTAAAATCTTTGTTCTTTAGGACATTTATGGCATACAAACAACCTTGTTACATTAAAACCTGGAAAGCACAACCTCTACTATAAATAACTTGAATCAAGTGGCATTTTCCTAAGTACTTATTTAAAAAATGTCCCAACCTTTTAAAATTTATTGGGTGGTACTATATTGACTTCCACCTTTTTTCCTCATCTCTGAACCCTCCCTTCTGTATTTGGAGCTGGGAGTTTGCGCATTTCATTTCCGCTTGGCTGGCTGGCTATGGATCAGTACCTGCCAATAGCAAGCTTTAAAAGCAGGTCATGAGGCTAAAGGAGGAAGAAGAGGCAAGCATCTTTACCTGTGTTAGATTCCTGTCAGCAGTGCCATCACTGGGGCTGTTGGTTCCTTTGGCACCACAGAACCAGTACCTTGCCTTTATGCCCCAGTTGGTGGCAGCTGCTTCCTGTAGCCATTACTTCTATCACCCATGGCTGCTTTTAGAGCTTTTGGCCCTCCAACACCTGAGTAACCAATTCCCAAGGTGGAAGTTCCTAGCATGGTTTCCAGGGGTTTGTGGTTTTTTTGGGTAGAACCTAGTGACTATCCTTTGAGGATATGAATCTATTCCTTCTAATGTCTCACTGAAGCAGTCAGGCTATTGAGTCCAAGCCCTGGCTCTTCCACATACTAGGTGTTGACCCCATGCAAAGAACTTAACCTCTCCAAACTTCTCTCTCCTCATCTTTAAAATGAAGTAATAAGTAGCCTGGCAGGGTGGCTCAGATGGTTAGAGTGTCATCCTGTACACCAAAAAGTTGTGGGTTTGATAACTGGTCAGGGCACGTACCTGGGTTATGGGTTCAGTCCCTGGTGTGGGCATGTATGGAAGGCAACTGATCCATGTTTCTTGCTCTCTCCCTCCCTTCCTCTCTCTCTAAAAAAAAATCAATAAACATATCCTTGGGTAAGGATTAAAAAAACAGTTTTCTAAAAAAAATAAAATAAAATGGAGTAATGAGCATATTGATTGCATAGGGTTGTTATGAGGAATAAATGAGATAATTATTTTAAAAATCTCTTGGAACCCTAGCCCTAGCACAGAGGTAATATTTGTTGGGCAATTAGCACTCTATTAATATTGCTGTTTCAGTGTGCTTTTTTAAAAAAAATTTATTTTTAGAGAGAGGAGAAGGGAGGGTGAAAGAGGGAGAGAAACATTGTGTATGAACATAATTTCTTTTGCTGCAGTATACATTTTATGCTATGGTGTCCTGGTTTGTATGTAATTAACCCACCAATTTGTTAATTTTAGCTGAAAAAATTAGGTGTGATGCCCCCAGAGCAGCCACTACCGGTGAAATGCAGTCGGATCTATCAGATAATGTGGGCCAACAATGGTGACTCCATCAGCAGACAGTATGCTGGGACCGCTGCTCTGAAGGTAAATACCTGCAACAAGCATTTGTGGATCATTCTGTGAGACACAGAATGTGGTTTAAAACCACCTCTGTTTTTAAGAGAAAGGTATGTGAGCTACAGGTGGTCATTGGCTTTGTTCTGGAATGTTTGGCTAAGGCAGAGGGTCACACATTCATATTTTTCCTGGGGCCAGGTGATGTGACTCAAGCAGGTCACCCACTAGATTAAAGGGAGAGATGGGGTTGTGTGGACCTACGGAAGGACACATGCTGTCTCAGGAGGGTGCTCTTCTGCTAATTCCTTATGGGGATGTAGGCCCAATGTTGCTGGATCTTCTAGTTTTTAAAGGGAGTTTGGAAATCTGGAATTGTATGTGAAATATTTGTTTTGTTTTTTAAAACCTAATATAGACAAAACAAAACATGTCTGTTGATGGGGTTTGGTCCTTAGTACGACAATTTGCCTCCCAAATTTGTACTCCAGTCCTGCTTCTTACTAGTTCTGTTACCTTGGGCAAGTCACTTAACCTCTCTCTCAACAGGAGAATACATGTTCTTCAGAAGTGCATGTGGCGCATTTTCCAGGATAGATCTATATTAGGCCACAAAACAAATCTCAACAAGTTCAAGAAGAAGGAAAATTATATCAGAGAGTTTTTTTGTTTTGTTTTGTTTTTGTTTTTTTGGCAACAGTGGTGTGAAATTAGAACTCAGTAACAGAAGGAAAGTTGGAAAATTCATAAATATGTGGAAATAAAAGATAAAAGAAGAAATCAAAAGGGAAATTAAAAATATTTTGAAACAGCCCTGGCTGGTGTGGCTCAGTGGATTAAGCGCCAGTTTGCAGACTGAAAGGTTGCCAGTTCAATTCCTGGTCAGAGGACACACCTGGGTTGAGGGCCAGGTCCCCAGTTGGGGGCCTGTGAGAGGCAACTGATTGATGTTTCTCTCACACATTAATGTTTCTCTCCCTTTCTCCCTTCTTTCCCCTCTCTCTAAAAATAAATAAAATCTTTTAAAAAATAAAAAATAAAAATATCTCAAAACAAAAGAAAATGGAAGTACAACATACCAAAACTTAGAGCATGAAGCAAAAGCAGTTCTAAGCAGAAAGTGTTTAGATATAAATGCCTATATTAGGAAAAAACTCAGACAACCGAACACCTCAAATAACTAGAAAAGAAGAAACTAAGCCCAAAGTTAGCAGAAGGAAAGAAATAATAAAGATTAGAGCAGAAATATGAAATAGAGACTAGTAAAACAAAGATGAGATGAACAGAGCTAAAGTTGACTTTTTTGAAAAAAAACCCCAAAATTGACAAACCTTTAGGTAGGCTAACTAAGGAAAAAAGGACTCAAAATTATAAATGAAAGAGACATTACACCTGATAGCACAGAAATACACAGGATCATGAGACTTTGTTGGCAATTATATGCCAACAAATTGGACAATTTAGAAGAAACAGATAAATTCCTGGAAACAATACTACTTACCAAGACTGAATCATGAAGAAACAGAAAATCTGAGCAGAACCAGTGCGTAAAAAGATTGACTCCTTAAGCAAAAACCTCTCAACAGAGAAAAGCCCAGGACCAGATGGTTTCACTAGTGAATTCTACCAAGCATTTAAAAAACTAATGCCAGTGTTTCTCAAATTCTTCCAAAAAAACAGAAGAGGATGGAACACTCCCAAACTCATTTTATGAGGCCCTGATACCAAAGTCAGACCAGAACAATATAAGGAAATAAAACTATAGGCCAATATCCTTGATGAATATTGATGTAAAAATTCTCAAAAAATTCCAACAAACCAAATTTACTAGGATTATATATTATAATCAAGTGGGATTCATCTCTGGGATGTAAGGATGGTTCAGCATATGCAAATCAATAAATGTGACATCTGCACTAATAGAATGTAGATAAAAATCATATCATAGTCTTGATGCAGAAAAAGCATATGACAAAATTCAACGTATTTTTATCATAAAAAACTCTAAAAAATTGGATATAGAAGGAACATATCTTAACATAATAAAGACCATATATGGCAAACTGACAGCTAACATCATACTCAATAATGAAAAGTTAAAAGCTTTTCCTTTAAGATCAGGAACAAAACCAGGGTGCCCATTCTCATCACTCCTGTTCATCATAGTTAGTACTGGAAGTTCTAGCCAGAACAGTCAGGAAAAGGAAATTTGTTTATAGATAGCATGATGTTATACATAGAAAAAGCGTAAAAGATACTTCACTAGAAAACTGATAGAACTAATAAATGAGTTCAGTAAAGTTGCAGAATACAAAATTAACATACAAAAATCAATGGTGCTTCTATATACTAACAACAAACTATCTGATAAAAAAGAAAATAATCCCATTTACAATAACATCAAAAACAGTAAAATACTTAGGAATAAAGTTAACCAAGAAAGTGAAAGATCTGTACACTGAAAACCATAAGACACTGATGAAAGAAATTAAGAAGACACAAATAAATGTAAAGGTATTTTGTGTTCGTGGATCAGAAAAATTAATATTGTTAAAATGTTTATACTGCCCACAGCCATCTCTAGATTCAGTGCAATCCCTACTAAAGTTGTAGTGGCATTTTTCAAAGAAATAGCAAAAATCAATCCTAATGTTTGTATGGACACATGAAACCCCTAGTGGTCAAAGAAATTCTGAGAAAGAAGAACAAAGCTAGAGGCATAACACTCCCTGATTCCAAACCATACTGCAAAGCTATAATAATCAAAATAGTACGGCACTTGCTTAAAACAGACACATAGACCAACCTGGAATCAAACCAAGAGCTTAGAAATAAACCCACGCATACAAGAGGAGACCCCCCCCAAAAAACCAGAATTATATTCTGGAGGGCAGGCTTCTTCCAGTTCAGGCTTCCCCTGCTAAGTGAGTGTTCTAGAAACCCATCTGTATCAGCGTAACTAGCTGGCGTTGTGAGAGGCTGCTTTTGGCTTCAGTGAATTTTTTTTTTTGAAGATTTTCAGTGCATTTGTCCATTTCATGATGGGTGACTTACTAGTGCACCTGCCTACTTAGCGCTGAGTGTTTAGCAGTTTTTGGCCAAAAATGGCATGACCCCTGTGCTCCACCCTTCCTATTTTCCCCTGTTCTTCCCAAAACAATGAGCGACTTTGTTTTGAATAGAACTATTCAAAATGGGATATTCACATGCAAGAAAATTAAATTGTACCCCTGTCTTATAAAAAAATTAACTCAAAATGGATTAAAGACTTAAATGTACGACCTGAAACTTTACAGTTTGTTCCTACAATGAAACATAGAGAAAATGCTCCATGACATTGGTCTTTGCAATGATTTTTGGGATGTGATTTCAAAAACATAAGCAAGAAAAGTAAAAGAAAGTAAATGGGTAAGGACTACATCAGACAAGAAAAGTTTCAGCACGGCAAAAACAAACAAACAAAACAAAAATGAAAAGACGACCTATGGAATAGAAAGGGGAGGAAGTATTTGCAAACCATATATCTGATGAGGAGTTAATATGTATATCTACAATATGTAAGGAACTCATACAACTCAGAAGCAAAACAATTTTTGGTTAAAATTAAGGACCTAAACAGACATTTTTCCAAAGAAAATATACAAATGGCCAAAAGGTACATGCAGAAAAAATGTTTCAGCACTCAGCATTTGCTCAACATCAGTAATCATCAGGGAAATGCAAAGCGAGATCACAATGAGATGTCACTTCCTACCTGTAAGAATGGCTATTATCAAAAGATAAGAGAGAAGTGTTGACAAAGGATTGGAGAAAAAGTAGCCTTTGTATTGGGTCGGCCAAAAAGTCTGTGTGGTTTTTTCTGTAAAATAAAAGACACAGTTTTCATTTTCACCAATGAATATTTGTGTATTTCCCACATGGTGTAATGTTGATTGTTCTCAATGTCTCAATTTGATTGCTATCAACTTCAAATTTAAGTCTCTAGCATGAAAGTTCACAAACCCTTTTTAACACGTTTACTCAGTCATATTTAGCACCTCCACACACTGTACAAAATTTTTTTTTTTTGCATTTCAGTTGTGTTTTTATTTTTCTTGGAATAATAAAGCATGATATGCTGAAAATGTTGCATATTTTCTTCCATCTTCAAAATTAAAATGGCCTCACAAAAATTTACTAATTTTGATGTTTTTTTTAAATGCACATTGATGTGACAGGTGTCATAATACAATCCAACAAAATTGTTTTGAATGAGGTTAAAGACAACTAAGTGCTACTGGAGCCATTGTTTGGGGAAAAAACGATGAACTTTTTGGCCAACCTAATATGTTGTTGGTGGGAATGTAAATTTGCATAGCCATTATGGAAAACAGTATGCTCAAAAAATTAAAAACAGACCTACCATATGACCCAGCAATCCCATTGATGAGTATACAGTCATACCTCAGTACACATTGGCATCAGAACTCATCAAACCTGGTACTTGTTGCATTTTGACGAGAAAAAAATGTTTCAGCACTCAGCATTTGCTCACCACTCATCACACTTACTAGAACTTGTATGAGTATTACACCACCCCAGAAGAGAAAATGCTTCATCATCACTTGTTTGCCACTCATCAAAATGAATTAATGAAGAGTACCAAGATACCACTGTATATCTGAAGGAAATGAAATCATTATTTAGAAGAGATATCTGCACTCCCATGTTTATTGTAGCAGCATTCACAATGGTGAAGACACAGAAACAATCTATGTGTTCAGTGATGGATGAATGGCTAAAGAAAATATGTGTGTGTGTGTGTGTGTGTGTGTAATGGAACATTGCTCAGCCATGAGGAAAAAGGGAATCCTGACATTTGGAACAACATGGATTGACCTTGAGGGCATTATGTTTAAGTGAAATAAGCCAGACAGAGAAAGACAAATACTGTATGGTCTCACTTAGGTGTGGAGTCTGAAAAAGTCAGACTTCTAGAAACAGAATTAATTGATGGTTACCAGGGTTTGGAGGAAATTGGGAGACATTCAAAAGGTGCAAACTGAATAAATTTTGGGGATCTAATGTACAGCATGTTCATAATCGTTAACAATAATGTATCATATAATTGAAACTTGCTGAGAGGAGATCTTAAATGTTCTCGCCACACACACACACACAGGAATTATGTGAGGTGACAGATATATTAACTAATCTTAATCAGTTCACAGTATATATACATATATCAAGTGCTCACGTGGTACACCTTGAATTTACACAGTGCTACTTGTCAATTATACCTCAAAGCTGGAAAAAAAAATTTTTTTCTTTGATATTAAATGCCTTTGGACTCAGTATTCATGTCTCTCTCTTTTGTAATAGATATGTATTTAATTATTATTTCCTGTGAATGACTAATTAATTGGCAATATCTTCTTCCAAAATTTTCAGTTTTAGGACAAGGTCTGTTTCTGAGATTGCCTTGGGTAGAAATAGCCAGGTTGGCATGGGGAAAAAAGGGACTGTGCTTTCTTTGCCTTAAGTTTAAGTCACTGCCTCTCTAAGGACTTGCCCTGACACCTTTATTGTGAAAAATATTTTGACCTGTAAATTCTCAAAATTCTGTATATTGCAAAGAACGGCTTTGCCTTAAAGCATTACCTAGCTGAAGACTTGTTACTATAGATAGCATGTTTAATTATTTGACATGCTTTGGGTCAGAGTCAAATACTAGTAGATATTTTAATTTAACTACATTGTTTAGAAATTATAAAAGCCTAAAGAATTCTAGTCTTAAATTAAAAACCCATGTTGACTTTGGGAACATTCTTGTGTTTAAATAAATTGTCAAAATGACTTTTTCCTTGACAGGGTGACTTTACAAGGACTGGAGAAAGGAAGTTAGCAGGAGTTATGAAAGATGGTGTTAACTCAGCAAATAGGTATTACCTGAATCGATTTAAGGACGCTTATAGGCAAGCTGTCATAGGTAAGGAATGTAAAAAGCCTTTCTTTCTTTAAAATTTCTTATTACTTCTGTGACTATTTTACAGAAACCAATTTTATTAACATAGTTAATATGTTTTATAATATACTGATGCTTCTATTTTAATCATCTTACTCAATGAATCTAATTCAAAATGTTAGAAGATTAGGATTTGGTGTATGTTTTAGGCTAGAGCAACACAAGAACCCATCAATTTTCATACAGATTTGTCAGTGTGCTATTCATGGAACAGAAGGCAGGGTTGAGACTCCTGGAGTGAGGAATAAGGGACCTTAAATCTCATCAACTGAAATCTCCATGTTCTTTTTGTTTTTCCATTACTCAATTCTGAGAGATGCAACAAGTTGGTTTTCTTTCAATCCATGACATTTATCCTGTGTTCTTGCTGTGGACAAATAGACTGTCCTTTCTTCCCACTGGTGTGATTTAACAGGATATTAGGATATCTGATTTAGAGATTATCCTGATTCTAAAAAAAAATCTTGATTGTTTTTTAGAAGAGCAAATGGAGGGTAGATTGCCCAGTGGCTTGATTTAAATTTAATTGTCATTAAAATATTACCTTTTAGGATTAATTCTGAACTATGACTGAATGTTCTGGACTAGAACCAAATGTAACGCCTTATCCTATTGTGGCTGAAAATATTTTTTAAGTTCTATTTTTTAACCTGATACTTATCATACATGAAACAGTGGGTAGGCCATTTAGTAATTTGGGAAGTCTGATGTAAAGAAGCTTGGTTCATTTGCCATAGACAGGGTATGTGCTGACTGAAAAACTGGATTTTAGCAGTTTATTACAGGAAAAATAAGACACCTTCCTTTTCTTGGTTGATTTAGTGAGTCAGTTATATCCTTGAGGACTCAGGTTCTGTCCCTGTCTCTGTTCTACCATCCATAGCATCAGCTTCATCCTAATCCTCAAACTGGATCTCTTCCAGGTTGAGACAGAGAGGCCAGTAGCAGTCTGGGCTATTGCTTCTCCTTGTAGGGCCAGTGGTGGCAGATCTCAGAAGCCTCCTCCAGCCTCATTGTCCCAAACAACTACAGGAAATGGGGTTTTAATGATTTGTTACAGTTTGAGCCACATGCCATGCTAGGAAGAAGTTAGCTTGTCTATTCAGATCCTTTGTCCATTTTCAAATGGGCTCATTTGTCTTTTTATTGAGTTATAGGAATTCTTTATATTCTGGGTACAAGTCTCTTATCAGATATGTGACTTGTAAATATTCTTTCCCATTCTGTGAGTTGTCTTTTCTCTACCATTATTTCCTTTTGAAACATAACACTTTTTAATTTTAATGATGTTCAGTTTTTCATTTGATGTTCACTTTTTCTTTTGTTGTTTGTGATTTTAGTATCCTATGTAAAGAAACATGTCTAATGCAAGATCTCAAAGATTTTCACTTATATTTTCTTATAAGAGTTTAATGGCTTTAGGTCTTAATTCTCTTGTTTTTTATAAATTAGTAAACTAAGATGATGCTAGATATTAACACTTTATATTCTAGACCTCATGCAAGGCATTCCAGTGACAGAAGATCTTTATTCCATATTTAACAAGGAGAAAGAGCATGAAGCTTTGCATAAGGAAAATCAGAGAAGTCACCAGGAACTGATTAGCCAACTCTTACAAAGTTACATGAAGTTACTGCTGCCTGATAATGAAAAGTTCCATGGGGGCTGGGCCCTCATTGACTGTGACCCCAGGTAAGTTAGAGTGGTATCCTGGTAATGTGCTTGAATTTTTGATATTGCTAAGTTTTCAAAATTAATGCTAGAACTTGTCCATAAAGCTGTGGGCACGGATGTGTGGTGCATGGCAGTTTTCAAATACAGGGCTAGTGCTCAGGCAAGCTGACTGAGGCACTTGCCTTCGGTCATAATTAAGGGGGCACCAAAATACTCAGTAATGAGAAATATTTTAACGTAATATTTGATATTAAAAAAAATTGTAAAACTATGGTTTGCAGCTGGCTGCAAGGGTTTTCCCCTCTCAGATCCAGGTTTTTGTTGATGCACATAACTCAGTGCAGCAAGAGATGCAATGATGCTAGTTACTTTGATTGGTTGTAAAGTTGTCCTGGCCTTTCTTAAAATACATAGGCCACCTAACACTTAATTATTTTTTTTTAAACAAAACCATCCAATTATAATCTTCATTATTATTAACTAGAAACATTTCAGATAATTCTAGACCAAGATCTGAGAATAAAAGGCTCTATTGAGATTTTGTCTTATTTTACATTTACTGTATTTTTAAAAGATTTTTATTTATTTATTTTTAGAGAGAGGGGAAGGGAGAAAGAGAGGGAGAGGAACATCTACGTGAGAGAGAAACATCGACTGGTTGCCTCTAATACATGCCCCAACTGAGATGAATCCGCAGCCTAGGCATGCGCCCTGACTGGGAATCAAACTGGCAACCCTTCACTTTGTAGTACAATGCCGAACCAACTGAGCCGCAGTGGCCAGTGGTGCATTTATTGTATTTTTAATAAAAGGGGCATAAAACAAGCTAGAAAGAACAATTACCTGCAAAGTATTATTTACATATATTAAACTGAGTTTTTAAATTATTGACTGTAAGTTCATAGGGAAACTTTCCATGACTTTATAATTTCATGAATTATTTAATTTTGGTAGTCTACTATATGTATGTATGCAATTTGCTGACTCTTAAAATAAGAGATGAGGTTTTTCTCACACACTATTTAGCATAATTTCTATGCTCTTGTAAGTCATTTGGTAAAAATTTTTTTGATTCTTGTACCTTGGTTTTGTTTTTTTCTCCAAATAGCAGACCAACTTAATACAGCACCAAAAAAGGAGGGGGGCAATACTTTTAATTCCCATTAAGAAATAACTGCAGAAATCATGCTTGCATTTTGCTAGCATTTTAACTTTGCACTTCAATTTTTTAAAGGTGGTGTGATTGTCAATGTCATCTTCCTTAGATCAAGTATTTTTATTTTTGTTTTGGAGATAAGTGAAATAGGAAAAGACCGAAATGGTTCATTTCTAAAGCTGACTGCTATTTTGTAAGGTCACATTACATCTGATTTCATTTCCAGGTCTATAATTCTTGTGTAAAGTTGATATCCTGTGTTAGGAGTAGAAAGAAACGCAAAGTGCATGTAGCTATGTTATTTAAAGTTTACAACAAAATTTGGGTACATACACTTGTTAAAAGTCAGTTGAAGTCTCTTGCATCTGATAAAAAGACAAATGAAAACAGTCTTCTTTCTGACAACCAGTTTCACTGGCCCAACATAAATTAATGGTACTGAAGTATATGAAAATAATGCTGAAACAGACTAGTCTTCTAGGATAAGGTCTTTAAGAAATCCTTGTTGGGTAGTTACATTCTTAAATCTCATAATAATTCTCAGCTGCCAAATGCCTACTGCAGAAATACAGTTGTGCTTCAGTTTTCTCATTTTCATTAGCTTGATGAAACATTTCAGTCTCTCTCTCTTTGATATTTTGACTTCTACCCCGCTCTAGTCCCCAGCAATTGCCCTCCTCATTTTTCTTAGTCATACACTATAAAATTTTGCTTTCTGATAACAGGGAGCCACTGATTGTCTTCTGATCATCTATGGTTAAAGCTCCTGATGAAGAATAACATCCATAGCACATGCTAGACAGGAAGTGTCACTACATCTTTCCTTTGCTAGTTGGCTCCATTTGGGCTGTACAAGTGATGAGCACATTTCAGAAAAGCAAAGCCCACTCTTCCTTCACCGCAAGTTAAGTTTTCAAATTGCAGTGCATTATCAGGTTTTCAGTCAGTGGTGCTACGCACAGAGATTACTAATGTCTCTTTCCACATTTCATAATGAATAATGAAATTCCTGCTTTCTTCCATTTCTGTGCTTTTGAGTTCATTTAGTTCTATACTTATTGTTGCCTTGTGTGTATGTAGGTCTTAACTTGGCCCAGAGCTTTTGTGTATCTGCTGGTCATACTGAGGAATGAGTGACCTCTACGTGCTCATTAAACACCAAGATCTACCTTGACAGGTGTGGCTCAGCTGCCATGGCGTCGTCCCACAAAGCAAAAGATTGTGCATTCAGTTCCCCATCAGGGCACATGCCTGGGTTGTGGGTTTGGTCCCCAGTTGGGGCATATGCGAGAGGCAACTGATCAATGTCTCTTACATCGATGTTTCTCTCCCTCTTTCTCTCTCCTTCCTCTCTCTCTAAGAATAAATAAATAAAATCTTAAAACAAAAATCAAGCACCTTCTAGAGGAAACTCATTCCCTTAAGAAAATACTACCAAGACTCCTCACGCATATAGCTCTGCTGCTGTGAGTCTCAGCCTGAGCTTTCTGCCGAGTTTGCCATTTAGTTCCTTTTTTACTTGTCCTATTTCTTAATTCTTTGTTTTAGCATATGTCTTTGCTCTAATTCTTCAGTTGTGGGCCTCTGGCTAAGCTTCTAATTTCCAATTTATTTTTAAGAGTCCCTGCCTCTCTTCTTCAGATGTCACTGCAAGATGTTTTTGTTTTCTAATTCATTCTTGAGTGATCTATTGCTACATTTGATTGTGAGCATTTCACTGCCTATTTTACTTGCCAAAGCACATTCACCACCACCGTCTTCATCCTCATCTTATTCCTTGCAGTCATTGATGAGGAAATAGGCCTGTAGCATCAGTGTCACAGATTCTGCAGATTGTCCCATCAGCCCAGGCCTCATCGGCCAAGGTGCTATCTTCCCTGTCATGTTGGTGCTAACATGAAGGCCCATGCCTGATGGAGAATGGCTCTCTGTGCCAAGTCTTCAGTACAGACACTGACTTGGGCCCAAGGAGAGATGGGCAGGACAACAGGATTATTAGAGGGAATGATGCATGGAGATCAGGGAGGCCTCAGACTTAAATTTGTCTGTGGTCTGCCCCTCAGTGACAGGTACATACAGCTCAGGTTGGAGACTCTCCACTCTGGTATTGGAAGGATCTTCTCTAAGGCTGACCACCCCAGAAGGGATTGTGCCTGACACTGGTTGAGGCATAAGCTGCTTGGGCATATGGGTTGTTTTCACCTCTATTGTAACTAGTGATGCAGTGAACAAGTTTTTATTTGAGCACTTGTTTTTCTTTTGGGTATATACCTAGGAGTGGAAATTGCTTGGTCATGAATAATTCTACATTTAACTTTTGAGAAGCCACTCAACTATTTTCTACAGTGGCTGTACCATTTTACTTTCCCACTAGCAATACATGAGGGTTTCAATTTTTCTCTGTCCTCACGAACGTTTATTTTCCCTTTTTAAATTATTCTCATGAGTGTGAAGTGGTATCTCATTGCAGTTTTGATTACATTTTCCTAGTGATAAATGATATTGAGGATTTTCCTTGTGCTTTTTGGCATTTGTTTATCTTCCTTAGAAAAATTTCTATTAGAGCCTTTTCCCATTTAAAAAATTGGGTTTTGTGTTTTTTCGTTGTTGAGTTGGGCCATATTTTTGTAAATTAAGTTTTACAGGGACCACAGTTGGGATTAGGGTGAAACAAGTGAGACAGGGTTTTATAAGTGTCGGGTCAGATCCTATCTTTTTAAAAACGGTTGATTTCTTTTGCACCCCCTTAAATAATGCACCAGAGACCACTGCCTCCCTAGCCCCACTGTAGCCACGACCCTGTTTAAATATTTGGCAGAAAGTTATGGCAAGCAGTTTACACTAGCCCTACGCCGGGCAGCAGGAACGGCTGCCGTTACTTTTCTCTTAGCCTCCTAGCCCTCCAGCTGGAACTGTCCAGCACGGCTCTGCCGGGTGCTTGGCTTCTGCTCCGCGCGCCGCCCCTCAGCCGCCAGCCCCCGGCCCCCGGCCATTTTTCCCTTCAAACACGGAGCACAGCTCGGCTATTTCCCTGTAGACGGACTCTGGCGTGAACAGATCAGACCTCTGCAGCCTCTTTGCGCCCTTTTGCTTGCGCCACCAGTTGCTGCGGGAAAAGCTCTGACTTTAATGACAGTCAACTAGCAAGCGCCTGGCGGGGAACCGCTGGCGAGAGGAGGAATCTGAAATGGGAGGGGACCAGTGTCCTGTTCAAGTGCCCCTCAGCATCTCCACAAAGGCCTCTCTTTATTTTGTCCAAGGCATCTTCTACACGGAGAGTCAATGACCACTTCTCACCCGCTTTTAGTGGAGCGGCGAGGCGGCAACGCTTAGGCATGTGACCGTGCAGGGTAGAGATGCTCGATCTTGGTGACGCAGCCCGCCTGCCAGGGTCCCTTCGAGCAGTGGGGAGATCCTTCACAAAGGCGCCAGTGAACTCTCGCAGGGTCGGGGGGTTGTGCAGAAATTGCTACCACCTTGGCGCCCCTCCTGTGTAGGACTGGGGTCTGTGATCCTGAGGGTCCCGCTGGGCAGGACCAGCCGCACATGCGCACTGGGCTCGTGCCGCGGCGGAAGTGGGCGGGCAAAAGGGACGCAGTTCTGGGCGTGGCCTGGCGCGGCACCTCTGCAGTTGCCGCAGTTGCCGCAACTGCCGCAGTCGCCGCGGTTGCTGCAGGCGTGAGGTCGGCTGTTGGCGCCTCCGAGGGAGCTTTGAGTCGTTGACGGACGAGCGGACAGACAGACGGACTGACGAGATGCCGCGCTCCCACAGGCCTCCGCCGACCTCTCAGCGGTCCGCCAATGCTGCGGGCAAAGCCACCGAGCCTAAGCCTGAAGGCGGCAGCCTGGCGACAACTTTCAAGATTTTTCTCCTTTTTGCAGGACTTATGGTTAAAGTTCCTGTGGGGTTATATTTTTCTTGTAAATTACTCCTTTTCCAAAGTCTCCTGTTAATGTCCCCTGACGACAGTGGCTTTTATGCGACCATTGTCGCAGTGGTTGGGCTGCATGTGGTCCTGTCCGTTTTTGTCTTCGTGGTGTGGAAGGAGGGTCTGACCGATTGGTGGGAAAACAAAAACGAATAAAGCAGCTTTTAGAGCTGCAGGCGTGGGGGGGCGGGGTGGCAGTATCTGACGGGGTTTTTTTTTCTTTTCTTGTCGGGAGGGGAGTCTTTTTTGTTTGTTTATGGCAGGGTGGATGGGGAGGGAAATTCAGTATTCACTGCTGCTAAAACTTAAGTAAAATGAGGGTGGGGGAGGGCTGACATTTTTCTCGACTGCCTGTTATGTGCTGTGCCAAGTGTTTTTTTTTTTAAAAGGACATGATGTTTTTGGACTGAGGATCACATCTGACTGATGTAAATATTAATGTCAAATTAGGAAACTAGGATTAGGTGACACTAATAGAATATTTTTCATATTAAAATAAGTGTTGTGACGTAGTAATTTTTATGGCTCGACTGAAGCAACAATTTTCAGAGTGCATGTAAGTATCAAAGCGCAAAACTAAATTACATTCTACAGTGCTATTATGTATTTTTGGTGAAGCTACTGGAATCATTAAATGTATGAAGTTTTTTTCCTCCACTGATTGATTAATTGGTGCTCATATTTTGGATTGATTGGTGTATTATCGGGTCCTCGCATCTTACCTCATTCGTTGTATTTTTGGGTATATTTCATTAGATGAAAACTGAGAATTTGTTATTTTAGATTAAGACTACTAGAGTTACACTGCAACAAGGTGCCGCTGACGTAAAATACTACGATTTAAGCTTTTGGTAAAATTTTCTCTGCAGTACTGGTTAAACAATGACCTCATTCTGACGCAGATTAAATACGTGACTCAAATTCAATCACAAATGATTTTTCCCGTACTGTTTCCATTTGTTTTTCAGTAGCATTTTGATAAGTCATGGCAAATAGGTATGGAATTCTGAGACAGAATTGTCCACTCATATAATGGAATTTGGAGACATATAAGAATGCAGATTAATTTCCACCTTTTGTTTGGAAAGGCTGTTGTTAGTATTAGGTGAATATTAGATTAAAAATTCTATTTGAGTTCAGATTCTCTCTGTGTTAATCAGTTGATTATTTTTAGATTTTATATGTTGACTGTTTTCTTATTTGTGATCTTAAAAAGATACATGTTTTACTGTAGTTTTTGGTTTACTGGTTTATCAACGCTCATCTAGGGTTTAACCTTTATTTTGATATTTGATTTTAGAGTGGAGGTAAATATGGCAAAAAAGGATGTAGAATAAGGAAATATTTGCTATTTTTTAAAAGCCAAGTAAATTAATCTATAATAAGGAAAATGCAAAGTAGCTTGGGCTTGGTTCCATTTTTGCACATACATTATATTTATGTAAAAAAGTTCTTTCAAAGGAAGCATTCTACACAAGTGTAAAAATATCCTTAATGTGCAGTGTCATTTCAAAGGCTAGGTCATGTGAGATAATCTAGACTATTTCTTCTTTCTCAGCTTCACATTTTTCATTCCAATTCCTCCCTTTACCACAGTCCAATCTCCCCTCCTCCCAATTATCCATTTCCCCTGCATTTCCATTTCCTCCCTCCTCCTTGGCTACCTCTGTGAGAAGGGACCTCTCTTCAGCTCCAGTCCTTTCTTCCACTCTCCCCAAGCTGGATTCCTTTTTCTTTTTTTAAAATTTCCAAATGGATAGAATATACACATTTAATTTCAGAAGTAGGACACATTGATTATTTGACTTCTCCCTCCTTCCCCCGCCCCAATCTTTTGTGTAAATGGCTCTCCAATAAAAATAAGCTTGGCAAAATGTAGATGGAAAATAAAGATACTTAATTGCTTGTGTCATGTCTGTTTAGCCTCATTGATGCTACTCACAGAGATGTGGATGTGCTGTTACTGCTTTCTAACTCTGCCTACTACGTTGCCTAGTAAGTTGCTCATTGATTTAAAGCTCTTAATTTTGTTTTTAAATCTGAGTAAATTTCCATTTTAGGAAATTAAGAATCTGGATTTGTTACATATTTTAAGAAATGTCATTAAACCCCTTTACCTTACATAACGGTTACATCACTCAGATTTCCTTTTATTAATTTGAAAATGTTATAAGTGTGTTTATGTAATATTCTCTTAGCATTTAGTATTATTTTCTATGTATCTCCTGAGTTTTGATGTGTTCCACATAATTTTTTATTGTTAACGACCATATATCATTGTTTTTATTACTGTGCCGTAGTTAAATGTTTCCCCATTGTGAGGTATTAAAAATTTTTTTTTTGCTATTGTGAATGATACAGACAGCTGTCCTTGTGCAGATAATTTTGTGAGTGTAATTGTGTGTGCACATACGAGTACACATGCACTTCTCCTTGGTTACAAGGTTATCATAGGTTATCATTTTGATTACCTCACTTGGTTACAATAATGAATGATATCACTTTTGTGGTTTCTGGCCAGAGAACACCACTAGCAAAAAAACAAGTACTTCTTCATAGCCTTGCCTTTCCCTGATTACTTTCTTTTTGGCCTTGTATGACTCTCATTATTTTAGTCACTGGCCCAGGTGCCTATTGGCATTGATCACATGGATTTTTTCTTTCTTGATTAGGATGTGATTCATCTGCTGTATTATTCATAAATACATAGCTTCAGTATATGTATTTCTGTATTTTTTTTTGCCTTTCTTTTAGGTTAAAGTTTATTTGTTTTTTTAATAAAAATTTTTATAAAACAATAATTTTTCCTGTGAATTGATTTCTTTTCATGTAAGATCTATAAACTGATTTTCCTTGAGCTATTAACTGTGTATATGTTAATCTGGTTTCATCTAGTTTTCAAAATATTTGTTTAACTGTAGGTATTGCACTATGGAAGATTTTAACTGCATAGTAGTTACTAATCTTATACCTCAGTTGACAAGACAAATGTGCTTTTGATTTTAATTCTCTTTTTAATCCCTTTTCCTTTATCTAGTTATGATGATGAAGTTGATAAAGTAAACCAGTATCAACGACTAAGTCTAGAAGACCTGGAAAAAATAGAAATAGGTAAATTTTAAGATACTAACCAAGTCATAGAAAGCAAATACTGTTTGTTCCAAGAGTAGGTCAAATTATTTATGCAACTAGGATAGCATCTTGTTAGATCCAGAAAGGGATGTTCCCAAGTAGTCTATTTTTTAGGACTATTTCTTCTATTCCTTTTTATTCTTTAGAGATTAGTGATAGATAAAATGTAATAACTAATTTTTTTATTACTTGTGAAGATTAACCCAGGGATCAAGAAAGTTTAAATATTTGAGACTGAATAAGAGTTTTGATTTATAGTCTCATCAAGCCAAATTGTCACGATAAGTTTGTATTTTGTGTGCTTTTAGATTATGAAGAAAAATGTGCTAAATACCTAATTAATGAATGTGTTGGTCTTTTGAAGATTTAGGAGAAAGTAAATGTGATATGAAAAATTTACACATATTCATTTGGGTCTTCAGGTCCTGAACCCACTCTTTTTGGCAAGCCAAAGTTCTCCTGCATGCGGCTACACTATAGATACAAAGAAGCAAGTGGCTATTTCCATACATTGAGAGCTGTAATGCGAAATCCAGAAGAGGATGGGAAAGGTAATGAAGAGAGATGAAATTAATGAGTGATAACATTAGCTACTCTTATAAGCCCAAATGGAATTTGGGGGCAGTACATGCCATTGCCAGCTAAATAATCCATAGAAATAGCTTTGTGATTTGAGACCTTGAAATAGCAACTTTGCTCTCATCAATGCAGGGAGGTTATTTGAATTGATGATGTAGTTTGGGGAAAGGGAATCTATAATGGGAATTATGTGTGTGTGGCCATATGGATGCTGGGCTTTCCCCACCACGTATGCCTTGCATGGATAGTAGTTGGGGCCCATGTCTGATTTGCTCAGAGCTGTTACCTCAGCCTCCAGCACTTCAACTGCAATTGATTTGGTTCCTTTGCTCTTTATTTACTCTTCTGTTAAAATTGGTTTTAGATTACTGAATTCATTGGGGGAGTAATGAATAAGTAGCAGTTTTCTATAAATTGAAGCAAATAAATTTGTATTTAACTGTAAGATCACAGATTTCATTTAGGGTTCTGAGGTAGAACTGCTGAGGTAGAACATATTTTTTTAATATGTTTTTGGAGAAAGTGGCAAGCAGTTTTATTTGGGTTTCAGATACCCTACAGTGCATTGCAGAAATGCTGCAGATCACCAAACAAGCCATGGGATTAGATGTACCTATTATCGAGAAAAAACTTGAGAGGTGAGTAGGCTACCTTGATTTTCTCTCAAGGATAAAGACATTTTTATCCGAAGTCTTAATTCTTTAAAAGTATTCACACAGGTTGGGGGATCACATGGTAATGACTTGGTATTTAGAGAGGGAAGAACCAAATTTCTGTGGATCAAAAACTTTTTGTTAAAATTAAGGCCATAAGTGATATGCTTTTACTCTTAAAATATACTCAAGGCAGAGCACTCAAATTTAAATAACCTTGTAGAGAAAATAGCCAATATGTTTTAAACACTAATTTTTTTTGTTAATTGTTTCTGTAGTTTTTAATGTTATAATTTTCATGTAGTCTCATGACCAGTGATCCTGCATGACCAAGAGTCAAACATTCAAGACACATGTGGCTAATAACACAATTCTTTTTATTTATAGTTGTTATGAGGGATACCAAAGAAGAAACCCCTTAGTTATATTAAGCATCCCAAATCTTTTAAAATAAATTCAGATAATCCACCGGAAACATCAGCAAATGAAATTCTTCCTCCTCCCACCTCTACTTGAATTCAGTCATTTTGGAATATGTGTAGACAGCTTTAGTTACAGTGCTCTAGATTCCCATTTATAGTTGGTGTTGCCTAGGCCAGTTGTTTAGATTGCGGATGTGGAGCCTTTGAAATGTGATTAGTTTGAATTTTGGGTGTGGGGTTTTTTTGTTTTTATTTTTTTAAGAAAAATTTATTCTCAAAACGTACAAAAACGTGGGCTGAGGAAACTGCTGGGAGGCTTCCCTCCCTTCTTCCATCCTCATCTCTGAATGCCTAGGAGAATACAGTTGAAGAAAATATGCAATAGCAAACAGTGATCAACTCTGAAGACCAAAGGAACTTGACATAACCCAGTTACTAGAAAGAGCTTCACTGAATGGGATTAAGATCCAGCAGATGTAGTAGTGTTTCCACAGCGTGGCTTTTTCTTGCACCTGATGGCCCGCTTGAGGAAGATAGGACAGAGCGCATGTAGGAGATGTCCCTGGCCTGCTTTCTTGACTTGGGGTTAAAGTCACCCAGGCAGGCCACCTGTTCCCACTCAGTGCCTGGGAACTCACCAATGTCATTTACAGAGGCTTCTGCTGCCTTCTTGTAAAATACTACCCATTGACTGTTTCAAAGACATAGTACGAAAAGATACACCTCATTATCTTTTAATATTGATTATATGCTGGAATGACAATATTTTGTACATATTGGGTTAATTAAAATACTATTAAAATTCACTTCATGTTTTTAATGTGGCTGCTAGAAAATTTTGAGTTCCATCTACAGTTCACGTATTTCTGTTGCACAATTCTGTCCTAGCATCAACTCCAAGGGGTTATCTGAGTTTATGAATTAGGAATACACTGTTTCCAAGAAATTGGGGCCAATTTAAATAAGTTTTCACTTGCTTTAATAATTAGAAATAGTATGTTGAATTCCATGGGGAATTAACTTTTTTCTCTCCTCATTTGTAGGAAGAGCAGTAAACCTCATGAAGACATCATTGGCATCAGATCTCAAAACCAAGGCTCTCTGGCCCAGGGAAAAAATTTTTTAATGAGCAAATTTTCATCTCTAAATCAAAAAGTGAAACAGACCAAATCCAATGTAAATATTGGCAATCTACGAAGGCTAGGAAATTTTGCAAAACCTGAAATGAAAGTTAATTTTCTAAAACCAAACTTAAAAGTAAATCTTTGGAAATCAGATAGTAGTCTTGAAACCATGGAAAACACAAGTGTGATGGATAATAAAGGCCAGGCAGAGTCTGAAGGGGAAATGTCTTCAGATAATGACTCCTACCACTCTGACGAATTCCTTACAAATTCCAAGTCAGATGAAGACAGGCAGCTAGCTAATTCTTTAGAGAACATAGGGCCAATAGACTATGTTCTTCCTAGTTGTGGCATTATTGCTTCAGCACCTCGATTAGGCAGTCGATCCCAATCTATTAGCAGCACTGATGTCAGCATTCATGCTCCGTCAGAGATTACTGTTGCTGCTCATGGAAGTGAGCTTGGAAAAGGCTATGAGTCTCCTTTGAAAAAAAGTCCTTCTGCTGATTATATACACACATTGACTGGCTTTGCCAAGCCTGTGGATATTTACTGCCACAGATTTGTACAAGATGCACAAAACAAAATGACCCAGCTATCAGCAACCAGATCCGTTTCTCAGCACGCTAGTGAGGAAGGAAATCAACCAACCAATCAAGTTTCTAATGAAGAAACCCGATCTGAATCAACGGAACAGATACCTTCTCGACCATCTCAATTAGATGTGTCCTTTTCTGCAACAGGCCCACAGTTTTTGTCTGTTGAACCAGCGCATTCAGTATCTCAAAAGACCCCCGGCTCTGGATCCAGCATGCTTGAACTTGAGACAGGGCTTCACGTAACCCCTTCTCCTTCAGAGAGCAGCAGCAGCAGAGCAGTGTCTCCCTTTGCAAAGATTCGGAGTTCCATGGTCCAGGTTGCTAATATCACCCAAGCCGGGTTGACACAGGGGATAAACTTTGCAGTGGCAAGGGTTCAGAGGAGCCCTGCAGAACCCGAAATGGTTCATGAAGTCCAGCAGAATGAACTTAAAAATATGTTTACACAATGCCAGACACGAATAATTCAAATTTAGTTTTTAGCCACCAATAATCCTGTGGCTTTTACTTAATCCCTCCATGCCCCTTGAAAAAAAAGGTTTCACATATTAGGCTCTTAACCTTTACTGACTTTGAATCTAGGGATCATAAATTCTCTTTATTGGTAAAGGTTTTCAAAGATTTCCAAATCTGAGAGCCAGGACAACAGAAGTGCACCATCCTACAATGTGTAGGCCTGAGTACCTTATAAAGAGCAGTTTGTCTCTTTGAAGGTAATTCAGAAATAGGTTACTTTGGGACATAGTAACCTGAACCTTTTTTGGAGTGGGTGAATGGGTAGGGTGGGAGGGTTCAGTGTGTGAAGCAGACATGTAAAGGATGGCCAAGGGTACATTTAGGGGATTAGCATTTTTAATAAATTGTTTTTCTTAGTTCATTTCTGTGTATTAACCTCTACAAGGTAAATACATTTAGTTTTTAGTGACGTTAAAAGTGTTACTAATAAGGAGAAGCATTTGAAAATTTAAAGAAAACTTGGTTTCATTTTGATGGCTTAACCATTCCCTATGAAAATTGAAGGTTATTGGCATATAGTCAAGAAATGTCTATCCATTTAATCATAATTTTCCCCATCTAAACATTTTAAATTTTCTGCCACCTTGTACACCCCAAAGTCTAGGAGCATTAAGACGTGTCAGTCAAAACCTGAGACATCAGATGTGAATACCAGCACCTATTAATTTTGCTGTTGTCAGGTAAGAATGTACATTTACTGGATATTGGTAATTCTTAAAAGAAGTCTTCAAGTTTTAATTTTCTGTAGGGGTCATTCCTTAACATCTTGTGTGGACTGTTACAATTATTGAAACTTAGTCTGACCACTGTTGTGCTAAAATTGGTTTTATGACCATAAAGCTGACCACATGGAAACAGGGCCTCTTCTATAAGCCCATACATTAAGAAAGTTGCACACTTTATTCCAAACAAGCATTGGTTTGTCTGGTATCTTTAGAGCCTTACTCTGTTGAAGTGATTCTCAGCTAAACATTATGTCTGTTGTAACTTTGATAAGTATTTCCACTTTTGTTATTTATTAGTGGTATCTCTGTGTGTGTGTGTGTGTGTGTGTGTGTGTGTGTGTGTGAGTGTGTAGTGTCAAATCTTATGACTATTTAAAAATAAAGTACCATTGTAATTTAAAGTGACAATGTATGAGAATTCCTTGAATAAATAACATTTTAAGGGTTTGATTTTTGAATCAAAGACTTCATAAGTTTTCTGTAACTAAACACTTGCTCTCAGCCTTTCCAAATATTTTAGTCTTTTTAAGTGTTTTCATGACTTTAAAAATGATGAAATGGGTCACAAACCATGAAATTTTAAAATCCAAACACTGAAAATGAATGTTTTATCTTGTTCTTTACCAACTTTTCTTGAAAATTAACTGTCTCACACCACGAGGAAATATAAGCCAAGTCGTGATAAAATGTGTCTTAAGTTCCACAGGAATTAGTTCTAAAGAGATTTTTTAAAACTAAAGAAGGCAGTGTTTAATTCCAGTTAGGGTAATGTCTGTTCAGTTTCCTGATGACTGAAATAGAGTAACATGTTAGATCAACAAGTTTAATGTCCACATGTGCAGCAAGGGAGAAAAGGATTTCTGAAGCCCGGAGTTCCCTCTCATCCTACCCCCTCAAATGGGACTTGAGTCCGAGGACACCATGCTGATCATCTCTGCTTATGGTTTTCTACCAAGAGGCAGCAGGATCTCTTTCACACAGATCTCATGGGATGAGTTTTATTTCTTTGAAAGAAGGTTTTTGCCTTTCAAGGGAACTTTTCTGCAAGACCAAGCACTTCTCTGGTAAATTACAATTTACATTGGTACAATAAACACACGGTAACTAATCTACTCTGTTGAAGTTTATTCCCACAAATCCATTGACGTTTCATTTCTAAGAGTTTGAGGAGATGTCTACTAGTTATAAAAATGAAAACCAGTCCAGAATACTAAATATAAACGATTATATACATTAGTTTATAAAAATAGATTTGAGTTAGGAAAAGTGAAACCAGTAATTTTCACTTCAGTTTGTTAGGCATAATAAATTCCTTGATTTTCAAAGGTGACCCTGTTTCCTTGGTTAGCAATATCAGTTTAGGCCTGAGGGGAGGCAGGGGGTGGAATTGAAGTAATTGTTTAACTCTTAATGTTCCAACTAGGTAAGTAAGTTACTGACTGACTGAAATTAATCTTTATGTACAACCACTGATTGCTTAAGTAATGTTCTAACCTTTCCAAACATTCTAGATGCCATAATTACACTATATTCGGTTAATTTGCTTTTAATTAGCCAAGAATGATATTTTTTGTTCATTTAAAAACATACTAAAACTGTAGTTGGTCTGGAGGAAAACCCTAGTTACAGTTTTATCAGGGCATTCTGGACTAGCAGATAATGTTAGTTGATCCAATAAAGTTCAAAATCTAATACAATCATGAAAGCAACTAAATGACATTAGGAAAAGAATTTAAAACCTTTTTTCTAAAGAAGGCGTTTTTAAAAAGTTAACTGTTTTGCTCTCTTTATATTTTGGCAAAACAACTTCATAGGGCAGAATTTGCTTAAATGAGTCCCATAATACAGTGGTTCCCAAATGCACTGGGGTGAAATGAGAAAAGTAAGGACAATGGAGTATTTTTTCAAAAAGCTACATTTATTCCATTTAAAGGAGTATCTCATTCTGAGATATTCCTCTTATGAAAAAAGTAATGATGATAGTACAGTGATTTCTCTCAGGTAACTTGGCAAAATAAATTGGCAACCTTGTCCATCTCAAAATTTGGAGAAACATTACTGGTCTGTGAACTCCAAAAGTATGGGAACCACTGCCACAGTAAAGACTAGTTTTGCAGGTTAACAACTGTTAATAGAAAAAAGGTTCTGTGATCAGATGTTTGGGAAATCATGTGAAATTCTGCAGTATCATTTCCCAAACACTTGGCCACTAAACACATTCAGATCCACTGTTAACTAGAAAGACGTAAAAATCTTAAGTGAACAATTCCTGACTTTGGAATTGCTACGATTTTCTTCAAATGAAGTTGATGCTAGCATTTTAACAGAGTCTGGCCTATGACTTAGCTGAAGCTAAGGAAATGGTATAATCAACAACATTATCTTATCAATATTAAACTTTTAATATCAAATACATTTTTTGTACATTGTTACTAATTTATATAATTATAAAACAAACTCCAAAAGCTCCATAAAATCAGCAAGGTAAAAGCCCTTACTGAATATGATATAAACTTCAGATGTCACCAGGCTTGATTTCAGGAAAAGTCATTGGTTTTTGATACAAATTATCTACAAAAACAATGTGGTATAAATGATATTTGAATTGTACAATAATGTGGCTACAATTTGCCCATTACTCTTTCATAGGTATCAGATGCTTAAAGTTCATTTCCATTCACATATTTCTGTTGTTGAAGCCTGGTTCTTCTCAAAGACTCTAGCTGCTTTGCTCTTAGCCATCGTTCTCTTGACAGTGTTGTCTGACCAGCACTGAGAGACAGAAACCTGCATTGAAGAGAGAGACAACTTAAATCTAGACCTAGGATAATAATGGTACCTTGTTTTTCATTTTTAAGACCTATAGGAATACTGGTTGAGGAGACAAGATCTCTAGTAGGGGCACAAAGAAGTCAAAAGCAAAGTCAGACTTCTACAAAGGAATCTTTTAAGGCAAATGTGGAGGGTGACTCACTTTTAGAAGCGTAAAGAACAAGCAGCATGCCTGGTGGTCCCCCAAAAGCAATCACTGGCCAAACACAAGGCCACTTCAACGAGCCACTTCACAAGGTGTTTTTAAAAGGAAAAAGTTCCTTTCTATTCTTAGAAGCCTACCTCAGTTATTTCTGAGTAAATCAGGGGCTCTATTCACACCTTACTTTAACCGACTATGTACAGACAGGTGCCACTCACCGAGCTACAATGAGCAGCTGGTGGAGATCATCAGCAGTGATGCTCTGAGGATCGTTCTTGCGCATTTCCACAAAGTCATCTTCAACTGCCTTTATTAAAAGAGTAAATGAACTTTAAAACCATTCCTTAGGAGGAAATGACATTTGCATTTAACAGGGAAAAGGGAAGTAACATGGTCCCTTAACTGGTGTAAAGCTGAGGAAGTCAGCCCTGCTTCTTAGATGAGATGACATAGATGAAAGAATTACCAAACTTGATACATATAAATTATGCTACTGATGAAGGAATTCCAAGCAAAATAAAACTCAGATTCATCTGAGAAGACCAGGCAAACAGATTGTCAGCAGTGTGCATAGCAAACATGATGCCTTTAAACACAGGGAAGAATGATATAAGTAAAAATGGTGGAGTAAAAACCTCTGAAAATTCTCTTCACCATTAACGGGGATAAGAATACTAGTAAAAATGATCAAAATCAGCTTCTTTGAAACTGTGGAAATTAAACAGATGCTTGCAGCAATCTGAGGAGCATTTATTCAAGAAAGGCAATAAGAACATTGAGCTTTGAGGAATTTTAACTTGACCTATTCCCCAACCCACACGTCCCAAGCAGCCCTGAAAATGGAGAGCCATCACCAAGGAGGGTAGTGGAGATGAGAAGTATCATTATTTAACTGTCTGGTGGTTCCCTGGAAGAACCCATTTGCAAGGTAGTCTTTAACCTGCCTTGGAGCTTGCCCAGTGTGAACAGCCTCTACCCCCCACAATCAGAAGCACTTACTATCTCGGCTGCCTTAAAAGGATAAATAGGGTATGAGATGTCCACATGTACGTGACAGAGAGAGAGATAAATTGCTAGGAATTCAGAAGGTCACGTGCATGCTCAGATCTGAGCAGACCTTAGTGCTCACCTCTGAATAACCTTGAGACGGTGCAAGCAGAAAGTGAAGGAAGGCTAGGGCAGAGTTGTAAACTGCATGGCCAGAGTGTTAAAGGCTTGCCCCAACATGGATACAGGGCCCCTTGGCTTAGATCGGAAAACATCCTGCTTCCAGGCATCTAAGGAAATTAAATTTCTATCTAATCATTGACCACTAAGCTAAAAGAGGAGGGACTTCAGTGCCCACATTCAACAAAGAACACCAACTATAGAATTAATTTGGAAAAGTCATCATACAACAAACCCTAGGGTGGCAGGACAATCTCAGCAAAGTTGACACGTTATTTAAAACGTCTGTTTTTCAACACAAAAATTAAGAGACATACAGAGACAAGAATGTGCAACCCATTCATTGGACAAAGAGAAGTCAATAGAAGAAATGCTGTCCTTGAAGAAATGCTAATATTGGACTTACTATAGACAGACTTTAAATCAGCCATTTTAAATATATTCAAAGAACTATGGGAAGCCACATCTAAGTACCTAAAAGAAAACATGAGAATCATGCTTTACCAAATAGAAAACATCGATGGGAATTATTTTAAAAGCAAACAGATATTCTGAGTTGAAAAATACAGCTGAAATTAAAAATTCACTAGACAGGTTCACAACAGATTTGAGCAGGCAGAGGAAAGAGTCAGCAAACTTTCAGTCAGGGCAGCTGGTTATCCAGTCTGTGGAATAGAAGGCAAAAAGAATGAGGAAATATGTACAGAGCCTCAAAGACTTGTGGGACACCATCAAGTGTGCCAACATACATACAGGGGAGTGGCAGAGGAAAGGAAAGGAAAAGGGGTGGAAAGAATTTTAAAGAGACAATGGTCAAAATTTACCAAATTTCTTTACAACTCCCCTAAAATGTGCATTTATCTGCTCACCCAAAAAAACTCAACTCCAAGTCAGAAAACTTGAGAGAAATCCACACCTAGGCACATCAGAGTTAAATTGTCAAAAGCCAAAGATAGAATATTGAAAGAAGAGAAAAACAACTTGTGTACAAAGAATCCTCTCATCAGAAACAATAGAGGCCAGAGGACAGTTGGAGGACTTAAAAAAAAAAAAGATTTTATTTATTTTTAGAGAGGGAGAGAAACGACAATTGGTTGCCTCTCACATGCCACTGAACAGGGGACCTGGCCTTCAAGCCAGGTATGTACCCTGATGGAATCAAACTAGCAACCTTTCAGTCTGCAGAATGATCCCCAGCCCACTGAGCTACACCAGTCAGAGCTAGGAAGACAGTCTTGATGAAGATATATATAGCCTTTTAAATAAGAATTCTAGGTCCAGCAAAAACTAGTCTTCAACAATGGAGGAGAAATTAAGACCTGTCCAAATAAGCAAAACCTTACGAGTCAATTTGTCACAAGCTGATCTGCCCTACAAGATATACTAAAGAGAGTTCTTCAAGCTGAAAAAAAAGAACACTGCAAAGTAACTGAATTCACATAAATATCACTAGTAAAGGGAAGTACATCAGTAAATATAAAAAGCAGTACAGATGTCTTGACAACTGTATAAAGCAACAATTACAAATGTTGATGGACACGTAATCTGTATGACAATAAAGCACAAAGGAAGGGAGAAGGAATGAAATTGTAAAGGAGCAAAGTTTTTGTATACTATTGTGATTAAACTGACATTAATCCCAAATAGATGGCTATAGCTAAGATGGTTAATTGCAGCCCCCAGGGCAACTACTAGAAAAAAATTAAAAAAGACATGGAAATTAAAATTATATAGAAAAATCTACTTCAAACAAAAGACTATAACAGGAATAGAGGAATAAAAAAGTCATAAGACATATAGAAAACAATGGCAAAATTACCTTATCAGTAATTACAATAAATGTAAATTGATTAACTACTTCAACTCAACACAAGGAAATTCTTTATTTTACCCCAAACATACCTTGGTTATTTCATCAGATATGCTATAGTCCAGGAATCTCAAAAGGGTCAGGTAAATGCGGAATTTGTTTAGCACAGAAGGCAGCACCGCTGAGAGAAGGCTGTTCATGTACTCCTCCATGTTTGGTGGGATCAGCTGTGGCTGTAAGTGGACCTGGCAGTCTGCCTGAAAAGAGAAACAGTACACAGTATTTTCCAATTCCTCAATTAATCAAAATGTCAGGAGGATGGATGTATCATCTCTACCAGCCCTTAAGAGAACTGAAAGTACTATTTCTCACTGAGGGGGGAGGTCACTTTTTAACATTAAACTGCATACACTATACCTACCCTCAGCAGTAATTACAAAGATTAGCCTTTCCTGGTTACTTACCTTTCCTCAACAGTATCAGCAAACATATAAAAAGGTAGCCAGTCTCTAAAAAGCAGCTAATTAAAACATTTTAGGTATTTCCTTAATCATGAAATATGTATTCTATATCTTAATCACACTTTCCCACAGAAAACTTAACCAAATGGGCCCTTTCATCCTCATTCACAGGTAGTTTTCTCATGAATTACAAGTGAGCACCACTTTACAGAGACACTCAATGCCTTCTAAACAACTGAGGGTATTTCTCCTCAATAAGCTCCGTCAGTCCCCCTGGTGATTTTACCATAGCATTTTACAACATAAAGCATAAAAATAATTATCAGATGGATTAGGAACACTTTAAAAGGAACTCTAAAATATTTCTCACAGATTGGAAGAAAACAATGTGATGGAGGCAGCAAGAACAAAGGTCTGGATGTTAATCAGGCAAGTTACGGGCAGCTTCTACTTTCTATGCTTAGATGGGGGAGTTAATCAGTTCCCTTATTAATAATCAGCAGCTAAAATTTTGAAACAAGTTTAACTTACTAATAAGCAGTAGCCAAGAGAGAAGACAAAAATAGCTATCTTTCCCATATAACCTCTCTCCATTTAAAAATGACTCATCGTACCGGTAGCAGTGATCTTCCCTCTGAAGTAATCAAAACATTAATATTGCAGGGGAATTCCATCTGGTGGTAACTGAAATCATAATCCACCTTCTGCCAAGTTATAAGGTTGCTCAGGGCCGTCACATTATGAACACCTGCAAAGGCAAGAAAATAAATTTTTAGTTATTTCATTTTAATCACCTAAACAAATTACCATATTTTGCTGTGTATAATGTGCACTGTTTTACCCAAATTTCTGAGGGAAAAATAAGGGTGTGCATTAGACATGGGTGTAATGATTACATACCATGGGCATAATAATCCCATGTATAATGCGCACAGAGCTGTGGGCACATCACATAGAGGAGTGCATCATACACAGCAAAAATACAGTTTTGCTGACACTGATTATAAGATGTGAGGTTTCTACTTTTTTAAAACAGTAAATGAGACATTGTTCAATTCACTAAGCTAAGTGTTCATTTGGTAATGGGCTTCCCACACCGTATTTGTCAAGCTAGGCAAATGTATTTTGGGGGCAAAGATGCCCCCCCCCAACATCTAAACTAGCATCTAGTATGCAAATAGGCACAAAAAATAGGTTCTGAATTAAGTACGATTAGTTTCTATGTGGTGTGTTCAAGAGGACTAAAATAATATGGTAAAACTAAAATTATATTTACAGAGATGAATTTCACTGATATGCTACTCATTTTTGCCATATATGTACCCAGGCTACACTGTTTTTAATTTTCCTCTTGAACTTATCACCAGCATAGTGTCTTAATTCTCACTTGAGCACAGATAAAGCTATCTGCTTTCTTAAAGTTTTATAATGTTCCATAAACTGGGATCAGTTCAAACCACTTGATCCACTATTAACCTCCCCACCCCCCGACAAATTCTTTGAAAAAATTATTTTATTTTTACATTGAGTGGTAAAACATGTTTTATGAAATCTTTTCTACACTTTTTTTTGAGGTAATTTAAGACTAAAGGCAAAAACCTCTTCCTTTTACAGACTTCAAAGAAAGCTTGTTTCACAACTTGTTCTGTCATTCTATTTTGATAAAACTATGACAAAAACAGTTGATGTACACAATTTATAACATGTACATGCTTTAATTAAATTCATATAGTAAACCTTTAAGTTAAATATTTCTGAAATGTAAATGTCTTTGTTTACAGCTATTCTTTGAAGAAGCCAATACCAGATCTGGCTTTAACAGGTTAGAAACAGAAGGGAAACATCCATGTACGAACCTGGAGTGTCAAGCTGGCCTTGCTCCAGGAGAGTTTCATCAATCACAAGAGAAGTGTTGTTGGGTAGCTGGAGAAGCCCACTGACCAAGCGATTGGCTGTATAGTCTTTGTGGGGAATGAATTTCAAATGGTTCATGTTCTCTATAGTCATCTGTAGACGAAAAGACTGCAAAGAGAAATTTTTTAATGAGCAAGGAGCTAAGTTTCCTGTTTTCAGAAAACATTTATTTGGGATTAAACACTGTTTTCTATGGAAAGATCTTATCAATTCCTAAGAGAGTCGCCTCAAAGTTTCTTGAGCTCTTTTAAGCAAAAATTGTATTTGTATCCTGAATCAGAATTTCAATGACTGTGAGCTGCTTTATTTTCAACTGTCTTGTTTGGTATTCTTTAAGATTAATTTTTATTTTACCAGTGAACCAGAAACAAATATCCAGAAGCTTAACTTCTTTAACCTACCACAGGGTAACAAAACAGAGAATGTTTATCTACTCCTCAAGGTGGGGAGAGAAAAGTTTCCTAATTTTCCTCCATTCTCCCAAATTTCAATCATATTCATTGACCACAGACTACTGAAGATTCTTCCAAGAAAAATCAAGGCAGAGAGCACACTGAGCCATGGCCAGGTGCCGTCGGTCTCACAACGCACTCCACCCCGGCTGCAGGCTGCTCCCTCGGCCAGCCTGAACAGCACAGTACTTGGTAAAGACCCCGCTCCCCCTGGCCCCACCTCCCGGAGCCCACGGCTCCCAATGCCTGCAGCACCCTGCTGTGCACCCCACCCTGCCGTGCCAGCTGTCTGGCCTAAACAGCAGTATTGAGGTGGGGGTGGAGACTGGGATGGGTGAGATAAGTGCTGAGAAAGAGACAGGGTACATTTGCAAAATTTAAAAGATTTTTGTACTTTGGCTTCATTGAAATAGGAGGGGGAGGGCCATGACATAGATATAAGCAAACCACTGCTAAAGGAAGCAGAGCCCGTCAAAATAAGAGATCACTATGAACAGGGTCCACCTACATATAAACAGGTTATTTAATCTGTTGTAAAAACTATACAAGATACTAAAGAAGCAAGTGTTCTGACACACACATAGAGGATACCAAATCACACAAGCAAATTGGCACCAAGCGAGAGTACAATTTTGAGAGCATAACTGTAATTGGGTTCACTGTTACATTTACATAAATTTCTGCTAAGGCAACAAAGGTGAAATGTTCAGGGGCGACTGCATTTTAAATTGCAGAGCTTGGCAGACTCTGTTTCCCTGTCAAGAAATCCATTAAATCTCAAAGTTAAATATTTGGGTTGAATGAAAGACATTTAGATGGATTTTAAAAGTGTGCTCAGAATTATAATACACATTTATACTGATCTTACTGCAGGAACAAGATGTTGAATAATTCGATATAAGTGTTCCGTGAAGGTACTATTCCTTGGGCAACCACTCAAGTTAACTGTAAATTTTCCTAGTGGAAGGATGTCTCTTCTTGTATACCTAGAGAAAAAAGAAAATTCAACCAATAAGATACTCAGGTGATTTCCATTTTAAAAAAAAAACAAAAAACCTTGGGAAAATTAACCTCATAGTATCACTAAAAATAGATTACACTGACCAGTACCACCATGTAGTTTAGAATAGGAAAATCTAACATTTAGGGAAATAGTACAACTGTTTATAATGAAATACTGTACAGCCATTAAAAAGTTCATCAAGAAATAATTAATAGTTGTTTCTGAACACATAACCTGACGGTGGCATGATTGACTCAAAAACAGAACACACACACAGAGGAAAAATGAAACTTAAAAACTATTTTTCTTATTAACTGGTGACTAACATTAACCAATAAACTTGAGCCAACACTAAAAAAAAAAAAAGTTCATCAAGAATTATGATGGCTGTTTAACATATATATTAAATGTAAGAGCAAGCTGTGGGTCTGTGTTTAGAGCACAGCTGAGATCTATGTAGGAATATACAGAGTGTAAACAAAAAAAAAATGGCATGAACGTGTTGTACCTAAACGTGTTTACTGAGGTGATCTCTAAGTGGTAAAATTACAGATGATTTCTAGTTTCTTCTTTATGCTCTTGGAACTTGTTGAAGGCGCACATATTACTTTTTAAATCAGAAAAGAAATAACTATAGTGATGTGAAAGCAAGGAGTTCACATCCACATGGAAGTTAGACGTCCACGTGGAAGTCAGACGACAGGCCCTGTTGACTGTCAGACAAAGAGCCTTGGATGTATAAACAGACTTCAAAATGCAAAAAGAATGAAACAGTTTGTTTTACTCCAGGCCCTTTATCTATTGTGGCCCTTACATTTAAAGAGACAATGAAAATGCTAAATGTGAAACTTAGAAAAGGTGAAAAAAGGATTTTGTCTTTGACTTGGTCTAACACTAGTTACACTGAACAAATACACCTCTTGATAATGAGAACCTTAGAAACCTTCCTGCTCTTTCCCACTTTCAACTAAGTCCAACCCCCTTAATCCCCACCAGGAATAGAGCACTTACACGGTAGAGATGAGATGTAATATAAGGTATTCAGCAGCCAAACTGTCTCCCAAAAGGGCATGGGTTAGGAACCCAAGCAGTTCTGCTCTGACCGGAGACAATTCGGACATGAAGCTTGAAACAACTGGAGAGGGAAGGGAGACCAGATTCAGAATAAACACACCAGTTCCTCTCAAGGGTCTTAGGTTAAAAAGATAACTCTGTGAAACAAAAAGCACCGCAAGTCAGTAGACAACTAGTAACGACTTGTCAAGATTAGTCAGCAAGAGGTGCCAATCTTCAAAATAAGACAGCCTGTGCACTCCGCCCGCCCTGCTCCTCGTTTTAACAAAGAGAATTAACCTCAAGGATTACTGGGCCAAGAAACAGTGATTATTCTGACGAATGAAGACCTGACTCTCAGTTTCCACCATGAGCACATGTCACCTGCAGCTCCCAAAACACACCAGGGACAACACTGTCTGGGTCACAAGGCTTCAGCACTTACACTTACAGGTTTTGCTCTCCTCTTTGTTAAGGCAAGCTGGCAATAATGGATTGATGTGCTGCAACTTCTGGGCTAAAACCACATGAATTCTTGGCACTAAGGAAGCAGGAGGACTGTGCACTCTCTGCTCTTCGGCTGTGTCTGTGCACTCCATTGGATCCAGGAGGGAACAGGCGTCCCTGCGGAGAGGGACAGAGCTTCAGTTCATAGATGCGTCAGTTGTAGGGATGTGAAAATAATACACATCTCTGGAAAAAAGTGAGCATTCAGGTCCGGAACCGCTCTACCTGCACCTCTCCTAAAAATGAGAAAACGGCCCCTCATTGGTCACCTCCCAGACTTCAGGCTGGGCGGATCACGTAACAACGTATTCACTCTGCTCTTAAAGGAGAGTCACATTTTTACGCAGTGCGCTGTCACTGCACTCAGTGGGATACAGTATGTCTGCTCGTTAGGTTATTTCAAAACACAGACTCTTGTTTTGGGACATGAAATGTTACAAGACGTCTCAAAATCCTGGGTCTTTTCCTTAAAAGCCATCAGGTATCTATTATTCAGTATGCAGAAAATCCGTTCACCTCTATCCTGCTAATAGTTATCAAAAAAAGAACAAAAAGACTCACTTTTCCTCATTATTCAGTACACTTAGCACAGGGTCTACAGAAAGTATGCCGTATAACTCAAGAACATCATTTACTTTGAAACAATCCCAGTCTTCATACACCTAAGAAGAAACCACATGACAACATGTTGTTATAATTAAATAACACCAAAAAGCACAATTTATTAGTACTGAAGTAATAATAATAATATTGTAGAATTTTAGATCTCCTTTATTTCATAAACTGAGACCAAGAGAGGTAAAGTGCTTGTATGAAGTCATTCTGCTAGTTAGCATATAAGTTAACAACTGAAATGCAGGACCCGTTTTCAATGCAGCACACTACTTCAAAGGCAAGGCTTTCCGCAAATGCTGGTCAACTCAAACTAGAAACATGTACTATCTCATAATCTGTTAACCATACTAAGAGATGGGGGGGAAACCCAGGATTATTAACTTTGAACTTATTCACAAACTACACAATATTAAGAGGATTAACACAAAACTTTAGACTGGCCATGAGGTTTTTTACTGTAAAAAACCCAAACTTTCAAAGCTGTCTGTCATGATGGTCTTTAATATCTTTCAAAGCCTCCTCCTACAGGTGACACCCAAAGCAAGTATGGCAAGACAGATACTGGAATTCTGGTCCTCATGTTATATAAACAAAGTATCGTTAAAGTTAAAGCCACAGCAAATCAAAATGAAAATTTTCAATGATCACTTCTGAAACTGTATCTCTTATTCACCTATCAGAATGAAAAAACCAGGATAAGCAAAATAAGAGAACTATTAATATTTTTTCTTGTATTTTAAAATACAAATGAGAAATAGATTTTGGAAAGAGAAGGAAGTACATATTGAAAATAGATATTAGACAGTTAGAAATAGTAGAAGAAGGAAGTAGAGAAAATGGACCTCCCAAACATGTCTATATCCCATCCCTGAAATCCATGAATATGCCCCTTTATAAGCAAAAGTGACTAGCATACATTAAGGACCTTGAGATAAGGGATTATCTGGTGGATCTAATCTGATCACACAGGCCTTAAAACTGAAGAATCTTTTCTACCTATGGTCAGAAGGAAATGTGACTATGAAAAAAACAGTCAGAGAGACACACTGTTTGCTGACTATGAAGATGGAGAAAGGGTCCACCAACCAAGGAAGGTGGGCACTTCTAGAAACAGTAGAAGGCAAAACACAAGCAGATTCTCCCCCTCAGAAAGAAATGCAGCCCCACTGACACTGGTTTTACCCCCAGGAAGAACCATGTCAGACGCTGACATAAAGCCTAGAAGCGGATACGCTTTTGTTCTTTTAAGCCACTAAGTTTGTAGTGATTTGTTATAGCAGCAATAGGAAACTAATACAAGTGCTAAGAGTTTTCAATTTTAACTTCTGAGACAAATAACACGCCTATGTCGATGTCAGGTCTGTGAAAGGTTTACCTTCACAAGGCACGCAGGGCCCTTCTCCCCTGGCAGTGGAAAATTCAGGTCAAAAGGGGAAGAGAGGTTCAGGGAGTTCAGTTGTTGTCCAGTAGAAGCTTCCGTTTCTAGACGTTTTGGCTCGCCACACCATTGAAGACCACCGACACTCCCTAAATTCAAAGGAGAGCATTGTCCTTAGCCATTCCTAAGGCCTTTTGGAAATAAAGAACCTTCCTAAGGAGCCTTTCAAGTTTGATATAAATGTTTCTGAGCTCACAAACTTTTAAAGAAAATCACACATACTAGCAAAGTCCTACTTGACCTGTAAAGAGAACAAAGATTATGATGATGATGATATGAAAAATTTAATCAGTTTCTCCTACATTAAAATGGCAACAAATTCCCTTCATCAAATTTCCAGTGTAAGTACTTTTAAAAGTTAATATTTAATATGGTTTCTTTGACATCTCTGATCCAAGGAATACGTGGTCTACTGACGATAGAGCCGTCCTGGTAGAACATAGTTTTCTACTTAGTAAGCAGAATAAAAACATATAACAAACACTTCATTTACCAAATATTTATTAGCATCTACTGTGTACCAGGAATCATACTAGTGGTTGGGGATGCAAAGATGACTGAAAGAGAGCCTCTACTCCGAAACTGTCACAGTGTAGGGCTGATAACTAATTAGAATAGATACACAGCCTGCCACACCACAGGATATTATAGCTCAGAAAGGGATAAACTGCTGACATATGAAACAACTTGGATGGATCTCAAGGGAATTTTGCTGAATGAAAAATGTCGATCCACAAAGTTTACATACTGTAAGATTCCATTTATGTAACATCCCTCAAATGGCAAAATTAGAGAGATGGAGAATAGATTAAGTGGGTACCAGGGGTTAAGGGCTTGGGGGAGGGAGAGCAGAGGCAGGAGGTGGGCATGCTTATAAAAGGGCAATGTGAGAAATCCAAATAATAAATTGTCCTGTATCTTGACTGTAGTAGCAGGCACATGAATCTACACATGTGATGAAACTGCACAGAATACACACACACAAACACACACACACACAAGTGCATGTACAACAGGTGAATTCTGAACAAAATCAATGGATTGTATCAATGTCCATTTCTTGGTTATGATATTCTACTGTAATTATACAAGATGTCACCTCTGGGGGAAACTGGTTCAAGGGTGTACAGGGTCTTTGTATTATTTCTTATAACTGCTTATGAATCTATACTTATCTCAGAAAAAGTTGAAAAATATTTATAGCCTGAAAGATTGCCCAGAAACCAACAAGTTAAACTTTACATAAATAATGTACTCAAATAAAAAATTAAAAGTCTGGCAGTATAACACTCAAACAACAGGGGCAAAAAAAGAAAGGAGCACCAACCCCTTAAGAAAGAGTTACCAAAGACCTGGACTCAATCATTTATTGTTATGATACACCATTAATTTCAATAAACATTTGGGGTAGGTAGAGAAAAAGAACACTACATTTGTATATATTTAATGCAAAACATTCCAATTTTAAAGACATTAAAGTATGTCTTAACATTAAGGAAACACAGTCATATGAACTTATAAATCAGACTTATGGTTAAATGAAATTCATTAGTAATTCTTTGCTTACTACTGGTTTATATGTGCCCTCTCAACCCAGTCTTACAGAAACCAATTAACTAATTTGTTTTACATCCTCTCCCTTTAACCTGACATCTAATTAAAGGTATTAAAGAGAAGTGAGTGAGTGAACATAAAAGGAGAAACAAAGACAAACTTATCTACCTGCCCTAAAAAAGAAAAGTCACTGTGCATAAAAACTGCAATTGGAGATATCAATGATGATATATATATTCAAATTCTCTCATGCTCTTAAAAAATTTCAACTTTTGGTCTCCTTGTTTTAATCAGAATTAGTTGTGTTTTAAGAAGCCGCTACAAACCTATGCAAACAGAAGAGAACTGTGACTTTTCTAACAGTTATCTCCTTTAAAGTTTAGGAATAGGCAATGTAATGTACAACAATTTCCTGTTTTTCCTGATACTTTCAGTCTCACTAAAATTAAAGTGCCACCATTCCAAAAGAAAGCAAATAAGGATGTTTTCAGATATAAATAAATCATTTTTTAGGATAAAACCACTATGTTTCCACATTACTTAAGGGCTGAGACAAAAATAAACATAAAAAGCCCTAGCCAGTTAGCTCAGTTGGTTAAAGCATTGTTCCCACAGGCCAACAATGTGGGTTTGATCCCCGGTCAGGGCACATGCAAGAAACAACCAAGGAGAGCATCAGTAAGTGGAACAACAAATCGATGTTTCTCTCTCACCCCCACTTCCTCTCGTTCTACGATCAGTCAATAAACTTTTTTAAAAAAAACGAACCTAAAGAGAAAAGACCCTTTTCAGTGAACCACGGGAGACCCTTAAAAACTGAGAGCAGAGCAGCCACTTCTCACCACAGGCGGCCTCCCTGTGCGGTCTGCCCACAGTGCTGCAAGAACTCTGCCCACGGTCTGACTCCAATAACCGTGAAAGCAAGGTTGTCAGACCGCTGCCAGCTCCGGAGTCTAGAGCTGTATTATGCAACGATGCACTCTGAAAACAAGTCTCATGAGAGAGTGAGCAGAAGCCTAAAGAAACCCACCTGTCTGCCTGGCACCTGCATGTTGGTCTTTCTGTTTGTGAGGCTGCAGGTCCATGTCCTCATCGTCTTCGTAACTCCTCTTGTGACGGCTGGGAGTGTACGATGTGGAAGGGCTGACTCGAGCTTGGTTGGCGTTAACGTAGGCGTTAAACGAAAGGTTAAGAAAAGACCATCGTGTACTTGAGGAATATCCTAAGTTATGTTAATTATATGACTAATAAAAGACTGCTAAATTGGCAATTTGCTTAAAATTAACATGTATTTTTAAAAGAAGGCTGGACTTCAGTTCTGGTCACGAGAACTTAATAGCTTATCCTATGCCACTACCCCTGCTGTAAAAAACGGTGGAAGTGGACAGAAGACATGGGAAGCAGCTCCTTTCAATCCCTGGACAACAGGGAGCACAAGGTTATGATCCTTGAATCAGGAGTAATTCTCCGGGTGAACTCCACTTTATCCCCAACTCTCTCTTGGGAGCATTTTCTAAACTGCGACAAGAGAGAAATGAAGGCCCAACTCCAGCTGCGTAGAGAAAACACCATGCACAGATCAGGATTATCGAAGCAACTGGAATTTGTGGACCGGTACTAGAAGGGGAGGTACTCCCTGTAGAAGACAGAAGACGACCCAGAAACCTGTGCAGGTTCCACGTGGGTCTTTGGCTGAACACAAAGCTGTGGATACACAAGGCAAAATTCCTTGAGACCTAGCAGATAACAGCTGCTGGTTGGGAGGAGCTAAATGAGGTCCTGGAAGTTGAACGACACTGAGAACTAGGCCTTGCTGAACATCCCGGGCACTTAGGTGAGAACCAGAAATAGCACGTTGCCTGAGTAAGAACTATGTCCCAGAGAGCAGAGGCTTCTCCAAACCCACCTCAACAAATCACAAAACTAAGCCCTGATATGGTTAAAGTGATCCATTTGACTCACCTGCCCAGTAAAACAAAATGCAACATTCTTGAAATGAAGACAAAACCAAACTTACAATGTTTGCTGTAATACTTATAATATGTATCAGCACACAATACTTAAAATATTATATCAGCATACAATAACATATTATTAATTATATAGGAATAAGCAAGAAAAGATGACCTATGACCAGGACTAAAATTGTCAACAGAAAACAAACCCAGATATGATCCAGATATTGGAATTAGCAAAGACATTAAAAAGAAGTGATAAAATTTACAATAAAAAAAAAGATAGATATGAGTCAAAGATAAAGAATCTTAGCAGAGGAATGAAAGAGAACCAAATGAAAAATCTACAACTGAAAAATAAAATATCTGAAATGAAAAAAAATAAGAACAGAGTCTTAGTCACTGGGAGGAAAATAACAAATAGTGTAACAATCATGTGACTGGAGTCCCAGAAAACAAGACAATGCTAAGAGACTGTGACAAAAAAATAGCTTAAGAATTAAGGGCTGAAATCTGAGAAAATGTCAACAAACAGATCAAAAGGTCAAAAACACCCAAGGAAGATAAACACAAAGAACCCATACCTAGGAACATCATAGTCAAACTGCTGAAAACCACAGAGAAGCAGCAAGAGGAAAATCAAAGACGTTACATACACAGGAACAACGGTAATATGATGGTTAACCTTTCATCAAGAGACAATGGAATATATTCCAGAAGACAATGGAATAATACCATTAAAGTGTTGGAGAGGGAAAATACCTACCAATCAAGAATTCTATATCCAATGAAAATATCCTTCAAAAGTAAAGGTAAACTAAAGAGATTTTGTAGTTAAACCAAAGCTAAGACAATTCATCACCAGCAGATCTGTACTTAAAAAAAATTGAGTAAAACTATTCCAGATAAAAATAAGAGACAAAGAAAGCTGGAATTAGTAAATAGTTCACAAATATATGTATTTTTCTAATTTCTTAATTTATGTGAAAAACAACTTACTGTTCAAAGCAAAAGTAAAAATACACTGTGGGCGCTCTAATAAGTACAAGTGACTATATGACAAGAACAGCACAAAGAACGCCGGGGTGGGAGGTGGGGACATGTGTGGATGGAAGTACAATGCCATAGAGACCACGGATCAAAGAGATCACAAGGGGAATCAGAAAATATATCGAAATGAGTGATAGTGAAAACAAATAAAACTTGTGGACTGCAACTAAAGCAGTGATTGGGGAGAAATTTATAGCCCTAAATGCTAATGTTAGAAAAGGAGTAAGATTTGAATTTAATGACCTGAGAAGTCACTTTGAGAAACTGAAGAATTAAAACCAAACTAGCAAGAGCAGAAATAAGTGACACAGAGAACAAAAAATTAAAATAAAAAGTCGACTCTTTTGACAAACCACTAGTAACACTGATCAAGAACAAAAGAGCCCGGGCCAGTGTCACTCAGTTGGTTGAAACGTTGTCTCATAAACCAAAAGGCTGTGGTTTGATTCCTGGTCAAGGCATATGCCTGGGTTGCTGCTTCAGTCCCCAGCTGGGCCTTGTACGGCAGGCAACCAATCAATTTTTCTTTTCACATGGATATTTGCTTTCCTCCCTCTCTCTCTGTCTCCCCTCCCCTTGCCCCTCTCTCTATAATCCATAAGCATATCCTCGGGCGAGGGTAAGGAAAAAAAAGAAAAGAGAAAAATTAGTTAATATTATTGGAAATAAAAGAGATCACTGCTAGATAACCTCTGGACATTAAAAAAAAATATTATGAAAAGCTTTATGTTCTTCACATAAATTCAACTGAAGTTGAATGATTTTAAATAATTCTTAGAAAGATATAATTTATCAGAGGTGGCACAGAAAACTTTTAAAAATTGAATCAAAACTATTACAAAGAAAATGCCAGGCCCTGAACTGGAAACAACCCAAATGCTCATCAAGTGGAGACAATCAATAAAAATAAATACCATCAGCAATAAAAGGGATGATGCTGAACAAAAGACGTCAGACACAAGACTCCATACTATATTATTCCATTTGTATGACACTCAAGAGGAAGTAAAACGAAGCTATGGTGAAAAATCAGCACAGTGGTTGCAAGAGAAGGGAGTGGTGCCTAGAAAAATGCAGAAGGAAACATTATGGCACAAGTTCTTCACTCTGGGGAGTAAGTCACTGAGGTGTACCCTTAAAATTTATGCATTTCAGTGTATATAAACTATGCCTAAAAAAATATTACTAAGTCCTGGCTGGTGTGGGTCAGTGGTTGAGTGCCGGCCTGCACACCGAAAGGTCGCTGGTTTGATTCCCAGTCAGGGCACATGCCTGGGTTGTGGGCCCGGTCTCCAGCTGGGGACATGCAAGAGACAACTGATTGATATCTCTCTCACACACTGATGATTCTCTCCCTCTCTTTCTTTCTCCCTTCCCCTGTCTCTAAAAATAAATAAGTAAAATCTAAAACATAATAATAAAATAAAAATAAGAAAAAAATTACTAAAAAAATTAAATAAGAAAATAAAAAGGAGACAAAGATGTTTCCACAATCTTCTCTCAAGGGAACCAACATACTGTTTTTCCCTTAGGAAAATTAGAATTATTTGTAATTTAAAACTTTTTTTACGTAATTATCATGGTACTCTTTTTCAGTATTTTTAAACCTACCTTAATCTTTTTAACAGTATTTCACTACAGGAATGTACCATGATTTTATCATTTCTCAGTGATGAATATTTATTGTTTTATAGGGTTCCTCCCACCCCCACGCCAGCTAGTTCACTGGAATAAAAAGACTAAGTTTTTACAAACTTAAAATCTAAATGATGGTCTTTTCAATTAAGAAAACAATCAGGACCCATTTAATACATTAAAAAGTTCAGATAAAGGATATTTCTTTTACCCACACAGACTCCCCAGGCACTGGAACACAATAGAAAGTCTGTCTCTCCAAAGTGGTGGTTCGTGGAGAGTTTAAATCAACTTCTTGTTGAGGCTGTGATGTACACAAAAAGTATTTTTTAAAATCTTGTAAAGAAAAACAAAAATTTTAAAAAAATTAACAACCACATTTTCATGTTATATATAAAACCATAGTAAACGTTTCACATCGAGTTAAATGAATTAACCAGCAGCTACTCAAACTATCATTTTTTAAAAGAATACTGACATAAAATCATTGCGCATGGAGTAATCAATTTACTACCGTCCCTGAAATCAATAATATATAGCACCTATGTTACAAAAATAAACCATTTTAATAAACAGGATGCCTAATTTTTTTCAAAGACAATGCACACAGTAATCCCATTGCCTCTTTCATAGGAAACGTATGAGAATCAGCCTATAAAAAAGAAATTTAATGAAATACTCATTATGAGGTAGCTTTGAGATGACATCCAAGACTCAGCTATTATTCCTTAGGAAAAGCATATTCTCTATTTCATATATACTTAAAAAGTACTAAGAGGTAAAAGGACCCAAGGTGTAACATTTAAAAATTGCTTTAATAAAATACATATAATTTTATAGTACAGAAAACCCTATTAAAAATAAATAAGATGTACATTCCATTTTGTAGGGAAAAAAAAGGACCCAAGAGACATCAAGTCTGAGCCTGAGATAATGTTTATAAGCTGGGCTTTTCTGTTTCTTTCCTTCCAGGCCCAAAGCCACCCTGTCCTGGGGTGGTGCTTTTACTCCCGACTCTTTAGCCACACAGTACAAACTGTGTCTGCCTTTAGCAGTGTCACAGATGGACGGCCATATCTATTTTACTTTCCTACTTCCAGATGCTGCGATTACTGAGCTACAGCAATACTGCACTGTGTACTAGGAAAGTGTCTTCATATATTAGCCTAATGGGAGACTTAGAGCTCCTTAAACAAGGGGTTCAGTAAGCATTTAAAAGGTGATTTGTCAAACCTGGGAAAACATTTTACCTTATGGAAACACTCTGAATGTACAAATACACTGGGAGACCTGAAGGCCATCATGTGTAAGCTTAAACAATTTCATCTCTCATGAGCCCATTACTCTAAATAATTGTAGGAAGTCATATTTTTGTTTAATAAAATCTTTTCGGCATCTTTCCAAATGAGGGTTGTTCTGTCTAGACGGGGCCACTGAACTAGAACACTTTATTCAACGAGAAAGAACCCTGCGAATGAATGAATGGGCTGAGATTAGGCTTTACAAACCAATTTCTTGAGGTCTGAGTAAGCAGGAGTCCAAACTTTCAGAATTAAAAAAACCTTCAGAAAACTTGATTAGACTCAAAGTATGGATCTGCAAAGCAGAGAATTAGACCCAGAAAGGAGCTGACTCCGTGAAGGCCCCGCCTAAGCCTCTGCCTGTTCAATCCAGTTCTTCCCCAAACTGACAACAACCGCCTGTGTTTCAACAGGACTGCATGAAAACACCAAGAGCACAATATGGGAGACATTTTTGGTTAATATATTTATTTCGACATGCTGATCATCTTTTCTTACTATTAAACTAGAAATAAATTTTAACTTGTGCCAGGTATGTCAACCAGGTTCTGAATGAAATTAAATTATGCATGCTCTTCATGATCAGAAAAGCAGTTTTTTAACATGGAGATCTACTGTGTTCTACTCTACTGCTTTTCTAGTAAGTTTCTATCACACAACTATTCCTTTCACAACTATAATTATATCCAGTATTCTGTCTCCTTCCCTCTCCCATACTGATACATAAGAGCATCTCCTGCTTCCTTTTATCAAAAAAGCTTAAGTTTATTAAAACTTTTTTCCCTCCCTGGAAAAAAAAGGCAGATCTCGATCAGATTTAATTAAGCAGGTGTTAGGCCCTCAGTTAATCTTCCACTTTGATTTTTAAAAAATTTATTGCGCCCTGGCTGGGGTGGCTCAGTGGATTGCACGCCGGCCTGTGAAGCAAAGGGTCACCGGTTTGGTTCCCAGTCAGGGCACAGGCCTGGGTTGTAGACCCGGTCCTTGGTGGGGGGCTGTGTGAGAGGCCACCACACATGGATGTTTCTCTCCCTCTCTTGCCCCCTCTCTAAAAATAATAAATAAAATCTTTAAAAAAAACAGAATTTATTGTAACTGGTAATTTTTTTTAACCAAGTACATAGATCTCGGGAAAAGAAATAAATTAATTTTGTCATTTATAATATTCTACCTTCTAAGAGATTTTTAGAAGCCAAAAATATAAAACAGAAAAAAAATAAAGGCAAAAACATTTCACAGGGCTTCTTAGAATTTATTTATACACAAGACGAATCTGAGATCAAAAGAAAGTAATAAATTCTCTGCTTAGGAAAAAACTCTTATTAAAAATATTTTATTGATCTTAAGGATACATACCCCACATTCTGCTATATCTCTGTATTTTCCAAAATGAAGAACCTACGACCCAAACAAAGAATAACAGTATTATAGCAATACATTTAATTCAAAACAAGCATTACACAAGAACAAAGTTAATACCATTAATTATAAACAAAAAGTTCCATTGTAAAAAGTGATACCTACACGTGCTTTTGTGTTTCGGTTAACCGTTTCATAAACTCCCATGTAAAACTCTGGGTCGAACATATCCTGAATCATGCAGCGAAACTTCACAAAACTGTTAGGTTTCAAATAATGAAGGGGAACCTCATTCAGTGATGGTACCTTAAAGGAAAATGAACAAATCAATAAGGCACTCTGTCTGTGTAATATCAAGTTCACGCACACATACAGACTTTATATCCTGACCCAAACGGCAACGCACAGGCACAAAAACCTGCTCCATTAGGAAGCCAATGCTGTCAACAGTCAACGTAACTTAACTGCTAGACAAGAGTGCTTGTGAGCTTTTCCAAGTCTGTATAATGTTATTTGACTATCATGTAAACAAAATGCCTTTCCTTCTGAACACTTTTTGAGCAGCAGAGAGCCAGTGGCTCTGCTGAGCTCTTATTTTAGGACTTGTACAGGCCAATTCTTTTTAAATGAGTACTAATCAAAGCTTTCACAACTACCGATTTTGTTCTTAGAAAGTCAGTCAGTTACTGCCCCCTAGAGGCATCAATACAGAAACATTTCATTGCTTGAATTTAAGCCTTAAGTTGCAAAAGAGACCAATACATATCACTTGCGGCACTGACGGCAGAAGGCAGTATGCATGCAGGCCTATGTTTTAAAATTCCATGTGGATTACTACTCTACTAAGAGAAACTGGAGGGCAGCCTAACCCTCTCCCCCAACAAAGAGCGCTAACAGACTTACCCATTTAGGAGCATTATTTTCCTTCAGCTTGCCCTTGAAATATTCAACTACTTTCTTCTCCCAGTCAGGATTAACTCCATTTTGGGCTGAAAGACAAATATATTTTTCAGAGGTTAAGCTAGAATATACAATCGACTATCGTCGGGCGAGTGACAAGTTCATGGGGCCCTGCACACACAGGCGAGAAGCCGTCCCCTGGCAGGGAGGCTGGCACTGCCCGCCGCCTGCAGGCCCTCAGGAGCCAGCGACCTGTGGAGGACACCCGCAGAATGGCAGGGCGCCACCCGGCAGCCCGCCCTCGTCTGCACAGCACGCTGCTCTCTGAAAACATTTCTCCACAGACGCTTTTCTCTTTACAACTCTTCTGAAATAAGGAGCATAAGTGGTTCTTTGAAAGTTTTTATTTTGGAATAAATTTTCCAAAAAGTTGCTTGATTAGTACAAAGAACACCTGTGTCTTTCCTCCGTTTGCTTTATTCTTTACTCTGTCATATGTGCTTTCCTAATCCATCCGAGATTCAGTTACACGCATCATATACTTTTAACTCTAAGCATTTCAATGTGTTCCCTAACAGGTAACCTCACATGACCACAGTACTGTTATCGACCTCAGGAAATTAAAAATTCATACAATACTCTTTATTTAATCTGTTGTACCATCCATATTCTAATTTGTCACCTGACCCAATACTCTCCTTACTGCACTCTCCTCCCTTCAGTACAGGACCCCGCCTAGCATCACATACTGTTTTCCGCTATCACGTATGTTTAATCTGGACCAGTTCCTCCACGTTTATCTTTTATGACATTCATATGTAAGAATACAGGTCCTTAAAAAAAGAGAATGCTCTTTGTGTTGGGTTTGTCTGCCGTTTCCCTATGATGAACCTCAGTTACGTGTTCTCAGTCGGACTGCTCTCGGAAGTGCTGCCCTGTCCTTGTCGTGGTATCATCCAGAGACAAGATGTCCATCTTCCCCTCATGCATGTTGCTGAATGTGAGAACCCAGGCAGAGTGGTTTTGTTTCTTCATTGTATAGTTACAACTCACATGTTATCTGTGGGAAATTAACTTTCGTGAAACTCGCCCCCTACATAGAGATTTACCATCCATTGATGATCCTTGCACTGGAGATTGTGAAATGATGAGAAAGGTGTTTTTAATTAATGTCATGTTAAAGATGAGGACACCAAGGCTTGAAAAATGAGGAGAACTGGCTAAGGACAAAGAGTGAATTATCACCAGATTTAGGAATACCTATTTTTGGGAACTAGAACCACCACACCACATAGCTGGCCAATTCTACCCCCATTTATATTTAAAACGCTGCTAATACCAAGCTTGAGCAGGGATTCCAAATGCTTTTACTTCATTTAGCAAAGGCTGGTTCTAAAAAAGGAGTGGTGGGGAGACTCTTTAGGTGATTCTGATGCGCAATGAGGTTAAATCTACTAGCAAATCGGTCCTTAATATGTGAGTCCCTGACTGCCGACATTAGCATCCCCTGAGTAATTAAAAATGAAAAATTGTCAGCTCATCCCACACCTACTGAATCAGAAACTCCAGAGAACCACTGCTATACTGGATGAGCGCCAATACATGGTCACTGAACTGGATTTTTTAAAGAAAGAATGGGTATTTTTCTTCTAGTCAAAATGGATATTTAAAGAAAAGATATACATGCATGCAGCCATGAATGCCATGGGAACACTACTAGGCGTGAATGTGCCACGTAACAGGTGAGGAAGCTTCATCAGAGAGTGATTGGGAAGCGCTAAGTGACTTTTAAGTAACTCAGTGGATACAAATATGGTATTCTTTTTTTAAAAGATTTTATTTATTTATAGAGGGGAAGGGAGGGAGAAAGGGAGAGAAACATCAATATGTGGTTGCCTCTAGCTCGCCCCCGACTGGGGACCTGGCCTGTACCCAGGCACATACCCTGACTGGGAATTGAACCAGCAGCCCTTTGGTTTGCAGGCCGGTGCTCAATCCACTGAGTCACACCAGCCAGGGCATGAATATGATATTCTTAGTAAGAGCCAGCTTACAAATATCTGGTACTGCTGGACATAAAGGACTGCCTTAGACAATTCTTAAAAAAAAAAAAAAAAAAAGGAAAATCAAATATACAACACTGTCCATTATTTATTAAGCCTCTGTGTGCCCAGCACTCTACCAGGTTCTACAAGGCCACTGAGAGCTGAAGGAACTTAAAGTGAAGGTAAGCTAGGGGGACAAAGTAACAGCCAAAAGCAAAGAAGAAACACTAACGCAGGCCAAGAGTCTCTGACAGGGCTCCCGGTGGAGGCGGTGTTGAGCGGGGCCCTGCAGAAGCAGCAGAACTGGAACATGCTGATGCGCACAGGGCTGGCTTACTCTAGAGGTCAGCAATTTTCAACCAGCGTGCTGCAAGAATTTTTATTTTCTAAAGATTTTATTTACTTCTTTTTAGAGAGAGGGGAAGGGACGGAGAAAGAGAGGGAGAGAAACATCAATGTGAGAAACACTGACTGGTTGCTTTCCTGTATATGCCCCGACTGGGGACCGAATCTACAACCCAGGCATGTGCCCTGACTGGGAATCAAACCGGTGACCTCTTGGTCTATGGGTCCAACCAACTGAGCCACATGGGTGAGGACTATGAGATTTTTAAATACATGCAATACTTCACTATTTAGTCAGGAGCACTGACCTTTCTTCCTTTAGACTGTCAAATAAAATGACTCTAGCCAACACAGTAATAGCTGGTGTGAATGAATCAAATTGCACCATGTTTTTGTGTGTGTGTGTGTGGTTCAGGTTGGCAAAAAATGTATTTCTTGGTGTGCTGCAGAATTTTAGTAGTTTGTGTGTGCCATGAGATGAAAAAGGTTGAAAATCACTGCTCTAGATGTACAGCAAGGACAAGATAAGTACTACCAGAGAAATTCAAGTTCTTGGAGCACAAAATACCAGGAAGCTGCATGTGGCCTTGGTGACCAAGATCCGTCTGAAAGTTAAGCCCTTCCAGAGGAAAACAGAGTAGGAGGCAGATTCCTGCAGGCACAGTTTAACTACTTGGCTGTCACTGAGCCTGACACACCAGCCCACTCATGAATTATGTTGCTGAGACATGTATTTGTCTTTCCTGGTTTAAGTAGGACCAAGCTGGGTCATTTGCAACCAAGAGTCCTGCTTAGCATATACACAGACCACTCTATCCTACTTCCTGTGAACGCTTGGTTACCCGTGTTTGAGGACCCCTGCACTCAATGTCACTCTAGTTTAAGGGTTAGGGGAACCGAGGTGCTCATTTTCTGTGTAGACTAGATGTAAGTCTTTTGTCAGACATATGTAGGCCAAATGGTTTCTCCTATTCTGTAGCTCTCTTCATATTTTTAATGGTGTCTTTTGATGAGTTTTTCATTTTGATTAAGTCCAATTTATCAGTTTTTTTCTTTAATGGTTACCAATCCCAAGGACATGAAGATACTCTTCAATGTTTTTTCATTTTCATATTTAGGTCTGTAATCTGTATCTCTTTTTCCAAAAAGATTACACTTGTTCCTGCATTAATTTAAAAACTTTCTAGCACTAAATAGCTTTCACATTTTTGTCAAAAATGAACTCACTGTATTTACTATATTACACTGATCTACTGGTCTATCTTTATAACAATAGCATACTGTCTTAATCACTATAGCTTGATAGTAAGTCAATATCAGGTGGTTAAGTTCTTCAAGTTGTTTTATTCTAATCCTCAACATTTCTACATATATTTTGAGAACCAACTTGGTAAGTTCTATGTAAAGTCTGCTGAAATTCTCATTAGGGTTGTGATGAATCTACGGATTAATTTGAGGAGAACTGACATCTTAACAAACACTGAGTCTTCAATCTATGAACCCTCCCATGGGAGAGAGAGCGTAAGGAAGCCTGCACATGGATTCTTCCAGATCCATCCGTGTCTTTTCCCAGCTATGTATCCTCATTGTGCTGCTGTAACAAACCTTAACAATGGGCCTGGCTGGTGCCGCTCAGAGGACTGAGTGCCCGCCTGAGAACCAAAGGGTCGTTGGTTGGATTCCCAGTCAAGGCACATGTCTGAGTTGCAGGCCAGGTCCTCAGCAGGGGGCTCATGAGGCAACCACACATTGATGTTTCTGTCCCTCTCTTTCTCCTCTGCCTATAAATTAAATAAATAAATATATATATATTTTTAATGGGCAAGGATTTGAACAGCCACTTCTCCAAAGAGAACATACAAATGGCCAACAGACATGAAAAAAGTGGGCATCGTCACTAATCATCAGACTGATGCAAATTAAAACTATAATGAGGTATCACCTCACACCTGCCTGAATGGCTACCATCAATAAATCAACAAACAGTAAGTTACTGGAGAGGATGTGAAGAAAAGGGAACTGCTCTCATGCACTATTGGTGGGAATGCAGACTGGTGCAGCCACTGTGGAAAACAGTATGGAGTTTCCTTAAGAAACTAAAAACGGAACTGCTGTTTGGCTCGATCTTACTTCTGGGAATATGTCCTAAGAATCCCAAAACACCAATCAGAAAGAATATATGCACCCCTATGTTCTTGTCACCTTTCGATTACCATTTCTAATCTAATTTTATAATGGTCAGAGAACAAACTTTAGGATTTCAATTCTTTTAGGTTTGTTACTATTTGCTTTATGACCCAGGGTGCGGTTTATCTTGCTGAGTGTTCCCTGTATGCTTGAAAAGAAGGCGTACCCTGCTGTTATTGGGTGCAGTGCTCCATGTGCGTCAAAGAGACCCACCCGGCTGCTGGCGTTGTGCAGTTCTCCTATATCCTTGCTGATTTTCTACCCGCTAGAGTATGTAGAGTACTAAGAGAGGAGTAGTGACATCTCTAAATATAATTGCAGATTTGTTTATTTTTCCTTTCAGTTCTGTTGGTTTTTACTTCACGTATTTTGAAGCTCAGTTGTCAGGTGTATTTACATTTTATGTCTTCCCTTACAATGATGGATACATGTTTTATACATTTGTCCAAAGTCACAGGATATACAACGCCAAGAATGAACCCTGATGCAAACTACGAACTTCAGGTGATAATAATGTGTCAATGTAGGTTCGCTGCTCTGGTGGGAGATGTTGATAATGGAGGAGGCTATGCATATGTAGGGATGGGAGGTATATGGGAAGTCTTTGTATCTTCCACTCATTTTTGCTGTCAATCTAAAACAGCTCAAAAAAAAAAATCTTCAAAACCTGGATAAGGGAAAAGTAACAGAGACTCAAATGGAAGTTACACACATACATTTTTTTAGACCAATGGTTGTAAGTTATAACAAAGTAATATACGTAATGTTTATGAATTCTCAAGGCTACATATACCAGGCACTATGCTAAATACTTCATATGTAGCATGTCATTTAATCCTTATGACTGGCCTATGGAATCTTATACCCATTTTACAGATAACACAATTTTAATTTAAAAAGTTAATTAATTTGACGTTTATACTCAAAAGTCGGAAAAAGGGACCAAGCAGTGGCTTCCTTACAGAGGCGGAAGGAGCGGTGTGCCTCGGTGTTCCAGGTAAGGAGATGCATTTCCTGCAGAGGACTTCAAAATAATAAAGCCAACTAAAAGTCAGTCTGCTTTAATCGACACCACCACGCACTTGCAATTTTAAACAATATTAGTGATAAAACAGTCTTCCTTGGAAAATCTTTTGTGGTCTCAATCCTAAACAATTGTTGTCACTTCTGAGTTTTAATGTATATGGAAATGTCCAATTAGCACATTTTCACTACTTATCCTTTAATAAGCATTGCATCCTGCACATAAATTATTTCAGAGAATCATCCTCAGTTACACAGTTGACTCCCAACACAGACTCAGCTCCGTGCAGTTGTTTGGACAGCAAAGCTCTAAGTGGCCCAGAACAGTCGAAACTTGCTTAGGGCACAGATACTGTCCCCCGTGGTAATCCGGAGTTCTACCTGTCTACAATACATTCGAAGTAAACAACACAGTGATTATAAAGATGTAGAAACAACCTGCATTACTTCAGTTCTATCTTCTATGAGACAACTTGGGAGTTTTTGTGTTTAATGTTTAAAACAGTGCAAGTGAGAGAAACTTTAGCTCATACATGAGTTTACTGAGTTCGAATACTAGTTTTAATACTGAAATGTATTCTTTTTAAACTGTTATTTGCTTTAAAACTAAAGAATGAATCAAGAAAATGTGCCAATAGCATCACTGATCCGATCTGGTAATTGCCTCACTTGTCTTTTGCAGAGGTTTACATTTTATTAGAATTCTCTTATTAGATAATTCTTTACATAACATGCTATTTTATCAAACCATAACCAAAAACCGAAATTCAAACTATTAAGTAGCTATAAATATTTCTGAGTAAAGAATTGAGCATTTTTGTCCTTTAAGAACTTGGGAAGTTATTCTCAATTCAAAGAATTAACTACAATTAAAACAACATGACCGGAAGCTGGAGCGCGACCCCCACACCGACACCGGAGCGCCTGGCGCGGCGGGACTCAAACAGCAGCGAGATTCTGAAATGGGGTGGGAGGCGGTGATGAAAACGATGTATGCATGGACTTTGAAATATGTAACTGTGAACAGCTTCCATCCACAACTATTGCGGAAAATAACCCTGTAGTAAAAAGAAGGGAGTGTTAAAAATGATCTCCCCAGGGAGCCAACGACCCAGGGTAGGAAGGAGGGTAAGCTGCAGTCTGTACCCTTAACTATTCTTGATTATAAAAAGAACTTTGTAAATCACTACAGGTTCAACGTCATCTCTATCAACATGCTGTCTTTTCTGCTGAAATGGACACTCTGATTCTAAGTTCATATGGAAATGCAAGGGACTCTGAAGAACTAAAACTATCTTGAAGAGGAACAAAGGTGGACTCATACTTCCTGATGTCAAAATTTAATACAAAGCTACAGTAATCAAGACAACATGGTACCGGCATAAGGTTAAACATACAGACCAGTGGAATGGAATTGAGAGTATAGAAATAATAATTTTTAAAAGATCTATTCTTTTGGAGAGAGGGGGACAGGGGACAAACCTGTCAATGCCATTCAGTGGGATAAGAGACTTACGGTGCTCTGGGGAACTTCTGAGCTGGTAAAGCATCCACGTGCTGGGAGGGTAGCACACCTCAGTTCCCTCAGGGGACAAAAGCTCCTGAAGGAGGGACCCTTCCAGACCTCACCCTATGTGCTTCTTCATTTGGCTGTTTATATCCATTATACTCTTCTAACAAACTAGTAAATGTAAAAAATAAGTCAACAGACAAATGGCCGTGGGACAACAGGATACCAACGTGCAAAAGAATGAGTTTGGATCCCTACCTCATACCAGGTACAAAAATTAATTCCAAATGGACCAAAGACCTAAATGTAAGAGCTAAAACTATAAAACTCTTAGAAAGAACATGGGTGTAAATCTTTTGCATCTGGCTCCTTGCACTTGGCACATTTCCCGCGTTTGTCTATGGTGCAGCGTTTATCAGCAGCGCTGGATTTCTTTTTATTACTGAAAATAGTATTCCATCCAGAGCTGTCGGTTTAGGGTAAAAAAGCATACAGACTTTTGGTCTATTTTCTTACCGTTTTAAATTCTTTAAAATACTAAGAAACACGCCTTCCTGCCCTTCTCCACACGCCACTGCTTTTTTGCATGAGAAACTCTAGCTCTAGTTGTTAGATACACCTAAGCACCTTAAATGTAACCAAAAATAATGATCTTGACCCAACCAACAATCTAAACCGAAAATAGTAAAAGAATCAGAGTTGATAAGCATTTCCACTCCTGAAATCAACAGCGGTTATTAATTCAAGTTTTTAATCAATTCACATTAAGAAAATTTATTTTAAATAAAATTAACAGAAAAAGAAGTTTTATTTTTCCAAAAATTTAAGATTCTTGCCTTTGCTTAAGAGAAGCCGTTTAATGTGGGTCACTAAACGAGCAGCCACGGGGACCTGACTCGTTAGCACTGTGCCCATAACAGGGCCCAACAGAGATCTGCTGAACTAAAGGGCTCCTGAATCTTAATTCAAGCCTTGGACTCAATGTCCTGTATATAAAATCTTTTGTATACATTAAACATTAAAGGCATTTTATGCAAGCTTACAAAAAAAATTTATATTGGGTTGGCCAAAATGCTTGTTTAGTTTTTTCTGTAAAAGACACATTTTCCATTTTCACCAGTAACGTTATTGGTTTATAGATATGTTTTCCCCCAGCAACCCCCCCCCCCCCCGCTTAGTTCATGTCTGTGGGTTGTACATGTAAGTTCCTTGGTTTCTCCACTTCCTATACTATTCTTAACCTCCCCCTTGATTTGGATATTTTGAGTATGTCGGCTCTCTCCCACCATTGGCTTGCAGTGGGTGGCAGAGGCCAGGGGTGCTGCTAAACATCTTCCAACGCATAGGACAGCCCCACAGCAACAAGTTATTTGGCTGAAATGTCAATATACCAAGAAACTTTGCAAACCACTTTTGACACATTCAATCAGTCACAGCACCTTCTCCATACACTGCACAAATCTCACTTAGCATTTCAGTTGTGCTTTTATCTTTCTTGAAATAATGAAGCATGAAAAACAAAAAATGTTGTGTATCTTCTGTCTTCAATATTAAAATGGCTACACAAAAATATCACTGATTTTGATGGGTTTTTTTTTTTTAAACCCATGCTGATATGACAGCTCTCATAATACAATCTAACAACATTGTTTCAAATGAAGTTCAAGACAACTAAGTAACACTACAGCCATCCTAGGGAAAAAACTAAAAAAAATTTTTGGCCAACCCAATACATGAACTGTAATACGGCAGATAGAAATTCAAAGTACAGGTTGGTAAACAAAGATGAATTATGACTCATATAGTTAGGAGTGGCCACTCATAGAATATCCCAGTTTCTTATCTGAGCCAAGAAGAATTAGGATTTTAAGTGAAAATAACTCATTTGAGGTACAATCACAAATTCTGAATCAATAATAAGGTCTCCCAGGACTGTCCTAAGTGTGAGATTTGCGGTCACAGAAACCATCCCAATTTATACCATTTCTGACTGGTTAACCAGTTTTTCCCAATGCCTCTGTTCAACACACGTTACCAAGCACTTTCAAAGCATAAAGAGTATTATAGGCAATGAGGATACACCTGTGAATAAAGCAGATACAGGCCAAGAATTTTCAGCAAAGGAACCCAAGAAACAAATAATTTCAATAATAATGTGTTTTACATGCTAATTTCCGGGACACATAGGATCCTGGAGTAACATGGAGCAGGGGCACTTAACTTAGGTTCCCAAAGGAAGAGTAAAATTGAGCCAGGAATGTGAAGTGGGATGGGAAGGGGGGACCAGGCAAAGGAAACAGCCGATGCAGAAGGCCTGGAGGCAGGACTCAAAGTCACAGACACGAAAGAAGGTTCAACAGGAGGGATAATGTAAAGGTGGGGCCTGAGAGCCAGGTAGGGGTGGAATCAAGAAAGGCCTCACAACCCACAACAGACTTGCATTACTTCTCTATTTGGTGGGGGGAAAGCGGATTTAAAACAATTTCCTACTAAACCAAAGAGTCTAGAAGTTTAACACCTAACATACTTCTCACATGAACATGCCCATAGTGCTGTTATTAAAAAGGTATTCAATATATTCACAGTGACAGGAAAAACCACAAAAAATATATATACCACATTTCAGAACAGCTCCTATTAAAAATCATGTCTACAAGACATGACTAGTTTCCTCTCTGTAAGACACACCTATATGGGAACAAGACATCCCTGGGGAGGGGGTGAACACCACCACCAAGGTCCAGGTCCCCGCAACAATTCACAGAATTTTCCTTTTTGAAAGGTTTTATTTATTTGTTTTTAGAGAGAGGAGAAGGGAGGGAGAAAAAGAGGGAGAGAAACATCTATGTAGGAGAGAAGCATCAATAGGCTGCCTCACACACGCCCCCAGGCCGGAACCTGGCCCATAACCCAGGCATGTGCCCTGACCAGAAATCCACGCAGCGACCTTTCAGTTCACAGGCCAGCCCTCGATCCACTGAGCCACACCAGCCAGGGTAAATCACAAAATTTCAACCCATTGTAAAGCCAGCATTTTATATCCAAATTATAACCTTTCTGTACCATATGAGATGTGCCTCTTAGGATCATACACTTAGAAGAAAAAACCCTACACAAATACATTCAAATTTCTATCAAATATAAAGTCTCCTCATTTACTCAGCACGACTAGGGTATGGGGTATATCTCATAAATAAAATTTTCTCAAGATCAGTAACTGGAACTTCACCCTTTAAGCACAAAAGTTGATAATTTTGAAGGATTTTTCCTATGAAGTATCTATGCATCTGCACCCTGGTAAACCAACTGTGCAACTTAACCTTCATTCCACATCACAGGGCCATTATTTTGGACATCAATTACGGGTTCCACTATTCATTATGCGCATCAATTTAGTGGAGGGATATTTGCCTCTTCCTCAAAGCAATTTTGATAAATATATGATGACTTTTTCTTTTGGCTAGTTAAAAAAAAAAAAAAAAATACACACACATGCCCCAGCCAGGTAGCTCAGTTGGTTAGAGCATCTTTCCAATAAGCTAAGGTTGTGGGTTCAGTCCCCAGTCAGGACACACAGAAACAACCAGTAAGTGGAACAAGAAATCAATGCCTGTCTCTCTCAAATCAATACATAAAAATAAAATAAATTTAAACACACACACAAAGTTTTCCACTTCTTTATCAGGCTGTCAGTGTTCACTGGCTACCACCGGGAAGCCTACCCAGAATTTCTAATTTGCTGCCTTTCGTTTCAGCCTGGGAAACCCGGTAACTAAACTAGTTCAAATTATAGGGAAAATGACAGAGTTCCTAAATCCTCCCCTCCAAGAAATAGTACATACATTTTACGCCATCAGTTTTGGCTTCTGGGGACTGCTTAGCCTCTTACTGGGCATTCTCACTAATATCCCACAATGCTTTAAACGAGCTAGGGCCACTCTACAGTTTTAAGTTACTTGCAGACAGGTCGGGTGCTACGGATCAAACACAGTGATTTCTCGTTGAATGCGGTTGCCTCCACTCCTAACTGCAGGGGAGGTGTCAAAATGCCCAGTTAACCGTAAACAAATCTAGATTTTCCTTCCCGTACCCTTAGCAGAGAAGTAGCCTTAACGGTTAACAACTGCAACTAAAATTTACTAAGCTTGTCTGCAGCATCGCAAGCGCTTTCTAGGTAGGAATTCATGTGAGTAGTTCAACATTTCTGGCTAGCTCTGGCACAGGAGGTGTGTACCCAGGCAGGTTTTAAAGCCGCCCTAACAGAAAAATTAGGCTGTTACACGAAATCTTATCTCGAAAACGGAGGATGTGTGCAATAGTAGTTAAGAGCCAACTTCTGCGGCCAGCGAGCCAGCACTCCCCCGACGCACCGGAAGTTTTGAAATATCCTGCAGGCTGCCCTAGGCAAAGTGCTTCGCCTTCGCCCCTTCGCTGCGGGCCCTCTCGCAGGTTCAAGGACCTCTCCGAGTTCTGCGGCACGCGGCGCTCCGGCCCCGGCGGAGCCAGGCAGGGGCGCGCAGCCGTCAATCACGGCCGGCCGCCCGCTCCTCGCGGCGTAACCTTGGCCGCCTGCGGATCGCGAATCCGGCAGGTGGGAGGCACCTGCGGCCCGACCCGGGAAGGGGGCTGTCTCCGCGCCGGCGGCGCAGGCCCAGCTGGCCGTCAGGGCCGCGGGAGCCCCCAGGATAGCGCCCGCGTGGGGCCCGGCCCCCGGCTCGGCAAACTCGGCGGCCCGCCCGACCCGCCCCCGGCGCCGCCACTCACCGAAGAAGCCCTGCACGATACCGAGCGGGTGGCTGAGCCAATCCTCCCCACACGGCATCTCGCCGACCGCCGTCCCGCACCACGGCTCCTCCTTGGGGGCTCGGCCGCGCCTCGCCCGCGCCCTCCCACGCAGGGCGAGACTCGTGGCGCCGGCCGCCCGGCCTCAGGGAACGGCAGCGGCGGCGTCGGCAGCGGCCCAGGAGCTGCAGGCGACGGGAAGGCTACGCGTACGGGTCCCCAGCCTCCACTTCGCACAATGGCGGGAAATAGGCGCCACCGACCGCGCTGCTTGCGACCTGGGTGGAGCTCGCGCGGGAGGGGCGCGGGAGCGCGCCGCGCGGCCCTGCGGGGAGGAGGCGGGGCGGGCCGGCTAGCCCGGGGGCGGGGCGGGGCGGGGCCGCGCCGCCGCGGTGGCGCGCCGCCATCTTGGAAACGGGCAAAAGGACCGGCATGCCGGCCTCGAGGAGGCTGTAGCGCGAGGAGCCGGGCGTCTGAGGCTGGGGTTGGCGTTTCACTTTTGACACTGGGCAGCAGTGGAGAAGGACACTCCCGAAGTCCGATTTATTAATTACTGGAGCGAGGCCCTGCTCAGGTGAAGGCCACGACAGCCCAAAATCACAACCCCAGAGAGACCTCAGAGTCATCTCTGGGCAGAATTAATGGGTGCAGCAACCTTTGGAGCTCGCCCACCTCCTCTTTCTTTATTTCGTAGGAGCAACTTTTTTCTTTGGCACCGTGTCCAACACCCTATGTAGTGACTTTCCCTCAGCCGGAGGAAGTCTTACCCGGCCGGGAGCGGTCTTCATTTAGGAGAGAAGGACTTTGAAAGGCCCCTGTTTCTTTTGCTGCCGCAGGCGGTGTGGTAGAGGCGCTAGTCCCCCACTGAGAGGCAAGCTCCTAACCGGGACTACACCCTGGTCTGCGTCTGCCTAGAAGCTGGAAACAGGAGCTTTGGCGAGGTTCCTGCAGAATGTGAGTGTCAGGGTGCCCTCAGAATGAAGGTATTTGGAAAACACCCAAGTTCAGCCTGTTATTGCGAGGCCTAGAATGTGCGTGAGAAAACTCCAGTCTCATCAGCTGAACACAGGGCATGTGAACGGGAGGATGATCTGAATGGAGCCTAGAAAGTGGGGAGAGGAAAAACAACTGGCTTCGGGTTTCTAGCCCACCTTAGGGCAAAGGCTGGGTAGTTTGTGTTAAGGTGGTCGGTGACACGGACTGCGAAAGAACTCACAAAGAAAAGAAAGTGTCGAGAATAAAGTTTTTATTCATTCTCCAGGCAAGGAGAGGGGCATGGCGGGGAGACGGACACCAGCCTTGAGGGGTGGCGGCTTTGAGCTTTTATTGAATTATAATTGGGTTAAAAAAGGGTGGAGGGCCGCTGTGGCGAGGCCCCTGGGCTGTGGGGATTGTCTCCGGAGGCTGCAGTTTGTTCCGATGCGCTTGCTCTGCCTGTGGCTGTGGGAGCGGCTGGTTCTGTTCTTGCTTCCAGTCATTTCCCGTCCGGGGGACAACCTCAGAAGAGTAAAATGGCAGTCGTGTTTAACAAGGTCAGAGGCCTGCTAGCAAATGTTGCGCAATAGCAAATGGGGCTGCTATTGTCCTTTCTATTTGTACTTCTCACTGTGAACTAATTAATTGGCATCGTGGGTTATACAATACGTTTGGCTCTTCGCAGTTTGGGTGAGTTGAGAAAACAGTTGCAAATGTAGGGCCTTACCACCGCTTTCTCACTCATTTGTTTAGCAGAGAGGCATGCCAAGTCCCTGGTATTAAACGCAGAACCCCCTATTTTACCTTTCTGGCCAGTAATATGCAAATGACAGTTGACCTTTGAACAATGTGGGTTTGAACTGCTTGGCTCGCTTTTACTTGGATTCCCCCCCTCCCCCCATAAATATACAGTTAGCCCTCTGTATCCCAGGGTTTTGCATACTTGGATTCAAACAACTGTGGATGGAACTGGTGTAGTAGGCAGGTAGCAAGACGTGAGCGAAGCAGGAAAGAAAGGTCAGGTAAACGAGGGCACCACGGCGGAAAGCCTCGGGTACCCAGCAAGGGCAGAACTAGGCTGGGAGCTCGCCCTAGCTTTCCTTCCCGAGCCTATTGCTGGTCACGTGGTGTCGACCCCCTGACCATATTCAGGTCATGCCGTTGGGACTCTCCCCTGAACTTTCCTCCTCTCTCCTGTGAGTGAGGGGGCTAGACCCCCCTTAGAGGAGGAACAAAGGGGCTGGGGAAGGGCCTTCTATGACTTCCATCCAAGCCCTTGCACGACCAACTCCATAAACATGAAGCCCTCAGGACAATGAGATTCCACGTCAAGTAGCCTGACGAACAAAGCCTTGGATATGCTTTGGTCCACTAAAGATAACATTGTTCATTTACAACTATGATAGGTGCCAGGCAAGAAAAAATGAAGTTCTGTTAGAGGGATGAACAGCTCCATCTAGTTGTCCCCGAATGCCTTCAAAAATTCGCTTCAAATGTCACTGCTGCCACCAAATCTGTTAAAGAACAAAAATTGAACTGCGTAAATTTGAAGATGTAATTGGCTTTATTGGAAAATTCATGCACTGAGCAGTGTTCTGTTTAGTAAATTGAGAGGTTCTCTGAGGAGCTGTACAAAATGGAAGGTTTCTATAGGCAGGAAGATGGGACAAGGAAATTATTAGCAAAAGAAAAAGGATTGTTTCAGGCAAGGTCACCTACCTTTTGGAAAAGGGCTGCAGGGTGTTCGCAGGCAGATCCCTTCACTGGTGTTGATCAGGAAATTCCAGACCGATTGGTTTAAGGTCTCATTCCTGGAAGGAGCTGAAACTGCAACTAGTCCTGGTTTGCTATTCTGGGGACAAGTGACTCCACCATGGGCCCATTTCTTTTTCTTTAACAAAAACATGTTTTCTGTATCCCGCAGAGGAAGACTTATCCTCCACACACTTTCTTAGGAGGTAAATAGTTTGGGAGCTGAATTCCTTTCCATTTGACCTCTTTGTATCCTTTTGGAACCTTTAGGGATCTTCACCTACTGTGCTGGGTATTCTTTTTTCTTTTTTCTTTTTTTTAATCCTCACCTGAGGAAATGTTTATTGATTTTAAAGAGAAAGGAAGGCGGGGGCGGGGTGGGGGCAGTGGAAGGGAGACGGAGAGAGAGAAAAATCTCAAATGGGTTGCCTCCCATGCACACCCGACCAGAGATTGAACCTGAAACCTAGGTATGTGCCCTGACTGTGGGGATCAAATCCAAAACCATTTTTGTGTCCAAGACTGTGCTACAACCAACTGAACCACTTGGCCAGGGCTCAACTTGTATCCTTCATTTCTGGGAATAATTTTTTTTCCTTTTGATGGTTCCCTCCCCTGCATTTTCTCAGTCTCTATTCTTAACAGAACTCTAACATATTCAGATGTGGGATTTCCTCGTCTAGCACTCTAATTTTCTTACGTTTGTCTCCTAAGTTTTCCTGTGGGTCTTTTGCTTTACTCTTTGGGAAATTTCTTACATTTATTTTCTATTGACTTTATTTTATTTTAGTTTTTAATAAATCTCGTTCTCTTTATTCACTTCCAACTAATCAACGTGACCGCTGAGATACAATACTTACTGACGCACAACACTCAAAAGTGAGGCCTCTCTTCAATCCAGGAAGTGTTAGGTAGGATAGGTAGTAAACTAAGGCAGGGAGGAGGAGGGCGACTGTCTTACCCATTGACTCAGCACATTGACTGAGCCTGGTGTTCCGAACACAAGCAGGGATAGAGCAGGAGGAGGGGAGTCCTTGAGACTCTGCTGGGAAAGGGAGCCACTGTGACAATTTCACTAAGACAAAGAGCCTTTACTAACTGAGAAAGAAAGCCTTTGTATCTGTACATTATTCCCAAGGTTGAGAAGGGGAAGAAGGAGGGGTACCTAGAAGCTGACAAAAGATATAACCACTGAACTCCAACAGCACACAGATCAGCTGAGTGGCCCCTTGTAGACTTGGCGCAAGTGTATAAAACAAACTTACTAACAAACTTACTAACAAACTTATAAACAACTGTATTTCCTCTATATGGAGCATTCAGACTAGCACAGTGCTTGCAACTTCGTGTTTGTATGTATTTCATAAATAAATTAGCTATCTCATTTCCACTGTATGTGTTCTCTCACTTGAATTCATCTCTTGTGAGTGAGGCAAGAACCCAGGAACAGGCTGGGGTGGGTTGGGGGTGGGGCGGCCCCTGGCTGTGGTGTCTCATCATAACAAAGCTATTGACTTTTTGTTTGTTTCCTGAACTTATTCTCTTTAAAAATTTTTTTTATCCTCACCTGAGGATGTGCTCCTTGATTTTAGAGAGAGGATAAGAGGGTAGAGAGAGAGAGAGAGAGAGAGAGAAACACCAATGTGAGAAACACCCCTACTGGAGACTGAACCCGAAACCTAGGCTTATGCCCTGACTGGGAATCGAACCTGTGAAGTTTTGGTTTACAGGACAGTGCTCCAACCATCTGAACCACATTGGCCAGGGCTCTTCTCTTTTTCACTTGTATCCTGATGCTATTCATGGTTGCTGATTCTCTTATTCCTCTGAAGTTATTATCCATAGATAATTTAATGTTTAGCCTTCTTGTGTATGCTGTTTCTTCTAAGGGGCCATTTTCTGTGCCTTTGAGTGTGTTGTTTTGATCTCCATGTTAAAAGATCTCAGCTATGTGGCGATCATACTTAAAGTGTGGGGACTAAAAAGGTGATTGGGAGCTCAGGGCATATAAATAGGCCTTGGTGGGGTTTTGCTGTTGTTTATATGTTTATTGTCATACATATATGTCATAGAAATAGGAATGTGTCAAGCAAAGTGAGAGTAATGGAAAACAATTTTAAAATGTAGGTTTGGCCCTGGCTGGATAGCTTAATTGGTTGGAGCATTGTCATGATATGCTAGGGTTGGGGGTTTGATTTCCAGTCAGGGAACATACAGGAGACAACCAATGGATGCATAGATGAGTAGAGCAATGACTCAATCTCTCTCTCTTTGTCTCTCTCTCAAATCAATATATAAAAATTTTAGAAAATAGCATAAAATATAGGTGGTACATGTTGCTCTGTTTACATGTGGGAACAGCTTTTCCAGGATCAGGCTCAGTAGCTGCACTTGTTTGAAGTCCCTTGGCAGACACAGCCCTGGTGCAGTTGGTACAACACATGAGGCGGCGGCGGCAGCAGCAGCAGCTCTCTTTTGCAGGAAGTGCATTTGTACTGTTTGCTTTTTTAGGAGCAGTGCAAATAAAAGTGCAGAAGCCACCCAGCAGGAATATTTGGGGTTCATTTCGAGCTGAGGCGAGATCAGAGGTCCAAAGCAAGTGGTAAAAAAGTACTTGGTCCAGTGGAAGGTGTGTTCTGGGGCATGTTGTGAGCTTAATTATGGGTTGATCTGGCTGAGCCGTGTTATTGGGAAACCCTGATTTCAGTATCTTTAGTTCCCTTGACCCAAAGAAAATTCTTCTAGTATCCTCCTGCCTAGAGGTTGAAGACCTGGCAACTTAACGTTTTTTTTTTTTTGAGTAGAGAAATTGGGCTGAGGTTGTGGGAGAAATTGTTTTGTTATTCAGTATGTACATATTTGCTTAATCTTCCTTTTGTTTTGCCCTCTCTGGAAGGGAAAATTTACAGTCTTCTTCCAAGAAGGGGGATGGTTCGCATTCTAGTTACTCAAGTTGCAGAGGGGACCTAACTGCTTCTTAAACAGTTTTAAGCAATCTTCCTAATAATAGGACCTCACTCTTCTCCTTCACTGCCACTTCCAGAGGTGCTTGAGCTTATCAGGTCCCAAATCTTTTGGTGATTCAATGGTGCCAATAAATTTGCCTTTGAGCTTTCCCTAGTACTGGTTTTCTAAACCACCTAGTACTTGTCCATTTTTTTGATGCCTTCCAAAATGTTGTTGCTGTAGCGTCCTCTCCCGTTCTCCTCATCCTTATGGACTTAGGCTTAAAAAACCAAACAAACCCATTTGTGTTTTCAACAGTTTCAGGAGGAAGAGAAATAAAGATACATCTGTTCAATCTAATATCTTTCCCTGAGAATTACTCCTACTTCTGCTCATTCCTACTGCAGTCACTCTAATTTGAGCCACCATGAATGCTCAGCTGGTCCACTGCAGCAGCCTGCCAACTGTTCGTCCTACTCCCAGGCTTGTTCTTTTATTGTCTATTTTATTACACTGAAGTCAGAGTGGACTTTCTGTAAAACAAATATTATTTATCTACCCTCCTTTACACCTTTTTTGATCCCCTTTTCCTTTTAACTATAAGGCCCTGCATCACCTAGCCTTCATCTGTTAACAGTGAAATGGCACCAGAAAGTTACTGGTGATTGGACCTTGCTTCAACAGCCTTGGTACTTGAGTTCTGGCTAAGAAAGAGTTCATAATCAAGACTCAAATACAAGCAAAAGTTTATTTAGAAAGTCACAGAGGTACAAAAAGTGAACCAGCTGTACTGTGTGGGCTCAGGAAATGAGTTATAGAAGCAAAGGAAGGGGCCCTTGGAACTTAGGAGAAAGAAAGCAAGGATATAGGTGCCTGGGGGAAGAAGAGGAGGAAATGCTTGGGTGTGAGAAACAGAAGCAGGGAAAGAGAGGGAGAGAGGGAAGGAATGAGAAAGGAAGAAGAGAGCATGCACACATGCTGGATCCTCAGTCCTGAGGGTTTTTATACTCTCTAAAGTTGGGGATCTTAGGGGAGGTCCTAGAGGAAAATCTCAATGGAACATTCATCAAGTTTCCAGGTGTGTCCTTTCAGGGTCATGGTCTCTACGGATTGGTTGGCTGCAGGGCAGTGGGTCGTTAATCATCATCCCTGGCCCTGATGTCAGCCATGGCATCACCTTGCCTGGCCTTACTGCTTTCCTGGACCTGGAGCTGAAACACAGCTGAGGTGTAGATGTTAACTCTAGTTTGACCAAAATCTGCTGTGGACTTCTGGTCAAGATGGCAGCATAGGCAGACATGGCTCACCTCTTCATAAAACTACAACAAAATTACAACTAAAATTAGAACAACCATTGCTCAGAACCGATAGAAATCAAGTTGAATGGAAGCCTGACAACTATGGAGTTAAAGAAACCACATCCATCCAGACTGGTAGGAAGGGTGCAGATGTGGAATTGGCTTTTACATGCGTGTGGTGGATAAAAATTCAGGAGGAACATCTCAGGGGCAAGGAGTCCTAGCCTCACACCAGGCCCCACAGCCCAGTGTTCCAGGGCCAGGAAGGTAAGTTCTCACTATCTCTGGCTGCAAAAGCCAGAGGGGATTGAGTTGGTGGAAGAAACTGCTGGATCCCCAAGCAGTTCCTCTTAAAGAACCCACACATTGATTCACCTACTCAGACTCACTCCCTCTCAGCTCTGGTGCTGGGGTGGTGGCTTGAGGGGCACCAGTGGCGTGCAGGGGGAGGCTGAGGTGTTTGGCATCAAGACAAACAGAGGTTATTGTCCCTTTTCTGGGCCCTCCTCCTACAGAGCCAGTAGCTGGTACCCTATCTGAGACTCCATCAACCTGGTTAACGCTGACCTGCCTTGGAGATCCCCAGAGACTCTGTCCCACCCAACTTATGGGCCCACCCAAGCTGCTTTTCCATATGAATGGCTGGTCTTAGCTTAGGCTTCAACACGTCCTAAATCCTCTTAAACAAGCAGCAGCTGGCTTTAGTGGGGCCCAGGTCCTGGCCAGGAACTGGCAGCCTAGATTCACAGCTTGGCTTCCCCTGGAAATCTTCAAGCCCAGCACAAATAGCAGCCACCTCAGATTTCTTTATAATTCAGGCAGGGTGGCCCCTGGCAAAACGCAGGTGGGGGCTGATCTTGGCATGTACCACCAGCTATTCCAGGGGCCAGCACACCCAGTGGACAACTACAGACCATGTTGGAGCACCACCACCCTGCCCCTGGACAGCTGATTCTCCACAGAGGGTGGAGGTTGGTGGTAATTGGTCATAGCCAGTCCTTGCAGCTGACTGGCCTGGGTAAATCCCTCCCATTGATCTGCCAGTAGCAACCAAGGCTCAACTACAAGACGAGGGTGTACTCAGCACCCACAAAGGGCGTACCTCAAGTACCCAGCTTGGGTGATAGGGAGGCTGTGCACTGGACCGTACAAGACACCTACTATATTAGGCTACAGTACTGAGACATGGAGTCAAAGAAACTCTATCTAATATACAGAAACAAACACACGGAGGCTGCCAAAACAAGGAGACAAACATGGCCCAAATGCAAGAACAGATCAAAACTCCAGAAAAAGAACCAAACAAAATGGAGATAAGCAATCTATCAGATGCAGCGTTCAAAACACTGCTTATAAGGATGGTCAAGGAACTTAATGAAGACCTTAACAGCATAAAAAAGATCCAGTGAGAAATGAAGGATACACTAATTGAAATAAAGAACAATTTACAGGGGAACAACAATACAGTGGATGAAGCCGAGAATCAAATCAATGATTTGAAACATAAGGAAGCAAAAACAACCAGAACAACAAGAAGAAAAGAGGGTCCAAAAAAACAAGGACAGTGTGAGCAGCTTGGGGGACAACTTTAGGCAATCCAACATTTGCATCATAGAGGTGCCAGAAGGAGAACAGCAAGAAATTGGAAATCTATTTGAAAAAATAAAGAAAATTTCCCTAATTTGGTGAAGGAAATAGACATGAAAGTCCAGGAAGCACAGAGTGTCCCAATTATGGATGCAAAGAGACCTATCCCAAGATACTTCATAATTAAAAAGCCAAGGGTTAAAGATAAGGAGATGGGAGAGGGGTGTTGGAGAATGGATGAAGAGGTGAGGGGATTAAGAAGTACAAACAGGTAGTTACAGAATAAACTACCTTTTTTCTGTAAAGTACAGAATGGGAAAGGGAGATGTAAAGTACAGTATAGGAAAGGGAGTAGCCAAAGAACTTAAATGCACAACTGTGGACATGAACAATGGGGGGCATTGCCTGATGGACTGTGGGGTGCTGGCTCGAGGGGGACAAAGGGAGAAAAATCAGGACAACTGTAATAACATAATCAATAAAATATAATTTAAAAAAGTAAACAAAACAAAAACTCTGTCTCTGTGGTCAACAGACCGGAGACTTTGTTTCTAAGATTATTTGTGGGTCAGAACCTTATTGTCTTGAGGGTTTAAAGTTGAAGGGAGTGGTTGTGCAAGGGCTTGTATGGGGAGTCTGTGAGGCTATTCTCTGGCCCCTTTGTTCCTCCTGTAAGGGGTCTACCACATGACTAGCAACATGCCAAGGGAGGAACAGTCAGAGGAGGGTCCAAACGGCATCACCAGCGATATGCTAGGGGAGCAAAGGTCACCCTGGGGGCAAGGTCCCACTCTATACTTGTCTGTTGTTAGGCACGCAGGGCTCTTCGCACTGGTGACCTTCTGTATCTGGCCTAGTGCTCCTGCTCTGCTCATGCCTGTCTGACCGCCCATGAGAGAGCCTCTTTGCATCTCAGCTCCCAGCTTTCTCCCACTGGCTCACTGGGCTCCAGTCATTCTCTAACCTCTGTTTCTCTCAACACCCAAATTCGCATCTCAGAGTATCTCTAAGTACTGTCTATTACCACTTCCGCCAAGCCTTCCTCCCCAACCATTTCCAGGTAATTTCTACTAATTGTCTTTTAGGTATCAACTTTGATTTTGCTTCTTCAGAGAAGCCTTTTATGTCACTGTAGACTAGGTAGGCCCTTTGTTGACAGTCTGATTGAAGTATTTGTTATTTCTCCCCATAGAAGGATTGTACCTCCCTCTCTTGAAGCGAGATTCTACACTATAACTTTAATCACATTTTAATTTATTGTTATTGTGGGTTTAAGTGCCTGTCTTTCTGACAGACAATAACCAAGAAGGAAGGGTCCCGTGTTTACATGCTGTGTAAACACAGTGTACCCCCACTGTTCAGTATACTGCCTTATCCGTGCATGGTAGTGACAAGGACTCTCTCCTTGGACAATCTCTAGCATAGCTCCCAGCAGCTTAAGGCCATGTGCCTAGAATGACCCCTGTCCTCTTTAAAATGCCTGCCTGGGAAAGGTCAACACTGCAAAAAGAATTTACTGCTTGTTCCAGCCAAAACCTGGCGATAGACATATAGTCCCCTGAACCCTTTCTTAAAGCAGTTACTTAAGAAAGCTTGCAGTTATGAATCCTTTCTCCTCCCCTTTGAGATACAAATATTCTGTCATCCGCAACTATCTTAAGGACTGGAGAGTTGTCTCCTCCCAGCTAGGTGTGTACCTTGCTCTAACTTGTATCACTGCCTGTCATAAAGGTAAAAGAACTTAGTTGCTCCCCCAGTTAAGTGCCAATTCACAAATTCAGTGGCCTAGTCCATGGACCAATATGCTTTAACAGTCTTTAAAAAATCTCCAGCCGTTTGTTTTGGGGAAGTTCAGTTCACAATGTTCCCTTTTCCCTATTTCAATAGTTAGTATTGGAATAAAATCTATCCTTAGTGCTTTTACTAGTGCCTGGTGTTGCTTTTACGTTTGACAGTAAACACACTAAATAGTTATTGAATTAAGCAATAAACAGTTTCTTATATAGGTGTGAGCAGCTTGGGGGAGGTGTCATAATTTCAAAGCTTCTTTGGAGGTCTCGTCCATGTCCTTCTTCCACTCTGAGAAGCTGCTTGTCTTATGTTTTTCTTTCATAATTTCCTATGAAAAAAATGACAATTAGATCCATATTATCCACAGTGCATTTTGGGGATGAACTAGTCAGATTATTGTAGACACAGAAAGCTATTTAAAAGTCACAACCCTAAATTTCAATTATCTGATTTCTCTTTTAAACAGTTTTTCCCCCCTTAGGGCTTATAAACATAAAAAACTTTACTATCTCTATTTCTGAGCCAAAGACGAGTTCAGTCCAGTCCAGAAAAAACACGTAGGCGGGTTAGCTGTGGGTGCTTGAATGCGTGAGTTTGGCAAGGCCTTGGCTATACAATTGGCCCCCACACCTCTTCTCCGCCTGGGGACCGCACCCTGCTACCTGCTCCTGCAGGCTTCCTCTGTTCGTCCAAAATATTTGCCAGTTACACACGCTTGTCGGTGCTTTTTAAAAAGCCCAGAGCGCCCCCTGCAATTCGTGACTTTCCGAGGTAACTTGCGCCTTGATTCAGAACCCGCAGCGCTTCCTCTCCCATGTTTCTGCCCCCAGCCTCCTCCTCCGCCTGCAGCCTCACCCCACCACGACCGAGGGTGTCACGTGCTACGACTAGGGCGTGAGGCCGGCGCCGCCATGTTAAGTCACGGCGCTTCTGCTTGGGGCCGGAAGAGGGCCTCGGACCAACTGGAGTTCCGGCCCTTGTGCGCAACTGCGGAACTGTGTTGGCCCCGAGTGTGACTGGTTTCCGGCTGGTGGTGTCTCACCGGCTTCCCGGAGACGTGTAACGGGTGGTGGGCCACAGCCATGGCTGAGAGGAAACCTAACGGTGGGGGCGCCGCCTCCACCTCCTTGTCGGGCACTAATTTACTCTTCTCATCCTCGGCCACGGAGTTCAGCTTCAATGTGCCCTTCATCCCAGTCACCCAAGCCGCCGCCGCCTCGGCCTCCCTGCTCCTGCCTGGAGGTACGGAGGAGATGGGGGTGGCGGGGGGGAGTGGTTGGTGAGTGCGGGGAGGCGGGTGAGGGGCGGCTGTTGGGGTGACGACAGTCAGGACTGCAGGTTTTCCTTCTGCCTCGACCCGACCCTCTGGGTAGTTGCCAGGGCCATCAGTGGTCAACTTTGCGTGGTCTGGGTGCTTTAGGACCTTGGGGGTGGGGTTAGGTCGCAAGGCTTGCTTTGCTCTTCGTTCAAGGACCCCGGTTCCGAGTGCTGGACACCACTGCTCTGGCGTTCCATGAATTTTTATTGGACACTTCCTGGTGTGCCAGGTACTTTCAGGGAATGCGAATAAAGTAGACACTGCTCCCTCTTCTAGGGTACAGTCGGATGGATATCTCCTAGGGTAAGCGTGTACTATTTGCCAAGTAGAGGCACGGAATGCAGACCTCGTCTTTCAAGACGGCGCATCACTTCCTGTAAGGCTATTTCTTGTTCTCTTAGGTCCCACCCCTATGTGCACCTTAACTCCTTGTTCATATTTTTATTATTGGAGCGGGATTGCTCTTTACCGACTGTGTGGCATAACCCAGAGAGTGGTGTTGAGGGGCGCACGCTATGCTCCAGCCCTGGCCCTGCCAGTAACTTCCCGTGCGACCTCAGGCATGTCGCTTTACCTCTCTCTGCTCAGTTTCCATTATGTACAGCCTGAGAGGGCTGTAATGAAGAAGTGAGTTACTTTTTGTAAAGTGCTGAGTATAGTGCCTGGCACGTAGTGTTATATAGATGTTTGCAAAATAAACACCCATGTCTATTTGGACTGTGGGCTTCTTGAAGTTTGCAGCTTTGACTTATGTACCTTTTTGTTTCTAGGATATTTAGTGCCTAGCACATAAGATCCTCAGTGAATGTGGACTGTTTTCCCATTGGATAATTTATCCTTGCTTGGAGGACTAAGAAAAGCTTCTTTGGAGAAGTGAAGGGCAAACTGGAAGCAGTTGTACATGCAGGTTCCCTTTCCCTTGTGTTATTTTTCTTCTTGGTGCTTGTCATCGCCTGACGTGCACACATATTTATCTTATCCTTCTAGAATCGAAGTTCCACAAGAGCAGGAATTTATACCTAGGACAGTGCCTGGTATGCTGTAGGCCAGTTTTTCAATAGATAGTTGCTGAATGAATGAAAGGATGGGAGTCTGGGATATGCACGTCCCATTTTGACAGCATGGCCGAAGGGTTAGGCGTTGCCATTTTGGCGAAGGGCTAGCGTGGGTGGAGCAGGGTGCTGTGGGAGGTTTCCGGGATAAATAAGGCCATACATGGGGCTTTCGTGTCACCCCCTGCTTCACAAACGCTTGCTTCCTGCCCATCTTCCTTGCTGTACAGTATTCGGTTTGTGTATGTCACTATCAATTAATGCTAAACATTTTCATTGTCTGGTACAGGATAACTATACCTATTTTGAAAACTCTGGTTTCTTGGACATATTTTGTAATGAGAAAATTAATATTTTTTTTAGAACTGAAATTCTGTACAGTTATTTTTCCATCTCTAAAAAAAGATTTGATCATTAGAAACCATTCAGAAAATTTCCAGAGACAAAGGAAGCAACAGTTAGTTATCTTGGGGAGAGACCTCGTACATAGGAAGCAATTTTATTCATGCAGCAAACATGGATCGAGTGGCCTCTGTTTGCCAGGCCCTGTTCCGTATGTCTGGGAGTTCCAGAGCAGATAGCATTGTCCCCAATGATTGAACATTGATTATATGTGTACACACTTATGCAGGTTTTTAATGGCTAGAGAGGGGGATGACTAGCCTGCTGTGAAAGCTATAGAGATCAGTCCTGCTGACCTGGGAGAAGACATTCCTTGGGCCTCAGGGCCTCATGGCCTCACAGAGGAGGTGATTTCTTGAGCTCAGTGTAGAAGGATACCAGAAGTTAGGGAGTCTGCAGAGGCAGGCATATGTAAAAGTCTGAGGTGTAAGAAAATCTGCAGACCTGGTGGGATTTGGTGGTAGGGGCTCACATTGTCTCTCCTCCCGCGACCCCCTCTCTCCCGGTCCTTTCTTCCCTCCCCCAGTAGACCAGTATGACTAGAGTGTGTGCAGGGGAGCGGCTTGATTGGCCAATGGGGACCAGATCATGAAGGGCCTATAACACAGTGAGGAGTTTGTAGTCATCCTTGATAAATAAGGCAGCAAAATTAGTGGTGTGTTTTGGAAAGACTGGAGTTTTCTGACAGAGCACTGGAGGAGAGCTGACGGTACAGGAGCGGTCAGCCTGGAGGCCATGGTGAATCAGGCAGGAGTGGATGGCACTCTAGCCCTGTTTAGCCGCATTGGGTATGGAGGGCAGGGAATGGATGTGAGAGATTTTCAGGATGTAAAACTGCTGGGACTTAGTGACTCCTTGGTGGCCTGCCTGTCTACCATAGCAACTTCTCCTAGTTCAGCTTCAGCCTCAAGACCTAGCTCTAGCGCCTGGCACATAATGGATGCTTTGTATATATTTCTGGAATGAGGACCTGAATGATTAAATGGGGGGTATGAGAGAGAGGGAGGAGTCTGAGAGATGAGTCTTCTGGTTCGAGCGGATGGATGGATGTTGTGATAGAGAGGTGTGGTAAAGGAGCACGTGGAAGGGGACGGTGATGATGATAAATTCCATTTTAAGCATACTAAGCTTGAGGTATAAGTGGCCGAGCCTGCTGAAAGTGTTCAGGAAGCAGGGGGACAGTAGATTCTGGAACTAAGGAGAAAAGTCTCGTTTGAGACAGAGTTGGGAGCGTCACAAGTATACAGGTAGGTGCCCATTAAAGCTGTGGGTCTTTATGTTAAGCATGTCCACATGTAATTAGAAAGTGATCCTGAGGTGAGGCTGGCATCATGGTGAGACGAGTGTTTCATTTGTAATTGACGCTAATCAGGAAAAAAGCTTCTTGAATGAGGTTGATCCCTAAGTTGTCCTAAAGGATGGAAGAGTTGTTTTTTCTTTCTTCCCATGCTTGTAGTTATTTTTCTTTTTTTAAAAGTTTTATTTATTTATTTTTAGACAGTAAGGGAGGGAGAAAGAGAGAAAAACATCAATGTGTGGCTGCCTCTTGCACACCCCTCACTGGGGAACCTGGCCTGCAACCCAAGGATATGCCCTCACTGGGGATCGAACCGACAACCCTTTGGTTCTCAGGCCAACACTCAATCCACTGAACCACACCAGTGAGGGTGATACTTGTAGTTACTGAGAGATGAGATACAGGAGGTTTACATGATTGAAGAGAGGGTGGGAACTGGAAATACATAAGAAAAGTAGAAAGATACAAGCAGACAAAAGTCCTTGTGCAAGAGATGATATTTTATTTTTAGTTACAAAGAAACAGCCTAGAAGAGTGTTTCGAATAGTGTATTATTTTTGTTAAATTGACGAAATGTAGTGGGAGCAACCTAGAAGCTCAAACCAGAATCTCTGCAAGCCCAGTGACCTCCTGCAGCAGGTCAGGACGGAGCCTGCAGCTTGAAAGAAGGCTCCCTTTGTCAGGTGTCAAAGGCAGGGACCTCAGTGTGCCTGTGTACCGGGAGTGAGTCCACCCCTCTGACATGCTCCCTCCCTTCAGGAGTAGGAGATAGGAGGGAATGAAACAGGAGAGGGAAGAGATTAGGAAGAGGACAATGGAAGTTTAGTAAGGAAGAGTAGGCTGGACTTTTGAGGCCATGTAGAGGAAAAATGCTTTGATTTTACAACTTGGTAGCAGAATAGAAGTTAAATAGTTGGTGCTGTGATACCCACAGTGAAGATTAAGTTGGGCAGAGGGGAGGAAGGGAACTTCCCTTGGTTAGAAACGGACTTTCCTGACGATTTGGCATTCTCTGATGACAGATTATCTCGTTGTGATACTCTGTGATTTTAGGGATGGCAGTTCATGAGTGACCTACTTTGCCTTGTGAATACAAATATCACATGTTCATCTGTACAATCTGTGCTTTGCAGATAAGAGCCCTGACATACCCCTTCTCGTCAACAGAGTTAATATCTGTACTTTAGTTTCTTGTCATTACTGTAGAAATAAAATAATGTGTGTTGGGTAGCAGAATACTATTTGATTGCTTACCAGGAAACAAGAACATTCAAAAGAACGTGTAAAAATAGTGGGTATAGGTTTTGTTTCTATTTTTAAAAACTTCTATATGCAAATATATAGTTTCTGTATATTTACCAAAAAAAAAAAAAACACAACAAAACCCAACCCAAACACATAATTACTTATATTTATTTAAAAAGTATGGGAAGGTATGGACCAAAATATTGTTAATGGTGATTGTGTCTGGAAGGTGGACTTATGAGTGAATTATGATTTTTTATTCCTTTTTTATGTTTGTTTTTAAAATTTTTTTAAAAAGATTTTATTAATTTATTTTTAGAGAGATGGGGAGGGAGGGAGAAAGAGAGGGAGAGAATCATCAATGTGCTAGAGGTACATCAATGGTTGCCTCTTGCATACCCCCAACTGGGGACCTGACCCGCAACCTGGGCATGTGCCACAACTGGGAATGGAACCTGTGACCTTTCAGTTCACAGGCTGGCACTCAGTCCACTCAAGGACACCATCCAGGGCTATTTCTTTTATTTTACAAATTTTTTTATTTATAAAAAATTTTTATAAATTCTGGCTGGTGCGGCTCAGTGGATTGAGTGCTGGCCTGCAAACCAAAGGGTTGCTGGTTCAATTCCCAGTCAGAGCACATGCCTGGGTTGTGGGCCAGATCCCCAGTAGGGGGTGCACAAGAGGCAACCACACATTGATGTTTCTCTCCCCTTCTTTCTCCTTCCCTTCCCCTCTCTCTAAAAATAAATAAATCTTAAATTTTTCTTTTTTTAATTTATTGGTTTTTAGAGAGAGAAGGGAGACAGAGAGACAGAGAGAGACAGAGAGAAGCATTGATTTGTTGTTCCACTTATTTATGTATTCATTGGTTGATTCTTGTATGTGCCCAGACTGGGGATTGGACCCGCAATGTTGATGTATGGGGATAACAGCCTAACCAACTGAGCTCTCTGGTCAGAACCTTTTTGTTGTTTTTTATTCACATTTTTTAGTTTCTCATTTGAAAAGGAGGTTTTCAAAGAAAGAAATAAAAAGTTTTCATTTCTTTCCTATAATGCAGAAATGAAAGTTTGAACAACAAAATAAGAATTACAAGAGCCAGCCCTGGCTGGTGTGGCTCAGTGGATTGAGTACAAGCCTGCGAACAAAAGGGTCGCCAGTTGGATTCCTAGTCAGGGCACCTGTCCGGGTTGTGGGCCAGGTCCCCCGTTGGGGGTGTGCAAGAGGCAACCACACATAGATGTTTCTCTCCCTTTCTTTCTCCCTCCGATCCCCTCTTTTAAAAATAAATAAATAAAATCTTCAAAAAAGAAAAAGAATTACAAGAGCTAGATCTACAGAATGATATCATACTTTTGAAACCATTTACTCTTCTCTCCTTTTCAGAGGATTCCACAGATGTTGGTGAGGAGGACAGCTTCCTTGGCCAGACTTCTGTTCACACGTCTACCCCACAGACATTTAGTTACTTCTCTCAGGTATCAAGCAATAGTGATCCATTTGGGAATATTGGACAGTCGCCGTTGACAACTGCAGTCACATCAGCTGGACAGTCAGCATTCTCCAAGCCCCCAGCTCCCCTCCCTTTTACAACTGGATCCCAAGATGCGTTTCCACCTTCTAGTTCAAAGGCTCAATATGGTGCTCCGCCTTCTTCACAGATGGGAACAAATACTTATTTGCCTTCTCAGCCAAGCACTCTCCCGCCTTCAGATTTTGGGAGCCCACCCCAAGGAATGCCCCAACAAGGGTACAACCCCTATCGCCATACTCCCGTGAGCAGCAGAGCCAACCCTTACATCACACCACCACAGCTACAGCAGTGCCAAACGCCAGGCCGCCCCGCCCACCCTCCACCCTCCGGACCCCCTGTCCACACGTACCAGATGCCTCCAGGATCTTTGCCACCGGTACGGGGACGTGTTTTATGTACTAGTTATTCACTTTAATTTTTAATCTTTCAGTGCTTTTTATAATCAATATGATGACAGATTATTTTCGGAGGATGTTCTTTGTAAGCTGTATGCTTTGATTTCTTACCAGGAGAAAAGAGCATTCAAAAGAACATGTAAAAATAGTAGGTATAGATTTTGTATCTATATTTAAAAACTTACTTAAAACAAAAATGTTTTAAAGGTAGCTTATTGAATAGTTTATATTTTAGCTTGTGTTATCTGTATTGAAGCAGTAATTGATTTTAATGAGTTAATCTGTGCCAATATTTCCAGATTTTAGTGCCAGATACCAATAATAAATGGGATCTAAGGACCAGTGAGAGTCAAAGCAATTATTATCTTAAAAGACTGCCAGCTTCTCATTTTTTAATTATGCTATTCAATCAAGATGCTCAATTACAGGGACTAAAATTGATTACTCTAGTAATTTCTTTTATTTACATTTATGGAGTTTGGATCTAGACAAACTAGATCTAGGTCCTTCGGGTGTAGCCTAGGAAGCAGGCCTTCAGCACGAACTGCAGACACACTAGATCTAGTTAAACTCTGTCTCAGGAGAGTAATGGAATAACATTTGCATTGGGTAAATTTTGTGAAATTCCCTTACACTTTTTTCCCAACTGATATCCAGCTGACTTCCAAAGGGAAATCAACTGAATCAAAAAAGGGGAAACAACTGAAAGAAGAACCCAACCCAGAGTGGCAGAGATAGCAGTGGTTTAATAAGAGTGTGACCTAACTTTACTCTTGGAGATAGAGAATGGGTTTCATTTTATTTAATTTAAATCGGAGTGATACCCAGATTCTTGATAATGGGTCTGAAGCATATAGAAAAGTGTTCCTTGGAACAAGCTTGATGGTCTGAACTTTTTGTCCCCTCCAGATGCCTCCTTCAGTGCAGACAGGGTTGTCCTCTCCAACACAGGAGCAGGCACTTGCTAGACCTGTGGGCCCCTCTGTGCAAGTGCCACCGCCTTTTATACTTCAAAACCAATACGAACCTGTTCAGCCTCACTGGTTTTACTGCAAGGAGGTAGAATACAAGCAGTTGTGGATGCCTTTCAGTGTGTTTGACTCCTTGAATCTTGAAGAAGTCTATAACTCAGGTAAGTAAGCACTGGTCATGCATCATTTATCAATGTATCTGATTTTAGGGAGAGGAGAAATGAAGGGTAATTAGCCATGGCTTACTTTTTGTGAATGTCATATTCCTTAATCCTTATAGATCCCACCAGACTCTGTACTTTAAGATGGTGATGTTAATATAAGTCCTGAGTTATCTGAACAAGTTATTTGAAGAAGGGTTTTAATAAAATCTTTTTAAATCAGAGAAATAGAGCAGTTCATATAATCTAGGTGTCAGTTTTCTTTTTGGGTGTCGATTTCCTTATTTCCTTTATTCATTTGTAGCTATAGGGTATTTATAAAGCATTTTCTGTGGAAGTCTTATTTTTTAAGATACTGGGGGAAAAATTATTCATGCTCAGATGAGTTTTGGAAATGCTGTAACTACGTCTTTTGAAACAGTGCCCAGGAGTGTGCTAAGGCTCTGAGAAGTCCCGCAGTATAGAAATATGTTTCTTTGTGTATCCTGGTGATATTTTATCATGGGACCTAATTACCTATTAGTATTCTTTAGAAATACACTTCATTGAGTACTGTTGCTTTGGTTTAAAAAAAAAATCTACCAGTTATTGCAATTATTTTATCATCATGTTTTTAAGAATTTTGCTCTGGCTGTTTTTTCACTTAAGAAGAATCATGCCCTGGCCCACGTGGCTCAGTTGGTTGAGTGTCGTCCCTCAAAATGAAGGGTTGCGGGTTTGACTCCCAGTCAGGGCACGTGCTTGGGTTGGTGGCCTGGTCCCCAGTCAGGCATGTGTGAGAGGCAGCTGATCAATATTTCTCTCACACATGGATGTTACTCTCCTTCTTTTTTCTTACCTTTCCCTCTCTGTAAAATAAATAAATAAAATCTTTAAAAAAATCATAATTTTCATCAGTACAGATTAATCTTAAATATTTTTAAATAAAAATGAGCTAGTTCTTTGTCTTTAAGGCTAAGTTAATCACTGTATTCATTATTTATTGCTTTTAAATATGCCTTGTAAGTCTTGGGTTAAAATGTGGACTTTGTGCTCCAGTGCAGCCGGACCCTGAGAGTGTGGTTCTGGGCACGGATGGAGGGCGCTACGACGTCTACCTCTACGACCGAGTGCGGAAGGCTGTGTACTGGGAAGAGGAGCCGGCCGAAGTGAGGCGCTGTACTTGGTTTTATAAAGGGGACACAGATAGCAGATTTATTCCCTATACAGAGGAATTTAGTGAAAAACTAGAGGTACGTGAGCTTTAATCCTTTATGCTTTTGTTTAAAAAACCTAGGCCCTGTGTACATTGGAGCCTCACAGGGAGCAAACTTTGTTTACAAGAGAACTGGTCTTGATCCTGTGCACAAAGATCTTTGGTGTCAGCAAGGTGCAGGCCGGAGTGAGCCGCAGGTCTGCCTTTGCTGCTCACCAGTGTGTAATCACATGCAACTGTGAACTTCAAAGGTCTGGAAGGGGTTGAATTGCGTCCCCCCCAGAAAAGATATGTTGAAGTTCCAATCTCCAGTAGCTCAGAATGTGACTTTGTTTGCAAATAGCGTAGTTGCACATAGAATTATTTAAGATGAGATTATAGTGGAGTAGGGTGGGCCTCTGATCACGTATGACTGGTATTTTTTTAAGAAGACAATATGTTAAGATAGACATAGGGAGACTGCTGTGTGGAAACAGAAGATTGGGGTGATGCACCAGTAAGCCAACGGACACAAAAGGTTGTCGGCAAACCACCGGGAGCTAGGGAGTGGCGCGGAAGGAGGTCCCTGTGGGTTTCAGCAGCAGCGTGGCCCTGCTGACACCTTGATTTCAGACTTCTGGCCGCCAGAGCTGAGAGAATAAATTTCTGTTGTTTTAGGCCACCCAGTTTGTGGTGCTTTGTTATGGCAGCTCTAGAAAACTAACCGACTATCTAATCTTTGTTTTTGCCTCTATGTAATGTGGATATTATTATTTAGAAGTGATTGATAGTAATTAATTAAATGAGGTAATATATGTAAAGTGATAAGTATGGTAAAAAATTAGTACATGAGAGCTGCTATTACTGTTATTTTTATTACTCTGAAAGTTACAATTTTCTTCCACTTTTTCTCTTAACGTGTTACAGATTTGTAATAATGAATATATGTTGTTTCCATTATTGTAGGCTGAATATAAAAAAGCTGTAACTTCGAATCAGTGGCACCGCAGATTAGAATTTCCAAGTGGAGAGACAATTGTTATGCACAATCCAAAGGTAATGACATTTTTTAAGATACTAAAATTTTAGGCTCATTTAAATAATTATTTTGCTGACTGTGTTTGATAAATGTTTATTTTTATTAATTTCTTCAGTAGGGATATATTTATAACAAGTGCATTGCTTTTAGGTTGATAGTTCACATTGACCATAGAAACAAAAATAAAATTTAAATTTGGCTCATGAAGTTTCTGTTTGTGGCAACATGTTAGCTGAAGCTCAGTGTGCAGCATAGAAGTTACTTGATAAATTTTTGCACCTGATCAGGGATCAGCTGACTTTTTCCATAAAGGGCAAAAGAGTAGATATTTAAGGCTTTTTACGCCATATGGCCTTTGTTGCAGCTCTCAATTCTGCCCTTGTATCCTGGAAGCAGCTATAGTCATTGGGCATGGCTATTTGTAATAAAACTTGATTTGTCAAAATCAGCAGTGGGCCAGTTTGGCCTGCAGGCCCTGGTTTGCCCATCCTGCCCTTGATGATGGTTTGTTTCAACCTTTGAAATGTTAAATATGTTTTTCTTTCTTATTTGTATTGTCTTTAGAAACTTTTTCTTTTTGTTTTCATTTACCATTCTTAATCTCAGATCTATAGGCTCCTCACTTGCAATAAGATTTACCTCCCTGGGCCATAGTTTAGATGAAGTGAGGTAATTTATGCAAAAGCATCTAGCAGAGGGCTTGGCATACTGTTGCTCAGAACACAGAGTGTTTACTTATTACAGGAAAGTAATTCTATAATATTCTAACCACCTCTGTAGTCCTTCTGATATTAAAATAAATAGAAGTAGCCCTGGCCAGGTGGCTTAGTTGGCTGGAGTGTTGTCCCATACCTCAGAAGGTTGTGGGTTTGTGGCTTTGATTCCTGGCTGGGGCGCGTACGGGAGGCAACCTATTGATGTTTCTCTCTCTCATCAAAATCTCTCTCTAAAGTCAATAAAAAAAAAATTCTCAGATGAGGATTAAAACAAACAAATAAGTAAATATAAAAACATTATATGTCAACAAAGTTTAAACAATATAAAAAGATATGAAATGAAAAATAACGGCCTCATCTGCATTCCCCCAGTATCTCCTCTTGAAGGCAGCCACTCTTATCCTTTTGTTTTTTAATTTTTTTAACCTTTTGTTTTGTGCACAAACACAAATTTTGCATAACATTTTGCATGCATTTTTTGAAAGAAATATTTTCATACGACATCAGGTTTAATTTAATACAGTTGGATTTAACAGAATATACATCTTCCTAAAAAGTGGTGAGTAAATCAGTTTGTGGCAATGAAAATGCAATTGTCAATAGACTCTTATTGTATGTTACTTTTCCTTAATTTCTTATGTGTAAATTGGGATGTTTTTATTACATTCCTAAATCTAGGTGTATTACTTCTGATTTAGTTGTATTATTTTCCAACATTAGCATTGGAAATAATGGTATTTCTTTGCTTAGTTTTAATGGTTATTGAACACTAGCAGGACTGTTACAGATTTTTTGCGGGGGGGAATGGTAGTAGTACTTGACGTGTAAATTATCATGCTATGAAAGTAGTTTATTATGTATTGAAACCCATTTTTATCCTGTTGTGGAAATTAATTTGGCAGTGAGATGTCATAATCCTTCTGTTGTATCTTGCAGGTTATCGTTCAGTTCCAGCCTTCATCAGTGCCGGATGAATGGGGGACCACACAAGATGGACAGACAAGGCCCAGGGTTGTAAAGCGTGGGATTGATGATAACCTTGATGAAATTCCTGACGGTGCGTGTAATTTGTTTAAGGCCAATGTCGCTTCTAGACTTCTCTATTTTAGCACAATTTTTCAGAAGGAGGACATGAAGAAACAGTTAATAGGATTACCTGCCATAACATGCAAAAATCAGCTAGGTTGGCATATATCTTTTCAAAAATTTTATTACTTTTTGTCTCTTTTTACATTTAAAATTCTGTGAAGATATACAAATCATGTGATGTGGATTCTAAAATATGTATTATAAAGAAATACTTTACTGGTTGAAACTAGGTTTTTGACTGTGTTTTTGATCTTGTTTTGTCATGCCTCAATTAGCTTTTCTTATTCTAGTGCTCCCATGGCAAATGTTTTCTCTGAAGGCCAAATAGTAAATATTTTAGGCTTTGCAGGCCATATGGGTTCCGTTGCATCTATTCAACTCTGCTGTTGCAGTGTGAATGAGTCTATAGACTATGTAAACAAATGAGCATGTTTCAGTAAAACTTTATTTATATAAACAGGCAGTGAGCAGGGTTTGGACTGTGGGCCATTGTTTGCTAACTCCTGCCCCAGTGTTTGTCCTTTGGTTTCTCCTATTATGGCATTTAAAATATGGATTTTATTTTGATAGTTACATGCTTTATATTTGTTTCATTGTCTTATGAAATTACAAAATGAATGTATTCATATTGTGAATCTGAATGAAATAACCAGAGTAAAATAGTAGATTTAACTTGGAGGTGTTCCTATATATAGTATGTATGAATGTAACCAATCAAATAAAAGGATTTGGGGAAAACGTTTTAAAGTTTTACATTGGCAAATTGCTTCTCTGTACAGGGTTTAGTGCCCTGTGGAGTTCTGAAGAAATCACAAGACTATAGAGCCTCTATAGATACAAACCTGCTGATCTTCAATGTTGAGAACTCCTGGGACCAGAGACGGCCTGCTTCCTCTGTTCCTTGGTCCCGCTTACTGTTATTTGCCAAGACAGACTTTGATTTTGCTCTAATTTGGTAGAGAGTAATGAGGCTTATTAGATTGACAGGGCCATGAATTTCTTTGGGAAGTTTGTTATGACAAAAGGGATATCTGGAATATTGCTATTCAAATAAGAAAACCCAAACAAGTTTCCAGTTTATATGTGTTTGTGTGTGTATTTCTTTTGTAGGGGAAATGCCTCAGGTTGATCACTTGGTGTTCATGGTACATGGCATTGGACCTGTGTGTGACTTGCGCTTTAGAAGCATCATTGAATGCGGTAAGTGTTAGTCATTTTATTTCATGGAATGATTTGAGAACTAATAGAAGCACTCTTAAGTGTTCATTTTTAAAATAGCTTCCAGCTTAGGGACTATAAGAGGAGATTTAGATCACTGGGAATATTAATTTTTACTTGGTTTGTTCTTAAGACATGTATAACTCATAAAAATCTAGACTGTGAAGAATTAGATGCGGTCTTGGAAATAATTTAGCCTTTCTTACAGCCTCTGCTTGACCACTTCCAGCGACTAGGAACACCTGTATGTTGAACTGACTTATAGTGAATTAGTGGTGAGAAGTTGTTTAATGGAAGTATGAATCTGCATGGTTTACAGAAATTTTTGAAGTTTTTAAGCCTGTATAATAGTTCATATTTATTGAATACTTAGTATGTGCCAAATGCCTTGCATATATTGTTTTATGTATTTATTTTTATCCTTTCCCGAGGACATGCATATTGATTTTAGAGAGTGAGAAAGGGAGGGAGAGCGAGCGGGAGAGAAACATCAATTGGTTGCTTCTCTCATGCACCCCAATTGGGCACCAAAACTGCATCCCAGGAATGTGCCCTGACTGGGAATTGAACCCACAACATTTTGGTTTACAGGTCAATACCCAGCCAGTTGAGCCACACCAGCCGGGGCTATGTTGTATCTTTTAACGCTCACAATAAAGTCTTGAGGTGCAGGTGCTATCACTGTTATCCCCATTATTAGGTGAGGAACTGAGGCCCAGAGGGCTGAGTTAACCTCTCCCATGTCATGGTCTGTATATTCTGGAGCAGGTAGTTTGATTCCAGAGCGAGTATCCACAGTGCCATGCTGCCTGTATGTGGTAGTTAAACTAATGTTTTTCAGTCATTTGACATGTCTCTAAAATAATGAAAAGTTTAAAAGAACCTCTTCAACATTAGGTTTATTATTTGTTTTTATTCTTGAAAAGTTTGTTATAAAAATACTGAGGTAGTTGAGATAATTGTTAACTACCTGTCACGCTAGGAAAATTTAATTAATTTTATTTGTTGTTTTTCTTGATTTTTTTTAAGTGGATGATTTTAGGGTGGTTTCTCTCAAGTTGCTACAGACACATTTCAAGAAATCTTTAGAAGATCGGAAAATAAGCAGAGTGGAGTTCCTTCCAGTTCACTGGCATAGTGCGTTGGGTGGGGATGCCACAGGTGTTGACAGGTTTGTGGGTTTTGATAACTTGTTTTTCAGATTATTCAAACTTAGATTAAAAATTTAAGCCATAAATGAAATAGTTTATTATGATGTCAACAAATGTATTTTTTAACAAATATATTTTTTAATTTTAAGTTTATACTTGCTCTGGCATATGATTAAATACTGGTTATGTTTATATGCTACTTTTCTGTGCATACATATATTCTTTTTATAAATATTTAAGAGAATCTAGGAAATTTAAGCTGGTCTTAAAATACTCCTGTTATAATAGACTCCTGGTCAAGGAGGCAGCATAGGCAGATATGGCTCGTCTCTTTGCACAATCACATCAAAATTACAACTAAAATATAGAACAATCATCACTCAGGAATGTCAGAAATTGAGCTGAATGGAAATCTGATAACTATGGAATTAAAGAAACCACATCCATCCAGACTGGTAGGAGGGGCATAGACATGCAATGGGCTTGTCCCTCACCCACATGTGGTGGATAAAAACTCTGGGGGGGCGGGGATATCTCGGGATCAAGGAGTCCCAGCCCCACACCAGGCCCCCCAGCCCAGGGTTGCACTGCCAGGAAGATAAGTCTCCACAACCTCTGGCTGCAAAAACCGGGGATTGAATAGGTGGAGGCTTCTGGAGCCCCAAGCAGTTCCTCTTAACCCACACATGGACTCAACTACTCAGACTCACTCCTCTGAGCTTCAGTGCTAGTGTAGCACTTTGAAAGGCACCAGTGGTGTACAGGGAGAAATTGAAGTGTCTGGCATCAAGGTGAGCAGAGGCCTTTGTCCCTTTGCTAAGCCATCCACCCACAGAGCTTAGACTCCATCAACCTGGCTAACACTGTTTGACCTGCTTTGGAGATCCCCAGAGACTCTGCCCCACCCAATTTATAGGCCCACCCAAGCTGCTTTTCCATAAGAATGACTGGTGTTAGCTCCTAAATCCTATCATACAGGCAAGAGCTGGCTTCAGTGAGCCCCAGCTGCAGCCAGGTTAGATTCATAACTTGGTTTCACCTGGGAATCTCCAAGCCCAGCACAAGTAGCAGCCATCTCAGATTGCTTTACAGCTCAGGCAGGGTGGCCTGGGCAAAACACAGGTTGGGGCTGGCCTTGGCCTGCACCCAGGATGCTCCAGGGCCAGTGCATTCAGTGGACAGCTACAGGCCACATCAGAGCAGCACCACTCTGCCCCTACACAGCTGATCCTCGGTGGAGGGCAGAGACTGGTGGTCAGTAGTCAGCTAGTCCTTGCAGCTGACTGGCCTGGGTAAATCCCTCCCATTGACCTGCCAACAGCAACCAAGGCTCAACTACAAGACGAAGGTGTACTCAGCCCACATCCCAGCTTGGGTAATAGGGGAGGCTGTGCCACTGGACCTCATAGGACACCTACTACTTTAGGTCATACTACCAAGACAGGGAGTCAAAGCAGCTCTACCTAATACATAGAAACAAACACAGGGAGGCTGCCAAAATGAGGAGACAAAGGAACATGGCCCAAGTGAAAGGACAGATCAAAACTCCAGAAAAAGAGCTAAACTAAATGGAGATAAGCAATCTGTCAGATGCAGAGTTCAAAACACTGTTTATAAAGATGGTCAAGGAACTTAGTGAGGACCTTAACAGCATAAAAAATATCCAGTCAGAAAGAAAGGATTCACTAATTGAAATAAAGAACATTATTTACAGGGAAACAACAGTAGAGTAGATGAAGCCCAGAATCAAATCAATGATTTGGAACATAAGGAAGCAAAAAACAATCATGCAGAACAAGAAGAAAATAGAATCCAAAAAATATGAGGATAATATAAACTCCTCTGGGACAACTTAAAGTGGTCCAACATTTGCTTCATAGGTGTGCCAGAAGGATAAGAGAAAAAGCATTAAATTAAAAATCTACCTGAAAAAGTAGTGAAAGAAAACTTCCCTAATTTGGTGAAGGAAATAGACATGCAAGTGCAGGAAGCACAAAGTGTCCCAATTATGATGGATGCAAAGAGGCCCAACCCAACACATCATAATTAAAAGGCCAAAGTTTAAAGATAAAGAGAGAATCTTAAAAGCAACAGGAGGAAAGAAGTTAATTACCAGATGCTTGTCAGATGGGAGGGGGTAGGGGGAGAATGGGTGAAGAGTTAGTGGATTAAGAAGTACAAATAGGTGGTTACAGAATAGCCATGGGGATGTAAAGAGCAGTGTAGGAAATGGAGAAGGCAAAGAACTTATATGCATGACCCATAGACATGAACAGTGGTGGGGGGTTGCCTGAGGAGTAGGGTGCTGGGTGGAGGGGGGCAAAGGGAGAATAATCAGGACAACTGTAATAGCATAATCAACAAAATATTATTTAAAAAATACTGATACATAGTGATTTAGCAAGGGGGCTGTCCGATACATTATAGGGTATCTAGCAGCATCCCTGATCTCTTCCCACTAGATAATAGTAGCACCTTCCCACAGTGTGACAACCAAAAATGTCTATAGTCATTGCGACGTGTACCTCGGAGGTAAAACCACTTCTGGTTGAGAACCACTAATCTAGATTATTGTTTCTCAGTGGAGGCTCTTTTGGCAGGACAATTCTTTGCCGTGTCAGATTGTTGCATGTGTACAGTATGCCATTTAGTCTCTCTAGTGTAAATGCCACTAAATGTCCATAGCACTTACCAGGCACTGTGACAACTAAAAATGCCCCACTCAACTTGAAGTGCTTCTAATTGAGAACCACAGATTTAGGTAGCTTTTTTTTAAGTCTAGGCAAATATTTATGCTAGGACACTGGACTAATAACATCTGATTTTTGGTAAATATCCAAAAATGTCCACAGTTTAATAAAACTGCTCCTGCAAACAGTGTTCTATTCATACTGGGCCCTGTTATGAGGGTGTTTTCTTTTTCTGTGGATGTTCTTGAACTTTGCTATGGCCATTCTCTAATCAGGAAAGATTTTCATTCCCTTAAGCTCTTCTTCCTACTACTTTCTCTGTGGTCCTTTCCACTCACAGTTTTTGTCATTCTGATTTCCAGTAAATTGGAAGACAAATGAAGCTGTAGCTTTTCTTTAACAATAAAAATCTTTTTATAAGCCATGTTTTATATGATAACTCTTCAGAGAATCCCCAAATTCATAGTACAGTTAAAGGCACAAATAGCAACTTTTTTGCTATATCTTGATTTATTTATAACAACTCTGTCTACAAAATCAGCTCATAATTTATGGGATTTTTTTTATTCAAGTGTATTTTCAAGATTCAAAGTCTGAACTATAAAAAATGCCTAGGTTTAAGGTAGCTACTGACAATATACTTTTCTTTCTTTCTGAACAGGAATATTAAGAAAATCACTTTGCCAAGTATTGGTCGGTTTCGTCACTTTACCAATGAAACCTTGCTGGATATTCTATTTTACAACAGCCCCACCTACTGTCAGAAGATTGTGGAAAAAGTGGGAATGGAGATGAACCGCCTGCATGCACTCTTTATGAGTCGGAACCCAGACTTCAAAGGCGGGATCTCTGTTGCTGGTCACAGTTTAGGTAAAACTGTCAAATATCCATATTTAAAATATTTCTGGAGTCATCACCGTTTTCAGTGTGGATGACATCGTTAATGCAAGATTCAGAATAATAGATTTCAAGTTTAATAAAGGGTAGAAGTGAATGCTTTTAGTTCAGGTTCTGCCTTTGCTATTCACCTTTCATGTTACCTACTAATGTTTTATATTTTAATTGATTCTGCTGTTTGGTAAAACAAGAATACTCATTACTGATAATCTTGATTAACACCTAACTTTTTTATGACTTCTGCCTAGGGACTTTGAGAAAAAGTAGGAGAATGTATTTAGTGCTATAAAGAGCACCTAGAACATGATAAAGCAAAATGTTCTGTTTTTCAGGTTCTTTAATATTGTTTGACATCCTGTGTAATCAGAAAGATTCGGCTTTGTCAGAGTCTCCAAGGCCTTTTGCTGTTGCTAATGGAGCTGTCAAGCCGCCGCGTTTTCAGGAGAAGCAGGTATAGCTCAGTTAACATTTCGATTGGAGCTGGAGCTGAACAGTCTCCCAAAATCCGAACTGTTTCTATAGGTCAGAGTACACTGAGGTTTACAAATGTGATGGAACCACATAGCTTGTTGTTACTGTAAGAAATGGGAGCATGAGTGGTTTATTAAATTTCTATGCATTTTCAGAATATATAACACTTTGGATGACATACTACCAAAAATTATGATTTGTTTATAGAGCAGAATGATTTTAGAGATTCTATAGATCGGGAGACATTTCCTGGGAGATGTTCTGAGCTTCGTAATGTTTCCCCAACTTTTTTTTTTAAAGATGCCTGAGGAGCCAAAGCTGACCTTGGATGAGTCTTGTGACCTTGATGTTGAAAATGAAGAAGTCTTAACTTTGCAAGAAACTCTGGCAGCACTTAGCCTCTCTGAATACGTTAGCACTTTTGAAAAGGAAAAGATTGATATGGAATCTCTGGTACTGATGATAGTTTGATTCATTTTTATGTAAAATTGTTTTTCCTGTGCATAAATTAAAAATTAAGGATGATTTAAACACTCTTATATTCTTACATCATAATATATTCCAGATAAGGCAGAGGCTTAAATGTTTAAAAAGTTGAAAAACACAGGAGAACTTAAAAAAAAAAAAAACCTGAGGAGACTTTTCTAAGTGTGACCCAAAACCCAGAAGCCATAAAAGGAAAAACACTGCATAGCAGGAGATGCTGTAAACAACATCTAAAGGCTGATGGTAGATTAAGAATATTTAGAACACATGTAGGATACAAATGGCTTATCTCCTTACTATTCAAAGCTTTTACTACTTAGTTACACAAAGATACCAACACAGTAAGAAAATAGGCAAAGAATAAGAGCAGATGATATACAGAAAAGAAAATAACGTGGCTTTGTGTACGAAATCTCATACCTATGAGAAATGCAAATTAAAAGAAAAATGAGATTTTTTTTTTTAATCTATCAGTTTGGCAAAAATAGTTTGATGATAACAGTATGGGAGAGCTCTGGTGGTGTGGCTCAATGGATTGGGTGCCGGCCTGCAAACCAAAAGGTCACCAGTTCTATTCCCAGTCAGGGCACAAGTCTGGGTTGTGGGCTGGGTCCCCAGGTGGGGGCGCACCAGAAGCAACCACACTGATGTCTTTCTCCATCTCTTCCCCCTCTCTAAAAATAAAATCTTTAAAAGAAAATACAGCATGGGAGAAAAAGTAAGTTTATAGTTGTATATGAAACATAGAGTTTATTTTTGTATTAATTATTAGTTATTGGATTATAGTCCATATGAACAACCAGAAACCCACTTTTGCACCATTCTGTATACTATGTGGCCAGAATGAGGGGAAGTAGGCAGTGTTACATATTGTTGGTAAGAGTGTAAATCTTTCTGGAGGGCAGTTTAGCAAAGTCTTTTAAAATATCAAAAGTACCCTTTGCCCCCAGCATATTCACTGCCAGGAATATTTCCTGTAGAGAATTATTTACTCAAGAATATGCATGAAGATACTGCACTGTTCATACTAGCAAAGCCTTCATGACGCCTTTTGTGTCCACTACTAGGGCACTAGTGAGGTTATTGTGCATCCACGTAATGGCTCACCTACCCTGTAGCTGTTGAATGAATGAGGCAGTGTCTGAGATACCAGGGAGAAATAACCTCATAGGCACATCATATGAAAAGACCAAAAGTTCAGTCCTGTTTGTATAGCAGGACACACTCACACAGAAAGGCACAGAGGTGCTGTGTACGTGTCAGATGTCTCATGAAGGAGAGCAACTTGCCGTCAGCTGCTGGTGAGAGAACCTGGTTGGGTGGTTGGGGCAGGATTGGAAGGGAGAGACGTCAAAGTGTCAGCTTGATTAGCTTTTGAATTTTGTACGACATGCATGTATTTTCTGTTAAAAAATTAATACAATGATTTGGATGTGGAGGACTAAGATTTTACAGCCTACATTAATCCATGATTTAAAAACAAAAAAATTAACTTCTAAAAAAAGTGATTAGATCTTAGATTGCTTTAGATGTGTAGTTCCTTTTTATAATCTTTTTTCAGTTTCAATTCTGTCAGTAGACTAATTAACATGTTTGTTTTCTCTTAAAGCTTATGTGTACAATCGATGACCTGAAGGAAATGGAAATACCCCTGGGACCCAGAAAGAAGATTGCTAACTTTGTAAAACATAAAGCAGTCAAACTGGTAAAGTTCCTCTCTGGCCCCCACTCATCTGTGACTATTGTGTTTGTATTTGGAAAGATTTCGTTAACACCATCATGGCCAGGCTGGCTGAAGTGCCCCGGCCCCAGGACATAGTTACGGAGCTGATGGAAGCTCCGACCTGGGAGTCAGTCAGAACTGGATTTACATTCCAGTTAGGGAACCTGACCACCCAGTTTCCCTGGGACTGAGAATTCCCTGGACAGTGGACTTTTTATTTGTAAAGTCGGAATTTCCTAGTGCAAAAACTGGATAAATCCTGGACAAATAAATGAGTTGGTTACCTTGATTCCCAGTTCAACCACTTATTAACAGCATATTCACAAACAATTTGCTTACCTTTTCTGATCCTTGCTTTCCTTCATTCCTGAAATGGGAATCATAATACCTTACTTACAGGGTTGGAATGAGGATGAAGTAATGTATATGAAGATCAACACCCAATAAATATTAGCTCATTTACTCTCCTCCCAGTTCTTCTCACCTTCCAAAGATAGGAACATACACACAGATCTCATTAATGGTAACCAAAAAGCAAAAAAATTCTTAAAAATACAAAACAAAGCAACAATAGCAACAGTTAAAAAGCATTTAAAACAGGGGAAAAACTCACTTGTTTAGTTTTCATTTATTAAGTTGATTTTACAGAGATTTTTCTAAATACTTAATTCGAAAAATTAGATGGCACCTAGGGTGGTTTTTTTTATTGTTATTAACATGATCTCTGTTGATCCATTTTTGAACTTCTGTGATTCTTTTATTTGTGTTACTTCCTTGAAACTTAACATATGCCACCTTACCTAATGTCATTTTGGTCATAGGACTGATTTGTTGTGACTTAAGCGATTGAGTTGGTCAACACTTTTTTTAAATATATCTTTTGGGTCAGGCACAGTGCTCAATTCTTGGGATGTGGAGATGAACTGAGGATGTTGTGTCTAGTTAGAGGGAGAGATTGACCACAAATGATGACACATAGAGAGCTGTCCATGCTGTCAGAGCCAGGTGAGCGTGGCAGGTCTGGCTGGGAGAGAAGGGACTGGGGTCGGTATCAGGAGACTTCCCCAGGACGTTGGTATGTGAGCTTGAGGGAGGGGTAGGATCAGGGACTTGGTCTTGTAGGTGTGGGCCTGCAGCTGAAACTGAAGGCAGGCTGAGAGTGGGGCGGGCAGGGAGTTCTGAAGGCCCAAATGGCAGGTGTGGAAGTTTGGATTTTTCTCTTGTAAGGGTGTGGTTCTCAAATATGTTTTTATGGCCATGAAAATCATGACTTCTTGAAACAAACATCATGAAATGCTGACCTGCTTATAATTCTATCACTAATTACAGTTTAACACCAAATCACCTGTTTAGTCTAAATCTTAATGTTCACTTTAGAATTTTTAAAATTTAAAAATAACATACTATAAATTCATTATAAAATTTTAGCCACAAGCAAATATTTCTATATTAAATGCATTTTTAAACATACTGACTCCTTTCTGGTTTTTCCATTAACATTTGTCTCCATGTGCACAGCAACAAAACACAAGCGTGTAAAAACAAAAACAAGAAGCCAGAAGTTGTTTTCGGGCCCTACAGCATATCCTTGACTTTATTCTGTAATAGAAGGAAAAAACAGTAGAAAAGCATTTTAGACTTCTTGGAAAATTTGTGGAAGGAGTCTGGTTTATACACTATAGTTGCTTGGATGTATGATTTACGGCATTGTAAGAATATTTTGAAAAGGGTCAAAATCTATAAAGTGATCTTTTTTTTCAAAGTCAGAAGTAATTGCCTGTGGGTGAACCATGACGTCTTCCCAGCCATGTTGCTCTTCATGAAAGATGAAGATCACTCTTCATCTTTCATAGATAACAAGGTGCTGCCAGATGAATAATTAGATAATATAGTGTGTCCTGTTGATTTAGTGTAACTGAAGTAATGGGACCAAAATTAGCCAATTATTTTATAATATGGACATCAAGTATTTATAGTCTGAGTCTTTTTGTCCCTTTGTAATCTATCTTAGTGATTTTCATTTGGAAAGGAATAGTTTTTAATGTTGGGAATATTGATAGTCAAGTATGTGTATGTTTTTATAATTATTGCATGAGTCTAGGGGAAACAAAACAGTTTACAACAGGACAATTTATGATCTATTTAGACAGCTCTCTTAAGCAGTTGAGAGAGTAAGTTCTGTGAATGAAACGGGATACGCTTCTGAGGGAGAAAGCAAATTTAAACTGGAGAACCCCGGAAACGCCCTTCATTTTGGGTTTTTGGGTTAATCCTGTGCTACCTTCCAAGGGCGGAGATAAGCCTTCCGAAACATGAAGGGTGGAATCAGTTCCAAGGTGGCTGGCAGAGTTTCCTTTTTCCTGTATTGCCTGTTGAATTAACCAGTTGGACTCTTCCTGATTTCCTAGTTCTGTATTTTGCCGTGTACAGTGTGCACTGTTTTTGCCCAAATTTTCGAGAGAAAGATATGCATTATACAGTGGTATAGTAATGGGCATAATAATCCCATACATCATGTGCACAAAAACTTGGGTGCGCATTAAGTGTGGGAGCACATACTCATTATACACGCCAAAACATGGTATTTGGGGTTCTGTGACAGATAAGACTGATTTGGCAAGCTGTTTTGTTTAGGCACTGTCAATAACAGTTTAAACAGAGACTTACGCAGTCATTCACAGCCTGTGGATTGAGGGCCACTGGAACATGTGCTTGTGGGGAGGGGACAGGTCTACCCTGGCATTGCTGCTGCTGTATCTGTGTGATGACAAATCAGTGTGAATGGGTTTCATCTCCTTTTTAGATACACCTTTTCCATAATGCTCCCGAAGCTTTTGTTCACTTACTGAAATGTGGAGATAAATTGATCTTAAGTATTTGTGGCAATAAGTTTTGACAATTTTCGCACCTTTGTAATCACAACGTAAAACAAGAAATGGAATATTTCTGTCACGCATGCTGCTTTCTAGTACGCTTCTTCCACATACAACTACTGTTCTGATTTCTATCACTATTGAAAGTTTGCCTGTTCTATGTAAATAGAATGAACACTGTGTATGTACTCTTTTGTATCTGGCTTCTTTTACTCAAACTTTTTGTGTGTGTGTGATTCACCAAATGGTTGGATCATTGCTATTCATCACTTTTATGTTCTGAGTAGTTATTCTATTGTGACTATAGAGCAGTGCGCTTCTTCATTCCTCCCCAAATGCTTTTGAGGAAAACTTGTAGTGGTTCCATGCAGACATAATGTGGAGTGAAGAAATTTCTCCTAAGTTAGGCATCTTTATAGAAGTATGTATTTTAAAATTATATAATACTTCTAAACTTTCTAAAGTTTATATCTTGAAGAAATTGGCATTTTTACACTTTCATTAAAACTTTATGTGGGAAAATATTACAGTATAATGATAAATCAATATTTAGATTGAATTGTAGCTATTTTGCTGTATTTTTCATGCTTCATAATCTTTTTTCTTAAGAATTTTAAAGTAAATTATAGACATAATGGCATTTCTTTCATAAATATTTAGTATGTGTCTCTAAGAGGGACATTTCCTTAATGCTACTACATCACTGTTGTGCCTAAGGAATTTCTCATTCCTTAATATTGAGACAGCATGTTTTGTGGTGATAACTCATAAATGGACTTTTTTCCTCAAGGTTATGTTATGAAATTTTGGTATGTCACAGGAACAGAAAAAAGCAGCCTCAGAAAAGAAGGCAGTGATGGCAGCTTCGACAAAAGAACAAGAAGAAAGTGCTCAGAAACCTAAAGAAACAGCTTCTCTCCCCTCTGAGTCTACTGATTCCAAAAGGAAACTTCCAGTTGGTACTTATGTTTCTTCTGTTCATGTTGATTATGAGTCTTTTGAAGTCGGCACTGGACAGGTAAGTTTACCTGTGACTAGAGCTGCATAGTTTATGTTGGAATCACATATCTTTATTATGATCACATATTTTTAAATTCCTTAAATATTTATTCAACATTTATGGGAGGGCTAGAGAAACCTGATCTTAATAAAACTTGTACACTTCTTTTATAATGTTCAAAATAAGGGATTGAATGTGTACTGAATACATAATCTAACTTTTGAAATTGTCTTTATTTCAGTTTTTCATCACTCAGTTTTACAGCAGCATTCTCTCATAGTCACTGGCAGCAGAAGGGGCAGTGGTGTTTTTAGTACTCACAGTTCTTTCCTTGCGGAATCGATCAAGTAGTTGATCATGCTGCATTTAACAATATACTTTGATATGCTTGTGTCTCAATGGCTTAGAAGTCTGAAAGTTTTTTGGACATTTCTTTAGTATATTTATTATTATAAAAGTCCATTATCGCGAGTTTATGAGTGATGTCAAGAAGGCAGAAGAAAATGGAACTGAATGTTTGCTACAGCTTGTTCAAGCTTTTTTTAAAAAAAATATTTTATTTATTTATTTTTAGAGAGGGGAAGGGAGGAAGAGAGGGAGAGAAACATCAATGTGTGGTTGCCTCTTGTGTGCCCCCTTCCGGGGACCAGGCCTGCAACCTAGGCATGTGCCCTGACTAGGAATTGAACCGGCGACCCTTTGCTCGCAGGCCAGAATTCAATCCACTGAGCCACACCAGCCACGGCAGCTTGTTCAAGCTTTTAAGCCCAATTTATTTATAAAGATTGCCTTTTAAAAAATGCCTCTCATTTTTAAAAACATGAGCAAATTTGAACAGACTCTAGCAAATAAAGACAGATAATTCCTCACCTCACTGTGAAGGATCAGGGTGTAGGAGACTTGTAGAACCAGGGGCTCCATGCCAACAGGATCCTCACTGTGTGCCTTGCTCTGGAACTTGGCTTTCTTCAGGAAACTGGAATCATGGGTGTCCGTGGCTTTGTGCTCATTTCCTTACCGCTTTATGGTCACAAGGATAAGGAATCTACCCTGCTAGTAGGTCCTGTTAGGAAGTTTCAAGAAGGTATTTTACTTGATCTAGTTTAAGTCATGAGTCCATTTGGGACCAATTCTTGTTGCCTCGGGAATGGGGCACAGGTTGATTGACCCAGCTCAGGTCACCTGCCACCTCCATGGTGGGTGGGCTGGGGTGGGCCATGGGATCTGTTACCCAAAAGGTCCTTGGGCATTCCAAATCATAGCAGCATTGTGCATCATTCGTTTCCAGGGAGCCAAGAAAGAAACACCGATTAAGCAAATGAAGATTAACAAATAATCTCAAAATGTCCTTAACCAGAACTAACCACCATTAGGGGTTTGAAGAAGGCCTTCTAGACTTTTCTTTGAGCTTCTACTTACTTATATATTTTAACAAAAATGGGAAAATACTACATGTAATGTTTAACTAAAACATACTGCTGTTTCCAAGCAGTATACAGTTGACCCTTGAACAAAAGGGGGTTGGGGCGCTGGCCTTGCATGTGGTCACAAGGCTGCGAATGATCTTTGACTCTCCCAGAACTTCATTGCTGATAGCCTTCTATGGACTGGAAGCTGTTCTGATAACATAAAATAGTCGGTTAACATGTATTTTATATGTTACATGTATTATGTACTGTGTTTTTAAAGTAAGCTAGAGAAAAGAAAATGTTACTAAGAAAATCATAAGAAAACATACATTTACAGTATTTATTGAAAAAATCTGTATATAAGTGGACCCATGCAGTTCAGACTCATGTTGTTCAAGGGGCAACTGTATTATGAATATATTTTGTTTCTGTATTTTTCTACAACTTCTTTTTTTAAAAGTATTTTATTAATTTATTTTTAGAGAGAAGGGAAGGAAGGGAAAAAGAGAGGGAGAAAAACATTGATCAGTTGCCTCTCACACACACCCAGCTGGGGACCTGGCCTGCAACCCAGGCATATGCGCTGACTGGGAATCAAACTGGCAAACCCTCGGTTTGCAGGACAGTGCCCAACTCACTGAACCCTACCAGTCGGGGCTACAACTTAATTTTTAATGACTGCTGTGTTTCACTGTTTTGAAAGATAATGATTTATTTTGACATTTACTTATTGGCTATATTAATGTCATAGGGCTGCCATAGCAAAGTACTACAAATTAAGTGGCTTAAAACAACAGAAATTTATACTCACAGTTCTGGAGGCTGGAGGTCCAAGATCGAGGTGTCAGCAGGGTCATGTAGAGGAGTCCTTCCTTGCCCCTTTCTTGCTTCTGGTGGTTTGCCTCATGTTCCTTGGCTTACAGATGCAATCCTCCATTTTCACGTGGCGTTTTCCTGTGTCTTCTCATTATCTTGCCTTTGTGCGTTTCTGTCTCTGCCCAAGTTTTTCCTTTTTATAATAATACCAATTCCATTGGGTCAGGGCCCACCCTAAAGACTTTATTTTAACTTGACTACTACTATTTCCAAATAAGGTCAGAGGTACTGATCTGTATCTTTTTGGGGAGGACAGATAACATTGGACATACAAGATATTTCAATTTTCTAGTCTTCTAAGTGATCCAGTGAGGAACAGTTTTAAACTAGTTTTCCTGTGCACATTCTTTATTCTTTCTTTCAGTTAAATAAGTAGAAGAAGGTTAGCTGGGCCAAAGGATGTACACGTGAAAATGTTGGTAGTTGTTGCCACTTGCCAGTTGAAAGGCTGTGGCAGCTGGCACTCCTACTGGCAGTTTGTCAGATTGCTTTTCTCCCTGGCTCCCTCACTAGTACAGACAGCCCCCAACTTGTGGAGGTTCAACTTTGTCATGGTTCAGAAGTGATATGTGTGCAATAGAAACCATACTTGGAGTTTAGGACTTTGGTCTTTTCCTGGCCTAGTGGTCTGTGGAAGGACACGCCCTTGTGGTGCGGGGCAGTGGCAGTGAGCACAGCTCCCAGGCAGCCACGCGATCACAGGGCAGACAGCCAGTGCGTTCTGGATATTGTGTTTTGTGTTTTCACATGAATTACATGAGATATTCAACACTTTACTATAAAATAGACTTTGTGTTAGATGATCTTGCTCAACTGTAGGCTAATGTAAGTGTTCTGAGCATGTTTAAGGTAGGCTACGCTAAGCTATGATGTTCTCTATTAAATGCATTTTTCACTTAAGATATTTTCAACTTACGATCATTGGAATGATCATCTTTTATTGTTCTTTGGTTTTTTCTAGGTTTCTGTTGTTTATAGCCCATTAGACTTTGAACCAGAGATTTTCTTTGCATTGGGATCTCCAGTTGGTATGTTTCTTACTATTCGAGGAGTGGATCGAATAGATGAGAACTACAGGCTTCCCACCTGTAAAGGATTCTTCAATATTTACCATCCGGTGAGTGCATTGAATTAGCTTCCTGGTTTGTTTTTTTTTTTAAGATTTTTAAAGTTCATTTTATTTATAGAGAGAGGGGAAGGGAAGGAGAAAGAGAGGGAGAGAAACATCAATGTGTGCTTGGTTCTTATGTGCCCCCAACTAGGGTCTAGCCTACAACCTAGGCATGTGTCCTGGCTCGGAATTGAACCAGGGACCCTTTGGTTCACAGGCCAGTGCTCAGTCCACTGAGCCACACCAGCCAAGGCAGCTTCCTGTTTTGAAGAAGATGAAGAACCTGTGATATTTATCCTAATATAGTCTCAGATTCTTATCTCTTAGGAATTAATACTGATCTGGATTTTGTACAACTTACTTCTGTGTCCTAATAGATACAGTATGATATGTTCCAATAAATGTTTCCACCAAAAAGAGTTTGTTCAAGGAAATAATTCTATTGCTTTGTTTGCAAAGTAATTTTACCCACAAACTTGAAAGTCTTCTTATAATTACCAATATTTGAATAGGTGTGAATAAAAAAATCAAAATATCTGGTTTGCCAGTTTTTTGTTTTTTTCACCCAACTGAGGTATGTGACTTAATATAAACTAGTTTTTCATAAATTTTAATTCTTCTATTTACAGCTTGATCCAGTGGCATACAGACTAGAACCTATGATTGTTCCAGATTTGGACCTAAAAGCCGTTCTCATTCCACATCACAAAGGCAGAAAAAGGCTTCATTTAGGTAAAAAGCAAATATTATAAAACTTGTTTCCTTCTCCTTGTTTTTTAATCTGCCATTTGTAATAAATCAAAAAAATGTTAACAATTCCTTTCTTACACAGTTAATGTTAAGTGCCTACTATGTTTAGAACTTGTTTACTAACTATTTGGGAGTGCTGTAAAGCTAGTTATGAATGAGTTAATTCTCCTTGGTGACTTTACTCTTGATAACATTGTAATTGCTGAGATATTTTGGACTGGGGGGAAGATGGTAATAAAGTGATGTGGTGCATATGATGTCCGTCCAGAAAGTACCCATCCATGTAATATAAAAATAGAGACATTTATTGAAGAAGATACAAGAAACATGATACTTAGGACAATGACACCTGAATCCCCTTCAAAGTAGGCACCTTGAAACATCACACAGTTCTCCCAGTCACCATCAGCTGCCCTGTCATATTTTCCTGAATCTCATTGATGGTCTGAAATTTCTTCCCTTTAAAAAGTGATTTTAGTTTTGGGAAAAGCCAGAAGTTGCAGGGCGCCAAATCTGGGCTAAGAGGGGGCTGAGTCACCTGGGTGACTTCATGTTTCACCAAAAACCTCTGCACGAGAAGTGCTGCATGAGCAGGTGTGTTACCGTGATGAAGCTGCCAGGCACCATTTGTCCCTACCTACAGCTTTCTGAATCATCTGAATAGTTTCTGTGGAGGAATGTTCAAGCTTAACGCAAAATTTGATGCAGGTTCGTTATTCTACTCGCTCAGTCATTTTGAATGTGATGGCCACACAGCGCACTTGCTCACTCATCGGTGTCTCCCGCTCTCACTGACTAGTACAGTGAAGTCATTATTCACACATGTGCATTCCAGTCCACTCCTTGGCTGCCAGGTTACGTTGATGTCGTGCAAACCATTCTCATTGTATTAACAATGGTTGAATTTTTTCTGGACAGACCCTGTAGATTTTGGTTAAAATTTTGGGCATTGGAAAGCAGAGTAACATTTGAACTGACCAAACCATCAAGAAATAAGTTCGATGGTCTTCAAGTCAAGTGGGCTTTTATTTCCTTGCTAACTAGACACTTTTCCTTTAAAAAAAAAACTCATTAAATATGTGGATCAATAATAATCCTAAGTGGGGTTTAAGTTTTTCTTATGTCTATTTATGGTGTATATTATTTATCCACAGATTTAAAAGAAGGAAAAGTGATCATGCCCTCTTATTTAAGTCTTTTTTACTTTTGTTTTGCTTTTATCATATTTTTAAAAAGTATTTTAACTCTTTTGGAGTTAAAATGAGAAATTTGATACTCAAAGAACTTGATTTCAAATAGGAATTATTAGACAAAAGTAGAAAAGGTAAAGGAGTAGGAGTTTATTCGTTTTTAAATTAGCAATTTAAATTGTACTTTTCGCATTTTCAAAATCATTTCACTGTTAGAGATTAGAAAAAGTCATTTTTTAAATTTTGCATGTCTACTTTTTAACCTAGAGTAAGAAAAAATCACGTTTGTGTTTAATTACATCTTTATGGTATTGAAGTCTTTTTTCTTTTTTTGGAGGGAGCAAATTTACAGGTTTTGGTTGGATCAAGTTTAGTCATTACAGAAATGATAGGGATAAGATTCCTCAAAACATTTTAACATAGTGAAGATTTTTGGTTGAGATTCTCCATGTACATGACATTTAAGAGAAGACTAAATGGTTCCACCTGCTTGAGAATAATGTTAACTTGTGTTTTAATTTTGGTGCAGAATTTTACCCACAGACTAGTAACTTGATGTGTTGTCTTGATCTCTTTAGAGTTGAAAGAAAGTCTCTCTCGCATGGGATCTGATTTGAAGCAGGGTTTTATTAGCTCTCTGAAAAGTGCTTGGCAGACATTAAATGAGTTTGCTCGTGCTCATACCTCTTCAACTCAGTTACAAGAAGAATTGGAGAAGGTAGCCCATCAAATCAAAGAAGAAGAAGAAAAGCAAGTTGTTGAAGGTAAATTTGATATTTGAGGCCTTCTCCAGTTGTTCCAAATGTTATTTGTGATACATAAATAATTTAATGGTGCTTTTCCTCTAGTCTTTTTTGTTAAAATGTGAAGACCCTTCTTACGATAAACTATACTTCAAAATGTGTCCTTTTTTACTAGGTTTCTGTCTAGTAGTTGAACTTTTTTACTCTGCAATGTTAAAACGGTATTGAGATTCCTAAGGCCAGAGTGTTATATCAGAGTTGAGAACTAAGTTTATAGTCAAGCAGTTGAAAGACCCACGCTGAGGAATTATCTTTTCTGATGCTGTTGTTTAACTGTGTTGTTATGGACTTTACTGCAATGTCAGGTCATTGTGCCTTGATGTTTTCGATTTTTTTCAGATTCTAATTCTATTTCTTTTCTCTCTGCAATGCCCTCTCACCCCTTTTCTTCAAAACCTCTGCCAGCTCCTTGGCTCTTTCTCCTCTCTCTGGGGTAACCAGCCCCTCTTCCCCTGGCTCTTTGGAGGACTGGGAAGTGAGCCTGCTGGCTCCCCAGGTTGCTACGTGTGTCAAGCAATATTCTCATTGAGCCCAGTAAGTCAGCTAAAATCAAGGGAAAATGATTAAGTGATTGACTTTGATATTGAAATGGTTTGAATTCTAGCAGAAAAGATTGTTGAAAGTCCAGATTTTTCCAAGGATGAGGACTACTTAGGAAAGGTTGGAATGCTAAATGGAGGCCGCCGCATTGACTACGTTCTTCAGGAAAAGCCAATAGAGAGTTTTAATGAATATCTTTTCGCTCTTCAGAGTCATTTATGCTATTGGTAAGTATTTTCATCTCTGATACCATTCATGTGGCCTTTAGGTGCTTGTGCGGGAAGCAGTTTTAGTTTTAGTGAGACTCTCTTGCTGATTTATCACTTGTTATGGAGTATTAATTTGAACACCCATATGTTCAAAATCAGCATTTTCCTGATTTAGTTTGGTTACTCACAAGGTGGCAGGACGTCATCTGCCTTTGACCAAAAGCCCTTTGTTACTTGCACACTGTTTTTGCAGGGATGCCTTTCGCAGATCGGAAGTGACAGGGGAGGGCCTTAGAAAAGCCATCCTTGCATATATCCCTGCTCACCAAGGGGAGCTGCAACGTGGTGGTTTTGGAGCTGAGTGGTATCCATCCAATTTTTAAGGACAACTTTGTGATTACACTATTTCAATTTCACTTGCTCTTCTTAAGTGGAGTTGAATAGAACAAAACCTGCATTTTCCATCTTTAGACATAGAGATTAATGTCCACTAAATGTCTCTTAAGTAAATGTGCTTTTTTTTTCTTTTTTGATAGGGAATCTGAAGATACTGCCCTGTTATTACTTAAAGAAATCTATCGAACAATGAACATTAGTCCAGAACAGCCCCAGCATTGACTGGACTTCAGTTTCACTGTGTGAGTATATCTTTATTGTGTGTATAAATTCTGAATGCTTCATTCTGAGGTCCTTTTTATGGGGTTGACCATAATTTCTTCTTTTTTCTGTTTCCTCTGAGTGCTTTTTTATTTAAAAATTTAGATAGTAAAGGAAAGGAATTAGTGAACAATTTATACTTCTGATATGTTATAATCTTTTAATTCTGCATAGAATTTGAGTTCTTTTAATTTCAGTTTCTTTTAAAAATAAATTCTTAGGAACATCAGCTAGGAATTTTTGGTTGTAGATAACAGAACCTAAGTAGAACAAATAGAGGTTTAGTTTTCTTGCTTAAGAGGGAGGGTTCATTTGTCGAATGATGCCAACGGGTAAGAGGTAAAATGAGCTGCGGAGAGTGACTGGGGTTGCTTCTGGCTAAGGCCTTGCTGACTTAATGACACTTGAGTTGAAATTTGAATAATGGGAAGGAAGCTGGAGATCTGAAGAGAAGGGGAAGAGCAATCGAAGCAGAAGAACAGCTATGAAGGTCACAAGATGAGAACAGACGGACAGTGTGAGGGGCAGAAAGCCGGCCAGTATGGCCAGAGGACAGTAAGTGAAGGGGAGGATCGAGGAAGAGGGGCAGAAGTAGTGGGCCTGGTTATGAGGGAACTGGTAAGGCAGTTGCATTTTACTCTTAAGTGTAATGGAAGCGTTCGGGGTTTTTAAGAAGGGACATGATTTGGTTTATACTTCAGAAAGATTGCTCTGGGTGTTGGTTGGAGGGTAGACTATAGAGCAAGGACGGAGGAAGGCCAACTCGGACTAGGGGTATAGTGGCAGGGATGGTCAACAAGGATTGAATTCAGGTCTCTTGGAGGTAGAGTTGTTTAGGACTTACTGATGAATTCATTGTGGAATGTGACTCTTGGGATTCTGATGTGAGCAACTGGTTGGAAGGTGGTACCTTTTCCAGGGAGGGCTTGTGGAGGGTTTGGGGGGTGCTGCTGGGGACGAGGAATCAGGAGTTCTGCTTTGTTCAGCCAGTAGCTGGCCTGAAGCACAGAAGAAAGCTCAGAGCTAAAAATAACACCTTTAGAATCCCCAGCTTATACTTGCCCTTGGAAGGCACAGACTGGGTGAGACCACCTAGAAGGAGTGTGTCGGCGGCGAAGAGAAAGGGGTCTGCTGAGAAGGAGGAGCCAGTGACGTGGAAGACAGCCCAGGGGTTGCGATCTCAGGGCAGCGGAGGGAAGGTTGCCCCCAGGAGAGCGTGGGCGACCATGTCAGATGCTGCTGAGGGGTCCAGTGAGGGGGGGCCAAGAATTTGCTGTTGTCTTGAGGAGGGCTTGGACGCACATCACCAGTGACCTTGAGCAGAGGGAAAGTGGACTGAGGAGAGGTCAAGGACTGGGTTGGGGGGTGGGGGGAAGAGTTGTGCTGGGAAGGGTAACAGAAATAAGACGGGGACGTTGTATGATACTAGGGTCTGTTTGTTTACTAATGGCAGTGATTCATTATTGAGGGGGGAGACTGATAATACCAGAGCAAAAGGGGACAGTTCTCAGAGAAAATACTTGAAGAGGCAACAGGGCATGGGCCCAGGGCAGGCCGCAGGGTTGAGCCTTGGGAAGGGAGCAGGGGTGCATCTATCTTTACGTGGCACCGGAGGAGGAGGCCGGCTGAGGGCGTGGAGAGGGCTGCGGGGTGAAATGGGTGGTGGGAAGAGGGGCTCCTCTGGTTACTTCGGCCTCCTCTCGGGTGTTTGGGAAGGGAAGGCCACCAGTCCAGGGCCTGAGGGAGACACAAGGAGGGAGGAGCAGAGAGAGGCTCATCTCAGCATGCGGGAAGGACTCTCCCAGCCAAGCGTGGTGGGGTTGTATTGCAGGCTTGAATGAATGCTTATTGGATATTTTGGTCAAAAATTTGAAGTGAGTACAGCGAACATGATTGCTTGGCTTTTTTCTGGCCATGTGCCACTACTTGGGTGACACTGAGAGTAAGCAGATACTTGGTGTTACTAAAATTAGGGTTTTGTTGGTAAGACAGGAAGAAAAAGACAAGGGCGCCAAAGGAAGTGATGGAGAGTGAAGAAGCTGAGAGGCCGGGGGGCGGGAGGCGGTCGGAGAGTCCCAGGAGAGAGCGCCCTCTGTCCGAAGCGGGGACCCCTGGGGCAGGGCAGTGCGTCGCTATGTCCGAGGGTCCGGTGCAGGTGCTGTCATACTCTGCTAAGCAAATGCTCTTTGTGCTTAAAAGCAATTTGAAAAATTATAAAATAATAGTACCTCATACAGAAACCTTAGGAAATACAGAAAGGAATGAGAAGCAACGGAAATCACCTATAATCTTGCCAATTAAAAATGTTAGAAGTTAATCCTTCTAAGCTTTTCTAAGTCTCATGTATTTTATATTATTTGTTATTTTGTAGCCTGTTGTTCCCACTTAAGAATATGTTGTGTAATTTTCCCATAGCCTACAGTTGTGTTAGTGAGTGGATGTGTAATTTTTATTTTTTTCTCAATGAGTTATACTTACAGTTGGTTCAGCTTTTGAGTGACAGAAGTGAAGGCTCTCCCTGTCTCTTCCCCAGTTTTCTTTCCCAGAGGCAATCAGTGTCCTAAGGATATGTTAACGCACGTGATTTTCTTTCCTTTTTAAAAGGCAAATGATAGCAAAATAGACAAACCGTTACTACCTTTGTATCTTTGAGATATTTCCATATCCGCACACCCATTTATCCAGGCACCCATCTGCCTCTTCCCTGTGCGCCCGCACACCGTGCAGTCATTCAGTATTTGGTGAAGCTGCACTGAGTACCAGCTGCCGCTTTAGGCCCTGGGATTCACCTGGTGGACTACACACAGTCTCTCCCCTCCAGAAAAAAGGGATCTTTTTTTCTTTGGGGGAGGACAGGCGGTGAATAAACAGATGGATTGTGTCAGATGGCTATAAACAGCAATAGGGTAAGTAAGCATCAGAGGCAGTGCCTTTGTATATAATGTGGCAAAGGACACTCTAACTGATAAAGTATCATTTGAGCAAGTGCCAGGTGGATGTCTGTGGGAAGATATTTCAGGAAGAGAGAAGACTATATCATAATATAAGAGCTGCCTCATTCTTTTTAATGATAGTATAGTATTCCATTTGCTGTTATACTGTAATTTATATAACCTATTCCTTGCTGATAGGTATTTAGGTTATCCTTTTACTGGTACAAACTGCTTCAGTGATACATAGTATTTAGTAGTTGCATTGTGTTCCATTTTATTGGTTTACTTACTAAAATACATGGTGGGGTGTTTAGGTGATTTTTCCAGTTTTCACTATTATAAATAATTCTGACATGTATTGTACCTACATTTCTGACTGTTTGCTTGGGATAAATTCCTTAGCAGCATTGTAGATCTAAGCATATTGCACATTTTAAAAGGTATTTTGATTTATACTTATTGCTAAGTGACATTTCAGAAAGCTTGTCTCAATTTTTATTAAACCAGCAATATATGTGCTAGTTTTTCTGCACCCTTGCCAACACCGAGTATAATTGTTTTTTAAAACTTTGCCAACTTGATAGAAATTGCTGTATCATTGTTTTATTTTACATTTTCATTACTAATGAATTGAGCTTTTTTTTTGGTGTATTTATTTGGCTGTTTGTGTTTATTGTTTTGTCAATTGCCTATTCTTACCTTTGCTTTTGCTGTGGGGTAGGGTATTTTTATTTCTTACTAATTTATAATTGTGATATTTAAAGATAGTAACCTTTTGCCATTGCAAATACATTTTTTTCCAGTTTGAAATGTGCCATTTATTTTTGCTTATGCTTTGGATTTTTGGGGGCAGAGAACATGGTTTTAAAATATGTAGCTGGTACTTTAAGATTATTACTTAATCATTTATTTTTTTAAGTTCTTAAATGGTGTTTTCATTTGGCTTTATAGTTAGAAGAATGTGGTTTAGAGAGGAATTTAAGTTTTTTCTCAATATTTTTTGCCTGTGCCATGCTTTGAATAATGCACCTTCATTGTCATTGGTTTGATGTTTTTATGATATGCTATTGTTTGACAGTTTTTAGCATGTGTCCAATATTTGTTTTCTAGTCTTTGTGCATCTCTTTTATAGACTTAGTTATCTGTATACCATATTATTTCACTGACTTCATATTATATATTTTTCACATTTTAGAATCTTTAAACTTGGAATGCATCTTAAAATCAGCCGTTGCCTCGATGAAAGTGGAGTTCTTCCCAACGTGGCTTGCAGTTTCTACGGCCAGTCGCTGGGGGGCACTACCAACCTGCATCTGCTTAAACTGACTTCTCTGAGATTTTCTTGAACTGTGCTGGTGTTGTGAATTGAGACCACAGAATTTGCAGGCAGGACCTTGTGGATGTATCAGTTGAAATACCAAGGAATTTTTCCCCCTCTTCCCATGGCTAAGGAGGAGGTGTACAGACTTCTTTGTCATCCCTTCTGTGGGAAGGGGTATTTTTTTAATCCTTCATCGAGGTCGTGGCCATTTGACGTTCTCACTTTTTGTGAAGGCCTCTGTCTCCTTTTAGATTTCCTATCCTGGGCATCTTTTCTTCGCATGGTATAAAAAATAATGGTGCATTAGATTCATTGAAATATGGTGTTTTGTTGTAACTTCACAGTTTTTACTGTCTGGCAGTGCAGGCTATCAGTAGACGATAGTCTTGGCGATTATTCCAAGTGAATTTTGAAATGATTTAAGTTCCCCAACAGTCTCTCCACGAAATGAACACAACTCTAAAATGTATAGTAGTCCCTGGATTTTAATATTACCTAATGTGAAAAAGTAAGAACCTTTCACACTTAATTAGTTCACTCTTTACTATTTTATTTCTTATACTTGGTTGTAAAATTTAGGCAAGAATTTAAGTTCCTAATACTGTCCTAATACTATGAAGTAATTAATTTAAAATATTAACAATTCTTCCATACATCGTTCATTCAAGCAGAGATCAGTTTTGCTGAATTCTTTTATATTCATCTCATTTATTCCTTTCTAGACTTGTTCTTCAAAAAGCCCCAGATTAACCTGTCAGAAGCTTCCTTTTACTTTCTGTACTCATTATGTTATAAAGATTATCATGCTGAATTAACCCCCGGCATGCTCCTGGCCGCACTCTGTCCCTTCCCTTCCCAGGGCCTGTCTGAGGACTTGCGCTCGCAGTGTTCCTTGTTCAGAGGCACTTTACAGTGTGTGCTCAGTCAAGTGGAGCCCTTGACAGCATGTTCTTTTGGTTCAGAAAGGAACAGCAGTGCATTATTATATTATTACTGTAAGTTTGTGAGGTTCACCAAGGATTCTTTTTTTCTTTAAAAGACTTTTTAGGTCTTTCCAAAAAGTCACAGTATAAATGACATTGCTGAGAAAATCCTCAGAGGACATTCCCAGTTTGCTCCTGTGATGGATGACAGAAAAGTCATGCGCTGACAGTTGCTTAGATGTACTCCTCAGATGTAGGGGTTCATGTAGAAGAAAACATACAGAATGAAGACACAGTGGAAACGGTACCGCCTTTGACAGTATAGATGAGAAAATGTAATTATCAAAGTGGCGCAGTTAAAAATTCCTCAGATTAGTTAGCTGTACAGTTGTCAAAGTAATGTGTGATGTCAGTGAAGATAATTTTGTGGCATGCAGACGGCTGTTTCTGTTTCTTAAAAACCTATTGTCTGTGGGCTGTTAAACTTGCATTTTTTTAACGTAGTATGTTCTTTTATTCAAATATGGATTTCTTGAGAAACTATAGAAATAAGATTTTTAAAAATTTTATGTTCTACTTTAAATGTGAATTGTCCAGAGCTGCTGTAATGCAGGGTCGTTTGTATTTGTTAAGAGGCAGTAACCAAGATCACTTATACTCCAAGTTGAAGCGGAGGTTTCTATGCAACCTTTCACGCACAGCTGTGGGGGAAGGTGCACGGAAGCCCTCGGAAGCCCTCCTGGCCGCCGGTGCCACTAGGGGTGGGCTTGGGGCAGTGCTCCGGCTGGGTTTTGTAGGGTGTCACCTCATTGCTGAAATTCCAGTTAATGTGAGAGCCAAACTAGAGGTTTTATGGTTTTCTTCTTTTTTTCTTTTTGCTTTGTATTAATTAATTTCACTTATACCAAAGTGGTTGAAAGAATGAAATGTATTGCTTCTAGACCATGAATCTACTTCATGAAAAGACTATTCTGTAATATTTCATTTTGTTTTACTATAACTTTAAATTGCATTAACTATTTTCCTAATACTACATGGGAATACTGATTTTTCTTTTTTTGTTATGCAGTAGAAACATTTTACACTGTTTACATAGTTCTCATGGAACATAGAATTTTTTCAAAGTAACATATGATACACATTTTTGTGTATATATTCTAATTAGTGTGAATAAAACAGTAACATCAATGCATTTTTTTAAGCAGCACACTTCTGTTTCTCGTCTTCCTTAAAAGTATTCCTATGAATTCGGCATTTATTTACGTTTTATTGTGAGTACATGCTATATATATATAGTTAATACATAGCATTTGCTCCTAATAATGGAATTAGGACAGTAGAATTTTAGACCTGCGGTTGACCCCCAAAAACGTGTGTTGCACGCACCTCAGTGTGTGGCTGAGGACACGCCGCCAAGTGGCTTTCTCAGGCTGCCAGTGGCGGCCCCGGGCTGGGCTACGGTTTTCCTGACTCCCTTCGGTCTTCAGTTCTCTGTGCCTGTGCTCCTACTTTTCATTTATTTTTCACTTCCCCAAACTGACAACATTCAGAAAAACAAGGGTTATTTATGTATATTTTAATAAAATCTCGTGTGATTTTTCAAATCACAGCTGGTTTTGTCTGCATTATTCAGCCTGTCTTCTGAGTCTCGGGCAGAGGAAAAGGTAAACTTGAAGCAGTGTCCATGGAAGAAACTGCGCCAGCTGAGTTTCAGAAAATCTTGTGGTTTTATTTTAACATCGAGAAAATATAAAATAGGATTGTTTGGTGACTCTGCCTGTGATATTTATAACACTCTTCAATTTCCTACAAAAAACCAAACAAACAGTAGGTGCCCTGAGGGCAGAGTCTCTATTAGCATATTGTTTGTATTGTTTACTGTTGTAACCACCAGGCCTAGCAGAATCTCGTCACATAGTCAGGCACTTCCCAAATATTGTTGAATAAAATAATTTTGGAAACAAAAATATAATTTAACACTTGGACGAGACCTTGGAAGACCACTTATATCAGTGGTTTGCAAACTTTTAAAAAGCAGCAAAACCCTTTTTCAAGTGAAAACTTGCACCAAATTTCAGTATATAAGCTAGATGAGAGTGGAGCTGCTGAGTTAAGGTACACCGCTTCCCCTTCCCTTTTTCCCAGATACAGCTCATCCTCTCCTGGAAACGAGCCGCTAAATAGGAATCATGCCCTCGTTTTCCCCAAATGAGGGGAGTCAAGTCTCTAGTTATTCTGGTTTCATATGAACAGTTTGGGACAAACATTAAAATTGTCAGTGTCCAAAATTGCAAATCAGAGAAGCATCCTAAAGCTGATGAGGATGATCGCCTAGGCCGGGTTCGTTAACATGGCGTATGACGAGAGGAGACCACAGTCCCAGCCTGACAGACCTGTGCACTTCTTGAATCTCACAACCAGAACGTGATTAAAATAAATGGAAACTGTACAACTTATATTAAGTTTTGGGGTAAGTATGAGGTCTGCCCAGAAAAAGTCCAGCCATGGTTAATATGAGAATGGTTTGTGCGACATTGATGTTAACCTGGCAGCCCAGGAGAGTGGACTGGAATGCGGGTGTGTGAACGATGGTGACTTCACTGTACTAGTCACTGTGGGTGGTAGGTGCTGTTGAGTGAACATGTGTGTGGCTGTCACATTCAGAATGACTGAGCTAGTAGAGCGACAGATCTGCATCCAATTTTGCATTAAGCTTGAACATTCCTCCACGGGAATTACCAAGATGATTCAGAGGCTGCAGCTGTGGGCCACTGATGATTGGCAGCTTCGTCACAGCAATGCACCTGCTCGTGCATCATGTCTCATGCAGAGTTTTTGGTGAAACATCAAGTTACCCAGGTGACTCAGCCCCTCTTACAGCCCAGATTTGGTGCCCTGTGGCTACTGGCTTTTCCAAAAGCTAAAATCACCTTTGAAAGGGAAGAGATTTCAGACTGTTGATGAGATTCAGGAAAATAGGACAGCTGATGGCGATAGGGAGAGCTGTGTGAGGTCCCAAGTTGCCTACTTTGAAGGGGACGAAAGTGTCACTGTCCTGTGTACAATGTTTCTTGTATCTTGTATTTTCTTCAATAAATGTCTCTTTTGTATAGTACATGGCTGGCTACCTTCGGGACAGACCATGTATAGTATTGGAAAAGTGTAATCTACATAGAGCTTTGAAAATGAAGTCAGGGTGGATACCGCATCTCAGCAGGGATGATCATATATTTTTAGTAGTAACTCACAACAGAGGTTCTGACTTGAAGCAGAGTACTGGAAATCAGCCCTGTTCCAGAAAACCCAGGATGACTGGTCTTTAGATTACCATTGTTTTAGGTTTTTATGACTTGACGCATCTAACTACCTTAGTGCTGTGCTTACCAAGCAACATTCTGGTGGCTTCCCATGTAGATTTTGCCACCCTGGGAAGAGGGTGAATTAAACTGCAGATGCCGAGTGTTTTGTTTTTCTTTCAAGTTACAGTTCTCATTGCAACATACTAAGTTGGCATTCTGGGTAAGGAGTCAGCTCCCCAGGACTGGCCCTGGGGAGCAGGCAGAACTTGGCTCCCTCATGAGCAGAGGTGCTGACGGGGCGTTCCTGCTCTTGGCCATCCTTGCGCAGCACCGGATGGACTGTCAACTGACGTGTCTCCTGGATGTTCTTGTACTTTCAAAGGTTATTGGTCTTGTCCTGGTATTTCACCTGTCAATTGAGCCTACCAAAAATTGATCTCATACTAACGGGTTCTGGTGCCCACCTGGTTTTATTTGAGTCGAAGCTCTACCTCAGCTGTGGGCCCTTGTGAAGATTTCCCCTCCACCCCCCAACCTCTTGGCAAAGTGCTTTTTGTTTTCAGCCAGTTTCCTCTGTCATGAAATTCCTCAACCTCAGAGATGCTGTCAGACTTAAACGAAAATATGAGTAAAGTACATGGGACAGTGCGGGGGCCTCACAGTAAGGATGAAAATGTTAGGAATGGAGGAATGTTAGGTGTACTGTGTTTTGCTGTGTATAATGCGCACTTTTTTGCCCAAATTTTTGAGGGAAAAAGCAAGGTAGTACTAATTCCATATCTATATAAATGCTTATGCATTAAAAGTATAACTCTAGAAAGCAAGAATGATACCCGTATGCAAAATAATACCCTGGAATACAGTAATCGGTTTTGTTTCTGAATATAAATAATTGAATTAAAAAAATTAAAGGGAAAGATTTTTTTTCCCCCTGAAAGCTTGGGCCAAACATGTGCGTGTGCATTATACATGGGAGCACATTATACACCGCAAAATACAGTAATGGTCAGTACTGTTGCTGTTCTTTTACCATGAGCGCTCAGGGTCAGGAAGACCCAGGCTTTCTGTGCACGTCACTGCCGCTTCCTGTCCTCCCTGGCTTGTTCTTTGACCAGGTGTTTTTGTTTTTGTTTTTGTTCTTCTTTAGCTTAGACCAAAAAAGAGGCTGAGAGCCTGCTTCAGAGGCGTAGGGGTGTGCGGGTGTGCAGGTGTGCGGGGCGTGGAAGCCTGGAGGAGGAGCAGCTCATCGGAAAGGAAGATGTGCTGTGGAACCCGTGGGGGCAGGTGGGGGAGGGAATGGCGAGGCTCATTTGCTTGTCTTTCATGCAGGTTCGTGGGACTCTTAAACAGCCCCTTTTAGTAACTTCTACACGCCCTGATTCTCTAAGCTCATTTTAGGATAGAACACATATCATTCCTTCCTAAATTCTGTCCTCTTTTCCCCCAATTTTTATTTTCCTGCATTAAAATGTCAACTCCGTTGCAGAATTTCCCCAACCTGTTGGCCCCACAGAACGCTTGAAAAATGACGTAATGTTGCTAACACTAGTGGGAGCTCCTGAGATGATGCAGCCTCTTTTTGCAGTTTCCGATCCAGTGAAATGAGTTTGGGGACAGTGTACATGGTTTTTTCCTATTACAGTAAACTGTCACAGTATGTGTTCAGGACATGAAATTGTATGACCTACGAAACAGACCAGGGATGATCAAGGACCCATTCAGATGGTAGACCAGGGCTGCTGTTTGTTTATGGGGGAGCTGCAGTTCAGGTTCCTGGACGGGGGGATCTGGTATACTTGGGATGACCCACTGTGTTTTTCTTTCCTTTCTTATATTAAAAAGTGACTTCTAAAGAGACTTTATTGTGGAAACTTTCACATACTCAAAATGTTATGGAGCACGGTATAACGAGCCCCCAGTGTGGCCTTCCCCTAGCTTCCGTGGTGGAGGCAGGGTAACCCGAAAGGCAGGTCGGTGGTGGCAGCCAGGTGAGAAGGGGGAGTGCTTTGAAGATGTGCAAAGCTGTGAGATGGGAAGGAGCACCGCGCATTTGGGCAGCTGGAAGAAATTTAATTATTAGGCACAAAATGCAAAAAACTATGGAGATGTCGAGTATGATTTTCATTAAAATTGTTTTGAAGACAACATTTCTAGTGGCGCCTTTCTTACTGTAGCCGCCTAATAGCATTCACTCTTGCTGAAAGCAGCACAGTGTGGAATATCGGGAGGTCCTTCCTGTACCTCTCAAAAGCGGGCCCTTTCTCCGAAACCCACTTGTTTCTCTTTCTAGGGTATACAGGGGTAGGCAAAGATAGGTTTACAGTTGTTTGTATGGAAAAAGACATTACCCAAAGGATCAATTATGAGTAAGAATATGAAATAATCAGAAGACAAAGAATACAATAATAATAACAGGAATAAACTTTTGCATACTCACAACTGTAAACCTGCTTTTGCCCAACGCTGTGTTTATTTGTCAGGACTTGCATAGCCGTTTTGAGGAGCACTTCCAACTCCTGGAGAAACTTCAGGGTGGCCAGGCTGCCGGAATTCTCTGCATGTTGCTCCCTGGAATACAACTGGGAAGGGGAGCGCGTGTTCTGCGTGCTGGCCGTGTTTCCGCGCTGAGTTTAGCTCCCTGATGTAACCTTCACAGAGGCGCGGTGGAGATAGCTGTTCTCCGCCCCATTTCACAGGCGAGGGAGCCGAGGCTCACTAGAAGCCAACTGTCTTGCCAGGGCCACACAGTTAATGGCAGGGCAGAATAAAGTGCATTCGGACCTCAAAAGTAAAAAAAGGGAAGCCTCCACTATACATAGCAAGACATCCCTTCAAACACGTGCAAATCGACTGCTTGCCTCTTTAAAAAAACAACAAAACAAACACCCAGGCAGTTATAAAACCCATTTCATTTCTTTATTTTCTCCCTCTCCCTCCCTTCCCAGAAAAACCATCTTGAAAGGATGCCTTTGAAAGAAAAGAGTAGTTTTAAGAGATGTGGGCTATAATTTGCTTTTTCTTTTTGATGTGGGGGTAAAAACCTAGTGTAAATGAAGATTCCTAAATATTGGTCTAAACAAGACCTAGACGTTTGCACAACTATCCTTGAACCGAAAAGGGAGGAATAAACACAGGGTGGCCTTTCACCCCCTTTTTGAGTCTAGAACGCGTCCTGCCTCGTCTGCATGCCCGCCTGAGTTCCACAGTGGTCCCAGCCCTGTTTCATCGTTCCCCCAGTTGGCTCTTGCTTTCTCACTTCCATTACCTGGGATTTCCTTAACCCCAGGGACCCGAGATACCACGGCCAGTCCGTCCAAAAGCCTCTCGCTCCCAGCCCTCAGAGCGCCTGGCTCTCACCACCTGCCAGGGCTTTCCTGTGTTCAGAAGGTCACGTTGTCTGTCAGGCTACTCACTCACTCTCCCAGTTTGCTCTCGTTTTCTGCACTGCCCTGAGCTGCTTGGCTTCTCCCTCCTGCTGCATGAAAGCAGAGCCTCTGGCTCTTTTCTGGAAGCCTCCACATGCAGAGTCCCTGAGCCAGTGCTGCTCAGTTGATGTTTAATTGACATTAATTTTGCCCTGGTTTGGTCTCAGGCGTCTTATTCAAGAAGCACAGTTCAACAGGGGGAAATGACCAATGGCATTCCATTCTTTACCCTTAAAGGACATTAAAGGGAAGTAAACCCAGAGTCCACAGAAAGGCTAATAAGAACCCCTTTCCTCTCCTCTTCCTGGGTACCTGCAGCCTCTACCAGGCTGTCCTCACCTTGGCACCATCTTCCAACAAAATGAGAACGTTAGAATGCACGAGTTTCTTACCCTGATGTATGGGAGGGAGTCTTCCCCTGCCTTCCAGGGCTGCGTGCACGTTACGTGTGTGAGCAGGTTGTGGCCTGTTGGTGAGGAAAGGAGGTGCTGATTTCTAAAACGCCTGGTAAGGGGGCCTTTTTAGGCTGGAAAGCTCACATTCACCCTAAGGATCTGGACTTACTGCTTTTTTTTTCTCTGAATGAGGCAACTTTATTACAAAGCTTTCCCTTGGAAAGATACAAAATACCTCCTCCCCAAAGTATCTTGTTTTAGTTTCTTTAAACACTCCTCACAATAGCTTTTACTAGGTAGACTTTTCTAGACCCCATCCTGAAATCCTTCAGTTGCCTGTTTTGAAGTGTCCCTTTTCTGTCATTGTCATTTGAACTTCCTGTAGGCCGTACTTTGGGCAAGTGTGTAGAGGGAAGCTTTTGCTATTTCAGCATCTGGTAGGCAGCTCTTCGGTCTTAGGTCCAACACATACAGCTGTAATCCAGAGTTGCTTTTTTTCCTTGAGAATATGTCTGTCTTTTAGCTCAAACACCTTTCACCTGACTCCTTTTAAAATTCATTGTCTGATGCTACTTTTCCTTTTCTGGCAACTTTTAAGACCAAGCCTTAGATGTCCTGACATTTTCCCCCTCCCCACAGTGTTCTCGTCAGCGTCTGAATCTAGTATGGCTGGGGTCTCTGGGTGACTGTATGCGATTATGTCCCTCCATCATCGCTTTTATTGCCTGGGCCCTCAGGAGCGCTGTTCTCTATGAAGTGACAGCATTTTGTTACCTGAAAATGATAGCTTGCCTCAACTCTTGTCTAATGCAGTGAGTTCCGAAGCGGTGATTCTGAGTCTCAGTAAATCGCCTCCAGCAGATACAAGTGAAGGTGAAGGTTTCTGGCCCTGGCCGGGTACGTCCGGTGGTTGGAGCATCCCCACAACAGGCCAAGGTTGTGGGGTCGATCTCCAGCCAGGGCACATTCAAGAATCAACCCTAGATTGCATAAGTAAGTGGAATACAGAAAAACAGGTTAAAAAAAGATTAAGATTTCTGAGTCCTTGGGTGTCTTTAGTTGAGCGTGTGCTGCTTACATGCAGGGTTAGAGCCAGCCTGCTGGCTGCTCTTCCAGACCGTGTCTCTCTGGTTACAAGACACCCCACTTTTCTGATCTGTTTCCTTCTCTGTGAAAGGGGCCTGCACCATTCTTATGCCAAACCTATTTCTTTGGTGCAGAGAGAATAGTCTTTCCCTTGGCGTATCTTAGAGTTCTAGAAATCTATCTTTGAATTGTGAGAGTGATCATTTGTAGTTAACTGGAACTAAACTCCCATTTGCTGGGCCCCAAAGGGAAATAGATATTTAAAGAAATTTCTGTTTTCTAGATTTTATTTGGTTTTCCGTAGTAGAAATCACAACCAGCTTCAAAGTGGGCACTTTTTATTTTTACAATACAGTGTTCATCCTCATCAAAAATACAAACTAAAATGTAAAAAGAAGGCCCCTTTTAAAAACTCAGAATTAAAACAAATGGAAAAAGAAGAGCTGGGCACAACGCACTTCATGTGTTGCCAACAGGAGTACCAATTGGTTTCTCTGTTTTAGAAAACAATTTGTGTATCAAGAGCCTTAAAATGGCCTGTGCCTTTTAATCCAATAATTTCACTTTCAGAAATAGAGTCTTTAAAAAAAAAAAACTGATAGAGATTTATATACACTGGATTATTCATCCTGGGAGAGTGATAGAGTGAAACCCGGAAATCAGTATTTGCTGGAGTGAAAAACGGTGGTTGGTTTGGGAAGCAGTTAGAGGAGAAGAGGGAGAAAGACTTGAAGTTTCATAAAGTTCTAGCCTTGGCCACATGGAGTCTCCTTGGACAGGGCGGGCCTGTGGATAGCTCAGTACAAATCTGTTTATTTCTGTAACTATAAAAACAAGCCAAATGTGTTCCCGTTCGTGTGAGGCTGGTAGGACCACATGTACAAGGTCAGCACGTCAGACAGAGGCAGGGTGTCGGGTGCCATCTGAAACAGTAGGGTGGTCACCTGTATAGGAACGGACCTGTCTGCGGGGACAGCGGAGGTGTGCAGCTTGAACGGGGGCTGGAGTTGGGCTCTCAGGAACCTCCCAGCCAGTCATGAGCAGATAATGACAAAACCAGCATTGGAGTCCCATCTCTTGAGTCCAGTCCATAGGTCCACCTTGAATCCAGGACTCAGTAACGGCTTCATATGCCACTTTGATGTTTGTGGCGTAGCGATGGCACTGACCCATGTTATAGATTGGGAAACCGAGGTCAAAAAAGTTGAGTGACTTGTCCAAGATCACATAAGGGTTAAGTGGTGGAATTTGGTGAGAGCAGAGAAAGCAAAAATTTTTAAATAAGATGAGAATTCAAGCTTTTACTAATTACAGCTTTCCCTTCAATGTTTGAGTAAAATCTTTTAACTTGTTGATCAAGATTCTTTTTTTTTTTTGTAGTAGATTTGGAGGGGAGAGGAATATGTTATCATCTAAAAAATTACCCTGTTCTTCATACGTGGATATGTCTCCCACACCTTTACCTTGACTTTTTCTGCCTCGTGGAATTGTCGATAAAGTGCCACCGGGGGCCCAGGACAGCTGTGTCTTCAATCTGGTGGTTTTTGCGAACATCCTCATTTTCCTCTGTTGGCTGGTGCCACCGCTGGTCCAGTACTCCTCTGGTGCTCTGTGCAGGGCCCACATTCGTATTTGAGGGAACAGGTGCCCTCTAAGGATGGGTATTTTACCTGATACAAAATATGCCGCTTTTCACTTAGAAGCGTGAGTCAGGTCCACAGGAACTTGAAGAGCACCTTTAGTAGCTGGCTAGTAGCAGTGTTGCAATCCGCCCAACTGTACGTTGACTGTAGCTTTAAACCTCCTCCACGACCTAGCTAGCTAGGAGGGTGGTTTTAAAAAAATTTTCAGCCCCAAATTACTTCTACTAAAAAAATCAATTTTTAAAAAAGTGGAACAGACAGGTACGGAGAATGTGACTTGGACGAGGCATGCCTGTTAGAACACGGTGGCCAATTAACACACCAGCCAAGTCTCATTCAGTCGGGAGGGCAACGTGCACCAAGCGACGGTATTTTGTGTCGGAACCCGCAAACTGGTTTGACCTGTGGGTGCCATTTAAATGAGGCTTGCACATGTGGTCATGCAAACCTAATCTTTTTTTTTTAATCTTCTAGAAAGGTCTTTTATTTCAGAAAATTTTGAATTGCCTTGTTTAGGCCGAGTAAGTGATTTGCATTCTTTTGCTTTCATTCAGATGCATGTGTCTTACTTCAGTGCCAGGTCTGATTCACGGAGCCCGTGACGCGAACGCTAGCCACATCTTAAATTCCTCCCGCAGTATGTGTGGCGTTTCATTTATTTACTCATTTCTAAAAATGAAATTTGCCCTTGAACATAAAACTTTCATTTCAGAAAATACGGTTATTGGCTGTAGGTATTGTTTCCTCACAAACCTGTTCAGATTCTCTAATTTACCTTCGAAAAACTCAAATCCCAGTCACACATGTGAGAAGGGCAGAGGGAGAGTAGGGTAGTCCCTCAGTGCTTCCTCTCGCCAGGTGGTCTTGTCTTCTAGAACACACTAGTCCCCTGTTGGCCTTCCCCCGTACCCAATTCCCAGTATCCATCACATTTATGTATGTATGTATGTATGTATGTATGTATGTATTTATAATCCTCACCTGAGGATACGTTCACTGATTTGAGAGAGGAAGGGCGGGTACTGAAATTGGTGCAATCTTCACTTACAAGGTGGACCTCTGCCAGAAGGTAAATGACCCAGAGTATACTATGTGCTGGGATAGAAATGACTGTGAGGAATATATAGATGTATTCCTTTCCCAGACTGACATAGGAAACCACTGTCACAGTTTTGAAGACCTGGGTTTGAATCCCAGCTCCACCACTCACTAGCTGTGTGACCTTGAGAGAATTACTTAACATCTCTGAGCATTGGTGTCCTCATGTGTAAAGTGGGGATCATTGTAACAACCTCAGAGGATGGTTTGGAGATTAAATGAGATGATGTATTTAACTGCTTATTAGCGCATTGTCTGGAACACATTCGGTAATGTTGAACGTCGTTATCATTGTCACCGTGTCGGTGGCCTGTGTGGGCAGCTCGTGTGTGCCTGGCAGGGTTCCTGTGAGGGCCAGGTGAGGCAAGGCGGGCGGGAGTGCTTTGCGAATGCCATTGTACTTTCAGAGAAACTCCATAGTAGGGGCAGAATTTGCTGTGTGTAAAGTGAGCCTATGGAAAGGGCACATGGTGCTAATGGGCTGGACATCTGGGCATGTGGCATAGAAGGGGGAGTGCAGGAGAGCAGCTGGGTGTCGGCACTGGGGGTTCCGGCCATGCGTCACCAGGGGGCCTGTAGAAGCTGAGGACCTGGGGAGGCGCCTAGAGTGAAAGGAGAGGGGTTCCCGCGGGGAATGCCTCCGCCACAGAGGCGAGGGCTGGGGCTTTCTCGGCGCTCAGGAAACGGCCTGGTCTTCCCTCATGAAAGCGGGGTCTGGTCTGTCACAGGGAGGGGACAAAGCCTTCAAGTCTCAATGCCCGGGGGAAGCAGAGGTGCCCAGGGCTGAGGGTGGACAGAGTGAGGGAAGGCTTGGTCCAAAGCGCCTGCGCAAGGGAACTGGGTCCAAGCCAAAGTGTCGGCCTTGGGGCCGTGAGGTGGGACACACTGCTGGAGAGAGTGGATAGGAGATTGGGACAAGAACAGTGACTTGGCCGAGCTGTGGTCCGGGGGCGCCATTTATGTGGAATACCATGGACTGTGCCTGCCCACCAGCCCTGCCCCTCCCCACGTGCCACATGGTGGCCCCTGCTCAGTCCATTCATGAATCAGAGAGCCTCTTATAAAGACTTTGCCCACCCCTGGAATCGTGCGCCGCATGCCTGTGGGTCAGTGAGCCCTCCACGGGAGATTCTGGTCTTGTGTTTTCATTTTAGTGATGATCTTAAAAAGCATGACAACAAAAGAAACAGAACAACAGGGGACACCCTGGGTAGATTTTAGGGCGCTGGAGCAAAAAGTAACCCTCTGGGTCCAGGATGATTTGCTCTCAAATCCCAACACTGGGCAATTTTTTTAGCCTCACTTTTCGCTTGACAGCTTTTTTAGGTGTTATTCTAAAAATAATTAACAAAAATTCAAAATATTCTGGGGTAATTTAAGGTGTCTGAAGTCCTATAACAAACTACCATAAATTGAGTGGTTTACAAACAACAGAAATTTATTTCTTACATTTCTGGAGGCCAGGAAGTCCAAGATCAAGACATTGGCAGATTCACTGTCGGCTGAGGACCCACCTCCGGGTTCACAGACTGTGTCATCTCACTGTGTCCTCACAGGGTGGAAGGGGTGAGGGGACCCTCTGAGGTCTCTTGCATAAGGGCACTGATCCCATTCGTGGGGGCCCCACCCTCATGACCTAGTCACCTACCTCCTAATACCATCACACTGGGGGTTAGGATTTAACATGAATTTCAGGAATAGGGGGACATATATGTTCAGTCCACGGAACCAGGAAAAAAGTAAAATTTTTTCAGCCCTGGCCAGTGTGGCTTAGTTGGTTGGGTGTTGACCCCCAAAATGAAAGGTCGCTGGTTTGATTCCTGGTCAGGGCACATACCTGGGTGGCGCCGGGTTCAGTCCAAAGGTTGGGGCATGTATGAAAGGCGACTAATCAATGTTTCTCTCTCACATTGATGTTTTTCTCCCTCTCTTTCTCCCGCCTTCCCCCTTTCTCTGAAATCAAAGTAAAATTTTGAAAAAGTGAATTTTTTTCTTATTCTATCCCCTTGTCCCAATTTCTCTTATGTATATGTATATATATTTTTTCAATAGATCTTTACCGTGCTTCCTGGCTATTTTTGTAGTTTTGGTTGTTGCTGTAACTGGGATGACTTTTATAAAACAATTTCAAATTGGATGTTGCTGGTACATGGGACAGCATTGATTATTTTTCATTTATCTCATGTCCACCCACCTACTCCTTGCTCATATTAATGCTAATAGTTTTCAGGTTTGTTTTTTTTTTAAAATTGCAGTTTTCTCATCTGCAAAATGCAGATAATATTGACCTTGCTGAGCTTTCATGGATTATGTGAGATAAAGTAGGAAGCGTAGCTTAGAGCCTGGCTTAATGGGGGCTTGATTGATAGTAACTTCATTCTCACTACTATCGTCTTCATGACACGATCTTTTCTTCACTGATTATGGAGAAATGGGTCACAGAGAAAAATGAGTGGATCACAAAAGGCTCTGCTTACAGTTGCTTATCCAGAAAGACTGACATCAATCAAGGGGCTGCCAATATATATTTTTTTAATTCTTAAAAAAAATCTGAAATTATGGTAAGGTACACGTAACATAAAACTTACCGTCTTAACCATTTTCAGGGGGACAGCTGAGTCTCATTCAGTATCTTCACCTCATTGCGCAACCATCGCTGCGTTCATCTCCAGAACTCTCTTCATCTCACAGAAGTGAAACCCGGTGCCCATCGGGCAATAGCTCCCGTCCCCCTCCCCCCCGGCCTTGGCAACCGCCATTCTGTTCTCTGTGTGTGTGAATTTGACTGCAGTAGGTGCTGCATGAAAGTGGAATCCCATAGCATTTGTCCTCTTGTGACTGGCTTGTTTCGTTGAACATAATTTCCTCAAGGTTCATCCATATGGGAGCATTTATCAGAATCTCCTTCCCTTTTAAGGCAGACCAGCATTCCCTGTATTGAAGGACAATATTCTGCTGATCTATTCTTCTGGTCAGTGGACGCTGGGGTTGCTGGCACCCCTTGGCTATTGTGACGAATGCTGCTTTGAATGTGGGTGCACCTATGTCACTTTGAGTCCCTGCTTTCAAGACTTGAAGGTATATATGCCAATGGCTATTTGAACGCTATAGAACCCTGAGGAAGAAATGCCCATGGGCCTCTGTGATGTCAGCAGCCATGGCTAGCCTGGCCTAACCAGCACCCTGGGCTCCTTAGCCTCCTGTGACAGAAAGGAGGGGGTCCGTCTCTGATTGTGTGGCTGCGTGTTGAGCTTGCAAAGTCTCTCCCAGCCGCTGCCTCAGCACACAGGGCTGCAGGAGGTGCTAGACGAATGCGAGGTTTGCTGCTGCTGTTGCTACGTTCAGGGCTTCCCCAAGTTATACTTTTCTATTTTATTGTGTAATTCCAACCGTCAAAATGACCCTGAATAATGTGCAAACTGTAGCAAAGCACCAACATTTGGCTCCCAGGAAAATAAAAATGCAACAGGAAGAAACAGCAGCAGGAGAAAGAAATTACTGGGAACACTCACAGAATGAAGCGCCTCGGCTATTTTTTACATTTCCCCCACTGTTTAAACTCTGTGTTACTCGATGCGGCGTTGTTTGTGATGGCGGCAGGCTGCTGACACCCGGGATGTCTGTCAGTGGGAGACGGTCGATAAATCACAGTCCTGCCCAGCATGGGGCCCTGTGAAGCTGCACAAGGGAACGATCAACTCTCCATCAAGAAGGAGCTACCAGACATTTTAAGTGAAATTACAAAAGGCAAAATGCTGAGTAGATTGGATAGTATGCTATCCTTTGTGGAAAAAGGGACTCAGTGACAATGTGTGTGTACGTACACACATACAATATATTCTTATGCTTGCTTGTGTAAATACAATGAAACTCTGGAAAGAAACCCACATCACTGGTTATATATAGGGGTGGGAAGGAGACTTTGACAGTATGACTTCATACACACACACACACACACACACACACACACACACATGAGCCATTTGAGTGTGTGTGTGGGTGTGTGTGTATTTGAGCCATATAATAGGAGTATATCACCTATTATAACTAAGGAGAAAAGGCTTATATTTTCCCACCAACCTGGCCAGAGGAGAGGCTCAAAATCTAAATGAAGTTGATTTATAGGCAAGAAACAACTGTTTAATTTGTTGTAAGAAAAAAAACAATCTGTTACAGTCTATTTGGAATTTATCTGTGGTCAAGGAAGCCAACAACTTGCTCTGACCCTGACCTTGGAGGTGCCTGAGAAGAGATGGGGTGGGGGAGGGTGCGTGAAGCCTCACTCTGAAACTGACCCTGGGCTCTTTGGAGAGAGCTGGAGTAGCTGGGCAGGACAGGGAGCCAAAGCCAGGGTTTCCAGGACCAGGACTGGGTTTTACTCAGGGCTTCTTCTCCCCCTCACACTCCCCTGGGTGAACCAGGTGGTTGCTGGGAGTTGCTCACCAGTTCCATGGCCAACCTTAGCTTGTATGGCTAGATCAGAAGTTGGGTTGCTTACAACCTCACAGTCTACAGACATTCATAATCAAGCAGGCAAGTGAACACACTGATGGGTGAGTGCCCCCCTCCATGTGACCAGAGCTTCTATCACTGCCAGCCCAGAGGGCGCCCAGGCAGGAGTTGCTTGACCTTGGAACGCCTAGGTAGGGGCTTTCTGTCCCTACACCCCTAAGTCACCCAGAGAAAGTACAAGGAAGAGCGCTTTCTCTACCAGAGAACCACCCCTAGCCAAGGAATAGTTTTCAGGGAGCAATAGTGAACTCAGGAGAACAATTAGGAGACATCAGAGGAGCAGGAGCCCCATGAAGGAAGGACTTTCAAGTGTGATGGACTCGGGAAGGCTCCACTAGAGAATCCTGAGATCCAGCAACATCCTGGGAAAGGGAAAAGAACAATCCACAAGGACTCCCACCCTATTTCTTCACCTTTGCTTTCTAATACCTTTATGTGGGGTTATGTGAGGAAATGACCTTTGGACTGTAACCATGAAGGGGCATCCAAGAGAATTAACCAACCTTGAGAGCTTTTTCCTTTGGCTTATTATAATATAAAACAATAAGTCTCTCTTATTTAAGTTATTTTAGTAGGTCATTCTATTGCTTGTATCTAAAAGCATCCTGACTCAATATAATTTATGATATTAATAGATATGAAAAGAAAAATCATGATCATTTCGATATATTTTTAAAAAAGCACCTGAACGTGGTATTTAAAAAAAAAAACCCATAGTTAACATCATATGGAATATAATTACGATAGGCAGAGGGAGGTCTTGGCCAACAGAGTGAGGTGAAGGGCAGAAGTGAGAGGCCTTGAAAAATATGACAGCATCTGCTAGGCATCCCCCTATAGCTGTCTTTCTCTTCTTGTACTATAATGGAGTCTTGGGATTCTTACTGAGGCCATAGCCACTTAGAATAAAGGCTACATTTCCCTGCTTCCCTTGCAGCTAGGTTCTTGATGGTAGGTTGTAAATAGGAGCTGTGTGGGCAAGTTCTGAGATGTTTCTTTTGTTTGTCCTGCTGCAGGAGCGTGCACATGGTGCCAGGAGCAACACTGTAGAACATGAGGACGAGTGACACATTCTGAGGCTAGTGAGCTAGGTGGTTCCTAGATGACTGCAGAGCCACCACACCTGACTGACTCCCTGTAGCCCATCTTTTACATGGGAGAGAAATTTCTGTCTTTTTAAAGCCACTGTTATTTTGTATTTCGCTTAGATGTAGATGAACCTAAATTATAATTAATAAGGAGTTGAAGAGACAAAAGTATCCTTATTTTTAAATGGTATGAGACTTTATATAGTAAATCCATGAGACTAAATAAAGCATCAGAGCTAATGAAAGAATTAAAAGTTCATTAAGGTTTGGGATATGAAATCATTATTACAGTAACTTCTACTCTAGAAATAACTTATAAAATGTAAAAAACACCCCAATTAAAATAGAAAAAAACTGCCAGCCCCATAAACCTATAAATTCTATAGAATTAGTATAATAAGAAGTCTCAAGACTTTTATGAAGAAAAATTTGTAACTCTTTTAAAGGATATACAACAGATGTAAATAAATGAAGAACTATGGCTGGGATGACAGCATTATAAAACTATTGATTTTCATGTAATCTATAAATTCAGTGCAACTTCAATTAAGGTTCCAAGAGTATTTTTAGGGGACTTATACAGGATAAGGAGATAAAATTTCATAAATAAGATTTTTTTTGGGAAAAAACGAGCAAAGAAAGGAGAATTATGTTATCAGATATCAACATATATTATAGAACCAGGGATAAAAATAGGCCCACACGAAAGAGAGGAGCATCCAGACATAGACCATGTATAAAGAGGAACTTGCTATTTTATAGAGATAGGGAAAAGATGGAATATTTGGTAAATAATCTTAAGAAAGTTATTATCTGGATCCTCATCTCATTCTGTATTCATAAGTAAGTAGGTTCCTGGTGGATTAAAGACCTAAATTTAAAGTTAAAACTTTTAACATTATGCAGGGAAAAGGTAGATTATCCTTTGCAATCTTGGGTGGGGAAGGATTTCTTAACAGGATCCTCAAAATATATACAATAAAGGAAAAATAGATTTGAATACACTAAAAATAGACTTTTTTGGCCACTGTTAAAAGACGAATGCCCTTGTCACAGTAAATGGGTAGGTAAAGCTGGTAATAGATTTGCAGCATCTATGACTGAAAAAAATGAGTTTCTGGAATGTAGAGAAAAACATCTAAAAATTAGCATAAAAATAGGAAACAAATTAGGAAAAAATAAAAAGGGGAATTATATGAATAGGCCAATTACTGAAGGGGAAGCTGGAATGAATGGCAAGTATATGAAGAGGTGCTCAACCTCAATCAGAAAAACACACAGTTAAGTCATAATGAGATCTACACGTATCTGGTAGGGATCATGTCCCTCCCTGTGTAAGACCCGTCAGGGGCTCCCTGCTGAGGAGATAAAAAACGCACATGTATATGGGCTGCACGATGGACCACATACCCAGCTTCTCCACCCTCCTTTCCTTCCTCACATTGCATTTGCATTTTAGTAGCGGGTTATGACAATGGAGATTGGAGAGAGAAGACACTAGAAGCGGAATGACTGGTTGGAAGACAGTTGGAAGAGAACAGGAAAAGATGTGCCTAAACTGGGGTATGCAGAGGTGGGGCAGGGTGAAGGAACCCCGAGAGGGAAGCATGCTCAGACCTGCTGCTGAGGGGCAGGGCGGCTGTGAGTGACCTGAGGTGCGGCTTGAGTAACCTGTCACCTAGGGGCACCACTCGCTGAGACTGAAAGGAGAGAGTAGAGTTTGGAAGGTCAGATGACCAGGCCAGGTGTTGGAAAGTCTGGCCTGAGTAGCCACAGGCCCTCCGGGAGGAGACGCCCAGCCACAGTGGGCTGTGCAGACGTGGAATGCAGGCGAGCCGCCTGGCGGGGGGAGCTGATTGGGTACCATCAGTCCACAGGAATCATACGGCACAGCGGCTTCCCTTTGTTAGTAAAGAGGGCACTGCCTAGTTATTGTCAGACCACATTTTTTTTTTCCAGAATAGGGTGGTTCCCCACTCTTTCAGTTTGACCACCTCCTCATTTTTTTTTGTCACATGATAAAAGTTTGTTCTTGTTTCAGAGTCAGACCTCACGTGTTTGAAAAGTTACTGGTTGAAATCAGTGACCAACATGAGGACAGGGAACTGAGGAAAGTTAATTGCCGTGCCTGGAGATTCAAATGCGTGACCTTGGCCTCTTCAGCGCTCTGCTTTGACCGGAGACCTAATATCTGCATATGTGGCATGGAAATAAGTGAAAGAGCCTACTTAATGCACTTGATTATTAGATGACATTTTGAAGGAGTTGTAGGTTAAACTGATAATTCAAGCTATTGATATTCAGGGATTTATGCTCTAGGGTCACTTTCTGGTATGAATTAATATACAAGTTCAAGTTGCAGAGATTCTAGAAAAGGGCCCTGATCTAATTAGAGGCACTTTATGACCGAGCTACTGGGACATAGTAGGAGCCAAAGCATGACTTTTCCCTGAGGCTGTTATCCCTGGTTAGTCTTTCAGTGTTTATTTTATTGAAGACACAGAAAGAATTCAATGTTAGACTTGTATATTTATCTAAATGCAGCAAATGACATTTTTTTTGTGTTTTATATGTAGAAAAAGTAAAAATGTGTTTCAGAGTAAAGTACAGAAAAAAATTGGTGAAGTATAAATAGAAGATTGGGACTCTAATATATTTTGGTAGTGGCAGAATGCCCCAATAAATCAAATTTGTTTGTTAATGTTCTTTATCATTGATTTTCCATATATTTTAGCAAGCCACAAAAAAATTCAGCTTTAAGCATGCCTGTTTTTATCTAAGACCTTCTATGGGAAGAAATTATTTGTGTCCATATTTTAAATTATTTGACTTCATGAAATTTTCATGACCTTACCTCCAGGTTGCTATTCCCAGAAAGGGCTCACTCGTTTATTCATCCATTGTTTGTAAGCAGCTTGCATTGGATTCCCAATCAGTAGCTCAGTGTCTGACATATAGTAGCATTTTATGCACACTTATTAAATGAAGAAATGCTCTCTGCATAGCATTCATTTTGAGTGGATTTCCTAAGACACAGTCACTTGGGATGGCTAATTTTATCTCACTATATGTTCTCCTTTTCTTTGGTAGTAAAACCACTAGTAGGTAATTTTTATTCAGTATTTACTGTATACCAGACACTAGTGCCTGGTGAATAGTGACTGTGTTCCTTCTGACAGCCAAGTAGAAGGCAGGGACTTACCTTCTCCTTACTACCTTTCCCCCTCCTTACAGGTTGGAAAGTAGTAAGCCATTGTAGACAGATAAAGGCAATCCTCTAAGGATGGCAGAGTCACATGTGGAAAGTTCCTGGATCCCTGCATCACGCAGTGGAGCAGAGCCGCCGTCCAGCCCCACACTCAGCACCTGTACCACTATGTGAGCGAGTAGCTAATTCCCATCTTGCTGAAGCCATTGTTACTCAGATATGTCTCTTGCACAGCAGCCAGACCCATCTTTTAACCATACAGTTCTTAAGGCACTTCATGTTCAAAAGCATGAGAAGTACAGTTCTCAAGTACAGTGCAGCTATAATGTAAGTAAGAAATCCCATAAAGGAGTTCAATAAATGCTCTAAGGGTTTGGAGGAGGGGATACTCACATCTATTAGGAGAGCAAGTTAGGTCCCTGGTTGGGGCAGGTGCAAGAGGCAACTGATCCATGTTTCTCTCTCACTTGATGTTTCTCTCCCTCTTTCACCCACCCTTCCTCTCTCTAAAAATAAATAAATAAAGTCTTTAAAAAAAGGAGAGCCAGTTAGGTGTGCTTTACAAACTGGGATATCTGAATGTCGCGAACAGCGTTTCTCTAGAGCCCGATGGATGTGGATATAACTATTCATAGTACCCTAATGCCTGGCTTACCTGTCTGTGTGGCTGGCACAGGATCACCACCTGCAGACGTGGGGATAAGGACTCAGACACTCTAGAGGACCTGGGGTGGGGATGGTCGGTGTGCAGTCAGCCTCCACCAGAACAAAGAGGCAGACTGAGCTTTCTCTGTGTAAATGGATCATGGCCCTGGCAAATTTTCAAGGGGATCAAGACTTTAGAGTCAGACAGACACAGGGTCCAAATTCTGCCTCTACACTTAGCAAGTTATGAAACTGAGCAAAAGGTTGGAGTAACTGAGATCTGGCTCTCTGGGTTCAAATCTCTGTTCTGCCATTTAGGAATTATGGGACCAGAGCAATCTGTTGAACCCCCCTGTGACCTGATTTCATCATGTGCAAAATAGGGATAATACAGGCACTCACTTGTTAGGATCGTTGGGGGGAATTAAGTGAAGGCTCCTGATAAGTCATTAACACACATTCAATGCTTAGTATGTACCAGGCACACAAATATATAGCTATTTTATGCATGTAAAGAAAGTAGTATCTGGTATATAGTAAACAATAAATATGAGCTATTATTGTGCTTATTGATGACATAACTTCATATAACTCCATTTACTCCTATGTGAAACAGAGGTTATAATACTTATTCTTGTCCTCATTTATGAAATGAGGACCCTAAAGGCCATAAAGTTATGTCTATAATGGATTGCAAAATGCCTGGTCAGTATACAAGGCTGGTCCTTTGCTTGGAGCCTCTGTGAGTGTGTGTGTATGCATAGTGCATGTGCATGTGTCTGTTTGCATCCTCCCTTTGCCTTATAAATCCTTCAAGTGATGAGAAAAATCCCACCAAGTCACACAACTTTGTACAGAAACTATGTTGTGATTGTATGTTTCTGTTACTTGGTAGCCATTAGGAGTCACCATGCATGAAGTGTTCTGTGTTAGGAGTTTTTGAGGAGTCATGCCAAGCACCCATAGGCCATCTTTCGTATCAAGAACATTCACCGGAGGTTTAGGGGCTTTTGGACAAGCCCCAAAATAGGTTTCATGAGTGAGGGCAGCGTGTCATTGAACCATACCATAGCATGTAGATTTGCCATACGATCTTTACCCCAAATCTATTTTAGATAAAGCCATGTGACGCTCCGACAGCCCCAGCCTGGGGATGTCACACAGCAGCCTTCTCTGGGGGCGTTGGCTCTTTGCCTGATGCTCTGTAGTCGTTTGCAGTGGGACATGCGCTTTGAGTCACAGATCTGAACGCAACGATGTGTACATTCGGGGCACGAGGAAGCCTGGTGGACGTTACATGTAGGAGCCGCTGCCTCTACAGGGTCACTTCTGAGCCTGTCCTTACACTGAGGTTAGGTTTGAAATGTCATCGCTTAGTGGCCACGCCAACAGATGTCGCGAGATGGATAGTTGGGAGCGACATGGAAAATCGGTAGGCAGGGCGGGGAGTAGGTGGGAGCTTTCTGTTTTAACTAAAATTTTTAGGGGTGAGATGATGAGGGTGAGAGATGACTTAAGATACAAAATGTATCTTGAAATTTACTGTCAATGTTGTTATTTTTCCAGATAATAAAAGTAGAAAAATCGGAAGAGACAGACAATTATAAAGAAGAAAACAACTGCCCATTATTCTGCCACCCAGAGATAAACTTTTCTCTATGTATATATTACTGCATATGTTATGTTATATTAGAATATGTTACACTTGATGTTTTATAAACATTTCCTTTACAGAGTCTTTATAATCGCGAAGCAGTGCATGCACAGAGCGGACCGTGTGAGCTAACAGGGCCCTACCACCTGCTAGAGGGTTGCTGGCGCTGTTAGGGCTGCAGCCAGCCAGACAGTTTCTTCACGTGTGTACTCTCTGCGAACTGACTTTTTTCACTTAGCTATTTTTCCCCACAGTCACTTGGCCATAGATTTCCAATGTCTTCTTCCTGTTCTCTGTGCTAGTGCCTGATGGGCTCAATTAATGAGCTCACCATGCTAAACAGACCAGCCGTCAAACAGGGATGGGATGGTTTGCAGGAGAGTAGATGACAGCAGATGACAGCGAAAGTCCACTTTCCTTTCTGAGAGAGAGGACTTCAGGGTGTTGTCTGGGACCTGTAGGTTCCCCTCGTACATTGTCCTCAGGCTCAGCCATTCCCATCTGCCTGCGGCGGTACTCTGTGCGGTCATGGGGGCTTGCTCAGCAAGTGCCACCTGCATTTAAGTCGATTTAAAGACGGGAAAGATGGGGCATGTCTCACATCTCAATGTTTGCAGTTGCATGGTCGTGTTTGTTCCAAACTTGCTCTTGATCAGCTGCTCAGGAACTGGAAAGGTAACCTCTGAGCTGGCTTCTAACTTGTCTGAAAAGTTCTTTCTGCATGGGAGGTCAGGTCTAGTTTTTCCCAGCAGCACATTGTCTGCTGACACTACCCCCTCCTAAGGAGTGTGGCGGTGAGTATTAACACTGGCTTGGCCACTGACAGATGAATGGGAGACTCAGGGGCTCTCAGTTGTCACCAGCTGGGCTTGTTCTCTCTCTCTCTCTGTCCCCCTTCCCTCCCTCCCTCTGTCTTTCTCTTTCTCTCTCTCTGACACCCCGGAGGGGGGCAGCGCCGAGTGTTGCCAGAAAAGAGTTTTCAAAGTGTACTTGGAAGCTCACATTTTTCTGTGAACTGTTCCAATTTTTCAATGCAGGCAATTAACCCAATTTCCCCAAACTCCACGCAGGTGGAAAAAACCACATCTGTGGGCTGCATCTGGCGTCTATGGCACCGGAGGTGAGGGCAAAACTCTCGCTGCTCATTGGGTTACATCGTCTTTTCATAGATTTTTTGATCTATCTCAAGTCCCAAAGTCCGTATTTGCCTATGTCAGTGACTTATGGGCAGTCAGCTGAGCAGTTACATTACAGACCCTTTAGCTTGCCCTCCGATGGGACTGAGGGCCGGCTTTAAAATAAAGGTGACTGTTCTTCTGGAGGTGCTTTAATGGACACTAATGGGACTGCGCTTTAAGAAGTGAGTTCTGTGGTTCTGGAAAGAGCAGCTGAATGGGAGCTCAACGTGCTATGGAAATGCCAGCGGCCACATTTACCTTCCTAACGTAAGTTTAAGCCTACATTGATTTCGGGCTGTTACGATGTTGTTTATCTCTTTGAACAGAGTAAAATGACAGCATAAATGATAAAACTAAAAGGTTGTACAGTTTCTTTTTCTATTGTTACAGTCTAAAGCTCATTCTTTTTCTCTGTGAAATAAAGGTGACAATTATAGAGGAAGATATCAGATGCTCTTTCTATCTCCCCTCCCCCACCCCCAACGTGTATCTTTCTCCTGCTTCTTCAGTACGCCCTCACCCTGCCTGCCACCAGGTCAATGGGAATGTAATGTGGCCTCCTGGCTGCCAGCCCTGACTAGTGATTCATCCATTTTCTGGCCCATCACCTTTTTCTTTCGAGAAGTTAACGGGCTCTTAGGGCGTTAAGAACTGTGAGTAAGGGATTCTATAGGTTGATAAGAGAGATGAGTGAATGGAATTAGGCCATGGCTGCTGCCTTCACTCTTTATGTTCCTGCCACCAGGAACCAGGCATGATGATAAAAGCCACTTCTTCGATGGAACTTCTTTTCATAGGAGTCTGGAGGCTCCACGTGTCTTATTTAGTTCCCAGACCAGTGGAGGCTTTAAAACGCTGCCCTTCAATGGTCAGTAGGAAGTTTGCCTTCCAAAGTCAACTCAAATATCTGACAATTAGAAAAAATTGCTAATTTGGGGTGTGGGATAAAAATAGAGCTTCATCAGATCTAATTCTTACATTTAATCTAAGGACAAACTATATATTAGAGGGTCACAAAAACTGTTCTTTTGGACCATATTTATTTTTTCTTAGTTCTCCATGACAATCAATTGGGGCTTAAAATTCACAGATGGTTGGGTTGAACTTGTTCTTGCATTTGCCTCTGTCGGTAAAGACATTCTCATAAATACAATGTCCCTTTTGGCTTCCAGGAAAGATCTTGTTGTTGATGTCTTTTCACACAGTTCTAAAAACCACAGGTTTTCAACAGCAATATGTCCCTGCTATGGTATATTGCCAGGGTCCAGCCTCGGCAAGTCTCAGGGTTCCTGAAGGAGGAACGGTTCGGTGAAGAAACAGAGGAAGACACTAGGATGAGGTGGGGGAGAACAGTCAGACTTGTGAGCCTGGACTGACCCCTTTAAGCTTAGGAACGTTACTTTAATAGGGATAAAACAAGGAACTGATACATGGTGTCATTACATAAAAAGTTATTACAAAAAATAGCACAGCCTAGCACAGGGAAACTTAAATACAATCATTTTAAGTAAAAGTTACTTTGATTGGAAAAGTACCATTGTTTGCAGATATAATTGTACTAAGCAAAGGTCATTCTGACCAGGAGGCCTATTCATTCAAATAAAGCGAGAAGTACAGAATATTACCTCCTACTAAATGTCTATCAGAATTCTTAAAAATTAACAAAGGTTAAGAAAAGTTCAATAGACAGAGCAGTTTTTCTATAATGTGCAGCCTTCAGAACCAACCAAGGTCACAGAGGGTTCAGCAGCCCTCGTGGCTGTTCTGTGGAGGTTTAGCTTTAAGCCGTACACAAAGAGGAGGATTTCTTTGTATTTGTTCCCAAGTACTTAAATCATAATCCCTAACTAACTTCCCTTGCCTTTTCACCCACACGTCTCCATGAATCCATGCTCCCGCCCAGGGTATGAGAGGGGTAGTGGTCTCCATAATTCTGGGAGGTGGCGTCCCACCAGAGGGAATTCTTAGAAAATATTCTTCCACCCTTCTGGCAGCTGGTCAGCCCAATGTCTAATATTAACTTTCCAACAGGGGAAGGGGGAAGCAGCAGGGTGGCCAGGGGCTTTTGCTCTGCAATTAATAATTCTTCCTGGGCAGTATTAGGGGAATTGTGCAAGTTTCCAGCAGCAAAGTACAAGCGCCATAAAACCCCACCACCAATTATTAACAATAGCAGGCATGTGAGGAGGGGTCACCGCGAGACCCAGCCGCGGCTGCTTCTGCTGTGTGGTCGCGCCTCATCCGTCCCGACTGTGTCAGGGGTCGGCTGTGGGTCCGCTCCCGACAGCATATACTGCCCCTAGTGTAACAAAAAATGATCTCAGGGGACATAATGAATGGTTTCTAAATTTAAGCAGCTATATATTTGTTTTAAAGTAAATTGAAAAACTATAACTAGCGCACCAAACCAGTCTAGTGAATTCATGCATACACACACACACATACACACACATTCCTTTTGAAATAAAGTAGATGATTTAAATTAAAGTATTTAGTAAATTACAGCTTGGGTGATATGTGAGTATGGCAAAACTCACACAGATGGTCCAGAAATGACAGAAACATGGGAGAATGTGAATTAATGGAGACTGGCCGGTTCTGGCTGGGGGATACTATCCTTTAACTTTAAAATTTTGATCAGGTTAGGCTAGATGGACCTCAGAGGTCACCAGAGATAATTCCAATGATTTAATATCTTGAGGAGCCTGAGGAGACCATCAGGTCGGTTGCCGACTTAAGTTTCCCCTTTTACCATCTGCTTAGAGTCGATTCTTTCGGGGCACCTTGCTTTGTGCGGTAGGATGGGCTCTGGACTCCTCACCTAACACTTTACTGTTGTGTGAATGCAGGATAGTTATTTAACCACTTGGAACTTATTTTTTCTCACCCTTAAAATGGAGAAAAAATAGTACCTAGGTTGTGAGGTTCTTCTTAAGATTAATAAATCAAAACACACCAGGGATTGAGGCTGTTAACGCAAGAAGCCCTGAATAAATATTAGCTATTTTTATTTTGTGTTTCTGGAAAGTTGTATAAAGATAATGGTTTAGGTATAAAATTTCATTTATGATGTCGCAAAAGATTTTAAGACAAATACCTGGTGAGTCCCACTGTGAATCAAATAATTACTGTGAGGCGTACTGCTTTTCAAGGTCCGTATTTTTGGATAGAATGGGTTTAAGGTGAGCAAGTTCTTAGAAGCATTTAAGTCCCATTTCAAATGGGTTTGAAAAGCATTTCTTTCCACTGGCTTCTCACTATAACTTCTCACAAAGAAAGTTACTTTGAAAGGTAATATAAATTAGCTCAGGATTCTTGAAGGCAGATATTCCAAACTGTATGTGGAATACTTTAGGACAATGGCGTGTATACCTGTAAAAAGAACTACACTTCTCCTGGGAACCTTTCAGGGGGACTCCAGGTTGAGGCCCTGGGAAGCGAGCTTTTGGTTTCCATTCTCTGCAACACCGCCTGGATAGGACGCCATTTCATTTTTTGAAAAGGTTTGTAAGAGAGCAAATCTTTTGTAGCTGTGTGTCAGATATTCTTACTTGGAAGAAGTTTTGGATGCTAGCAATTTAGGTAGGGCTCTATGTCGAATCAGAGAAGATTTAGAGCTGGAAGAAACCCGAGTTATCTTCTCCCTCCCATTCTCTTCCTCACAGAGCCCTGGAGAAGTTCACCAGCTTGTCTGAGGTTGCCGGGCTCGTTGGCGGTAGGCTCAGCTGGGGAATAAGTGCAAGTAACTCAGCGCATCCCCGGCTGAGTTCCTCCCCTGGAAAGCAGGCTTCCTTGGGGTGGGAACTGCATCTTAACTACCTTTGTGTCCCTGGTCTTCCGCCCACTTGCTGGCACACAGTCACCAGTGAGATTCTCACGAGCATCAGATAACGCACGATTTCCACTTTGGAAGAATCTTTTTATAGAAGCCATATATCTTTTATTTACAGAGTGCTCTTTCAGATATTTCTAGTGAACCACTTCTTAATGTTTTTTAAAAAGTTATGATCTATGGGCTGATCACGCCAGAATCTTCTAGAGTGCTTGGTAGAATGCTGCCCCACCATAGAACCTTGGTGATGTCTCAGAACCAGCATTTGGAATTCCCACGTGATTTCAAAGTTTGCTAAAGCGGGAGGATCCTTGCTCTGGGAACTTTTTAGAAGGGCATTTATATAAGTATCGTCTTTCAAGTCATTTAGGATTCCGCATCCCAAGCACAGATTTCAGGAGGAGTTCTTTAATATTTTAAATACAAAATGAACACTTTCTAGTAGTGTTCATGGGGGATATAGGGCAGGAAATTTCCCTTTTATATGCCAAGCAGGGGCTGTTTTGTTTTTTAATTTAAGTTTTTTTATTTTTTAATTACAGCTTACATTCAACATTATTTTGTATTAATTTCAGGTGTACAGCTCAGTGGTTAGACAATCAGATATTTTACAAAACGATCCCCCTGGTATTTCAAGCGCACACCAGGAACCACGCATAGTTATTACAGCATTGTTGGCTTCATTCCCTGAGCTGCACCTCACATCCAGCCGAGGCTGTTAGGAACCCCGTTGTCTGGTGCCAGGCCAAACACTGGCGAGCACCTCTAAGACAGGTCAGGGCACTTGGGACAGGAGTCCCCCAGCCTTTAAAATGGGCTTCATTTGCATAAGCCAACCACCCCTTCTGGAAGTGCTGGGGGCTGTGTCCTCTCCCACAGGCTGAATTTCCTCCTGTCATTGTGCCCCTTGCCTTTGGATCCTAGGACCTTAGAATTAACCCCGACCCCCTGCCCCTACATTTAAAAAAATATTTTATTTATTTATTTTGGGAGAGAGGAGAAGGGAGGGAGAAAGAGAGGGAGAGAAACATCAATGGGTTGCCTCTTGCATGCGCCCATCAGGGGACTGAACCCGCAACCCAGGCATGTGCCCTGAATGGATCGAACCAGCGACCTTTCACTTTGTGGGATGAGCCACACCGGGTCAGGGCTCCCCTGCATTTTTTATCTGCAGCACAGACTCCACGGTCCTGGCCCCAGCCCCTTCTTGTTCTGGCTCTGGAATATAGCGTCTCCTGTACATACACGCTTTGATGTTTGGAGATTCTAGTTGCTCAGGCTGTCTGCTGATTGGATGACGAGAGTGGCAAACATTCACGGAGCACCAAAGGTTTCACATGTCTTGGTTCACTTCACAAGGGATCTGTGAATGGACCGCTGATATTGTTGCCTCCATTTTGCAGATGAGGAAACTGAGGTTCGGAGCAGCTCAAGGGCCTTCTCCTGGTCAGTTGCCGAGCTGGGATGGAATGCAGACACACCCGATTCTAAGGCTCGCTTCCTTACCCCTGCGGTAGACTGTTTTGGCCGGCCAACTTACATCATCCCTTCCCAGGGGCTGGGGGACCAGCCCTGCTCTCCTCTTAGTCAGAGCTGGGTGCCATCCATGCAGAAGTTGTGTCCTTCTCCTGTTGAGAAGGTGGCGTGGCTCCTTGTGTTGAGAGCCACCTTTAGGTGGAGGTAGCCCAGTGGTTGTGGGCAACTCAAAGTCTGCTTGGCAGCGAGCTGAGGGGCCCCCGTGGGACGTCCCCTGGGTCTGCAGCTGTGGGGCTTGCTGCAGAGCTTCCACAGCTGTTCCAGCAAGGGGGGCGGGGGAGCAGAGCTGGCGTCAGTCACCATACAAGCGGCAGTTTCTCAGGAAAGTTCAGCCACCTGGAGTGAGGGGGTGATTACCCCCCCCCCCCCCCTCCCAGGACAAGGCTGGATTGGGCCTGTGAGCTGGCCAGCACGGACCATGTGCTTCTTGCCTGGCCTGTGGGGACCAATAGGGGTGGATTCATTTAGTTGTGACAAACTGTGAGGACCATGCGGAGAGCTGGGCACATGATTTCTGCAAAGAGGGGGCTAGACTGGATGTGCAAGGGGCGCGGGCGTCCCTGGCAGAGTTGTCTGTGAGTCACGTTTCTGCGTGCAGTGTACTGAATCAGCGTTTTAGAGCTCCTTGTGGGGAATGTTACAGACCTGTTCCATGCATAAAGGTGAGGGAACCTTAAAGCCATAGACGATTACCTGGAGACAAGGCTCAGATGGGCGAGGTGTTCAGGAATTTTATTTTCCTGCTTCTGGGAGACCGTGGAAAACTCCACTGAGAATCTAGGGGCAAATATGCGTTAGAAAAAATTATCTTGGTACTTAAAATTTTTTTTTTAATTTTATTTTTTATTTCTTATTTTTTAAATTATATTTTATTGATTATGCTATTACAGTTGTCCTGATTTTTTCCCCCATGCCCCCCTCCATCCAGCACCCCCACTCCCTCAGGCGATCCTCCCACCGCTGTTCATGTCCATGGGTTGTGCATGTGAGTTCTTTGCCTGCTCCATTTCCTACACCGTAGTTTACATCCCCATGGCTAGTCTGTAACCACCTATTTGTACTTCTTAATCCCCTCACCTCTTCCCCCATTCTCCCACTCCCCCCATTACGGCCCTGCCAATTTGGCAACCATCTGGTAACTTATTTCCTCTTGCTTTTTAGAGTCTCTCTTTATATTTGACCTTTGGCCTTTAAATAATGATATGTCTTGGGGTGGGCCTCTTTGCATCCATCATAATTGGGACTCTCTGTGCTTCTTGGACTTGCATGTCCATTTCCTTCACCAAATTAGGGAAGTTTTCTTTTACTGTTTTTTCAGATAGATTTCCAATTTCTTTGCTTTTTCTCTTCTCCTTCTTGCACCCTTATGAGGTGAATGTTGGACCTCTTAAAGTTGTCCCAGAGGCTGTTTATATTACCCTCAATTTTTGGATTCATTTTTCTTCTTCTTGTTCTGTGTGGTTGTTTTTGCTTCCTTAAGTACCCAATCATTGATTTGATTCTCAGCTTCATCCATTCCACTGTTGTGTCTCTGTACCTTGTTCTTTATTTCAATTAGTGTATCCTTTGAGGTGTCAGGATGGCTGAGTGGTCTAAGGCACCAGACTCATGGTAGCTCAATTAGTGTATCTTTCATTTCTGACTGGGTCTTTTTTATGTTGTTAAGGTCCTCACTAAGTTCCTCGAGCATCCTTAAAAACAGTGTTTTGAACTCTGCATCTGATAGATTGCTTATCTCCATTTTGTCTAGCACTTTTTCTGGAGTTTTGATCTGTTCTTTCATTGAGCACGTTCCTTTGTCTCCTCATTTTGGCAGCCTCCCTGTGTTTGTTTCTATGTATTAGGTAGAGCTGCTTTGATTCCCTGTCTTGGTAGTGTGGCCTAAGGTAGTAGGTGTCCTGTAGGGTCCCGTGGCACAGCCTCCCATACCACCCAAGCTGGGTACTCGAGGTGCACCCTCCATGTGGGCTGAGTATACCCTCCTCTTGTAGTTGAGCCTTGGTTGCTGTTGGGAGGGGTTTTCACAGGCCAGTCAGCTGCAAGAACTGTCTGACCACTGACCACCAGCCCCTGCCCTCCACCGAGGATCAGCTGTGCAGGGACAGGGGGGTGCTGCTCTGACGTGGCCTGTAGCTGTCCATTGGATGCGCTGGCCCTGGAGCATCCCACGTGGTGCAGGCCAGGTCAGCTCCCACCTGTGTTTTGCCTGGAGCCACCCTGCCTGAAGCTGTAAAGCAATCTGAGATGGCTGCTACTTGTGCTGGGCTTGGAGATTCCCAGGCAGAGCCAAGGTGTGATTCTAATCTGACTGTTGCTAGGGCTCACTGAAGCCAGCTGTTGCTTGTTTGATAGGATTTAGGAGCCAATACCAGCCATTCATATGGAAAAGCAGCTTGGGTGACCCCTAAGTTGAGTGAGGCAGAGCCTCTGTGGATCTCTAAGGTGGGTCACATGGTGTTAGCCAGGTTGATGGAGTCTCAGATATGACACCAGCCTGCCAGCTCTGTGGGGAGAGGGCTCAGCAAAGGGACAATGGCCTTTGCTCACCCCGATGGCAGACACTTCAGTCTCTCCTTGTATACCATTGGTGCCCTTCAAGCTGCCACCCTGGTGCTGGAGCTCGGTGCGGGGGAGTCTGAGTAGGTGAGTCTGTGTGTGGGTTCCCCAAGAGGAACAACTTAGGGCTCCGGTCCCCTCCTCCACCGACTCAATCCCCACTGGTTTTTGCAGCCAGAAGTTTTAGGGACTTATCTTCCTGGCACTGGAATCCTGGGCTGGAGGCTTGGTGCTATTTTTTAAAATGAAAATACAAGTTCTAGCATGCTAAAACCAAACCCTTGATTTATAAAGGAGTTGAATTCTATATTGCTGTTGCAAAGGAGAAAGTCTAAAAATACTTGTCGTCATTAAATCTCTGCATATATGCCCCATTTCTCCTTTCGTCTCTTGGTTTATGGTCCCAGCAGCCTTGGTTAGTTCATGATGTTCAGTTCATTTATATTCAGCCCATGCTGCACCATCCCTGGTTCCAACATGTGTGATGCAGCATAAATACTGATGAACTAATCTGTCTCTCCTACTAACAATAATAAGGAAAAGTAACTATTTGGGTGTCCCCAAAAGAGTTAACCAAATAGAGACTTTGGATTAAAACAAGCCATCCTTTGGACGGTTCTAAAAGGGGAAGTATCAGCCACTCATTTCTTCGTGGGAAATATGTAGATTATTTTTCTCCCAACACCCATCTGAAAGCTACATTAAAGAATAAGTTTATCCATATTTATGACTTGGAGAAAAAGTGGGGGTGAGGGAGAGGAGGGTGTCATGGCACCTGGGGTGCTTCTGACAATTCAGAAAGCAGGAGAGGATGGCCGGTCGGCTGGGCGCTGGTGCTGGGAGGCAGGAGGGGGCCGAGGTTAGCTCCGGCTCTTCAGTAGTTAGTCCAGAGTAGGAGGAACTTCTCTAATTCAAGAATGATTGTATGGGCATTACAAGTTCTGCTCTTTCAAATGTACTTACTAGAAAGTCATGCTGAACTAGCCTGGTGGGGCCTTTGTCTTTCTCCCATTTATAGAGCTGCCTGGGGGGGAAACATGGTGCGCAGCACATTGGGGTTTTTGCTCAAGGAAGCTTTTGCCTTGGCCAGCCCTGCAGCCAGCCTTTCATTGGTGGCCAATTGTCTGTGAATCTCAGGAGCTGAAGAAAATTGGGAATCAAGAAATCGGAAATCTCAGTAAATGGGACATTCTGAAGGTTTTCGGGAAACATTTGTTTCCTTCTAAAAGCAAATTTTGCTTTCATGCACCTCTTGCATAATGATCTCAATGTCTTAACATGAGTAGGTCTCCAAGATATATTAAGAGAACAAAATACAGTCACATGCTGCTGAACTTCGGGGCTATGTTCTGAGAAATGCACTGGAAGGTGATTGGTTTGTTGTGCAAACATCACAGAGTGACTTACACAAACCTAGATGGTATAGCTAATTGCATACCTGGGCTCTATGGTCCAGCCTGTTGCTCCTGGGCTACACACCTGTACAGCACGTCCCTGTAAAAACAACATGAGATTAAATGAAGTACAAGAGAAAACGATGCTATAAAAGACACTGTAACACGAGATGTATGAGGATGCTGCCGGCGTAACACAGTTATGTAGAAGGCTTTACAGCAAACATTTTTTATACATAGAATACATCCTTGAAAAAACCATTAAAAGTATAGTATAGTAAATACAAAACCCAGTAACAATCACTTATTATCATTATGAAGTACTATGTGCTGTACTTAATTGTAGGAGCTATACTTTTATATGACTGGCAACGCAGTAGGTTTGTTTATGACAGCGTGGCCACAAACACATGAGTAATGCCTTGCACTGCGATGTTTCTATGGCTACAGCATCAGGTTGGCTACATTGTCATGCGCCTATGCCACGGTGAGAGGAATTTTTCAGCTCCATTATTATCTTATGGGACCACCATAGTATATGTGGCCCGTCATTGGCCACAACACCTTTACGTGCCACATGACTGTAAGTTTTAGGACTAAGTCTTCTGTGTGATGTATTTTATGTTAGACACACAGTGCTAGAGATCCTGTATCAGTAAATACATGAGTATGTATGTGAAAAGTAGCTGCCTCATGAGGTTGTTATGAGGAGAAAAAAAATATGGGTATAAGATACTTAGAACAATGTCTAGCACAGTGTCAATATGTCACAAGTATAACTATTGCTATGATGTAATGCATTTAGAATGATTTGTACTGAGCTTGCAGCCAAACTTACAACAGTGTGGTGGGTTAGAGGGAAGAGTTGGATTTTATCCTTATCTTTAATGATTAAATACTTTGGCAATAAAGAAGAATGTTCAAAAATTGCTTGTATAATTAAAAATTAGTTGAACAGATTCTAAAAAAACCCCAGCAGATATGCTAAGACTAAAAATTTAAGAGATATCACAAGAAGAGCTGCCCTTGAACCTGGACAGAGGGAACCCTGTCTTGAGCTTTGTGCTTGAAGAGTTCTGTACCGCACCCCCACCCCACCTCTCTCTCTCTCTCTCTCTCTCTCTCTCTCTCACACACACACACACACACACACACACACACACACGAGCAGCTCTGCCACTTAGGAACTAGTTCTCAACATCGGCACAGTATGATTTAACACTAATTTAAACACTAAGTTACAACCTAAACCTCTGCTTTTGTAAGGGACTCCGCTCAGGCCCCTGGGGCTGCTTCTCTGTCTGCTGCCTCGTGTCCTTAAAACAGAGGCTAGCGCCCTGTGCAGGGTGGGTGACGGCTCCGCTGGCCTGGGTCGGAGCTGCTTTGGAGTGTAGCGCAGAGCACGGAGCTCAGAAAAGGCCATTTAATTAATGTATCGCTAATTAGCTTTCAACAGATTCTCGCATCAAGAGTAACTGTCCCCCGGCGGTGCCCAGCACTCGCTTTCTTGCTTCTCTCTGCGCTCCAGCTGTGGGGTTCAGAGGCGCCCCTGAGCGAGCGCAGTGCTGCCGCCCAGTCCCCAGGGCCGCTGAGGGGTGGTGTGCAGGATTAAACGGTGTGTGTGATTCTGAAATTTGTATGTGTGTAGGTCTAGGTATAGCATGCCCGAAGCGGGCCGCCAGTCTTTCTGCTGCATAGGCAACTGCGTGGACATTGAATGACAGAATTAAGTTCTGATGACATTTAAAAAAAATTAAATGAAACTTCAGTTTCAAGTACTTTTGATTAAAAAAATTTATATTTAGCCCTTAAAAATGTTATTTTGCTCTTGCATACCCTCTACTCCACACATACTTTGGAATATTTTAGAAAAAATTAACTTACTTTTAAAGCATAACAATAATTTTAATTTTCAGATTCTAATATTTTCTTTGTACTTACATTTTAAATGAAAATTTATTGCAGTTTTGTACATTTTAAATGTTATTACATTTTGATCATTTGACATTTACATTTTAAATAATTAAAATTTTAAATTTGAATTTTAAATAATTAAAAATTACATTTTAATTATTTAATCACTATCAATAACATACAAATTATGGAAAGAATCTTGATTATAAGAATATGGTTATGATTTTATTTTACTAAAATGAAGTTAAAAAGAACCCCCAGAATTTATAAGATAAAAAACTGCCTGGTCTTCCAAAGTGTATTTTTGATACTGCCATAAATAGCTTATGAGAGTTCAAGTTATTCGACATCTTTGTAAATACTTGTTACTGTCAGTCTTTTTATTTTTGTCCATTCTAGTGGGTATGTCATGGTATCTCATTGTAATTTTATTTTGTATTTTCCTGATGATTAATGTACCTATTTGCCATCCATATATCTTCTTTGGTGAAATGTCTATTCAGGTCTTTTGCCCATTTATCTTCTTTGTATTGAGCTGTAGGAGTTCTTTATGTATTTTGGGTAGATATAAGTTTTGCAAATATTTTCTTCCAGCCTGTGGCTTGCTTTTTTATTGTCTCACCAGTGCTTTTTGAACACCAGAAGATTTAAACTTTGATCATTTTGTGTCTTACTTAAGAAACCTTTGCATAACCCAAGCCCTAAGATCTCCCAGGTTTTCTTTCTTTTTGCAAATGGATGACCAATTGTTTCAGGACCATTTGTTGAAAAGATTTCTTTTTTAACCTATTGAATTGCCTTGACACCTTTGTTAAAACCCAGTTGATCATATATGTGTGTGTCTAACTCTAGGCAGTATTCTATTTCCTTGATATATACACTTACCCTTCTGTAAATGCTACACTTTCTTAAATGAATGAAGTTTGGGAAGACTAACAGGGGAATGAATAAAAAGGCATCTCAGAAACAATCTCTCATGAAAGAATGACCAGTGGGTGATGTGTATTTGGGGTCACCCCAAATCACTTTGACGATCCCATTTGCAGCGAAAGGAGTTTCTACCCTGGGATTAAACCTTCAGTAAGTTTTCCTATACGGATGCACTGTGACAATCAAACCCAGGGAACGTTTTGGGGTACCTAAAATAAACCACAGCATGGACACTTACACTGAACTTGGCGCTAGGACTTGGCAGTAAGTTATTGCTTGCTACCCATCAGAGATGCTATGTGGGGCGTTAAATTGCAATCTCTCTGCAGAACGAGTTCTTATCAAGTAAAGAAAGATGAGGTGCCTCTCTTGCTGATAAGAAAAGTAAAAACACTTATTGCTCTGTTTACCAGATGCCCAGGATCCAATTCTTCTATCTTTGATTGACAGTATGACCCTTACTGCGATGCACTTCAGTTTCAGTGGATAGGACAAGATTGTGCTTTTATTTGCCACCTGCCTTCCACAGAAGCAGGTTGAACCTAGGAGCCACGTACAAGGCCGAGTCAGGTCAGAAGGGTGTTAGTGTGCGTAATCTGAATCTATTTCGCAGACCACATAGTCTATTTCAGAAGACAGACGTGATTAACCAAGGTGGCTCTGTGAGCCTTTGGGAAACTCAAAGCAAGAGTCTAAACCTAGCAGGGCGCACAGGAAAGGTGAGTGGGTCCCATGATGTACTATTTGGCATGTCATCTGAGCCCTGGATGCCCCTTCCCCAACATTAGCATGGAAAACAGGGAGTTCACAACCTTTTTGTTAGACTTACTAAAGCTGAGTGGCTCATACTTCAGTCAGATTTGCCAAGCCACATCTCTCTTTGGTCGACATGCTAATAGATATTCGTTGACTTGAATTGTTTTATACTGTATTCCTTCACTAATCAACCCATTCCACAGATTCTACCCTTGCCTTCAACGTGGTAGTCCAGTTAACAGGGCCTTGCTATTGGGAGCCAGAGAGCTTCTCTTCGTGCTTCTCCCGCTCTAGCTTGTCCGGCCTTCCCGAGACACACTCTGGGACGTGAGGGCTATTATTCGTGGAAACCGTCTTGTCATTTCGATCAATTAGTCTGTTCTGGAGGCATTTCCCCTCATTGTTTGTATAATCAATTAAGATTGGCTACAGTAAAATTAAAAAAGTTAACATCTGAAAGAATTATGGTAAAAAAACCCCCAAGTTCTAAATTTATCTTGGAGTATTCTTCCAATTAATTGGTATCTCAAATGAAAAATAATGTGTAGCTTGAGGTTTATCCCCCCTAAATAAGAAACACTTTTGTATAGATGTCCATAGGTGTGTGTTAGTATAGCGGTGTGTGTGTGGAGGGGTCAGGACGTTCTCTCCAGCACTGGTGTTAACTCAAGAACAACAGGTTGGTCATTAGCACTGACATTGACCTTAAAGATCACTTAACTTCAAACCTTTAATTTCAGAGGTAGGGACACTGGGCCCAGAGTGACCGAGTGACTCTCTTAAGGTCCTACTGCCTCTACATAGCAGAGTCCTGAGGGGACCAGGTTCAATGGTGTTCATCTTTTGAGGGGACACCCTATCTAGTATATAGTGTGTGCATGGCTTTGGCTTTGTTTTAAACTGATTTTTTTTTTTTAAAAGCTTTCTTTTTCCTACTAGAATTTAACAAGCTTGGTGACCAACCATCCTGGTTTGCCAGGGACTCACTCACAGGGTCCCTGGGACTCGGGATTTTAGTACTAAAGCTGGAAAAGTCCAGAAAAACCAGGATAAGTTGGTGGCCCTAGTTACAAGGGTTTGCAGCTGTTCATGGATGGTGTTGTCATATGTTTCTTGGTGGCCCGTGGCTTCTGGCCCAAGCTACATGAAAGGAAACAGATGACTGTTCTGTGGCAAAGAAGCATAAACTGTGACTTTCTCTGGGTTGTGACAGGATTTAGGTCCAATCCACTGTCTCTCCAGGCCCGGTCACCTCCTTTCCCAGCTTCCCTGGGCACTATGGTCGTCATCAAACTTCTCATTAATCGGTAAGACTGACTTCTGTACAAATCATTTCACCATGTGCCCTCAAGCGCTGTTGACTCTGACTTCATGTGGAGAGGGTTTATCTCATGAAAGCACAGGAGATCAGATCTCTGTGTCCAGGCAGGTCAAGTTCGTGACTCTGGAGCTGGTCTATGTTAGAATCCTGGTGCTCTTGTACTTTGATAGGTGCTCTGGGCCAGTTTACTCCTGAGAGCAGCTCTGAGAGGTGCTCTCTCTCAGTTTACTCCTGTAAAATGGGGGATAATGGGACCCACTCCATAGGGGTGTTGTGAGAATTAATTTAGTTGACATCCACGGATCGCAGACAGCAGCACCTGACACGTGACATGTTAGCTAAAGAGTAAGGTCTCAGTAGATTCTATGTTTGTTGACTGATTTGAACGCATATTCATGTGGTGAATTCCCTTACCTTTAACTTTTGCTTGTAAGGTGTGCTCTTTGAAAGTGAGCAGGGTTGCGGAGAACACTCCTCACTACCCGGGCTGTTAATGGATTCCGTCTGTGTGGTTCATTAGAATTCTGACTGCAGCAGGGCTGGCCTCGTGATGGAATATTTAAGCACAATGCCATCTGAGGGTGTCCGCTTGAAGATTATTCTTCATAGGTAACACTTTAACATCTTTGAACTGACCAGTTAGTGTAAGTATGTTATCAATCAAAAATAGTTTAAAAGCACATTAAAATGACAACTGATTTCATTTCATTGGAATAGATCTTTATTATATTTGATGCATAATTTGAATTTAATGGCAGAGATAAAAAAGTTAACTCTGATAGGTAACTGAAATAGAATATGTGATTCACAGGAACTTAACTTTTAATTTTTTATAAACCTCGTTATAATTAATAAAACATTTCTTACAGAAGAATTGCACAACCGAATGAACCTATGAGCTCCCTGAGTGTTAAAGCAAATGAAGCTACTTCAAATCTTACTTAAGGAATAAAACTGTTCAACTTCCAGTGGCTTATACATCCCTGACTTTGGGTGAAGAAACCCATACTGTCTTTGGAAGGTGGGATGAACATTTTCTGGGGTGTGAAACTATTCCTTTCTCTTCTCCTACAAGAAACCTGGGCAACCACGATGCCAGGGTACATTAATGTGGTGGTTTCAATACTTGCCTGCCCAGCGCTCTTTACCCCTTTTCTCTGTTAGTGGAGCCCCTCCTCATTCTTTGGGGTGCAGCTCTGTTCTGCTCTCCCGCTGCATCCTGGGTCCTGCTGTTCACAGAACCCACGTTGCTGACCCGCGGTAGCATCTGATCGACCTGGGTCCTACTCTCTGCGTGAGTTTCCCGTGGCTGCTGTAACAAAATACCACCAACCAGGAGGCTTACTGCAATAGAAACATATTCTCTTACAGAAGTCCAACATCAAGGTTGTTGGCAAGGTTGGCTCCTTCTGGAGGCCCTCAGAGGAAATCTGTTCCATGCTTCTCACCTGGCTTCCGGTAGTTGCTGGTGACCCTTGGCGCTCCTTGGTTTGTAGATGCATCGCTCTAGTCTCGGCATCCTTCAACACACGGCGTTCTCCCTGTGTGTGTGTCTCTGTGTCCAAATTTCCCTCATCTCCTAAGAACACCAGCCATCGGAGTAGGGCCCATCCTAATCCAGGACGACCTCATCTTCACTTGATTATACCTGCAAGGTCCTATTTCCAAACAAGGTCACATCCAGAGATACCAGGTGTTAGGACTTGAACATGTCTTTTTGGGGAACACACTTCAACTCCCAACACTTTCTTTCTCATAGTGATTAGTCCTCATCTTAATGCATTGTGACCTCATCTTAATTAGCAACATCTGCAGGGACCCAGTTTCCAAGTACGGTCACATTCTGGAGTCCTAGGGTCAGGATTTGAACGTATGAATCTTTTTTCGGGGTAGGAGGACAAAATTCAACCCATGACGAGGGGTTACCAAGCAATGCAATTTCTTTCCCTTGTCCTCACTTCTCTGTTGCTCTTTCTTCATTTATGTTAGAAAAGTTTGAAACAAATGGATTTATAAAGCAGGGACATAGCTGAGAAGGGACAAGGAAGTTTTCCACATGTTAGCAAAGCCTATAGACTTCTGAGTTTTGTCTGAAAATGACAACTGAGGCTGAGAATCTTGGTGATCAGATAAACAATGCCATGTCACCTCGATCTTGTGCATGCATGTGAATAAACCATATATTCTCTTTGGAATCATAGTGAGAATACTTCATTTTTAGCTGTGGGCCGTTGTGAAGTCAAACGCAGTGCTGTCTTGTGACTGGAGGGACCCAGCCGACACAAGGTTTGTTAGAGGAAACCAGGAATGATGGGAGTGGCAGCCCTTTCTCTCGTCCTTGCTGCAGCCCCGCTGTTCCAAGCTCCGGACTCTTGCAGCGATTCCCCCACAACCCCGCGACGAGGCGGTTGTTAAAATCCCATTGATGGAAGCGGAGACGACGTGCACAGAGTGGCCAGCAGATGGCGCCGGAGCTGGGTTTGCATCCTGGTTTCAACCCTGAAAGGGTCAGGAGGCCTGGCAAGGTGTTGCTTCTGACACTTCACGCCAGTCCTGGCCGTTGCCCACGTCCTCTCGGGGACTACAAAGTTCCCAGAGAAACACGGCTACCTTCGCAGGGGACCTTTGAAGAGCATGGTGTTGGGGGAGCGGAAGCCGTTGTGTTACGCATACATGGGTTGTAGTTAATTTTTGTCATCTCTCCTGATAAAAGGCGAAACTCAGTCTTTTGCCTGCCAACAATGCCACTCTATGTAGGACAGCGCAGAGTCGAGGGGCATCTGGCCGCTGTGGCGTTGGCCCTGCCCACCCCTGGCCCTGGAAGCGTCATTTCTCCATGCTTTCGGTGGAGCCTGTCCCCTTTGGAGCTCCCGCAGCTTAGCTGCCGCCACGGGCCTGTGGCAGCTGCTCTCTGGGCCGTTCTTCATTCATTAACCGCTCCCTCAGTGCGAGGGGCAGAGGCAGTAAGAGGGGCTAACACTCCGTGTTGACTTCGGCAGAAAGGCTGGCAGGAGCGAGGCTGGAACAATGGCTTAAATGCAAGGAGGGGGTTCTCCGTGTCGCCCCCTGGGGAGACAGAGCCCCAGCGCCCTGCCTGGTGGCACCAGTTGATGCTTTAAGAGCATCAAAGGCAGACTGACACTCCTCTGCCCTTGGTCCCCAAGGTCAGGAGGAAAAGCCAATTGTGGCTGATTTCACTGTTCTTGCCTGGGCTGATCTGGAAATTTCACTTTAGGGTTGTCTCATTGTTATGGTTAACAGTTGTGGAGCAACTGAGTCACTTTATGGACCTATAGGTACCTCTGTTCTCGTATCTGTAAAATGGGATGACGCCTTCCCAGAATGATGTAGGCCTCGGAGTGTGGGTTTTGCTACCCCAGCACTTCCTGCGGTCCCATCCAGCTCAGCTGCCCCCTGTGTGACCTTGAACATCTCTGTGTAAACTTGAACACAGAGATGTGTGATCTAGACCATCCTTCAGCAGCGAATGAGGGAAGTACCCTGGGGCTGGGGTGGGGCTGGGGAGAGATCCGGATGGGACTTTCATGCTGAGGATCAGGCCCTGCTTTCTCCCTGCGGGAGCAGGAGTTTTTAAAACTGGGATCATGTGGATCTGACTGGTGCTTTCTGGGTTGGTTGTGGGCCAGACAGAATCTAGCCAGAGCAGATTCTAGAGAACACAGCTGGTTCCACCATTTGTCATGTGAGACAAATCAACAGTAGTTTGTCAAAAAAAAAAATGTACATAGGACTAGAGTCTTGGGAGACCACACTGTGATGTTAATGACTTAATTTAGCTTTGTGACTCTCTGCAGACATGTGTAGTGAATTTAAATTGGAACCTTCTCACAAGGCTATATCTATGTGTGTAGGCTAACCTCAGGGAAGACTGGGGAGTTTAAGAGGTCTATTCCAACTAAAATTGATCTGAGCTCAAATCTCAAGTGGGCCAGGCCGGCCACTGATTTCTTCCTAAAACGAACCTGATTTGGTTGTCCATTGTGAATTCTCTTGTGTAATGTTCTCCTCATTTTCTAGGACCCGATTTCAAATTTTACAATTGTTGTCTGCCCCGCCCTTCATTCTGGCACATAGTAGGCACAATGAAAATTGGATGAACAAACCAATAGGGTGAAATTCTAAGTATGGTGAAGATGGTGGCAACTCCAGGGCTGAATCCAGATTAGGTTCTACTTAGTGGACCTATGTTTTGTGGGAGCCTTCTAAAATAAAGAGTCTAGAGCTTTATTGAGCCAGTGGTCTCTCTGGGAGCCTGATGAAATGTTTGGCCCTCTCTTAAGATGTTGCACATAAATACAACATTCTGTAAAAATTCCAGAGAGTTCTCAAACTCAGGTGGTCCATCCCTAGTTAAGAATCCCAATGTAAACCTCTGTCTCTCTTGTGTTCCTTGATATGAATGGAAAAGCTTAAAGAGAAAGAGGTTGTGTTCGTGGCTGGAGGCAGGTAGAGATGGGCTGTCAGTATCTTATTATTTTGATGAATTCCCTTCCCTTCCCCCACCCCCAAAGATGTACAGAACATTCTAGAGTAAAGAGAGAAAGACAGACAGAATGGTAGCCAATCTTTAGAGCTTATTTTGTTTACTGATTTTTAAATTATCAATTTGATGTACAAATTTTTTTTTGTACATCAAGAAAATAATTTCCTTCTTCTTGAGGCAACTTGGTTAGAGACCCTGAATCGTTCAGAGTGTGGACATTGCAGTGTGTTCTGTGCCCGCATCTGCTGAAAATGAGCTTCAACCTAAAGCCGTTTTTAGAATAATTGCATATGTTTTTCTGTTATCACTGACAGATTAGATCCCCTCCTCCCCATAATACCTAGGAATTTCTAAATCAAGATGCTGCACAAATGTAGTTTTCAGGTTTGCATTCAGCTCCTGCTTCCAGCTCTGCACAATTGCTTATGGATTACTTTCTATGTACACTCAGATACGTCTGTTTTCCAGCTACTGTCCTGCAAATATTCAACGTGAAAACAGGGTGTGTAAGAAATAGCAGTGAGTTCAGATGCTCCCAAACCATCCCATGCGGAAAGAATTGCAGCAGGAAACACACCCACGATTTCTTCCTCCAATTCAGCTTTGAACCTGCTTAAGCCAATTTGATGCCGTTTGCAATCAAGTTCAGCAGAGTTAAAGTCATGATCAATCATTTTACAGGCCAAACAGTTTCAAACTATAGGGCGTTACTTTCTGGGAGGGAAGGGATGGGAGTAGGGGCCTAGGATTTATAAGTTACATGCATTTCTTGTACAGCATCGTTTTTTTAGAGTAGGGTTTTGTGCAGGCATGCTGTAAAGCAAATCTCATGGAGCCTCAAACAGCCCCAGGTAAACTTTCTAGTGTTCTCAGATTCCCTGATTTGTTTGAAACTCAGGTTTCCTCCTCTCTCTGTGAGGCGGCTGGACCCTGGGTGTGGGGGCCGATTTCCACCTTCAGATGAGCTGTGAGCACTGCAGTGCCCAAGGCTTCCGCAAACCCGAACCCGAGGAGCCATCTGGGAGAGGGGGACAGCTTTGTTCTCCCTCCCTCCACGGGCTCAGTAAGAGACAGACACAGCAAAGCATGCCTTTAAAGAAAGAACCTTGGGAGGAGTTGTCATTTGCATTTTTTTTTGCATAGGGGGCGGTGGGTAGAATATTGTGGCTGGGAGTTGTCCTGGTCAACAAAACCCACAGTTCTTTGATTAAATCTCCATTTTCTCACAAGACTATGTCCTATCCAAAGATGTTATGCCCTGCTTTTGAGTGCTGCAGAGGACAGGAGGCCACTCTTGTCATTGCGTTCCTGTTAGAAGCTTTTATCACACTGCCCTAGCTCTTACTCTTTATTAAAATTTCCATACGGCATTTTTAAAAGACATGAAGTAAATGCCTTGTCTTATTGCAATTTTTTTTTATCGAAGTGAAAATCACAGGAGATAAAATTGACCATTTTAAAGTGAACGATTCAGTGGCAATTAGTACATTCACGATGTTGTGCAACCACCATCTCTATCTGGTTCCAAAACGTTTTTGTCACCCCAGGAGGACATCCTGCGCCTGGTAGGCAGTTGCTCTCCATTCCCCTCTAGCTCCAGCCCCTGGCCACCAGCAGTCTGCATCTGCCTCTGTGGATTTATCTGTTCTTATGTTTCATACGAATGGAATCATACAATGTGTGGCCTTTTATGCCTGGCTTCTTTCACTTAGCATAATGTTTTCGAGGTTCATCCGCACTGTGGCATGTATCAGAATTCCATTCCTTTTTACGGCTGAGTAGTATTCCATCGTATGGCTAGCACTCACTTTGTTTATCCATTCATCTACCGATGGACATTGGGGCTGTTTCCACCTTTGGTGGAGTGCTTTGTTTTGGAATTAGACACAAGAGCATAGGACATTCATGCAGCAGCTCATATGATGGCGCCTTCTTTTTTGAATGTCATTCCCTGGTACATGTAGCAAAGGAGTAATGCTAATTCTGGAGACAGAAAGAGAAGGAAGTTCCTAGTAACTGGCAAGCCAGTGAATGGCTGTGCCTAATTGCCCCTGGGCTCTCCTTGGCTCTCAGGATTAATTAGCTAAGGCATCATATATACCGATTAGCAATGTTTCCAACTGCCTTACATCACAGTTATCATTTAAAAAAAATCACTGGCAGCTCAGGAGAACTTAAACACTGCCTTTCGTGTGTGTGCTTGCCTGCCACATTTGTCTTCATTTCAATAGATTTTTTTTTTCAACTCAACACTTCTTAAGCAATCCACAGTGAAATTCTACAGATAAACTACATTTCCTGTCACTTGTGGAGACAAAGTCAAAGACAGAGTTTTGGGCCCCAGTTTTTGTTGCTCCAATGGCAATATTTTTCAGTGTGTGTTGTATTCTGAGGCCTTACCACTGAGACCTTTTTTTTTTTTTTTTTGAGGAAATATAGGAGCTGACCTATCTTCCCCCATTAAATTTTGATATGTTCTTTGCTTTCATTTAAAATACCCAGACTCAGAGCTTTTAGAGTGCTTTTCTTTTCTGACCCAAATGAGAAACACACCCCGAGGAGACCAGTCATGCAGACTGCGTGCTCAGCCTCAGACGCGGCTTCCGGAGCCATCTACCTCAGTTAATCTGAATGAAATGTGCACGGGCTGTTTGTTAGAGCATTGCTGAAATTTTTAGGGATGTATCCATTGCAAGCCCAGGTGGGGTTGCATAGAACTGTGCCTGCGTTCTGCATGAGAGGGAGTCCTCAAGGAGTCTTCCTAGTCCCCATGAGTCTTGGTGATTTTGCAGTTTGTATTCTAGGCTCAGAGAACACAGATCTCCTGAACCCCAAGGGGGTTTGCTTGCTGCTGGTAATCGATGATAGTTTGCAAACTTACTGCTTTCAGGAGATTCCTAACGTGGCGTTAGATGTATGGTCTCGTGTCAAATTCCAGTGGAGAAGTGAGGAATAATGCTCTCCTCCTCACCCCTAGCCTCAGGCTCCAGTTTCTAGTTTATGACAGATAACAAGAGAATAATGAAAGAAACAAATGTTCTTAGAGCAATAGAAACATTGCATGAGAACATAATGAAATGTCACTTATTTTTAGTGAATATTCTCACCATCCCTTTAGGTTCTCCTCACGCTGATTCTCAGTTAATCTTTTTTTTTTTTTCTCTTTTGATAGAGGTGAAAGTGTGAAAAATTTTATTAACATTCAGTTTTAAAAGCTTTATACCCAGAGTACACCAAGATATAAGAGTACTTCTTCTTCTTTTTTAAATATATATTTTATTGATTACGCTATAACAGCTGTCCCATTTTTTCCCTCCCTTTATTCCCCTCCACCCTGCACCACCCCTGCCCTCAGCACCGCCCCTCCCCCTTACTTTGTGTCCATGGGTCGTACTATAAGTTCTTTGGCTTCTCCGTTTCCTATACTGTTCTTAACCTCCCCCTGCCTATTTTGTACCTACCATTTATGCTGCTTATTCCATGTACCTTTTCCCGCATTCTTCCCCTCCCCTCTGATCTCCATTTCTATGATTCTGTTCCTGTTCTAGTTGTTTGCTTAGTTTGTTTTTGTCTATTTTATTTATTTTTTTATGTTGATAGTTGTGAGTTTGTTGTCGTTTTACTGTTCATAGTGTTTGATCTTCTTCTTTTCCTTAAGTAAGTCCCTTTAGCATTTCATATAATAAGGGCTTGGTGATGATGAACTCCTTTAACTTGACTTCATCTAGGAAGCACTTTATCTGCCCTTCTATCCTAAATGATAGCTTTGCTGGATAGAGTAATCTTGAATGTAGGTCCTTGTCTTTCATGATTTTGAATTCTTCTTGACAGCTCCTTGCCTGCAAGGTTTCCTGTGAGAAATCAGCTGATAGTCTTATGGGAACTCCTTTGTAGGTAACTCTCTTCTTTTCTCTTGCTGCTTTTAAGATTTCCGCCTTATCTTTAATCTTGGGTAATATAATTATGATGTGCCTTAGTGTGTGCCTCCTTGGGTCCAACTTCTTTGGGACTCCCTGAGCTTCCTGGATCTCCTGGAAATCTATTTCCTTGGCCAGATTGGGGAAGTTCTTCTTCATTATTTTTTCAAATAAGTTTTAAATTTCTTGCTCTTCCTCCTCTCCTTCTGCCACCCCTATGATTTGGATGTTGGAACATTTAAAGTATCCCAGAGATTCCTAAGCCTCTCCTCAAATTTTTGAATTCTTCTTTCTTCATTCTGTTCTGGTTGAATGTTTATCTCTTCCTTCTGCTCCAAATTGTTGATTTGAGTCCCAGTTTCCTTCCATTTACTGTTGGTTCCCTGTATATTTTTCTTTATTTCACTTTGCATAGCCTTTTCCTTTTCCTCCATTTTGCGACCATACTCAACCAATTCAGTGAGCATCCAGATTACCGGTGTTTTGAACTGTGCATCGGATAGGTTGGCTCTCTGTTCATCGCTTAGTTCTGTTTTTGGAGCTTTGATCTCTTCTTTCATTTGGACCATATTTCTTTGTATCAGTACACGTGTTATGTTGGGAAGGGCAGAGCCTTAGGTATTCACTAGGGTGGGACAACCTAGGTTGCTGAGTTGTGACACTGTGTGGGGGAGCGGTCCGAGAGGGAACAATGGCACTTGCTCAGCTGCTGGCAGCTTTCAGTCACTTCCCCCGCTACCCACAAGCAAATCGGGCCCTTCTAGTGCTGGTTTCCGGGTGGATGGGTCTGTGTATGCTCTATGACCCCACAGGTCTCTCCAACGGACTCTCCTGTGAGGCTGGGAGTTCCTCCTGCTGCTGCAACCCCCACAGATTTTTACCTCCAGGGGTTTTGAGGCTTTTATTTCCTGCACTGGAACCCTGGGTGGCATGGTCTGTCTCACTTCCCAGCTGTTCCTCTGGTTTATCCGCCCACAAATGTGGGACTGCCCGGTCTGCCAGCCGCCACCTCGCCTCATGATGATGTGGCCCACAGTGTGGAGAGAGAGGGTCAAGACGTTGAGTTTGGAGCTGGTCATGAGCTCAACCAGCCTGGGCAGCACCCCCACACCCACCACTTGGCTGATATGCTCATTGCAGCCCTCAGTGAGGTGGGACAGGGCCCAGCAGGTGTCAGGGAGCACCTCGCTGTCTTGATGCTGCAGGGGGTGGAAGAGGATGGGCAACGTTTGTTTCAGTGCCTTTTTGCAGGGGTACGGGTTCTTGGTTTGGCACAGGTTGGACCAGGTCCATGCGATGTTCTGCAGAATTGCGATTGGTGTGGTCAGCTGGTGTGGGATGGCATTGCTCGAGGAAACAGAGTCTCTGAATTCTGGGCCGCCACCCGCTGTATTACCAAGGGCCCACTCTGCCCGCGCACACAGTCGTCTGGAGGGAGACGGGAGCCCAGCAGAGGGCTGCATGGCCCCCGCTTCCACAACAACTTGAGTCTGCTCTAAGGTCCCTGAGGTGATGCTGTTCAGAGCCTAGGCAGCCTCAAACTGCAAGCAGGGGTGACGTGAGGACCTCAGGAACTCCACCAGCTCGGGAGCAAGCCCTGCTTTGACAATCAGTTTTAGAGGAGCATTTCTTTCCTCGGAACAGTGTTCTCCTGGCTGCCTGGGTGGCCTGGAAACATGGTCTGGATCGGAGACATTCAGACCATGGATTATTTCTTGCAGGGTGAGGCTGACCCAGAAGCTGGGTCAGTGGGGAAATTGGTGATGTTTCTTCTCTTTAAGATCTGCTCATCTTTCTTGGTCTTCTGGAGCTGTGGGCTGACTGCTGTCCGCTGCCTTCTTCTCATAGTTGCATCTTTACCTTGGTACTTAAATTTTCTCAGCTTCTCTTCTGGAGCTTCTAAAGTCAGCTTATCGACTGGAAGAAGTAAACCACCTGGCAAGGAGTTGCCTCAGTTCATTTTTTTCTTAGGCACCCACAGGTAGGGGCCACGGGTGATTTAGGAGTGGATATCCTTGGTTCTGGGCTTTACCACTTACTAGCTGCATCATACTGAGCAAGTATTAACCTCTGTAAATATCAATCTCCTTATCTATAAAATGGCAATAATTCCTTGGAGTTATTGTGGGGATTAACTAAGATTATACATGTAAAATGCTTAGCCCAGTCCCAGCTGCTTAAGGAAAGGTACAGTAAAAAGTGCTTATTATTTAGATAAATGCCAAGTATGTCACTCAACTTCAGTCCTTTGAGAAAAACATCCCGAGATCTGAAACATTCGAGATGGTTTCTAATTAAGTGTTCATCTCACCGGATAACTTTAAGTCCCACAGTAATGAGAGTGGCCTTATTTTCCAGAGCAACATAATATTGACAAATGAAGCAATCCCAAGTTCAAATGAAAAATTTGCTTTGCTGGAGGAGAAGATGCAGGGGCCCCAAGGCAGGATGTATGTGGGTGAAATTGACTGAAATTGACTGCTGAGAAATAGGATTCCATGGGCAAGAACAGCTGCTCAGGAATTAAAGAATTAGGGTTCACCATGATTACTATCCATTACATAGGTCAACAGCAAGAATCTACCTTCTTGATAATTCATGTATGTGCACAACAGACATTTATAGAGTTCCCAAGACCAGCCATGCTCAGTACTGATATCAGGGAACAGATTCCCTGTCTTCCAGAAGCTCATGGTCTAACTTTGTGCAGAGCGCGGTGGGGCACAGAGGTGGGTACCTAACCCAGCAGGGCCCCAAAGACTCTCTGGGGCGGGGGACCCATCAGCTGAAGTTTGGGTTGGGTATCCTTCCGGTGAATTCTCTGTATGATGAAGAGAGCTCAAGCAGTTTCTGTTAGTTGCAACAAAAAGAACATTAGTTAGAAGAGACATCTAAGGAGGCAAAGTTGATTGACAGAGGAACTTGAAGTGAAGAGAACGAAGTGATCCCCTCATCCCAGAAAACAGAGGCAGGGACCACCGTGGCGAGTTGGAGAACCTGGAGCATTTGGCGTTGCTGGTGCACGAAGGGGAAGGATGGGGTGGCGATAGAGGAGGTGGGCAAGGTGGGAGGGGCCGCTCGGACAGGTCACAGACGCCACTTATTGGTGACTGGAAGTCATAGAAAAGCTTTACACACAGGAACTAAGGGGTTGGATTTCTGAGCACTGGTAATTTTTTGTTTTGATTTTAGAAAATTGCTCCCACTTCATTAGTTTCCCTCCCTCTCTTATTGTCCTCCTGTGTGTTCAATAAGATAATTGGGCGATGCAAATGAAATGGTGGTTTCCCTCCCTTGCACTGGAGGAGCCACTGCGACTTAGCAAAATATCTTCCCGTCTGCTCCTCCCAGGAATGGTGCAGACTGAGAGGTTTAGGAACAGGCTTTTGAGCTCCACGTAAGGAGGCCGCCTCGGGGACAGTGCTGTTGACTAGATTTATGTGACCCATGGTGGGTGTATGGGTACCAGATCAAATGCTTTTTGTGTGACTCTTTGCTCTCCTAGAAGCAGGTCACTTACTGTAAGGTATTTATTAATTCCTTCACAAGGAATTTTTAAAAAATTTAAATTGCTCCCTTGTCCATGTTCCCAAGTGACCTGTCAATGGTGAGTGCACATTTTTAAAAAAAGATTTTATTTCTTTATTTTTAGAGAGGGGAATGGAGAGAGAAAGAGAGATAAACATCAACGTGTGGTTGCATCTCACACACTCCCTGCTAGGACCTGGCCTGCAACCCAGGCATGGGCCCTACACTGGGAATTGAACCGGCAACCCTGTGGTTCACAGGCCAGCATTCGATCCACTGAGCCACACCAGCCAGGGCTTGAGTGCATGTTTGATATTTGTGGTTATGAAATCTTGGAGTCCAGTCATCCCAGGCATGTGAGTCTCTCCAGGAATGTTTCACTACGTGCTGGGATGAAAAGGGACCGCGTTTTGCTAGGGGACTGCAGTGGAAGGAGAGCAAGAAGGGAGTTAGGGGTGTCTGTGAGGAAGCGCGTCTGGTGCTGGACCACAGAATTTTGACTGGGCAAGGAAGTGAGAGCAGGACGGGGCTTCTGGCTCATGAAAAACCGGTCAGCCCGATGGACTGCACCAGGTCTTTGCTGGAGAGAGAGGCTAGAGAAGGTGAGTGGGAAGACGGGACAGGATGGTCTAGGAGCTGGGTGGTTGACGTTGAAGTTTTGGAGGTGGCCCTGTTATTGGAGATGGTTCTGATCGGGAGGCTGTGGAGAAGTAAAGGCAAAGGCGACGGAAGCTCAGATTAAAAGAAAATAAAAAAGGATGGTCCGAGAGTGGGGTGGGTCATCCAGGGGGGCATTGAAGTCGCTGTGAACAATCACAACGGTAGTGGAGGAGAAAGGGGACAGACACATGCCAAAGCCATCGGGGAATGCGAGGAGTGACCAGGAGGGTGGTTGGTGAGAACCATAAAGAAAAGTCAAGTCCGATCATGGATGCTCTGTTCCCCAAACCTCCCAGATTTGCGCAATGTGAAAGTGCAGACGGAAGAGCAGCCTCCGTGGCTTATGGTCATGTAGTAAATGGTCATTGTACAATATCTTCGCCTATACGAACAGTGCCCTCTGAACTTTCTCAAATGGTGGCCTTGAGGTCAGGGAAGGGCATGATTAGAGGCCACCTGGTTCCCAGAGGAACGTGAAGAAAATGTTCTGAGAGGAGGCCGAGAGCTTTGGGTGTGTGTTGACAATGGACTGGAGTGGGAGGCTGGTTCTGAGGGCAGTGAGGTGAGAGCTGGGCTTGCAGGGTGGCTGCATGGAGTAGAATGTTGAACCTCGCCCAGAACTCGCTAGAAACAGGGTCGCCCCATGTAAGAAGCACAAATCGACAGCATTCAACGTACTGAGTTTGGCCTTGTGCACGTGTGGGAAGCTGCTGCGTGTTTTCTTTTTTCTGGCATCACGGAACATCTTTTTCAACACATCATTCCTTGGGCTTTTCGCCGGGGCTGAATCTCTTTAGCTCTGGGGATGGCCCTGGGGGCCTCAGAGCCAACCCCTGGGGATGCTATGAGGTCTGCGTTGAATTCACGCCACTCAAATGTATTCCGCATCGCTGTTTTTGTGTGACACGGCAGCAAACTGCCAAAATCTTAACTTTGTTTACATAGATTCCCTCCCTTGTTCCAGAAAAGATATAACATCCCCCTATAATATCATATTTAGTTTGGCAAGATAAAAAAAGGGCGAGTAAAGCAACTGGGGTCAAAGGAAAAGGAGGGCACGAAGAAGCCAATGAAGGCCAAGGTACGGTTGGCACACGGAAGGCCGTGGACGATTGCGAGCGTGTGGCCCTGAGGTTCCGAGGCCCTGAAGCTCAGGAATGAACAAGAGCTGCGGCGCCTGGAAGGTGGCAAACACACCAGTGTTTCAGAGCAACACAGCCATCCTTGTTACCACGAGCTGACACAGTGCTCTCATGGGTCTTCCATGAGAGGCTCCATGTGATGTAGCCAATAATATCCCCCGAAATGTTCATATAGAATAAATAACAATATGGAATAATGAGCTTCCCAGGGCTGTTCCTCACAGCAGCTTTCAATGGAGGTCAAGAGCATAGTGAAAAGTATAGCTTAGTAAAAACTTTGATATGGGAAGTGAAAATGGCTCCATTGTTCTTTGCAGAGTCTGGCCGACTCAAGGGGTTGCATTTAGAAGGAAAGAACGGAAGCCGGGTAGTCCTCCCTCAGTGTTACTTCTTGTCATGGAATGGGAGTTGCTGAGTACAGACGAGCAGTGAGTTTGATGTTCTGTCCTCTGGCACACAGCAGTGTGGTGTCGACTACATCGCCCTCTAGGGGCACATCCCTGGGGTGGAGAGAGGGTGGGAGTCCTTTTCAGAAAACGGGGGCATCTGACCAGGGCTGGTAGAAAAGCTAGACTGCATTTAATGCAGGTAGGTATGTAGCACCTAGTCGTAGGGGCGCAACTTCTGGGTCCAGGGGTATGTGTGTTTATTGATAGGCCTGTCGGGCTGTCCTCCCGGAAGGCCACATTAGGGCTCATTCTCGCTCATGGCGTCTGGAGTGGGAAGGCCTGCTTTATGGAGTGGTAATTCGAGGCTGGCAGCAAGCTTTATTTCATATTTTTATGAATTCTCGCCCTTTGAGCAGAACTGTGGGCAGATCCTTTTTGCAGTAACCTGGCTTTTCGACACGGGTGTTGGTTGCCCAGGGCTGCCATAACAAGGTGGCGTGGGCTGTAGGGTAGAGTGACAGAAAGGTATCGTCTCCCGGCGCTGGAGGCCAGAAGTCTGAGATCAAGGTGGTGGCAGAGCCAGGCTCACTTGGAAGGTGCTGGGGAAGGAGCTTTCCCCGGCCTCTCCCCGCTGAGGTTCTGGGGGGCCCTTGGCTTTCGGCGGCATAACTCCAGCCTTCACAGAGCAGCCTCCCTGTGCATGTATCTATGTCTCAATATGTCCTTTTTTATGACACCAGTCCTATTGGATTAGGGGCCACCCTGCTTCAGTATGACTGTAACTTATCTAATTATATCTGCCAAGACCCTCTTTCCAAGTATGGTCACATTCTGAGGTCCTGGGGGCTGGGACCTCAACATATCAACATTTGGTTTGGGGACACAATTCCATCTGAAACAACAAGTGTAACAAATAAACACATCACCCTAAAACACACAACAGAAGAGTTCCTTTTCTCACTCTGGACAGCAGACCTTTCCTACCCCCTGTGTCTAACTGCAGGTCCCTCTTTTGCTTCTGTCATCTAGAGATGGACGTTTGGTACTTTCTCTTTCCAGTGAATTGAGATGAACCCAGGGACCTGTGTTCAGACTGAGCGAAACCGGACATGGATTCCCGAGAGAATTCTACTTGCCCGGCAGGCCCTATGTGGCCCAAGTATGCAAATAGGCAGAGCTCAGATGCTTTGGCTGAGGCCTTTATGACAATGACAAAAGTGTGAGTTGAGACTAACAAGCAATCTTGACAAAGCCCTACTATGTGCTGGCACTGACCTGAGCACCCGACATGTACAAACTCACCTAACCCTCCCAATAACCCTACAGAACAGGTTCTGTTCATGGCTCTAACAGATAAGTTCTCCAGGGTCCATCTCTGAGTCATGTGCAGTTCTCACCCTTAACTGGTGGGTGAGCCCAGTTCTGGTTTCCCTTCTCTACCCATTATAAGTTATGGCGAGCGATAAACACTTAATTTCACACCCAGCTGCTAGTGCTGGTTGGGAAGTGGTTCAAGAAACCATGGCCATGCGCAGCTGGGCATTCTTACAGGGCTAGTGAAATAAGTCCTTGGCCGTGCTGAAATTCTCTTTTACAAAGAACTCTGACATATGGAAATAAATGAAGGCCGCCCAAATGAGAACAAGCGGAGGCTATTCACTCAAAGCTTTGCTACAGCCAGAAAGTCAATCTCTGTCACTGGCTTCTGGCTAAGGCTCCAAGGTAGGGAGAGGAGTGGAAAAGTGTTACAGTGAAAAACCAAGAGCTGAGCTTCCTAACGAGCGGCGCCCACAGCTGTGCTTAAGCCAAACCCCTGGCTAGAAGGTGATTGCAAATCTGTGGTTCGTGCAGTGTAAGTGAAGTTGGGTTGAAGTTAGATGGTTTGAATTCAGATGACTGATTATTACTTTCAGCTTTGTGCCTTGTACCACGTAGATGCTGACTTAATGATTTACAAATTGATTTTTAATTGGGAGAAAACATGATTGGTTTTTTTCCCCTTCTATTCCAGGACAACGTTCTCCACACAACTGGGATGATTTCATTCTGATTGTTGCGATAGAGAGAATATTCACTGATGGGGGAACATCTCCAAGAACAGAGAGGATAAACTGTGGTTTTAAAAAATAAGGGCATCATTGAGGGAGGGGGAGGTGGGTCTAGCTCAGAATCTGTTAGAGAAGGGTGGTCCTTGGGGTTAGTCTTTTCTCTGCTTTCCAGGAGCACAGGGCTCAGGGAAAGTTCGACATTGTCATTTCCAACCTACATCCTTTGCAAAGAAAAACTGATTACTGCGTGTTTTTCTGGTACTTCCAATTCCTAGTGTCTGGATATCCTTCGGGAAGGTGCAAACACTTCCACACAGTTGCCATAACATATATCTTATAAAAGTGGAATTATATTGTTTCCTAGAAAGTCAGTTCTAGCATCGGCATTATCTTCCAGCAAATGAATCCTTTGTTTTCAAATATGAAGTGATTAAACCTTCCCCCCTCAACATGCAATGATTTCTTTACAAAAGCTGTCTTCATAATTAGCATTTCCTTAGAATGGAATGAAAGTAATTATGGTTAAATTCACAAATCTTTTCTCTATTATGGTTTAAGCAGAGTTTACAACTCTTAAATTGTGGGTGCAACACATTCAAATTCCTTTGAAATTAAGGCATTTTAATTCTCCTTGTCTCTTTAGATGAGTCATCATCTATTCAGCTTGAACCTCTGGGGCCTTCACGAGGAAGGCAAATTAGCCAAAGGTACAGGTTGGCAATGACTAACACGGCAGTGGCCTGGGAGTCAGCTCAGAAAGCTCTGGTGCTTCATCTCTCCTCGAGGGGGATTATTGCAGCTGCGGCAATGTAACATTCGGTTCACGCCCATGTTGGGGATCAGTGTGTCCTCACATGGCACAGGTATGGCAGCTGAACGCTCACAGGTCCGCCCTTCTTAAATTGAGGCATGGGCTTATTGCCTCTAGTAAGCCCAGCTGAAAGGAGGCACAAGGCCAGGAGACAGCACTCACAAAGAGACCTGGATCTCGTAAATGTCTCTGCTTCATTTCTCAGACAGGCACGCGGGGACTGGAGTGAGCTCGCTGGCCATGCTGCGCCAACGCTCGGCTCCTGCAGAGCTCCACGCCTGTGACCACGGAAGGCAGAGAGCGGAGGGCGCATGGTGTGCCCGACACGGGGGCCACATATTGAGCCTGACAAACTCGGCGCGGGTGGAGGGGCGCTGCATGGTGGGCCTTTCAGGCTCAGAGACCTCAAGTACCACATAGGCTGGTCTGAAATGAAAACTTCTTAACTAAAAGCGAGTCATGGTGGGTAATCATGTCCTAGGCCAGTATCTTCCTTGACAAAGGCCAGTCTTCACCTTAAGCAAGCCTGTCTGGTAGTCTCTTTGCACCTAAGATAACAGGCCTTCGGAATGTCAGAGGGAGCCCCTTTTTCCAGAGCCCTCAGGGCACAGCCTCCCACCAGATCATGTACCACAGAACCCCTCACTGTTATCTGGTTCCACGAAGACCATCTCTATGTGCTGTAAATGTTCATTATTTACTATCCTGTACCCTCCAATGTGAAAGAAGTGTGTGTTTCTCTGTTTTACTTTTTATCCAGTCTCAGAGATTTCCCCTCTTGCTTTCTCCCGCCTCCCTAATCTATAACCAGTGGATTTCATGTAACCCCCTTATGCCGTCCTCTTTGATTCTAATGTATAAAATCAATGGTAAAATTGCCATTTTCTGGATCATTTTCTCAATGCGTTGAGATTTTGCTTCCTGGGAATTGTCAGCATTTTGGCTCACATAAACTCATAACAATATTCATAGATTTGGATGTTTGTTATATTGACAATGGTAAGTGAAAACTCTGAAGTTCTGGGCAGGGGTGGAGAGAGAGAGAGAGAGAGAGAGAGAGAGAGAGAGACCAGAGAATGAAATCCTGTTTGTATTTAAAACAGAGCATACGTTTAACAAGTGGTTTGATGTGTTCGGCTGCCCTGGGTCAGAAGCTGAGGGGAAGAAGCTCAAGTACTGGCCTGGCCCTTGTGTTATTTTTATTTTTATTTTTACTTTTTTTAGTATTTATTTTATGCTGAATGTATTCCCAGGCCATAAGTTTTTGTTTCTTCAGTTTCTTATGGGATATCGTTTTCTTCTGTGTGACCTCCTCTTCTGGTTTAGGAACAACCTGCTCTTTCTCAGTAGAATTGTCTGAGGGTAGCAGGGAGCGCTCATGTGCAGTTAAATCCACCCACGAGCTCTGTAAGTTCTGCCCTGCATCTTGGGAGCTTTGTTCACCTGGACACGCTCAATGAACAGAGGACCTGCATCTAAATCCCTAAGTTCAGTATTACTTTCTGCATTTTTAAGCACTTGCAGCAAACATTCAGCGCTCTTTTTCGGCCACTGACCCTGTGCCCAGCCCCAGAGTTTGGCCGGGGCATACCTACCAGCTCCACCCTTTTAAAGACAGAATTGCACATATTGCTTCTGTAAAGTGACATCTTTCAGATACTTGGTGGCTGTTTGGATTCACATACCCTCGATGGCCTGGCAATTTCACCTGTGTTCTTAAAGTGAACACAAAGATTGGAACCTTTTGATTTGCATGATTTTGTGGGGTTTTCTGGCTTAAACGAATAGTGAGCCATTTTCAGAAGTCACCTCTAGTTGCTTGTGGGAAGAGCTGGCCCTTGTGTTCTTGATATCACATTGGCCGCGGGCTGGGCCCTGTGCCACATACTTGCATTTACTAGCTTATTTCCATTTCTGTATCAACACCATGGACTGGGAGGGCACTATCGACCCTACGCTTATATGAGAAGACTTATTCTCAGTCAGCTGTCCAAGGCTGTGCACTGCTTAAGGGGCATAGCTGGAACTGGAGCCTGTGCTCATCTGTCTCTAATACCCATGGTAAATGGCTTGCTTACCACTCTCTACAGCTGGGCTGGGAGTTAAGGTACGGTCATATGCAAAGTAACTAATAATCACAGAACAGATGATAAATGCTCTGGGAGTCCAGAAGCGGACAGGCAGCCGTGGCTGGAGGACGTGTTGGCAGAGAGCGCTCTACAGAGGGTGTCTGCACCAGCGTTAGTCAGATGCGCAGAGTCGAGGGTCCTCTTCAAGGGCTGGGGGTGTGGGAGGGAGGCCCCAGGCCGGCGGCTTTCACATGGAAGTGTGCATGAGAGCCCCCTGGAGGGCCTCCTGAGCACAGATAACTGGGCCCCAACCCCAGACGCTGTCATCCAGTAAGTCTCAGGTAAGGACTTAGAACTGCATGTCTAACCTGTTCCCAGGTGATGCTGAGGCTGCTGGTCCAGGGACCACATTTTGAGAACCATTGCTTTAATCAAAAGCAAGAAGGTGTAGAATTATAGACCATATTTGGACACCAGCAATTTGGCCACTTGGGTTCCAGGGAAAGTTTTGCGTAAATCAGGGCATCTGTGGAGATGAGGCTGGAAAGGTAGTTTAAAGCCATATGCATTCCTGAAACTAAGGAAATAAAGTTTCATTAAAAAAAATCATCAAAGTACTCTGTCCAATCATGAGGGGAAATTTCTATTAATGTACATTACGGGAAAAATGTGGTCTGCCCTAGGAACACTGCATTATTGGATTATAGGATTGGATTGCATTGACCCCAACTCTTGCCCCAACATGGACCCACCCTCTCTGTCATGTGACCTTAGATTTTTTCCATAAGGTGAAACACGTGTCCCTGACCCTTGACTTTGGATTTAGTGATGCACTTTGGTTTGGCCAATAGAATGAGGTGGAAGTACCAGGTCTGAGCCAAGGACAAGAGACTGTATGGGTTTCCATTTGATATCTTATGGCTTGGCCACCACCATGAGAAGACTGTGCCTGGGCTGTCCGACTAGTCCAAGGAAGAGAGTGGCACTTGGAGCATAGCCATCCCGCTGAGTGCAGACAAGAATTGTCACCCCAGACCTCCAGACGCATGACAAATAATAACTGATTGCTGTTTAAGCCACTGCATTTTGGGATGGTTTGTTTACTCAGCAACAATTTGCTGATACCTCCTCTTTAAAACAGGTATATGATTTTGTGGGTAACTCAGGACATGGTCCCTCTGTGACCTCAGAGAGCAGGTGGCTGCCTGGCCAGCAGCCATAAGGAAGGAGGAAAACAGTCTGTATCTGGACGTCCGGGCCTTCTTAAGGCCCCTGTGCCTCAAGGCTCCTGCATTGATCACGAAAGTGTAGAATTTTCACACGCTCCTCCCTCCTTAACCCTATAATAGGTATCAACAGCACCAACGCTGGAGGCGGGGTGCGGCGTTTCTCACACCCACCCACCCACCTACTGCTGTGGGTGCGTTCCCCGTAACAAGAATAACAAACAGCAGGTCCACAGCGCACCCGCCTCTGCCAGCCCTCTGGGTGGGCTTCTCCACAGGGCAGCTCCCGGGCTTAGAGATCCTGCGTGACAGATTGGAATGTTTTTTTTAACGCTACCTAATCATAACACCAAATTCATTATTCATTTTTCTTTGTATAAAAGAATCCTAAATGAAACTTATTACGCTTTCAAATTTGCTGATAATCTTCTGCAAAATGCCAAGTGCACCGCCCAGGCAGTTCCTTTGTGAGAGAATCTGCTGGAGCCTCTGGGCTTTTTCACATCTTCATCTGTGGCTTCCTTGATTTCAGGCTCAGACAGGGCCCCTCCCCCAGCTGGGACTTATTATTCTTAAAGGATCTAATGAACAGTCCATTATGTTGTCAGCTCATTGATTAAGAGTATCTTTGTGAGAGATCATTGTTATGCAAATTTCCCTGCTCCTATCTGTTGTTCCTAATAAACTGGGCGCAAATGAGGATGTGAGCTTGATGAGAGAGAAGTGAGCTGTTGAAGCAAAGACTGGTTCAGGCCAAACAGTGGTTTAGCATTTAAAAAACGCTGTCCCTTAATTTTTCGTAAATACTGGAATCTCAATTCATCGCTGGGGTCTGGTCTGTGTCCCATTGCTGGTTTCAGACATGAGTGTCTTCATTCCGGAAGCTAAAGACCTTGATGCATTCTCTGTTCTCGCTAACAAGTCCCTACACCCTGGTCTTTCATGGGAGCGCAACGTTTCTGACTGTCGTCCGGGTAACTAGGTGGGACCCGAGTCTCAGTGAAGCTGCGCCATGGGGGCTGTGACCCGCAGGGAGCTCTCTTTACTCCAGTGTCACTCCAGGGTCGAGCGTCCAGCCACATCGTCATCTCCTCTGTGGGTCCCCCTTGGACCTTCCTCAGCCCTTTTCATAGGCGTGCCCTTCCGCTCCCTCGCATGGAGTACGTCAGGCAAACCTGGCTCTTCTCTGCACCAGAACTTCTCAATGTTTAGTGCGAACAGGAGACGCCCAGAGAGCTTGCTCCCTCACACATTGCCGGCCTTGCCCCACGGTTCTGATCAGGTGGTCTGGGCCGGGGCCCTAGGATTTGTCTTTCTAACGAGCCCCCGAGGCGGCTGCTGCTGCCGGTCTGCAGAACTCACCACTCGACTTGCCTTTTGAATGCTCCTCCGGAATCCCTTGTCATGGGGCTCTCTGGGCTGTTTCCTTCCCATTCTCACAGGTATTGTTATCACCAAACCATTTCTTACGTGGGAAGCTCTAACCCCATTGGCTCTTAGGCTTCTACTAGATTCTTCATCAGTCCTCTCCCAGCGAGTGTCAGTGGGGCAAGGGCCTCCGTGGCGAGTGTTTTTCTTCTCAGTGCAGGGCACGTGCCAAATCATAGCGATGGTGGGAAATCTACGATATTTCTGCCCTGAGGTGCTTGAAAATCTAGACAGGAGGAAGGTTTCCCTGTAAAGGATGAACCTCGCCCAAATAAAGGCTCTGCTCTCGCCAGACAGCTGGGAGGGAACCTCTAAGACTTTGGAATTTTTTGCGTGGTGAGAAGGTCTTTGTTTACCTGGAGGCCTCGGGCCCTACCAGATAGTCTATGCTAACAGTATGGTTTATGGAGGGGGCCTTGGGCCACATGCTGTTGGCTTGACATCTGGGGGGCTAGAGACTGAAGGCAGCCACACAGGTGGCCCGTCGTGCCGACCTGACCACGTCCCAATCAAAACCCTGGATCCCAAGGCTGGAGGGAGCTTCCCTGGTCGCCCGCACTGTGTGTGCTGCTGTCCGTGGTTGCTGGGGGCTGTGAGCTCTGTCCGTGAGATTCCCCCGGGAGAGGACAACCAGAAGCGCACGCCTTGTCCCTCCCGGACTCTGTCCTATGAGGCTTTTTTACTTGTTTGTAATTTGAGTACTTTTAATAAACTGTAACTGTAATGAGTTTTCTGAGTTCTGACCTCCTAATGAAAAATTAAACCTATAGGTGGCCTTGGGGGCCTTCCAAACTGAAATAAATATATACAAAATAAGTGTCCAAAGATAACAAATGCCAACTGCGAATGAGAAAAGTGGTAATTTCACAGGTGCTCAGCGGAGGGAGCAAGCCTTTGGTGGAAGGGCTCAGGGCGGCCCTGCAGGGAGAGAGGACAGGAGACAGTCCTTGAAGGGTGGGTGACATTACATGACAAAATGCCCCTAAAGCATTTGATGTTTCTTAATTTTTTTATAATATAGGAAAGTATGGAGATAATACAGAAATCACCAATAACCCTAATTCTAAAAGCCATCAGCAACTTAACATGTTGTTGAATTTTCTCTCAGTCTTCTTTCTACGAGTATGATTGTTTTAAGGTTTTTAATATGAAAAATTCTAAACCTACAAAACAGTAAAGAAAAGTATACTGAACCCTTTGTATCACCACCCAATTATTGTGGCCAATCTTATTTCCTTCATGTCTCCTTTTGTTATACTCATCCCCTAAATTATTTTGAAGCACGTCCCAGACATTATGTAATTTATTTTTAAACATTTTAGTATGAATCTAAATCTAAGAGAGGAAGACTCTCCTTTTAAATATACCACAATACCATCATCGCTCACACCCCAAATTAGCAAGAATGGCTTAAGGCATAAAATACCCAGATAATGTTCATATTTTCCAATCTGTCCTATAAATTCTTTTTTTCTAAACTGTTTAAATCAGGACCCAAAACAAGATCCATATCTTTCAAGTGGTTTATAGGCCTCTAAAATCTCTTTTTAAAAAAGTCAGCTTTACTGAGTGAGTGGATGAATATACAAATAGACAATGGCCAGGCCTTACATATGAAAACAGAGCGTTGACCCTCGTCCTGCGGCAATCTGCTAGGAAACCAGCCCCTTATCTGCAATACCCAGCCCAGGAAGCCAACCTGCTGCAGGGATTGCAGGGAGCCAGACTGCTGTCGCTAGTGACAGCTCAGGAAACCGAACAGTAACTTCTGTAATAGTTGGTGCCAAATGGCGAGGACTTGATCAATAACTAACAGTTTCCTTAATCTTTGTCCCTGTTTCTAACTTAGGAGCAATCAGAGAAAGCCAACTTTGGGCTGCTCCAAGAGTCCAGTTAGTTTTTTCCATAAAATAGAACATACTTTTTTCATTTTCACCACTTTCTTGCTTTGGATGTTTTGAGTATGTTGGCTGTCTCCCACTATTGGCTTCTAATGGGTAAAGGCCAGCGGTGCTGCTAAAAATCTTCCGATGCGTAAGACAGCCCCACAGCAAAGAATTGTTTGGTTAAAATGTCAGTAGTACCAAAAAACTTCACAAACCACTTTTGACACATTTGATCAGTCACAGCACCTTCTCCATACAATGCACAATTTTTTTGGTGTGCATTGCAGTTGCATTTTTACCTTTCTTGAAATAATAAAGCATAACACGCCAAAAATGTGTATATTTTTTCATCTTCAATATTAAAATAGCAGCACAAAAAATTCACCACTTTTGATAAGGTTTTTTTTTAAGTGCACACTGATATGACAGCTTTCCTGATACAATCTAACAAAATTGTTTTGAATGAAGTTTAAAGACAGCTAAGCACTATTAGAGCATAGTATGGAAAAAACTAAATAAACTTTTTGGCCCACCCGCTAGGCTCCCCCAGCCAATCATATGGCTGCCTGAGCCCTGCTTCTAGCTGCTCGCCTCCAGCTTTCCGGTGGCCGCAGTCTCCGGCCAGGGCCTGCCTGAGGCCCTCTCTCCTTTTTGCCCCATTATAAAGCTTTCCCATGCATTTGCCCATCTTTGATACTCTGCCAAACGCGAGTGACTCCTTTGCTATAGCACGCTCCGAGTTAGTAGTCTTTGCTTTTCTCATTTCTTTGGTCTTCGTTTATTTACACATCCGGTATAGTTTGCCTATATAAAAATCATCCATTTTAAGTGTACAGTCTTTAGTTTCGTAACCACCATTCTAATCAAGGTAGAGAACGTTTTCATCATTCCCCAAAGTTCCCCTGTGCGTCTCTGAAATCAGCCCCCCAACGCCGCCCCCGGGTGCCACAGCGCCAGGCAAACACCAATTAGCTGTGATCCGAATGCGGTGTTTTAATGAATCTCCCTGATCGCGGTCCCTTGCCAACTCCTGCACTTGGTTCCTCTCTCTGCCCCTTTGGAGGTCTCTAGAGATCTCGGGGCTGATTTTTCTACTACTTCAACTCTCTCTGCTCTCTTCCGGGGATTCTAAAAAAAAAATTGGAGACTTTCGATGGCATTTCTCTTTTTTCCTGTGCTATCATAGCTTTGTTGTTAAAATAAAAAACAAAAACAAAACCTTGAAAGCTGTTAAATTCAGTGGGGATGTAAACAAGAAGTAGTTTTTATTTCTTTAAGTCATTGCCTGTAGCCATACATACGTTGTCAGTTTCTTCTTCCTTGTCCCTTGATAGAATCTTGGGAAAATTCTTTAACTTTTCTTACTTTCAACTTTGGGCCAGTTATAACTTCAGAGCTGCTTTAAGCTCTTCCATCCCGTGGCTCCTGGGACCTGTGGTGTTGTGGGGACGGAGGCTTAAGCTGCTCAGGAAGTACCTTCTCCTTTACCGTGTCTGCTTCTTCATGAACTGGGTGCAGGGAGAGGAGGCAGTGAAAACAGACCCAACTGCCTACACGTGGGAGAAGAAAGATACCATGACTGTGCTCTGGCTGGGAAGGGTTCTGTCTGGAGAGACAGCCGCCCCGCACAGGCCAGGCCCTGTGGAAGTGTGTGGTTTTCTAACAGGGGAGACCTTCCTTGGGGGTGTCTAGCTGTCCGGCTAAGGGGCAGTGTCACTATCCCCTAAACCATGGTCTTAGAATTGGGGAGTGCAGTTCCTTACAGAAGACCTGGGGGGATATCCTCAGCATGAACGGGGGGGGGGCGGAAAGAGGCTAAATCAGCAGACTTCCAATGCACGTGTTTAAAGATCTCACCTTTTAAATAGTTGTGTATAGGAAAAGAAGCAATTTTCCCGAAAGAAAATAGCATGGTTCATATCAAAGCCCTGTTGTTAAATCTGCCCCTAATATGTATCAAAGAGTTTATTTTTCTGGAGAAATACAGTTGTCAAAATGTTTGCAATTTAAACTTCCAGAAACTGCTGTGTTTTTCTTTTAAACTAACACCATTGTTTCTTTCATAAAGATGATGGTGAGAAAATGCTTGAGTTCTGTTATTACAGCTCGAGAATAATCTCATGTTTGCCTTACTTACATTCTCTTCCTGGATTCGTCACTCTTTCAAGAGGGGAGTTGTAAATTGCCTTTAACTGACTGCCTCCCCGAGGCGCCCCCGCCCCGTGGTCTTCATCTCTCCAGTCTTCGAGCGTCCTCCTCAGAGACCTGGCAGCTTTCTTCCTCCATTTCTCGGGCTGTCATTCAATGCAAGACTGAAGGCTGTCCCGCCCGCCTTGTGAACCAGGGATGAATTGATTTTTGTTTGAAAATGAATTATTATGAGGATTTACTGATGCTAGAAACGAATGGAATAAAGGAGCTTCTTCAGAGGGTGGAAGGCGGGTGGTTTTAAATTCAGAACATTTTTATTATCATTTTTGCCCAGATTTCAATGGACACTTTGGGGAGTTCACAGAGGAGACGCGCCACAATCTGTGACCAGGCATCCTGGCCACCAGGTTTTGCTGTGTCAGAATCGGTGTCACGACTATTGAAAAGCACCAATCGCCTCCAGTTCGGTGGGACAGAAGAACATAGTACATTTGTTCTGCCCCGTAAATCCTGTTCCTCAAAGGCAATTTAAGGCACGTAAATCAATCACATACTGTTATAATCTCCATGGCATTTGCCAATTATTTTTCTCAGGTCCAACAGGATTTTGAATAATTCTTTTGGCATTTCAAATCCTCTAATGAAAATAGCAAAACACAGCAGGAAGAGCAAGGGACTGGCTTTGGATTCCAGTTTTCACCTATAGCTCTTTATAAACTCAGTGAGCTCATTCCAATTCTGCAAACTCTCTGGGGCACAGTGTCCTTTTCAGCGAATAAGGGAGATGGACGAGGTACTTTTGAAGTTCTCTGGTAGCCACAAAATCCACTGATCCTGTGTTGTACACACACACACACACACACACACACACACACACACGCATGCACGTGCACACACACATAATCAAGAAACCATTCAATAAGTGATTCTCTACTTTATTAAATAACAAGCCTATGTCTTATTAATTTTATTCTTTGGCATTTGATATGTTCTATATTTTGAGAGGCATCTACTATACCATCATATTTTCTAATTTATTATTGTTTTGGAAAAGGAAAGCTTTGATTTTTGTATATTTGATTTGCATTTGATTATGTTATAAGTGCTTTGTATTCTAATAGGTTTTTAGTTGAAGTGCTTGGATTTCCTGGGAATAAAATCTATAAGTAATAATTTTAGACCCTCAAGACCAATACATAAAAGTAGTGGTGATAGCAAGTGTTCTTCCTTGTTTTTTAACTTGAGTAGCATGTCCTTATTTAATATGATGCTACTATTGTTATATGATGAACATTCTACCAAATTTAGGGTTTTTTTTTTCCCATATTTCAACTTTACTTGGAATTTTTTATGAAATGTTTTTCTGGCATCTATCAAAATAAACATGTGGATTTTTTCTTGTTTAATGTACTGATATAATGAATTACATAAATAGATTTCTTCATATTAAACAATCTTAGAATTATAAACCATCCTAAATTTCCTGCAATAAACCCAACTTGTCATTATGCTTTAAAAATATGCTTTTAAACCCAGTTTGTTAATATATTATGTAAGGTTTTTTGCCACTTATACTATTAGTAATGTAGGCCTACAATTTCTTTTTACTTTAAGAAAATTATATTTTGCATCAGGATTATGCTTCTGTGGGGGAATGAGAAAATTTTCTTTACCCTTCTAGGTTCTTCTGGGTGGTCTAATAATCAAATTGACATGAGACATGTTACCAAAGGAAAATAGCCAAATTTAATTATATGCATACATATGGGAACCCCGCATACAGGAGAGGTTCAGAGACACACAGGTAAAATGAGGTAAGAGCCCTGGGACTTCAGAGGGGAGGGAGGTCACGCGCAGGACAATGGGAAAAGCCTTTGTTCAGTAGCTGGGAAGTTTGCCTTGCCCTATAGGAAGGCCGTAAGGAGCTACTTCTGGTGATAACTCTTATTGTGGGCGAGGCCTAGAATTTAATTTCTCTAAGAGAGAGGTAGGGGTTTCTCTTGAGCCCGCAGGGGCTCGGTCGCCTTCAGTTCAAACGATCCATGCACTGAAGTAGCGCATCTTGGGGAGGCCTGTGCTGAACCCCTTCACTTACCTCCCCAAATGATTTGGAAATTAAAAAAAAATTCCCTTTTTCTTGAATTGTTTTGATAGGAGTTTATCTTTTTCATTCAGCGTTTCGAAGAAAAATTTAGATTTTTTTACAGGAAGCGAATTTAACTTTTGGGTTCTTGATTTATTTGATCCACAAAATGTTCAGAAAGGCCACTTGTGACCTTGTCTAGAGCCCCCGCCTGGCCCTCCTGCGGAGTGGGGAAGAAGGCCACGCGGGGGTTTGGGGGCAGAGAAGTCAGTCCAGGCTACACTGGGAGCTGCCTCGTGGGTAGACTTGGTGAGTTTATTACTGTTAACCCTGATTAACAAGTAGTCTACAGCTGATCGCTGGGGAGACACGGTGCTCGGCAGCTTGAAGGCAGTGCGCTGGGGTTAAGGTGAGGGCTTTGGACAGGCGTATGCCTGAAGCCTGACGCTGCTACTCACAGGTGGTGTTACTTTGGCCCAGTCCCTTGGCTACTGTGTCCTCATCTTATTTATTTAGGGGCGATTAAATGAGACGCTCTATGAAGAGCTTTCAGCTCAGTGCCTGGAGCACAGTTAACCTCAGTGGGTGATAATAGCAGAAGGAGTTGTTATTAATCTAGTGTCTGGTCAAATTGTGGCGTCTCAGTTTCTCATTCCCAAACGGTAAGTTTCGGTCCTTTGGGAGCTACGGCTGGCAGCCCAGGCCCGTTCCCCATCGCCTGCCGGAGCGGGGCTGGCCCAGACGGCCAGGCGTGTGGACACCGGCCCTCCTCTGCACCTTCCCAGCCAGCTCATCGAGTTAGGAGGCCTCTGCTAGGTAACCTCGACCCCTCGCCTGAATCCCACAATCTGGACGATGAGGCTGCACAGGGGGAAAGGCAGTATATATATCATTGATCTGTTCCTTCCCCAGCTGGGTTGTAGATGGGATTTTTGAGGTTAAATGGGGGTAATTTAAGGAGTTTATTCTGGTCTCTTTGGAACAGCAAAGGAGAACATAAGGCCTCTGGGTTCCTTACCACAGAAGGACGAGGCGGCAGCCATGCTTTGTCTCCTGCAATGTTTTTCCACCTCACGCCCATTTCCGTCGCGTTCTGACATGAATGGCTATTGTGCTGTATCTGAAGGAGACAAGTGGGGAGAGGTCTTAGAAATACGCTACAATGTTGGAACTTACACACCTTTGTGAAACCTTAGCTCCTATTCCATGGCACATGCTACATGGCCAACAAAGTCTCTTCGGGTTTTCCCTACTGTTCTTACCTTTATCCCTGGGGGACTGTTAGGCCCATGGCTATTGCAGAGACTGAGTCCTAGGACCATAGCAATTTACAAAGCCAAACACCAGCACTGTCTTGGTGACTTCTACGAATAATCCTGTGAGGTCAAAAGAGCCAGTAGATTTAGTCTCTGCATTTCATATGAGAGGAAACTGAGCCCCAGGGAGGTGACGAACTTTGCCCAAGGTCGCACCTAGAAGACATGAAGTGGATGGACGTGGCCTGCTCCCCCTGTACATCAGCCTCTCCTCCGCAGGGACCAAATCTCAGGTCCGAGGTCTTGCATCTAGAAGTTCTTAATGTCTAGAGTCCCCAGCTTGGCACAATTCCCCGTAGAGAAGGACGAGGAGAGGAGAGAAAGGGAGAAAACCTCTTCAGTTATCCAAGCCTTTCCCAGAAATGTGATCTTCTGATGCTCCTGAGTTTTGATAGCTTCTCCAAAGTGCCCTCTGTGGGTTAGCTCTTCACATCCTCTCCTGGCAGAACTGACAATATAAATGTAAACTGTCATCATCATTGCATTGGACCCAGGGGAAAGGTGGCATTTTCTTATGAGACTGAAGGGGAACAGAAGCAGATGTGGGGAAAGGTTGTTTTGCAAACCAAATGCTGTGGTTTGATTTTTACGGTCTCAGGAGAGACACAGCGCTTATTCGGAGGGAGTGGATAACGTTCCCCAGGTTGTTCTGTCTCTAGCAGCAAGCAATAAGCACACTAGTCCAGGGCCCCGCTTTGTGCTCCCGCTGCCCTTCCTCCCTGCCCCGGGCGATGCCAGCTTTGCCCTCAGCCAGAGCCATAGAGTGGACAGCCCCTTAACTTACAGGTGGCAATCACTGGCTCGCTCTCATAAAATGGCCAAACGTCCGTTCTCCACCAGGGCAATTTTCCCTATGAATACATTTGGCAATATCTGGGGACGTTTTTGATTGTTACAATCAGGGAGGTAGGCAGGTACCACTGGCTTCTAAAGGATACAGCCAGCGATGCTGCTAATCCCATGCATCGATGCCCAGAGCAGTCACCACAGCTGAGGAGGGTCCAGCCCAGCGTGTCGGGTTGGTAAACACATTGCGGAGCTGGGAGGACGGCGTGCCTGGAGGGGGATGGGAGCCTCGGATGCCACTTCACCACCTCTCATCCTATGTGTCTCTTCTATTCAGCTGCTCCTGAGTTGTATCCTTTATAGGCCCTCCTATATTTAGGGGTGATTAAATGAAACTGGAAAATTGTGTGTCTCCTGCACACCGTCCATGGGAAGCTGGAGGTGCACTGGGACACAGAGGGAGCTGGAAGGACTTTAGGAATCAGGAACCTGCCATTTCTTCCAAAACAAACAACTAGCTGCTACGGAAAATGCATATGATGTGTAGCTGACACGGAAAAAGTGGAATGGCTGTATAATTTTGCTTCCCTTCTCTCAAGGAAGAGCTTCTCAGGAATCAGGGTAGAATACACTCTGGTAAAAGGGGAATCCAAGCTAAGACACTGAGAGTCTCCAAATACTTTCAAGAACATTGAGGCAAATCAAATATTTCCCAGGGGATCTCTAGGTGAGGCCGCCCAGCTCTGGGAGAGGATTTGAGGAACTGTGGAAGAGGGGAGCGGTGTCAGAAGCTCAGGGACCTACAATAATAGCTCTGATTTTTGAAAATGGAAAGATGGCACCCCCTAATTATATAGCCTGGTGAGCTGGACAACTGAAGCCAGGCACAATTCTAGAATAAATTATTAAGGGAACTGCTTGTGACCATTCAGATTTGACTAATAGAGGTAGTGTGGGTTTACTAAGAATAAGTAAAATCTGATCTTATTTCTTTTTTTCTAACAGAGTTTGTAGACCAAACTGTCAGTTATTTAATTAGAGTTTAACAAGGCATCTGGCAGGAACATAATAATCTCTAGATAGAACAGACTGTTGTGCCAGGGGTTAGTACAATCAGGTGATTCACACAGAATCACTACTCAAGGATATTGATTAATTGACCTGGTCTCTCTGTAGAAGGTGTCTAATGGTGGATACACACATTGTCCAATATCTAAAAATGCTGTACTTGGCTTTTTCATTATAAAGCCTTGATGCTAGAATGCACAATAGCAAGAGGAGGGAAAATCATCGGGACAAAAGAATAATTTTGGAAAGATCCTGTGGATTAAGTTATGGACAAGCCCAGAGTATTCATAGCTGCATTTTATGTGTATAGTAGGCTATAGAAACAAATAGACCTAAAATGTTGTAAAGGCTCACACACAATAGAAATTCATTTCTTGTTTATGTAACGGTCTGAACTGGATGTCCGTGGTTGGTTGGTGACTTTCCGTGAGGACCCAGGTTTCTTCCATCTTGTGGCCCCCTCCATCCCCAAGGGCCTCCTTAACATCTGCTTCCAGATGTGAATTTGGAAGGAGAAGGAGCACAGATGAGGCACACTTGCTTTCTTTTTAAAAAAATGTCTATTTATTTATTATATTTTATTGATTATGCTACTGCAGTTGTCCTGGCTTTTCCCCCTTTGGCCCACTTCACCCAGCACCTTGTACTCCCTCAGGCGATCCCTCCACCCTTGTTCATGTCCGTGGGTCATGCTGTGAGTTCTTTGGCTGCTCCATTTCCTACACTGTACTTTACATCCCCGTGGCTATTCTGTAACCACATATTTGTACTTCTTAGTCCCCTACCTCTTCACCTGTTCCCCCGAAACCCCCTCCCATCTGGAAACCATCAAAATGCTGTCCATACCCATGTTTCAGTCTCTGTTCTTCTTGTTTGCTTAATTGTTTTTTAGATTCATTTGTTGGCAGGTATGTATTTATTGCCATTATATTGTTCATAGTTTTGATCTTTTCTTAAATAAGTCCCTTTAACATTTCATAAAATAATGGTTTGGTGATGATGAACTCCTTTAGTTTTTTTTTCTTGTTTGGGAAGCTCTTTCTCTGCCCTTCAATTCTAAATGATATCTTTTCTGGGTAGAGAAATCTTGGCTGTAGGTCCCTGCTTTTCATGACTTTGCATATTTCCTGCCAGTCCTTTCTAGCCTGGAAAGTTTATTTTGAGAAATCACCTGACTATCTTATGGGGACTCTCCTGTAGGTAACTAACTCCTTTTTTCTTGTTCCTTTTAAGATTCTCTCTTTATCTTTAATCTTTGGCATGTTAATTATGATGTATCTTGGAGTGGATTTCTTCACATCCCTCTTGTTTGGGACTCTCTGTGTGTCCTGGACTTGCACGTCTATTTCCTTCACCAAATTAGGGATGTTTTCTTTCACTGTCTCTTCAAATAGATTTCTAGTTTCTTTCTCTCTCTCTCTTCTCCTTCTTGCACCCCTATGATGCAAATGCTGGGAAGCTTGAGATTGTCCCAGAGGCTGCTTATAAGAATACTCATTTTTTGGTATTCTTTTTTCTTGTTGTTGTGATTGGTTGTTTTATGCTTTGTTATGTACCAAATCATTGATTTGATTTTTAGCTTTATTCACCCTACTGTTGTTTCCCTATAAACTGTTCTTTATTTCAATTAGTGTATTCTTTGTTTCTGACTGGACCTTTTTTATGCTATTAAGGTTCTGAATAAATTCCTTGAGCATTCTTATAACTAGTGTTTTGAACTCTGCACCTGATAGATTGCTTATCTCAGTTTTGTTTAGTTCTTTTTCTGGAGTTTTGATCTATTCTTTCATTTGGGCCATGTTTTTTTTTCTCCTCATTTTGGTAGCCTCCCTGTGTTTGTTTCTATGTATTAGGTAGAGCTGCTTTGACTCTGTATCTTGGTAGTATGACCTAATGTAGTAGGTGTCCTATAAGGTCCAGTGGCACAGCCTCCCCTATCACCCAAGCTGGGTACTCGAGTTGCATCCTTTGTGTGTGCTGAGTATATCCTCCTCTTGTAGTTGAGCCTTGGTTGCTGTTGGCAGGTCAATGGGAGGGATTTACCCAGGCCAGTCAGCTACAAGGACTGGCTGTGACCACTTACTACCAACCTCCACCCTTCACCCTTCATTAAGGAGCAGTTGTGTAGGAGCAGAGTGATGGTACTCTGATGTGGTCTGTAGCCGTCCACTGGGTGCACTGGCCCTGGGGTTTCCTGGGGGGTGGAGGCCAAGATCAGCCCCCACCTGTGTTTTGCCTGGGGCCACCCTTCCTGAACTATAAAGCAATCTGAGATGGCTGCTACTTGTGCTGGGCTTGAAGATTCCCAGGTGAAGCCAAGCTGAATCTAGGCTTGCCTCTGCTAGTGCCAGGCCTTGAGCTCACTGGGGCCAGCTGTTGCTTGTTTGAAAGGATTTAGGAAGTTGTGAAGCTTGAGCCAAGACCAGCCATTTATATGGAAAAGCTACTGTTAACAGCTGTAAATTGGGTGGGAGGGGGCCTCAAGGGATCTCCAGGGTGGGGAAAACAGTGTTAGCCAGGTTGATGGAGTCTCAGACATGGCACCCTCCTGCCGGCTCTGTGGCTCTGCCTGCCTTTCTGTCTGGGAGGAAGCTTTCCCCCAGCTCTCAGCCACTTTAGTTTCTCCCCATATGCTGCTGGTGCCTTTCAAGCTGCTACCCTGGTGCTGGCGCTCAGAGGGGGTGAGTCTGAGTAAGTTTGTGCATGGATTCTTTAAGGGGAACTGCACGGGACTCCAAAAGTTTCTACCCCCAACTGGATCCCTGCTAGTTTTTTCAGCCAGAATTTATGGGGACTTATCTTCCTGGCACTGGAACCCTGGGCAGTGGGGCCTGGGGGCCTGGTGTGGGGCTGGGACTCCTTGCTCCTGAGATATCCTTCCCAAATTTTCCTCCACCACACATGTATGTGGGACCAGCCCGTTCCGTGTTTGTGCCCCTCATACCAGTATGGATGGATGTGGTTTCTTTAATTATGTAGTTCTCTGACTTCCATTCAAACAAATTTCTGCTGGTTTTGAGTGGTGGTGGTTCTATAATTGTGTTGTAATTCTGATGTGGTTTCGTGAGGAGGTGAGCTGTGTTTACCTATGTCGCCATCTTGACCGGAAGCCCTGGTGTCCCTTGCTTTTTTTTAAACTTTATTTTTCACTACAGAATATTTCAAACATATACAGGGTGGGGCAAAAGTAGGTTTACAGTTGTTTGTGTGGAAGATGATACAATAATTAAGAAACAATAATACAAATATAACTGTATTTCATGTATGCACAACTGTAACCCTACTTTCGCCTCACCCTGTATAAAAGGAGAGAGAGCTGCTAAAGTTCACCCAAGTACTCATCATTCAGTTTCAACAGTGATCTTTTAGGGTCATTTTTGTCTCTTCTATCCCTCAGCCCTCACTCAGTTTCTCATCTCCCCCCATTAGATTATTTTGTAGCCAATCCCTGCCTTCATATCAATTTATATGTAAGTATCTCTAAAAGAGACTCTACTTTTAAAAAACATAACTACAACACCATTATCATTCCTAAAATATAATAGTTCCTTAATATCATTCAATTGCTATTTGGTGTTCAGATTTCCATGATTCATATTCTTTCTCTTTCCCTCTCAACTGTTTATTTGAATCAAGGAGATACACATTGCAGTTAGTTAATATGTCTCTTAGGTTTCTCTCAATCTATAGGTCCCCCTGTCCCCACTTTTCCCCAATGTAATTTATTTGTTATTTGTCATTTGCCCTATAGAATTCCCCACAGTCTGGATTTTGCTGATTGCATCTCCACCTGCAGTTTAATATGTTCCTCTGTATTTCCTCTAAACTGATTATTGTATCTAGAGTCTTGCCCAGATTCAGGTCGATTCTGGGGGCAAGTTAACTTCCTAGATGATGGTGTGTGTTTTCATTTTCGACGATCACTGTGGAAGTTCATTATTTCATTAGGGGTTTGTAACACGGTAACATTCTAATTTATTGTTCCTTCTTCACTTGTTAGGCAGAGTCCTTCTCTAAAGAGAAAACATTTCTCATTAACAATTTGGTTATTCTGAGGTCATCCTTTTTTCTTAAATACCTTGACTTTTGTTCACAAAAGTTGCATACATATCACTTCTTTTTTTAGCTTTATTGAGATATAATTCACATAGCACACATTTCATCCATTTAGAGTGTACGATTCAATGGTTTTTAGTATATTCACATGTATGTGCAACCCTTACCACTGCCAGTTTTAGAGTATTTTCATCACCTGAAAAAGGAACCCCATGCCCTTAAGCCATCATCTCCCCATTGCTTTCATTCTTTCCAGTCCTAAGCAACCACGATCTACTTTCTACCTCTATAGACCTGCCTAATCTACACTTCTCATGTAAATGGAAGCATATAACATGTGGCCTTTTGTGTCTTCTTTCACTGAGCATAATGTTTTCAAGGTGCGTCCCTGTTGTAGCCTGTGTCAGTGGTTTATTCTTTTTCATTGCAGAGTAACATCCCAGGGTACGGGTATCGTGCGTTTTGTTTATCCATTCATCAGTTGATGGACATTCCGGTTGTTTCTACTTTGTGGCTGTTATGAATAATGATATTACAAATATTCAGACATGAGTCTGTGTGTGGATCTATGTTTTTATTTCTTTTAGGCAGATACCTAGGAGTGGATTGCTGCGTTATATGGCATGTATCATTTCAATCCTACTTAGGATCCTGTAAAACAGGAATTACTAATCTCGTTTGACTAATGATAAAACGAGGCTTGGGAGGTTAAGCATCTTGCCAAGGAGACGTAGCTAGGAATTGGTTGAGTTCGGATTCGAACCCAAGGCTTTCCAAAGCTGTGCCTCTTTCTGCTGTGCTCAGTGCCCAGGTTTAGCTCTGCTTCTGGTCTGGCACGTTTGATGTAGGAGGGCTACCATGAGCTTGTGGAATCAGCCGCCTCCACGTGGCCCTCACCTTTCTTAAATCGCACGGCTCTTCTGCTCAGAGCCCGTGGGGTCAAGTACAACATGAGCTGGACTTAAGCAGAATTCTCTCTCCTCTGTAACATTTAGATGTTTCACATATGACTGGACCAACACTCCAACTGTAAATGCTTTCCAATTTACAAGTTGCCCATCGCCCACTGTTAATTGCACTTTCATCCTCTTCTTTGTCCTTGACCCCATCAGTTCCGGTCCAGGAGCTGGTACGCCGCGACTGGGAACACCTCCTGTTTCCCTGGCTCAGTGGCTGCGGCCAGATTGTTACTACAGGAACGCGCACCTCTGGCAATTCTTGGCAGGACTGTGTACGTCTTGTTGCGGCATTTTGATTCCCAGCTCTGGGAGAGCGCGCAGCAGATGGCAAGGACGGTGCTGACGCTAGAGCCGTGCGCTCAGGAGTCGCTGAACGGACGTTCCCGTCACGGAAGCAAAGCTCGATAGGATGTGTGCGGTGATTTCGAGGTGAAAAAACTTGACTGGATTGACTCCTCCCAGAATATTGCTATGTGTAAACAGATGACTTTTGCTAAAAAAAAACTTCAAAAAGAAACTCACAGTGATATTGCGTGTTTACATGCCATAGTACCCCCGCCGATGGAACCAGCTGCTTTGCTAATATTTAGGGCCATTAATTCTATGAGCTGAGGCAGGGAGTAGACAGGAGTACCAGGCAACCTTTTTTTCATTATGAAATTTATATCAGATAAGGAAAATTGACATCAGCCTATCCTAACACAATCATTTAAGCATTTTGCTTCATTTCCTCACAGTCTTAGATTAAAGGCAAATCTAGTTCTAGATATGCTGTGTCCACAATGTTATATCACACCATTCCTTATTATAATTATATAATATTATATGTATTATGATTTCCTCTTCATTATTATATTATTTTCATGACCATTTTAAATGGTGCCAACATTTGATTAGGTATAATAATTTGTTTTATTATTTGCCTAACTTGGACATTTAGATCATTCTTGTGCTTATAGAATTATTTCCTTAGGAGAAATTCCTAGAACTGGCATTTAGAATAATCTCTATTATCTGTTGCCAGATTGTTTTTCAGAAACAGATGAGCTGGTTTCACCACATCTTTACCAGCCTAGCCTGGCTGGTGTGGGAAAATTCAAGTGCAGGGTAGTAAAATCATGCTCAAAGAGAAGATAGAAACTGCCCTGCATCTCTGGGGCAGAGTTGGGGGGGTGTCCTGGAAAGGCAGGAAACCCACCTGCAGGAGGGGGAAATCAGGATATGTGTGTCGTGAAAACTGGTTGGTATCGATGATGCCAGAGGAAAAACTGAAGTCTCTCTGTTCTCTGTGTAGAAAATGATATACCATCCTTGTCTCGTGGAGCGGTGAGCCGAGATCATGCAGCCAGCAATGGAGGGAAATGGAATTACAGACGTTCGGTAGGCCTTGAGTTAACCACACCCCTCCCCCCAAGAGTGGTTTTTAAAATGGATTCTAGATGTTTTCCCAGCTTTTAAAAACTCATGATTCGTCATTTCTCTTCTCATTCTAAACATCCAGTTTTCCACCTAGTTTTGTATTTGCATCTTTTCATTGTGGTAAAAAGCACTTACCATGAAATCTACCCACTTAAACAATTTTAAGTGTACAGTCAGTACTACATTGCTAGCTATGTGTACATTGTTGTATAGTGAATTTGCATTTCAAAATCGTTTTTCTTGAAGCAGGCCCTCCAAACTGTCTACATTTCAGGGCCCGCAATTCGGAATCTACCGCTGTTTTCAGACTGTCCCTAGACTGTCCCCCTCTGTGCCACTTTTAAAACCATATATTTCTCTATGTAATGCACATACTATGAAGTTCACTCCTTTAAAATATGTGATTCAGTGGCGTTGTGCAACCATCCCCGCAGTCTAATTCCAGAGCATTTTCACCGTCCCCCGAAGAAACCGTAAGCAGTCACTACTCTCTTCCCTGTCCGCTCAGTCCCTGGGAACGACTACTCTACCTTCTGTCTCTATGGCTTTCCTTGTTTTGGACATTTCATATAAGTGGGATCATATACTATGTGGTCCTTGGTGACCGGCATGATGTTCTCAAGGGTCATCATGTTGTCGCAGGTATCAGAACTTCATTTTTTTTTTTTTTTATTACTGAATAAGCTTCCATTGTATGGCTATGCCACATTTTGTTCTCCCACTGAGCAGTGGGTGGCTATTTGGGTTGTTGCCACCTTTTGGCTGTTTTGCATGATACTGCTGTGAACATTTATGTGAAATCTTTGTGTGGACGCATGATCTCATTTTTCTTGCACAGTTATCTTGGAGGGAAATTGCTGGTTGTATTGTAATTATTTGTGTGCTGTCTCGATGAATGACCAGACTGTTTTCCAAAGGGGTTGCACCATTTTACCACCTCACCAGATCTCGTCAACACTTGTTATTGTTTGTCTTCTTAAATTTAGTTATCTCAGGGCGTTTCAATTGGTATCTTCCTCCACATTTAATTGTTTAATTTATGTTTTTACAGCTGTTTTGTTTTAATGACATTAACACATGGAGGGGACTTCATTTCTCCCTGATTGTAGAACATACACATTGCATAAGTTTTTCTGAATGCATACAAGTTTAGCACATAAATAGATTTAAACTTATGTTTAACTCTCTTCGAGCCCTTGTAGCTTATTTTACTCTTACAGTTTTAAATGTCTGGCCAACATGCAGACCCCTTTCTTTATATTTCCCTGCAGGGCAGTCTTTTGGAGCAGGGAATAATTCAGCCATCCCCACCCAGACTTCCGGCCCAGGGCATCTTATTTTCGATAGTACCAGTTTCATAAGACTGTTGTGAGAATTAAATGTTAAATAAGATTATGTATGTCGCGTGCATAACCTAGTAAGTCTTTAGTAAATATTAGCTAATAAAAAGCCTCGCCCTGATGAGATGTGCCAGTTGTTGGGTAGAGGGGACTCATTTCAGGTCATTTTCAGATCTTTTTGTACCCAGATTACATCTGCAGCATTGAAATAGGAAGTATTTCCACGAACTCTCTCCCCTGGCTGATTTGTTTCATTGGCTGGAGTCTAAACACCCTTGATGTTTCTGACCAAGTCCCCCAGAGTGGACAGCCTGTGGTCATAAAATCGCCACTAGTTGCCTGGGGTCCTAGTCATCCTCTATAAATTTCTTGAGATAGAAGAAGTTATGATCTCGGGGAGTGTTTTTTGCAGCCTGCGCCTGGGAACACTGCCCATATCTTCTGAGTCTTTGCTTTCTGAAAACTAACTGCCACCCACATTCTCTACAACTGAACCATCCATCCAAACTTTCCTTCAAAGGCAACTAGCTAAAAAATCACCTTTAATGATACTCAAACTATAACCGTTCAGTAACACCCACCTCAGAACTTAACTACAGTGAGGGTAAACTAAAGAATTGTATTGGTATTTTTAAAAAGTACATGCACATACTCCCATTTATGAGAAATTTCTTGTTTCACCAAATGCATAATCTCCCAAATTAAACTTGTAAATGTTTTCAAGCCAGTCAGGATGTGTTGATCAAACCCCATGGGCGGAGCCCAGTGTTGGCTTTATTCAGCGGGTTAGAGAGATGTAGTTTATATAAGAACAGTGGAGCCTTGTGATCTTGGCCTACAGTAAATCGCGTGTAAAAAATAATATCCAGCTGAAAAATATAAATGAAAGCAAATACATCTTTACGTAATCTCTTGAGAAACATCAAAGGGGAGAGCACAGTCTTGATGTGCAGAAAACGTCTCAAAATCCTTTTCCGGTGTCTCTTTCACTCACAATCTTTCTCTTATACCAGATGGTGAGAGAATGAATTTCTGTTGTTTAAAACCACCCAGTTGTAGAAATTTGTCACAGCAGCCCTTGGAAACTAAGACATCAGCTCTCATGCAAGAAGTCCAACTTCTCTAAGACAGTGCTTCGAAGGAGCCTCTTAAGCCAGCTGAGTGAAGAGAGAGAGGTGCCCGGCTGGCCAGCCACCAGCTGCATGAGAGAGGAGTTGTTATCTATCTCTCTATCTATCTATCTCTCTATCTCTCTATCTATCTATCTATCTATCAATCATCTCTCTATTTATTTATTTTTAGAGAGGGAAAGAGAGGGAGAAAAACATCGATGTGAGGTTGCATCTAGCGCGCCGCCTGCTGGGGACCTGGCCTGCAACTCAAGCATGTGCCCCACACTGGGAATCAAACTGGTGACCATTTGGTTCGCAGGCTGGCGCTCAGTCCATTGAGCCACACCAGTTAGGGCAAGGAGTCATCATGAATGTCTGTCCCACGACTCCATCTGGTGGTATCCGCATTGGTGACTCGGGCAAGAGCCACCCAGTGAGGTCCAGTAAACGCACAGAACCACGAGGGGGAACATGGACCATAGTTTTAAGCCATTCAACTCTGTGGTGGTTTGTTGTGTAGCCAGGCCTTCTTCCAGGACCTTCCCACAGATCACCGCCTCCTGAAAATGGGGGGTTTGTCCCTCCTCGCCTTTCTCTGGAGAACCAGCTACCCTGAGATTCAGGTGAATAACATCCTTAGCCCCTTCCCATGCCTGTGAAAGACTGGCTCCTCGCATCAGCAGGTGGACAACCTGAACGTAGGGCGAACCTCAACTTAAGAACACGGCTTAGAACGTTTTCTAAGCTTCATGACGACAAATGCAGGCTTATGGGTGAGACAGGCGTGGAGCAGACACGTGGCCACAGTGAGGAGCCCCCTGGGGGGCCTTTCTGGGTTGTGGATGAGGCGATGGGCGTGAGGATGAGCAGCCGGGAAGACATTTCAGGAGGGGCCTGCACGCCGGTTATTGTCATGGAGGGTCCTTTATTTGAGGAGGAGGCTGAAGGCAAGTCCACCAGACTCAGACTGGCCACCTGGCACAGCCGCTTCAGGAAGATGGGCCACAGGAAGTTACCTGTGTGCAGATTCCTGCTTTGTGCCCCGCGGCCCTGAATCCCTGGCTACAACTGGTCATGCCAGGCTTTTAACTCTGGCTGAGGGTCAGCATCTCCGATGACGGTCCAACCTGAGCTCCTCACCCTTAGGGGTCCACAGCTGGCCTGTGGCATGTGTGAACACCCTACAAATGTGTGCAAAATCTTCTAGTTCCCTTCATGTATTTTTCTGGTAAGAGTATCCATACGTGGATCACATTCATAAAGGAGGTGCGGCTTGACCCCACGTGGGAAGAACCAGGTTTCAAGGGAACAAGGAGCTATAGTGCGTCCAGAATGTACTTTTAGGACAATGCGCATAATCACAAAACATAGTCACACTGTAAGCACACAAAAAGATGCCCACTAGGCATTCCAGAGTGGTTGCCTTTGTTAGTGGCAGCAAGTAGGAGTGTGGTTTGGAGATAAAGGGTAAAAAAGAGCAAATGTATGAGCCAGCAGTGGCCTTTCAAATGACCTGGCTCAACAACTTTGGCCAATAGGACACTCCATGTTGGAAGATGACAAGTTGACAAATTGAGTCCTTTCCCCAGGGAAGTTTTAGCGTGAGTGGTGTAAATGGAGGCAATTGTGGGATCAGAGCTGGACTTGGAGGAGCCCTAGGGAGGGAGAGCAAGTGCCTGCTCCTGCAGGGGTGATAAGGCGCTTGGGCTCTCAGAGCTGCTCTTGGCCCACGGCTGTGACTTGAGCTAATGCAGAGCGACGCTGCCTCGTTGCTCCTCCTTTGCTGCAGCCTTGCTGCAGAGCTGGGAGCGTGAGAGAGCCTCCAAGGACTTCTTATATGCCAGCTTATTCCAAGACAGCAGCAACACAGTAGTGCTCAAGTGGCGAGAAGACTGTGAGCTGTGCTTGTAGGAAGGGTCCTGGGGTACAGACCTGGCCTGTTTTGGTGTCTCTGAGCCTGGCTGCATCTCCAGGTTGGCAAACCATAGGGCAGGTGTCTTGCGTAGGCTCCCGAGACAGACGCGGCTAGTTAAAATGCATCGGGCTGAGTGACGGCAGAAATAATGGCCCTTCTCTCAGGCTCCCCAAAGCAGCACATCCTTTCCCTGTTGGCAGGAGGTCTGGAGAGTTCATCCAACTCAGGGGCAATGTTGCAGAACGGGCTCTAGGTCTAACCGAGAGGGAGGCCATCACGGGAATAGCATTTCTCTGCGGAGGCACTAGGGCGCACAGCTGGGGCTTGTGCTGGCACTTGTCTGTTTGGGAAGAGAGGAGGCACATTGTCGCCCACATAAATTATACATCTGATTAATGACAAAGTGCTGGTTTCCAGGCTTGGCGGAACGCTGTGGCCCCACCTGCAGCGTCCCCCTGAGATACACGCTGCCGTCGAAGCATCCCTAATTAGTGGTGTGCAGCGATGCGGCTTGTTACGAGCTCTTCTCAGCTCCCCGGGGCAGGCCCATGTTCCGTGATGCTCACGAGTCTGTACACTGTGTTTTTCAAAGTTGAGGAGGAGTTTGATTCTGACATGTTCCTTCTCAGGGCAGGAGCAACATGATGGACCTCAATTCAGTCCAGAGAAGAGCGATAGTTCATGTTACTGCTCCACGTGGTCCCACTGAGATGGGGAGGGACTTCCTGGTGTGACCCGACCTCCCGCTCCAGGAGGAGGATTAAGTGGGGTCGCTCATGGCCGTCGGGGTTCGGCAGGCTGACATTCCGTTCTGCTTTTGTTTTTTAGCTCGAACAGGGTGTAACAGCGTACTGCACAGGTCCTTCTATAGGGTTGGTCCATGGTGGCCAACGTGCCACTTCACGTCTTATTCAGCTGCAAAGGCTCAGCACAGCATCTGCCATGCAGTGGGCGTCCCAATGGTGTTTGCTCCCCCTCCCCCGCACCGCTGGCTGGGAGCTCTCCTCTGCCTGCCAATGGAATCACAGGCTCTGTGGGCTGGAGCAGATCACCTTTATGCTCATTTCCAGCTCTGACAGACTTTGCTTCCAGAATCCCAGGCCAAAGACGGGACCCAGGCTGACTTGGTGCTGATGCCTTGGCCATGGGTGATGTTGATATGATGGGACAGACAACGGTGGGGGCATTTTTGGTGCCACTTGGATCGCTGGGAGGATTGTTGACATTTTCTGAATTTAATAAGCAAGTCCTAATGTCTAGGGAATGATGTAGTGACAGCTTCATTTCTTTAGTGGCGAGGTTTTTGTTTAAAAGCAAGCCAAACCACAAACAAGTGAAAGGATAAAACACCAAAAATCCAATGTATGTGCAAGATGATACATATCTAGAAACAATCGGAATGGATGTAAAGACGTCATGGAGGTGGTTTCTAGTATTTGTGACCACTGTCACCAACACTTGTAAAATTATGGAACTTAGCAAGGTAAGGAGTAGGTTTGCCGTGTTTAACAAATAATAAATACCTCCCAAACCGAGCCAACGGCCGAGGAAGAGAGGGAGCCAGCAACACAGGGAAGAAATATGGAGGGATCATGAAAAAGGCCATGAGCACCGGCGGAGCAGGGAACAGTCTCCTGCAGGAGATTTGTCCTTTAGTAAGAGACTGGGGGCCAGGTGGCAGCACCGTCAGTTAGCCAGGCTCTGGAGGAGGCACACGTTCCGTTACGCTTTGCAGTTAAGGGCGATGATAATAACAAGGGGCGATATTTCTTGCACACTTGTTCTGGGCCAGGCGTCAGCCGAGAGCTCCCGATGTGGGACCTTCCCTGAAATTTCCAGCTGGCCTCCCTGGTCCCTGATGCCCCGCATCGTTGCTCCGTGCCACGCAGCGGAGCGCCCCGCCTCATTCTCCTGCTCCTCCTCCTCCCGTGCCCGCTGTGCTTCCTGGCGACACTGGGAACACCCTGAAGGGAGGATGTGCCCTTCCCATGGGTCCTGTGCTTGGCGCCCCGCACAGCGCGAGCCCAAGCTGCATGCTCAGTTCGATGGACTAGCTGGCAGGCTCCGCTTGTCTAATAGGGACACCTGACAGCGATGAAGGGCCTTGTGCCAGGACCTGTGCTTGGCACTTTGTAAGCGTGACCTCACCCCATCTTCTCAGCAGTCCCAGGAGGTAGGCAATTTTGTCTCTCCTTTCCATGTCAGGGGCCGGGGATCGAGAGGCATGCCACCTGCCCAAGGTCACAGTCATAAATGTGTCACGGTGAGTTTTGGGCCTGGGTCCACCTGCCTCCCGGCTTATGCTCCTCACCCCACGGACCCAGGCCTGTGCTCGGGCAGGAAGCTCTGGTGCAAGTGATGACTGGCTAAGGCACGCACGCAGGGACTTTCTGTCAGGCCCTGGAGCGTAACCCTAAACGCTCTCCTCTGCTTTTGCTGAAAACCTATTACTTGAGGTAGTTTAGGAAAAAACTGAGTGGAAATGACGCTGGCAGGATCGAAGGGCAATGCAGCGGAGAAGCAGAATTCAAAGTCAGTTGCGGGGGTGATTCGTGCTCTCTTCCCTTTAAAACAACAGACCGACAAGTTATGCGACAACATTCTAAAGACTTGATGTAAAGTGGGTGCCCTTGTTCAAGGGCACACGTGCTTCCATGCAACGCACAGAAAACAGAGTTGTAGAAATAACCCAAATGATAAATGGTCTCTGTCTACATATAGTGTAAGCAACGGTGCCAAATTATTTGCACAAGTTTGCTAACAGATGTGATCTGTTTAGCTAAACAGATATTAATTTTCCAGCTCTTTGACCAGCTGATATATTATATCCTGTTGGAGATACCTCATGACAAGTTATAGAAAAAGCTGATGTTGCGTATGATTGTGGAGAAATAACTCAAATGAGACGAAGACTCTCCTGCCACAAATGTTGTTCTTTGGTTACAAAATGGCCAAAATGCCTTTGATATAGTAGTTTGTTTGTTTTTTTTTGGAAAACTTCTTTTGTTGAGTGGTGTAATAATCCCAGGGGGGTTGCAGTGCTTTGAGCCATTTATCTTACCTGGGCCAGGCCTTGGGATGTGTGACCGCTTTCAAAGTGGGGCTCTCCTCTAGCTCTTCTGCCTCACCTCTGACCCCATGTACCTGGCGTGAATGTTGCTAGGCTACAAAATAAAGTTTTCCCAGGGGTGCCCTAAACTATACATTGCTTTTATGTGATGGATGATCATGACTGGAGTTCCTAGTAATTGGAAAGTTGCTGTGAATCTCAGCTGATCTTTTCATCTATGGAAAACAGATTTCTCAACCTTGATACTGTTGACACATTAGACTGGATAATTTTTTTTCTTTGTGTGTGTGTGTGTGTGTGTCTGTTCGTCCTATGCATCATGGGATATTTAGCATCATCCTTGGCCTCTCCCTACTAGATGCCAGTAGCACGCTCCCAAATGGGACAATCAAAATATCCCCAAAGGTCGTGAAATATCCCCAAGGGACAAAATTGCACCCTCTACCCCCATTGCGAACTGCTGAGAATAAAGCTTCAGAAAGTTAGATGTCTGCAAACTTCTGCATGTTGCCCTGATTTTATGGATAGTTACAGAGCATTTCACATGTACTTTCCCTTTGCAGCAGCGATTAACATAAATATTCTTATTTGTAATTTTGGCAACATCCTGGCAGGGAAGATTAATGGAGAGAAAAAGCAAAAATACCCTCCTGTGATATTGCAGTGCATTGAATTACACGCTATTGAGGTACCAGTAAAGGAGATGATAAATGGAATAACCTTCAGTTAAGTGCTCTGTCCCCTGAGGATGGCCACTTCCTGTTTTATGGCGTCCCTCACCGGAGCTTATCCTCCTGGGGCAGTTCATTGTATGTTTCTTTTTAACCTTCATCCGTATCACCCAGTGACAACTCCCTAGTATTTCATTTTTTAATTTTTGTAATCAATAAAGTTCTGCTACCCATTTGTCATTAAAGTGTCAGCTTGTTTTTCATCCCATATATCTGGCTGACTTCCTGCTTGGATGGAAGGAAAAATCTATTTGACTTTGATGAAGCTAAGATTATATTGCTATCGATCAATGCCTTTTGCATGGCAACGCCTGTTCAAGTGAACTCATGGAATTTTATAGCCTGTGCAGGTGAGCAATAATACTAAAGACAAACACAATAAATAGTCTGTTAACAGGCTGCGGACACTCTCTTCAACTAGACCCTAGAACATACCTTCTGGTTTACATAATACTATAATTTGGACTGTGAATATTAGAATCTTAGAGTTTAAAGAGCCACTCCAACACTTACTTTGTAAAGGAAAAAATTAAGGTCAGGTGAGGAAAAAAAGTAATGCTGTCAAAACCATACAACCAGCAATGTCCAGAACTAGGGCTAGAATCCTCTGTGGAAGGTTTCTCTAATTCAGAGGTTGGCGAACAATGCCCCTTTGGGCAAATCTGGCTGCTGCCTTTTTTTCTAAATAAAGTTTTATTGGGACGCAGCCTTGCCCATCAGCTTACTTATTATCTATGCCTGCTTTCATGCCATAACTGCAGAGTGGAGTAGAGGTGGTAAAAGCAATATGACCCAAGGAAGCAAAATATTTGCTATATGGCCTTTGAAAGAAAAGTTTTCATATACCTGGAGAGTCTTCACCTGCTCTTCCCCTCCCCACTTCCTGGCTCTCGGCACAGTCACATGTCTTGCTTTGGGCCTGCTTGTGCTTGTGCATCTGCCGTTGCAGTGACAAATGCCCGAGCTAGACTGCTGGAGGGTGAGAGGCACGTGGGACAAAGTTGGCTTATCTAAGTTCTCCCAACTAAGGCCAGACTGGGTCGGCTGTCCGCTGAGCAACCCCGGGGCGCAGGGTCAGCCAACAAGTGCTGTTCATGCAGAATAACCCTGGCGTGTAGATTGGATACAAGTCTCGTAAGAATTACTTGGTCATTAAGGACTCAGATTTAAGATGTAGATAAATCTGGATTTGGGTCCTCACCGCCACGTTTTAACTGTGTGACCTTGTTATTTCTTAAATCATGTTGCCCCTCAAATCTCTCCTTGTTCGCTGGTGGTAGAAGACATCACTGCTTTCTTGACATCCGTTTCTCCTCACCTCTGACCCATAGGAGGATTGGATTTCCCTGCCTTCCTGACGATGGGCAGGGCTGTGGGACCTGCTGTGGCCAACAGACGGGGGGTGAAAGCAATGTGCGTCACTTCTGGGCGGAAGACGTCATTGCTGACGCTGGCTCTCCATCTAATTCTTCCCTCGATGGGCATCTGTGGAAGAATGGGTGGATGTGGAGGTCAACCCTGGGCCACCACACGCTGGGCAGTGTCCTTGGGGCGTCATCTGGACCCACAGTGCACTTGGAATGAATGAGAACTGGACTTTTGTTGTGTTAAGCCACTGGAATTTGCGGGGGAGGGTGCTGGTTATCACAGTCAAACAATTTTTTGAGCATTTTGGTTTTTTCTGAACTAGAAGTTATTACAAATGGAAACATTGTGGAGAGGATGGTGTCACTATGAGTTAATCAACAACCATTTATTGGAAGGAAACCCACTGTATGCCAAGGAATAACAGGAAAAAGGATACGCCTCCGGGGGTCAAGTCCAGCAATTGCCGCTAAATAAGCTGTATGAGCTGTGGCAATGACTTCATCCTTTTGATCCTCAATTTCTAGTAAAATAGGAATGAACCTATTCAACCTTTCAGGATGTTGTGAGGGATTCAATGAGGTAGTATTATCCAGTATCCAGGTTTTTGGATGAAGTGGTAGGACTGTCACCTGGAGGGCAGACAGGATGGAACAATATGGAGCCTGGGCCAGGCTGGGACACAGAATAGCCCATTGGGCCATGGAAGCTGAGTTGTTGTTGGAGGGAAGCTAGGTTGCTTCCAGGAAGGCTCAGAAGATGTGCAAGGACTCTGAAGGCGATGAGGCCAGTGCAGGGGGGGTGAGGACAGCTGAGGGACACTGACTGGCACGTCGGGAGGCCTGAGAGGCAGAGGACAGGCCAAGGGCAGGGCTTTGGAGTTAAAGAGTCCTGCGCCTGAATCCCAGATCCACTCCTACTTGCTGTGTGACCAGGGGAAACTTGTTTAACCTCTCTGGGCCTTAGTTTACTTATCTGTGACATAGGGATGATAATATCAACCTTGTAGGGGTGCAGGGAGAAAATGAAAGAATATCTGTAAAGTACACTTGATAAAGACTTAATTATTAAATAGTATTCTTTATTTTTGGAGTTAATCTACAAATTTGGGGGATATATAGGCATGCCCAATTCAGATGATATCCACCTAGTATCTATCTACCTGGTACACACAGCTGAGGTTTCTTAAAAGGAACATACTGGGAGGTAGGTGGGATGGTATGGGCTACAAGCCTGCTGTTTTCGCTAATGTGACGGGGAGGCTACTTGGCCAGTATTTGGAGTCTAAATACTCCAAAAAGGGGTGTCCAACCTTTTGGCATCTCCAGGCCACACTGGAAGAAGAGTTGTCTTGGGCCACACATTAAATACATTACAACACGTAATCACAAAAATATCTCATGATGTGTTAAGTAAATTTACGATTTTGTGTTGGGCTGCATTCCTAGCCATCCTGAGCCACATGAGGCCCACAGGCCATGAGTTGGACACCCCTGATTTAGACCTTTGGGGAATAATATTTTGGAAATAGACTGAACTTGCCATGTTATAATAATAAGTTCCTTGTCTGACGATGCTAAACAGAACTAGCTGCTGTGGGAGCCATGAAAACCAAACGACCTAATTTGATCCTGCCTGAATAGCTCTGTGACGAATACCTGGGTGGCTTGCTCATAACCTCCTGTATCTCCTAGCCCAGAGGAATCCAATGTGAACTCAAAATCTCGTAGAGGCTTTACATTTTTAACTTCTGTTAAGGGAGGAAAACAAAAGAATAAAAACTTCTTAATTGATTACCTCATAGTGGTATAAAGGTAAGAATTGTACACAGGTTGAATTATCTAGCTGGGCAGTGTTAGCAATATGGAGATTATGAAAAGGAACAGTTAGAGTTTATACAGGATGTGCATGTTCCAACCTGATGCCTCTGGTCCCTTCTTTTAATTGTTAAGTGCCTCTGGGGTTTAGCTTATTGGAAGGATCAGGAAGCAATATTCTAAGTGGGCCAAGTTCCAGGACTGGAGGAAGAGAGTGGGAAAGTTTTCTTCCCTGGTAAGTACCGTGTCGGGTGCACACAGATGAAACGCCGACTTAGATGTAAGCAAGGACCAGCGGACGAGCCACGGGGAGCCTGCGGGGAAGGTCCCCACAGAAGGCTTTGGGAGGGCTCTTCATTCAGTCACTTCCAGTGGGCATGTGGGGGCCGCTTTCAAGTTTACAGTTATATTCTGGTGCAGCAAAGCCATATAGCACTTGATTAAAGATGTTGCAATTAAATCGGCTTGAGACCAAGAGTGAGTGTTGTCATGTCTTTAGGAGAAAAGAAATAACTTTTCATAACGAGAGAAAGACACCCTGTAAATTAATTTTCCAAGCCTTGATCACATAGTGCCTGTGCCCGAGAGCCAAGGTATTAATCTCAAAGAACTGAAATGATGAAACAAAAACTCTTGGTGGTTTTTAAGCTAACAGGATGAGAATGTATTTACTTTGGAGGCTTTTGAGTCCAGAAGTATTCCTCTCCATTGCTAAGGTGATAATGCATACAGAGGAAGATAGTAAAATGCTTTCAAGCCCAAAACATCAAAGAGGATGTAGCTCTGGCTGTGTGTTGGATTCATAAGCAGAGCTCCTACGAGCAGCCTCAAAAGAACCTGCCATCGTCCAGGAATTCAGATAACTATTTTAAAGAATATTTCCCCCAAAGTAAGCAGTATTATGAATGAAAATGACTCATATTTGGAGATATGACTCCTAAGGACAAATTTAATTTTTGGCCTTTTACTTTGCCTCTTACCGCATCCCCCCCACCTCTCTTTTTTTTAAATTTTTTTGTTTTTTTTTTTTTTTAGTTGTTTTGGGATACGTGATACTTTTAAAACATTTTTCTAACAGTTTGAATTTTATGTGAAATCAGTCTGCTCAGGGGACCCCAAGAATGATCTTGGGGTACAACTCTCTTTTTGTTTTAGCTTTAGAAAATTCAGAAAATATTTCAGCAGTGTTGTGAAGCTTAGCTAACGTGGTTGAATTGCTTTTACACTGTAAGGCAACAACATCTAGGTGAGTCTTGAAGAAGCAACCCCAGTTCTCGTCCCTGTAACTCATCAGCATTTGGGCACAGAGAGCCACTGGAGAGGGAAACTAGTTGCCTGGGTTCTATTCTACCTGCAGCCAAGCCATTAAAGCGTGCGTGTCCACATGCATGTGTGTTGTATTTTCATGTGTGTATTTGCATGTTTTCCTTGAATCTCTTTTACTGGTCCCAAGAAATGTAATTATGATTGTTGCAGGCATTATCCTTGGTTTCCACCTCCTGTATATACAGAAGAACACAGAAAATGAATTCAAAAATAGGAAGAGCCAAAGCAATTTGCAATTCTGTGCTTGATTAATTGGCTTTTGGAATTGGAGTGTGACTCTAAGGGAAGGGAAGGGGGTTTATATCTTGTGGGGCCTGAGACCCAAACTCTGAGCCAGTGTGCAAGAGGTTCTTAGGCCAAGGCCTGGGGACACCATGGTTTTTATCGGTCTAGCTCAGGATGCTTTCTGGGACCCCCAGGGCCTGAGGCAGCTCAGCACTTGGAAGGAAACCAATTTACACATTGCAGAAATATGAACATTGGTTCAAAGTGTGTGATTAATACTTTAATTAAGAAACTCTTAGGTGTAAATCTAAAAAATCTAAAAAAAAAAGAATGCACCAGGTATATTTGGATTTCTACATGCAAAAGAGTGGCAGATTTGGAATGGCTGCTTTCCCCAACACATTGAATGTTCTAATTGCAATATACTTATCATTCGGCTCTTCCTTTGGAAGCTGTAACAAAGCTGCTTTTTTGATCCCAGGCTCACCGTGGCTGAATTCTTCCCCAAATGCTTGGAGTTTGGTGGCCTTTGGAAAACGGCCCATCAAGCCAGGTCTCCTTGCGGAAAAGGCCATTTGTCATCAAAGGCAGGCAGGCAGGTGTCCAGCAGTTTCGGAGCTGACCTCATTGCGGTCGGTTTGATTTCTTGACTGCATCTTGTTCTGCTACCTCCTGAGCCCACTCGAAAAATTGCCTTATGTGATCCACTCCTTTAAATCTTCAAATTAATTGAAATTACATTAGTGTTACTAGTTTGTAAGTATTATTTCCCTTTATATGATTTTAAACACTCCAAAGCATTGTAAACCTAGGAGTAGAATCAATGAACTGTAGAGGAGAATTTTTCCTGCTGATAATATGAGTTTTTTTCCCCCAAGAATGGGCACTTTTTTCCTTTTTAAAAAAATTTTATCTATGAGGCTTCTTTATTTGAGAATTGTTATAGCATGCCCTATTCTACCCAAATTAGTCTTTAAAAGCAGATGCAGTGCCTTTCATTTTTTCAGTGAGAAGGGTCGTGTGTTCTGTGGGGGGGAATATTTTGAATGTGTACTTCCTTGCACTTGATATGGCTCTGAGTTTGTGATAGACATTCCGGAAGTAATCTTTAACACTACATACATGACCGTAGGTGTTTATCTGGTTAGTGTGCCCCAGGTTTGGTTTTCCTGGGCTCTAGGGCTTTCCTTGGAGAGCTGGAAACGGTCTCCCCGCAGAGCCTGTTAAGGCTGGGCAGGAGAGGAACTCTTAGCTTCTCAATTGCTGTCAGTGTCTTCCTCCTCCCCGCAGCTATCCCCTTCTGTTTATCCTCTTCCTCCACGGCCATTGTCCTTCCTCGAATATCCATCTTCTACATGTTAACTATTTCCTCCTTGGATAAAACTTTTTCCTTAAAAGATGATCTGTTTCTTCTTCTATGTACCATACCTTCTAATGGAGCTGAGGTTTTGTGCTTGCTCCCCTTTTCCGTACTTTGGGTGTGACCCAAGACTGAAAGGGCACCCTTAGCTCGTGCAGAACTCTGGAATGTGCTCTCAGAGTACTGGGTGGTACCCTGGGTGTAGACATTGCAAAGGCTGGGGCAGGATTTCCCAAGGGGTCTAAGTAAAGCTCTGGCCCGTTAGGTGCTCCCCAAGGCGAATGCAATGAGTTTGAGAAAATGCTGCATACACTGTCCGAGTCCTGGTGGTTCTGTGCACTTCGGCATTGGAAAGGCTCTGAGGAGTGCTGCGGTATAGAAGCCTGTGTAATGCTGGTTTCCCCACTGTTTAAAACGTATTTCCATAATGAAATGTAAGGCTTGTTTGAGTGTGGTTGGTTAGGGTACATGAATGTCTCACATGAGATGGACAGCAATTTGAACATTTCACCTGAAACTTCGTATGGTGTGCTTGCGTGTGATATTGTTACGTTATAGAATTACATGCTTATGATTTTGTAATAAAAGATTTTATAAGGAAAAGGGGCATTATTTGTGCTGGACCCTGTATATAGTAATACTAGCAAAACCGTAGTTTATGAAAGTATGTTTGTTCCTGATCCCTTTTTTCTCCATCCCACTCTTCAGCTTTAAGGCAGTTACAATTTTGACTCAGAATGCAGGGAAGAAAATTCAAATCTGATGGGAAAGTGTGAAGAAATAGGACTGAAATGGTGTCCACATCTCACGTGTTGGACCTCGTGCAGCCAGCAGCACAAGGTGAAGGATGGAGAGCTGGTCTATAGTTCTTCATGCCCTTTCCATGAACCCTCTTGCTCCTAAGGACTTGGGGTTCCAGACTGCTGGAGTGGACTACCTGGCACGAGCTATCGAACACTTTCACAGCAGAGATCCAACCACTGAACACGCAGCCTTGTATTTGTGTTTTAAAAGATGAGGGTTAGTCTCCAAAGACTGAACTCAAATTGGGTGATTTCAGGCTGTAAGAAGCCCCCCCTTTTGAGGGACAGGTTATAAGATTTTTCTCTAATAAGAAAATGCTGATTCCGTCTACAAACATGACTCCATTTTCTAGTCCCTAGGACTTCCTTACTCTGGGTGTTGGAGAGGACAGAAGAAGGGTGTGTGTTTCAGAGAGAAATCTGCTTTACGAAATGGGGTAGAGTAGAATTAGAGCTACAAAAGGAAGAGCCAGGGTTTTGTTTGCCTTCTTTATTTTGCCTTCAACTCTTGAGAGGGGGTGGTATACAAGTCTGATTAAAGTCTTCCTTGAATTCTCACTTCAGTTCTCAGGAGGGGACGTGTCTTAGTGAAGCACGTATGGTGTTTTGCTAATAAATGTTCAACAACTGGCTTTCCAAAGAAAAAAGTGCTTCTGCCATTTCCATTGTGTAAACACTCCTTGTACGCCTGATTTCAGTCTACCAATAAGATGTCACTGACTGCAGAGCTGGGAAAAGTACACCTTTGGTGCTAATAAGCCAGCACTGGTCCTGCCTACCCCTAATGGAAGGAAAAGATGGAAGTATCCTAGGAGAGAAATCTCACATTATTTTTGGGAAACTAGAAATATAGCTTTTCTTGATGAACACAATCTAAATTGCCAAGGGATGCCGAAAGAGAAGCAGAAAGCATAGTGTTATCAGTATAACTCTGATATTTTTTTTGTTTGTTTTTTTAAAGATTTTATTTCTTTATTTATACAGCGAGGGGAAGGGAGGGAGAAAGAGAGGGAGAGAAACATCAATGTATGGTTGCCTCTCAAGCACCCTCTACTGGGGACTTGGTCCTCAATCCAGGCATGTGGCCTGAGTGGGAATTGAACTGGCAACTCTTTGGTTCCCAGGCCGGCACTTAGTCCACTGAGCCGCACCAGCCAGGGCAGGTATTTTCAGTTTTATAGTGACCATAAAATACAAAATAAGGAGGCCCGATCCCTTTTCACATGATTCCACTCTCTGCCTCCTACTCCAGCCTAACTGTTCCCTCGCCCGGGCAAGCCTTTCTTCTGTCTTCCATGCCCCGATCTCAGTTCACCTTTGGTCTGGCATGCCCTTCCCTTCCCTTTTCCCCGGCGCCGTGGACACCCATGCCCAGCCTTCAGGGCAGCACAGGTGTTCCTCCTCTCCCTGTTCTGCCCACAGCAGGCCTGTTCATCCATCTTTCCTTGGTCTTCCCATTACAACTTCATCTTATTGCATCAAAATAATCTTTGTCTTTCCCATGGGCCAGGGAACTCCTTGAGGCCAGAGACTGTGCCTCATGCTAAATAAGGCCCAATAGGACCTGGGCTTGGCCCACTTCTCTGACCTCCTCGCATGCCCCTCACTTCCACATCTCATTCTACGGCCATTCTGGACTTTTCTCCTCACCTCACACATGGCCTGCTCTCTTCCACTCCAGGGCCTTGGTCCGTATTGTCCCCTCCACCTGGCCTGTTATTTTTTTTCTTTGTTGTCCACCCCCCCTCGGTTTTTAAATTAGGATAATATTGGTCTTGTAACAAGAGTTTGGGAGTCATCCCTTTTCTTGCAGTTTTTGGAATAGTTTGAGAAGGATAGGTGTTAGTGCTTCTTGGAATGGTTGGGAAAATTTTACTCTGAAGCCATTTGGTCCAGGGCTTTTGTGTGCTGGGAGTCTTTTGATTACTCTGCTTCAATGTCACTAGTTGTTATTGGTCTGCTTCTTCCTGATTCAGTTTTGGAAGATTGTATGTTTCTAGAAATTTATCCATTTAACCCAGGTTTTCCAATTTCTCGGCATATAGTCGTTCATAGTAGTTTCTTACAATCCTTTGTACTTCTGTGGTATCAGCTGTTACTTCTCTTTCACTTCTGATTTTATTTATTTGGGTCCTCTCTCTTTTTCTCTTGATGAACCTAGTTAAAGGTTTGTCAATTTTGTTTATCTTTTCAAAGAACCAGCTTCTGCATTCACTGTTCCTTTGAATCTTTCTTTCTTTCTTTTTCTTTCTTTCTTTCTTTCTTTCTTTCTTTCTTTCTTTCTTTCTTTCTTTCTTTCTTTCTTTCTTTCTTGTCTCTATGTCATTTAATTCTGCTCTGATCTTGATTATTTCCTTTCTTCTGCTCACTCTGGGCTTTGTTTTTTGTTCCTCTAGTTCTTTTAGATGTCAGGTTAGGTCGTTTGTTTGAGATTTTTCTACCTTCTTTAGGTAGGCCTGTGTTCCTATGAACTTCCCTCTCACAACTGCCTTTGCTGTGTCCCATAGATTTTAGGTGGTTGTGTGTTCATTTTCATTTGTTTCCAGGTACTTTTTGATTTCTTCCTTGATCTCATTATTAAGCTAAATAACATGTTAACCCATGTTATTTATTATTTAATAACATGTTACTAAGTCTCCATGTATTTGAGTGTTTTTTCTTGAGGTTGATTTTTAGTTTCAAGCCGTTGTGACCGGAGAAGATGCTTGATATGATTTCAGTTTTCTTGAATTTGTTAAGGCTTGCTTTGTGTCCTACCATGTGGTCTGTCTTTGAAAATGATCATGTAATGATCATATAAAAATGATCATTTGAAAAGAATGTATATTTTGCTTCTTTGGGGTGAAATGTTCTATAAATATCAATTAAGTCCATTTCATCTAGAGTGTCGTTTAATGCCCAAATATCCTTGTTGATTTTTTGTTTGGAAGATCTAGCCATTATTGACAGTAGGGTGTTAAAATCCTGTATAATGAGTGTATTGCTATCTATCTCTTTCTTAAAATTCTCCAGTATTTTCTTTATATATTTAGGTGCCGTTATATTGGGTGCATATATGTTTACAGGAGTTATATCCTCTTGTTGGACTACTGTGTTAAATATTATGTTGTGTGACCTTCTTTGTCTCTTGTTATAGCCTTTGCTTTGAAGTCTATTTCATCTATTTTTCAGGTCCATTTGCATGGAATATTTTTTCCATCCCTTCACTTTCAGCTTGTGAATATCCTTTGTTCTGAGCTGGGTCTCTTGTAGGAAGCATATACGCAGGTCATGTTTTCTTTTCCATTCAGCTGCCCTGTATCTTTTGATTGGAACATTTAAACCATTCACATTTATAATTATTATTGATAACTACTTATTTATTACCTTTTCCCCCACCCACTCCCTCACACATATGGGATCAGCTTCTCCCCTTCCTTTGCACGGCTAACTGCTGATTATCTGAGGTCTCACCTCTTCAGGGAAGCCTCCTTCCTTTTCAGGCTAAATGAGGTTTCCTTGATAGATGTTCATATAGCAATCTCTTCTTTTCATCACAGCACCCAACATATTTGTGACTATTTTATGTCAGTCTTGTCTGGTAGGCTTTCAACTGCATGAAGATCAAGACCTGAGTCTGTCTTCATCATTTTCCTAAGCTTAACACATATTAGGAGCTCTGATACTATCTGACTGATGGATGGCTGGAGAAATATTCAGTTTGGCTACCTGAGAATAAAAAGCTAAGGAATAATTTCAACATCCACAGAAGATCCAAGAGTAAAAGTCAAATCTAGAAAGGTAACTTTGTCTATAGGAAGTTGGTGAATCCTGTTTGTGAGACAAAATAACTTAATTACCTGCTTCATTTGCAATGACGGTTCATTCACTGATTTGGCTCTTGTCATTCACCACCTCATTTTCTGCCCTGGAGATCAGAGATGTAGACCTCCTATGTGTTCAGAAGAATGAATTAAATCGCCTTTCTAAGACAATGCAGGTCTTTGTGCATTTTTCCAGTCGCTCCCTCCGAGCCCTGGGAGGCCGATCTGGGTGAAGGTATTTACTTATCTTCTTGCTCTTCTGTAGTCTCTTTGTGAGTTGAAGATTCATGCATCAACTTCCCTCCTTGGCTTCATTTTATTTACGTTGTGAGAAGAATCAAGCTACCGAATGTAAAACTGAACGCAACGTTTGATGTTCTTTCCTGTGACAGCTGGGCTGGGCTTAGATGCTGGGAGGGCCGGGGCGCCGCACATTCAAGGGGGGGCATTGTCCAAAGTCCTGCCTCATTCCTTCCACTCCCTCCGTACCCACGACTGGAACCGTCTCTGTGTCTATATCAGCAGAGATGGTTGTGCATCTTGAACCTGGCTCCTCCCAGCCTGCAGGAGGAGGACGGCTTAGTTTGGGTGGGGTGGGAAGTGTAGGAATTAGAGGAGAGCTAATTTCTTAGCCCAAGCTCCCTCCCAGGGGAGGAACCCCTGCATTCCTGGCTCCTGACTCTCACCAGGTGGAAGCTAGGTTGACCCAGGTGGGCACTACTTAAATGCTCTTAACAATAAGACCTTGGTTGTCCCTGGAGCTTGTTAAAATTCCCATATGATCTGCTGGCTCTTGAGAACAATGCTCATCTTTGTTTGCTGTGGAATCAGCCAGAAGCTAAACTTATTGAACCCTATTTGTCCTTTGTAGACAAGCCTCTGAGTTAGGTCCCAAGGAAGTATGTTGCTCCTCCTCCTCCTCCTTCTCTTGAATTGAACTCCTCTGGACCCCTCCAGAACTTTACATTCACCCTTACTAGCTCTAAAGCAAGATGATAGGGCTCTCAGGGGACATTTGCCAATTTGGGGAGACATTTTTGGTTGTTACAACTGGGAAGAAGCTACTGGTTTCTAGTGGGTAGAGGCCAGGGATGCTGCTAAAGATTCCACGACACACAGGACAGCCCTGCAACTAAGAACAGTCTGGCCCCAAGAGTCGGAAGTGCCGAGACGAAGAAGCCTGCCTCGACGCTCCATCACAGACACGTCACAGACCGCAGCTGGGCATTTCCCGCCCCTAGGAAGCGCATGGATGGAGCAGGACAGAGTTACAAGCCTGCGGTGCCTCCAGCGCCCTGCACAGAGCTGAGCGCACAGTGGGCCCTCGGGGATGCAGCCACTAAGACACAGCTGCTGCCTGCGGGAGCCCACCATCACAGGTGCTCCTGGGTATATGTTTCTTCAATGACCTGACATTCGATAATACTTTCTGTTAGTTGCAAGTGGGCAGCATGGTGGTCAGACAATCGTGTGTTTTATGGAGTGAGTCCTCCTATAGCTCTAGTGCCCACCAGGCACCATGCATAGTGTTTGCCATATTACTGACCATGTTCCCTATGCTGTACATTCCCATGACTATTTTATAACTACCAATCTGTACTTAATCCCTTCGCCTTTTTCACCCATTCCCTGCCCCCACCCGCAGCCTGGCAACCATCAGTCTGTTTTCTGTATCTGTGAGTCTGTTTCTGGTTGGTTTGTTTATTTGTTCTTTGCCTTGATCTGTTTTTTTTTTTTTTTTTCCGATTCTACCAAGTGACTAATGGGAATCTTTTGATGCTGATGATTTTCCCAACGTTTTTATTGTTAGTTAATTTCAATGCCTATGGAAAAAGGAAATAAACCATTTTTTTTCTTTCAAAAACAGGGGATAACAAGACAGGATAGGTGTTTTTTTTTTTTTTTTTTTTTTGACACTAAAGACTATGTTTTCCTGCAAGTCAATAAAGCTGACTAATCTTGTCACAGAAATCAATGTTTCCATTTGCTACCACTCTCTTTCTTTGCAGTTCCTGGGAGACTCCCAGTACCGCAGTTTAATAAGGTGTAAACATGCAGCTCGTGTGCTTCGACCCAGAGATGCTCTCTGAGGACACGGGGGCTGGGGACTCGGGTTGGGTCTTGTCTCATCCTCCCAGGGAGAGATGAGGGCAGCCGGCAGTCGATTGTGCTGGGGGCTGGTGAGTGAGGAAGAAGGAGGACTCAAAGCTGCTATTCTGGACTGTACAGAACTTGATCGATATTTTCAAATGTTATCAAGGGATTGAAGAATGCAGAGAAAAGGAGAACTTACCAGGGGTTTGAGTTTCAGAATCACTCTGCACTTTTAAAAATAATAGGTGCAGCGGTTTTATTTTGCTGCTTTTGAAAACGTAGCTAGCGAGGCGACAGTTGGTGACATCTCATCACTCAGTCTCCAAGCAGATTAGGAATCAAATTAAGCTTTCTGTTTGTTAAAATGGTAGCTCTTCCCTGGGCAGGAAATTCTGGATTTCCAAGAGTCAGTCCTGCACTCTGCGTTTCCTCCTGCGACAGCCAGGTGCGCGCGCATCACCTGCACCGGGGAGCGGCTGATCCGCCTGCCATCCTGCAGGGGAGGAGAGCGGAGGTGGCGAGGACACAGCGACACGCCTGTACAAGGAGCGCACATGGGGCCATCTCACGCTTTATGAGGATTGCTTTCGAGAAAAGGAGCATGGCTAAAGGAATATGTTTTTGTTAGCTTTTCTATTAGTGTGTTTTGTGTTTTTTTAAAGGCAATTTGATGGGAGGCAAAGAACAACAAAAGGCAGGAGTGTGGCTTTATTGAGATATAATTCCTGTCTTACACCATTCACCTGTTTAAAAGGTACAGTTCAGTGGGTTTTAGCCTAATCACGGAGGCCTGCCACCGTCAGCACAATTAACTTGAGAACGTTTTCATCAGCCTGGAAAGAAGCCCTGTATCCTTTAGCCACCACCTCCCTTCCTCCCAACCCCCCATAGCCCAGCCCGGCAACTGCTAATCTAACCTACTTTCCGTCTTTATGGATTTGCTTGTTCTGGACAATTCATTTAAGTGCAACCCCACAACAGGTAGCCTTTAGTGCCTAGCCTCCTTTACTTTAAATGACATTTTCAAGGTTTATCCACGTTGTAGTACTCCATTCTTTTTTTTTATGGTGGAAAAATTCTATTGTATGCAGAGATCACATTTTATTTATCCATTTTTCAGTTGTATATTAGTCACCCAGCAAAATCCTCCGGTGCCTGGCGAGTGCCCAGTGAGTGAAAGGATGAATCACTTTGCTCAGCACGCGTTTATGGGTGATCTCCTGCGCACCGGCAGTTGGAGAATTGGAAGTGAACCGAACAAAGCTTTTACTCCCCCGGGGATGAATGGTGTTCCGGGCGAGACAGACAGGGGACGGGAGGCTCTGTGCCATGTTGGGCGGTGGCAAGTGCTGTGAAAACCATAGAGCAGGGTGAAGGGCACAGAACCTGGGGGCGGTTACGATGATTCAGATGAATGGTTTCCCTTTCCTGCACGATGCCAGCGCAGCCCAGGGAAGGGAGGGCAGAGCGGAGTGAGAAGCCGGGTCTCCCGCTCCCCAGCGGTGCCTGGGAGGTCACGCGGTTGCCTTGGGTAGTGCTGGAGAGCAAGCTGGCCCGCACCTTGCTTTCACATGATGTCAGCTGTCCCTAGAGAAGGTGCTGACCTTCTTTTCCTTCTCTTCCCCGCACATTCTGTATTCTAAACTACATCTATGTACAGAAAATGCTCATTGTCATCTTGCCTTTTGGTGCTTTTGTGGCCATTGAATATTCCTTTTTTTTAATCAATGGGATTTGATTTTTAGCAACTGTGGAGGAAGCTCGGCTGTGGCACTTGCTCAGAGGCTGGCGATTGCAAGCACCCAGAGGGTTCCCTGGGGAGTACCTGGTGCTCCAAGGGCCGGCCTCACACGGTGCCTGCAGGAGCGGTAGCCGCTAATCGTGTGCTGTGTGAGCGAGCTCATTGAATACGCCTACCTAAGTGCCTCAAAGAATGCTCGCTTCCCTTCGCCTACCTCCCCTTGCAATGCTGACAATTTGGTTTTTAAGAATCAGAGTGGGACTTTGCCAAAAGTGTGAGGAATGGGTTGCGAGCTTTCAGAAAGTGATTATTTTTTCTCTGACTCTGGAAATATATGTCTGAGATAACCTGAAATGCGGGGTTGGGGTCCGCTTAGGAGAAATGAACTTTGTCACTCTAACATCCCTTTTTAAATGAAAATATCTTTTCTCCCTTAAAAATGTGGCCTGAACACCTCCCACAAGAGGAGATTCCCAGCTCCCAGGAGGCTCCCGCCCTCTCTGGGCAACCTTGACGTTTAGGAAGATGATCTCGCGATCCAGCCCACCTGTTCTATTCTGATCCCAGGGTTAGGCCACGCAATCGCTGGGCCTGTGAGTGGTTACATGTATGTTTCTTCACCCTGCACACTTTGGTCCTCAAAATATTTCATTTGATATTTTGAATATCTAAGAAAAAAGGAATATGCTGTTTAATCATTTTATATGTCAAGAGGGCATAGAGTAAAAAATTAATGCACTGTGCTTTTCATTATTTCTGACAAAAAATTCAGGGCAATTGAATATAGAGGTCATAAAGATCACTTTAAAGAGTTCAAGAGTTGGCTTTACAAAAAGTATGTATATAAAATAACATACTTTTTATTTTGGTATTAAGTAAAATAATAAGTTCAAGGGTAATAAGGGATCTTCTAACAAAAGGTAATAGGAACCTACTCAATTTAAATTTTAGAATTTCACAGCATGACCAAAAGCTAGTGATTATTTGATCCTAAATAGGAAACTTGTCTTCCTAGGCAGGAAAATGAGTTATAAAATAACAAGGGAAGTTTACTAGGAAAACTAGGGCTTTAGAGCATGCTGACTCAAGAATATATTTTTTGGGGTAAATTATGTGTTTGGTATTTTTGCAAAAATCCTCCATCTCTGAGATTCCTTTCCCATTAAACAAACAAATAAGCAAGCAACAATAAAAAAGGTCAATATAAAAAAAATATTTCATTTGAGTTTTACTCCATCCCTCCTTTCTCTTCATTTTGTCTAACATGACGTAGAGATGAGCCAGTTCACTTTGAAGACACACAGGTCATCTTGGGCTCACAGATCTTTCCTATTGCTTGAATGCCACAGAATTTCCTCTGATGATTCTTTTCCCCCTTGAAATCTTTCCCCTAAGTCACTGTGTTTTGAAGGCACTGTCATACTATTATGCTGGTTAGCTGTTTCTGATCAGTTGTCCATATGGGAATCATTTAGAACATATGTTCTTATTACTGGTCTAAATGAAGGACATTTTCAAAAGGACCCAAAGGGATACAAACACAAAATTCTGTACTTGGCATAAAGTTTTTATCCTTGTTAAACTTTAGGCAGCAGAGAATAGCTTGCAAGCAAGCAATGCCAGACTGGTATCTTCCCTTTAGAGTTTTATGGTCTTGTTCATTGGAAAAACACCTTTATTGGAAGACCAGCCCATGACGTGGAACAGCTGGTGTCGCTGGCCCTCACATGGTAGTGCCCCATTCTTCCATCAGGTCTCGGGTGCTTGGTCTACCTCACTGACACTTGGGAAATTCTGGCACAAGGGAAAGGACAGAATGCAAGGTGACATTGGGAGCCACCTAGAAACTCTTGGTGTCAATTTATTTCCAGTTGTGAAATTGGAATGACCCCAAAGCCAGTCTTCAATATGAGACTCACAAGGACAGGCAGGGACGACATATCTAAATGCACATCGATCCAAATGACACATGCTAAACACATTGTTAATAATTTACAAGTTTGTAATCCATCTGTAATATCATCTGTTCATCATCCTATCTGAGTAGGGAGCTCATTTTATGATACATATAACGCCACAATTCTGCGTAGGATGCACTGGGTTCTGGAACTGCCTCACCCATGGCGAGGACCGAACTTTGCTTCCGCAGGGAAGGGCTGGTCTGGGGAGAGCGCTGTGGGGAACAGAGAAAGAAGCAGCAGAGGAGAGCCTTGGCATTACTCAAAGTGCATGTGGACTTTGTTGGGGACTCTGGGTAAGTGGCCTTGACTTTCCATAAAATGTTATAACCATGCAAGTCACTGGTCTCCATTCCTGAGACCAAAGATGATGCTGGTGAGGACCCACAGATTCTGTGTCTTTGCAGGGGTCGCTGAGAATGAGTGTTGTACCAGAAATATCTTCCAGTTTCATGGTTCCCATCATGACCTCCACACCCAGGCCCCTCTTTCTAACACAGGAACATGCCTGAACTCTGTTTCTGCATTTCTGCCTCTCTCCTGGGCCTACCCGCCTGGAGATAATGCCGGGACCCAGCACACAGCAAAACCAAAATAAAAATAACTGCCTGTCATCCTCTATTCTCCACATTCCGCTTTCTTCCCTTCTCCTTTTTTCTATCTATGATACCCTGTTCTGCTAGCCTCCCACTCAAAGACCCTTGTCTGGCCCTGGCTGGTGTGGTTCACCTGGGTAGAACATCGCCCTGTAAACCAAAAGGTTGTGGGTTCAATTCCCCAGTCAGGACACACGCCTAGACTGCTGGCTCAGTCCTGGGTGTGGTGCATACGAGAAGCAGTCAATGTTTCTCTCTCGCGTGATGTTTCTTTCCCTCTCTCCCTCCCTCCCCGCTCCCATAAAATCAATAAGCACTTCCTCAGGTGAGGATAAAAAAAAAAAAAGACCCTTGTTTGACCACTATTTTCTTGCCATTTTCTTCTATTTGGCCATCCTATGATCCTTCTTCAACACGGGGCCCATTTTTTTCCCTTTCTAGTTCTTCCCCATCCCCCTTGATCTCCTCCTCCAGATGTGGACAGGAACTCCAACTTGGACATCTTTTCTCTGCTCAGGACAAAACTCAGGGCCCTACCTAAGCAGGCTCTCCGAGCCATCCGGCCCAAAGCCGCCCCGTTCTCCACTCTGGCCAGCCAGGCCAGCCTCCCTGCTGCTCACCCATCCTACTGGTGGCCCTGTTCCACCTCCGAGGTTTGTTCTCATCTGTCCCTTTCCTGGAACATCCTTTTCTCCACCCCAAGCTCTGTATCTCAGTATTCCCTTCGTTCTTCAAAGGCCGACTCAGGCACAGCCGGCCAGGCAGCCTGCCTGGGTCGCACATCCTGGGAGTGGAGTCTCCCTCGTGTGACACAGAGGGAGCAGCACGCTGGGGGCCAACAGACCTGGGCCCGCGCTGCTGGCGCCGCCACGGCCATGGTGGGGCCTTCCGGACCGGTCCCACCCCTCTGAAATGAGGACAGCAGGCCCCACGGAGGGTTCCTACGAGGCATTGCTCACAGGGTTCCTGGCTAGTGCCGAGCTGGGGGGCGAGTCCTGACTAACCAGCAGTTAGGCCCCTCATTCCCTCCAAACCTCGTCTCCACCGGCATGTGTCCGTGGGGCTTTCGTTTCAGGATATTTTAGAGAGGTGCTCTTGAGAGCCATTCAACTTCTGGCTCTGTTGCTTGCGAGCTGTGTGATTTGAGGCGAGTTACTCTACCTCTCTGTGCTTCAGGTTTTTGATCTGTAAGTGGGGATCATAATAAAAGTACTGGCTTGGCAGGGTTATTTAATGAACTAATCCATGAGTTTAGCCAACATTTTTTCTTTTTTGTACAGGGCCAGGTAGCAAATATTTTAGGCTCGCGGGTCTAATGTTTCTGTTGCTGCTACTCAGTGCCGTCATTGTGGGGAGAAAGCAGCCAGAGACAATACGTAAATCAATGCACGGAGCTGTGTTACCAAGAAAAGGTGGCGGCCGTCGTGTAGCCCCTTCGTTAGCTCACACACTGCTCAGCACAGAGCCTGGTAGGCAATGACCAGTCGCGGCTGTTATTATTGCAGAACATGCTACATTGCCTTTGCCTGATTGTAGGAGTCCTAAGAGCAAGGTGTGTGGCTCATTCAACAGAATCTCCGTGTGGCCGGCAGAATAACAGCGCTCCCTCAAAGGTATCCTAATCCCCAGTAACTGTGACAATGTCACGTTACACGGTGTCTCAGTGAGTTCAGAGCGCAATAACAAAGTTGCCACAGGTCAGTGGCTTCAACAACAAACATCCCCTTCTCAGGTCCTGGAGGCTGGACGTCCAAGGTTAGGGTGCCAGCAGGGTCGGGTCCCGGGGAGGGCTGGCTTCTGGGCTGCAGACTACCAGCTTCTCACTGTGTCCTCTCGTGGCGGAAGGGCCCAGAGGGATCTCTGGTCTCCTCCTATAAGGGCACTAACCTCATTTATCGGGGCTCCGTTCTTAGGACCCAATTATCTTCCCAAAGCCCCACCTCCAAATACCATCACATTGGGGGACATGTCCACAGTGTGTGTTAAATAGCAGGATTTCAACATACGAATTTTAGGGGTGAGGGGACACACATTCAATCTATAACACATGGTAAAAGGGAATTCAGGTTGAAAGTGAAATTAGGTTGCTAATGAGCTGTCCTTAAAATAAGGAGACTGTCCTGGATTATTCGGGTGGGTCCAATCCAGAGGAATGGCTCTTCCTCTGGAGCCTCCAGACACGAGTGCGCCCTGCTGACAATTTGACCTTGGCCATGGGAGACCTGGGTTGGACTTCTGATGTGCAGGACTGTAAGATAACAGACTGTGTTCTAAGTCACCACCTTTGTTAGAGTGGCAGTAGAAAACTAACACAATCTCCCCTGTGTCTGGTGCAGAGGGATGCACACTAACCGCTGGTGAAATGGATACATTTCTCATTCCCATCTCATGTCTGTGCTGGGAAATGATTTGACAACGCGCCCCTATTATAAACACTGATATGCTTATAAGACATCTATCATCAGCTACTTATTGTCACACAGTTGCTGAACCTTAAATAATTATCGAATCCTCCAAGCGCTGCAGACCATGTCTGCTTTGGACATTTGTTTTCTTTTCCTCTCTCCTCGATTTCCATTTTATAAATTTCTTTTCCTTCCCAGGACATTATTTGAAATGTCATTGTGTAATACCTCATCTCCTCCTAGACTTAGTGATGCACAGAACATTGCTTTCCCCTTCCCTTTTGTTTCCACTATGAGTTTTAATTGTGCAACACAGACATTGTTGATTTTGGAAGTTACCTTTTATATTCTAAATCCATTTGTCTCTGCTCTCCCTTGTCACTGCATGGGAGCATTTTCCTAACCTTCTGGAAGTTTTCCTGACTTGTTTTCCCTGGTGTCCAACAAAAACTCACCAGCATCGTCCCCTACATGTTTTTGCGGAGTATCTGTGACAGTGTTTCTTAATTTTGCTTTGACTTAAGAGAGACAAGCATTCCCCCAGGAAACAAAATCTGGTCTTAGTTAGAGCTCTCTGGATATTAATGCTCCTCCTGTTTCCCACTAAACTGGCTCTTACAACAGCAAAGACAGGCTGGAACAACGTCTCCTCGGCTGTTTACTGGAATGCAGGGACCCCGAAGGGTACACATCCCTGGGATTGTTTGGTTGGCCATTCCAGGAATGTTCATTTAGCCACACTGCCAGGCGTGAGGGGCCACACAGATTAGGAAGCCGCCCTCCATGTCTTCCGAATGCCCGGACCCTGGGGAGGAATAGGTCTACACGTAGTGAACATTCGTACAGCTTAGGCTTTTTCCTTTTCTCCTCCCGGCATGTGGGCACAGAGCATCCGTCCCCCACCCTCTCAGCGGAGGGGGAGGGGGTGTGGCGGGCGAACCAGGGGCATGTGAACGAATGCGACAGGTGCCCCCTCAGGCCTCACCGTGACTGGCCCCGCCTGCTCTCCCAGCGCAGCTGGATATCTCAATCTTTCAGGAGAAACTAGAAATTCCCATCTTTATGGGAAACCTCATTGTATAACACTGTGCCAGCCTAAATAAATAAATAAATACATACATACATACATAAACATGATACAGCCCAGGGAAGACCAGTTTCTGCCCTGAGCAGGGCCTCCCAATATCTACTTGGGACTAAACTAGGATCCCTGAGAACTTCAGAATACGGTTTTCTTACTCAGTGAATTGGATGTGCTTAGGAGGAGCAGGCACTCCTGGGTGAGGAGGTCTTGCGTGCCGGTGCTCAGGAGCGGCCAGCATGCAGGAGACGCACCTGGGCCCTGATGACGCTGCTCGGGCCGCTACAGCTCAGAAGGAGGCCCCTCCTACTCGGCCGCTACTCTTCATCAGGACTTTCCGCCATCCACCTGGACTTGTGCAAAGCGCCTATCCCTTTACGCCGTTGCCTTCTGGGCATAGATCAAGTCCCTGTGAATATGGTCTTCATGGGTGTTGGGACGTGCCCGCCCTGGCATCTCTGCTGCACATATGGCCCATCTGCACCTGGATCAAAGGACCAGGGACTGTCCTTTGTTCTGTGGTTAAGGCGGCACATAGTGTCCTCCGGAGCTCTGAGTCTCACGAGGGATGATCCCCGAGCAGCCAGCTGCTCCCTGTCTTTGTGGGAAATGCAAAGAAAACAAATTCACCTTGAGCCAGACTCTGCCTCTTCCCACCTTCACTTATTTATCTGGAGAGTGGAAATAAAAAGCTGCACTAACCTGGGTTCTTCCTAAAGCAGGTCCTGAGACAAGCATTCGCGTGCAGGTGGTTTATATGGGGGTTAATGTCAGGGAGCGGAAGTGAGGGAGCAGGGAGGTGAGGCAGGGAAGGGACACGCGCCCACGGTGTGTGTGAAATAGTCGGCGTCTCTGTGGACATGAGGGCCCACCCCAGGGGCCGCAAGACCTTTGAAAGATCATGCTGGCAGAGGACAGGGCGGCTGGGGCACTGTCCTCTGACTCGCCCGCCCTCTGTTTGAGGGTTGTCCAGGGGAGGGGCAGCGGCGATGTTACACCCCTCACCCCTGGTTGCACCTGCGTGCAGTGGAGCCAGCTCTGTGGGGCCAGGGTGAAGAGCAGTGCAGTGGGGAGTGGCCCTCACGCTGCAGCCGCAGGTGGGCTCAGGTGGGCTGAGGAGATACGGCAAGGTGTCCAGAGCGACCGTCTGCTCTACAGCCCCGGGGTAAGCTGAGGGTTGTGAGGGGTAGATAGAACAAGGTAGTCTGGGACAAATGAGAGCTGGGTCTGTCGCTTGCTACTTGTGATGAAATTCTGCCACCATGCCTAGGTTTTTCTCTCTGCCCTTTGGTTCTGTCTTGTCTCCTCTTTCCGTGGATGCTCCAAGGTGTTTGCATGGAGGTCTGTATTCATTTCAATTGGTCTTCAGGGGGCCCAAGACTACCTTGATTCTTTGAATCAAGATTATCTTGATTCCGTGGTTACAGGACCAGTGGAAAATTTGGAGTATTGGTAGAGAAGCATCAACATTGACACACGCTTGGTCCAAGCAGCTAAAACACCCACTATTTTAACCATTCCAGAATTACTGCAAGCTTCGATGGCATGGCCTGGCTCTTAACATTGCCAAAGCAATGGCTGTTGAATTTGCTGGGCTGAAAGGGTTGCTTGCACAAACACAGTTTAGAAGGTCAGACATCCTGGCCAACCTCACTGTAGATATTTAATACATGATTCATTTTAATCTTTGCAACAACTCTGTGGGCAGGCATTACCTCCCTTTTATCAATGAGGAAATTCTATATCTCAGTGGTAGTCAAAAGAGTTTGTCTGATAAGACAAATGAATTGAATCCTAGAATGCAGTTTCTCAGGGGTTGATGGTAGTTGCATGTAGTGTGGTAGTGAATGGATTTTGAATGCGCTCAGTTGGAAAATTGAGCTGTGTCGGGTTCAAAGCACCTGCCATTGGCAGGTGAGAGAAACAAGGCAACAGCTGTGCCACATTTTTGCTGTTCAGCGACAATATTTATCACAACAATGTAAATCAGTGCTCAAGCCCCGGACAGTGGTTTCTATGATTTTAAAATGAAATAATTTCTCAAGAAAGTGAAAGCTTGAAAAATTCTCCGAGTTTTAAAGTCTATGACTTGAAACTACACCATTTCCTATCAGCTTTCTTTCATTCAAAAACCTGCACTTTGCCCACTCTGCTTCTCTGAGAAAAAAGAATAGAAGGGACACTATTTCTGTGAGCTGGCACCGGCGGCCTCCGGGTCTGAGGCCTCTGTGAACTCTGAGTTCACTCGCCTGTATTTCCCTCAGCTGTGCCCGCGATCGGATGACCGGTGCCCGCCAGCAACGCAGCGGGAGCGGGGTTTCTGCGGAAAGGAACCTTGGAAGGGTGAGAAAGGACCACGGGAATTAATAGCAGCATAAATAAACCGTAGAACAGTAAGGCAAGTAGAAAGTGTGAATATAAAGTGAATAAAAGAGGCTTTATTTATAATGTTATTTATTTAGACATCACTATTATATTTATAACTTTATGAATATTAAATATACAGTTGATACAGTAAGAGAAGCAGAAGCAGCCTACCTTGGGTGCGACTTGGGTTTATGACACTTTCCCGGGAAAGCCATATCTTCCAGATTTCACAGAAGGAGCCTCTTGCATGAATTAACAGTCCTAAGCCAACGGGAGGCTGAAAACCAACGCCAAACATATAGAAGAGCCGAGTGCTGATCTTACACCGCAGGTCTGGGGGACAAGGGAAACCTCGGAGTGTAGGCTTTCACGCTGAGCGTGCCGTGCTGTGTTTAGAGGAGTGTGCGGGATTGGGGAGGGTGGTCTCTTTGGTTTAGATGGCAAATTCTCTGGGCTGATGGACAGGACCCGTGAGAGGTGGGGTGTCCCATGTCCCACAGGCTTGGAGTGACAGCCAGCGCTCCTGGCTAAAATGAAGACACTTGTAAGAAGGATTCTTTACATTCGTTGAGTGGTCCCTGTACTTATTCTTCAACAGCGTGTTACTGAGCCCTTAGGAAAGGTCGGCCCTGTGCTCAGTGTCGGGGATCCATTGGGGAGCGACGCAGAAGTGCCCTGCGCTCCCGGAGGCTACTGTCTAAAGCAGAGAAACCAACACAGGAAAAGAAACAAATTACTGGTCCATCTTCAGGTGTGATGGAAATAAACAGCAGCAGGGGCTGGGCAGTGCATGGGGAAGGGCGCGAAGTGAAGAGCGAGAACCTCAGGAGACAACAGGTGAGCGGAGGTCGCCACGAAGAGGTGGCAGCGGGAAGAGTGGGGAGTCCGATAAAAACCAGATGGAAAGTTCGCAAATCGGCAGAAAGGAACACTCCTGCGTTTGAACAGCTCTAGGTAACACTGTGAACGTAGCAGTCTCTGGAGACAGCAGACCTGAGCTTCTTGCCCCTCTTGGCCACTTGTTCACTGTGTGGCCTCGGAAAGGGACGATTTCTCCGAGCTTCGCGTCGGAGTCGTGAAGGGATGTGAAGGGACTAGAGGTGGCTGTGTGAAGCGCTGACCCTGATCCCCAGCGGCGGGCGGTTCTCCGCCTCCGCGCCACCTGGAGCCTTGGCCAACCCGGGGGCCACAGCTGCTGCCCAGGCCGGTCCAGCGGCATCTTCAGGGGTGGAGCCCCAACAGCCGAGAGGGGTATGACTCCCCAGGGGTTGCCAACATGCAGCCAGGGGTGACCACATCTGGGTGAGCGGGTGGCGACGAGATCCATAGCTCAGAAGCATCTATACCCCTGATTGGAAAATCTGGAAATGCACCAATCTCCTCGAATCCTACATTCTGCTTTGTCTCCGTCCTCCCAGCCTCTGGTCTGTTGTTCCACTGTGGCTATTGCTTGAAGTTCAGCATTCACATTGGCAATGTCTGAAAAATATTTTTATTGATGTGGAATGCACATGCATATCCTAAGTGTACAGCTTGAAGAATGGACACGAAGTGAGCCGTGTGTAACCAGCACCCAGGTGGAGAAGCGGGCCACCATTCTCATTCCCCCGCGAGCCCTCCCCGGCCTCTGGCGGGTGCCTCTTCTGTCCTCGCCCCCAGAGCACCTCCAGGCTGACTGTCAGCCGCCACACGGCCTCAGCTCCAGGTCGGCCCCATCACCCACCGATGGATGAAGGGACAGCTTCCTCTGGGAGACAGAAAGCAGCAGGGGGCCCACGCAGACAGCGCAGGCTCCAGCCCACCATTTAGCGGGTGATGGTGCTGACGGATTCGGGGAGGTACGTGTAGGCAGGAGCTGAGCCCCGTGCTCGCTAAGGAAGAGCCGCAGAGGTTCCGTGGGCTGGGTCCTGGAGTCCAGAATGCAGGACTCCGAGTCCCACTTGGGTGCTGCTTCTGCTGCGTCCTTGCTGGGAGACTTTGGGCAGCTGTGACCTCTCCAAGCCTCAGTCTCACCATCTATCAAATGGGATGCCTCGTGTCCCATTTCCCGTCTGACAGGTGAGGAGGAACTGAGTCCTCCATGGGAACATCTTCGTCCCGTGCCTGTCACACAGCCCGTGCCGAATCAACACTAATTCTTATTGTGACACAGATATTTACAAAATTCCCATGGAGAATTTGTGGCACAATCTATGAGATACACAACTGGGTGCTTTTCCTCCCTCCTTCTTCTATTGCATCACCTCAAACCCCTATAGAATTTGCATCGGTTTCTCTAAAAGTAATTTTGGTAAAATACACATAACATCGAATTTACCATCTTGACCATATTTAGGTGCACTGCAGTTGAGTAGCACTAAATATTTTCACACTGTGGTGCAATCGATCTCCAGAACTTTCTCATCTTACAAAGCAGAGACCCTATGCCCCTTAAGTAACTCCCACTCCTCCTCCCCTCGGCGCCTGGCAACCATCATTCTGCTTTTTGTCTCTACGAGTTTGTCTCTAGATACCTCGCATAGGTGAAATCATAGAGTATGTATCTCTTCTGTGACTGGTTTATTTCACTGCACATAATGTCTTCAAGATTCACCCATGGTGTAGCGTGTATCAGAATTTCCTTCCTCGTTAAGGCCGAATACTATTCCATTGAACGTACGTGCCACGTTTTATTTCTCCCTTCTCCTGCTGCAGGGCCCTAGGGTTGCTTCCTGGCTCTGGTGAACGGCACCGCTGTGAACACGGCATGCAAATGCTGCTTGGAGACCTGGCTTTCAGTTATCTTGGACATATGCCCCCAAGTGGGATTGCTGGGTCATGTGATAGTTCTATTTTTGATTTTTTGAGGAATTGCCACCCTGTTTTCCATAGCACCTGCACCACTTTACATTCATACCAACTGGGTACAAGGGTTTCAATTTCTCCACAGTCCCTCCAACTCGGGTTATTTTCTGGTTGTTGACAGCAGCCACCCTAATGGGTGTGGTGCACTGGTTCCTTTTGAAAAGCATGCTTCTGCTGCCTCGTCCCGAAGCCCCAAGACTTCACTGAGATGCCACCTGCGTTGGATGGAAGAGGAGGGAAGCTGATGGCCATGGCAGACATTTCCAGATTGGCCTCTGCAACGCACAATGGCAGAGCTGGAATTCTGCGTGCGGGGTGTTTCAAAGGGCGTCAGACACCTGAAACCCACACAATTTTATTAACCAATGTCACCGCAATAAATTCAAGAAGAAAGAATAAAAAAGGAGACAGTTCACAGAAAGCTATGTGAGTTATTTGGGATTCACTTGAGCTCAAGTTTTACAAAATCTGCCACAGGGAAACATTGTCAAGCAGAAACAAAAGGCATCACGTCCAGAGGCGAACTTCTATACAGATGCCACTTTTCAAGGTTTAATGATGTAAATAGTCCATTGGGATCAATGCTTGTTAGACAGAAAGCAACACCTGCAGATGGGTCAGCGCCGGCTGGGTCAGCTTGAGCCCTGAAAACTGGGGTGTCTTTAGGCATTAAATGGACCTTTTTTCCCTGCTTCCAAAAAATATTAGTCAGCTTGGGCTGCCATGACAAAATACCATAGACTGGGCATCTTAAAGAAAAGCCATTCGTTTTCTTACAGCTCTGGAGGCTGGGAAATCCAAGTTCAAGGTGCCAGCTGATTTGGCTCCTAGTGAGCGCTCTCTTCCTGGTTCACAGTCAGATGCCGTCTCACTGTGTCCTCGGATGGGGGAGAGGGCATTTCTGGTGTCTTCTTTTTCTTACGAGGACTTCATCCCTGTTGGATTAGGACCGGGCTCTTATCATTCCAGCCAACCTTTATCCCCTCCTCACAGGCCCTGTCTCCAAACACAGTCGCACTGGGGGTTAGAACTTTAACATACGAATTGGTTTTTTTTTTTTTTTGGTGGGGGCGGCGGAGACACAATGCAGTCCACAGCAAGAAGTAATAGAGGACCCAAACATTGCAGAAATAAGTAATGTAGAAAGTGAAAACCCCTAGTAACTGCATCCTCCATATAAAACCACTATGTATAGTCGGTGCCTGTTCTTCTCAATTTTATTTCTGTGTGCGTGCATTAATATTTTTTGGGGAAACACACTTAAATGTTGAACATCACTGTAGCTTTTGACAACCATGTTTTTACCGGGACTTCCCAGGAGAAGGCTTCTCAGCTGCTTTTCTTGCAGGAACCCAAGACTAGGGCCACGGGCAGGCCATAGGCAGGGCCACGGGCAGGGCCATAGGCAGGGCCACGGGAGACCCAGTCTGAAGAAGCCCTGAGAGAATCCAGACCCATGGGGAGAGAGGCAGAGGCAGAGAGGCTGAGGCGCACGTCTGCTGCGATTCTGCTTTTTGCAATTTCCAGGTTTGCTTTCAGAAATCGTCACGGATCGGATGACCTACCTTCTAACCCTGGCCTCTCCCCTGCTCGGTAATACGCATCCGATGACCACGGCCTACCCGAGGGGGCTGATTCTGCGCAGTGAGCGCCTACACACGCAGGCCCACTGACAGCAGTGATGCAGCCTCATCTCTCGAGGCGCCCGTCCCGGCCTGGACGTGACCTTCCTACCTTTTCCGTATCGATAGAATTTTTTTCTGTGGCCTGCAGGTCCGTGTGGATGGCCTATTCGGATACACAGACGATTCTTGCTATTCACAGGAGTTACGGTCTACAGTGTTGCCATGGACACAGACTTAGCAAATACCGAGCCATTGTTTCTAGAGGAAATAGAGGGTGAGGTTCCTGTGAGCCTCTGGTTGTCAGCCAGTTAATCCATAAACTTGTTTTATGTATGTTTTTGTTTAAAGACATCTTATTTAATACACAGGGGTGAGGCAAAAGTAGGCTTACAGTTGTTTGTATGGAAAATAATACAATAATTAATAAATAATACGAGAATAAACTGTGTTTTGCACACTCACACCTAATTGAACATACTTGTGCTCCACCCTGTATGCTGTTGCTTGGATAACATGAAATGCACTGCAAACAGCATAGAACTCATGCCTGAAGGGAGGTTACCCAACACACATATTTTCTCTGTAAGTTACGTCACAACCTATGCCTTTAGAAATGCTATACTCTGCTTCAGCACTATGCCATTTCAAACAGTGAAATTGCCGACAAAAAGCATGAAAACTTAAAAAGATGACACTAAATAGGCCACAAACAGAACACTTGTTTACCATGTGAGAGCTGCAACAAGAATGCAGAGGGCAGCCTTGGGCAACCTTGGCCGGGAATGTGCATGCCAGGTGCCTGAAGATTTTGCTGCTCTGTGCATGACCGTGTATGACCATGAATGATCGTGAAAGCCCGCGAGTATTGATTTTGGGGTTGCACATGCATTTTAGGAAGCAGGTGACTTTGTAAGTATGGAATTAGTGAACACTGAGTATCGCTTTGCATCTCCAGCTCAGAGAAGGGGAGAGCTTTGAAGGAGCAGTGAGTGGGCACAAAGCACACTGGGCCCAGAGCCAGACGACGGCCTGGGGTCTAGGCTGGTCCTGTCCCCAAAGAGCTGTGTGACGATGGGCAACACCTACGCCAACTATGAGCCCTTGTCTCCTCCTTTGCAAGCAAGGGGTTTGACTTCAGTTACATCTCAGATTCCTTTTGCCTCTAAAGTTTGGTGATTCTGCCTCTCAAGTTTGGTGACTCTGAGTTCTGCTCTCTGAATGGGGAATAACAGGAATCAATATAGTTACCTACTGCATTGTGTTAAAGAGATAATCACCTCTCTCTATGCCAACCCCGCGGCACTGTTTTCTCACGTCAAGATCACAGGCCTCAAAATAAAGCTTTTCATATGTTGGCTTGTGAAGGAACATCCCAGACTGTGATTGCCTCAAGAGCAAGGTGACAAATGAGGCTTTAGCACAGAAAGAGCATGTGATTTTGGAGTGGAGGGTGCCTTTCCAAGAGAAGGAGCAATTGGAGGCGTGTGGAATATGACTTCTGTGCAGTTAATACACCAATAGAGGTGAGAGGCATTGTTAACTCCGCAGAGTGGGCTCTCTGTAATTTTGCTCAGCAGGTGAAATGGCAAGAATAACCTGGCAATGTTTTCAGAAGGGAAATATCCAAGACTAGAACTACATTGCCCTGTTTATTGCAAAGAGAAATTATGGGTTAAAAGAAGTAATGAACACCCGGCACGTGGATACTCAGCCAGTGATTTTAATAAGAGCTGGAAGTGTCATAATACAAGTTTATTAGATCATCAGTTAATTAAATAAAATATGATGCAGTAGGAATTCCCATTTGTCCTTCTCATAACTGTGAGAAAGGGGTTGGGGATGGGCTGGAGAGGAAGGTGAGTCTTCCAGATATGCAGGTGACAAAGCCACCAAGGAACATCCTGAAATTCATGCTTTCTATCATATTTTAATTAACTTGGCCCCGTTCGCATTGGAAGGTGAAGTAAATCCATAATGTGTTAGAGCGCTTTAATTTCTTCTCAAATCAGAACCCAATTTGTCACTGCCAGATGAGAAGGGAAAAGGTCATCTTCTCACTTTGAAGTTTCTGAATCATTTAATAGCTAATTTGTACTGCTAATTACTACCTTTCACTTCTGTAATTATTATGAATTATTGTCCCCCTGCTATAGTAATGAGTAAGGCAGGGGACAATAAAACATGGCTCCAAGTCCAGTTGGTTCGCCTGGCAATTGAGCCACTTGGACGTGGCCAGCAGAGAGGGATTTTCTTTTCACTCAGCTTTGCTGGGTTAGTGACAAAAATTAACAGCTGAAATGTTATTTGCATTTTCCCAATCTGGAACTACTTCTCATTAATATTTTTTATGGTGACTCTCTTTTTGGCTGAGCACTAGCAATTATGAAGTTAAGGACACTTCCCCTGCTATTTTAATTGTTTCTGTGGTCCCTGGATGTACCTGAAACACCTGTAGGCTTAATCACTACCATAGACCTTTTGGAATCAGCTCACCAGTCAAGTGACCAGAGTTTAAGGGAAATCGTTGTCAAAGCTGAAAATAAATTAGATGATATCTTGGGAAGAATTATTTTTTTATCCTCACCTGAGGACATTTTTTTTTCATTGCTTTTAGAGAAAGGAAGGGAGAGAGAGAGAATGGAAGGGGGAGAGAGAGCAAGAGGGGGAGAGAGAGAAAAATCTATGTGAGAGAGAAACATCGATTGGCTACCTTCTCATACACGCCCAGACCAGGAATTGAACCCACAACCTGGGCATGTGCCCCGGCAGGAAACCGAACCTGTGGCCTTTCAGTCTGTGGGACAACGCTTCAACCAACTGGGCCACACCAGGCAGGGCTTGGGAAAGATTTTTAATGATTCTAGAATATATTTCTGTGAACTTAGCATGTTATCTTGCCTTCTAAGGCATTTTCAGTGAAATTATATAGATTGACTTTAGACATACAATCATGTTTGTAGGATGTTAAAGAAACTAGACAAGTTTTTCTGACCGAGATTTCTCCCCCCAAATAGCTCGAGGGTCCAGATTTATTTCTTTAAATACAAGGGCTAGTTTGGTTTTGAAGAATGCCCTACCTATGAGCAGAGAGCCCGAGGAAGCCCAGGGTCTCAACATTTATCGGCTTCCATGTTACCAGGGCCTTGAAACTGGCTAGGGCTCTGGTGAGACTGGGGTGGCCCCTGAAAGATGGGGCACATTGAGAACAAACTTACTTGCTCTGTAATTTTGCTGAGGGCACACCTTTCTCATAACATATGATGGGGTTACTTAATGTCTCTTATTGGTATATTTTCTACATAATACAAATTCATTGATTTTATTCAAATGGATTGAATTGGCTATTACTAGGCATAAGTGGAAAGAAAAGTGTGGTGTAGATATGCCAGGTGGAGGTTTGAAAGTGTAGAATTTGAGAAGTACAGTTTAGGGTAACGGAGAAGAGATGGGACGATGGGTTAACATCATATAGGATTCATTTGCTATGGGATAGAAATGATAGCATCAGAGAACATAATATCTTTGCTTTCCAGCATTAATCATTGCCATCTGTCAGCTGCGGAGGGTCCTCATGGCATTGTGGAATAAGTATAGGATTTGAAATAATAAACATAATAGCTACCATTTAGTATGCTATTGCTTCTAAGCCGTTGCTGTGCCCAGTTCCGTACATGGCTTATCTTGTTTCCCTCATCGGATGGAGGTACCATAATTATTCCTTTTTACAGACCAGGTAGTCAGGTAAATTCTACACGGTCACATAGCTAGGAAATGGCAGAGTTACTGGACTCAGGTTTCAGACTCAAGCTTTTTTTCTTTTGTTTCCAAGACCCACATTCCTAACTAATACGCTGCTACTTCGAGGGGTCCAGAAAATCCCTTCTCTGGGTAATAGGAAAATGAATAGCCATATTCTAAGTCATAAAAGGAAGGTTTGTGTAGATTGGAAAACCTTGAATTAGTTGCCCCTGGGACTATAGGTTTTCCAAGTATCCTGCCTCAGTCTCCCCAGTGCTTCTGGTCTCAACTTCAGTAACCGAATCAGTTTCTAAGCTGTGAACCCATGGGATTCAGTCCGCCCTGGTCGCAGGGAGCCCCCTCCCTGAGGAGTTTAGTTATTGAAATAAGAGAAGAGCACCCTAATATAAGGCCCTCCCACCTGGTCTTCCAGCGCTTTCCTCCAGCACTGTGGTGTAGTCGTGGGGTGTGTGTGGTGAACAAGGGGGAGTTGAGCCCCGTGCCTGGGGGCCTTTGAAAACGGACCTGCTTGGTCTTACTTTTTTAAAAAAAAGAAAATTAATAGACATTTTTTTAAAGAGAAGTTTTAGATTTACAGAAGAAATGAGCTGAAATACAGTGTTCTCATATTGCTACACCAACCCATTCTCCCTGGTCTCTCCTATTACTGACATCTTGTATTAGTGTGCTGGGTACATTGGTTACAATTGGGGGACTAATATTGATTGATATATTATTAACTAAAGTCCACAGTTTGCGTTACGGCTCACTCTGTGTTTCATAGTCCTATGGGTTCTGACAAATGTACAATGACACATATCTATTATTATCATATCATACAGAACAGGTTTCCTGCCTTAAAAATCCCCTGTGCTCCACCTATTCAACTCCCCCACCCCCAAATCCTTGGCAACCACTGATTTTTTACTGTCTCTGTAGTTTTGCCTTTTCCAGAATGTCATATGGTTGGAATCATCTAGTATGTGGGCTTTCAGATTGTCTTCTTTACACATAATGCACGTAGAGACAAGTGTGATGGGGGTGTATTTGCCAGCTCCCGCATCCCACGGCCAGACGGCGTCACCTTCCTTTTCTTTGCTAGACTCGCAGCCACATCTGCATCTTGGTTTTGTCCCCTGCAGGGCTCCTGGCAGCAGAGCACCGTGTTTTCGTTGCCTACTCTGGCCTGGACCTTTAGGTTTAATTTATACTGTTTCCTTTATATTTTTCTATTTTACTACATATTATATTTGGTATTGTAAGCTCGTTTCAATCCTTTGTGGAATGAGGTCAGATATGAGTAAATAAGGGAAGTTTGAGAGCAACATGCCAGGCTCCTGGTGATGACTTAATAAATATTTATGAGCTGGGAGGGGCCCCAGGGATTCCCTCAGCACTGGCTTTGGTCTTTGCCAATTGGCAGAAACACTGGGGTGCTTTAGGGTTGTCCTGGTGCAAAAGTTCTGACACAAAGGTGACCCCCCAAAATGTGACTCCCCCCAATTTTCACCACTCTGGAAATTGGCAGAAATCTTGTCATGGCGTTGGACTTCCCACAAATTACAGGTACAAATATCCCAGCTTGTATCTGGTTCCAATCCCCTCATTTTACAGATGGGGACACTGAGGCCCAGGAGAACACGATCACACCCTTGAACACATGTCACAGCCTGGACTGGGAACCGGGTCTCCCAGCTCCAGTGAGCGTCCCCTGGGTTGGTGGCGCTTGAGGCGAGAACTGGCGAGTACATCAGTCCCATTCAGCTACCCTGATCCATCCGGCAGAACCTGCTCTCCAGGTGGATGTGGGAAGAGGAAACTCTGACCCTCTCGCGCTGAGCGCAGGGGTCCTGTGTGGGGGGCCTCCTCTCTCAGCAGCCGGGCGCGCGGTGGGACGCAGGGACAAGGCCGCATGACGTGAAATGGATGGAAACGGGTGCCTGCTGTGTGCCTCCCACCTCTTACAATGTCTATTATTGCGTCTAATAACGCTCCTCTCCAGCGACCTATCAAGCATGCAACCCAGCAAAGCAGTTCGTTTTGGGGAAATTAAAAAACAAAACCTTTGAATTAAACCTTTTGAATATATATGCTTTTGAAAAAGATAGCTCACTAAGTGATATGTATCAGACCCATGAATTTACACCCTTAGTGAGGTGGGTCAGAGAGCCATTAAAAAAAAAAAGTTAGTTATGGAAATGATAGGCATATTTTTGGAGGTAAAGGGCATTATTTTGATGAAAAAATTGAAATTAGATGAGACTAGGAAGAAACACCGGTGGCCCCAAAGACTCATGGTGTGGTATAATAGTTACTGCCCGTGACAGAAAGTTAAGTGGGTTTGCAATAAAAATTATGAATTTCCTTGCTTCCTGCTTAAAGAGGCTGAGAGCATAGAAGCTCCATGGACCACTCTGGGGCTTGTAATTTAGTTGTAACAGATTTTCATCAATGGGATTTAGAACTGGATTTTCTATATTAAAAATTGAGTGCCACGGGCAGCGAGCAGTTCTAATTACAATTTCCCGGGCCTTTATGGTCCATGTCGTGAATATCTGATGGCTGGGAGTGGAGAGCTGTTTTCTCAGGTACTACGTATTCTCTGAATCCAACAGGCTGGGTCCCCTGGGGCCTTTTTTCTTCCAGTTGGAAGTCTTATTTAGAGCACAGGCTCTCCTGGGGTCCCCGAAGCCTGGTTTTCTCGGTCCTGGCGGCCAGAATTCCTGTGATTTGGTCAGCAGCAAAGGCCTCTCCCACTTGCCTTAAAGAGAAGAGAGATGGGGTGCTTCTGGGTATCGGCATCTCAGATACAAGGACTAGGGACCTCTTACTGCTCTGAGCACAATTCTTCCTGGAATGTGTATGCTGTTGGCTATTGTTCATCTTTTCTTTGAGCTTTAGGAAAATTCCGGTGCAAATAGTTTTAGCATTTTTTTCTGATGATAAAAATAATAATGTTTATTGCAAACATTATGAACCTTAGAAACATATATTTAAAGAAACAGTCCTAGGCTTGCCACCTGAAGATATTTGCTATTAATGTAATATTTTGATGTATCGTCATTGAGGACTTTTATTTTATGCCTAAAGATATTTAAACCGACATACATATATTTAAACGTAACGTGCTACTGTACAATATATGCACTGTCGAAACCTGTTCCATTTACCAATATGCCTTGGACGTATTTTGTTAATGCTGTTATTGGTAGATGTTTGGGTTATTTTCGGTTTTTCAATATTGTTGTAGAAACAAGGCTGCCATGTATATCCTTTAACCCACAGCCTCACCGACTTCCTTACAGCAAATCCTTAGAAGAGGAGTTTCTGGGAAGCAAGTATACAGCCTTTCAAGCTTTTAAACACACCGCTCTACTGCCCCCACCCAATCTTTTAAATATTTGCCAAGGGAAGGGGGAACTCATTGCTGTTTTAATTTGCGTTCCCTTCATTGCTGAGGTTTTTGTTCTCTTTACTTGATGTATGCTTTATTTACCAGAAGACAGTTTCCCGTGTTTCGCTTATTCTCTGTATTCTGTTCCCAGAAGAGAACTTCATACATAGAAGGAGCTCAAATATGTGTTGAATTTTCAAAGAATTACCTTTCCTGTCCTTTGCTCATGTTTTTCCTCAAAGCTGCTTGTCTTTTTGTAATTGCATTTGTAGAGTTTTTATAACCTAATGATATTAGCTCTTTGTTATAGAATGCAAGTCATTTTCCCAGTTTGCTTTCTATTTTTTAACTTTGAGGATTTTTATTTTAGCATGTCGAATTATTAATTTTTTGTACAGGGTCAATTTTATCAATGTGTTTTTAGGTTTACCTTTTTTTGTTTCGCTCGAGAAAGGGGATTTCTCATTCTCGAATGTTAAAACTGCAATCTCGATTTATTCTAATTACTTTTAATGGTTTCATTTCAAACCTTGAAGTTATTAATTTACCTGCATGTGTATTGATGAAAGGGAGGGATGTGCTTTGGATTTTTTTTTTCTCCCAGAGGATTTGCCAGTTGTCACAGTAATCTCTCACTCCTCCTTGGATGTAATGCCTTTGAAGACAGGGCGCTGGAGGGAGGGAACTGGCATTTATTGGAGGGCTGCTGCCTCTACATATTTCCTGACATAGCCCTGCAGGGTAGATGTTGTCTCCAGTTTGCAGACGAGGAGACTGAGGCTGAGAGAGGTAACCTACCTGGGCACCTGTGGCCCCCCCCTGCACCCCCCACTCCAGCCTCAATATATCTCAGTGCCGGGGGGCCTCTGTTCAGTTGAGGGGCTTCAGGGACTTAATAGCACTTAATGGCAGGTCCTGGGAAACCATTAAAAAAAATGAAATTCTCAAGTTAAGAGGTTTAGAGAAAAGTAGCATTGTGGTGGAGAAAGGAAAGGAAAAAATGTATTTATAACCTTCCTTTCTATCCCTAATATCTGGTACAGTCCACCAAACATGTATTTCTTGGCTCCTGGACTCGATGTTGCCAAAGATAAGTAAAGCAGTTAAAGAGCGAGAGAATGAAATTTAGGTATTTCACATGGGATTAAGGTTAACATGTGAGAAATGAGAAGAATAATGATTATTTAAGATGTGTAAAATGCCTTCGAAGTCATAAATGTTTACCAATTCTAAGATAATGAGCATTATTATTTTATGGTTAAACACAATTTGCTCCATTAAGCTGGGGCCCAGCACTGAAAGTAATAACTTAAGTGAGCGCGACGTTCTGTTCAGTCAGTGTACTTTGTGGTTAGTCTTTATGCAACAGCAGCATTTCACCATAATGCTCTTTCTAAGTCATGAGCTAAAAATGAATAATCATTTGAGCATATTTTAAGGATGCTGGGATTTTAAGTTCTGCAACAGTGCGAATCACTAACAAGGCAACACTCTAACACCTCAAGCAATAGGAAACAATTGTGGCTTTTTAGAGGCTTTGTTTATGCATGCTGCACATGGATCTGCATTTTTACGTTCATTTATCTTGATTATTGGACACAGTTAATTTGAAACATAAACTTGGACAAAATAACTTAACAATTTTGTGTTTTACAAGAATTAAATATGATTTTTATGTATTATCTAAGTATATTTTATTTGTATAAATAATATATAATGAATAATATGAAATAAATTAGAATAAATCCTATGTAATAGAGAATATAAAACAAATACCACATATATATCTGTATTATATATTAAGTATATTATGCAATTAATATAATAAATTATATAAAATCAGTGTTAGCACCAATATTTGCATTTTAAAATGGAAAGATGATATAGTATCATTTTCTGCCAATATTTTCTCCTGGTATGTTTAACTTCTTCATTTTCTTAATAGTTTTGTTTGAAGAGCACCTACTTTAACGTTCTGAAGTTTGTTACATCTAAGTTGTCAAATTTTATTGACAAAGTATTCATAATATTCACTTATTTAAAAAAATCTGTAGAATCTATAGTCATTTCTGATATTGATAACTTGTGTTTCATTTTTTCATTTACTAGTCTTACCAGAGGCTTATCAATTTTGTTGATTTTTTTCCTAAGAACCAACATTATTATATTTCTGTATTTTTAGACTATTTTCCATTTCATTTATTTACACTTTTATCTTTTTCTTGAGTGCTTAATAAGTTATTCTTTTTATGGTGTTTTAAAGTAAAACTTTGATCACTGATTTTAAATCTTCTCTTTTCTAATACAGGCACCTAATGCTATAGTTTTCCCTCTGAGCCAACTTTAGATGCATCCCACAGATTTTTATATTTTGTGTTTTCATTACTATTCAGTTGAAATAGTTTCTATTCCCTTGAGCCTTTTTTAATCCATAGATCATATAGAAGTATGCTATTTAATTTTCAAATATGTGAGTTTTCTCTAGATATTCATATTATTTATTTTATTAATTTTGACATTATTGATTTTATTAACTTATATTGTTAATTTCTAACTTAATTTCATTATCGGTCGAAAACTGACTCTGTAAGATTTCAATCTTTTCCAATTTATTGAAGCTCGTTTTATGGCCTAGCATGTAGTCTATCTTGGTGTATATGTTCTGCATGCACTTGTGAAGCATGTGTATTTTGATGTTGGTTTTAGCCTTCTGTAAATATTAAGTCAAGTTGGCTTGCAGTATTGTTCTGATGTCCCTCCTTAATGAATTTTTGTTTACTTGTTCTATCAATCAATTACTGAGACGTGGATAGCAAATCTCCAATAATAATTGTAGATTTGTCTTTTCTCTCTTTAGTTCTGTTAGTTTTTGCCTCATATATTTTGAAGCTCTGTTATTTGGTGCATATATATTTAAAATTGTAGGTCTTACTCATGAAATAATTATTTTATCATTATAAAGTATCTCTGTATCATATAATATTTCATTTCTTAACATTTAAATTATTTGATAATTATCTGGGCACCCAGCTTTCTTATGATTACTTTTTCCATGATATATTATTTTCCATCCTTATAATGTCAATTTATATCTTTATTTTTACATTAATAATAATTAATGATATTGCTGTTTGTTTACTATTGTCACTACTGAGGTTTGTTTCTCACTCCTTTCTTGCCTTTTTGGGGGGACTTAACATATTTTTTAGTATTTTATTTTATTTCCTGTATTGGTTCCTTGGCTACATTTTTTTTTTATTATTGTTCCTTTTGGGGTTGCTTTTGGGGCCAAAAATATGCATCTTTAACTTATCAAAGTCTTGGAGTTAATATTGCTTCACTTTATACATCAGTTTTTACATTTGGATACCCAATACTTTCTACTTCCTACTTCCCCCCTTTCCACCTAACAAATCTAAGAACTTTTAAACAGTTTAATTTACTCACACCCTTTCCTTTGTGCTGTAGTTGCCATAGAGTTTACTTTTTTATAATTATAATCTACAACTTACAATGTTACTATTTTTCACTCTGAACCATCTTTTTAGGACTTTAAAGAAAATCAAGAGACGATAAAGACGGTCTTTTATACTTACCCACATATTTGCCTTTCCTAGTGTGCTTCCTTTCTCTCTACACATCGGTGCTCATTTGCCTTCAGTCTGAAGAACATCCTTTAACCTTTCTTGTAATATAGGTCTGCCAGTGGTGAATTCCCTCAAATTAAAAAAAAATTAAAATGTCTTCATTTACTCTGATAGTTGAAGGTTATTTTCAGTGGGTATAGAATTCTCAATTTCTACTTTTGTTACTTAATTTTGTGTCATTCTGTTGTCTTTAATGGTGTCATCCCATTATTTGCGGATTCTGTTGTTTCTGATGAGAAGTCAACTGTTGTCTGTATAATTGTTTCCTTGTATAATGAGCCCCACCCCCGCCACCCACCCTGGCTGAATTCAAAATTTTCTATTTATCTTTGACTTTCAGCAATTTGACTATGTTGTATCTAGGTGTGGTTTTCTTTGTATTTATTCTGCTTGAGTTTTGTCGGATCTGTTGTCCTTTCGATTTTCAAAAATAAATATATGTATTTTTAATTTCAGAATCTAAAAATGTTAGTGTTATTTATACTCTGCAATATCTTTGGCAGTGCTTTTTTATTCAAATATTTTTGTTTTTTTGGTGGGGAAGAGGAGTGGTTTACTGGTGATATGTATTTTAAATCTTTTTCCTTTCTATCTTCTCTCTAATAACCTTATCTGTTGATTTTTTTATAAAAAAGGGAACATCTAAGTGTTTTCTATATCTCTGTTCTCAGTTGCATTTATTTTCTTTTTGTGGCTTCTAATATAGCTTTAAGGAAAAAGGAATCCCTCTGAAGATATTTTTTATTTCTTTTTCTGAGCTCTGCCACTAGCTTGATTTTCATTTTCTTTTATTCTCTCTCTCTCTTTTGTTCTTTTTGTGAATCTTATTTGAACCCTTTTCAGAGAGTTAGGTTACCTGTCATGTTTTCAAACTTGTGTGGCACTATTTGTCTACACTCTGTTTCCTAGATTAATTCGTCTCTCCTGTATGTTCTTTTTCTGCTTTCCCTGCATTCTCCTTCTCTCACTCTGCAACTCCCATTCTCAGGACTTTTGTTCTGTGTTAATTCTTTTTCTTGTTCCTACCCACCTTTATACATAAACATCTCTTTCTTTGCCATATCTGTGCTGAGAAATAGTAGGGCAGAGGTAGGGGCACTTACAGGACTGTCGGTTGATAGAGATGCCACATTCTTAGGTTTTCTGTTCTGAGGACATGGTCCTGTCCTGTTTTTGGCCTTGAGGGAGCAGCGTACAGACGGTGGAGCCCCTGCGAGCACAGGCGTTCTGAATCATAATGGAGAGGCGGTGCCTGCCTTCCCTTCCCTCTTCCTCAGCCCTCCAGAAGAAGCCCCCTTGGCCAGGAGGCTGGGTGATAGGCAGTCAAAGTGGCACATTACTTGGTTCCTCCTTCAGCTCCATCTCCTCAGCCATTCTGCACCGACTGATTGAGAAACCACAGCAATAACTTTTCTTACATCTTGCAAAGCTTGCCAGCTTCCCTCCCATCTTGGAGTCCAATAGGTAAATCTTTTGGGAATATTTTTGGGAGATTGGTGTCCTGCTCTGGATCTGAGGTGTTATGTGTTAACCCTCAGAGTCTTGCTTGGCCTGTATTTTACAGTATTTGGTAGCTATTCTTCAAATGTTGTGTTTTGGGGTTATGGCCAGTGCTTTGTTTTGTTGAGAATGAATTTTTCAAATAATTTTTTTGTAGGTTTTAAGGTAAGATATAAAGTACAAATACCTTCCCCCGACATATCTCACTGGGAGTCCATGCACTGAGTTTAAAATGGCTTTGGTCTAATTAGTTGCTGCAGGTGGTTTTGAAGAATAAAATGCTAAGAATATGGGCAAATGCTGTAGAAGCTTCTGAACAAAGTATTTAACTGGGTGCCATTTTATTATTTGGTAAAAATGATCAGATTCTCACTTAAAATTGGCATTGTGGCAACATTATAATCAGCTATAGTCATCTATATCTATATCCGTCTATCATATATCATCTATCATGAACTCCCAATAAATGTATGTCACTCATGTACATCTCATTTGCTCCAAAGGTATTTATTATGCACTAACTGTATGCCAGGCACTATGGCCATTACAACTTTAAAAAAGCAGCATGAAGATAGGGGATGTTTGGGTAGTTTTTTCAGATGAAAATAGCTCAAGGTTACTATCAATAGTACCTTGTATAGAGTTGACAATCAACACACAATGACTGGTTAATATGAATATTTTAGTGATTGATTTTGAAACACCAAGGATGCCATATTTCTTCTGTTATCCTTATGGTCCTCACTTACCATTATAGTTTGATGTTATTTTAACTTGGTCTTATTTTGAGATAACTCCTAAATTTTGAATTTCTTAAGAGTAACAATCACATTGCCCTGAAACCTCTAACACATTTGGTATGTTCCTGTAAACTCAGGGAAATCCAATACATCTTTAAGATTGATGACAATGGTGTTACAGAAATGGTACAAAGAGGTTTCGGAATAGTGATTTATGTAAATATATGTTAATAAGCACTTGACATTTTTGCATTAGTGAGCTGAGTGGCAGAGAAATTCTTCTCAGCCATTTCCTCTTCTTTTTGACTCCTTTTATTTATTTTCACTACTTTCTTCTGGATGCTTTCCATATGTCTCTTAGATATTCTGCTCCAAACTTTGTTGGTATTCCACTGATCGTCTGAATTCAATCAGAACTCAAAAGAAACATTTACTCCACATTCAAGGGAAAAGGAATAAAAAAGATCAGTTTTTTGGGATTCGATTGGCTCTTAAGCAAAGTACTGACTCCAAAACGGTCAAGGTAAACAAGTCACTTAAAACCTTTAAATGGACAGCTCAGCTTGCCAGTAAGCAGGTCCTACATGTGAATTGTGAGGCAAGAGCGTATGGAGCACAACATCTTGGGATGTGTGACAGATTTAAGTCCAGTGAAGTGGAGAGATGCTGTTTATTCTCACAATGAAGTAGGGGCACAGCGAATACAGGACTGATTCGAGCTCTTGAGTGGTTTATGAGTTTTTCTACACCAGGAGGTGAGGCTAGTGCTTAAAATTACTGAGGTATTTCCTACCCAATTACAGAACCCTACAGTGAGAAGCTGTGATCAGTAGTATTTGGAAGAACAGCTGGCAATTAAACTGTGAGGCCAGGCAAATGACAGGCTCAAACTTAGAGCTGTATCAGTCAAAAACATCATTTTATATTTACCAAATTGGAAAGAACTTTGTCATGCCTAAAATTTCCACACATATAGCATCTCTCTTAGCACATAGAACAGACCTGATAGGATCTCCTCATGAGACAGCTAATGAGCATTTCAAAGAATACAATAGGAACACAGAATATGGTCAGCTTTGATTTAAACAGTTGTAATATGGAACGAGAACTTTGGGGTGCTCACACAAGTCAGCAGTTGTGTATGTTGAGAGGGCAGGGATGCTTTCCTGAAGCATGGCACGCCACCAGAAGTCCTCTCCAAGCCGCTTACTGCAGGTCTTCATCCAGAATTTGGAGGGGTCCTTTGTACCTGGACTCTAAGTTCCAAGAGGCACATGTCAACCAACCTTCTCTCAACACACGCTCCGTTTTTTTCCTTTTGGCCTTCTACAGCTGCCAGTGGCGGTGTCCCTGCTTCTGATTCACATGTGTCATATGACAACAATGAAAACCCCCTGAATTACAACGGCAAAGACACTCTCGTGCTGAGCCCATGTCATCTGAGCATGCGGGGCAGATCTGCGGGTTATCTGTTATAACGTGCATTTCAAAACGAGTGCGGCAAGCTTAAAGAGATTTATGCTGCACTTGACCCCTGAAGAGCTCTCCTTTTATGAGGTCACCAGGTCCCGGAGATGCTGGAACATAGTACAGTTTTTACAGTTACAGGAAAAGAGGTTGGTAACTTTAAGCCTGGAGAGGGTTTAAGTTTTGGATCGCAGAGCAACATTTTAGGAAGCGTTCTCTTCATCTTTATTTTCTCCACTTGCAGGAAGGACACCTGAAACTTCAGCCTTCATGTAGGACTTCCTGCCCTGGGAATAGCAACGGTTGTGACTGTTGCTGGCTTGGGTCCTATATTCCCAGTGCGTGTCAAGGATGCTGGGGGCAGTTTACTGAGCAGCCAGATGTTGGGGCTGAAAGGGGGTCAGAGACAAACACATTCTGAAAAAAAAAATAGCAGGGGAAACAAGCAGTGATTTTGCTTCATGGTGTTTAAGACTTCATTACTGTGTTAAAATTGACATTACGTCTGTGGCTTTTCATTAGCTCAGAGAATTATTATCATCTTGCAATTAAATAGTATTTTTAATAGATTCCCCTAAGGCTGCTCTTAGCAGGTACTCTAGCAATAAAAATCTTATTTGAAAAATAATCTCAATGCAATTTGGAGCTTAATGTGTATTGGAATTACCTATTGATTTCACTATACATTGGCCAAATTTTCCCTACTTTCTATAATAAAGCTAAATGCAATTGTTTAGTTCCAGGTTCTGCCCCACCCTCGCACACCCCCCGTTCGGCATACATTTTAATTTAAGTTTCCTAATATTTGCAACTATATAATTAGTAACTGTTATTATTTCTTCAGCTTACTGGGCTGCTGACAATCCATTTCTGCGTGTGGCATGAAGGCTGTTAGGCATGGTGTCTGATTTGGGGCTGACAAAGAACTGGGACCTTGGCAGCAATGACAGAGCGGCCTTATGGGAAATTCTGAAGACTGTACTAGGCAGGACCTGTTTCATTTTTATTCCCATTTATGTACCAGTGATGGCAATTATTTATTGGTCTTAAAAATTCCCATAAAAATCCTAGGATATGATACCATAGACATGGCTTTGGTGATAACTTGAGTAAAAAAATGAAAATTGAATGAAAATTAAAATGAGCAAAACTTTGACTTCTGTATTAGTCAGGGTTCTTCAGAGAAGCAGAATCAATGGGATATAGGTCTGCATTTATTTTGTCTTTTTTAAGATTTTATTTATTTATTTTTAAAAAGGGGGAAGGGAGGGAGAAAGAGAGAGTGAGAAACATCGATGTAAGAAAGAAACTCAGTTGGTTGCCTTTTCCATGTCTCCTTGACTAGGAACCGAACCTGTAACCTAGGCATGTGCCCTGACCAGGGATTGAACCAGTGATCCCTTGCTTTGCAGACTGACGCCCAACCCACTGAGCCACACCAGTCAGGGGTGTCTGTATTTATTATAAGGATTGGCTCACAAGATCACGAAGATTGAGAAGCCCCATGATCTGTTGTCTGAAAGCTGGAGACGCAAGAGGCTGTGGTATAAATCCTAGCCTGAGGGCAGGAGAAGGAGATAAGATGAGGTATCGAGTTCCACAGTGAGGCAGGAAAAAAAGGCAAATCCCTCCTTCCTCTGCCTTGTTCGCTGAGGCCCTCCATGGGCTGGGTGCCCACCTACACTGGGGGAGGCAATTTCCTTTTATCGAGTCCATCAATTTGAATGCTAATCTCACCTGGAAACAGACCTGTCCAGAAATAATGTTTCATCTGGGGCACCCCATGACCAGTCACGTGGACACATCAAATTAACCATCGCAGCTTGGTTTTGATGGTCTCAAGCAGTGTTTTGATTTCATTTAAAAAAATAATTTTTAAAAATAAATTCATTGTTTTTCTTTTATAAGCCACAATCAGCCTCTGCTGGTGCTGGCTTCCCATTACACGGTAACTGGTAAACCTTTGCTAGTTATTTCAGGTGGATCACAATGAAAACTTCTTTCATCTCGGGTTAAAAATTGGTTGTAGGCTGTGTGCATTTGGCATATAGAGAAGTAAAGTACTGAATAGCTGCCCAGCTAATTAGGCCATTGCACACAGGCGGTGTGAATAATCTAATAAGGTGGTGAGGGAGAGAGGGGAGAGGGTTGACGGGGCCCTGGGACCGCAGTAACACAGGAAGGAGGCAGCAACTGTGAAATAATCTCAGTGGAAGGTCACATTTGAAGCATCCCAAACTCCTCACTTCAGCAGGTTTATTTGCCTGCAGATCTAGGTCAGCCCGGCCTGGGGAACTGGAGGTTTTTGAACCAGATGAATTCCCCGAAGGGTTGGTCTCCTAGACGCTGGCAGCTCACACGTGTTCTCAGAACACCCCGTCTTGGGTCTGTGGCCTGCGGGGCTTGGGACACTCCCCTTCCCACCACTTCCGTTCACTTGCTGACCTACCAATGCAGCCCAGATGATCAATTTTTTTTCCTTTTGTTCTGATGTCCTGTTTCCTGCCTCCCTGGCACCCACAACGTTCCAGCACGGCCAGTGGCGATGGCGAGCAGCTGTGTGAGGCTGTGACACCTCTTGTACGCTGGTGCCCTTGCAGTCCCCCACTTGTTCTAAGACAGGTGTGCGAGACATCTTTTTCTCCTTCCTAACTAGACCCAGCTGCTCCGCTGTCTCAGGGACTTACCTCAAAATCACCGGCCCTCACAGTGAGGCACGCTGGGCAAAGTGGGAGTTATAACAACGCACGTGTCATCCCTCAGTTTCTAGAGATAAGACAGGAAGTCCCTATCCTGTCTGATGAGAAGCAGGCGCAGGAAACCTGGCTCTACGTGGAGCTAAATGCACACATCTTCCTCAAACCTTGAGTGCGTTGCACATTACAATAGCACGGTTTGATGGGAAGTGCAAACGGTGAAGAGGACATTAGAGCACTTCATTAAAAAGTGTGTCGCAGCTCAGTTATAACTGATGATGATGCCATGCCTGCTGAATGCCCAGAGCTAACACGCTATTGAACTGGAGAGCCTCCAGCTGTCTCCGCATGGCTCTGGGTGCAATTAAAAATAGGTTAGACTCTTCCAGACCTGCTCGGACTCGATACTAACAATGCTTTATTGAGATATTTGGGACAATATGCCTGGAACGGTATGAATAGCAGTTTGGTTTGCTGATGTGTTAATATCAAAATATGCATGAATGTAAATTTTGATAGTTTTCTGAGATATAAATGCTATGGGGGTCTTCCAGGTTCCTACACACCATTCTTTGGCGTAGTTGATTTTTGTTGGAGCTTTTTTAGTGATTGGAAGATTAGATCTGATTAGATTAATTATTGCAAAAGGGAATATCGGGTACAGGTTATGCTGAAGGGTATAGGGGTCAGAGCTACCTGAGTTTGAATCACAGCCATACCACTTTTGGACTGTGTGATCTTTAAGCCTTGATATTCTCCTCTGTAAAATTAGGATGATAACAGAAACTTCCTTCTCCTGCTGTCTTGAAAATTAGACTAGACAATGCACAATGCCTGCAATGATTGAAATAGTCAGATGAACTGTAACCACCAGAACTGGATTACTTTGGTCTATCTAAACGTTACTTCAGGAAAATAAACTAGAAACTTGTGCATTGGGTATTTAAATCTGGAGTGACTTTGAAAAGGACAATAAGGTCCCAAATAAAGTCCAGTTCAGTTCAAGGTGATAATATAACACTTCAGATTCATTGCGTTCTTTAAACCGTAGATGCCGCTGTTTCTGATCACACTTGCACCCCCAGGACCTAGCGCAGTGTTTGGCACAAAGCAGGCGAGAAAAATGTCTCTCTGCCTTCAGTTTTGCCTTCCTCCTAGTCACCCTTCCCTCTCTTGCCAGAGCGTCCCTTCCAGATGCAGAGCTAAGCCTTGCTTGCTGACAGCAACAGGACAGAGGTTCTCTCTTTTTACTGGGAGTGTCAGCTATTTAGATGATCTCAGTCTAGAACTGCCAGGACCCGGACCACGGGTGGAGCTGGAAGCAGAGGATGACAGACGTTAGCCAGGGTCCCCACAGGAAATCGATGACATTGAATACGGGCAAATGGAGAAGAATGTAATAAATGGACTGTTGGCAAAGGTATATATAGGAGAAGATTTAGGGAAACCAGGAGGGATAATGGAGTTCCCCAGGCCGCGGTCACCGTCCCATGCCTGAAGGGGAAGAAGGGGCAGTTACCAGGACCTGGGAGCAGTTTTGGACAGGATCTGTGGCCTGGGGCTCTGGGCACCCGATGGGAAAGGGGCTGAGGGGTTAGTTCCCAACCTCCCTTTTCTCTGGTCTGTTTTCTCCCGCTGGTGACTCTCCTCGGGGCAGGTCAACTGGCAGCCCGAGGAGCAGGGTGCTGTTGACACAGGCCAAGACTGGTTGGTCTCCCAAGGCCCTGAGCTGCATGGAGAAGGGGGGGGATTGGGTCTGGGGGGCTGGACATGGGACAGCCAGCCCCTTACGTAAGTAGGTGACAGTTTGCCTTACTTGAACCCCACGGAGTGGTCTCTTTCCAAGGAGGAAGGGTCAGAAACGCATGCTGGGCAAAGGAAAACTGGGGGACCCCCTAGCCTGTGCCCTGAGGAGATGCTGGAACCAACGTCTCTGGCCTTCGAGTCCAATGTTCTTCTACTGCAGTGTCCTGAGGTTTAGATCTTGCCCTACAACCACTGATGCCATATTTTGTGAGAGACCCTTTAAAACTTACACTTGAAACTTTACCAGTACCTGGCTTTTAAATCACTATAAATAATTTAGCTGCTCTAATTTGGGCATTTCTTATAAATCTCAGAGCACATTTTTAGTTATTTTTCATGTCTTCCACTTCCTAAACTACAATAATTTATACTACTTAGTATTTAAAAATTACCTATTGAATCCATGGTTCTTAGATCAATCTTAAACTTCTGGGTATAATTTTATATGCCTGGTGTTAGATTTATATTTTTCCTGTTGGGTCCCTGTGTGCCTTCGTCTATAAAGTTTTCAGGCCATACTTGATGGGCTTTTATAGATATCCAATTCACTCAATCAGTTCCATTTTGTAGAGAGAGAATTAATCTGCTGAGTTTTCTAGACATTAGCAATACATAAAAATCCTATAACAAAGTACACTATCATCTCTTTTTGAAAATGAGTAATGAGGCATGACAATTTCTTTCTAAAGCAATAATCAAGAAAGAGAGCCCTGCATTTAATTCATTATGCGAGTCCATAGAAAGAGCAAAGTAAAAATAAATATTTTCACCCATTTAAGTTAATTTCAAGCCTAAAATTATAGATTCTTTCTACTTGGACTTAATTGCTATCACAAAGAAACACAAGTTGCTGTGATCAAATATTTCACAGAATACAAAAGCATGAATCCATGACATCTTGGAAAGCAATATAATTATCTTTGACCCAACCTGAACTGATTTTCTTTTAAAGTGATTTTTTTTTTTCAGATATCAGAAATGAAGACAAACCGAAGCCTCGGGAAATGTAAATGAGAGTCCTATTATGGCAAGACAGTCTGTAATGGAGAAGAAGAACTTGGGTCATGCCCCTTCCCGGTGTCCACATTTATAATAAGTAATGAATGTTCTCTTTCACATCAGGACTTGGTTAATAACACCAGCAGTTTCTTACTCTAAAAAAATGAAAGCTTTCGCCTTGATTGCCTGTTATCAGAGGCAGTACCGAGGTTGGACCTTGGGCCAGGTGGGTGCCCCAGTCACAGCCCCGGACCCTGCTGCTCATGGTCAACCCTGGGAAGTGGCGCGGTGTGTATTCTTTGGAGTGCGGAGGGGATTTCGGTCCTGCCCCCTGCCCCCAGCCCCCTGGTCTGTGTTTCAAGAGAATTGCTTCTGCATCTTGGGGTCCTCCTTTGACTCGATCCTTGTTTCTAATGCTATCGTTTCACTTGTTTTCCATTCCTATGAGAGCAGAACCTCTGCGGAAGAAGAAGAAGGTAGATCCTAAAAAAGACCAAGCTGTAAAAGACCATTTGAAAAAGAGGATCCGACGACTAGAAAAGGCTAGCCAAGAGCTAATTCCCATTGAAGATTTTACTACGCCTGGGAAGTTCCTGGATGAAGTGAGACAGCGGCCTCAGGTCGAGCTCTCCTTTGAGGAGGATGAGCGGAGAGCTTTGCTTCTGAAGAAGTGGTCCTTGTACAAGCAGCGAGAGCATGAGATGGAGAGGGAAGCCATCAACTCCATGCTTGAGGCCCAGCAGGAAGCTCTGCAGGAGCTGAAACTCACATCCCAGGAGCTCCATATGGAGGCCATCAAGCGGGACCCCAGTCTGTTCCCCTTTGAGAGAGAAGGGCCAACGTATACACCTCCAATCTCCAACTACCAGCCCCCTCAAGGCAGGTACCATGACATCACCAAGGTGTACACACAAGTGGAATTCAAGAGGTAGAGCTGTAGGCAGCCGTCTGAACAGTCTGCCCGCCCTTCAGAGCCAGAATGACAAGGGTTCAAGTCTGCTTGTCACAGTATTAGACATGCTGAGAATAAATGTAAATGTAATCAAGAAAAATGAGCTTTATAAAAATGGTGAAATATTTTGGTCATACAGAAAACAGCATGCATGTGCCTACCACATAACTTTCTCTAGTATTATAATTTACCATGGAGGCTTCAGATTTTTAATTTTTTTTTTTTTAAGAGAGAAAAACCTCCTTGTATTTCTGAGGTGCATCTGGAGGGCAGCAGGGCAGCCCGTCCCCTCCCCATCTGCGAGGTTGATCGTAAACTTGTGAGGACCCTTCTCCTACTTGGCCTGCTATTATCGCTGTTCCCGGGGCCCAGCCAGCGCCTGCTCGTACCCGCCCCATGCCTCCCGGATGCCTTGCTGACCCCTCATCATCAGTGGGTCATTTCATATAGGCTTTTTTTTTTTTTTTTTTTTTTTGGCAATTCAGGCTTGCCTTTTCCCCCTAAAGAATCCTTCGTTCTTCCATGTGATGGGTGATATTGATGCTTGTCAGTGAAATAAGTTACAGATATCTTCAGCTTGTGTTCTGACTTTATTACATCATTTGTTTAAAAATAAAGACCTTGAAAGAGTTAAAGTATTTACACCAATCGTTCCTCCTGTGGTTTGAGGCCTCTGTGCCTTTAATAGCAGGCTCTTGCTGCAGGGTGCTGAGTGCACGGTCTGGGGCCCTCTCTGCTGGGAGGCGGCCACCGAAGTGCCAGACTGTTCTGAGCAACACCACAGGCTGCCTCTGGAAGTGTCTTATTACTGTGCCGGCCCGTTCGCCTCGCGGCAGGGGCTGAGGGCATGCAACATGGTTTGAAGCAAAGGGCTGCAGCCCCAGCTGTCCTGAGTCCCAGACTGTCTGCTCTCTTACTGCACACAGAGCCCTCTGACCGGGGGCCTGTCCCTTCCTCTTTTGCCCCTGTTCCCTCTCCTCTCCTTGTCCCCAGTGCCCGGGTGCCAGAGCTGGAGTTTGGTCCACCTCCGACTGACCCAGATTCCAGCAGGGCAACACCAGTCCGTCTCAGCAGGGTGGGGGGGCCGAACTTGCCCTTAGTTGGGGGGATAGGGGGACACTGTAGTCCTCAGCCAGTAAGAGAAAAGGCAGACTTCACTTTTTAGAGGCAGTAAGAAAGATCCAGGTATATTGGGAGGAAAAGCTTTTATAAAAAGCAAGCAATGAATCTCTACCGGCAAGATGACTCTCCAAAGCTGTCATAAGAAATCATTTACACAATCATCAAAGGATTTCTCCCCTTCTCCTGGGGCTCTGGGCTCACTTCGGTCTGCACACTCCATGGAAAACCCCACGGCCTCAAATCAGTGCTTTGAGCTGACGGCCCAGGGCCATCTTTCTGTCCTCAGACATTCATATCACCTTGGTGTTTCAATGCGCGAGGGGCTTTTCTCCTTCCCCTGCCTGGCAGTGGCTCTGCGTGAAGACAAAGCTTTCATTTCTCATCAGCTGGCATGTCCTAGCAGGCCCAGCACTGGCCTGGGACGGCGGCGCCCCATCCAGCTGCCCTCCTCGGCCCCAACTTGCCTCTGGTCAGGCTGTGAGCTACGTGAAGCTCGCCCTTGCTCGTGGGTCCTATGTGGCCTTCGTCTGGCATCTCCCTGGCCTGGAGTGTTTGTGGGGCTCTGTCCTGTGTCTGAATGCTTCCCCGGGTGTCACTGAGTACGACGGAGACAGTTCGGGCACCGGGCTGTGGGATGCCCTGTAGAGTCACACCCTGGAATCTGCGCTTTCAACAGGTAAAAAAGGAACCCTGTGTTTGTTTCATTTTTATTTTTGCAACTATCATTATTCTTTGGTGTAGTGGGAGGCTCATGGGAACAGACTGAAAAATGGGTACAGGTGTCTGAGGCTGGTTCAACACCGAATGTAGCGAAGGAGTGGAAGAATACGGGGTACAGGAGTGGGGATAGAGGAGGATAAAGTGGGAAGGCTGGTTGAGCACCCATTCAGTGAGGATTTCTTCTCTGAAATTTCAGGGACATTCTAGAATGTTTCTTACTGGCTTCTTGAAGACACTGACATTTACTGAGTACCTTCTGTATGCCACTTGTTCCCCATGTGACGTCTCTCCCAGCCTTCTAGCCTCTCTGTGGAGGAGGGTGCTTCCATTTTTAAGGTAAATTTTTAATTTTATGGAAAAATTTCAAAGGCAGTCCAGAGGATTCCTTTGTACTCAGGCCTAGTGTCTCCTTTTGTGGACCTCTTACTTGAGCGTGGTCCATTTGTCACAGCAGATGGATTGACATTGATACATTATTTTTAACCGCCGTCTAGGCTTCATTCAGATTGCCGGAGTTTTTTACTTCCCGTCCTTCTTCTGTTCCACGATCTCATGATACAACAGGACATTCCCTTGGGCTCCTCTTGGCTGTGACAGTTTCTCAGACTTTCCTTGTTTTTGATGACCTGAACAGTTTTAAGCAGTAGAATGTCCCTCAATTAGGGACATTAATGGTGTTTTCATCACGACGGGCCTGGGGGTTTTGGGGAGGGCGACCACAGAGGTGAAGCGCCTTCTCATCCTGTTCTGTCAACTGCACTCCATTTTTGTTGATGTGGAAGCGGAAGCTCACGGAGGGACAGTGACCTGTCCAAGCCTCCGCAAGGTCTGTTGTCCATCGGAACCCAGCTTTTCTGGTCCCCAAGTCCACGCTCCTTTCACGCCAGGACGCTGTTCCCTTGCAGGGCTTGAGGGGCGTAGCCAGGTCCCAGAAGGACAGTCCTCTCCTTGCACAGCCGCCTCGTCCCACGCCGAGCCCCTGGCCCCCCTGGTACAGGTGACTGGAGTTTGCGGGGAGAAGTGTGACTAGAGTGCGTCTGAGGTGTCAAAGCCACTGGAGGAGCCAGGGGTCCTCTCTGCCCTCAGTTAAATGCCCACCCACTTTCCATTGTGTTTGAGATTAAAATGCCTGGTCCCTTCAAGTGTCCATGTGACTTGTCACCCTTGGCAATAATAGTTCTGGCAGTTACTAGGCAAGTCGACGATTTCCTTGGCTCTGGTCATCTGAACACCACCTCCACGTGTGGTAGGCGACTGGGAGGTAGGCTCCAGGGTTTACAGGGGCCTGTAAAGATATCCATGGCCAATCCCCATAACCTGTCACCTGTTAGGTTACACAGCAAAGGAGACTTTGCAGGTGCCATTAGTGCTGCAGGCCTTATAATAGGAAGAGTAGCGTCGTTCATCCAGATGGGTCCAGTTTAGCAATGTGAGCTCATAACAGCAGAAAACCTTCTCCAGCTTGGGCAGGATGGATGCAGGAAAAGTTAGATCCAAAGTGTGAGAAGGACTCAACTTGCGGTTCTTGTTTAAAGATGGAGCGGCAACAGTGGTACCTGGCTGACAACCCCAGGAGACAGGGACTCCGCCTTCCAACCACAAGCCAGTAGGTTCTGCCGGCAGCCTGAATGCGGTCAGAGACTGGTTATCCCCCAGAGGCTTCAGATAAAGTCTGGTCAGCTGACACCTGGCTTTTGGCTTTGTAACTAACACCTGGAGCAGAGAAACCAGCAGACCACCCCCGGATTCCGACCTACAGAACCGAGAAGGATGCACCCCTGTTGCCTGAGCTGTGAAGGTTGTTGAGGATTTGAATGGGAGCAATGGAAACCTAACACAGCCCAGAATGTTCTCTCTTCCCCATGGCTGTTCTTCTGGATGACCACTTCCCAGGCTCCAGACTCCGCTGTTCTTTGATTACCCCATCTAGCTCAGGCCTGCCTGTTTCATGCCATCTCATTCTCTTTCTTTCTAACATTTTAATTACCCTTCACCTTTGATACTTTTTGAAGAGCTGGTACAGTGAAGTTCTTACACGTATAGGCCCTAGGTTGCAGGGGTCAAACCTTGGCTCACCTGACTTGCTACTTGTGTGATCTTGGCTGAGTTAAAACATTTCTAGGCCTTGATTGTCTCACCTGTAAAATGTGCATGATAATACTACCTCAGAAGGTTGGAGATACCCATTGGGTTGGCCAAAACATCCATTTAGTTTTTTCTGAAAAATAAAAGACACATTTTTAATTTTCACAAATAACGTCACTGATTTGGATATTTTGAGTATGTGGGCTCTCTCCCGCTATTGGCTCCTAGTGGGCAGAGGCTAGGGGTGCTGCTTAACACCTTCCAATGCATAAGACAGCCCCACAGCAAAGAATTACTTGGCCAAAATGTCAATAGTGCCAAGAAACTCCACAAACCATTTTTGACACCTATAGTCACAGCACCTTCTCCATACACTGCACAAACCTTTTATTTGCATTGCAGTTGCAGTTTTACCTTTCTTGAAATAATAAAGCATCATATGCCAAAAATGTTGCTTATTTTATTCCATCTCAATTAAAATGGCTGCACAAAAATTCACCAATTTTGATAAGTTTTTAAAAAAATGCACGCTGATATGACAGCTGTCACAATACAGTCTAACAAAATAGTTTCCAATGACACTAAAGACAACTAAGCACTCCTAGAGCCATCTTATGGGGAAAACCAAACGGACTTTTTGGCAAACCCAGTATAAGCATGCCGAACAGCACTTGGCACATAGCAGGCTCTGATTATTGCAGTTTTAACATGTGTTTATTTAATGCCCTTCTAGACCTGAAGTTGGCAAACTACTGCCCACAGGTCAATTCCAGCCACCACTTGCTTTTGTAAGTGAAGTTCTACTGGAACACAGCCACGCCCTTTATTTACATATTATCTTCTTTTACACATAGCACTTGGGGGCTACCAAGGCAGACTTGAGTAGCTGTGCCCATATGGTCTAGAAAGCCTGAATTACTTATCCTCCAGCCTCCTACAGAAAGTTTGCCCTAAGCCCAGAAGGGCTGGGCTACATCTGTATCCTCAGTTCTCAGCACACTCCCTGGCACACAGTAGGTGCACCGCGCAGCAAGCTGAGATGGCAACTGGTGACCTGTGTGTTGAGCCAGTGGCCCCTGGCCCGGTGCAGAGAACGTGGACCCATCCAGGCTGCCTCACTGTGCTGCGCCGTTGGCTTTGGAACCAGCGACTCCACTCAGTCATTCCCCTAACCCATCTCTGTGCCAGACTCCTCAGTGCTCTCCTGCCAGGGGGCCGTGGGCTTTGACATCAGTGCCATTTTTACCTCCTCAATTAAAGCTGTTTTGCGGCCATCGTTAATAAGCTTGGTGTCCTTCGGCCGTTCGTCTCCAGGATCTGTACCTGTGTTGGAATGTCTGTTATGTTTCAGACATCGCAACGCCCAACTGGCCGAGTCATAAATCAGGAGGAGCCATGGAACACGCAGTGCTTTAATGGAACTCTGATATGTGCTTTCAGTGGCCCCTGCGGGAGCTTTAAATCGCCCCTGAGAAGCCCAGAGATAGCACTAGCCTCTGACCTGTGCTGCTGCAAAGTTTGAAAGTGTCTGAAGTTTTCGTCGATTACGACAACGCGTTTCCTGCAGCCACATTTACAGGCGGTCTGCTGCCATCCACCATGGTATTTGCACGTTTCTATTGTCATTCTCTTTATTCCACAGGGGCTTTCAGAGTTTTTACTGATCAAATATATTCTACTGGCAGGGAAGTCAGGTTCCCTTTTCATGACATGCAAAGACAAAGTTGATCAGTAAGCGAGCAGTTTGCCAACAGCCTCGTGGGCATGGGGGGCAGAGGCTGGTGCGGCCTCCCCCTCAGGTGTCTGCTCCCCGATCTGCCTGAGAGCCTTTGTTTAATAATTCCCTCGCATCACACGCTGTCTGCTTCAGGGCCACTCTTTTTATCTTCTGCAAATGTTTCTTTGAGTGTTCAAGTTTCCACATTCTGTGCTGCCTTCCTGAGGGATTTGGGGATGCGAGAGCAGAGCTGTGATGCTAGGGGAGCTTCGGGAGCAAGGCTGTGGTTGGGAGGTCAGCGGGGAGAAAAGGAGTTGGGGGCTCTTCCAGAGCCTTCCCCCCCGCCCACATTTACTGTTTTACTTTAGGTCATGTCCACTCATTGTGAAATCATAGTGACTGGTGTTGTTTTTGGAGGCGGGAACCCAGATGTACCTGCGTGTGGGCCAATCACTCAGGAAGATCAAGTGTCCACTTGAGCTTTCAAATGGCTTTTGTGTTTCTCATTTTCCCCTCACCCAGCTGCCCATTTCGTCTTATGCATTTCCTGGTAAATTTATCCTTAGGAACCTGACAATTGGCTTTGCTCCTGGGAATGGAATCCTTCCCTTTGAAATTTCTATTTACCTTCCTACTGGGTTTGTTGGCCTTGGGTATGGTTGCCTCTGGAAGACTCCTTCCATGGGATTTCTAAATAGATGAACATATTGTCTTACTTGTGACATCTTTTCTCTTTCTCTAATACTTATTCCATTTTTTCCTGCTCTTAATGCATTGGCGAGGACCTCCAGTACCATAGTGAACAGCAAGGCTGGTAGTGGACATGTTTATCTTATGTTTGATTTAGTCAGATCTTCTCTGTTTTTATTAGTAAATGTAATGTTAGTAGTAGGTTTTTGGCAGATAATCTTTATAAAGTTAAAAAAAAATCCTCTTATTCCAAGTTTGTTAGAAGTTTCACTGGGAATATGTATTGAATTTTATGAAGTTTTTTGTTATATATTTTTATATATATTTAACTTGTTAATGTGGTAAATTACATTAGCAGACTTAATGTTGAACCATTCTGTTATTCTTGGGCTAAGCCTTTATAAATACTTTTGAAATGTAGTTTCAGCACACTTTTGGATTTGATTGGACAGAATTTCATTTAGGATTATTACATCTGTATCCATTTTTGAGATAATCCCATTAGATGTTGTATTCATTTCCTAGAGCTGTTATAACAAGTTACTCTTTTTCCAAATAAGGTCACATCCACAGGTTCAGGGGATCAGGACATGGACATATCTTTTTGGGGGCCACCAGTCAACCCACTGCAGGTATGTTATTAGTATGGCCCTAGGCCTTCTGAGCATATGGTGGTATTGCATTTCTTAGACACCATGTTAGTGGTCTGGGACAATGAGTTAGAAGTGGAACTAATGTCACAATTCTGGGCCAGGCATTTTATTGTCACAGCAAGATGTCCAGGGCTATTTTTTCTCTCTGACTCAGTGGCCAGCACTGTTCAAGGCCCCCCTGGTCCCTTGATTAACTATCATGAGCATAGCCTCCTGTCCAACAGCACTGGACATGGAACAAGAGCAAGCAGGTAAACTGCAGCACTTTAAATGGATGGTTGGTGACTTTCTGTAAAGAATCAGATAGTATTTTAGACTTTGCTGGCCAAGAGGTGAAATCAGGGATACTATCTAGGCACTCACAAAGACAAAAGAGAAGACAAATTTCCACATATCTTTATTGATGAAATCCAAAATATAATAATAATAGAGTATGATTTTTAAATGTAGGTTTCTAAATAAGAAAAATGAAACTCTTTTTTGGGGGGAGATAATGGTTTTCTTAATAGGATTTCAAAGTTTGTGTTCCCTATGACCAAATCAATAACAAATGTTGATTTCTCAATACTGTTCTATAATAGAATTTTTTTCATATTTCATTTTTTAAAATGTCTTTTCATATAGGTAGGTACAGTTAAATGTATCTATCCATGAGCATATGCATTTAATTGAACACAGCCATTACTTGAAAGGCATATAAATTAGGAGCTCGCAGTCTAGAGAGGAGATAAACATTTAATCTCTGCAAAGTAGAGCTACAGAACGCAGTCTTCATCTTTCAAGGTGGTACCTCACTTCCTGTAAGAAACCTTTCTTGTTCTCTTAGCTCCCCACTCTGATGGGCACACATAGCTCTTTGTTCATAGCTTTATTATTAAGTAGATTGCTTTTAATGATCGTGTGGTAGAGCCCAGGGCTTGGGGTTTAGCAGCACAGACTGCGCTGCACTGCTGGCTCTGACAGAAATGTGCTGTGTGACCTCAGGTAGGTCACTTTACCTCTCTGTTTGGCTGGGCCTAGAGGAGCAGCTTTCATGGCTCCCTCACCGGGCTGTTGGCAGGAGACCTCCGTTCCTCACGTATGTGTCACCGAGTAGTGGCTGGCGTCTCCTGTAGGAGTGACCAGGACAGAGTAAAGGCGACACAGTATGGCCTTTTGTGAACTAGTCTCTGAGTCTCACACTATCACACCCGCCTATTGTGTTTGTTAGAAAAGAATCACAAAGTCTAGCCCATACTCAATCAGAGGGGGACACCCAAGGCTGCGATTCTGGGAGGCGAGGGTCACCGGGGGTCATCTCGGAGGCTGCCTACCACGGCCAGGAATATGGTCAATTTTTGGTGCTGGCTCATGTGGTTTGAAAATATTTTTGTCTCCGTTGGGATGTGTTCCATGTGAATCTATTGGATTTAACTTGTCAACTTAAATCCTCAAAATTATTTCTCATTTTTGCTTGCTTCCTTAGTTGATTTTGGTCTGGGATAAGTATCTATCTTAATGACTACTTCATGTATACTTAAAAAGATTGTGCATTCTACAGTTGTTTGGTAGAATGTTCTAGAAATGTCAGATTGAGTTGTTAGAGTTATTCTGTTCACTTTCCTCATCATTTACTGAGAGAGAAATGGAAAAATCTGCAACTATGATTATAGATTTGTTTATTCTCTCCCTTTGGTTCTGTCAGTTTCTGCTGCATGTGATTTGAAGTTTTATTATTAGGTATGTCACATACAGAATTATGTCCTGATGAATTGTCCACCTTATCATTATAAAGTGCTTCTCATTTTCTCTGTAATATTCTTGTCTACTTTGGCTGATTCTTATACTTACTGTTTACATGGTGTATATTTTCCATCTTGTTATTTTCTGTAATGTTTGAGATCATTTGATTTTAGAGACAAATGTATTAAAATTTCCCACGCTGATTGTTGGCTTGTCAATTTCTTTTCTTTCCCCTCTAACAGATTTAGCTTTACATATTTCAAAGCTAAGTAGTTTTGTACCTTATGAATTAAAAACTGCATTTAGCTCCAGGTTACAGAGACCTAAAACTCTGAGGCTTAATCAGGGTAAGGATTTACTTTTTATTTTTTTACATAAAAGAAGCCTGAAGCTGGCTTTCCAGGCTGGGTATGGGACCTTCACAAGTCAGCAGAGACCCAGGCGCCATGTCACTTGCTTCTCCACCAGCCTCAGGACGTGACCCTCATCCTGGTGACCCTGAGAGTGTCACCAGAGCTCTACCCAGTGTATCCTGGTCTCATGCAGGAAGAAGGGAACAGGCGAGGGATAAAATAATGCCCACTAACCTCACCTAGTGACTTCCGCTTAGGTGGATTTTAATAGCCAGGCACATGGCAACTCATTCTCTCTCTTCAGATCTGTTCTTGGCTTCCAGTCTGAGGTCTGCCATTATTGTCACTGTAGACTGGCCTCTTTAGGGTGGCTCAGATTTAGACTTTAGGCTTTGTTGGTGTAGGCATCTTCCACCCCCTGAGGCTGATCTTCCCTGGCTCATGATTCTGCCCTGGCAGCCAGGATACCTCGGTTCTCCATAGGTGACATTTTCTCTTTCTGCTCACATTTCTTGGTCTGATTAGTCCGCTCTGCTTTCTGTCTTCCAGAAATTTGTCACCCTTTCCAGTTCTCTGATCCATCTATTTCTATGCTGTTTTCTCCCTGTGCTTGTATGTATGTATTATTTTAAAGATATTTCTGTAGTTTTACGGAACTTTGGAAGGAAATTTTTATTTGGATGTTTTACTTTTGCTAGCTCAACCCCACCAAGTTAATCATTTTGCAGATTTTTGTGTGGTCTTTCACAATTTTCTCTTGTTATATTTAATAGTTTTATGAAGAAGAACTATTATATTTTGTATAAGTTGCATCCATTTATTTTCAGCTTTGATGTTATTACCATAGTTTCCTAGGCAGCTTCTTGTTTTTTTTTTTAAGAGTTATTACAACTTTTCCAAATAATTTTTGTTTTTTTTAATACCTGAACCTCTTATATGTGTTTTAATATTTTAATAGCTTTTAAAGTGGAAAAGCATCAATTATACATGTGATGTGAGGTTAGCCTTCTTTTACTTTGAATTAGAGTAAAATCATGTGGCGCCCAGAGTGTGAACCTTCCTCTGCCTTAGTTTTACTCAGGATATATTTGCTAAATCCTGCTTTCTTCCTCTCCTTGTAAAAGTGACTGCTTGTCTGTTTTGTCCTCCCTTATTAACAAGCAAAACAAGTTCCATGTGGCTGTGTTATTGTGGATCTTGTTGGAAATCAGCTGTTGTAATACTTACCGCCTATTCTTAAGTAGTGAGATGAATGCAGGTGGGACCCAGGCCCCTTTTCACGCAGGACCCTCGAGTTTGAAGGGGACTGCCCCCCACTGGAACTGAGTTCTTAGTTCTGTGCTTAGAACATTCCGGCAGCCAGGTCATGCCTGGCTTCTCGCGTTGGGAGGGAAAGAGAAAACTCCAGGTTTTATATCTGACTTGCTTTGAAAACCACCAACAGCAATCCCCTCTCCCCTCAGCAGTAACACCCCCGACAAATGAAAGGGAGAATGAAATGGCTTTTAATGTGTTGTCAGAGGAAATGTGCAAGTCTCCTACTTAAGGGGGAGATCGTGTGAGCTACCGAGTTATGGTGTCTCAGCTCGCAGTTCGTGTTTTTGGCCTGCTCTGTGAGCGTGCATCTGGGCCCTTGAACTAGTCTTCCTGAGCCCGCCGACCCTGACGTTTGTCAGTAGAGGGCGCTGGGGAGACATTGCAGGAGGAGAGGGGTTTGGCTCCTGGGTCAGGTGAGCCGCATGGCCGGCCGCTGCAGCACGCGGGGCTTTCTCCCGCGTCCATGAAGCTTCGGCAGCGTTGCTGGTCTCCTTGCTTAGCCCAGCAGTACACCAGCCAGGGGCTCCCCTGGGCACGCCCCTGGGGTTCTTTCGCAGCAGAATGTCCTAACTCCTGCAGAACTCACAGCTGGTGGCAGGCCAGCAGCCAACCGCTGCCCCCAGCACCTCCTCCTCACCTCAGAGTGCCTCTGGTGAGACCCCTCCCCACGCACAAGTTTCCAGCACTGTGGACGATGCCCGCCAACGTCTTCTCAGCCATCTGGTGAGCTATGGCTGTGCCGCTTACCACCAAAGCTCTTGAGGTCAGCCCTCAGCCCTGGGGTTGAGCTGGGGAGGGAGTGGCAGGTGCGCTGTGTCTCAGGGCTAGGGGCTGGGGCTTCTGCTCATATTAGCTATTTCTATAGTCTTTAAAGTTCTTTTTACTCCTTACTTTTACTTCCCCTGAAATCGAATCGCCTTTTACGTTAAAACTCCTTTATATTAACGTTTTGCCATTCAAATTACTATATGGTTACTCTCTCCTGATTATACTCAGACTGCTTTGGAGATTTTCTTAGACAATTAAGCTCTGATCATTGTAAACCGGATCCATGGGAATTTGAAAATAGAAGAGCAAAATGACAACACGGAATGGAAAGAAAACAAGGAATTCATTTCTTTATTCCTCAGGCAGGTCACTGTTTCTGCATTCAGCTTACTTATCACATGATGCTATTGGTCACTTCTGTTGAATTCAGATCTTCAACTGAAACCAAAACCAAAGGCCAGCGGGAGCCCCGTCCTCTGGTGCTGCGCCAGGCTTTCTGCTTATCGCTTTCCAGGCTGCCATTGTCGCTCCCAAATTTCTGTCTCTAGCCCTGATTATCCTCCCAGGCCTCAGCCCCATCTCCTCAGCCTCCGATTGGAAACTTGAAAGTGGAACGCAGAACTGTGGCCCAAGTCCAAGCCTTGACTCTGCCCCTTACTCCCTACATGACCTTCGCCTGAGTGTGTTGTTTACTCATGGTGAGCTCTGAATACATGTGATTGTTTTATTGCTGGACATTGTCCTCTAAAATCTGTAATCATCATATTTACTTTCATTGAGTTTGTATTGTGTTTGATTAATGACCCCCGTCATTCGGGCCTAAAAATATAGTGTCTGTGTTCTGTCTCTGTCCTCCCCATCCAATTAGCTCCAAGCCAGAACATTCTTTTAGCATCTCTTGCATGTCTCCTTGCTTATTATTCCCTTCTTCACCAACCTGGCATTTTCCTGATCTATTTCAGTAGATGTACACTGGTCACTCATCTGTAATTCACATTTACGAACTATGAGTTACACCTGCATTTTGCACAATGCAGGGGCACTGATCTTTCTAAATGATGTCATCTCGTGGCTCTGTCAGCTCTCTTGTCTCCCAGTTGCCTGAAGGAAGCTGTCCTGACTCTTTAGGTAGGCAGGCAACGTCCTTTACTTTCTGGCTCCAACTTGCTTCTCCAATTCTCTCGCAAGTCCTCTATTCCAGGTAAAGGTTCTGCCTTTTGTTTTTCCACAAAGCCACTGTGTTTTTCTCTTCTTGAGCGATTTCCTTTTCCTCTCTAACCTGGCTAGGAAGTCCTCTCCCCGCTCTGTCCTCCTCCCAGCTCCTGTCCTTCCCTGTCCCTGCCGTTCGGCCGGAGTCAGCCACAGCCCGCCACTGTCCTGAGCGTCTTGGCAAAGAAAGACTGCTCGTGCAGTAGGCTGCTTTCCAACGGTGGTTTCCTACGCTGCTGTCCTGCATTCCCGACAGCTTTCATTAACCATTCAGGAAAGATGTGCAGAGCTCTGACAGCAGAAACAGTTTTTCATTTTTTTCTGTATCTTCTACAGTGCCTCACCCGTTTCTGGTATGCTATGAAAATTAGGTTGAATCAATATTGTCTTTACAGAACATTGATTTTTAACTGTTTGGTTGAAATGATCTGTTTTTCTTAGTATTTATTAGTAATTCAATATTTTTATTTGCTAACCTTCAAGCAATAGCACTTTGATGAACATTTTGAAATAGATAAAAATGTAAAATTGGGAAATTTTTACCTGTTTTTGTTCTCCCCTATGCAAATTAAGAAAAGTTAGCCAACATTAGAAGCTTTAGTCTTAATCACAGAATACTTAGGCTTTTAAAAGCAAAATATGAGAGTTACTGGTATAGGTACAGATTTAAAAAAAAATACAAAGGAGATGTTGGTAATTGCAGAATACATATTTAAAGTTATAAGGTGAAATAAAATGGTATAAAAGAACACTAGCCTTGTGGCAGCTGAGAACTTGGAATTCCTAGAGACTTTAAGAAAATGGTATCTAGAGGGCTTTACATTTGCATCCAATAATCCATTTTCTTATGGATATTTTACATCTAGAAAGTTACCGTGTGTCAATGCAAAGATTATCACTTGTAAATGAGAAGCGATTCTAAAGGCCAGCATCCTGAGTGATGAGGCAGCAGATAGAAGCTGCGGGCCTGGCCTCCTGAGGGCTGTAGCTCTGTCCCACTGAAAGGTGCTCCTGGTCGCTGTATCAGACAAAGAAGGTCCAGAGTAAATCCCCCGTCTCAGCCCCTTGAATCCACTCTGAGGCGCTCTCAGCATGTTGCTCTTCACCTTCCTACAGGGACAGGAAGGTGCCCGTGGTGATTTTGATTAATAAAATAACACCGGATAATTTCCAAATTAAGTGTTCTGAGAGGCTTATAGATTTTTCCAGAGGAGTCTCGATTTGGGGGATTATTTTGTAAATCTAAATCCGTCTCTCATTTTTGTTATAAATGGCCTCTGTGCTCAGCGGAGACCCAGTAAAAACTGGGGTGCTCCCATCAAAGTCTGGACAGGGTGCGTCTGTGGGCTGGGCGAAGGCAAGCGTCCTCGGCGCTGTGAGGCAGCGGGGGCACCTAGCGTCACGCTCATGGAAGCCTTCCACCTGCTTCAGAGAAAGAGGCCAAACCTTGCGGAGGGGAGAGACAAAAGCCGATCTCTAGGTCAAGTGTTTTCGTGTACAGCTTTGGGCCTATTGCCATTGCATTTTGTACCTACAGACAAAATTATGAATGTGAATGGTAAGATTTTTTTAGGAAAGTCTTTTTAAAACCTTGATGACCGAGAAGAAAAAGATATCTCTAACAGGCATGTGAATTTCTAAAGTACGGGTACGTTGATCATAATTATGAGACTCAAGCATATAAGTTGTTAAGATGGCTTTTGAATGATAACTTAAGCCGACCATATAGGCAAAACTAGTCAAATCTGTCTACATGGATGGAGACACAAAGCATGCACAAAACACAGTCTGGTTGCCAGGATTGTTGGTGAGTAGCTCTGCTACAGGAGACATTTGGGTTCTAGGACTCTGATGTTCAGCCCTGATCTCTGACATTTTCATCAGTCAGTTGTGAAGGAAGAGAAGGTCATTATTTCGTAGCAATTTATCACTTTTTTTTTTTATTGGCCCATTCCTTACTGAGCTGGGCACTGGAGATACAGAGATGAATAAAATGTGACTCTTGCCCCACTTGGACACTTGGGTGTCCAGTGGGGAAGATGCCTGTGGACACCCGTCACTAGAGTGCAAGTGCAATGAGCATTGAAATGGAGAAATGTACCAAGAACTACGGGAGTATAGAGAAGGGAGGTGAATCAGGGAGGTCTTCCAGAGGAGGGGACACCTCAGGAGGTGACATTAAGTCAGTGATGGCTTGGAGAATTCTATGAAATCCGTTGAAAATTAACTAAAACATAAATAGACTTATAGAATCTTCTGGAGAGACTTTAGAAATTATTTCTTTATTTTACAAAAGGGGAAAGTGACTCAGAGAGTGACTTATCCAAAGTCACACAGGCCGCCAGTCTTAGCTCTTTCATGAGGCCCTTCTTTCCATATTCTGTGCTCAGGAATCTAATACTAGGAGACTATTTTTCTCTCAGCTGCCTCACTTCATTATTGAGCAGGTTTTTTGTTTTATTTAACAGAAGGAAATAATCAATTAAATTCAGTAAGTCATAATTATGGAGAGAAAACAAATGTAGTCTGCGGTTGTATGTTAGGTTCCTATTGTTGCTATAACACAGTACCTACCATGAGCTCAGCGTCCTAAGGTAACAGAAATGTATTCCCCTGCAGTTCTGTCTGAAATCAGTCCAGAAGTCTGAAATCAGTATCACTGGCCTGGCCGCAAGGGATACACACAAAGGCAACAGTGTAGAGCCTTAGGAAGGAGCCCTCCTGTGTATCCCTTGCGGCGAGGCCAGTGATACACAGGAGGGCTCCTTCCTAAGGCTCTACACTGTTGCCTTTTCTAGCTTTTTGGTGACTCCCAGCATTCCTTGGTTTGTGGTCACATCACGCCAATCTCTGCTTCTGTCTTTGCTTTCCTCTTCTGTGTGTGGAATCCACCTCTGCCTCTCTTATAGAGACACTTGTCATGGCATGTAGGCTCAGGCAGATCATGTAGGAATCAGCTCAGCACCTCAAAAGCCCGAGCTTGTTAATATAATCACACCTCCAAAGACCTTTGTTCTGACAAAGTTGACACTCACAGGCGTGGGGATCGGACGTGGACATATCTCCAGAAGCCATGACCAGCCTCTCTCAGGTTGCATTAATAAGAGATCGTATGAGTACAGTGGAGGTGCTGGTTCTGTTTTCCTCTGGCTAGACTTCTGTGTGAATTATATGTTCATTTCTGGGTCCCACATCTTCAGAGGGATGGAGAGAACCTGGATCTCACTCAGAGGAGAGTAAAGATGGCAAAGGGCCATTTGGGGAAAGAACCATGGGCCTTGGCCTGGGAAGAGAGGCCTCAACACAACAGGGTGGGATTTGTGGGTGGAAACCCAGAAGGCCGATGGGTGACATCTGTGAGTGAGGCTGGAGGGTAGCCTGGGGGCCTTTCTGTCACTGCCAAAGTGACACCATGAAGTAGAGTCCAGAGGAAGGCTGGCTGGAGAAGCTGGCCCAGATTCCCTCCAGCCCCCAGTTCCTGTGAGTCCAAGGGATTGTCATCTGTGAGGGAGCTCAGCTCCTCCCCTTTGTCTCAGAGGGTGGGGACTGATGCTGGGAGCCTTGGGACACCAAGGGATTTTCATCGGAAGAATTATGAGCCAGCACAGGTTTGGGGAGAAAAATGATAATATTCAAGATATTTTCCACAGAAGCCTTTGCGACAGTCTAAATAAATGTAATCACTGAAAAAAATGGCTCTGATATAAAAGTATTAGGCTATTAGGAAGGGCTTCTATACTAAGATTGATAGACGTAATCATTTACTTAACACAATGCATATAACTAGAGACATAATAATATATAGTTACATAAAACCATGCCACTGTGTATATAAAAACTACACATAACTATACATATGCATATGCATCTATGCTTTCTGTTGTTGTTCCAGAAGATGCAGACCAAGGTCCTCTGCACTGCCGTTTCTTTCTGTGCATATGTCTTTTCTAAATAGGATGACTCAACCCACCATATGCCTGGTGCTCTGTGGGTCACGATGGCTCTTGAAGCAATGATTTAGAACAGTCACTGTGTCGTCCTTCAGGCCACACATCTGGAGGGCAACGGGGAAGTGAGAGGTCTTGGATCTTGGCTCAGAGGCAGTGTCTAAGGGCCCCTGTCCTGGTCTAGAGGCCCTCGTGCCGGCTACAGCTGACTGCATGTTCGTGCTGCGTATCTGGGGAGGTGAGAGTTTTAGCTGCAGAGAGGTGACCGCGAGAACCAGCTGTCAGCGCTGTGCAGACAGCCCACCAGGGCCACCTACGCCTCCGGTCATATTCCGCCATCAACACTGTATCTGTACAAGAGTCAGCTATGCCTTGAGAAGGCCCAATTTCTGAGTCCAAAGGGTCCAATTTCTTCGGTGACATATTCAGTAAAGTATTTCATACCTACCGGTGACTCCACACTTTCTAGATGCACAGCTTGTTTTTGTCCACTGTGCTCACGCCTTCCTGAGCATCCCCCTCAAGTAAGAGAATGCCACCATGACCCCGGGGATTCTTTTGGTTTCCTCTGCCCACCGTCCCCCAGAGGTAACCTGTCTCCTTGTTTTGACAGGGTAGCTTAGAACAGGGTGGCCTGTTTTGTGCATTGTGTACATGGAATTCTGCCCCCCCCCGCATTCTTGGCTGTCTGGCTTTTCCCGTGATGTTATGCCCGTGAGATTCCTTTCTGTGGCTGTAGTTTGCCATCCCCACTGCAGGACGGGAACCCACTGGCGAGTGGATCGTGATTTTTCCCTTTGGGATGGATGGAGTGGTAAATTTTAAACTTCATTATTGATGGCTAGATGCTACCTAGTCTACCCTTTGGATAATTTTCAGTTTGCGGATACTACAAAAAAATGCTACTGTGAACATTCTTGCACATGGCTTTTGGTGAACATCTGTACCCATTTCTGTTGGGTCTATACCTGGAAGCGAACTTGCTGTCATAGTGCATGACAATGGCCAACTTTTGTAGACATTTGTGTCTAAAGTTCATGGAGCGTTCATGAGACCCCTCAGCAACCCTAAATGTAGGGGAATGAATACAAAAAACAAGCCTGAAGAATGAATTGAATTCTTTCCTCCCTCTTTCTTATTGCACAGAGCTCACCATCCCTTCGGCTAATGATTTCTGAGCACTTACCATGTGCCAGGGGCTAGACATGCTATTACCTTGCTCGGTCTTCACAATAACCCTGTGAGTTGGGCTCCGTCTCAGATCGCCACTTCACAGAAGAGAGAGCTGAGATGCTAACGACAGAGCCAGGTTCAACGTTGACCGCTAACTCTTATGTATACAATAGTGTCTCTCATTCCATTTACGCTTCTTAAAAAGAACAAGCCCCGTGAGTCTAATTCCTTGAAAGGGTCCGGGTGTAGGTGCCTGTGGCTCTTCCTGTTTATAGTGCACCTCCCACCCCCCAGTCTTTAAACGTGTCCAAGTAAAGATGAAGCGGAACTCAGGGCAGATTTATTTTACTTTAGCAGTTTATTCGACGTATGTCAGTTTTTAAAAATAGAGAATTAAAATGTGACACGAGGCCCTTGGGAGTTGCCTTTTCACGTCTACGTTCCCCTACAGCCACCATCCAGCTCTCTGCGCATACCCTTAACGTGATGGACATTTAATTATCGTGCCAATTCCATTGCTCAACAGCACATGGGTGAAAGGAAGCCTTCACCTGCGCTCTGCACCTTTTGGGAAATTTGCCTCAGCGGATTTTGAGCTGGGAAGTAAAAAAAAAAAAAAAAAAAAAAAAAATTACCTATCGAATAGAGTTTACAAGAATGAGTGCAAATATTTCAGCAGTGCCTGTTTAATCAACAGGCCACTGAGGAGATTCCAGAAGTCAGGCAAAAGTCGCACTTTCCTGGATGCAATTAAAGTGGGATTATGCTTTCGGCTTGTTTTCTATTAAAAGTTTGTGAGATTTAACAGGTTGCAGTATTCTGCAACATATCATTCTGCACAATAGCTTCTAGATGCTACCTGCAAATGAAACTTATGTAATTGGTGTTTTAAAAAAGCAGCTACACAGCCTGACTGGGAAATTCAGGGTCCTTTTAGGAAAGGGGAAGGGAGGAGGTGAAGGGTCACAACCAGTACAGGAATCAAGATGCATCGTTGTGTCATGGGGCCAGATTGGGGAGGGAGGGAGTGGGGAGAGAGGTGGAAGACACACCTGGTCTCCAGCATGAACATCTGGGGGACAGATGTGCTCTTCACTGACCAGGGAAACTGAGGACAGGTTTTGTAGAAAAGGGGGAGAGAAGGGGCTGCTTGGTTTCATTTTAACTATGCTGATTTCTGGTCACCAACTGATTGCTCTCATTGGTTGCAAATTATGACAGAGGGGTTAATTTTTGTCCATGGAATGGACACACTGACCGCCTGAAGAAGCGCCTCACGCCCCCTTTGAAGTGGAAATCGTAGACACGCAAAGAAGCGAGGTGTCTGTGGGCTTGTGATTTCAGAGCCGGCGGCCACTGGCAGGTCAGCGCGGAGCTCCAGGCTGGGCCTCTCTCAGGGACCTTCTTGCTTGCTCCTCCCGGGATTTCTCAAACATTCTCTGAGGTCCAGGCCTCACAGGGATCACTGGGCAGAGACTAGAGCCTCTGGCAGGTCTATCCCCGCAGCGAGCTGCCCCCTCATGTTTTAGTCGAGCTCTCGTGTGGGCTTTTGAAAACTGTCTTGGGATTTAATGTGCTCTCATAAATCCCTATCTGGCACCTGAATGGTCTGAAAAAGAGACTCTACTTTCTAGAGACTGGGGAATAATTTATTTTCAGTGGTCGAGGTCCAAGGACATCAGGCTCACGTCGCGTGGCACAAAGTAAACCTAGTTCATATCCCTGGACTAAGAATATGAAGTTGTGACTCTGACCCCGATTTTACTGCTTTCCTGGTTTGGGAAAGACCCTCCAGCTCCATGCGCCCCACTTTTTCACATGCAAAACAACAGCTACAAGATTTTGAGTGTCCTTTTTAGCTCCCAGGTGTGACGGTTCTCTAATTCTAGTGCTTAGTTTAGCTGTGAAAACCTCACCTAGGAGAAGCTGAGTGCTGGGTCAGTGCAAGATACGAGCTGTTTGGTACGCGCACCGTGGAAAGAGAACACAGAGGGCAACGTGGGAAGACTTGGTCCTGATGCGCCGGGCAAGTTAATGGTGCAGAAAAATTACCATGTCTGTATCTCTCTAGAAACAAATATGTTCTGGCCTGGGAGCTAATGGATCTGAAACAGATTTTCTAAATTGTGTACATGAGAAGCATGTTATTTATTCCTGAGGGGACCCTGCCTCTTTATCCTTTTCTTGTAGGGCTGGACCCCTACCCCATCCCACGATGAGGGTCTCTGAGGCTGTTTCCAAGATCCAGCTTGTTCCACCGGACAGCGCCTGCCACCGGGAAGGGCGCTGATGACGGGAAGGGGAAAAGAGGTCGGTCTAAATTACTAAAAATCCTAGTGTAATAATGCATGAGATCACAGCCTGTGAGATTGCCAATGTATGCCCACTCTCGACCTACACAAATGCCAAATTTGCTATACACATGCAACGGGACATTATCTGGCCTTTGAAAGGAAGGAAATACTGTCATTTGTTATAACATGGATGAACCTTAAGGATATTATGCTAAGTGAACTAAGCCAGTCACAAAAAGACAAATACGGCATGATTCCATTCGTATGAAATCGTGCTACTTAGTGTACCAAAAGTCGCAGAGACAGCTGTGGCTGGGGTGGCTCAGTGGATTGAGTGCCTGCCTGTGAACCCAGCTGGGGCACGTGCCTGGGTCATGGGCCAGGTTCCCAGTCGGGGACGTGTGAGAGGCAACTGATTTATCTCTCGTACATTGACGTTTCTCTCTCTCTCTCTTTCTCCCTCCCTTCCCCTTTCTCTAGAAGTAAATAAACAAAACCTTTGAAAAAAATCACAGAGACAGAAAGAATGGTGGTTGTCAGAGGAGGGGGAAGGGGGACTTCTCGTTTAAGGGGTACTGTTTCCATTTACAAGATGAAAGGAGTTCTGGGGATGGACGGTGGTGACGGTGCCTTATGAGCGTGTTTTACACCAGGGAGCTCTACACTTAAAAGTGGTTAAGATAGAAAATTCTATGCTATATGTGTTTTTCCACATCAAAGAAATGGGAAAAAGCGACAAATTTCATATTTAGAATGCTTCTAAGTAGATTCATACTTAAGTAGATTCACAATGTAAACTAAGGTAGCCATTCCCCCCTCCCCCCGCCCCCGAATAGACTAGCTACTTTACCTAGTAAAGAGCAGGTTGAGTTTAATAAATAGAAAAGGCTGAGTGGCCATATTTATTTTCTGGAGGTAGATAATAGTTCTGAGTGGCCAGATATGCATACAAATCATTGGGACTTGAGTGTGCTTTCTGTAGTCCTGGCCTCTGTGGAGGATGCCAGCTCGGTCATCGTCTGTGCACGGGGAGGGATCGGACCCACCTTGTAGTATAAGAATATATGCTCAGAGTCTGACAATTGCAATGTTATTAATATGTCAGTGATTGATAATACAGTTCAAATCTGAATTGCCAATTACAGAGGATATCCTTTAAATCAAACTCCCTCAACAGATGATGGTTATACCGAGAATTAAAAAAGCCCCTCTGAACTGATGATATTCTTGAAAGATGATAGAAGTGTGCTCTGTGTATTATTCATAGGCTCTTCTAGAGACATAATTAAACATGTCTTCAGATGATATTAATGTTGAAGTCTGAACTTGCACAAGAGGTAAGAGGTGGTTGACAAAGAAATGAAACATTTGTGTATCAGAGCACATTTGTGGCCTAATGAAGTCTCCCCGGTCATATGAGAAAATCTATCAGCCTGTTGTGCATTTTTTTTTTTTTTTTTTTAAATTTTAGGGTCTGGGTTTCCAAGAGCTTTTTTTCTGTTTCTATTGGCCCCTGCAGTCTCTGGTTTAGATCTGTGGAGTGGAATCATTTCCTTGCCTCTGTTTCTTTCCTTTTCAATGTATGGTCTCACCAGTGTGTCCGGTCTTCTTGTATCTCTGGGCCACACTGGAAGAACTGTCCTGGGCCACACATTAAATGCACTGAGACGCATAATCACAGACAAATCTCATAATGTTTTAAGTAAATTTATGATTTTGTGTTGGGCTGCATTCACAGCCATTCTGGGCTGCATGCGGCCTGAGGGCCGCAGGTTGGACACCCCTGAGTCTACACTATAGTCCCAATGACTTTAAAGAACGCAGTTCAGATCTCATTGCTGCCTGATAAGGTCGCTTATCAATGCCCCACACTAAGCCGGACTGCTGGTGGTATTCGTGGTGTGTGTGGAGGGCTTAGCGCGGGGCCTGGACTATGGGCCGGTACAGAGACATTTAGCTGTGACACCCACTAGGGACTGTCTTTTACCCTTGACCCCTCACCTCTAACACTTCCTAAGGGCTGTGTATTTCTTATGTGACTCAACCCTCATGACAACCTACAGAGCCGAGGTTTGCGTCAGCGTTTTACAGGGAGCCCTGCCCCTTACACCGCATTGGAATCAGTTGGGACCCTTTTTAAAATACTGAAGCCTGGACCTCACGCCCAGAGGTTCTGATATAATTGGTTTGGACTGGGACCCACATGTTGGTTTTTATTTTTTAGGGACCTGGGTTGATAGCCACTGAGCAGGGAGAGTTGGGGACTACTGCGCGGGGTGATCTGCCCAGTGGTCTCACAGATCCTAAACCGGTGGGCGTGCTGCGGGGCGGGGCCCAGAGCTGGCTGGGCACTGGCCGTGCTGCCTGTTTCAGGCCCTGGCATCTCTGCAGGCACCGCTCCTTCCGCTCCACGGAAACCCTGTTCCCTCGCTTCTTCACCTAGTGAAGCTGCTCCCTCTTCATTCCCAGCTCACAGGATGCCTCCTCCCCAGGTTGCGCCAATCGCCCCGAGGTTGGGGCCGCCGCCGCCTGCTCTTGGCGCGCACCACATGGAGCCGGAATTCCTTTGCCGGCCTGGCTCTCCTCCTGGACGTGAGCTCTTTGCAGGCAGGCCCTGCCTGGCAGGGCCCCGTACTTTGTCAGAAAATAGGCTTCAAGAAGCGTTCAGTGAATGAGTGAGGGGTTCAAAGTCAGGCTTTTCCCATAGCAGAATTGCACGACTGTTCAGAATCCCTAATTTCTTCCTCTAATGATTAATTTTTTTCCACTTTCCTTGTAAGTAACTGTCCCAGTACTCTTTTTCCCCCTTCAGTTATTGGGCTATTGGGAAGAAGAGTTCTAAAGGCCTGTATTGGGTAAAAGCAGGTATTTTGAAGGTCAAATCCTTAAATGTGCTTTTAGGAAATGAGCCTGAGTCTTCAGTTTTCTTTTGGGTCTTTGGAGTGGGGGGTGGACAGTAGAAATGGAGTTTCTTATCATGTCATTGAAGAAACAGCCTGGCCCTGGCTGGCTGGATGGCACAGTTACTTCGAGTGTCGCGCTGCACCCCAAAAGTTTGCGTGTTTGATTCCTGGTCAGGGCACATACCTAGTTTGTGGGTTTGATCCCTGTTTGGGGAATGTGTGGGAAGCAACTGATCAATGTTTTCCTCTCTCCCCACCCTCTTTCTAAAATCAATAAACATATCCTCAGGTGAGGATTAAAAAAAAACAACAGTCTGATGTCTTCTCTTCCTGAGAATCCCAGAGCCCCAAAGGGACAGACAATCGAACCTGTAAAGAAGAAACCCAGCGGCCGGGGAAGAGGGGGGCTGGGTTTTTACCCTTGAAAAACAAAGGCCATGCTGGCGCTTTAGCACGGCTGCCCTGGAGTCCCCTCCTCGCTGACCTCCTGGGACAGCCAGCAGTCTCAGTGGTTCCTCTAGATCTGGGGGCGGCGGGCTGACTTAAGGGCCTTTTGATCAAAGGGGGCACCAACTCAGCTTGGAAAACCCTATTGAAATACTCCATACGTCCCAAATCAAACTCCCCCGCATAAACAATATTTTTCTTTTAACCGCAAGATTTATTATTATGGTGTTATTAAAAAAAACCCAGTTGAAATGGAAACAGTCGAAAATGATGATGATTTACTGTATCTGAAAGAGAAATTAGATTGTGTTCAAGTTTTCATCAAGAGAAGTTGATTCTCTCTTTATGTGTGAAGCCATTAGGGATTATAGTTTTGACATGGTAAGGAATATTTTCTTACTGTGTGGAATATTCACTTTACAGAATCACCATAAATGTGAATGGACATTAGCAGGGATATTAGAAATGGTTATTTTCTCAAATCCTCCGGGTATGTTTGTGGAAAGCTGATCAGTCTAATCCCCTTAATAAGTTCTAATTCTTCTAACAAAACCAGGGTGTTGAGAAAGAGTGGCTTGAGACAAGTTTTAAATGAATCAGTTTTCTGTGAAGGTTGTAAGGGGTAATTTTATGGAGTTCCAATTTTAAAAGCCTATTAAAGCTTTTCAGTGTGGATTTTTTTCCCCTGCATTAAAGATACTTTGGCTAATTTCATAGGATATATTGGAGAGGCTTATAGGTCGGGGACACCCAACTTGCATTGATGGGTCTCCACAGGTAAAGAATTATTAAGGTCTCTACCAGGTGTAGAAAAGGCTGAACATCGGGTGCCTGGCCATCCCTATACTTCTCATGGACCCATTGCCAGTTCTGCGACTTTGGCCCGGGGCGGGGGTGGGGGGACACATTTGTTCAGAAATGTTCCCCGTAGACTGTTTTGTATTGCTTTTTCTTCTATCTCTTTTAGGGGAATTGCCGGTCATTCCTAGGTGAGCTAGTGTTTTACCACCAGCAGACTGGGGCCAATTTTATTTCAACCTTATGGTTAAAGGAGAGGGGTTGCTTGAAGCCCCTCAAAGACATAAGGAAATTTGGCCAGTGTATCCTGGTCAAGCCATAAACAGTGATCCAAAAAGTATAGCTTAACCCAGGGCACTGCTCCCTCCTCCGGACCACCTCCCCCCCCCCCCCCCCCCCCCGCCCCACGGCCCCACCCCACCCTGCCCAGTGACTAATGTGCTTTCTAGGAAAGGCAGTCTCAGAAATGGGTCTTTTGAATTTCTGTCAATCATAAAGTGTTGCAGTTCTTTTTGGTAACTTTTCTCATACCAGGTTTCTCTCTCTCTCAGGCCAAGCAGCTAATCTAGGCTCTTTCATGGCATTAATGACCTTTAAGATCATAGTTGCAAGAGCATTTAGAATTTCCTTCCAGAATTTTCTAATTTTTAGTCAATAGTGTAATAATATTGTTTAATGAATTTTTTTAATAGTAGAAAAACCTGGCTCTTGACTGTAATCTTTTTGAGAGCAGAGGTGATGCGTTATTTATCTTTGATTTTTCCATATTTAACAGTTTCCGGGAACTTTTAGGCTTAACAGGTGTTTGCTGAATAAATGAGCAAATCTTATTGTATGTTGCAAGACAAAAATAACTGTTTTTAGAAGAGAAAAACTGCAGTGGAATAGACATCTTATGTATGTGGGTTTCTTTTATCTGCAGCTCGACAGCACCTGTGGTAGAGACTGGGGGCTTCCTGGCCCCTTCTCCCCACCCTGTTCTCTCAAAGGCCTGTCCCTTAAATTCTTTGGTAAAGAAGAGAATCAGAACAGAAACTTAGTTGGAGGTTGACCTGTTCATCCTCACAGCAGGTAGTCGTATTCTGTGAAAGACAGGGATGTATTGGGTTGGCCAAAAAATTCGGTTAGTTTTTTTCTGTGCACTGGCTCTAGTAGCGCTTAGTTGTCTTTAACGTCATTCGAAATAATTTTGTTAGATTGTATTGTGACAGCTGTCATATCAGCATGCATTTTTTAAAAAAAAAACTTAATCAAAACTGGTGAACTTTTGTGCAGCCATTTTAATATTGAGATGGAAGAAAATATGCGACATTTTTGGCATATTATGCTTTATTACTTCAAGAAAGATAAAAACTGAACTGCAAAAAAAGATTTGTGCAGTGTATGGAGAAGGTACTGTGACTGATCGAACGTGCCAAAAGTGATTTGTGAAGTTTCTTGGCACTATTGACATTTGGGCCAAATAATTCTTTTCTCTGGGGCTGTCTTATGCATTAGAAGATGTTTAGAAGTACCCCTGGCCTCTACCCACTAGGAGCCAATAGCAGGAGACAGCTGACGTACTTAAAATATCCAAACCAATAAAGTTATTGGTAAAAAGGGAAAATGTGTCTTTTATTTAACAGAAAAACCTTAATGGACTTTTTGTCCAACCTAATAACTAATTGCTACCAGGTCAGGTCAGACATGGGTCAAATCGTGTTTCCAAAGCAGAAAAAGCCTAAGAACGTGACGGTTGCTATGAGGGGGTGGGCCTGGCGTGTGTGTCCCTGTGTGAGACACTCACCTCTGTAGCTGGGGATTGTGGAAGACGCAGGGAGAAGGAGAAGGAAGGGGAGTTTCTGCCTGTCAGTGTGAAGTTTTGCAGTGCTGCTCTTAGGAACTAGCAAAACTTACAAGGACTCTTAATTGTTTTGTTTAACTCCGGGACTTTGAACTAACTGGCCATCTGTTGTACTTGTCCAGGCTGAAACTTTTTCCTCAATTTCTATGAGAGACATAGATTTATATGGCCACATTAGATATCATCAAAACGAATATTTTTCTTTTGTACTTTAAACCTAATATGACTTTGTTTTTGTAAAAAGTGTATTAACTCATTGTAGTTAAAAAGTCAGACAATACTGAAAAATAAAAACTTAAGGTACCACATCATTAAAAAAAATCTCATCACCCAGAAATAACCAACTTTCATTAGTATTTGATGGATATCATATGTACAGAGTGACAGATGGACAAAAATGGTTTGAAAAAAATGGGAATATAGTATATTTGCTTTTTATTTACAAAACTATTAAATTTCAGTTTGCTTGAATTTAACTGAAAAAAAAAAGTAAAATAACATTAATGGAGTTGCTGGATTTCAGAAGAATGCCTCCATGCTACTATAGATGAAATTCTGATAGCTCTCTCCCTAAAGCTGTGGCCTTACAAATCGTTGTTGAGTGAATATATGACTATGTTCCTGTATTATTTGTTCCCTGAAAATTGATTTTTTTTCTCAAACAGAAATAATTCAGCCTTGCATGGCTTTGATTTCAAGGTCAAGTTTGTGTTTGTTCATGGATTATTAATTCTTTTGCAAACACTTACTGAGACATTCTTTCTCAGGCACCATGCTAAGGACTGGAAAACACGTCAACCTGTTACCAACCCCTGTGACTTGCTTTAGGCCTAAAACCTGCTGCTGGAGCTGCCTTTGCCCCTCTGCAGCTCATCTGCGGTCACCCTGCCTGTCGTTCTGGGACTCCAGCCACACTGGTCTCCGTTCTTCTCCTTAAATGCTTCTTCTTGCCTTGAGGCCTTTAAGTGCTCTTGGGTGCTATTCCCTTTCTTCTTGCCTAGCGTGATGGTGAATATTTTGTGCCACGTTGACTGGGCCACGGGGGTACGTAGTTATTTGATCAAACATTATTTTAGGTGTGTCTGTGAGGGTGTTTCTGGATGAAATTAACATATAAATCAGTAGACTGAATAAAGCAGATTGTTCTCTCCAGGATAGGTGGGCCTCACCCAATCAATCGAAAGCCTGACTAGAAGAACGAAAGGCTGAGTGAGGGAGAATTGGCTCTTCCACTTGATTGTCTTTGAGTTAGGACACTGATCTGCTTTTGGACTTGGACTTGCATTTATACCATTGGCTCTGCCAGGTTTTCATCTTGTCAACTGCAGACCTTGGGACTTTCCAGCCTCTATAGCCATGTGAGCCAATTCCTTATAATAGTTTCTCTCTCTCTCTCTCTCCCTCTCTCAATTCTTTTGTGCAACTAGGTTTGGGATTGAGTAGAGGGGATGACCCTGTGACCCCTTGCAGTTTGAATCTTGATTGAATCTAGGTGTTATTTGAAAAGTGCCTTGTTGGCACTTATGCAGACCCAAGTTTCTTTTTGTTTCTGGAGAAGCTAATAAGGGTTGGGCCACATGGAACTGCTGAGACTTAAAGGGAACAGTTTAATCTTGGACTGTCACATTGAATTGGTGGCTTTCTGTTCAAACCATCTGTTCTAGTCATCAGTCATAGTGTGCCGTACCCTGTCCTGCATGCTTGGCAGGGTCTCATTCCCATAGTTATTTTTCAAGGAGCTCTAGGTCGGGATTTAAAAAATTTCAAATCGGATGTGAGGGAAAAATTGTTGATAGTGAAAGGCTCTGGATGACATGTCTCCCCCCTGGCATTTTTCAGGGCGAGGATAGGGGTGTGTAATAGTATAATTAGATGATACTTCAAAGGTTTGCCCAAGAGAGCTCTGTGGCATTTCTTTTCCCAAGCAAAATTATCTCCATTTTTGGCCAATGTGTTCTTTTCAGTTACTCTTAATATCCTATCCGGAATTAGTGATGGAGGAAATAACTGGGTCAGCTCATCTTTGCTTTGCCAATGCAGGTGTTTTCCAAAAACGAATTTCCATCGTGGTGCCCAGTTCTTAATAACAAGCCTGTGCAGCAGGCAATTATTTTGATAATACAGAGAAGATGCTGCACAGCATCATTTTTGTGCTACGAGGGCCCTTTCATTGTAGCTGTTCCACGCTGCATCTTTGGGGAAACCAATGGATTTCCCCATCTGCACTGAAGACCCTTGGCAAAGTCCCCTGTGAATCAGAAGTGAAAGAGTTGGGTGTTTTGGGGTGTAAACAAAGCTTCAAGTTATTTTGTTTTTGAGGTCTCAGTCTAGCCAGGTGTGGCATAGCCACAGGAAGTAGCATAACCATAGTCTTACATAGTTCAGTGCAGCCTTGATTAGACAGGATCTGTCCTGTGGCTTTCATAGTTCTCATTATATAATCCCTCCAGAAGCCGCACCAGCCTCCTCCAGGTGTAGGTTATGTGCCTCTTAGTTACATGGTTCTTTTGAACCTTTTTACATTTCCATTTACTAATATATCCTGGAAGTTATTTCATATCACCACTTTATAGAGACCATCTTCATTCTTTTTTTTTAAATGAGTAATATTACTCCATTTTGGTAATGTTAAATACCATAAGCCAGTCTTCTGTGGAGATGCATTTGGGCCATTTCCAATGTTTTGCTAGTTCAGACAACATAGTCGTGAATAATTTATGCATATGCTGTTTCTTACTTGTAGAGATGGCTTCTTGGGGTAAATTCTAGAAGTGACATTTTTGGGTAAAAAGTTACCCACTTGAATTCTTAGTCAGGCCCATGGGGGAGGGGGTGATAGCTTGGCTGTTCTAAGAAGCAGTTGGAAAATGTGGCTTAAGTGCTTCCTATTGTAAACCATCATATTAGGGAGACTTAACCACCTAGTCCAGGCCATTCTGGAAAACGGTGGGGCAGACAGAGAAAGATAAATAAATACTGTATGGTATCACTTGTATGTGGAATCTAAAAAAGGCAAACTTGTAAAGCCAAAGCATAGACTGGTGGTTGCCAGGGGCTGGGGAAGGAGGAATAGGCGAGAGATTATCTAAGGGTGTCAAGTAGTAGATGAATAAGTCCTGGACAGCTACTGCAGAGTATACTGATTTTAGACAACAGTACTGTATTGTAAACATCACACTTGCTGAGAGACTAGATCTCATTCCCTTCACAAAAAAAAAAGAAATAATAATTACTTGAGGAGATAGAGGTGTTAGCTAACACTACAATGACAATCATATTGTGATATATAAATGCATTAATTTAACATGCTATACACCTTGAGCTTATACAATGTTATATGTCAGTTATTATATTTCAATTAAAAAATGCTGGCAGTATAGTAACTACTCAATAATTAATCCCTTACACTATGATGAGGAGACATTTAGAAACATTACGAAATCCGCTCTTGGCTTGGGGAGACTGGTGCAATGCATCGTGCATGAAGGAAAGGACCCAGAAAGTTGTTTTTTTTTCCCCTCTAAGTGATCACACTGCATTTTGAAATTAAGCCTTTTCTATTCTGCTCAGAAACAAGGCTGCAAATATGCCTCAAAACTTTGTCTGCAGAAAATATGACAAGGCAGTCCTGTGCCAGGAGTTGTTCCCTTTGGAATCTCTGCATCGCTGGATCGGTCCTTCAGAGCTCAGTAAAATCAGTATAAACAAGCTTCTCTCCTGGTGGAGAATTCCAGTCAACTTGAAAATGAGGCCAGCTTCCAGAGCCTGCTGCACTAATCCTACCTTGTTCAAAAGCAATATCCTATGGGAATGGGTTTTGGGGTTGGTCAACCACAGGCATTTAACACAGACAGCTGAAAGGAGATGCCAATTAATTTAAGCCTGGCCCCCGGGAGCCTCATGAAGGCTGTCTGCGCTTTTGCATTTCAGAAATTGCAGCATTGGAGGTGGTGTCCTCGCTAGCCTACCATTTGTGCTGGATTTATAGGAATGATGGTAATAGGCCATTTCAGAATATTTAACTTCGGTACCCTGTGATTGAACTTGGATCCTGGTACCAGAGAAAAGTGACTGCTATAGAGAAGGTAAACTTTTCTTTTTAAATGACTCATGGACTTTCTCAAGTTGTTTATAAGTTCTTCTATAATGCCTTCAACTGCTGCGCTTTAAGGCCAGTCTGCAGAGTTTGTAATGCCTCCATCATATGGTTACTCTTGGGATTTGTCCACAGATAATTGAGTCAACAGCTTGATCCACATCAAGAGGGCAATGGTTCAAACATGTCAGTTACATGGAAACTCCATGCTTTCTGACTACGCTGTGGGCCAGGTGAGAGTGAGGACCAAGCGTGGCCGTTTACAATCATATCCATGGCAACAAGCCCAGAGCTGGCCTTCTCCTGGGTGCTAAATCGTTCCTTGTTGTGAGTGGCTGATTGATCTCTGAAGCGTGCTGCTCTCTCAGCTAGTTTTTTAAAACTCTATCTCCATATCATCTACCTGTCCATCTATCTTATTACATCCTTTCCTCCGTTAAAAGTGCTTTTCATGTATTCAATTCTCACAACAACCCTATGAGGTAGGTGCTGTAATTATCCACATTCTCCAGGTAAGAAAACAGAGACACAGAGAGGTTAAGCAGTTTGCCTGAGGTCGCACAGCTCATGAATTGTGAGGTATGGGTAACCTTGGGGTTATGCTTCAGCCTCATCATTTGTTCATTTTCTCCATGGTCATGTCCTTGGAATGTGAGAAAAATTAGAGGGGCATAGTTTTTTTCTTTTGTACACTTTTTCTAACTTAATGATTTTTAATGAAGCTGAGCAGAAAAGATGAAGGCCCAAAGAAATTCGACTGCATGTAAGCACATGAGCATATGACGCATACCCTGCTCAGGGGGCTTGAGGAAGGGAGGTATGAAGGCCCAGCAAGAACAACCTCACAATCCCAGTGAGAACATGGCAATGACTCTGGAAACATAAGAATAAGACTCTTTTGACATTGAAGAAAATTCTGTTCACATCTCTTGGGTGATGGTATCCCCCTCGAGGAAGATTAATAATATAACATAGCTGAAAATTCTCTTGAAGCTGAGAAGATGTATTTAACATTTAATAACAAATTTTGACCCTTGAACATTAAAGTATATGTCAGTGACTCCACATAACCAATCCAATTTTATTTTTCTGCAGCAATAACTGTAGTGATGTTTGGATTTTAAGAAAAAAAGACAATTAGGGTAAAATGCAGGGATGATGATCCTAATCCATATTGCGTTTCTAAAACTTCTGTGGGTAAACTTTCCTTAACAGAGATGGTTTGGTTTTGCTGATGGTGTAATTCCTATAATGAATAATTCAAAGAAGCATGCAGGAACTGTTAACTGGAGACAGAAAAATGTCTTTGAGTTCCTGCTCCTTTTACAGGCCTTTGGAAACAGGGACGTATCTATATGAAGCCCCCTTCTAAGGGAAAAAGGGGACAGTTCTTAAGCCAATGGGAAATAACAGCATGATCAGCAAAGCTCTTTTCTTGGACACCTAAGAGAGATAAGCCGACTGAACCTCCCACATCGCTGCTCTGGTATCTGGAATGTTATCAGATGAGGGATGCCAACTGGCAGGCTTTTACAGTGTAAGCTGGTGTTCCGCCTGAGGCAGGGCTGGTCTCTGGAGTGTGGGTCCCAGAGGAAACCAAAGTGCAAGCTGACAAGGAGTCACTTCTTCCAGCAGACCCTGCAAGTGCCTACCGCAGCCTGCTCAGCGTTTTCTGGTTTTCCCATGCCCAGAACGAAAAACCTTTTTCCTTCTGGATTCTGAGACTGTGAGCCAGCCTCGCTTGCCGGAGGAGAGCTGATGGGGATTGTACGCCATCCATCAAGAGGCCCAACCGCCTCCTTCATTAGCTGGGGGCATAAAGCTGCTCTCATTTTGCCCGCCCCCTCCAGTCGGGGCAACCTCCACCCCGTAAGTGATTTTCTTGTACTTCACTGAACATACACATAGAAACAGACATGTCTATATGGAAGTGAATGTGTCTAAGCGAATCAAACGGATAAATCTGTCCACATGCACAATGCTTCTAGCTGTGCTACCAAGCCTCAGTTCTTTTACCTCTGAAATATTTTAGGGGCCTTTTTAACATGATGAATTGGTACCAACTGTGAGGAAATGGCAGGCGTGATGAAAACTTGAGGGGTTGGGGGCAGGAAAGAAGTGATTGCCTATCCTCTGAGCAGTTGTGGATATGCTGGAGGCTCCCTCCCCCTCAGTAAGCATTTGAAAACAAGCAGGTATTTCCGATTGTCATATGGCTGTGGGGCACTGCCAGGTCTCCCGGGCAGGATCCACGGCTGCAGCACGTTGTTAAATGTGGGGACAGTCTTACAAAACATAGGCATGCGGTATTATTTCCTATGGCTGCTGTAGCAAACTGCCACAAACTTACTGGCTCAACATAACATGAATTTATTATCTTATAATTCTCAGTCTGGGTCAGGGTGTCAGCAGGGCCTGTTTCTTTCTGGAGGCTCTAGGGAGAAATATGTTTGCTTGCCTTTTCAAGCTTCTCGAGGCTGCTGGCTTTCCTTGGCTTACGGCCCCTTCCACCATCTTTAAAGCCACCAGCATAGCTAATCTCTCTCTGATTCTCTGAATTCTTCCTTCTGTTGTCACATATTCTTCTTACCCTCCTGTCCTCCTCTTTCTCTTATAAGGACCCAGACATTGGTGCACCCAGATAATCTGGCATACTCTTCCTATCTCAAGACTTTCAGTTTAATCACATCTGCCAAGTCCCTCTCACTGCATAGGTAACATATTCACAGGTTCCAGGAATTAGAAACCTTCAGCAGGGGGCATCGTTCTGCCTGCCACCCATGCCCTCCCCTGATGCCAAAAGTGAGTTAGGGCTTGACTGTTTACGAGTCAGGTGATGTCCTTTTCTTTCTGGTGATGGCAGGAGTCTTGTGTCTTCCTGGTTAGAGAGGCCTGATGATGTGGCAGGGGCTTTCGACCACTGCACAGGAAATAGTGGGGTGTTCCAGGCCAAACCAAAGCTCCCTGCTTCCCAGGACTAGAGTTGGGCAGTATCAATCAATAGCCTTTTACCTCATCTTTCTCTCTGAAGAACCAGTATGAGGTCCTGGATATTTTTCAAGTCTCAACAATAGATCTTCTTCTGGAGGCTCCATTGTATGGCCAACTGAATTTCTCATTCTTCCCAAGAACACTCTCCATGCCTTCCCTTCATCCGCGGTCCAGCACAGCCGGCCAGTTCCCTGATTGGTTTCATTTCCATTTCTGCTCAGCCACTTCCTCCCCATCTACTTAAATTTAATTTGCCTACCTAAATTGTTGGTGGGTTTTCTTTATTATGCTTTGTGTACGGTCCAAGTTTTTTTTTTTCAGCGAGCACTTTAATAATTAGAACCTCCTCTACCAAATTCCCAAAGTAATAACAACAAAGTGCATCCTCTCTGTCTTCTATGACTTAACTTTCCTTTCCATGCCTTTTCTTGGTGCCTCACTGGAGCTCACATCCTACCCATTCATAGTCAGCCTGCCTTCCTTCCTTCCTTCCTTCCTTCCTTCCTTCCTTCCTTCCTTCCTTCCTTCCTGTGTTCATTCATTCAACAAAATATTCATTCAACAATTATTTATTGAGCACTTGCTATGAGCTGGGCCCTATGCTATCACACTGCATGACATATATCATTATATTTCTATTTCCCCTGGTAGGTTGCACGTTCCACGTGAAGTATAAATTTATGCAGATTGAATCTCTAAAAGCTATGCTGGTGCACAAACATCAAGTTTGCTACTGGGCAGGAGAAAACACATTTCCCAGGAGGAAGACAAAATTTATAGCTGCTCATGGAGTTGGCATGCTGCTTTGCTATATAATAACACAACTGTATAATTGCCTCATGGCTGGTATGAAGTGTGGAGCTTGAGATATCCATCTGAATTTTGGTTTTTCAGCCTAGATGTTTTCACTGCATTTTCTAAGGTCCAAATGGCCAGCATGATATTGAACCAGGGGGTCAGAGGGCCAGCTCAGGAGGCCTAGATGCAGCCTTGGAGGCAAAAATCAAGCTTATATGTTTAGTAAGGGATCCTGCCCAGTACCAGTTTGAGGGCCCTTCTGCTGGACAGTGTGTGGGTAGATGAGGTCCAACAACTGGCTTAGGGAGCTGGAGCCCTCTTGGCCACCCGGGACGATCTGGGCCTGTGGGAGACTGAGCCCTATCACTAGAACCCAGCCCAGCTGGACTGGCCAAGGTCTCAGGATCCTCAGCCTGTGACAACTGTTTTCTGGCCGGCTTGGCACTTTCCTTACACGTTTTACCCTCCACAGATCTACTGATCGTGTCCTTGACCTCTGCCTGGGGCCTCTCGTCAGCCAGCATCTCCCATTGCCTACTCCCCGCCCTCTCTCCCTCTCCTTCCTTATATCGCCTCTCTTCCTCTCTTTCAAACATTTACTGAGAAGCTACTTTTGTATCAGGCAAGCTAAATGACAGGCAGGGTGTGGCCCAGTAGTCAACTGATTGATTTATCTCTTTACCATATGGGCACTGCGGATTTGCCCTGGGCTGGGCACTGGGACTGGCATATGCAGAGGATGGAAGACAAGAGGGCATGACCAATGTGAGGAACGGAAACAGACCCAGCACAGCCAAGTGCAGAGTGGAAAGGAGCGGGGCAGTGGTGAGAAGGGATGCAGCAGGCAGGGGTGGGCAGCGGCCGGGATAGGCAGGGTCTTGAGAGCCACTTTGGACCCTGGCCTAAGAACTACGGGAAACTATTGCAGCATTTCAGCTGAGCAGTGACATGGGACATGGTCAAATTTGCATTTTAGGAAGCTCGCTTTGCTTAAAGGGTGGGCCATAGATTGGGAAAGAGCCAGGGTACAGGATGGGAGACCATCGAGGCAGCTGTTGCAGTGAGCAGATAAGCTAAGGAGGTGGACTCAGCGAGGGTGGGCATAGAAATCAATACAAAGATGAATGATGTGAACGGATACCTAGGAGTGGGGCCCGCCATCCTGGGACATTGATCAAATGTAGGGCCCAAGGGAGTGGAGAAGGGTCCCTACCTCTGAGAAGCTACTAGTGTAATATAAGTGCTCCCTAGTCTCAGGGGTGGACTGAGGGCCAGACGCCAGGAAGGCTGATAGGAACCCTATTGTGGAGGTGGTTAAAAAACCACTATAATTGCCTATTTGGAAATGTAATCTACAGAAAGCAAAGTTCTACAAAATCTTGGTGGGGGGTGGTCCACGCAAGAGCATGCAGGGCTTGTGGGTTATAAAATGCGTCAGGGACGGTGCCAGGTGGAAACTAGAATCATCAGGGGGAACCACTTCGTAAGTTGTGTAATTGTCTAACCACTGTGCTGTACCCCTGAAACTGATATAACATACTACTGAATGTCAACTGAATTAAAAAATTGAGAAATAAAATATCAAGAAAAGTGTTAAAATCCTGGCATAGTAGGAAGCAGAACATTAGGACAGATTATAAGCTGATGAGACCCATGTGCAGTTGGGACACAGGGAAATGTTCTTTTGAAAACTTCATACTTTATTCTATGTGGAAACAAAGCAATCTTTGGGGGAGATGACCCCTTTGTTTTGAGGGACCCTTTTGGGGTGCCCCTTCCGTGAGATGCAAGTTGGGGATCTACTCCTGCTGCTAGGGGTGCCTGGCTTAGTCTTTGGACTTGGGACTTGGGTAACCTTTAATGAGAAGATATTCAGAGCTGTCACATGTCTTGTGTGGCCAGAGACAGAGGCTTGATTCGTCTGAGGGCTCAGGGCCACCCACTTGGGGACAACGGTTGTCTGATGCGGCTGGCTGGGAAAGTGATGAACCTCCACGCTCAGTCTGGAACGGGAAATGAGGCTCCTTCGTGTAAGAATGGAGACTCCGTAGAGGGTATGGAAAACTGAAGATTTTATCCTGTGATGAAGGACTTGACCATGGAGGGTTTGTAAGGGGATGATGAGTGGATCCCAGCACCCTAGCAGCTGTTTTGGGGAGCAGGGAAAGGGGGCCAGTGAGGAGATCTCATGAAGTATGTGGTCCACGCGGCTGGGATATGGTTCCCCCCCATGCATTGAACCCCGTAGACCTTGGTGTGCATTTGTGGCTTCTGAGGCTGTGGTCCCTGCTGGGGACAGGGCAGACTGCAGAGAGCTGGGGGAGCCTGGGGGAACAGGCAGCCAGTGTGACAAGTGAGAAGCTGGGGGGGGGGGGGTGGAGCTCTGGGACCCTCACACAATTCCAGTCTCTTCTTGGGAAGGAACATGGGGGAGGGGCTTTTTGAGGCATTGTGGGAGACAGCTCAGGTTATTGTTTTTTATTAAAGGAAAAATGGTCTCTAGAGGGCTACAAAACTCAGCTCAGAGGTGTTGTCACAGAGGACTCCCCGGTGACAAGAGGAAGGAGTCGCCAACCCCACCCGAGGGAGGCATTGCAGAAGCAGCAACATTTTGGTTCCCAGTTTATTTGTGAGCTTTCTGTCTGGGCCCAGGCAGGATTTACTCTGTCACTTGCAGTGAGCCTTTAAAGACTTGCAGCAAAACGAGCCAGGATCTGGCTTGGAAGCCATAAGAACAATTATATAAGACATTGAACTTAAAAACACCCGGTGTGCGTCGGTGCCAAGCGCTGTGCTGTGCACCGTCTGTGCTTGTGTATTACCCTAACTACCTCGGAAGCTTGGTGCCGCTAGCTGCCCCCACAGAAGGTAAACGGAGGTTTAGGAGAGGCGCGAGGCCGCCTGCTGCTGAGCAGGGACTGTCTCACTCGGATCCTGAGATCAGGTTTGGGACAGGCGACTTGACTGTGATTAAATGCTCAGATCTGGTGAAGTGAACCAGGACATTATAGGGCTGAGCAGGACTCGGATCGAGCCTTATCCGAGAACTGAACTCCAGGCCGGGGTCCCTCTGCTGGAACCCCTGCTCTCCTCACCTTCTGTCTCCACCACTGACCAGCTGCCGAGGCTGCCCGGGCTAAACCCTGGTCAAGATAAAGGTGTTCCATGGTGGCTTCGGCCCTTGCTGCCCACCAGAAGGCGTCCTCCAGGAAGCCTGCCATTCAGAAACCCTATTACACTCATCTAGGTGAGTTCGCCTCCCAGACTCTGGCACCATAAAGCCTTTGCACTTGACCCAGCCCAGGTAAAGGCCGCTTCTCTATAGAGGATGAGCCGCAAAGCTCTTTTCCAGATCCTGCGTGAAAACAACAATAAAGCTTGGTCTTTCTTAAGGACGTTATAAATTGGGTCCCTGTGGTGCCTTTGTGAAAAAGACCAGTTGGCAAATCATGCAATACAGGAGCCGATCTGCACTTAGAATGCTTCCTGAGAAATTAATGGACCTCGTTAAAAGAGATGTCCGTAAAATATCGATGACCTGAGCCCCAAGGGGGAGGCGGAAAGCGGCCACCGTTGCGACGGTGTGTAATTTATTGAAGGCTGCAAGTTCACAAGACGCTTTGCAGAATGTATAAAAAGATGAAGATCTTGGCCCCAAGGACCAAAAGCCTCACTAAGACCGATATCGCTGAGGATCAAAGTTCAAACATGTGACCACCTGTGATGGTTATCGGAAATACTTTAGGCAGAAAGGCTAACGATGCTGTTGCTTTGAGGAAGTGTTTAAAGGAGATTAAGAGTGATGATCTCGGAAGAAAGGCATAATGTTCACTTAGAGTGAAGAGGAAGCGTGTGTCTGTCTTGAATGCCTCAGAGACAAGTAGCTGTATTAAATGTCAAATTAAAAGACATGTAATCGATAATAATAAATGCCCTCGTCTATGAAAATGCAGCAGTTTGGTAAGGCATGGATCATTTCTGTTGTGCTGATCAAATTACCTTGGTTATGTCTTCTCTGGGGGCAAAAGGCTCCACATTTGGAAAGGTTGTGGTTAGACATCGAGGTGAACTTCCTGGTATGAGGTAAGACTTTTAGACATGATGGGTGCTTAATACCCGGCCCCCACGGGAACAGACGTAGACATACATGGGACTAAGCTGTGGAATGCATAGTCCTGTAAATCACGAAATGACCCTCCCGTCCCTGCTCACTTCCACACCTTCTCCGTTCTAGAAGTTTTAAAAAATTAACACTTGATGAGGCATCATCTGATAGATGGGACACATCTCTAAATGATACCATAAAACCTCAAAATATATTCATTGTACTTAGCATTAGCTTTTCGAAATCCAGATTTCCATTTTGAAAGCAATGGTTTTCCAACAAATTAATATTCCAGAGCGCAGCCAGGCTGATAGCCCGTGACCTGCCTCCCGCGGAGCCCTCCACCAAAGGCGCAGGACCGCGCGCATCCCGGCACTCATTAGCTTCGAGAGGATGCGCACTAAGCTCGCTGGGCACAGAGCATCTCCCGCTCCCTGCTGGGCTGAACTTGTGTCTGCACCGGAGTTTGTGGAGCTGGAGTCATTAATGTTTCAAAAGCTCTGGAAATGGTTAAAAAGGAGAAGCCACAACCCCTCCACCTGGGCGCACTGCGGCTCTGACGCTTGGAGGGCGGCGCGGGGTCTCCTCCCCACAGTCCCGAAGCCTCGCTCTGCTCCAGACCCCGGTGGTTGGGGAGGCTAGTAGTCAGAAGCGATTTTGGTTTTTTTCCCTCTCCTCTCCTCTCCCCTTTCTCCTATTTTTCTGGTCTTTTTCTCTGCACACCCCTTTTTCCGATCTGTCTCCCTCCTTTTCAGATATTACAGTTGGAGGGGTGGGTTAGTTGGCTTCAGGAAGTTGGTTGTGTCCTCGGGATTCCCCTGAATGGAACTCTAGCCCCTAGGTGCCCCCTCGTGATGATTTCCAGAAGGCGCTACCGCACAATGACGGAGAACACCTTTAGGGGACAGATCATTTTACAGGTTGACCAGACGGCTGTAAAACATATCTGAGTGTGTTGGTGAGAGTGTTTCCAGAAGAGACCAGTATCTGGATTGGTACACTGGGTGAAGCAGGGCTCCCCACCCCCCGCCCCGTCTGGGTGGGCATCCCCCATGCACAGAGGGCCTGCGTGGAGCACAGAGGGCCTGCGTGGAGCACAGAGGCGGAGGAAGGGTGAATTCTCTCTCTGCTGGAGTGGAGACAGCCTCTTCTGGCCCCAGGTTGAGCTCCGCACCGGCTTGCCTGGGTCTCCAGCTTGCAGATGGCAGGTTGTGGGACTTCTTGGCCTCGAGAACTGTGTGAGCCACTTCTTCTAATCGGTCCCCTCTTGCATACATCTCTATAGACCCTATTGGTTCCACTTTTCTAGACAACCCTAGCTGACGCTTAATTGTTAACCAGCCTTTGGACCCAAGACCCAGTGCCAACCTCCCTGGTGAGATGGCTTTGACCACATAGAGGACCTTTGTTTTAAAACCCAAATGGCTTCAGAGGAAAGCCACCTGACACTGCCATCAGCTGCAGGGGAACTTGTCCGCAGAGAGTCTGGAATGGCTACAGAGAGCCCTGTTTGGTCTCTGTGCGGAAGGCCGGCCGGGCCTGGCTGTTGTGTGGGCAGAACACACTGACCTGCAGCTCTTGTCGCCAACTGTGGGTGGCATTGGCCTTGCCCTGGGGGCCACACATTTGGCCTCACAAAGCCTCCTCTCCTCTGGGGCAGACAGGGATGGAGCGTGATGAAGAACCCTTGAGTTTCGTCTGCTCAAAGCCCACTGAAAATCGCCTGCCTCTATTATTTACATATTCAGTACTATATCTGCCCCTTTTTGGAGGATCTCTGTTTCTTCTACCATGGAGGAAGATGCCTGAATATGAACTTACACAAATCTAAAAAAAAGAACCTGTTTGAAAACTGTATACTTTAGATGCTATAGTGGCATCTAATTAGCTATTGAAGTCAAAATGTTTCAAACGAAATAAGGAGTTTGTAAAATATTAAATGCTAGGTTCCATTGTCTCTTTCATGCATCAAAAACAACTTCACTAGTTCTATAATTCTTTGAGATATTATCTGAAGATAAGTTTGCTTTCAAGATTGTTCTAACCAGTCAGGAGCGCACAACTTCATCTTCCCAAAGCTGCGGAATCCAATCTGTTTCATACAATCAATAATAAGGGTGCTGACCTTATTTATTTGAATTTCCACCATTTCAGGGTCCTTGAAACTTCAGGGGATAAATTCATGGTTAAAAACAGTGTCTTCTTTCCCCTCGTCGTTTCCTCCCTGCTTCTCCCATCCGGCCAGGTGGCAGCACCTGGCTCATCCAGCCCTGAGTCCCTGGCCAGAAAGGGTCCCGCAAAGCCCACAGAGGTCCAAGCCCTCAGCCCTGGCTGATCTATGACTTTCCTATGGCTGCTGATCACAGATGACCTCAAACTGAGTGGCTGAAAACAACGCACATTTCGTAGCTCACAGTTCTCTAGGTCACAAGTCCTGTGTGGGTCTCCCTGGGTTAAGATCAAGGGGTCAGCAGGCTGCCTTCCTTTCTGAGATTCTACAGGGGAATCCATTTCCTTGCCTTTGACTTCAAGAAGTTGCCTGCATTTCCCTTCTTCCTACTTGAAAGCCAGCAGCAGTAGGCTGGGTCCTGCCCGTACCGCCTCTCTCTGGCTCTCTCTTCCTGGTCCAGGATAACCACCCCGTCTCCAGCTGCTCTGCAACCTTAACTCCCTTTGCCTGGTAAGGTAACATATTCACAGGTTTGGAGATGAGGATGTGAACATCTTGGGGATCTGCGCATTATTTGCCTAGCTCCCCCACGGGGCCTACCTTCTAGCTCTGTGTGTCTGTGTCCTCACACTGCTCGGTCTCACTGCATCGGCCTCCTAGATTCTTTGCTTCTCTACCTGGCAGGAGAATTCTCTCCGAGCTGGAGCAGGAGTAGCTGAAGCCTGGGGAAGCAGGAGACCTTGAAGAGGGCCTGAGATTGGAGAGGTGAGGGTTCTGGGCTGTTATGGGGAAGGTGGGAAGGAAGGACCTGCGGAAGGTGTGGGCCTGATTGTCTGGGAGGTGGCCTGAGGCTGCGATGGAGGGAGTGGGTGTGTGGGGTGCAGACCAGGCCTCTGCCAACCATCTGGGTGATGCAGGGCCAGGGCCCGCTGCTGAGTCATGAGGCCTTTGCAGTTCCGGCCCTGACACAGCCATGCCAGCGGCCCCATCTGTTCCCATAGACCCGCATGCCGTGGATGCAAATTATTGAAAAGACACGCCAGCGTTGGGGTTATGGCGTGCAGCTTGCAGCCGTTCAACCCTGGAGAGTAATTGACTTCGCTCTGGATGACGAGGGGCTGCGTGTTTCCCCTCCCACTGACAGGCAACCTGGCTGAGATCGGTGTTTGATTTTCCCTGCCATACTCCTCATTCCTGAAGGGGACAAAGAGTCCTTTGGCAAATCCTGAGTCTCTCCGCAATCCTGCTGACTGTGGCCTCATTTCTGTTTGTCGCACATGGACAAGGCTCCCCACAGTAGAGATTGATCCAGCTTGTTTACAATGAGGTTAAGCAATGGATTTTAATTAAATCCTCTTTTCAGAAATCAGCAGAATGCATCCGTGTGTCTCCCCTTCCTTTCTTGGAGCATTAATCAACTTGTTAAGTAATTTCTTCTAATTTATGGGCCCCAATTAGCCTCTTTCCAGAGACCCAGAGAATGAAGTGAGACATACTGCTTATTTCCATAACCTGGAGTCATTAATTTTGAAACCAGAGTTCAGGGAAATTATTTGAGAAGACTTTTTTCCGGTGATTTCATTTGGCATTTCATATGTCAATAACTGGCTTACAGTTAGTGGGCAACGTGATTTGGGCTGGCATTTCTTTGTTGAAAGGGACAGTTCCTGGCCCACCTTACCTCCTCCACAGATGAACCCCTCTCTGTGACATTCCCCCAAGTCAGCGATTCCCAAACTTGAGCGTGCAAAGAGCCACACGGAGAGCTCGTTAAAACAGTGTCGGGGGCCCCAGATTCTGATTTAGGGGGTTGAGATGAGGCTGGAGAATTTGCTCTTCTTTATTATTATTTTAAAAATTAAATTGTATATATTTAACATGTACAATATGATTTGATAAACATATGCACACGCGATGAAGCGGTTATTCCAATCAAGCTAATTAATGTACCCATCTCCCCACAGTTAACCTTTCTTTCTTCTTGTGGGGAGAGCATCTGAAATCCACTCAGTAAATTTCCAGTATTCAGTACAGTATTAATTGTAACCATCACGTGGCACATTAGGTCTCTAGACTTACTCATCCTACATACCTGCAGCTTTGCGCAGTTTGACCAAATCTCCCCATTTCCCTCACCTCCCATCCCTGGTAACCACCATTCTACTTCTGTGTATTTGACATTTTGGGGGTGTTTTTTTCATTACCATTGATCCATGCTATACCCCCTCCCTCCCTGCTACCACCACACTGTGTATTTGATTTTTTAAGACCCCACATATGAGTGAGATCAGGCAGGGTTATTATTTTTTTTTTGGCAGTTTTTGTCTGGCTTATATCACTCAGCATAATATCCTTCAGGTTCATCCATACTGTTGCAAATGGAAGGATCTCTTTTTTTAAAGCCGAATAATATTCCTTTGTGTATACAGGGTTGGGCAAAAGTCGGTTCACAGTTGCACTGTGACATTCTTTTAAATAGTTAATAAAGCTACTGTAATAACCATAATCTGCAAGTCTTTTCCCATACAAACCACTGTAAACCTCCTTTTGCTCCCCCATACATACCTCAGTTTCTTTATCCACCCTCCTGTCCATGTTCCCTAGGTTGTTGCCATAGCTTATCTATTGGGAACGACACCATGACACGGCAGTGCGGATATGTCTTTGAGATACTGATTTCAGTACCTTGTGAATTTGCATTTCTAACAAGCTCACGGGTGATGCTTCTGGGCATCTCTAGGCAGAAACTTCAAGTGTTGAGTCCCCAAGAGGGGAAAAGGAAAACTGAGAGTGAGCGAAAAGCCAGAAGAAATAGACAAAATTCATATAATTCTTTGTTAGGCCAGTTTCCTTTCCCTGCGGTAGGATGCATGAAGAGTTTCTGTGTATTAAGTCTGGTTGCTTCTCACAGTTTCTTCTTCAGGAATAATCGCTACAGAGCCTGCATCTTCACCCTGGCACTGTGCTTCCTGTGAATCCAAATTCATTCAGTGCATCTGTGTGTTGCCTTTTTCCTTTAGACTTTTTTGGTGAGTGTACTTTGGAGAAGAAATACCTACTTTACAAAATCGCCTCTAAAGCAGATAACATTTTAATTGGCTTAATTTTCAAAAGTGCCTAAAAATGTCATTCTGTCACCAATTGATTTCAGTGAACAAGGAAACCTCTGTGAGTCAGAAATTTCCTGCCCACGCTTCCCATTTCTTACAAGCACTTGGCAGCTGCTGCTGTTTTGCCATGTTTGTATAGGAGCAATGATTTTGATGGAATGGAGCTCTTTATAAGGTTTAATGTTAATGATAATCATCAATGTCTATGCATGACATAAACATGCATGCCTTTTAGCATTTAGAGAGGGCAGTATTCTGATTTTTTAATATACTTAAAATGTGATTTATAAATAGATTTTGGAGGATGCACATATTTATAGAACTTTCTGTTTACTCTGTAAACTTTTTTACCAAGTATTTTTCCTCAGTAGGAAAATCTCCATCTATAACTTAAGGTCTGATTTACTTTTTGAAAATTGTATAACAATATTTTTTGGGAAAAACCATTGTGAAAAATAAGGTGTGTGCCGGGTAATCTGAGAGATGAGGTAAACGAAAACCATGACTGTGAGTTTGTTGAGTGCCAAGGTTTCCAGTGTTTCAGTTTTGTTGGCTCTAACTAGATGCTATCCTTTCTCATGGAAATGAGAAGACTTTGAAGGAGGAGGTAAAACTTGAAAAAAGGCCCATGCGACTCAGCGGAAAGTGTTTGGGAAATTTGCCGATGATGGGTAGATGTGATAAGGAATGAACGTAGAAAAGAAAGAGAAGGGAGAAGTGAGTAGAAGACAACATCAGCTTGGTAAGCTGCTGCAAAACATGAATGGTCCAGGCTATAAATTACGGCACAGTTCTTGAATTCAAAGCCTAATCTTAGTTGTCTTCCCATATGTTCATTTAATGATCATAGTTTACTATCTTTGTACATAATTCCAGATTTTCAAAGCCACCTCTACAGGGCTTTTTATAGATACTGGTAGAGCTGGGCCATGAAGAACTGAAAAGGATTCTTTAATGCAAGTAATTACTTCCTCCATTCCATGTTGGTTCCCTTCCAAGTTGGTTTGTCTGTCTGTCCGTCCATCCATCCATCCATCCATCCATCCATTTCTGGTTTTTTTGGGGGGTTTTTTTCTGAGTAGCAATACCCAGAGCAGAAAACTCTCCTGAGCTCCAAATATTGAGTGGCTGTGTTTTAATCCCCATTAGGATGGTAAGTGCTCTCTGACCCCTTTCTTCATGGCTCTCAGAGAGTACACTCTGCATGCCCCATGTTCTGGGGCTGAGTGGTTTTGACTCGCAGCGGGAAGAATGAAAAGCTGTTATTCACCCTCGATTCATTTCACGGCTCAGCAAGGCTGCAGGTGCTGCCTCACCCCAGTATCGCTAATGCGGATCACACTGCACAGGGGCAGACTGGGCGTCAGTCTTGCTTGTTAGAGGAGCCAGAGCAGTCCTACTGCGAGCCTGGGGCTGTGGCTGCAGAGAATTTTAGGAACCGGGGGAAGCCAATTGGCACTCTCGGACTTACCTTTATTTCCTCAGGTCTCACCTTAAATACCTTCCCCCACTTTCTTCCTTCTGTAGTGAGTTCCCACTTTTCTCCCTGGAACGGTGAGCCCCTACTGTGCTTTGAGGCTCATGTCAAAGAGTGCTTTTTCTGAGAAGACCCTGCAAGTCACCCAGGCACAGTTCAGCACTCTATCTGTCATCTGGATGGCCCTGCAATTTTCACGCATTATCTCTAGTGGCCTCTATTAATTCATGTCATTTGCATTTCTGTGTCTCCAGTTGTTAGCACAACACCAGGCATGTAGTGTTTATTCGGTCAATGGTATCGAGTGTAGCCATTCATCATGTTCAGCGTGTAGGACATAGACCTCAACACGTCCCTTCAACCTGACCCAAGCTGGTGTCTAACGGCGCAAACACTCACGCTAAACTTTTCACCCAGATGTGTTTGTCCCTCTACAGGCCGGGTCCAGTCTCTTAGAAAAGGGTTAGCATGCGTGGACAGAAGGACAGATGAGTTTGGAGTTTGACCCGGATTCACATTCCAGCTCTTCCCTTAGCTGTGTGCACTCGGACCAAGACATCTGCTGTCTGAGGCTGTTTCCTCATCTGTGGCGTGGGACAGAAATAGCATCCTTTATTGAGCTTAATGTGAGCACTAGATGAAATGATGTAACATGCTTGGTCTAGCACCTGGGATTTCTTAGCCTCAGTTTATGGTGGCTGTTCCTCCCATGGGAGCCATGGAACTCGGATGTTTTCTGTCTTGAAATATCTCTGTAGAGCATGCGCACGCGCACACACACACACATACACAGTTGGGTTTTTTTTGTAATATATAGCTCAACCTATTTGCTTTTCTACCCAGATGACTTTCAGCTGATTTGCTTTTACTGTGTCCTAAAAATGGCTGTGAAGAATCTCATGCCCTTTTATTCTATTCAGTCTGCTCAGTTTACTCTCTTCTTAAGAACACTCACCAGCAGCGCCTTCCTGTGTAAAGTGAGTCTGTCTCCCTGGCATATAAAGTGTCCTATCACCAATGGGTTGGGGCTACCAATTGACATCAGGGATAATGTGTTTTTATCAGCTGTTTTTTACCCATGCAGCTTTTCTTGGCTTAGACCTAGAGGTCAGATGGACTTGTGATTTGAGGCATCTGGTGGCTTTAAGGGAAAATGGCAGAGTAATTAATGGTGGATCCAGGTGAATTCATCACTGAGACTGAAAGAGAAATGTGACAGAGTAGAAGGTAGCCAGAACACAGCATCCTTAACAACACAATTCGGCATGACGGGTATGCCTCCCGGGGTTAGGGTTAGGGCTGGTCCTCTCTGTGTGAAAAAGTCTAGTGTCACAGAATTCCAGGTGGTTGGGACGCGAAAGAAAAGCTGTTGTCCTCAGGACCCTCCATTTTAGAGGTCATTGGACCGAGACCAAGTAAAGAACAGCGGTAGATCGTTCAGTGAGTCAGTGGGAGGCACAGGAACGTGGGATCCAGATCCCATGACTCCCCTGCTCCCTGCTTTTCTGTGGAATTTAAGACTATTGGCCAAAATCAAAACACACATACAAAAGCATTTAGCCCAGATGCCTGAGATCAAAGGCTTGGGTCAGTTCAGCAGCCAGCGAAGCTCAACTAGCTGACATCAGCTACAGAAATACGCTATAGAAGCTGATTATGAGTGTTTCTTCCTCATTTTGAATGCCTGTATTTGTTTATGTACTAGTTGTTTTCTACTCCTTCCGTTCCCCCACCATTTTATGTAGGCGGTGTTAATAGTAATTAATATCTCAGCATTTAAGTTCCAAGGTCTCAAAAGGGGAGTATGACTCAGCTAGAAGAGAAATGAAAATGACCCAAAGATGGATCAAGGGACTCTGTCTTCTATTTTCGGGAGTGTTTTCAATTAATCAGGGTATAGTTTCAGGCATGATTTTGCTATTGTCTTTGTCTGGACATTAAGTATGGCTGGAAGAGGTGGGTATAGAAACTCGGGGACAAAGGGTGGGCTGTGAAGGCTGTCACTCTGTCAGCTCGCCTAGACTGAAACAGTCATACCATTTTAAGAAGTGAGATGACATTATTAACCATTAAGCTGCTGTGTATAGTTCTTGCAAGGAGATAGAGTTTAAATGAACAAATAAAATATAACTTTAAAAAGAACAGTACAAGTATTTTGCTGGAATCTCACAAATATTAGGAAAAAGGAATAATCTTCATTCTGATTAATAAGTACTCTGAAGATGAAATGAAACTTGCTTGAGTTAAGTTATGGCACAAGAAATGGGCTTCCTGGGTTGTGGGTTGAGTCTAGGACTGTCTCAGCAGTCTTAAGAAACAGATAAAGCAAAACTGATCCTCACCGCTGGAAAGCTGGACTGAAAATATCCAGCGAGTGGAAGGAAAGGCAATATTGTGAGTGTTGCACGTCTGACAATGACTGTGAAACAGGCTCAGAGTGACAGAGTGTGCATGACACCCCTCTTTTCCTTGGCCAGTTAGGGCTTCTTGAATCTGTAAGGCGGGCTCCAGCAGCCTTCCTGACCATCTCTCAATGGTAGAAGTCAAAAGACGTTGAAAGAATCTCTTTAACAAGTGGTTCTGGGAAAGCTAACTTTTCTAATAACAACAACAACAAAAAAAGACCTTGGACCTTTGTCTTATACCGTATACAAAAATTAACTCAAAATGAGTTAAAGACTTCAATGTAAGACCTAAAACTATTAAATTAATGCACAAAGATATAGGCAAAAGCTTCATGACATTGGACTTAGCGATGTCTTTTTTTTGTTGTATTCTGTTGTCCATGACCATTGAGTCCCCAACCCCCCAGCAATCACCATCCTGTTGTCTGTGTCCATGAGTCCTTTTTGTTTCTTAGCAATGATTTCTCGATTCTTGCCAAGGCATAGGCAACAAAAGCAAACATAGACAAATGAAACTATATCAAACTTAACTTTTGTGCATCAAAGGACACAATCAGCAGAGTGATAAGGCAACCTATGGAATGGGAGGAAATATTTGCAAACCACATATCTGATAAGGGTTAATATCCAGAATATATAAAGCACTCCTGGTACTTGACAATAACAAAAACATCAAACAACCCAATTTGAATACGGGGTTAACATTGAATGCAGATTTCTCCAAAGCTTATATAGAAATTGTCAATAAGCATATGAAAAGACGTTCAATATCACTAATCATCACAGAAATGCAAATCAAAACCACAGAGGGATATCTCCTCATACCCATTAGGATGGCTACTATAAATATATTGTTATTTTTTAATATATATAATATTTCATTTATTTATTTTTAGATGTTTTTACAGAGAGAAAGGGAGGGAGAAAGAGAGGGAGAGAAACATCAATGTGTGGTTGCATTTTGTGTGCCCTCTCCTGGGAACCTGACCTGCTACACAGGCATGTGCCCTACACTGGGAATTGAACCAGCGACTCTGGTTCACAGGCCGGTGCTCAATCCTCTGAGCCACACCAGCTAGGGCTGTATATATATATTTTTTAAAAACAAGAAAATAACAAAGAGTTGGTAAGGATGCAGAGAAATTGGAATGCTTATCCACTGTTGGTGGGAATGTAAAATGGGCAAGCCACTATGAAAACTGTATGGAGTTTCCTCAAAAAATGAAAAATAGAACTACTGTATGATCCAGCAATGCCACTTCTGGGCGTATATCCAAAAGAATTGAAAGTAAGGTCGCAAAGAGATGCTTGCGCACTCTCGTTCATAGCAGCGGTGTTCACAATAGCCAACTGGTGGGAGCAACCCAAATACCGAGTGACAGATGAATGAATAAAAAGAATGTGGTACATGCACACCATGGGATAGTCTCAAAAAGGAAGGAAATACTGTCACATGCAACAAAATGGGTGAGTTCTGAGGGCACCATGCTAAGTAAAATAAAAGTCACAGAAAAACAAATCCTGTATGATTCCACTTACATGTGGTACCCAAAGCCTCCTAATTCATAGAAACGGGAGGAGAGGAGGTGGTTGCCAGGGGCTGGGGTCAGGGAGCAGGGCAGCTGTTTAATGGGCATGGACTTCTGGTTTTGCAAGATACAAAATTCTGGAGATCGGTTTCACAAAAATGTAAGTGCACTTCACGTGACTGAACTGTATGCTTAAAAACGGTTAAAATGATAAGTGTGAATGCTATGCATTTTTTATCACAGTAAAAACAATGTGAAAGATAGTGTTCGCTGGACTTTTTTCTTCTCTGCAGTATCTCCTAAAGAGAAAGCTTTTCAAAAGTCTTTTTTAAAAAATTGTCTTCATAGATTTTATTTATTTATTTATTTATTTATTTATTTATTTATTTATTTATTTAACTGTTGTTCTATTACAGTTGTCCCGATTCTCTCCCCCACCCTCCCTCCCTGGACCAGATTTACAAAAGCCCTGCTTCCAGCAAAGTCTCAGGAAACCTTGATCAAAAGTGCAGCAATTCATATGCAAAGCAACTTGCCCTGGGGCACTGTACCTTCCTTCTCTGGCGACTGCTCACCACGAAGGGCCCTTTTACTAAGTGCCATCTGCTGGCTCCCAGGGCTCCTTTGTCATCTGTGCGCTAAGAGTTTGACTGCCTCAAAGTCAACTAGAAGTAGGTGTTGCTTCTTGGTACTGAGGCCAGGAAACATCTGGACCCTAATGGTCAGAGCATTTCCAGATATTTTGATTCAGATGAGACCCCACAATCTCACCTTCCAACAAATCAAACAGACCCCGATGAGCACGGAGTCAGGGCCTTCCGTAACCTGATCTCAAAAATGATCAGGAGGCGAGCCCAGAAATAAATGGAGTGAACTCTGTCTAACTGGTATCCTTACTCCACGACCTCTGGAAGCCACCTGACCAAATGGGCTCACTGACCAGAAATTCCTCCTGCGTTGTTCCATTAATTAACGAACTGAAATAGTATTTATTGTGTGTAGGTGCCATTCTGTTTTACGAATGCTAGTTCATTCAATCTTTGCCACAAGCCTGAGTTAACTATGAATGTGATCACATTTTACAAATGAGAAAATTGAAGTACAGAGAGGTCAAGAAACTTGTCCAGGGTCATGCGGCTACTAAGTGGTGACTCTGAATTCAAACCCAGGCAGTCTGGTTGCAGAATCCCGATGAGGAGAAAGGAAAAATCTCTAGGGAAGCAAATATCAAGGAAACACATATATTTTAAAAATAAATTACTGCTTTGGGATTAGTAGGTTACTTTCATCTATTTCCTTTACAGCTATGGTGTCATCGTCAATAATAATGATTATTAAATATCATGATTATTTTAGCTAATATTGATTAAATCCCTACTATGTGTCAAGGATTTTGCTGTTTTTTCCCCCATTGTTTGCTCAGATCCTACACTACAACTGCTCAGTCACTTACCATCTTTATCCCCCTTTCACAGATCACAAAACTGAGGCTCAGAGAAAGTAATTGTCCCAAAGTCACATGGAGAGGAAGTGTAAAGGTTTATAGGAGCCAGGGCTGCCTGTTCTTGGACCCTGTGCCACACATATATGCTCTGCAGGAAATCAAAGAGAAATGGATAGTCCTGTACTTTCACAGATCATTCTTGAAAAATGGGGACAAGTGTTAGAAAGGGAGGGGCTACTGGCCCCTGCAGGAGCCACCAACTAGAATGGCGGCTCAATGAGAGGAGCGAGCTCCACACCCCTGACCAGCAGCTGCTGGAAACGTTCAGGGTCTGGGGTCTCCAGGGAACACCACTCCAAGGGGTGGGGCTACCGCCCGTGTAGGTCACCATCTGCAACCTTGGCTGCGGTGACTGGCAGTGGCACCACCATTCATTCATTCATTCATTCATTCTGTGTTCCAGGCAAGGTATCAGACACTGGAGGTGTCATCTTCATAGGTCTCTTTTGAGGATTGGGCTAATGCGAGTAGGCGGCTTTCTATAGTGCTTGTTCCAATGCAAGTGCCCAAGAAATCTGAAAGCACCCAATCCTAATTCCAAATCACACATGTTCCAGATGCAAACAGTGTCAGGTAACAACTGGGCCTCACAACAGCTCCTCCAGGAGCAGGTGCCATGCTCATCTCCATTTCACAGGTGGGGAAACTGAGGCAGAAAGAGGTCAAGTTACTTTGCCCACAGTTACACAGCTTAATGAAAGACATGCTCACCCTGCGAAGCTGATTTATCCAGGGGAGAGGTACCTTTCTCAGCCAGGCCTGTCCAGCAGCTTCTGCTGGGAAATGGAAACCTACATGGAGATTTACCAGGAGGGGCGGGTGACGCAGGGGAGCCGCCCTGACGCTCCCAGAAGGACCCGGGAGCCTGGCTGCTGCGTGTCCTGAAGGCCTGGCTCTGCGGTCCTGGCCCTGGCTGCTCAGGCCTGCCTTTGATGCTGAAGTCTGTCTACTGTCCTTCTAGAAAGCCCTCCTTTTCTGTTTTTCAGTTTGCTAGAACCGGATTCTTTATTCGCAGCCTCAATAATCTTAATACACCTCTGCTGAATCAGAATCTGGAGGATCCGCCTGAGCATTTATTTTTGGAAAAGACTGCTGGAATGCTCAGCCCAAAATGACTGACAAACTCTACCTCATGCATATTTAAAGATTCTTAACTGCAATATGACATCTCTGCATAAATTGAGTCCAACTAATTATTTCCAATGAAAATAGATTGGTCTTGCTTATAAATGCTCAGCATCAGGCATGGGTATAATTCTGTCCACATGTCTCTGTCCTTCTTGGAAGGAAATCCCCTTTGAATCACTGGCCTTTAGCTGGCTGCGTCCTGTCCACTGCAGTTTATAGTCCAATCACCAAAAAGGAAAACAGGCCTTAATGACATCTATTTAGAGATAAGAATTGCTGGCTGCAGTAAGGACCAGTGCAGTAACTGAGCATAAGAAAACAAAAAGAGCCTAGGTTCCAGGAGATGACTGAGCGATTCAGTACCCAGGGTGTATTCAGGTAACCAGCTGTTTAGCCTAGCCACACATCGTGCAGATAGGTCTCTGTGTCTAATAAAGCACAGCATTGCTGGGCCGTATGGAGGGAGGGCAGAATTGCTTACTCATGTGCTGCCCTTTGCATTGGCCCCAACCCTGCCCCACGTTTCCCAGCCCCCTGGCAGTTAGGTTTCTTGTTCTGGCCCATGGATCACGAGGAGAAGTGACAGATGTCACTTCCAGGCTGGAGTATTTAAAAGCTTTCCTGAGATCCTCCAGCTCTTGCAGCCCCTGCCTTGGCAACCTGGTAACCCTGTGCTGAAATGGTGGTGTCACACGATAGAACAGCCTGGATCACCACAGAAAGGGGAGCCGCCAGTCGGCAGGAGATTTTGCAACGGCAAATTGTACACCTTTGATGAGTTAACTGTTAAGCCATTGAAAACTCGGAGCTGGTTTTTTTCTTTTTCTTTTTTTTTTCTTTCTGGACCACCGCCTGGTGTTCTCCAACTGGTAAGATAGATAACTCCGTTTCATCCAGACCAAGGTCATTGGTACTGTACTGTAGACGTTTGGGGCCAGGTCATTCTTTGTTGTTGGGGGCTGTCCTGCTCATTGTAGGATGTTCAGCAGCATCCCTGGCCTCTACCCCCCAAATGCCAGTAGCCCCACCTCACCCCCTACCTGTTGTAACAACCAAAAATGTCTCCAGACATTGCCACATGTCCCATGGGGAGCAGAATTGCCTCAAATTAAGAACGACTGTCCTAAATAATGAATGACATTCATTGTATTATTTCTACCATCTTCTGTGTGATGGTTAATATGTTAATCTTCTTTATATGCTGCTCCATGGCACAGCCCAAAGAGCACTAGTGACCTATGATCAAGGCAGAGAGCTTGGACAAATTACAAATGTATTGCTGGGTTCTTAGGTTGCAAGCAAGAGAAACTGATTAACTGTAGAAGGAATAAAAGGATTTGTTACAAGGAGACTGGGAGAGTTACAGAACACAGGACTTGAGTGACCTGGCCATGCCCTGCTCTCAGTGGCAGACGCTGTGGGTTTCCACTGTGGAGTCTCACCGTGAGTCAAATTTCCAGGAGAGCGAGTCTTATGGGCTTTTCTGAATGATGACCCCCTCTCAGCTGAGGGAAGTCAGGGCCGTTCGGGGGTAGCAGCAGCGTCCTGTGATCCATAGCCTCATCAGAAGCACATGTGGTGAGAGGAGGTGCTTCCCAAGGGGAAGGGAGACGTCAGTGTTGGGGGGACAGGGAGGCAGGGCACGCAGACAGAGCAGATGTCCTTCATTTCTGTGTCTCCAGATGGGACGATTCAGCTGGCCCTGCTGACTGCACGCATTTCAAGGATCTGATGAGATGAATGTGAAGCAGTAAATATCAAAGAGCAGCCTTGAGATGACAGAAATGAATGTGACCTGGGGACTCGAGTTAACAGGATGTCAAACAAGGCAGGACTCTGGAACATGCTAGAACTGTCTCATTCCAGTGGCTGGTTATAGCCAGGAGCTTTGGCTTGAGGTAGAGTTTCACGGGATTTGGGGCTCCCAGGGACATCTCTGGCAGTAATGAGCATGAGAAACGTGCCTTCACTCCTTCCCTTCTCCGGACCCAACGTCAGGCCAGAGAACTAGGCTGTGGGGATATCAGACCGTGCGAAGCAATTCTGTTGCCCTTCTGTTTGGCAAACCGCTATTCCACGCTATTCTACTTCCAACCTTCTGTGGAGTGATAAACAAGTGGTATTAGAGGAAAATGAGAGATTTCTAGAAACATACAACATAATCCCTTGGGATAAAAAGAAGAAAAAATAAGCACAAAGGCCAACAGGAGGAAGTTAATTTAAATCCAATCCCAAATCCTGAAAGCTATTGGACCTAGGTGAACTTGGGGGCACAGGAGAAAGGGCTGGGAGATTGAAGGATTTGAAAGTCATTACCTCTGCAGAGTCTGATTTTGGGTCAGTGCAGAACAGCGAGTGTGTGCCTGAAATCTATTTGGTTCAATACCTAAAGTGACTTCTGTTATTTCTTGACAATGATATAATTAAATAAATGAAAGTTCTCATTGCTCTCTCCAAGGTAGGAGAGGCATAAATGAAGCTAGCATCAGCTTTTCCCAAACCCTTGATGTGTTGACATTCGTTTGGAATGACACTTAATTCAGTTGCACTTCAGGGAGGATGTGCTTTGTAAATCCATGTAGCACAGAGGCAGGCAGGAGACCATCATGGTAAAGTTAGGTCGGGAGAACAGTGGCAAACATCACACTGTGGGCATTGGATCAGTTTGTTGTGGAGGCAAAGAACAATTGTGGAATCATTACCGAAGTCCACTAGGGACTAGGTCTCCAGGCACTAGGCGTGGGAGACACTCCCTCAGGCCCTCAATTCCTCAGGCCCAAACCACAGGCTTCATGAGGAAGAGAGAGAAAAATGTCCCATGAAAGAGGAGAAAGCTATTGCTATTTATTCCAGAGTCCATGTCATCCATATTATACCTGGTTGTTCAGTCCCTCACTGAGTGAGTGGCTCTTGAGGGCCAGCTATGAGCAAGGTGCCATGGGTGCCAAAATGGACGAAGCATCTGTCCTCCCGGAGCTGACAGGGCAACATTAACCACCAAGCATCAGGTGAACGCAGTCCTGTAACTGTGACATAGGTTATGGGAGGTCAGGCACAGGGCGCTCTTAGAAATGATCATCATAGAGAAATGGCTCATGGCGCAGGTCAGAGGATTTAACTGAAAAATCTGGAGGGAGAGGAGGTGTCAACTAGGAGAGGATTGGAGGTGGCGTGGAGAGAGGCCCGAGGGTCTGGGTTTCAGGGGGTCAGTGGGCGCGCTGAGAGGTGGGGCCGAGGGGCCAGGAGGGGCGGGCCAGGCGGAGCTCCACAGACCAAGAGCAGGGCTTTAGTCTTTATCCTGTTGAAGGGCATTAAGTGGGAAATGACACAATGAGATTTGTGTTTTGAAAAGGTCACTTTGTGACCTGGTGAGGGCCACAGCAGGCTGGTACTAGGGGTTATGTGGGAGCCAGGGTCAGAGTGTCAGAGCATTGGAAATCCAGGTAGATAAGAGAGACTCCAGGAAGAGCAAGGCAGCTGCAGCCTTGGTTGGGCAAGTGGGCAGTGGCTAGTCCGGCCACAGACCGCTCAGGAACCCCTGCGCAGGAAGTAACTGTGGGTGTGACCAGGGAAGAGCTTCACCTGGTGCGAAAGGGCATTATGAAGGGAGTTCTGGTGTTGTCAACCTCCCTGTTTTAATTCTGGACTCAGAGAATCCGTGGATGATCCCTCCTCTGTTTTTCTTCTGATAGACTCTGGGTCCAACACTCTTGTTTTACCATAAAAAAACGCAGGAAAAAACTTTGGCTATTATTACTGAATGCTTCAGGAGTTCAGAAAAAGAATTCTTTCCTGTGCGGAGCAGAGAACTCTTGAATAAAACGAACATACAACCCTCCTGCCTCTTAGTCCCCTCTCTGATCGCTGGCCACTTCACAGGGAGCGCCTGCTCCTGTCCCCGGTGTCTTTGATTCTGTCTTCTCCTGGTAGCCCGCTGTGACCTCTTGTCCTCTCCATCTGAGCATCTTTCAATTCCAGTTCAAGAGCCATTGATATCTCTTAAGTTCACCAACGCTTGTTTCTGCAATGTCTAATCTATTAAATCCCATCTAGCGTATTTTTCATCTCAGACATTGTAGTCTTCATCTCTAGAAATTCAATTTTGGGATGTTTAATATCTTCCATATCGCTACATAACATTTGAACATATGGATGACCATGGTAACACCTGTTTTAATGGCTTTATTAATTCTAACATTTGTGTCAGTTGTTGCTCGCTTTCAATTGACTAATTTTTTACTCTTTAGGGTTTATATTTTTTCTGCTTCTTTTCATGCCTGGTAATTTTTGAATATATGCTAGTCATTGTAAAATTTTCTTCTTGGGTGCAAAAGTTTTGGGAGGGGGTATTTTTATACATTTTATTGAGCTTGATTTGTGACAAATGTAGGTTACTTAGATGCAGTTTGATCCCTGTGGGTCTTGCTTCTGAGACTTTATTTTTCAGGTGGAACCAGAGTCATGCTCAGTCTAGGACAGGTACTCTACCCAAGATCCCATGAGTCACAGATACATAGTCAGCCCTAGCTGAGCACTAGGCACTGTTAGCTCTCATCCTTTCAGGTGGTTCTTTAGCCTCGGGCAGTTTCTGTGCAGACATGTGCTGATCAGTCCCCAGCTGACTACATGAAGGGAACACTCTGCAAATCTCCCTAATTCTCTCTGTGGGAAGCTCTTTCCTCTCCGGCGCTCTGTCCTATGAACTCTAGTGGCCTCAGTCTCTCTGGACTTTCAGCTTTGTCTCCTCAGTTCAGGGGGTCTGCCAGGCTCCGTCCGGGATACCCAGCCTGTGCTGTGCCCCAGAGCTCTGAAGACAGTATCTGGAGCAACTGTAGGGCTCATCTGTTCTGTTTCCTGTCTCTCCGAGGTCCCTGTCTTCACCACCTGGTTTTTGGTGTTTTAGAAATGATTATTTTCTATATTTTATTCATATTTTGGTTGGTTCAAGTGAGAGGGGAAATCTTCCTGTTACTCTCTCTTTGCCAGGAGGGTACGTTCTGTGCTGCAAAGGTGCAGCATATGCTCTAGACAACGCAGAAGTGTTGAACCTGGGGAATGATGATCAGCCCTGGGTGTCCAGCAGGTGGGTCTGAGAGTGTTTGGAGGAGGCCCTGGAGGAGAAGGTCGGAGAGAGGGAGGCTCTTGCAAAGCTCAGTGCCTCAAAACAACAGGCACTCAGCTCCCAGGGAAGGTATGCATTTGAGAAACTCTAAAATCCTAGAGTGGAAAGTAGCCAAAATAAAATGCAAAGGTCCAAGCTTTCAGAATAGAAAGGCAGAAATTGTTTTCCACAGTGCCATCCAAATACTAGGTGCCTAACACCCTCAGAACTGGGGACTGGGGCCCACATCAGAAGTACCCCCATAACCCTGTGGAGTCTGACAGCTGGGGAACCTGTAGACTGATGTGACCTCAAAGGGCTTCCAAATAGCTGTTCTCGTTTGGACAACGTTTGAGGACATTTCCCATGAGAAATCACGATGTTTTATTCAAGGGCACTTGGAAACTTCGTGACTATCAGAGAATATCTTAGGATTTTAGAAAGCAAATTTCCACATGTGCTTATCAGAAGGCCTTTGAGTTTTCAAGTCAGTTTGAAACAAGCATATTTTTCTTCCAAACCACAAAGTCTAAACTCAGCTGGGACCTTTACATTTGAACACTGTGTTCTCAAGTTACTGGTGTGCTTAATGCTACAACAATATATTTGGGATAATAAAATAAAGTGTGGAAGAAAAAGCATAAGGCATAGGTGAACAAAAACAGTCTTGAGAAAAATGTGCTATTTCTACTTTGAAAGACTTAGGTGAAAAAGGAATCTTTTGAAACTTGGTGTGGGGAGGTTTGTTTGAGGAACCAGCATCAGAGAACATTAACAACTTAGTGTTGGAGAAACACTACTGAAAACCTCTGAGTGTCCGTTGCTTTGGGGGAACCATTCTAGTCCTCAAACTGCTCTCTGTGATTAGGAATGAGGGGAGCAGAGAGGTGAGCGCCGGCAGCCTGTGGCTGTGGGCCGGCTTCTTCTCAGGCCAGGAGCCTGCGGCCAAAGCCGTGTCTTCCCCTGGAGGTCCTGTAGGTTTCAGAAAGACTGGGAGACTGTCCCCCAAGATTGTTCCTGGTAACTACCCAAGGGGACCTCCAGGGAAACATGACACCCTCACATACAAACCCAATACAAAGTGAGTGTCAACCCACAAGCCAAAAAGTTATCTTTCTAGAAGCTTCACTTCAGGAAAGAGGGCCTGTTACTTCTGACACATTTGAGTCTCGTAGAGATACTGGATAACTGTCTTTACTATGAAGAGGGAACTGGGAAACAAGATGGCAGGAGGAAGAAAAAGGAATAATGGAGAAATGGATACATCAGTCAACACAGTGAAAAAGAAAGTCCCAAATGCACATTTCGTGTGGTCGCTGAGAAAAGTCTGACTACCACAAAACAACCAACATTTTTTTAGCTGCTTTACAACATTGCCACAAAACTGTTGGCCCCCGGGGTGCTTTCTCGTGTTGGTTGGGTGCACGGACCCCCTTTAAATGGGAAGGATTTTGACTCCCCTTCCCATCCCGCCGATGCCCCTGGAAATGGCATGTTTGCAGGCTGGCATGACAGATCATGGTAGCTACAGCCTGGGCGGCTGCTTCAAGGGCCTGTCTCAGTCCTTGAGGACCCTGCCCCACTCCTTGTAGCCTTGGCGGGGCGTCCATCGGGGTCCCTTATCCCTCCCACAGGAACGGGTGGATGGCCCAGGGTGCCCAGTTAGGAAGCCTGTTGCACAGGACCCAAGCAGGACCGCTCCGAGGCTTCCCTGGAGGGGCCGACACATGTGGGGAGGGAGAGAGGGCGTTTCCCTCTCCGTGAAGGTTACTTAGTTGGCAGGATGGAAGGCAGGTCGCTGGCCGAATCTGGTTGAGGGGAAGGAGCATGCTGCCAGGGCAATGTGAACGGTGGAATCAGAGCCTTTTTTGATAATTTTGTTAAATACCTATATGAGGCTTGGATAATGACAGATGGAGATTTGAGGGGTTAATGATATATTTTTAACAGCTTCCTAATTGCAGACACTTATTTTCGCTAAGACTGAGTTTCCAATCCCGTGGACTAAAATTAGCAGTCAATTCCTTTCCAGTCCTCCTGTCAAGATGACAAATGACCCACATCAGGAAAGTGCCAGCTGGCAGACACTGGCAGCTTTGCCGCCGGAGGGGGTGGGGCAGCGGCGGCTGCTGTGTCTTTCTCCCTCCAGGTATTGGATTTCTCTGGAAAATTGTCCCCTGACATCCGAAGTACATGGGTCATTTGAACAAGAAACAGTCCTCTTAAATAACTGATGAAGTTTAATGGAAATTGGCTACCACTCCAGGGCTCGGCTGTTCCTCCCGCATTGTGTGAGCTGGGAGGGAAATAGAGACCCACTGTTTCTGAGTGGCATGAATTTAAATCATCCTCTAAGTGCAGGACTGGCCAAGTCTATGCAAAGCCTGCACGAAAGAGGGCTTACAGCTTGGGTTCACTTTGAGTTTGTTTAGGGACACAGTGACCATCAGCGGGGGTTTTGACCCTTGAGAAAAAGAGGTGTCATTGGAAAGGCCGCGTGTTACTGGAAGAAAGACACAGATTTTCCTTCTCTCCTCAGGCCCATCAGGAACCTTGAACTTTGCTCTGTCCCCCAGGTGGGACTCTTTCTTCTCTCAGTTGGCTGAGTGCTCCGGTGGGGACTTTTTTGGGGAACACTCCAACCTGTTGTCTAGAAATAATTGTCATGAATGGGAAAGGTGAATCTCTCCTGTATGCGCACATATGCACACATATGCACACATATGGGGAGCATTCTTACTTAATTGCAACATGGAGACGAGTCAGAGAATTTGGAAGATATCATAAAAAGTGCTTAGTACAGGGTCGGCTGATGTTTTCAGTAAAGAGCCAGATAATCATTCCTTTAGGGTTTGTAGGACATACTGATTGTGTTGCAGCTATTCAACTTCGCTGTTACAGCACAAAGGCAGCTACAGACATTATAGAAATAAGCAGTGTATGACCTGGCTATGTGGCTCAGTGGATTAAGTGCCAGCCTATGAACCAAAAGGTTGCCAGTTCAATTCCCAGTCAGGGCACATGCCTGGGTCATGGGCTGGGTCCCTGGTTCGGGGTGTGCAAGAGGCAACCGATCGATGTATCTCTTGTGCATTGATGTTTCTCTCCTTCCCTCCTCCTCTCTCTAAAAATAAATAAATAAAATCTTTAAAAAAAGTGGTGTGGCCATGTTCCAATAAAACTTTATTTATAAAAACAAGGGCAGCTGGATTTGGCCCACAGGCCCTCATTTTCTGACCCCTGGTCTAATCCCAGGCCCTAGACAAGCAAATCAAGTCAAAACAATCTACCCTGTCACGTAGCGAGTAATGAGCCCAGGTCGCAGACCCCTGAGGCACCCCATTCCATTCCCACTGTCTGACATGCAGTCTTTCTGGAACCCTAGCAGGCTGCCATCCAGCACGCCCCGCCCTGGAGGAGCACACAGGCACGAGGGACAGATTCCTTAAAACAGGGTTTTCTCCACTTCTCTTCAGTGCTGCCTCCTGGGTGCTCGTGGCTCTGTTCCAGGCGTGTGCCAGGCGTTGGAGGCTGGGCTGTGCTGGGTCATAGCAGAGGTTTCAAGGGAGACCCAAGGACCAGAGGGCCGCCCTAAGACCACCGCTGGCCTGTGACTGAGAACTACCGCCATGAAACACGTCTTCTACCTGTTCATCTTGACCCGCCTCAGGAACTGCACAGTCAATTGTGAAGATAATTCTGCAAATTCCTGCAGTGGAATAAGCCTACCTTCTAATACTGGGAGTTAGCAATACTGGGGACATCATTCTGAGCTTTCCTACCCTTCCTTACCTAATGCCCGCCCCCGCAAAACAACCCCACCTCACTCAGTTGTTTATCCCTTTTAGATAATCAGATTCTCGTATCTCTACCCTTTACTCTTTATTTAGCCTGGCTGCAGCTTTAATTATTTTAATCTCATCTGGTGAATCACACTCTCTTGATTTTGAATCATGGGCTTAACTTTGCACTGAATATTCTCTGATTTACTTTTATACCAGAAGTGAAATTTGAACTGGTAAACGGCTGTAGGAAAATACCTAAGAGCCCAAATTCTCTTCTTTTCCCCATATTGGGGATTTGTCTTAGGAAGGACTTAAAAATATTTTATTAATTTAAGAATTTGCAGATAAAATTACCCCCAGGATTCATTTGGCCCATTTGATGTCTCTTTCAGCATAAGCTGGACAGGGTTGAAATGTTGTTCAACCTAATGCTGCTGTTAATTGGTTTAGGGATTGTTTGGTTGTAAAGAACCAAACTAAGAACAGGTCCAAGCTAACTTAAACAAAGAATAAAATTAAACTCCTTAGAAGACAGCTACTCACAGATTCCAGGTGGCCAGGTGGGCATCTGCAAGGACTCAAATCAGGGCCTGGCACATCAGGACCAAGGTCACCTTCTGCAGAGGCCTCTTGTCCCCTCGTATTTCTGCAGTTTCCAAAGAAACCAGATGCAGCCTGGTCTAGCACTCCAGTCTCAACTCTGAACCCTGCCTGTTGCGATCTTGATGGGTGTTTGTCACACTGGGTCCTGTGGAACTCCTGGGCTCTGTGGGGATGTCACAGAGTGGCCCCAAATGAGCAAGAATTTATCCGAACCAGTAAGGATGTAGACCCCCGGGAGAACCCCTTTAACACCGCCCCTGGCTTCATACGTCAGGGTTCTACGTGTGACAGACTTTTGAGAAAGGAGATCTGATGTTTCTTTTTTGCTCCCATGGAATCAGTACTGGTAAGAATTGGCCAAAACAAACAGCAAAACAGCAAGAACTATAATGCGTGGGGCATTTTTTTTGCATGAATGTACTTTATTTGGTGGCAAATGAGCTAGTTCTATTGTTTACCTTTCAAATGGGTTTCCTGATAGTTTCTCAGGACAGAGGGATCATTCGTTTTTTGGCTCTCTAAGTCTGGGGCAAAGCAGATGCATACAGCGGGATATAGGCAAACTATGGCCGCTGGGCCAAATGTGATAGCTGCCTGTTTTGTCAATAAAGTTTTATTGGAACACAGCCATGTCCATTCATGTCCATATGGTGTATGGCTGCCTTCCAGCAACAACAGCTAAGTTGTGACAAAGACCGTCTGGCTCTCAAAGCCTAAAACATTTTCCACAGGGTGGGGCAAAAGTGGGTTTACAGTTGTTTATATCAAAAATAATATAATAACAATACAAGAACAAACTGTGTTTTGCATACTCACAACTGTAAACCTACTTTTGCCCTACCCTGTATTTGGTCCTTTGCAAAAAATTTGTTGATCCCTGGACTAAAGAGATAAAACAGGAACAATGTTTACCTCGATGTGTGTCAGGGGACACCTCAGATGGTTCTGGAGGCAAAAGACAAAGGGTGCAGGAGTCGAGAACGAGGACGTCGTGCAGAGATCCAACAGTTCAAGTTCATGGTGAAATCTGGTCATGGACTTGTTTCAGAGAGTGCTTGTCAACCAGGGTCTGCCGGGGCTCTGTATGACATCCAATGTTTTCAGGTCCAAGCTGCCGTTCACAAGGTTTGATAGGAAATAAGTGAGCTCCAGGGGAGTGTGAATGAGGGCCAGGATCCAGGGGTACGTGACGGCACTGCCCACTGGGGACTGAACAGTGTCCTCTCGAGCCCTTCTCTACCGTTGCATGGCTCTAGGTTAAAACTGGATGAAAAGTAAAGAGAAAAGGTGCACTCGACAGGCAAGGAGAATACAGCCCTGAGGTGGCAACGTGGATGATTCAGATAAGACATTTGATAGTTTTATTTCAAGTGCTAAGGAACAAACCTTGCTTGAGGCTGACAGGGAGACGCTGGGTTGGTTTCCAGGGGGAAGCGCAACCACTGCTGATCTCTGAGGACGCCCCGCTGGAGACGCTGTCTAAGCAAGCGAAGAAACCAAGGGAAAGCATTGTCTCAGTTGTCACCTGTTCCTTCTGACACCTGGTTGGCACTGCTGTCTCTTCTTCGCTGAGGGGAAGCCCCCTTATCCAACTTACACGTCTGTGCCTTCCTTTCTATCTGACAGGCCTCCCATTTTATGAAGCATGTCTTCTAATGACTCCTTGTCATATGTTTATCTTTTTAACTGTGCTCTGGCCTTTCTTTTATGTTGATATTTGGATAAATTCACTCTTACCTCCATAATAATGCCAACGACAATAATATTAGTTATAACCTGGTATTTGTTATCCATTGAACACTTCTTCTGAGCCAAGCATTTCAAATGATCTCATTTCACCCTCCTATCCGCCGTTGGGGAGAGAATACAACTATAGTTCCTATGTTACAAAGGAGTAAAATGAAGAGTAAGTAACTTGGACAAAACAATTCGTTCACTTATTCCTTCAGTAAAGAGATACCGGCTGTCCACATGTGCCCAGTGTAGTGAGCAGAGTCCTGAGATGTGAAGCGGGCGCTCGAGGGGCGTCCACAGATGATAAACGCAGAGCAAACACAGGCTCTCAACGTGGGAGGAGTGACCCACAGACAGGGCGGAGGTGGGGGGCTGTGAAGGAAAGCATGAGCCATCGTTAGCACGTGGCTCCTGAGCCCCCAGTGTGTCCAAAGTCCAGGCTGTCTCGGGACCTGTGCTCTTGAGCACCTGGTTGTCCTGCCCTTCCCAACTCAGTTGAGCTGGGTGGGGCTTCGAGATCCCCTGGTTCTGCCGAATGGGCTTCGAGACACCCATCAAGATCGCAACAGGCAGGGTTCAGAGGCAAATTTTTCCATTATCTATTTTCACCTCAGTCTTCTTCAGATATCAAGACTCCCAGAAGCCTTTGCTACTATTTTTTCTTTCTCATTTTTAAAAAATGAGCAAGTTTCTCTTTCCCTCCCTGCTCCCTACCTTTATCTGTTTACATTATTTTATTTCTACCAGGGAATGTAATATATTTAATTCAGTTTAGCAACTATTTATTAAAGATGCCCAGGTTGCACTGGTCAGTGTGGTTTGATTGGTTGGAGCATCGTCAAGTGCACTGAAAGGTCACGGGTTCGATTCCTGGTCAAGGCACATACCTACATAGGTTGCTGGTTTGGTCCCCAGTTGGGGCACTTATGGGAGGCAGCCGACTGATGCTTTTCACACTGATGTTTCTTTCTCTCTCTTACATCAATAAATGTATCCTCAGGTGAGGATTAAAAAGAGAATAGATGCCTGGGGTTTAGCAGAGTACTCTCCATAACTGTTTATTGAATGCATGAATATGGTCGCCAAAAACAAACTTAAAGCGGACAGGCTACCTGTCCTTGGGGAGCTGACTACTGGCTGAGAAGACCTGCAGAGACTCAGTTCCCCGCAGCGCACGGCGGGGGTGGGGGGCAGGCTCTGCCGGGGGAGGGGGGCTCCACCTCGGGTGGCTCTCCCCAGATCCTACCCTGCAACATTCTAAGAGACTGGGCCCATTTCCCCCAAGCACTCACTTCGGGGTTCGGCTTACTTTCACGCACTGACTTTGTAGTCTGTTCCTGAACTGCATCTAATGAGCTTTGGACTCTAAAGAACATTTCTTTTTTCCAAAACTCAACTAAGGCCCTGCAGGTTCACGATAGATTTATTAGCACCATTCCCAGTGGCATAAAATTGTTAGGATGGCGTTGCTGGCGGCAGTGAGCAGAGCGGAGATGAGGAAGGGGGTGTGGGAGTGTGTGTGTGGTGTGTGCGCGCGCCGACTCACTCGGCCCTGCGCTGCGCTCTCGGTTACTCAGCCCGTGTCCCCAGCCGGCGATCGCCAGCGTCTGCAGGTGAGAGCGAGATTTATGGCCTCCTCCACAGAGAGCTCACTCCAGCATTCAAATGTGCGCTCTTTTTAGCTCCGCAACACCACCTGTCATTCTCCCGACACGCGGTGCTCTCTTACAACCTTGTGGTCGTTTTCCGGGGCTGCCGAAACAGATGACCGCAAAACGGGTGCCTAAAAACAACAGAAGTTTACTCTCAAGTGGTTCTGGAGTCCTGAGTCTGAAATGAAATGTCGGCAGATTTTTCTCCCTCTGCAGATTTTAGGGGAGAAGCCTTCCTCGCCTCCTCCAGCATCCGACGGCTGTAGCCTGACAGCTGCCCCCTCCAACCCCTTCTTGTGTGTCTCCGCATCCTTCTCTCTGTAGGAGAACCTCAGCCGTTGAATTTAGGGCTTGTCCTAACCCAGTAGGACCTCTTCTGAACCACATTACATCAGCAAAGACCCTATTTCCAAATGAGAGTACTCACAGGCATTGTGGCACTTGGACATACTTTTCTGGACAAAACAGAGCCCACACAAGCCTCATCCCTCTAAAACGGCCCTGGAGTCCTCACACTTCCCGCCCTCTCCACCGTGTGTGCCGCGGGCCGACCCCCTCTCTTCTCTGTCCCGGGCGGGCGGCTGCGGGCTTCCAGGCAGCCGCCCCACCCCGCCATCCTCTCCTGCCTCCCGCAGCCCACCCGCCACCCCGCGGGGTGACTGATCTAAAAACCACCCATCAGTGTTTTTTTCAGGGACCAAACACCAAACCAGAATGATCACTGCAAATAACCCCGTGATGGCTTTGGCTGATGGCGGGGTAGCACCAAGTGCACCGGGGGCCTCTTTCTGGCTCACTGCCGCCTGTGTCCCACCCCTCACATGCCCCTACTCCTGTCTCTGTCTTGGCACTCGCTTTGGCTTCTGCCTGGGAATTTCCGCCTCACCTGCGCAAGTCAGGCTCCGTCTCTCGTCTCGTCTTCTCGTCTCTCGTCTTCTCATCTTGAGAAGTTGCCTTCTCAAGAGCAGCCGTGCCTCGTCTGATCTAAAACATTCACCTGCTCCTATTCCCCACCCTGTTCCCTCACAGCTGGCCTCTCTGCACAGCGTTCCAGTCGCCCGCACTATCTTCTTCATTTCCTTTAATTGGGTGCCGTCTGTCTCTGCTTCCCACTCATGGTAACTGCCATCAGCTCGGGAGCCTGGCCTCTCTTGTTCCCTTCATGTCCCTGGTCTGGGCGGCACCTGGCATGTCTAGTGTGAGCAGGTGCTTGATATCATCTGTTGAGTGACTGAATGGAGGACAGCAGTGACTACCTTTTTTTTTTTAAGTCACAGAAGAGCCCATCAAGTAAGTGGATGACATTGGGTTTCCTGAGCTCGCAGATGTGGGAGATGAAACAGAGGCCATTAGAAGAGGCAAGGGTGCTGTGAGCGGAGCGCAGATGGACCCCACTGGGGAGCGAGGGACACGAGTGGCCGGAAAGCACCGCCAGAGCTTAAACACAGAGCGCGGTCGGGGACACCTCATCAGGGGCAGATGGAGCCAGCTCCTCGCCGGCCCAGTACGCGGCTCCAGTAGGCCGGCGGCCGAGGTTCACCAGCCTGTGTGCACACTTGAGCCGCAAAAGCAGCAGGGCCCCAGGCCTCCTGCTCCTGTCCCCACCTTGCCCCTGCGGTGTCCCCCCACCCCCACCCCGCCCATGGCCACCTGGCCCCAAGCCTTTCTGGCTTCCCCTGTGGCCGCTCACAGGAAGTGCGGGCGGTGCCCTCCGTGGGGTGCCCATCTCCATGCTGGGGTGCCCGATCCATCGGTCCCTGCAGGGCCACTCTGGGCTGGGTCCTGGGCAGAGTGGAGAGAAAAGCCCTTCCTGGCTCTAAGAACCCCAGAAAATGCCTCCTGAGCCCCTTCTCTGGGCTGGGCACCGTGCTGAGCACTTTACATATGCAAAACCCCCCCAACATCACCATTTCAAAACCGCTTTCCTTCCATCCCCCATATTTTAACACCTCAAAATTGGGAGCATCTTATAATCCATGACGTGCTGGTATGGAAGGCAGCCCTTAGTCCTGCCAGCAGCCCTGAGAGGGGGGCAAATCATTGTCCGTTTAAGGAAGAGGCAGAGGGAACTTGAGCTTGGATTTGGCTGGAGCCCAGAGCCCACGCTCTTCGTGGCTGCACTTTATGCCACACTTCGTCACCTGGACACCAAACCACCTGACTACTGCCCCCACTCATGTCCGCCACCTTCACAGCCCAGGGGCCGCGAAGTGCACGCCTACCAGCCGGCTCTTTCATCCTCGATCGGCAGAGGCCGCCTTGAATATCTTCTCTCACAGTGACGCACTCAGAAGGGCCACCGGGTCACTTGGGCCATAAACAGTCTGGCTCTGAAACTTAATTTGGGCTTTTCTGGAGAACGTGCCTATAAGCTTCTAGTTGCAAGAAAAGGATCCTTTAACTGCAGTGACTTCACAAGAGTCCAGAAATCCAGGACAGAGGAGGGGGGACCCTATCTGGGCTTAACTGAGTGGCTTAGTGCTGCTTCTAGGACCCAGGTATCAGCCATGCCCAGTGTTAGGGCTCCCCTCTTAGAGTGTCACACTCTGTCACACTCACACTATGTCCCCAAGAGACGAGGTCCATTCTATCCTTCTTGTCTCTTTTTATTTGGACCTTAAGCCAAACCAAACCAAACCAAATCTAGCAAAAACAGAAAACCAAAACAACAAGTCCTCCTCTCTTTTTTCCCTAAGGTCCCCCAGAATACCCCATTGGCCAAGCAGGGGTCACACAGCTGCAAGGCAGGCCGCGAAAGCTGGAGCCTGGCCCCGTCTACCTGGACAGTAGGAGGTGGTCTGCGCTAGTGGGGAGGAGGGTTAAACGGAGCCCGTGACTCCTGACATAAACCAGCACGGCTTTGTTCAATTACGGGTATTCAATATATCCATAACATAATGCCCGACATGGTTTAATTAAGCTCATCATTCTCGGTATGAGCAGCCGGGGAAGTAGCTTATATATTTTAGAAAGTTCTAGCCTTCATGCTTAAAAATAAAGGCTTCTATCACTGTGCGCCATTTTTCTGGAAAATGCATTATGTGGAATCCCTTAACCTCTGACAATTCCCTGTCAGTTATTGCAAATGAGCGAGTTGTACTTCCACGCAGCCATTCCTCCCAAAGAAACCCCGAGTCCTGGTGAGCGGCCACAGAGCCCTGGGCCGGGGCGGGTTTGTGCGGTCTGGCCCATTCAAAAACCGACTTAATGAGTTGCTTTGAAAGCCTCTCCATTTTCCCTTTTCTCTTGGTTTTTCTGGCAGAGCAAGGAAAAAATGAACAAAAGCTGAAATTTAAGTAATTCCCAGACATTTTTGCTCTGGGCAGATAGTGCTGGGATGAGATACCTGAGACGCGTGGTTTCAGAGCATTTGGGGCTTATCCTTGAGCATTGGAGTCAAATATGTCCTTTTTTTTTTTTTTTTTTGGTGATACTCAGATCCCCATTATCAAGTTAAAAGAACCATTCTGTATTGGAGTTGGGAAGCACATCAGAAATTCAGAAATAGTTTCCCTTTTCAATGGGCGGTTAATAGTTTATTAACAGTGCTTAATGACTTACATCATCTTTAACATTTTATTTTTATTTTTCAATTTTAGTTTTTTTCAGTTACAGTTGACATTCCATATTATGGAATATTATCATCGGGTGTACAGCAGGGTGGTTAGACATTAGACAAGTTACAAAATGTTCCCCCGATAGTCCCAGTACCCACGCGGCACCAGGCAGGGTTATTACAATATTACTGACTGTATTCCCCGTGCTCTACTTTACATCCTTGTGACTGCTTTATAACCGCCAGTTTGTACTTCTCAATCCCTTCACCTTTTTCATCCCTCCCCAACCCAACATTTTTTTTTATATTATTGAGGAAACTGAGGCCCAGACAACTTGTCTGAAAGTCCCAGGTAGTTACCTGAGCCAAAGCACACGCCGTGCCCCCGCCTGGCTGGAGCGTCTGACAGCCGTTCGGTTTGCGTTGACTTCTTAGCCTTTCTCCCACGCCCTCCTTGTACTCGGCCAGGGAATTCACTGGACAAACAGACACGCTATGGCCCAAACCATCGCTGATCATGAATGGGAGTCAGGGTGGTCTCCTTGCCAGTGGGGCCCCTTTGCTTACCTTACAAAGGCGCCAGCCAGGGTGACCAAAGCCCTGGATGGGCCTGTGTGATCACAGTTCTCACCTGGGTGACCTCTGGAAAACGTTAGAAAGGCAAGTTTTCTAACAATTGTGCACAGGGAAGGTGTGAGATAAAAGATCACCATCAGGGAGCCTCCAACTGTCTTTAAACAATCGATGTTCAAATATGAACTGTCTGTTTAGGATCATAAATATTTACAAGGCTGACATTTGGTTATTTTTTTTATGAAAGTAGGGAAAAACATGTTAGCTGCCATTTACGTTTTTGGAGAGGAATTTGCTTGTGCTTTGTAGCAATAATAAATGTGTTCTTGGTGGCCCTTTGTGCCGAGGGTCTCAACGGTAACTTGTAGGAATCTTCCATTTTTGGAAGACACACATGCCATCAACACCTTGGAAAAATGTGCTTGTCGGAGCTCCTCAAAGTTCAGCTGAATATCTTATTTGTTCTCATAGACCCTGGAACACTTAGTGCTCTATCCAGTTGCTAAAAGTATTTATTGAACCCCTTCTATGGGCCAGACCCCACGCTGTGCTCAGGAGACAGGGATGAGTGAGGCGCATTCCCAAGCTCAGACGCCTGCGCCTCAGCATCCGACGTAATGTGGACCGTGCCCCATTCGGTTCCTTATTAAAGTCAATATGGGAGTACAAGACGGTTTCCTCTGGCCGTAGCTTCACCAGCCGCACAGAGGTTAGACCAGCGACAGGGCTGGGTTTTCACTGTCATCGCCAGGGGTGTTATTGGGTGCTTATGACTCACCAAGAGCTTTCTTACCTTAGTTTACCCACTAGATAACTCTAGAAAGAAGGTACTGGGGTTATCTTTCCGCTTTTCAGACCATGAGCAGAGGCGTAGAGTGGTAACATGACTGGCCAAAGTCACAGAGCTAGTAAGTGGAGGAACTGAATTGAAATCCAGGTGATCTGACTTCTGAGTCTCTTGGTACTAGCTGCTGAGTTCTGCTGCCTTCCATTTAATCCACTGTATTCTCTATTCACCCACCCACTAGCAGGTCTTGTTAATATTTGGCCAAGCATTTGCAAGCCAAGTGTATTCTCTTCTCTCCTCTGTGTTGTGCTTGGATGCTCAGTTGCGCAGGGAGCCAGAAGGTGGACAGGAGAGGTATGTGAGTGACAGATTCCCTCAAAGCCCAGCCAAGATGGTATCGGACCATGGCTCAAGATGGACCAGGCAGTGTCTTTGCTGGTATCTTGGAACTGGAAGAGAGTGGGAGCAAAAGAGAGAGTAGGGGAAGGATAATCTCTCTTCTGGATGCCTAGATTGTAAAATATAAAGTTTCCAGAACTTCTTGCAGCCATGTTTAGAGGTATGGATCCAGGATAAACAAAACTAGTCTTCAACGACTAGTTGAAGACATGGCTGTTGATGTCCTGCAAAGCATAGACGAGAGACTGGGAAAGAAGGGTTCCTGGAACAGTTCTGTTCTCCAAGCTGGGCTGCCCTTAGAGCTGCTGCCCTGTCTCAGCCTCTTTCCAGTCAAGGGCCCTGTTTGCTGAAGCTCGTTTGGGTTGGAATTCTCTAGGAACCTCTGAACAGTAGACAGAATCATGGCCTCCTGAGGATACCACATCTTAATCCCACCTCTTACATCACAGAGCGAAGGAGAATTAAGGGAACAGATGGGATCAAAATTGCTAATCAACGGACTTTAAGATAAAGAGATTATCCTGGACTATGCCTGGACCCAGCAAAATCACAAGGGTCCTGTGGAGGAGGGAGGCAGCAATGGAGATCCGAGTGCTGTGATGGGAGGGAGATCCGACTGGCCGGCGCGGGCTGTGGAGTTGGAGGAAGGGGCCAGGAGACGTGCAGGCGGCCGCTAAAAGCTGGGTAGAGCAAGGAGGCAGAAACTTCCCTAGAGCCTCCCAAAGGAACCCAGCTCTGCAGTCTTTGGTTTTAGCCTTGGAAGACTGTGTTGGAATCCTGCGCTACCGCCCGATAAGGCAGTATGTTTGCACTATTTTAAGCCATGAAGTTCGTTACAGCAGCAATAGGAAATCCACACTCTCAACCTTGCAATCCCCAAGAACATCTCTACCCTCCCTATATGAAACTTTAAATCCCCTTCTCTGAACGTGTCTCTCCATTTTTGCTCATGGTCTTGGCAAGTTACTTAGGTTCTCTTTATATTCTCCTGTCTCTGCCTCCAACATCCACATTTCATTTTCCTCCTAATGAAGCAAATCTAGCAGTGTCCCTGGCACTTGGAGAGGCACCCAATAGAGTAGCAACAGTATGGGTGTTACTCTGTTATTTTTATTGAACTTATTGCAGGTGACATAGGTTAATAAAATTATATAGGTTTCAGGTATACAATTCTATAATACATTCTCTGTATATATTGCATTGTATGTTCACCACACCCAAGTGAGGTCTCCTTCTGTAACTATTTTTCCCTCTCTTCACTCTCTTCTACCTTCCCGCCCCCACCCCTGAGCCTTCCCTCTGGAAATCACCATTCTGTTGTCTGTGTCTATGAGGTGGTTTTTTGGGGGGATGGGGGCTTAATCCCTTCACATTTTTCACCCAGCCCCACCCAACCCCTCTGACAGCTGCCAGTTTGTTCTCTGTATCTGTGAGTCTGTTTGTTTCTATTTTGTTTGTAAGTTTATTTTGTTCATCAGATTCCATATACAAGTGAAATCATACGGCATTTGCCTTTCTCGAACAGGCTTATGTCACTTAGCATAACTATGGGCGGCTTTTATTAGCATCATGCCCAAGGGACGTCTGACTTCTGCAGGACCCAGAATAATGCTCCTCTTATAAGTAGGTCCTTGTGAAACCGAATTGGAAGTATGTTTACAAGAAACCGTAAAGTCAACTCCTTATAACTTCTGGCAAGTTTTAATTTTGGAAAACTCTATATTAAATAAAACGGATCAATTCCCCACCTCCCTTTTGTTTTAGTTACGATTACAAAACTGCATCAGCATCTATGCCTTACATCTTTTGCTTCGTTCTTTTGGAGGACTCAGATGTTTGATCTCTACCCTTCTTCCCCAGCTTTTCATCTTTAAATACAAAATGTTATTGGTTCCAGAGTTACGATGTTTCCACGACAACATGGAAACCATCTATGTTTCTTAAGAAGTGAAATGAACTCATCAGCACATACAAATTGTTTAATTGAGAGCTGCTCCTCACTTACATTCAGCTGATTGCGTTGCATGCCTTAAGATCTTCATATTGATTTTAATTTTATTTTTTTCAATATTTTAAATGAGCAACACATCCCATAGCTCAAGAGCTTTCATAGCCATTCCTTCTTCGGGGGTTTTATTGCTGTCACTAGCCTGTTTTGTCATTAGTATGGGACTGTCATGTTAAAAACTTGTGAGAACTCAATATAATGAAATGTCATAAACAGCAAGTAAAGTTTTGTAGTGAAATAAGCATTTGGTCTAAATTCAGAGTCTTGCGTGAGCGCACTGTCGACGGGATTAGGTTAATTTGCCTGGGTCTTTTAATTAAGGGACAAGTGAAATAAGAGGGAACAGGGAAGTGGGTAGCCAGGCTTTGGAGCTGGAGCTCAAACCTCAGTTTCGTGGAACTTGTCATCTTAAGCACATTGCTTGACTCCCCTGCTTTGTAAAATCTGGCGGGCTGCTTCAGATATACAGGACAATCAAGCAAACTCAATATTCAGTTTTAACAAATTTTAACATTTTGCCATATGTGCTATGAATCTTTTGTTTAAAGAAAGAAAACATTGCAAATCTGTATAAAACCCAGTCTTCCCTGTCCACTCCATTTCTCTTCTCTCTAGAGGATAAACTGTTGTAAAGCTGGTGCTTTCAAAAATTAATCTTATATGTTTTTAAACTTCGTATAAAGTGTATTCTACTGTGCGTATAATTTTTCAGCGTTCTTCTTTTATGTAACATTCTGTTTTTGAGGGCTTACCCATGTGGACATAGCTCTTATTCATTTACTTGAAGTGCTTTGCCATTTTCTGTTATATAAATTGAAAGTCGGTCCATTCTCCTATCGATGGGTTTTGAAATTGTCCAGTTTTCTACTTTTGTAATCTTCTAGGTAAGACACATAGATTGGGAATCGCGAGGAGAACGTGTACATCTCGAACCCTCCCCAATCTTGTCATGTTGCTCTTCTAAGCGATGGGCGCACCAGCTGTGCAGCAAGTCCCGCTTCCGCCAGCGCTCGGTGTTGGCGGTCCCGCCCCTCCCCCGCCCCCCGGTTTGGTGACTTCCTAGAAGCAGTCGCAGGACTCAGCAATAGTCTTCATTCCTGGCTATGGTGAATTAGAGAGAAATACGATAAAAGAGGCTGAGATGTGCAAAGGCTCACGGGGCCGCGTCGGGGCGATGGGGCGCGAGCTCTCCCCGGAAGCCCGCCCCTAACAGAGTTGTGCAGGGCATGCTCTTCCTTCGGCAACTAACTGCAGCAGCACACGTGACAGGCTGTCTGCCCAGAGAAAGCTTATTCGAGCCTAAGGGTCTGGAGATCTTGGTAGAACCTGGTCATACAAAGGTTGCCTTGTGACTTGCCATAGTTTCTGAAACTCCAGACCCACAGAAGGACAGTCGCAGCTTATCATAAATCACCGTGTTTGCACAAATTATCCAGACAAGACAGCACAGCATGGTGACATCATAGAAAATACCCGTATCTGTTCGTAGCACTGGGGATAGTCCGGTAGTTCAGTTTTGAGGAACCAGACCCCGGCTCCCGATACAAGCAGGCCTCCCTGAGAATGTGCACGGTTTGAGCAATCCGAGTTGCTGAGTTAATTTTTCTACACACTTGCCAACTTGGTATTTTCACTTGCAACCTTTAGCCAATTTGATGTGTGGCGTAGAATCTCGTTAGTAATTGAATGTGCATTTTCCTGATGACAGGTGAGTTGGAGTCTCTTCCGTGAATGGACTGTTCCTACATTGTAGCCCTAATTAAATTAGGATGTTCGTCTTCTCCATATTGCAATTCTTTCCACATTTCGAACACTAACCCTTTGTTGGATTTGTGTTGCAAGTATCTTTGGCCCGCCTGTGCCAAGTTGCGCTCCCCTGATAGTTCTTGTTGTATAAAAGTTATTTTCTATGAACTGTGGTGAATGCGGTTGAATGATTTTTCTTCGTTCATTGGTGGATTCATTTCTGGTGCCTGCTGGGACAAATTGCCACAAACTGGATGACTCAGAGCAATAGAAACGCATTCCCTCAGAGTTCTGGGGCCGGAACTCTGGGAGGGCGGTGTCAGCAGCGTTGGTTCCTTCTGGAAGCTCTGAGGAACACCCACTCCGGGCCTGTCTCCCTGTTCCTGGTATCTGCCAGCGATTCTTGGGCCTGTAGCTGCTACGCTCCAGTCACAGAATTTATCTCACATCACCTGCTCCTCTGTCCTGTCTTCGCCCTGTGCCTCTAATAAGGACACTTGTTCTTGAATTTAGAGCCCCGCTGGGTAATCCAGGGTGATGGGGCCGGGGAGAGCAAGGGGTTGGGGGGAGGAGTGGGGGCAGCTGTAACTGAACAACGATTTTTAAACAACCCTTAATTATATATGGAAAGATACTTTTTTCCAAATAAAGTGACATTCACAGGCTTGGGATGAGGACAAGGACCTACCTTTAGGAGGGGCCACCATGCAGCCCACCACAATCGAGATAATCCTGCCATGTTTTCCTTTAGTCTGTTAATACAGTAGACTGTATTTATAGATATTCTATTGTCGAACCATCCTTACACTTGCAGGATAAATCCTTGTGGGTCCTAATATTTTAGTAGTGCCTGTGTGTGTATGTGTTAGAGCCAAATTCAATTTCCTTATATTTTATTTAGCATTTTTGCATTCGCGTTCATAAAGAGGGTTGGACTGTGATTTATTTTCTTGTCCAGGTTTGATTCCAAGGTCTTCTAAAATTATTAAAGGAGCCTTCCCTCTTTTTCTGCTCCCAGGCACAGTTGGGGTCAGGCAAGGAAACTGCCTGTTGAGCCCAGCTGACCTCGCGGGGACTCAGTTCCTCACAGGGCAAGCGAGGACACTGCTGGTCCTGGCACCGACTGTGGGGAAGGCCGAGGAGATTGCATGGGATAAGGCTTGTGGTGAAGGGCGGGTCACACAGTGGGCTTTCGGTAGGCTCGGCCCTCGGGGCGGAGGTGATGCCGGTTTTGGAGACCACCTGACGTCGCAGCTGGTGGTGACTCCTGGAACGGGCCCCTCTCAAGACTCCTCTGGTGTGAGCTCGAGCTCGAAGTGAGACGCAGCGGGTTTAGAGGAAGGGACACTGGACTGGGAGACAGACAATTGAGCCTGGTTGTTTATCGCCTGGGTAATTTTGATCAAAAGGCTTATCTCTTTCTTTGTTGTGTTTTGAACAGTTTTCTATTTGGGGGCTGTTTTGTCCATACTTCCTCTTACACGGGGTTAATGTGACTATTAAACAAAGTTCCAGAAAGACTCTCATTTACAAAGATAACTGTCAATCCCACAAAACGTTCCTAGGGGGCATTGCTGCTCTCTGCCCCTTGGCCCATCCTCAGAGCTCAGTTTGTCCACATCCACTCAGGCCAAAGGACTTACGTATCCCGTGACAATGAGAAACTCTGTCTGTTAATGGACCAGGCAGATTTCATTTGTCTTTCAAAGTGTTCCACTTGATTGAGAATAATATTTACCAGACGGTGGCCTGCTGGGCAAGTGACCTCTGTTTACTGGTCACCCCGTGTGCCATTTGCCAGCCAGAGTGCTCCCATGTACACTGACTCACTCGACCTGAGCATCAGTTTGAAGAAATACAGAAAACCGAGCTCATTCAAAAGGACCCAAAGCACAAGTTCAGGCTCCTTGTCCCAGGCAGTCATTGCCATCCTCAAGAAATAGGAGGAGGGGCAATAAAGGCGGGAACACACTGCCAGTGAAATCTGAGTGAAGACCTAGCCACAACTCACCGCGTTAGAAATTTGACATATAAAATATGACAATGACAGCGCAGACCCTTTGCTGGTGTCCCCACAGCTGCAGGGCTGATGAATGGGCCTCATTAGCCAGTGTAATCGGCGGTCATGAGAGCCGCAGCCTTTGCCCCGGTGGGGACAGCAGGCGCCAGCTCCAAAGTGCACATCAGTCCTGTTATTAATGAGGCTCACAGAAGTTTTAAGGCACTTTAAAAAATTACAACCTAACTCTCCTTCGGGTTAGTTAAAGGAGAAATGAAATAGGACTGTCAGCTTGGTTAGCCCCTTAGAAGAGGCGGAAAGGATTCAGAAAAAGTGATGATCTCAGTCGCAGAAGGCTTTCCTATTCAGTTTCTTAACAGTGGCGAAGAGTTAAGTAAATAAGAAAGGAATGGCTTTGTGATGATATTATGTCATTGTCAAGCCATTTTATTACAGAGTGCCAGGATGTCCCAGAGCCCCGCAGGGTTGCTTTTGGAAGGCAGTTCTTCAAAGAGCCAGGACATTTGAATTGCTATTTGTTTCAAATAGCACCTTGCACATAACTAACCTAGTTTCTGGGCCCGCCTTTGTGGCCTTTTGGAGTGAACCGCACAGAATTTCTTTGAGATTAGCATTACAATACACGCTATCATCAGACTTGGCCTCACAAGTGTTTGTTGAATGACTCTAAGATACTGGTGGTTGGAGGCCATGTTTGGTTTGGTTCTGTATTCCCACATGATTGGGAAAGTTTGCTGACTATCTATGAAATGCCCCCATGGAAGCACCCTCTCTGGTCCTCATAGGGCCCTAAGCGGGCAGCCCGCTTGTTTGTAAGTAGGCACTGGGGAGGTTCCTCAGCTCTAAATAATCTTGATTATAACACTCTGACAGACAGATTTCTCTCCTTAGGTATCAACAAATATAAAGAGTGAGTTCCATCTGCCACTGCATCCTAAAATAAAGAGGTCATCAGTGTTCATCAATGAAACTTGTGGCTCAGATATATTTGTTCCGACCACCAGACTCAGCACACATTTCTTGCCTGTGTGCCCTACCCTAGGCTGGAATTGGGGATCCAAAGACAGGTTCTGCCCCAGCCAAGTCACAGTCCAATAAAGGAGAACAATACATCAACAAACATGTATGACCCAGGGTGATAAGGGCTGTAGTGGCAGAATGTACCCCAGGGCCATCCCTTATCCTATTTTATCATCTGTCCAACAGAGAGTCCTGATAAAATATTTTGAATCTGACCACCCCCTACTCAAATCCTCTGAAGTCTCTCCATTTCCCTGGTTGCACAAGCCAATGTCCACCAAAAGGCCAACCAGGCGGCCACAGCCCGGGTCCCCTTGTCTCTCTGAATACTACACCTTGCTTACTCTGCTCCAGCCAAATGCATCCCTGCCCTAACCCTTGTCACCCTCATTCCACAGCTGAGAACGTTCCTCCCCACACGGGTAACTCCCCATCTTTCCTCAGCTTTGTGCTCGAGGGTCGCCTGCTCAGTGAGGTCTCCCCGGACCCTGTTTGAACTTGGAAGCCGCCTCCGTCCTGTCATGTCCCAGACCCATCTCCCCTGCCCTCTTTTCTCCAGGACGTTCATCACTGTTCGGCACACGGTGTTTCATTCACATGCTATATTTGTTGTCTGTTGTCCCCGGTTGAAGTGCCACCTCTGCAGGGCAGGCTTTTCGTCTGTCAGTTCCCAGATGTGTCCCAGGGCTGAGATGGGGCCTGGCACGTGGCAGGCTGGCAGGGGCTATTTGCTGGATGAATGAGCGATTGCATGACTGAATGCTGGATGCACACATTGCTGTGGGAACGGGGAGCGACTGTCCCAGGGGCTGGTGTGGCTGTTTGAAAGGTTTTGATCACAAAGATGAAACTTCTGAGCTGTGAGTTTATGGGCAGATGGAGGGTGAGGAGCGAGAAGTTGGGGGTGCTTCACAGGCAGTGGGAACAGAAACCACAAAGGCACAGGGACCTGGAAGACAAAATTTAAGAGAGCACATTTATTACAATGACAATTTTATAACAACTAGGCATGCCTGGCCCTAGTCTCTTTATCTTAATTGATTTGTCATATTCTTATAAAGTCTGATGTTTTGTAGACTTAGCTGAATCTGAGTCAAAATTATTGGGTTTCACTACCGCTTTAAAACTAATGTCCAATCAGAAAAACCTGAAAATATGGGGCATTCTCACCTATTCCAGACTGATTCCCAAAATGTTCAAAAGCATAAATCTATACATCGAAAGCTGTGTGGCTAAGATCCAGAGATTCAGGTTTATTGGTATTGACTCTCCCCGGGGAAGGGAATGAAAATGTCAGTTAAGGCAGCTGGTGGGTGGTGGAGAGCCCCCCCGCCCCCCAGCCTGGTGCCTTTCAGAGAACAGAAGACGCTGGCTGAGTTTGACGAGGTCCACTCTGCCTCTCTGAGGAATGTGACAAGATGCCATATGAAATATTGGCTTGGCCCTTCAGCTATGGGGACTCAAGTATTAGAGAGAGGATGTGATGCCATCCAAATTTCTTAAGGGTTATAAAGAAACGTGAATAAAAGTTTAGGAATTCTTCATATGAATTATAAAAAACAACAATAAACTGTACATCTGGGGTGTGGTGTAGTAGAAAAGCACTAGATTTTGAGGGCAAAACCCAGGGTTAAAATCCTGGCTCCATCCCTAGGACTTTGACCAAATGACACCACTTTTCTGAGCCCAAGTTGTCTCAGTTACAAGCGATGGGTTTGTTGTGTGAGAAGACCCCACACAGGCACTCAAAGTTATTACTGAAATCAGAATCTGGAGGGTGTAATTCAGGCAGACATGCAAGAATGTTTTGTAAATTATCAAGGAAGCTAAACCTTGAAAACATTAGTCAACACGATGGAGTGCAGAGATTACAGAAAGAGATGACAGTGACTAGAGAACACCATTGTCTTTTTTCTGAAGTTATTGATGACGCTGGTATTCATTACTACAATACCGATTCACTTGGGATTGAAAAGAAATGCCATATGTCTTACTGCAGGAAGAGGGTCATCATTCATTACTGTTAAAATAAAATCATTAGGATGACATATTGCCAACATAAGGAACACAGTCACAAAGCTCTAGAAAAATAAGTCGTTCATGAGCGAGCTTCTGTGGGTTGGCATTCTTGAGTAATTGTAACATGGTGGCTCATTTTTTTTCCCCCAAACCCCTCACCAGACATTGGATGAAGAAAACAAGAAGGGGAAAGTTTATGTTTAGAGAGAAAAGACAGGAGCACCATGTCCTTAAGTCACCTGCTACTGATAATCTCTTTGTTGAACAATGTGCCCTTCTCTTTCTGACCATTATCCAAGTTGCTTTCTTTGAGGAACCCCTCGCCTTCAATGGCTTGGGAGGAGGCAGGGTCACCTGGGAGAGGATGACAGGGCTACCTCCTCCCTCTTGAAGACCCCTATGACAGAGTCGTTGCTGGTGTCACCTGCATCCCCAGGGCATGGGGTGAAGACCAGCCAGTTCACGACTGAACAGGATTTGGGAAATATTTTGGGGGAGTACTCAGGGTGGGCAATACATCTGCACTTACATGGGAGTGTGAAGCAGCACGTTGGGTTCTGACGAACATTGATTTTTGTGTGTCGCTTTGCAGGGCAATGAGCGCCAGGATTGGAGCATGAAGTGAGGCAGATAATGCAAATGAAAGTGCTGTACAAATGGTAAAGAACTAGGAAAATGTTGCCTCTTTGAAAATTCCTACCTTTCAGGATTGTTTACAGACTAAATGAGACAGTAGAGACCTAAAGTTGCTTTGTGGGTGGTGTCGAGTGCGGAGTGCCGGCAAATGTGTGAGGCGAGGAGCGGGAAGCTTCATTAACTTGTAGGCGGGGAGCCAACTGGGGCTGATGTTCGGAAGAACGATTTGTCAGCCTTTGGGGAAATTGAATACGCGCATCTCCTGAGACTAGAAATTCCACTTCAAAGGGAATTTCTCACCTACGCAAAGAGACTTGTGCAAGGATGTTTATCACAGCATCGTTTGCAGTGACGAAGGGTTGAGGATAAGCTGCATAGGCATCAGTGAGAGGGACTGATGAAGTGGTACATGTGTAGAGGGGAGTATCATACAGTTAAAAAAGGTCATCTACCTACTAATCAGGCCCAACAGACCACAAAAAAAAAAAAAGACAAGAGACTGGAACCATCGCTTCACCAAAACATAAACATATAAAAACATTATAAACATATAAAAAATATAAAACATATAAAAATATTCCAAGATTATTGGTGATCAAGAAAATTCTAATTAAAGCCATATTTTCAAGCAATAACACTGACACGATTTTAAATCTGACACTGTCAAGACTTTGAGGTCAGCGTCACCGGAACACACATGTGCGCCAGCGTTACTCAATACGGACCTGTTCGGGGAGGACCAGATGCAGTTACTGAAACAATGACCCGTCCCCTTCCCCAGGGTCCCTAGGTTGTAAGTCCTTTGCCTTCCACCCTTAGAAATTATGGCTCTCAATGTCAGAGTTTGGTGAAAAGGAAAGGAACTATATATTCAAAAGTTATACAGGATTTGAATAGCTAAATGTTGCTGTGAAATCTCAAAATCCCTTTAACACACTCACCAACACACACAGTCTTGCCTTCCCCGCTTTGCCCAGGCAGGCCAGTCAGGGCTACCGTCCTTGAGAAGAAAAAGACAGAAGTCCAGGGGTTGGCTAGGCAGGCCTCTCGCAGTTCCCAGCACCGTCCGCTGTGTCTCCACGATCTCCAGCTCTTAATCCAAACCCACGTGGCACCTTCTCATGGCCCACTAGCAAGAGTCCTTTTTCCCGTTTCCTTCCCACATGGTCTTTGCACTGTTCCCCTGTGGCGTGGAGGGAACCATCTCTGAGCTCTCACGCACACGTGCTGTAACTGGGGGAGCTGCCTGCTAGTTACATCCTGGGTTTAAGTTATGCAAACCTTTCTGGTTAGCCCTGTTGATATGCAAAATAACCATCTTTGCATATGAGGTCTGAAGCTCTCCTGCAGTTATTGACATGCAAAGTGACTCTCATTGGCCCTGCTCCAAGTCCAGTATGAAGCTGGCCTGTTACTGATACACAAAGTGACTCTCGATGGCCCTGCTCCATGTCTCCCATCCCCCATGGCCGCCTGCTGTGGTTGGGAGGGGCACGGCGAATAGCCTATATTTTTCTTGGACATCCAAAGTTCCGGACCCCATGACAGATCCCCACTTTGTGGGGGGAGTAGCTGCACCTTGTTACACCGGTGGAAGTGCCAACTGTGACAGCCACTTTGGACAACAATCTGGCATCATCCAGTGAAGCTGAAGGGGGGTGTGCTCCTGACCCAGCCTCCCACTTGGTGACAGAGATGCTCCTGCACATAAGCTTATGAATGTTCACACCAGCTTTGTGATTGTAGAAGCCAGACATGGCCCCGAGGATGGACAATGGACACTATGGGGTGCAGTTGTGCCAACGTATGCACAACAGCCATGCGCCTCTGCAGGAGTGACGCTCACATACACAATGTCGACTCTTAAAAAGTTGCATAAGAATGCATATAATTCCACTTATGTAAAGTCTGAAAGCGCGCCAAACTAGACCATATGTTCTTTAGGTGTGTATGACCTATATGGCAAAACCAATGAAGCAAGGTAAGGAAATGAGCAAAAGTTTGGAATGCAGTTTCCCTTGGAGAAGGGAGGTTGGTCGGATCAGGTGAGGCACCTTGGGCTTCTCTGGTCCTGGCAAACCGCAGCAGGTGGCGGATCACCAGGTGTTTAACTTACTGTCAGTCATCGCAATACTCTGTGTGTGTATGTGCATCGATAAGCCTTCAACCTGTAATAGTGAATTTAAAAAGTAAAATTTAGTGAAACGAGATACCCAGTAAAGTCCTGTTTGTGGAAAAAAAAAATAACCCATGCTAGTAAAATATAGTTAAGGCTGCCTCTGGATGTAAATAAAATCCCAGAGCAGCTGTATGTCAAGTACACAAGAGTGTGTACATATGATGGAGTGGGAATGGAATTAGGAATTGGGTGAAGGACACAAAAGTCGATAAACCTTTGAAGTGCTGCAGATATAGAGTGAAGCTGTCTGTAGACTCTTGGTGCTTGTATGCCACTCACTGACTTGAAGGGGTTGGATTCGCTGTGTCACTCTGTTTCCATGCATCTGACATTCCCAAAGGAAAATTGGGCTTTGCACACTAGAATAATCAAAACCAAATGTTGATTCTTAAAACATGCTTTGCTTGTTGGTAGGTTAAGGGTCACACCATAAATATAAAGTAGAAAATAAAGCGACTTGCTAATCTGTCTTAAATCCTTAGTCATAAATCTGTCATGAACTGAGATGCACACTTAAGTTCCGTCTCACCTCTTCTAAGATATCGGGGTTGATTGAAAATAGAACGCTTTTCATGGTTTTATTGTCGGTGAAATCCCCAGCATTGGTTTTGCCTTCTCTTATCACAATCCAACATTTTCTTTTTCATTCAAAATATCTCTCAGGTGTGTCCCTTCTCTCTTTTCTCAGTCAATAATTGTTACATCACAAACTACGAACGTGGCCTCTTTGGTGTTTATTCTGATTAAAGTGGCTCTATTCCCAAATCTATCATTTTCAGGCTGGTCAAAAATTCAACACCAATGTCTCCATTCTAAAGAATATTAGATAATTTATTAGCCCAAGTGACAAGGCAGGAAAAAAATATAATTAGAAAGGAAACAATAAAGGTGTCCTTATTTTCAGAAGATATTTTGTATCTAGAAAACCCTGGTGAATTAACTGGGAAGCTATTGGTGCTAATAAGACAATTCATTCAATGAAGGGGCCAGATACAAAATAAACATGAATATCAAAGGCTTCCCTAGATGCCAGTAATATATTATTTAGGGAGCACAGTAGTGAAGAAAAATGACATTCATAATAGACTCTTGTGCTGAGGATGCTGGGTTCTCTCATTGGAGCCCAGTTCTCATCTGCTTTTGGCCCCCGGCCCCTAACCCTGGGCTGGGTCCCTTCCAAAGGGCTCTCAGGGGGCAAATGCCACAGCAACTCTTCTGCTGTCCTTGACACATTTTTCTACAAGATCTGCAGCTCTGCCTCCAACACAGAAGCCTGTAACATCCTTCCCCCCAGTGAAATCTCAGCCCTTCGGAATCACATTTCCAACCACTTTGCCGATTCACAAGGCTCACTTCGGCATCGCTAAAAGGTCCATTTGGCTGGTTTTCCCAGGGAAATGGAACAGTCTCTTCAAATAGACTATTGAAGTCTTTTTCTCCTGCCAAACAGAAATGGCTTATTTAGAGCTTTCAAATGACAGATTTCTTTTGATTTTTTTTTTTTTTGGCTTAAATGGTTCAAAAAAGCTTAAATGTTTCTCTGAGATAATAGAAACTCCAAAGTTATGGCTTCTGGTGGGGCGTCGGGGGTGGGGGGTTAGACTGAAAAGGTGCCTGGGAGGATTTTCGGGGGGATGGAAACTCCTACGTCTTATTTTGGGTGGAAATTTCAGAGTTGTGTATAATTGTCAAAAATCGCTGAATCGAACATGTAGGATCTACCTTTTATCATATGGAAAACATACCTCACTTATAAAATAGCTCTCATCCTCAAAGGTTAAGGTGTGTTAGAATTGCCCAGGTCCTTGTTAACAATGCAGAGGTTTTGCCCCAGAGATTCAGTCAGGGTGGACCATGGGTGGGGCGGAGGAAGGTGCATTTTCACCCCAGGACTTCCAGGTGGTCCTTTTGAAACCCTGTGGGAAACACTGACTTCAGCTCTGAGTTTCAGTCTGGGCTCCCGGATGTGGGGCTTCCTCACAGGCTTTGGTGAGAGCACAAGTGTCAGCTGGGCTGGTTTCATGTCCCCACCCTCCCCCTGACCCTTCCGGGCACCCATTTGCCTGGAAGCTTATATGGTCACATTCTAGGGACATGGGCCTCAAGTTACTGGCCACCTCCACCCCAGGAAGGACTCAGAAACACAGCCTTAGCTGAGTCAGAGGAATTGAGTGCCCGCAGGAAAGATTTTATTGATTTGCTTTAAATTTCCAGAAAATGTTGATGTCTCACTCGGGGTCCCCACCATTCCTTTGAGGTGGGATTTGATGTTTACCAGCAAGCTTGTCCTGAATCACAATTTTTCCTAACCTTTGCTTCACCTTTAAGCACGGCTGGAACTTCCTACAGCTAGAGTCACTACTATAGGATGAGATGCAGGTTCTTCCCAGTAGATCACTGTCAGAGTGCCGAACAGGGAGGGGGCAGAGAGTGAGAAGAGGCTACAGAAATTAGATACAGGGAGACATGCCTGGGGTTTAAAGGAAAACTAATCAGCACAAGAAAGGGTTTGCCACACTCCATGGACCCAAATCAGCAACAAGACCTAAGTGGAGGAAGAACACAGGGCTTAAGCCACCCCCCACCTACCCCCAGGGGGGACTCAGACAGGACTTGGGGAGAGGAAAAGGTTGTAAAGTAGAACTAGAGGCTGTGCACACCCAGAAACCCAGCTTGTTTTATTAGGGGTCTCTGAGTTGTGTATTGCTGTGTAACAAGTGACCCCCAAACCCAACGGCTTAAAAAATCCAAATATTATTTCATAGTTTCTAGGGGTTCAAAGTTACTGAGCAGGTTAGCTGGATGCTCCTGGCTCCGGGCTTCACAGGAGTCAGGATGTCAGCCAGGACTGCCGCCCTCTGAGGGCTCAGCCAGGGCTGGAAGGTTCATTTACCTCCCATACGGCGCCCCCACGGGCGGCGGGCAGTGCCTCACCCCATGGGCCTCTCCCTAGGGTGCCCGATCAATCACAGCAAGAGGGCTGGCTCCCCCCAGAGCACGTGGCCCGGGAGAGGACAGCAAGGAGGAAGCCACAATGTCTTTTATGACAGAGTCTTGAAAGTGACACACTACCACTTCCAGAACATTCTGTATGTTAGCGGTAAGTCTCTAAGGTCAACCCCCACTTGGGAGGAGGGGAGGCAGCCTTCCCTTTTTGAAAGGAGGTGCATCAAAGACTTTGTGGACATACTGAGAACCAGTACAGAGTCTCTATTCTGCCTCCACCCCCGCAAAGAGAGGACTATGGAAGGGGATGGACGTGAACTATGGTTGAGAGAGGTAAACTTCTGAGTTCATTCACCCTTAGGCATTAGACGTGTTACTATATGAGTCAATAAGCCCCCACATTTTAAAAGACATTTTGAGTTAGGCTTCCTGTCCCCATCCCTGGAAAACATTCTAGCTGCTCCCGAATACAACATGTGAGGGCTCATCACGGAGGGGCAGGTAGGATGGCACTCAGTGAGGCAAGACCCTTGTGCTTGGGTGGGGGTGGGGGCGGCGACCCCATCCCCGGCGGAGGCAAGAGAGCCTGATTCGTCTAAAGCCAATCACGGCAGTTCCGTTCCCCTTGCCAACTGGCCAGCTTAGGTCAGTGGTTCTCCAACGTGAGCAATAGAATCAGCTCCAGCCGGGGGTTCTGACTCACGAGGTCCTGGGAGGGCCAAGACTACATTTCTAACAAGTTCCCAGGAGGCACTAATGTGTCTGGTGCAAGGGACCCGCTCCTTTGAACCAATGAAATGGTAGAGGGCGCAGACTCTTGGGGAGCTCCTGGGAAAGGCTTTCTAGGCCTTAAAAGCATTAAAAACCAGGCAAGGTTTCATTTGTTTGTTGTCTTTGGATGCTCGTGCATGAAAAGGTGCCGCTGGGGTGCATCCTCTGACAGTGGGGGAGGGAGCCAGCAAGCTCGTGTGGGCGGAGCAGGAAGGTGGTGAGCGATGGGTCCGTGAAGGTGTCATGGAGTCTCTGCATGGACCAGGCCTGGGGCTTCGGACAACCCCACTTGCCTTGTGAGACAACGAGTCTCCCGATTGACCAAGTCATTGGGAATTAGGTTTTCTTTTTTCTCAGCCCAAAAGGAAACATATCCCAAGCTCGTGCACATACAAAATTTTAGGTTCATACGGCACGTTGATACGTGGTCTTTCAGAAAGCCCTGCCAGTCGGCACTGCCTCCCGCAGAATGGGCCTGCTGGCTTCCCCGCACCCTGTCAGCACCGGGTAAGAGAGTGTGGGCCATCTGCACTAGCGTGACAGGTGAAAAAACGTCAGCTCTTGCTGTCAGTTTGCATCTCCATGGTTACTAGGGAGACTGAGGAATTTTTTAATACGCGTTCTCCAGAGGCAAATGCAGTGTAGACAAGGGACTGGGCCATAAACATAATGGCTCCACGGTAATCACCATTCATTACTTTGCTTGCTCGTTTGGGGCTGAAAGTACGTGGCAGGGACTGTTAGCTGAGAGGCGAGCCTGGGTACGCGTTGAGCTTGGCAGTGGATGTGCTTGGGCGGAGGCTTCACATCTGTCCTGGAAACTGGCAGAAAGAGCCTCCTCCTTGAGTTTTCTCTCCCCGCTTTGGGCCTTTTTAGTTTGAGAAATGTGTTTCTGTGGCCGGCATTTCTGTCTTTACCAAAGCGGTCAAGAGTGTACACTGTGCTGACGGAGACATCCTTTCTGACGCATTAAAAATTTATTCTAAAAGCAAGGGGAGATTCTCAGGCATTTCACTACTTCCTAGAGCAAAACGCAGCAGACGACCGAAGCCTGACATATGCCTGGTTGATGGTCATTCCTCAAAGCCGGTCATTTGTATCAATTTTACCTCTCGTGTTAGACGTCGGAAGGAACAAGCTTTCGAGATAACGTTGCTTACGGGAATGGGCGGAGGCCTGGACGTTGGTGCAGTTTCCGCCAGCTCCTTGAGACGCAGCCTTGTCAGGGCTTTTGCTCGTGTGCTCTGGTGGCGCTCCCCCGCCCCCACCCCACTCACGTTTGCATTGGAGGCGGTTTAGTGAATAAAAAATTGTCTAAGAAATGTGGTTCTTCGCAGGAGAGGCCAAGATGTCACACAATGTCACATCGAATAAGCCACAGTAAGGGCACAAATTGTGTTTACTAATGTCACACACACACACACACAGACACACACACACACACACACACACACACACACACACACACACACTGCCTGGCGCATGCTCAGTGCACAATACTGACCGCTGGGCGAAGGACGGAAAGTCCAGGGACTGCTCTCTGGGCATTGCTATTCTCTCTGCAGTAGGATGAAATCTCGGTGATTGACACAATTGGAGTGAAGTTCCTGGCTGGTCCAATAAGTAATTGAGATTTTCCATGATGATAGTGGAAAACTGGGGCTCCAGCCTGGCCTAAAGAATGACAGCGGAGCGATCTGAGGACGGGGGAGGGGGGGGTCGCTGGTGAGCTGCTTCCACAAGGCTCACAGGATGACATTCACTGCTTTGACCATGATGCAGAGCTTGGGCGTCAGCTGTGCGAACCCTGAATCCCTGATGGGCTGGGGCTTCTGGATTCTGTCAGTAGTGACTCGCGTTGCCCAGGCAAACAGGCTGGCTCAGAAAAGCAGAGTCTGCATTCACTTACACTGCAGAGCGGTATTGTGCAGGGGTGTCAGGCAGCTGAACTGTGTGGCCGGCATGTTCTCTCTCTAGGTGAAGGCCCAGTGGGAAGCCAAATTGTCATCAGTAAAGTTGTTCGTCAAGTACCAAGTTCAAGAGGAACATGTCCGGCACAGATAAAAGCACCTAAAAGCACAGAGCTCTGAGAGCGCATCGCTTGTTTGAAAAGCTACACACGTTTCTTCCACTGTTATCGGTGGGCAGAGGACGGAGCACGGGGCAGGAAGTGAAGGTGAGGGAGGGAAGCAGGGGCTGGGCCATGAATGACGAGGATCCTGGCCCAGAAGGTGGAGTTTCTTTCCTGCTCCCCCTCCTCATGGAAGGAAATTTCTTTATTTATGTCTGTTATAAAAGCGAACAATGTTCACTGTAAAAAATATGGACAAGTAAAAAGAATCAAAAAATACTTTCAAACCAAAGATGACCAGAATTAAGGTTGGTGCTTTTTCTTCTCTGTATAAACAATAAAATACTGTTTTCCAATTAGCCTTTTCACGTATCCCAGACTTATTCTTATGTCGATTTATATATTTCTGCCACATTTTGTAAAATGCTACAAAGTGTTTCATTTATATACAGACCAAAATGAGTGATGGTCATTTAAGTCCTTGTACAACTTTTGCCTTTTATAAATAATGCTGTGATGAATCACCTTTTGTCTGCGCCTTTGGCATATGCCTGCTGATTTCCACAGGATAAACTTACATAAATGAGGCTGGTGTGTGTCAAAAGGCATGAACAGAGCTCACACTTTCTGTCACAGCCAAACCTTTCCCAACATTTTTTCAGATATATCTTCGCAACACAGAGCAGTAATCACATTCTGAGAGCTGAGTCCAATGTTATTTTAAAGTCTTGGGTTTCAACATAAAAGTTTATATACCTTTTGCAAAGGCCTCCATGGTATATGCACATTTGAAAAAAATGTTTCCCTACCCAACCTTTGAGTAGAACCATAGCATCAGCAAGACGCAGCTATCAGCACAGCTCTTAGCGCTCTTTGGGGAGACACACCCCATATTAGAAGCTTGGGGAGCATGTGGAGGAGCCGCTGAGGGATTCTCACTGGGCAACAGTGTGATCGGATGATCAGTAAAACTGCACCTTTCCCCCCAATTTCCCCCCAGTTCTTTTGACACATCTTTAAAATACATCAGATAAGCTCACTGGAAATTTGCATGTAGCCTTATTAATACTGTATTTTAAATAGAAACTTTGGATTGGCATTCTGAAGCTCTCAGACTTCCTTTGATTTGATTTGATTTGATTCTTGTGGGGTAGCCTTCTCGTTGACTTGTGTCTTTCTAATTGTCATCATTTCATTTTCTCTTCTCTTTTATTACCTTCTGGAGGCAGAAATCAGGCTGCAGCCTGACGCTGGGGCGCTCGGAGCCTGAGACTCAGAGGAGCAGCTGCTTGTCCCGAGGCGGGCGTAGGGTTTTCATTCTTTATTTCCTCTTATTAAAACATGTTCCCCCCGTTAACGTTGTTCTGAATTTTATTTTTAAAATTGCAAAGTGTAAATGGGATTTCCTCCAGGGAGCATGCAGAAGAGGGCTTTTTGCCTCTCCCTTTCTTCTCTCTTCCTTCCTCCGTTTCTTGGGATGCTTGTCAATGCTTTTTCTTTGATCTCTCTCTCTCCTCTTGTGTGGAAGAGAGGAACTGCCCCAGTTTTAAGAACACTGTATGGACCTCTAAAGAGAGATCAACCCCAGCTGCTCAGCCCTCTGTGAGTTTCCCTGTCAGCAGCTCTGTTTTTTGCCTGGATTGTTTAGGAAAAAATTGATGTGATACTCTATATTGGCATTGAGTCACACCTCTTAATGCGACTGTTGAAAATCAGCCCCTTGTTATTTGTAAGCAGGATCTCTGTGCCTCGCCCCCAAGTTCTATCCAGGAGACTATTCGAGAAAGTGTAGCTCACAGCTCAGATGATCTGCTGCCGATGTGTTGATGGCCACAAGTGGAGAACTTGGTTGTGCCTTTGTAAGGTGTCCAGGAGTGAGGACAGCGCAGCAGCTCCTGAAGAGAAACAAAGGGAAGATGTCAAATGTAAGCTCTGACCAACCTGAAAAAGTGTTAAAATTTTGTGAGCGAATATTTGGAAATTATGCTCTCTTTTGAGTCTCTCATGAAACTTAGTTATCTGGTATTTTGCTTCTGTTGATTCGGTTATACGCCTTTCCGGGGTGGAGGGACCAAACAAATAATAAATGGAACACATTTTTAAAAATAAAGGGAGTCATTTGTCCAGGTCACACTGATATATACTTATCATAAGGACTTCTGGAGTCACTTTTTTTTTTGTTGTTTTTTTTTGGGGTTTTTTTTTTTGATAACTCTATGCCTTTTATTCAGTTATTTCAAAAATATTTGCTGATCATTTGCTTCAAAATGTACACTTAAAAAATCCATACAAAACTGTAATTTGTTTTCAAATCAGACAGAAACAGTGGAGAAAGGATTTTGAAAAAAGTTCACTGAAAGTAAAAAGCCCCCCCCCCAAAAAAAAAAACAAAAAACAAAAAACCCCTTTTACATGAGCATAAATACGGCAGGTACAAATTTTCCTTGAGTTCCTTGTTGTAATTTGGTGCATAACATGAACAGGCTAAGTAGAAAAACAAAAACACTTTTTATCCACATTTGCATTATGAGTTGCTCAGGGCACCAGCAGCCTCAGCTCCTCCTTCAGATGTTTATTAAACAAGAAGAACTGAAAAATGAGGTTTAGTCTCAGCACATAAACACTTGAATCTGTACCCAAGGAAATGGTGGTACTTATCACAGGCAGTCCCCGTCCAGTGGACAGGGCTGTCCACACGTGGCTCTCCTTCCTCTCCATGTGAACAAGAAACTCTAGCATGCTTTCAGGCAGAGAGATGGTGGCACCTCGGGTGTCACAACAGATCTTATCCCCAGACACTGACTTATTACTCTTGTTAATGCCCCATCATGAGGATAGTTATTTTTCCTTTTCAACAGATTATTTAAAAAAAAATTATATGGACTTTTAAGATGATGCTACAATGTTCTACTAGAGTGCCACAGAAACCTACCCAGAATCATGAGAAAAGCAACAAAGGGAGAGTGGCTAACATTTCTTCTGTAGGGGGTGATGGCTGCCCCTCCCATGGGTCCCTTCCCTTCCCGACTGCAGGGTGTTGGAAGGGACAGCAAAGCCTGTGGAAGGACCCCTGGGTGGGAGGGTTATTGTACAACCCGGAAGAGCAAGGGAAAGGCAGGTGGCCGGGGCCGGGGAGATGGAGCTGCTGCTAACACAAGGTAACACTGAACTGGAAGCTTGAAGTTCTGCATTGGCCCACCTAGACCCACTGTCAAATGGGTATCTGTGAGTTAACACTTGTGACTGGAAAGTAGACACCACTGTCATATAGACTTCGGGTTGAATGGGAAGCAAAATAGATCAGAAGAGGTTATAGCAAGGGTACCCTTTCATAATCATGGTGAGGGGGTGCTGGAAGAGCGGGGCTCACCGTGCTGGGGCCAGAGGCACAAACAGGGCTTAGTGCCCTGGCCCTCTGAGCTTCCCTTTACAGGCACGAGGCACCGGGGCTGCAATGGGCCTTCGCAGGCTTCCGCAGCCACCCCGGCAGGCCTGAGCACTGACTCCAGGGAGCAACCTGAAACAAAACAGGGGTCACGCCACAGACCCTAATGTGATGGTGCGTGTGGGGGCAGTTGAGACAAATGAGGCGAAATTGTCACAATCGGTGTCCCTTTTACATGTAACTGTACCGGGCCCAGTGCCTTTGGCTGCATGTGACAAACAGCCCTAGTGCCCTGACAGCTGGGAGCTGGCTCCACACAACAGTGAAGGCCAAGGCCACACGGCAAGTAAGGCACTTCTCACACAGAAAGAGTAAGAATCTGCTCTGCTTATGACAAACGCTCACACAGGTTGCCGCGTGCAGAGGCCGCACAGAGCCAGGAGGCCCCCTGTCCCTGCGCTTTTCGAAGACCTCCATGAAAAGGCTAAGGGGCACATGGGGGCAGGAAGAAGGTCTTTTTCAGCCTTTGGGGAGGGGGCACTGATATTCACAGAGCGGGGGTGAAGAGTGAGAAGTTAATAAAGGCCTCCTCACTGGGCCAACCAAGGGCCAGAGAGCAATTCTGTTTAGCTTTCAAGGGATCTGATACTGACCTAGCTTGGAGTCACTTTGTTTTTAAATTCATTTTCCTGTCATGTAATTCCTTAAAACAAAAAGCAAACATTGTATAAACGGGTAAATCTTTCTAAATAGTGCTTCGTTACAAAGACTTTCATTTGCTGTTTTCCAGACCCAGTGGAAATAATTAAATAAAAGGAACTCCAAATTATTAAAAACAGCAACAACAAAAGCTTCTAACCACCCCGGCCATTCTCCTTGGCCAAGCAAAAAGGGCTCCAAGTTCACCCTTGAGAGCTGAGGTATGCAAACTATGTGGTTTTCTTCAAGGCAAATCGCAGGCAAACAGATGCAGGTTGTATTGGCTGGCACACCTTTTATGCTGATGAAAGGACCCAGGTAAATACCCATTCAAAGGGGAGAAATGTTGGTTTCTTTCTTTCAGTGTGTTGAGTTACCGGCTGGACCTGGACCGGAAGAGGCTGTCATTCCTCACTTGGCGGGAGGTCGAGGGGGAATAAGCCATTGGAAATTGAAGATGGAAGAGGCCGGTGATATTTCTTTGGCTTTATGAGAGTCCAGAGGTGAGAGTTATAACCAGCCATTCCCTTTTGTAGGCATGTGCCAATTTATGCCCTGGTGCTGCAATGAATCTGCAGGAGGTCCGCGCAAGGACGAGGGTCATCATTAAAGCTAATTAAATCACTTGGAATTACGGCCTGTCCGGGGTGTCATCTAACAGAATGGCCATCATGAAGTCTGGAGAAAACAAATAGATGCTCATTGGTTAAACAAGGAGTTCCACTGATTTTATTTTCACTTTAAAACCGAATCCGGCCAAAAACACCAGAAGTGATAAAGTCTTGTTTGCGCCTGACTCTTAGTTGTAATGAAAAATTCTTGTCTGACCCGTGTTTACTGGGGAGAAGTCTGAACTGGTTTTCTTGTCTAGTTCTTTTGAATCACATTTGCCTAAATAATTAAACAAGAGGTAATGTCCTGATGTATGATAGTCACAGCTTAGGTATGAAATAGCTTAATTTTTCTCTTTGTACATCTTAATATGGCAAAATCATAGACATCTAAAACTCAGGCAGAGAGCAGATTCATTTTCTGACTCGAAAGAGTAACTACATAATGGTTTGAAATGAAAAGGCAAATTACGTATCATCATTATAACAACAAAAAAAAGAGAATGAACCCCAAAGCATCATTCATAGAATAGTAACTTAAAACATTCACTTAAAATACAGCCAGACTGGGGAGGAAATGACCAGGAAAAGGGTTTTAGAGCAAATACCTAGTATGCTTATTGAGGTACAGTTGACATGTAACATTATATTAGTTTCAGGTGTACAGCATAATGACTTGATAATTGTGTATATATAGTGAAATGGTCACCATATTAAGTTGTTAACATTTGTTACTATGAGTAGTTACACAATTTTCCTTCTGATGAGAACTTTTAAGACATACTCTCTTAGCAACTTTCAAATATGCAATACATATTACTAACTAAAATTGCCATGTGCGGAGGAGCAAACCCATTTGAAAGTTATATTGTATCGGACTGTGTGTGTGTAACTAAGAGGGTCACATACTCTTGTATATGTGTATGTGTATATGGATATATGGATATATACACATACACATATATACACGTAAAGTTATAAGTATTTTGGCAAAAATGAATGAAATGTAGGATGTGGTTAATCAAGTTAATTTTTATGACCCATGAAGTTTGCCAAAAATTCATTGGCTGGATAATAGCACAGAGGAAAGTTTGGAAATGAATTGCCGGCTTCTGCTAAGCCTGTGTCACCTTGGCTTGGTGACGGTACTCAGCTCTCTAACCAGACGCTCGTCTGGGTGTTGCTGGAAACGCATGTTGTAGGTATGGCTAACAGCTACAGTCGGTTGACTTTAGTAAAGGAGATGGCCCTCAACAGTGCAGGAGGGCCTCACCCAATCAGGTGCAAGTCTAAAGGGCACGGCCCGGGGTTTCCCAGGGAAGCCACGCCGCCTCAGGGCAGCAGCGCCCGCTCCTGCCCGGGCCTCCCGCGGGCCGGCCCTCCGAATCTCAGGCTCCCCAGGACCCCAGTCGCGGGACCAGCCCTGCACGGTAAATCCCTGTCTATATTCTATACGCTACGTGTGTACATACTTGCCTATCCTCCTGCCTCCGCTTCTCTTTCGAGAGTACAGGATTAGCTGCTTCGTTGTGTGGCAGGGGACAGCCGCGTCACCCAGCTCAGCCTTTGGAGCAAGAGAGTGGAGCTGACATGCTGACCTCTGTCTGTGGCTTATCTGGGTCTTCTTTCTCAATTTGTTCTTAACACCAGAGGACAGAAAAAGGAGTATCAGTTGTCAACTCTCTGAAGTCACACCAAGTTCAGCCCAATGGTTTTGGGGACTTGTACCAGGTGGGTTTCTCGGCTAACCAGAAGCCAACCCTGACGAACTCCAGCAGAGGCAGAATTAATGGGAAGGAGGTCAGGGAGCAAAATGGAAAGTCTGGGAACCTCCACTCAGGTGTGGGCCAGAGAGCAAGGGGCGTGGGGCAGACAGGATGCATGGGCAGCGCCGACCCAGCCTGATCAGGGCCCCTGAGGCCCAGGACCCAGGCTGCCGACCCCGGCCCTGGGGTGGGCCGCAGCCACCAACAGAATGGACTCCGTGCTGCCCACTCCTTCTCCTCTTCCCTCACTCCTGAGTCACCGATCCAGGCTGGGACATCTGAGCCGCTGTGCCTAAGTCACCCTTCCAAGGCCTCCGGGAGCACAGGAGCCAGCAAGCAGCCACTGGGATTTGGCTTTCCTGGCACGAGGTCCTCGCACCTCACCAGTCCTTAAAGAAATGCATTAAAAAAATCAATGAAGAAAAATCAACCAACGTCCCCCTCCAGGGCTGTTACTGCATTTAATTTTCATAGCCACAATCCCTCTACCCATTTTACAGATGAAGATTTTGAGCTTCAGGAAGGTTATGTTCCTTGCCTGCGGCTGCACAGCTAATAAGTGGAATTAAAATAAAGGTGGATTCAAACCCAAGCCCTGAACCGCTCCCATAGCTGCCCCTGATGCCTTCCCTAATCCTCATTTAATATATTAGGGAGACCCTTTACTGTATGATTCACACTTCCCTGCGCTTAGTGGCCTGCGAAACCATCTCAAACCTGAACAGCGCAGCTCCTAAAGCCTTACCCAAATGTTTTGTTTGTTTTTTTTTTAAACTTGGCAATAGCATCTTCTCACCAGATATTTTAGAAACTCTTGTTAACGTTAACCTGAGGATATGTGTACATTTTTTGGTTTGAGATTAAAGGTATTTCTCTACTGCTGCATCATCTCTTTAACATGAGGGTTTGCTATTTCACACGGTGTGATGAAGGGATTAGACATTGTAAATCAAAGTCTCACATGGTCCACCCCAGAACATCTGAACCCTGTGAGGTCGGCCCTGCGTGCCCACTCCTAAGCCTCAACACTGCCGCCGCCTCGTCTTCTCCCAATGCGCTTTCATTGCACGTCTACTCAGTTCCGCTGGTACATTCCTTCCTGGAGCATATCTGAAAACTAGAGAAATGGTTATGTTTAATTAATTCCCTTGAAATACAGGAGAGTGCTAATTTAAAAACAAAAAACAAAACCAAACCGTTTTGCATTTGTTTCCCCTGTGATTTTTGCCTCCCATTTGCTCATCACTGTGTTTTGAGAGCTCAGTACCTGCCGGGGAAGCCTGTATGGGCAGCATCCCGAACAGAACAGGTCGCAGGGTTTACTTTCTGAGGACGCCCAGTGCTTTGCGCTTCTGCCTCGGAATGAGGAGGGCGGCCTCGGGTCTGTGTGTCGGCCTGATCAAATGTTCCTATTTTCAACCAGAAGGTGAGTGACTCCCTCGCCTACACTTCCTGCTTAGTTTGGACCATTGAGCACGGTAATCACTGTGCTAGAGGTGTGTCCCCCACGCGGGTTCCCGAGAGTGGCTGTCCCCCTACAGTTGTGCTTCTTGATGCTAATTTCACTGGCCGCCTGCCTCACTGGCACCTGGGTGCGTGTTGAAATGCAGATTCCCAGGCCTGCCCCACCGCTCAATCAGGATTCCTGCATTTGCACACCATCCTGAGGGGACTGACGCCCAGCGCAGTTTCTCAATCATGTCTGCTCACGAGTCAGTAAGGTCTCATGGTATCACTGTCCAGCACATTTCTCTCAGGCTGGGCTGAAATGTAGTGTTTTAGGGTAAATTTCCTTGGATATTAATGCTTAACGATTCCCTTTAAACCCTTTCCCCCTCTGAATCCAGTTTCACAAAGCCAGTTCAATGGTTTGAGTTCACGTGATGACTGGGCAGTCAGGCTCCATCCTCTCTTTGGAGGTGGATGTGGGCAAGAAACGGGGTGCAAATCTCGCGTTGCCCTCCATCCCCAGGGGGCCCTCCCGGCAGCATGAGCACCCTTCTGGGCACGCAGGGCTTTCGTGGCGGAGAGCAGGCACTTCCGTGTGCCATCGTGGCCGCCACGAGGTCCCCTCTAGGCCCAAGCTGCTCCCCTGCCTGCTCGGGGCTGCCCAGTTTGAGCCTCCTTGGTACCTGAACTCCTGGATCCTGCAGTTTGTGTGTCATGTGTCACTCCCATCTTCGTTTAATATGGGGACCTACCTAATACACAAGTTAAAATGATTTCATTAATTAGAAATAGAAGTAAATCAACTCAGCATAATGAAGTCCACACATGAAACTCGTAGAGCTTACAGCTGACATCGTCCTCAATGAAAGACTAAAAGCTTTTCCTCTAAGATGGGGGAACAAGACAAGCATGTCTGCTGTTTCCCCTTCTGTTCAATTTTTTGAGCTAGAAAAATCAGGCAATAAAAGACATCCAGATTGGAAAGAAGGAAATAAAATTATCAGTGTTTGCAGATGACATAAGCTTACATACATAAACTCTAAAGACCACACACACACAAAACCTGTTAGAACTGAAAAATTCAGCAATGTGGCAGAATACAAAATCAATGCATTAAAAAAATCAGTTGCATTTCTATAAACTACCAATGAACAACCCAAAAAGGGAAATTAAGAAAATAATTCTATTTACAATAGCATTAGAGAGAATAAAATATTTAGAAATAATCTTAACTAAGGAAGTAAAAGACTTGTATACTGAAAACTGCAGAACTTGGTTGAAAGACATTAAAGCGAACACAAATAAAGGGAAAGACAGCCCGTGCCCAGGGGTTGGAAGGCTTCCTAAGGTTAAGGTGTCAATGCCGCCCATGCTGACCTGCAGAGTCAATGCAGTTACCTATTTAAATTCCAACCACACTTTTTGCAGACATAGAAACATCTACCCTAAAACTCATATAGAATCTCAAGGGACCCTGAGTAGCCAAAGCAATCTTGAAAAAGAACACATTTGGAGATCTCACACATCCCTATTTTAAAAAAAATTATAGATTGATATTTTTCAAAAATGACTTATTACAAAACTACACTAATAAAAAAAATGGGATACCGGTACAAAGACAGACTTACAGAAATAAACCCTCACATATATGGTCAACTGATTTTCCACAAGACAGCCATTGCCGTCCAGTGGAGAAAGGACAGTATTTTCAACAAATGGCGCTGAGACAACTAACTGGACATAAACATGCAGAATAATGAAGTTAGACTCTTACCTTCACTATGTGTAAAAAATTAACTCAAAATGGATTAAAGACCTTGATGTGAGAGTTAAAATTTAACACTCTTAGGAAAAACATAGGGGAAAATCTTCAATGATACTGAATTTGGTAATAATTTCTTAGATATAACACCAGTAAAGTCAATAAAAGAAAAACTAGATACATTGGACTACATCAAAATTAAAAACTTCTTTCCATTAGAGGGTATAATCAACAGAGTGAAAAGGCAACCTACAAAATAGGAGAAAATATTTGTAAATCCTGTCACTTATAAGGGGTTAATATCCAGAATATATAAAAACCTCAACAACAACAAAAATCAAACAACTTGATTAAAAATAGGCAAAGGGCTTAGACAGACATTCCTCCAAAGAAGATTTACAAGTGGTCAATAAGCGCATGACAAAATATTTAACATCACTAATCATTAGGGAAATTAAAATCAAAACCATGATGAGATACCACCTCACACTCCCTAAGTTGGCTACTACCTAAAAAAGGAAAAACCAATGTCATCCAAAAACTAATTTAAAAAAGGGAAAATAACAAAAGTTGGTGAGGATGTGGAGCAATTGCAATCTTTGTGCACTGTTAGTGAGGATGTAAAATGGTGCAACCACTATAAAAAAACAGTATGGTAGTTCCTCAAAAAAACTAAAAATAGAACTAGCACGTGATCCAGCAGTTCTATTTCTGAGTATATACACATAAGAATGGAAAGCAGGGCCCACAGGAGATATTTGTACATTTATGTTCATAGCAGCATTATTCATACTAGCCAAAAAGTGAAGCCACCGGCTGCCCTTCTATGGAAGAATGGATACACAACACGTGGTTTATACAAACAATGGAATACTATTCCGCCTCAAAAAGGAAGGTCATTCGGACACATGCTACAACATGGATGAACCTTGAGGACGTTACACTAAGTGAAATGAACCAGTCACAAAGGGCAACTACTGTGTGATTCCACTTCCTTAAGGCACTGAGAGTAGTTGAAGTCGTTAGTGTGTTATGGGTCCACAGTTTCATTTGGAGAAGATGGTGGCGATGGTTGCACAACAGGGTGAATGTGCTTAATACTGGTGAACTGTACGCTTGAAAATGGCTGAGATGGCAAATGTCATGTGTTTTTTCCTGCAATTAAAAACAAACAAACACAAAATTAACGCCCACGTAATGTAGAATTTAGGGATAGAGCGGGACTTTCACACAGTGGCCTTGAGAACCTGTGTCTACTGCCCAGCCCTTTTTGCTCTGTGTTGGTTTTTCTCAGGCTGGCTTTTTCTGCGTGGCCACTAGACTGGCCAGAGGCAGCGCTGGGCTTACGTGTTCCTCTTAGCTCCCAACCCCAAGCATGTAAAACATGATGGGAAGACTCCTCTGGAAATATGATTCATTCTGCTTGGGTCACATGACCATCCTTGTGCCCTATCCCTGTGGGCAGGGATAGCAGGTTGGGTCTCCCCTACCACTAAGGCGCAAATGAGGCTGTGTAACCCATAAGGTTACCAGGTCCACAGAGCAGGAAAGAAAGGGTGTTCTCCCAAAGACTGGGTGTTGGATAGGCAACCCATGACCTCTGTGACGTCTGGGTTCTGTCTTTCAATGTAGCATGTGCTTCCAGGGCCCAGGCCGGGCAGGAGCCCCTTGCCTGAGGTGCTTCCGACCGCACTGCCCTCCTTTTGAAAGTGACTTTCGCCTTCTGAAGGTCTCCAGGTTCATGGCACACCTGCCTCACAGGGAAGGGGGGTTTCCGCCCACGGGCCCCTGCACTGGTTTTGAAATCCGGTGTGGCTCTGAACAGGACAGGACAGGTGCTTTCCTGATGGTCCCGATGATTTTTCAGCTTCAGTCCTGTTAACCTAATGCTGCCCCTTGGGATGCTGAATAATGCCCTCTAGAGTCTCACATCTCTCTGCTTAATTTCCACTTGAGAGATTTATGTGTGCGGTTGGGCACATTATTGCCCTTATGTGGGCACTCAGCAGTGATTGTGAATTAAGATTGATTACATGGGCAGCCACCTATACAAATTGCTTAAAGGTTGTTAATTCGTGGTTGGCATTAACATGTTTGATGGATGCCATCAGCTACAAATCAGGAAGAACTGTCAGCTTGTTTCGGGGAGGATAGGGATATGCTGCCCCTAGCATTTCCGCATGATGGGTCACCTAGCCATGGGTTTCTCCATGTGTGGTCCCTTCTTCCACCTGCTGCCCAGAAACCTGAGGAACTGGTTACAAATGCAGATTTCTGACTCACCCAGATACACTGGATCACATTCTCTGAAGATGAGACCCAGAGGTCTGTATTTTTATCAAGCTCCCCAGGTAAAGTTTGAGGGTCCTGCCCTGGCGTTTCCCTATGTTGCACTATGGCTGTTTCACAAGGTGACAGAATGCAAGAGGGGGCTTTCTGGTCACTTCACAGGTGTGTAGCTCCCCAAGAAATTGCTTTGGTGAGTGCACAGCCAGGCAATTGCAAAAATCAAGGAGTGAGGAAAGACAGAGAGAGCAGGGTACACCAGCAAAGCTGGCCACATGGGAGGACCAGGCCAACACTGATCAGCCATAATTTTGTAGCTGACGGGAGACCAGAGGTTTAGGCTTTGCTGTATCTTGGGATCCTCCAGTCAGGTCAAGGGGGAGGAGCCAGCAAGCGTGGAGTTGGTTAGAGTGGTGCATCTCAGACTTGGGGATAGATCAGAATCATGTGGAGGCTTGAACCGCAGATTCCTGGGTCCAACCCCCAAAGATCTGGATTCAGTAAGTTTGGAGAGGAGCCAGGAAAAACAGCGAGGCCCAGGCGTGGGGTGTGGATGCTACTCCTGATGGGAACACAGCTCTTGATCCTGAATAGGATGTCTCTTCTTTTGAAGTTGTAGGTGAGATTAAAAAAAAAAACACAAATAAAAAACTTTTCTCTCTACTCTTCTAGATTCTCTGGCGTGGGCCCCGAAATTTAACTGACAAAAGACAGATTAACAAGGGAAAAACAGGGTGCACAGCACATGCAGCATGCATACATTCAGAAGAAACTCAGCAGTGAGTAACTCAGAGGAATGGTTAGAACTCGGGCTTACATAGCATGTTAGCAAGAGAACAATCGGTGTGTAGAGAAGTGACGAGAGAAACAGAAAGGGCTTTAGGCTTCCAATGGTGGCGAATTGTGGGAAGGCAACTCTAGGGGGGAAACTACTAGAATATAAGGGTTAGTGTCGTGAGGTTTGTTACGTAGACCCCCTAGGTACTGTTTCTGGGGGGTCTTGAGTTGTCTCTGATGGTTAAGAGTCTGAGCCTCATTTTAGGCACATGTAGGGAAGGGCAGAGAGCTTTTACAACATCTGTTGTTTTTCCAAATGTCTTCAGGTCAAAAAAATTCTTATACCAAAGCAGCATTCTTTGGGGTGGCATATCCTGATCCCCTCCAGGGATCTCTCTCTCTCTCTCTCTCTCTCTCTCTCTCTGTCCCATCCCCGATTCTCTCTCTCAGACTACCTGATGTCTCTCCTTAGTGTGAGCACTCCCTTCTCCTTGCTTCATAAGGGATTGTTCCCAGACCTGATTTCTGGAGCAGACGACATTAAAGTATATGCTAGAGTTCATATTCTGCGTGAGTTTTAGACCTTGGAGAGGTTTCCGCAATCATCTCTTGGGCAGTGCTCCTACCTCATTCTACCTTTTTTTGGTTGATTTCAGACATTGGTAATTGATCTTTGTCATCTTTCCCACCAGGCTTGAATGCAGCCTCACTCTGCCTTCCACACAATGCTGAGTTTTGATTGATTTAGAGTGATGCTTATTTATACCCTAGACCCAAACTTCAGTTTTCGCTTACGGAGATGTGCAGTCTCCAGGGAGGAGAGGCGGCTTGCTCAAGGCACGGAGCTAGGTCTGAGGACACTGGTGCCCTGGATCTAAGCTGAGGTTTATTTCTTACCTTAGTAAATGGTCAGTGTTTAATGATATTTCCCAGAAATCTTGGAGTAGGAGCAAAAACTTTAACAGCTAAAATATAAATTATATGGAATGTGAACTTTTTTCCTACAATCATGGAAATTTCTTAAATATTGTGGAAACTTTAAAGGACTAAATATATAAATAGCTATTGCTAAGTGGTAAGTCTGAACGCTGACAACCCATTAACTTCTAAGAATAATTAGCAGATTAGTAGATTCTGCACTATCTGTAATTTAGGGTTGTAACCAGTGATTTATTTATTTCACTGAAAAAGGGGGAACAATATCATTTAATTTGCAAATACTCCAGTATCTGGCATTTGCAGAGCATATAGTATGTATCACGTTGATGAACCTTCATCTCCAATATCATTTTGGATTTGGTAATGGCCCCTAATGAGTACACTTGCTATTACTCCCATCGAATTTACAGTTCTGACATGGGGAGATGAATTTGTTATTCCATTAACCAAAAGGAGACTGTGTCATGTCCAACATGGCAAAATGGCTAAGTCTAACCTCAAAACCAGAGATCTGTAGAGACCTCTCAATCCACATGGAGTCCATGGACTTCCAGCTCTCAGACTGGATGCTGTGTTGTCTACTCTCCATCCTTATTAGACATCAAGAGGATGAGTCTAGCATCAGTTCAATGGAGATTATTCCCATCAGAGGTGGCAGGAAGTTGTCGCTGAGGATCCTGCCACCTGCCCCATGTCAACTCCTCTGCTAACAGCACATCTTTGGGCTCATGTAACCCTTTCCCCTACTCTCCTCCTTCCTCTGGAGTTGTTAGTTCTCTGCCAGGCCCTCAGGCTGGATCAATTCATAACTTTAATAATGTGGAAAACAATCTGGAGTTATTTTGCCCTGAGAAGATATATAAAGTAGACTGTATAATCTTTTTTTTTTTGTATTTCCCTGTAAGCAGCCCATCTGCTTTCTCGTCATTGTTTTTGGAATTTTAGCTGATGCCTGTTTGTTCCTTTTTGGTTGAAAGTAGTAGTAAGAGGAGAAACTGGAATACACAAACACACTCTGAGTGACCAACTGGGAAAATTTTGCAGGCTAAGGCAAACAAAGTCTTATAGCTAGCCTGTTAAGATTTTAAATTCACATGTAGCAGAGATCTATTATTTAATGTAAGTGGGCTTTTTATCTGGGCTTGAATAAATCAGAAAGAATTTAGAATTAAGATTGGAAAACTGTGTTTTTTCTTCTTTTTAGATCGAATTCAGACTTGCACGGAATAGTCCCATAGGTACGTATTAGTTTGTGCCTTACACATTGCTTTCCCACCTCTTCTGGCCTTGGATCGTTCTACAATTCTGAATCGTGTAATACAGCGATCATTTTTTTCTCCCCAAGTTACAGACGAGGAAACAGTGCTCTAGAGAAGCCGATGAATGCGCAAGCACAAAGCAGCCAGTAGTGGCAAGGCTGGGCACCGAATCCAAGTCATCATCACATTTGTTTGTTAGTGTTGAGCACTGAGTGCATACTCTGGGCTGGGCGCCTGGCTGGGCACAGGGGCAAAGGCAAAAGAAAGTAGTGTCTGGCAGCAAGAAGTTCTCAACTGTCCCAGTGTTTCACCAACATTGTGAAACTGTTGGATTAGGGAGAGTTGCTGATTGATTCTGTGCAAGGGGAGTCAAAGGTCCTAGAATGCTTTTCCAGGTGAGGGTTGATGCTGAGCGGGATGGATGGGGTGGGGAGTTGGAGGACAGAGGCAAAGGAAAGGAGGTGCGAGTGTCCAGTGGTTGGGAAGGCATGACTGAGAAGTCCAGTGTGGCTCAAACCACAGCTTTGTCCTTCTTGAACACTTTTAGTCACTAAAGAATGAAATTATCATTGAAATCGGTTTTTATTTTGTTGGCACTCTAAATTATGTAATGCAACTGGAAATCTCTGAGGACTGGGATCTCTTGCTGACCTCAGAAGGACTAATTCTCATAGGGCCAACCTGTATGGTCAGAGTCCTGCCTCTCACTGATGCTGTCAATGAAGAAAATTTGTCTCTCTAAAAAGTTTTAGTTCAGCTTTGGCATTATTTCCTTTGACATAAAAAGGTAAAATAAATCCAAGACGAATATTGGCATACTTAAACATGTCCTTTCTGTTAGTCCATCACTTTGAATAACATGTATTTACTGATTGTTTTGTGACAAAAAAAGTTATAAATGACATTTGAAAATTGTAATGAAATTGCCATCAAGTTTTGGGGTTTTGTTTTTTTTTTTTTTTTGGTGGGAGGGCTCAATGTTCCCTGAGTAGCAGGTGATAAAATTCAAAAGATCAGTATATGCAATTTTTCTGGGCTTTGCTGGAATGAATAATGGTTTGGTCTTGATTTGATTTGGGACAGATAAGGCAAGATTAATTGCAGGTGAACTTTGACTTAATTACTGTGAAACAAATGGTAATTCAGTGCTGTTCTCTGAATATACATGAAGGCAAAGGGAGGGGCAGAGAGTGAGGATGGCGTGGTCTGGGCCACTGGGCTTCCTGTGCACAAATGGGCACTTGCTGTGACATCTTCTACTTGAATCAGTGTGACCACACAAACTCCTGGCCTAATGAGCAGCTTCATGTGTTTATTTTCTGGTTACAAAAGTATGCACCCTCATTGTTCAAAATTTATGTATGATGGGCTGTGTGACTTGCAAATTGAGAATTTGGTAGCATCACTTCCTCTCCCCATTGCAGAAAAAAACCACCATTAAGAACAGGGTAGCCCTGGCTGGTGTGGCTCAGTGGATTGAATGCCAACCTGTAAACCAAAGGGCCGCTGGTTCAATTCCCAATCAGGGCACATGCCAGGGTTGTGGGCCAGGTCCCCAGTAGGCGGTATACAAGAGGCAACCACACATTGATGTTTCTCTCCCTCTCTTTCTCCCTCCTTTCTCTCTCTCTAAAAATAAACAAAAATCTTTCAAAAAAGAAAGAACGGGGTAATCTCAGAGTTGCTTTCATGCTCAGTCTACCACTCATTCCTTTATTGACAGAGAAGTGTTCTAGTAATGTAGTTTGAGTTTGATTTATAACTTAATGTCTCTACGCATTAGAAAAAGAACAACCTACTTGTGCCTGGGCCGACCTGGCTGTCCGGCAGTGTCTCTGGCCAGCAGCTGCCTTGTCCCCATACCCACTGTCCTCCAGGGAGGCCGCTCTCACACGTCAGCATAGCCTTGTTCCAGCATGAGTGTTTTCCTCAATTGGAGTCACTTAAAAATCCTGAGCACCGGACAGAAGTCACCCTCAGAGGTGGGCTCGTTCTTGCTGTGTGTGCCCGCTGCCCTAGAACCTTACCTGGTTTTCGGGGGGTCTGAGCAGGGTGGCGTATTCCTACTCAAGGAGATTGAGTAGTGGAGTGGATCAGGATAGTGCCAACATTATAAAATTGTTGCTTGTGAGGATTATTAGCTGTTGTGGCAGGCAAGGTCTTCTGGGATTTCTCTAGTCTATAATTGGCTTTACTGTTGTGGGTTCTGTGAGTGTCAGAAATAATGAGGTGACATTTGGATCTGACACGGCATCGTTAGAGGACTGGGAATGCAGATTATGAACATGCATTCCTATAAGGGAGAATAATAAATCAAGTGGAAAAACACTGGAGAAGTAATGGGGGTTGTGTCCAAATATATACTCTTTCTGTGTCTATTAATGCCAGCAATTAATAATTCACGGCCCTATCTGCCAGGAGCTCGTAGGCCCCTGCTAAAATAACACTTCTCAGGTCATTGGAAAACACCCACAGGGAGCGGCTTTGCCGAGAAGCCCAGAGGTCGTCTGTGCCACACACAGGATTCAATGGGATGCTGACTGGCCCATTAGGAGTGGGGGCAGGGCGTGCGATAGCCCAGCCTCCCACGCAGAACTCTCCTGAGCACAGTTTTATATGGTGCTACCCAATCCCAGCTATGTTATGGTTTTTGAAAAAAAATTATTTAGTAATTTATAACCGTTGTTAAATTGCGATGACTCATGAGTGAACAGCATTCCCCCTCACCCGGAAACAGGGCGAGCTGTGGATTTCATCACCCTCAGGAACAAACCAGTGCAAACGCTTGTCTCTGGCTCTAGAAGTCCTTTTCTCCTGCACTGGGTGTTTATGAGAGTTCGCACCGCTCCGCTCATTATAAAATTCAGAACGTCTGGCACCGTTGTTCACGGGGAAGGGAAGGCTGGGAGCCACATTTGCGGGGGTGCCTGTTATGTGCATCAATCTCTTCCAACTAATTGTGGGAACGTTAGCCCAGATCTAGTGGTTTCAAACATTGTATCTTTTACCCCCACCTCCACCGCCACCACAAGCTAGTGTTTTCAGTACTAACTGGGTGCAGCGATGACGACACATCACTGCTCTCACAGAGGGTGCGATGTCTGCAGGGCAGGTCCCTGGCCGTGTCTGTCTGCCGCAGCCTGTTCCCCTTCACCTCTTCCTGTCTCCACCTCTGTCTATGTTCGCTTTGTCCAAAACCCTCTTACCTTATTTTTTTTTAATTTTAAAGAAAAATATACATAAAGAAAGTGCCTCAATCATAACAGCTTCACTCAGGGAATTCTCTCTCTAATCAGCTCCTTGGAACCCCTTTCTGTCCCCCTCGTCCCCAAAGGCAGCCTGTCCCTACCTTCTAACAGTATAGATGTGTTTGCCTGTTCTTACGGTTTCTGTGAACGGCATCGAGTGGCTTTTTCTCATTCAACGTGTTGTTTGTGAGGCTTATCCACATGGTGTGTGGTTATGAACCGCCCATTCTCATTATGGGGCACTATTTTATCATACGTGGAAGCCATCGTTTGTTTGTGCATCCCCCCTCACTGGGCACTGGGAGGTTCCCAATTAGGGGCTGTGATGGAGAGTGTCCCTAGGAACATTCTACCATGTCTTCTGTTCAGTGAATGCTCACATTCCGGTCATGTCCATATTTAGAAGAAACGTTGGCTTCCGTTATTTTAATTGTAAAGTTTACCTGTCCTTCGACCATCTCAATCCTTGTTGAAACAGAAAGGGATGCGGAAGGATTGAGGGAGGGAGGTGGGGGCGGGTGGGGAAGGGCAAAGTGATCGGGGGGGGGGGGGGGGGAAATGGAGACAACTGTATTTGAACAATTTAAAAAAATTTTTAAAAATGACATATAAATTTTCTTTTAAAAAAGAAAACTTCATTCATATCCATGAGAAAAAAGAAAAAAAAATGGAAAGGGAGACTTACTGATAATGTTTAGGCTATAACTTGGAGTAATAGGAAATATCTCTATTTCTTTTTATTTAAACCTAAGCTCTAGGTCCTCCTACTACCAGGCTGGGGGAGTCCTGTCTTAGTCATTTTGGGATTCCCTCCACCCCCAGTGTGGTGACCAGAGCCAGGAGACAGAAAGGGTCTCTACCCATCGTCTGTCCCTCTGCTGCCCAAAGCCGGGCTGGGCTTGGGGCCTGGAGCCGCGGCGAGGCGGGGGCCCTCCGCGCCTGCGCCCACCCCCTGCGGGTCCTCCCTGCGTCTGGCTGTCTCAGATCCCTCCGATCTCCTTCCGGTCTCAGGGAAATCTCTTCTTCGGCGGGAAGACCCTCGTGCATCACCCTGCTTCCCGGAGCCCCCCTGCCTCTTCCTCATGCTCTGTCTAACCCAGTGCGCTCAGGATGTGGGAACACAAAAGCCAGGAAGTTTCAGGCTGGTTGCTTTCTGCCCTTGAACAGTCCTCCCCGGAAGCAAGGAGACGCAGAGCCTGCTACCGGCTTCCGTGGGGAAAGGAGACAGGTCAGGGGAAGAGTGGGTATCATCTCAGGGTGTCACAGCCTTTCACCAGCTCACATGTTGGGAGGGTGGTGGCCAGAGGCCCACGTGACGCATGCGGTGTCTGTGTCCTAAGGGTCCACCTGAGTGCCTGGCATGGCAGCTTCTCTTTTGTGGGACCTCATGACCCCTGTTTGTCCTCCCCCGGGAAGTGGGGAAAGGCTCTTTGGTGGAGAGATGGAAGCCACGAGAGACTGAGAGTGAAGAAGGAGAGAGACAAGAAGCTGCTGGGGGGACGCAGGCCTGGGTCCATTCTCAGAGGGAAGACAGAACTGGGAAAACGGAACTACCAACCTGGACACAAGCGAGCGTGGCTGAGATAGTGGCAGCGTGATGGAATGAGGTCCTTCCTGAGAGACGCCCGCAAGCTGTACACTGGGGGGACACGCACCTCGTGTGCATGTCCTAGGGCGTCCAGAACAAACTGCCACGGGCTGGGTGAGTCACAGCAACAGAAAGTTATTCTCTCGGCTCTGGAGGCCGGGAGTCTGAAGTCAAGGTGTCAGCAGGCCCGCGCTTCCCCTGGTGGCTCCAGGGGAGGGTCGAGTCCCGCTCCTCCAGGCCCCCCGTGACGGCTCACCACCCTTGGAGGCCTGGGCCTGCGGCTGCAATGCTCCCTTCTCTGCCTCCTTCCTCACCCGGCATCTCCCTCTGGACGTGGATGTGTTTTCTTGTCTCCTAAGAACATCGGTCACTGGGTAATCCAGGGGACCTCATCTTCACTAATTACATCCACAAAGACCCTGTTTCCAGATAAGTCTCTGCGCCCTTCTCCCCTCCCCCCCAATAAAGAGATTTATTATAAGGCATTGGCTCATGGGATCACAGAGGCTGCAGAATCTCAGAATCTGCCGTCTTCAGCCTGGAGACCCGGGAAAGTGGGCGGTGTGGTTCGGAGGCCCGAGAGCTACAGAGCCAGTGCACAGATTCTAGGCCAAGGGCGCAGGCCTGAGAACCAGGAGCCGTGAGGCCGCGAAGCGGGCCTTCCTCCACTCAGTCGTCCTCTCCAAGCCCTCGGTGGATTAAAGGAAACCCACCTACAGAGGGGCGGGCCATCTGCTTTACTCAGTCCATCATTTCAAAGGCTAATCTCTTCTGGAAACACACAGACACGCACAGAAATCACGTTTAATCAGCTATCTGCTCATCAACCCCTGGCCTAGTCAAGTGGACACGTAAAATTAACCATCGCAGAGGCCATTTGTAAAGATAGAGGCAGGATTAAAAGAAAACACCAAGGGATAATGCAAGACGCGAGGGACGCTCCTGCCACCCCTAGGCTTGAGGGGGCGATTGCTGGAGCCCTGGAGGTGGCGCCAAACCACAGGAAAGGGCCCTCCCAGAAGTCGCGGCCTTGGCGGAGGAACCTCGCTGAACCGCGGAGACCGAGAATGGGTCAAGGGGCCAAGGGGCCAAGGGGCCAAGGGGCTTGCCCACCCCAGGGGCACCTTCCCTTTCTCCATTTCCCGGCCGTGCCTCTCGTGGCGGGACCAAGTAGAAGTACGCAGCGCCCTCCACCGAGGGGCCTCTAGGACGCAGTGCAGGGTGGGGGAGGGGGTGTCAGGGGAAACCGTCCAGGCCCAAGACTGAGAGGTTCCTCTGCTGGGGTGAGGAGGGGCAAGCTCAGGGCATGGGCGGATGCCCATGCCACCGAAAAGCCCATTTGCCACAAAGGAGCTGCAATTCATTACAGGACAATTTCTGGTTCTCCAGCAACACAATACCTTTCGTTCTTTCCATGGAATGAAAAGCAATCTTATTGCTACACCAACTGGGCCGAGAGTTGGAGGAATCCTAGACCACAGAGGGGCCAGACACTCAAAAGACAACTGAAGTGATTATATAATAATGCAAACCATTCTCCCTCTGATTGGATCCAATCATCTAAATATTTCAATGATATTAATTTAATTTAAACTATCTGGATAATTAACTCAAATTTTCTCCTTAAAAGAGTCTTCTTTTTTGTATAAAATAGTTCATTTATGAGAAAGAGAAGTAAATCAACAGACTTTTCAGTAGTATGACATGTCATTTTTTTTCTTTTCTCCTTTTGACAAATGAACTCAAAGGTGACAGAGATATATATATATATTTTGCTCACAGGCATTTAAAATACATTTTTTTCTTGTGGAATTCAAATGAAACATTATATATTAATTTATACAGAGAGATTTATTGGGGTTTCTGGAGCTATTAGGAGTTTCAAATATGTGCTTAAAAACTTCTGGGTCATTTCTGTGATTTATTGTGAGGTAATACATAAATACACATTTAGGTGCCCATTAAGAATAGATTTCCCATAATCTGAAAATTACTGAATTCTTCATACTTTATAATGCATCACATTAGCTGGCAGCATAGAGCCTTGATGACGTTAACATAGATTTAGCAGTAATAGAGGTATACTTACAGGAAGGTTAAAAGAAAAAGATCCACTTCCAATGGCTCTTTGAGCCACTTGGAGCAAGATAATGACCTGTTGGCACGTTTGTTTGAATAATGGGATTATAAGATTTTTCAAATATTGATTTCTGAGTGCTATCTTACAATACCATTTCTTGTAAAATATTTGGAAATGTAAGCATTCAAAACAGCCTCATGGAATGATTTTTCCCCTCTTCCATTTTGAAGATGACAAGGAGCCTGCGAAATGGGCATGCTGAGTAAGCCCCTGCAGAGTGTGTCCAGGGAGCGCCCTTCCCCCACCCTTCTGGACATGGCTGGACTCTTGAAGGAAGCCGTCACCCACAGGGGCAGAAGCTGTGTGGGAACAGCGGCCGGGGTGGAGCGTGAAGGCTGATGGGTCACTTGCTAGAAGACCATGCCCTGAAGGTAACTGAGGCTCTGCTAGTCTGTTGGTTCTCAGTTCAGTTGGTCTTTATCATGTGGGTCATGTTAGCTCTGTTCTCCTGGTGGAAGTCTGTTGAGAGACATCTGATTTTCCATGTTCTTCACTGTTGATGAAGCCACAGGTAAAGCCACGCAGACACCGAGGCAAGTGTGTGGACAAGTGCTGAAGTCTCCGTCCCTGAGCCAAGTCCAAACAATCTACAGATTGGAGTTATGGGGACTCAGACTCTGCGGGGCCTTGAGCACACATTTAATAGTTTAATGCAATGGCTAGTTGGTTTAAAAACAGTCCTTGGTATTTATAATATATTTTTCTTTACCTGGAGGCTTGCGATCATCAACTACGTTGACTTCCTCTTGCCAGTTGGGAGCCGTAGGCAGTGGTTCTTGGCTTTATGCATATTAGCATCATCTAAAGACGTTTTGATAAATAAGTATCAGTGCTCAGTTGGACTTGACAAGTTGGAAAGGGGAAAGTGTCTCATAAACATAACAAGATTCCGAGCATCCAAGTGTTTTCTGTCCAATTGTTTCTGAAAGAGAAATATTGCTTCCTTGTCAGCTCACTTTGTAAGCTGGCCATCCATAGCAGTTCCTGTGGGACAGATGGTTAGCAAGAGTCAAAGAATGTTCTGCCTTGAGGTAGTAGCACTTTTGTGGGATTTCTCCATTCTTGGATGATAAAATTGGCCTCTGTGTATTCAGGCAAAACAATGACATTTCATATTTGCAGCTTCCTTTCTTATAAAAAACCACAAAAATTTGTTTCAATAGTTCAAACATACCCAGTCTTTTTTCCTTTATCCTTTGCTCTTTTTGAATTTAGAATTTTCAGAGTGATGGGAGTTTCTTTAACATGCATTTCTGTAAATTATTTTAAAAAGTTGAGGATGTAATATAATTTCTGAACCTCATATAATCAATATAGTCTTTCTATTGCTATTGCAAGATTGAAGATTTCAATTACTTGAAGAAAATGTTGTCATTTTAATGAAATACATTGTCTCATACAAAGTTCCACCCTCCGTAGGCTTTTCTATCACAATTCTGATGGGTTTTATAATGCTCATTTCAACTCTGACAGTATTCTAAGAATATATTCAATTCTTTCATTAATAACATGTAAATTACCTTTTTTTTTTTTTTTTTTTTTTCCTTCAAGGGAATAGCTGAGATAGAACCAGGTCTCCTGGTTCCAGGATGCTGAATTATAGATTTGATGCTATGATTCAGGACCTAGTAGGTACCGGATGGTGGGAGGGGGGTCTCCCTGTCCCCTCCTCTCTAAAATCTCCCCTGTAGCAGTTTACACTAGCAGCTTTGATTTGTGCCCCTTGGACCTCTGGCTTATTAAACTAAGAGTGGATCTTAGACCAAGGCTGGACCAATTAGATTTGCTCTCTTGAGAAAACACATGGAGAACCAGAAGCAGGGCATGGCGAGATGTTATGTAACAGAGACGACGTCTGTCCTTTGCCCCCGATTCCTGGGAGGGTGCTTTAAATCCTTGGAGTATCCCCAAGTCACAGGAGTGTCTTCATTATTCATGGCGGTCCACTGGACCTCACCTGAGTTTATGCTAAGATGACTCCAGATGGAGCTGGTCACTCCAGAAAGACCAGCCATGTGGTTAGAAGGTTGGGCTTTGAGTTGGGTGATATTATCCATATCTCTGGGGCTGAAGGCCAAGTTCAGTCGTGTGACCAATAATTCAGTCAATCATGTCTACAAAGTGAAACTCCAGCAAATACCCTGGACACTGCGACTTGGGTGAGCTTTCTGGCTGGTGAACACAGATGGGCTGTGAGGGGAGAGCCTAGAAGACCTGCACTTGAGACCCTCCCAGACATTGCCCTTTATCTCTTTTCATTTGGCTTGTCCTTTATAATAAAACTGCGAGTGCAGGTATTGCTTTTCTGTGTTCTGTGAGTCATTCTAGTGAATTATGGAACCTCAGGGGTTCATGCAAACCTTCTGAATTTATGGCCAATTGGTCAGACGTGCAGGCAGCCTGGGGGACCCCCGAGCTTGTGACTTGCAGCAGAAGTGAGATAGTCTTGCTGCGGACTGTGCCCTTAACCTGTGGAGTCTATACAAACTCCGGATGCTTAGTGTCAGAATTTCACTGCAGCATTGCAGAAGCCAAGTCACACTAATGGCAGAAATTTCGAGCGGAGACCTCAGGCTCCTCAACTATATGACTGCCCATGAGATACTCCAGTATCCTTCCAAGAATTTCCTTTCATCCTCTCCTGCACTCTCATCTAGCCAGAGTGGGCCTATTACTTGCAAAACAAAGAAACTTCTGTAGTTTCTTTGGGCAGAGAAGGAAGCTGCCAGGAGCCCTGGTGATAGCTGCCTTTGCCCCAGCTGAGATCTTGTTAAGTCCGCCACGTTTCTGGTCTCCCCAGATCTACTCCTCTAGAGGGGGCCAGGCGGGGAGACCGTGGTCCCTGCATGCCCATCTCCTGTCTTGCATCCCCAGGTTTCTTCCTCCTGGGCACCTCACTGCAGCTGGTGCTGCAGGGAATGTGGACAGAGTGGGCCTCGGGGATCCCCCCACCGCAACCTCCAGAGGCCAAACAGGGTTGCTTTGATGCTAGCTGCTCCTGTCTGCCGTCAATAGCGTTTTCCGTCTGGCTACCCTTTGCCCTACATGTTCATGCCTTGGAATTTTGTTTCATGTAATGACACAACAGAGGAATCTTATGGTCTTTTTTTCCTGTAATTTCTAAATATTAAATTTAGAATTAAGGGTTTCTAAGGGGAAGCCAATGATCTGTATCTCCAATATGCACAATAGTGGATGATACAATTAATATTTAATAGAATATTTTCTGAAATACTTTCTAAAATATTTTGATTTAACTTTAGGCATAAAAAGGGCACAGACTTTTTTTTTTTTTTGGCCTTCATTTATTTCCTGCTTTTTAAAATTTTTGATTCCTTATATTATTAACAGAATGCGATTAATTGGACTATCAGTATTGTTTCATTTTCTACTTTGGTGAATTAAAAATAAATCTTCTAGTGGTTTCACTAATCTAAATTAATGTGGAAAAAAGTAAATGCACATGGAAATTTTTATTTGGGCATATATCAACCCTAGGAATCTTTAGGGTGTTCCTAGAATGTTTTTGATGAGTATCAAAGTTAGAACTCCTGTTTATTAGTTTGTAATTTCTGTAAGTGCATATTTTTGCAGTCTTTTCCATCCTTCATAATTGGCAATGACTCTCTTCAAATAAACAAGAAGGGGAATGTAATGTTTACTTCAGACGAGATGGGGTGCATTCAGGGTGGTATGGCCGTAGACTGTAATGCTTATTTCAAAGAGTCAGACAGTAGGAAACTAGTATTTTATTCCAGGGCCAAGCTTGGGACTGGAGAAGCACCCAAGAGATGGAGGTGGCGGAGGCAATTGAAGAGAAAAGAACAGGGCGGTGTTAACTCTGGCGCCTGGGGGAAGGAAGCCCTTTGGAGGGTTTAAAGCAGCGAGAGAACAAAGGAAGGGAAAGGAGCGGATGGAGGGTACCCCGCAGAGCCGCCAGTTACAGCCTCCGATGCTCTTCTGAGCCCAGCCACGGTTTGCCGCCCGGGACTCCCAGGTGACAAGCCCTTGGTTTGTTCGGTCAGCCCCTACCCAGTGGATAGAATGTGTTCACCATGGAACTATTTGTGGAGGTGGGGGTGAGGGTGGGTTTTGAGCTTCATCACAAAACCCTAAATGATAGGTAACCTACATGCTTTTCCCCCCCAGTTATGTCGAGTGGATAATTTGATTTCTGATGCGTCATGCGAAGCAACCAGCCAGGGATCAGCCTTGTGTCCTGTAAAGGGCCATCACCACCCCACCCGCCCGCCAGTCTTGTCCTGTGCCCAAGCCTGGCTGACGTTCGAACCTGGAACCCAGGAGTTCCAGAGAGAGAGAGATTGATGCCAATGAATGCCTCAGTTTCAGTGATTCGACACTTAGAATCTTATTCAGCTGGGGTCTCTGTTTAAAAATCAGCAGGCAGCAGAATTCTGTTTTACCTAATTAGTGCACGGGGGCTGCTAAAATTCAAACCCAACAGAAGAATGTAAAGGAAGTAGTGCCAGACCTTTATTCCCTCAACCGTCTCTTCCTGTCCAACTCCCTTGCTAAGAGTTTGGTGTACTCTTAGCCATGCCTGTAAACACACACACGCCTCCAGGACGTCTTATTTTGGCAAAAAGTGTGACTATGCAAGGCATTCTCTTTGCCCTCGGCAGTGTGCCATGGACACCTTACATGTTCCCACGTGTTTTACAAGTAATCTCTGTTCCTTGTTCCCTACTGATTGACATGTGGTCTGCTTCCACTTATTTGATCATTCCGTATACATTTATTAAACATTTATTAAATGCCAGCCTTTGCTCTAGACCAGGATTCCTGTCCTCATGAAATTTCTGGCAACGGACGCTCATTAGCCCCTTCCTGATCACAGGGCGGATTTGGGTCAGGTGTGTCATGGCGTGTGAGCATTTTACAAGTGGATGGGTCCTGCCCCCAAACCACATGCCTAACTCTAACTTTAAAATTCTGTCACTTTTATTCCTATGTAGAAAGAGCCATCCCTTTCCCAGGATCCTGTCTCCTGTGACCCCGTGCGGGAGCGATTATATTTTAAGCAGAAATGCGGAAGCATCATTGAAGTCGCCATGGAAGAACTCTTCTGTTCGGGAAACATGGATGGAATTTCTCACTTGTATTTTGGCTCCTTTCCTTTCTCAGCGGATGTAGTTGAAACTCTTCAAAGACCCATCGTTCTGAGGCATCCTCGGCTCTCAAGCGCCCAGAGGTCTCCAGTGAAACATGACATCTTTGTAAGACTTCCGGAGGCGGGGGAGGCTGGCGGGGAGAAATCAGGAGGTCAGTTTCAGTCTTGCAGGGGCGATGCCTTGAGCTGGCTTTCCCACCCGGGGCTGCGGGATAACCCTGTTCGGGAACAGGAAAAGAAAAGCAGCTTTGGGAAAAGATACTCTTAGGGTTTCTGATATGTCCAAAGAGACATTCACTGCAGTCAGACCTGTGATTTTTATAAATGTCTTTATTTTGCCAAGTGATCTCTGACTTAATGTTTAAATGTTTCCAGCATCTCTTGAAATAGAGCTGAGTAATTATTGCAGTCAGTCCCTGCTGTGAATGCAAAGAAACCAGGGTAAGTGTTTTCAAAAGTAGGCATCAGGTTCTGCATCCACCCGGGTCTCAGTTCTTGGGTCCCTTTTTCTTATTGTTCCTGGGAACCCCCGCTTAAGGGTCAGTGTGATACTGGCTGTAGACAGACAGTGTGAGGGAGTCAAATGGATAGAAGCCCCAAAGCCAAGTCTTGGGTTCCAATACCAGGATGGATATTTACTAATTATGTGACAGTAGGCCCATTAGTAACCTCCCCAGGTCTCAGCTTCTTCATCTATAAAACTCTGTAATAATACAGATGGTCCCTGATTTGCAATGGCTGGACTTCTGTGATTTTTCGACTTCATAATGATGCAAAAGTGACATGCATTCAGTAGCAATCATGCTTTGGATTTTGAACTTCGATCTTTCCTGGGCTCGTGATATGTGGTAGGATACCATCTCATGTCGCTGGGCATGGCAGCTCCTAGTCAGCAAGCGATCACGAGGGTAAACAACCCACACTCCACGGTGCACTGTGTTGCCCGTGGGTTTGGGATGTGGTGTCTGAGTGCATTTAAAGTGGGCTAGGCTAAGCTGTGATGTTCGGTAGGTTAGGTGTATTGAATGCGTTATGGACTTAAGATATTTTCAACTTACGATGGGTTTATTGGGAGTGAATCCCCTTGCAAGTCAAGGAGCATTTGTATTGTACCTCACAGGGCTATTAAGAGGATCGCCTGGCTTTCTAGCCACACAGTGGGCATTCAGATGTGGGCTTGGTTCACTATGTGTAGCCGTAGGAGGACTGACCGGGCCAGACAGGGGGAGAGCGCCTTAGTTCGTCACCCGCACTGTCATGCAGTGCTGGAGCCAGCCAGACGCAGGCCGGAGGCTCTGGGCTCAGCTCTGAGCTGTGATTTCCTCACGTGGACCGGGCCAAGCCATTTACCCTCTGCGAATCGCTCATTCTCAGCCAGTCCGGAGGAGATGAGAACGGTGCCCACGCCCGGACGGTGCCTGTGAGAATGAGGTGAGCGAATACCTGGAGGGTGTAGAGAGAAAGCTTAGTGTGGCGTAGCCGTCGGCCTTCAGCATCATTTCCATCATCGTTGCTGCCACCCCACCCCTTACTTTTTCTTCTGTGTGAATGTCTGAATTACTTGGGCTGGGTGTTGGTTAAATGCTACGTGCCCCCTCGGTGTAGTGGATGAGGAAATGAGAGGCCCTTTTCTATCCTGTTGACATCATTTCTCTATCTCCAACCAGGTGCCTAGAGAGGCGGCCAAACCCGTTGGGTAATTTTCTCAAAAGAGACACTACTTGTGCTGACATGGAACTTATTTCTCACGGCAGACACACCTCAGTGGTCCAGTAGAAAAATCAACACAAATAACCTCACTGAACAGTTTCATCTAAGTTGCTTGGGGAGCATATCTAACAGAGTGGGGGGCAGGGCCGTGTGGTGTATCGATTCACTATCCTTGTAGCTGGCACTGGCTGCTCTACTGAGATTATTTTATGACAAGATGGGGGATTGGTAACACTTTCCCCACACACGCCCTGGAACAAATGGTCTCCCCCTCTGCTCCTTGGTGCCGAGTGCTGGGATTTCAACTAAGCAGGCATGTGTGCGGCTCCGAAGGCCTGGCTCACTCGTCATTCATTCATTCCACAAATGTTGACTGTGCACCTGTTCCCTGCCAGACACTGATCTAGGTCACGAAAACATGATAATGAGGAAGGCACTTGGTGCCTGCCCTGCGGGGTCTCAGGGCAGGCAAGTCCTCATGAGTCTCACTGCTGCTGGCGGCCGGAGTCGCATCGCCTTCTGCCTCAACAGACGCGACGGAGACAGGCTCAAGAGAGAGGCCAGGGGAGGGCGGGCAGCCAGGGGTGCTGAGAAAAATCATAACGGAGCTGGCTGGAGGTACGACATACTCCAGATGCTTCTGAGACTTTATAGCCTGAGTCTTACAGCCTGTCGCTCTGAAAACTAAATTCCAGTCAGCTTTCCCATTCTCTCCTGGCGAGGTTGTTGTAGGGGGAGGTGGGTGGAGGGGTGGGGAGTAAAGAGGAAGCTGGCAGTGACAGATTAAAAATGAAAGTGAGAACCTCACTCCATAATTAAAGAATGCAAATCAGAGCGAAAAAGAGATGCCATTGTTCACCCATCAGATTGTCAAAAGTTAAATGTTGTTGGGGTGGGGAGGGAGGGGTGCATGGCAGTCAATGTCAGAAGGTCAGTGGGAGGAGAAATATTTTCAACTGCTGAAGAGGATAATCTGAATGTCTATCAAAATGTTGAATACATACAGAGGCTCCTACACTGTAGGGACTTCCGTATGGTGATGCTTGCAAAAACTTGCTCACTTAGATATGCAGGGATGCTCCCTGGAGCACTGCGGACAATGGAAAAAAATACAGATAAAAAATAAAATAACCGGAAACAGCTTGTTTACCAGATAGCTGGGAAAACAGTACTTCTGGGTGTGTCTGTGAAGGGGTCTCCAGAAGAGATTAGCCTTTGACTCATAGGTCAAGGTCCCCCTGCCCCACGAGGGAGGGCCTCATCCAATCCAGGACAGACCTGAATAGAACACAGAGGTGGAGGGAAGGCGAATTTGCTCTCTGCTTCAGACAGTGGCTCGCCTGGTCCTCAGGTCTTCAGAGTTAGATCAAAAACACACCACAGGCTTTCCTGGCCTCCAGCTTGCAGATTAGGGGACTTCTCAGTCTCTACAACTACTTAAGCCAGCTCCTTGCAAGAAATCTGTCTCTTTATTTCCGTACTTCTGCCTGTGCCTATACCTATTTATATCTTATCTATATCTGTATCTATATCTTATCTATGTCTATATCTATCTATATCTCATCTATACCTAAATCATCTATATCATTTCCTATTGTTTGTATTTCTCTGGAGAACCCTGACTAGTACAAACCTAAGTGTTTCCCAGTAGGAGACTGGGTAATTGTACTATGCACATCTATACTATGAATTATTGAAGTGAATTGGGATGCCTCTCTGGGGCGCACCGTGGCATCAGCCGTGGGATGCGCATGTGCGGAATTAGTCGGAACATAATGTGCATCCTTGCTTGTGACGCGGCACTGCTTGATCCTCTCTCTCCAAACTATGCAAACGTGTGACCCAGAGGGAGTAGAGTCAGCGTCTGTGTTTGGGTGGAGGCTGCGGATCACACCAACGAAGTTTCCCTGATGCTCTACGACTCAGCGGAAGCCCCGTGTGCAGCCTCAGGATCGCATCACCCCATCCTCATGAATGAAGCCAGGACGAGATGGAAGGAGGCACTTCGCAAGTATAAATTAGACTAACACGGTAATGACTGTCATCTGGTCCTTTTAGGAATTAGACCAAGACAGATACAGGGCATCCTTTCCGTAGTGAAATAATCTGGAGACAAATCGCGATTCATTTTCATGCACAATTTCATCTACCATGAGTTTGTCTCACCCCGTATGCATCTGACAAATTGCAGTTGGCATCATCTCCTTGTTTTTAATAGCCTTGTTTTATTTTAGACTGAGTCGTTTTGCCTGCTCACTGACGGAACATTTTCGACGCAAAGGAAGACTGAAGAGCAGACACTTCCAAATGTTTAGATCCACAGGCATCAAGATGGGGACCAAGTCCCTCATTCCCCATCGGGCAGTTCCTTGGGATCAGTGGTTGATCTCACCCCTGTACCTTTGCACATGCTGGTCTCCTGAACAGCCCTGTCCTCATGTGGCACAGGTGGGAAACTGCTCTGCCTACAGATAGCTCCCCTGTGGAGCAGTCCCTGCCCTTCCCAGACATCTATTCCTTCATAAAATGTTTGAAATGATGTAACAGGCACTTGCTGAGGCTCTGGGGATACCACCGTAGAGACAGCCTACGCAGTGAAGGTGAAAGACAAGAAATAAGTAAAATAATAAACACAGCGATACGAGCAGGAGTGGGTTATATAAAGGTCACCGGTTGCTAAAGTGGAGATTAATGGGAACCCATAGGAAAGGAGGGGGAGGGGGCCTCTTTCAAGAGGCAGTTTATAATCTGACCCTTGGAGGATGAGAAGGAGCCAGCCAGGCCAAGGGCAGAGGAAGAGACTTTCCGAACTGCGGGAAGCAGAGGGAAGGAGCTCGGCCAGCTTGAGGAGCTGAAGGAAGCCACTGCGACTGCGGAGAGTGTGGATCGAGGGCTCCTTGTGTGTGATGCTCAGAGCCTTTTGTGCGCACTCCCAACACAGGGTGCATTGTCGCCCCCCAAACTGAGTGTCTGGATGTCTGTCTCCTGTGTCTTGTTTCAGTCATCTGGCATCTCTAGCACCTGGTTCCCTGCCAGCTGCATGGTAGCTGCACAGCACGTGCTTCTTGAATGGAGGGGTCAGCGAGTGACTCAGTGGTCTTGTCTGTGCTGGGCACTAGTTATCTGCCTCTTCCTGCGCTGCTACCTGTAGAGGATGCTGTTTGCAGGCTCCCTGTGCAATGGCGTCAAGGGGCTTGCGGGCCACAGTTGGCAATCACTGGGTTCTTCTCCGGTGCCCTCACTAGGTGCCCAGTGGCCTAGACTGTGTTCCGTGGTTGGCGTGTTGGTATTTCTACCCTAAATCCTCGTTCTGGTTAATTCTGGTTGCTTGGATGACTTTGCAGCAACTTTGGGTTAATGCTGTAAATGAATTCTGTAGACAGCAATGTAGCGATGTAGATATTCCAGGCTTTGGGGCTGGAACAGACATGGGAGAGTATCCAATCCAGCCTTCTCACTTTATGAGGGCCAGAGGGTAAAGTGACTGCTCCAAGGTCACGCGACGAGGTAACGGCAGGAAGGAGACTAGCACCTGGAGCCATTGACACCCAGACCTTGCTGTTTACACAGCCCGCCTAGCCACCCATGAAGCCCCAATGCTCTGTGTTACCTTCCCATACCAAGGGGTGGGGGAGGGAGGTGGAGCAAGGGTTCTGGGGTTAGGCTGCCCCGTCGCAGGTCCCGGCTTCGCTGCCTATGCTTGGCCGCAATAGTGAGCAAAGCCTGAGCGTCCCTGTCTACAAAGTGGGGTAACAACTAAATTGATCTTTTAGTGCAGGGACAGTTAAATAAAATGATGCACACGGAGAACGCTGCGCTTTGTAAGAGCTTCATGAGTGTCAGCTGTTAGTGTCCTTTCCCAAACACGATTCTGGAGACAGCACCGGCTCACCGCACATTTACCCCAATCCTTTCCTCGGTGTGTGTTTTCTTCCATCAGCTACTGAGCTGGATTTTATTTATTCATCTCTCCCTGGGCAAATGTTCCTGCTGTTGGTAAAATTATAAACCCCAAGCTATTGTTTCCTGATTAAGTTTGAGGAAATGACACCAAGATGCCCGAGACGTGTTCTTGTCTGACACCGGCAGTGTTAGGAGGCTTATGATGATTAGAGAAGCTAATTAGTCATGCACCAGTAATGCAAATAGCGTGGAGGAGGGGCCTCTATGGGGAGAAAAATAGCTTGAATTGTGGTATTGAGGATGAAAGTATAAATGAGACAAGGGATTTACATGCATAAAATGCATCCTTCTAAAGAGAAATGGATGGGGGAAATGCAATGGGAAATGACAAGGTTTGAAAAGGCTTCCATTGTCTAAGTGAAACAGTAAGCTTCATGTCTTATATTTATCAGGTGCGTAGTAAGGGGTTAAGTGAATGGATGGAGGGGTGGGTGGGTGGTAGGTGGGTGGATGGACAGACAAGTGGACAGGAAGACAGGTGGAAGGGGCACAGCTAGACGCATAGGCAGGGGGGAGATTTGTGGGTGCATAGATGGAAGGATGGGCAGATCCTCAGCAACACAAAATTTACAATTATAAATATGCTATGTATTTTCTGATGGACAATACGTATAACAGAATTTATTAAACATTCTGTATTTGTGGCACATGTCCAGTGGCAGTACAAACAGTAAAGTATGTCTGGCTGAAGTTACAAGTTTTGTTTGCCCCAACCAGCAACAAGAAAAGACAAATATCAACCTTGTTCAGGAAAAGACTGAACTGTCTTTCTATCCTCTGTATAGAAAATAACACAAAATTATTGTCACATGAATAGGCAAACAAACAAACAAACAAACAAACAAACCAGGAAAGAAAGTAATACCAAGTTGTGCTAGGCAGCTAATCCATTAAAAAAATTATGTTACTTTTTTCTGGATTTTGTGATATCTGTTGAGTTTTAAATTTTACTATGATTTATTTTCTCATTCTAAAGAAATGCTCACTTTTGTGTTTAATTCTACCTTTGTGATTTTGTAAGCTATTTCTTAAACAAGGAACCCAGAAGTGTTTACATGCCAGGCCCCACAGAGCCCGGATTCCTCCTGATCCGTAGCCGAACCCTTGGCTCCTCTCTCCCCAGTTCTTCACATGCCCCTGACTCTCTCCCGGCGGATCAGACCCGACCACCTGTTTGCTGACGGCCACGCGATGAGCGGGGCGGGAAGAAGGCACAGAGCCGAGGGCTGTTTCCGGTCTCGGCGCGGGCGCCTGGTGCCACTCCAACCCAGGCCATTTACTGGCCGTTTCACCTTCCCACGCTTCCCGATGACTATTTCACACCTGCCTTTCCTCAAATGTCTAACATTTTTCCTGTCAGCTTTCTTAGCAGCCACTCCACCTGGACACCAGGCCCATTTCTTCGGGAAGATGCGACAGTCCGAGAGTAACAGATGCAGGGGGAGCCCACCCCACGCCCCCTGGCCCAGCCGGGAGGTCACCAGGGGCGGTGCTCTCACAGGCCACCAGCCTCCCGTTTCTCTGCGCGAGCTGTCCTTTGGCCATGGTGTGGGGATGACCTGGAAGGGCCGCGCACCCCTCGGTCACTTGGGGATGGGGATGGGAACGGGTGGATAAGGCCCCCGTGTCCTCCACCTCCGCGGAGCAGTTCTGCTTCTGAGAGCTCCCAGCGGGGCAGTGCCCTCGTCCGCTGCGGTCACCACACCCGATGTTGACTGTCTTCCCTTCCCTGTGGCCTCACTACGCTTCCTGGCACCCACCTCCTGAGAAAGTCCTTGCAACCAAACCTTTGCTCCTCTTCTTTTCAGTCTTCAAACTGTACCCCCAACCCACTGGGCTCTCACCACCTCTGCCTCCAGGGTCACCCCGTACCTGTGATATTGTGATAGCCTCTCACTTCCTTTTTCTGTTTCCACCTTTGCCCCATGTCGTCTGTTCTACACAGAGCAGCCCGAGGAACCTTGATCTTTGAAATGAATGAATCAAATCATGTGACTCCCCTGCTTAAAATCCGTGTATAGTTTCCTGTCAAAGGTACAGTAAACTCCGAGCAGCTCAGCACAGCACCTCCCACGCGTGGACTTGGCTCACAACCTCTCCCCTCCCTCACGGACCTTCGCAAGTCTTTGCTCTTGAACGTGCCTCAAATCCTTCACTTCTGCTTCCCTGGGCTGACTCCTTTGCATCTGTCAAATCTCTGCTTAAGTGTTAGCTCCTCGCTTGGCCTCTTGGGGACAGGAAGCCATTTGGGCTCTGCCATCGTGGGGTGCCATTATTATATCCCCCACTGGAAGTGGCCATGCGTGTCCCTTTGCTGGAGGTCAGCACTCAGGATAACCATGATTTGTGCATATTTTTGCACAAATAGTATATAAGCCCCACCGTAGTCTAAATGCCTCTTTGAGTTTCATTTCTTTTCTGTAAACTCCTTTCCATGTAAATTAGCAATAAAATCTGTATTCTTTTTTTCCTGTTAATCTGTCTCTTGTCAGTTACACTCATAGGCCCCAGGCACTGAACCTCAGATGCCAGAGGAAAAAGAATCCCCCCACCCCCGCGCCAACATTCTCTCCTACTCGCCTGCTCTGACCCAGCCACACCTGCCTTCCCTGTCCCCTGGGACGCACTGGGCTCTTCTGGACTCCTGCCACGAATTTCTTTCTGTCCTATCATTCCCGCTTCCTCTTAGCCTCTGTGCGCGTGGAGTTTCTATCAATGCATGGTTTCCATCACCTGTGATTACTACATTTTGCCTTTTAGGGAGGAGCAAATGCTTGTCATACACACACCAGCTTGGTTCCTTGCTGTTGTCAACAGTGAGGAGAATGTAGCTTTTGTAGGTTTGCAATGTAAACTGCTCTTGATTAAATTAACACATAAATTAGCGAGGCTGTGACCTGAACACTGAGCAGTTTACTTCGGGAGTCAGAAATTTAGAGTCATTCCCTCATTAAAGGAGAAATCACCTTGAACGGCCACCCCAGGCTTGGGGAAATTAGCATTTTAAAACAATTGAATGCATTATTTCATCTTTTATGCTGTTATAGACTTTCACGGAGTAAACAGAGAAGGAAAAAAAATTAGTAAAATATGAAAGGGAGAAATTAAGCAGGCCGTTAATCCTGTAGTAGAGTTAAACTCAGATGCCCCAAAGGTATTTCTGGGCTGCTTTACAGAAAATAGCTAAATAATTAATTCACTTTATGTATACTCTTGTGGCCACAGATGCCAAACTGAGGCAGGAGATAGTCAGGAGGGAGGAAACTCTGAAGGTGCCCCAGGGCTAAGACAAAGGACATCGATACAGGACAGAGGCCCCGTTCTAAGACCCGTTGTCCGTGGTTTCTGGAAAAGCACTGAATCGTGGTGAATCCTGACAGCACCCGCACAGAAGACGCTACAGGACCCCTGCGTCATTATAACAGTATTATGGTAAGTTAGCATCGTGGGACCCCCTCCCCCAATGGCCAGTCAAGGAAAACCAAGGGAGACCACATGCGCAGTAGCTTAAAAGTAATACAACTACTTCTACGTGCGCAATAAAAGCCCGCCAACACCAGCCAGGAAATATCTGCCTATAGGAATAGAATCCCTCCAGCCCCTGACACCAGTCTCTGTTCGGAGTTGGCCCGCCCCCATGTTCTGTGGCGCGCACTGTCACTTAAGCAATCGGCTCTCTCTCTTTCTGCTATGAACGCTGTATGTGCCATTCCATTCATCATTCGTGATCACCAAGAACCTGGTTACCTGTGCCCTCCTGAGACAAAACCTCTTTAAAATGTTGTAGTACTTGTTTCTGAGTTTCTCTGCAAAGTCACACAAGGAAGGGTTTTAGGCGGCAATGTTCAGATTCTCTATAATGTCTCACCCTGTCACTTAGAGGATGTGAACATTGTCATGGTGGTCTGCAGCAATCCCTGGCCCTGAGGGTGTGCCCAGGGAGGAGGCAGCAGCGTCCCTTCCCTCCCCTTTCTTGGGAGACACATCTCCTGATGACAGGTTGGTGAAGATGGGCTGAGTCGATGACACTGTAAGTTCGGTCCTGAAAACGTGGGTCCTTAGGTGGCGAACTGTGTGAGCTGCTAAAAGCAATCCTGGGGAGTGGGCGGGGCTCCTTACGTGACCAGAACCATTTACGTACAGCAGTGCATCCATCAACAAGTGCACTTGGGCTCCCGCTGTGAGCAGGGTGCTGTGCTGGGTGCTGGGCGGTTAGGTGGTCAGCCTGCCAGATTTGGTCTCTGCCCTTTGGGGCCTGCGTTCTGTGGGACAATAGCTGAACACGAAACGCTTCTTGAGAAGTGCTGAGGAAACAGACTGCGTCCTCACAGAGACCTGCAGAGGTGGCACTGAGATTACGTGCTCCTGTGTCTGTCTCCTAAATGGGACTAGAAGCTCTAAGGTGTAAAAGTCTCTGCCTTGTTGGCCTTGATACAAGTGATGGCTCTTCTTAGAGGCTTCGAGACCTTGTAGAACTGAAAGGGGAACTGCTTCCCTCCTCCCTCCCGCCTTCTGGACTCCCTCTTCCCTCCTTGCTGAGCACGTGGGCTGGGCACAGAGGGCCAGCACAGGACACAGATGCTGCTGGGATAGGTGGGGAGGGCAGAAGTTGGGACACCAAGGGAGGGGTAAATCTGAGAAGTAGTCGTGGCTTCGCCCAAGCACTCAAGTTAATCAAGACATGAGTTTTATTAATGCCACGAAAAACTCAACCAACCAAAAATGATTTCACCTTCCCATATGCTGAGCTGATAATCTGTTTCAGAATCCTGGAAAGAAAAAGAAAACCACACGGGCAATTCGGCAAGCACAGCAGAGAAGGCAGAAATTCCAACAGAGAGCTTAATCTTAACGTTGTCACCAGGCAAGGCTAGGAACCACCCTTATCACATCTATGGATGTGCTGAGTTTCTTTTCTCTTTGGCCCTGAGACTAAGGGGTTGGGGGGTACATTAACCTCACATCCTGGTGAGCGGCAGAAAGGCTGCGGGTGAGGAAAATTAAAATCTGCATTGATTGGTCCAAAGCGGGCCCGGAGTCGACCGTGGGTGAGCAGGTAGGTGTCCTGGACCTTGGATGCTGCTCAAATGCTGAGTCAGGAATAAGCCAGGAGTCAGAATCCGAGAACCACTGACCTCAGTAAATAAAGAAGCTGACCAGGGAAAGCCAGAGATTTTAGGGAGATGGCCCAGATCGACCTGCGTGACTCCAGGGGTTCGACCCCCGCCGGGGCCTCTTGCCGAGCCCTGTGGGCCATTCCCAGGGGCTGCTATTTATAGTGACAGTGCAGTGCTCTTTAACCTTTTTATTTCCGTGTGAGATTTTTGATTTATTTTTAAAAACAATCAGCACTCTTTTGACTACATTTTCATTGTAAAAATTCAAATTTTTCAGATTTTAAAAAAGTCAGAATCTTCTCTCTCCTCTTCTTTCTCCCAGAAGATCATGAATAAGAACTTGCTGAATGTGCTTTCAAAACATATCCAACATTGAAGAACATGCATTTATACCTGCGTGTGTGCGTATGCGCATACACATGAATGTGTAAGCATGGCTTCAGTGTCTTTTCTTTTTAAAATACATAAACAGGATCACTCTGTATATAGCGAAGAGTTAACTTGACTTTCTTCACCTGGCCCTGTGCCTTGTAGATCTTCACATGTCCCTGTATCTTGATTAAAATCATTTTTAAAATGTTCCAGGATATTTCACACAATATGGTGGTACCAAAATGCATTTAATCTATTCCCTTATTGATAAATATTTGTATTGTTCAATTTTGGACAATTCCAATAGCTACCTTTCATATTCTTCTGTATGAAGATGTGGAAGTGTTTTGGCAGGAAAGATAGTTAAAAGTGGGATTGCTGGATTGAAAAGAAGGTATATTTCAAATTCTGTGAGTTGTTTAGAGGTAGAATGATACTGCAAATTGTCTTCCAAAAAACCAATTTTTGCTTCTATATTGGTATATATCCTGTTTATTCCTCCATATTATCCCAAAGATATATTACTCTGCACCTGAGGCCTGATACTTGTATTCAGACTGCCTTTTCTGTTCCCAATATCACCAACAGATTACCTGATGAATGACCCTCTTCTGCTACTAACTCCCATCCACACTCTACACTAGCACTTAAGCAAGTGTCACTTCCTCAGGCAGGTGTCTCCTGACGCTCTAAACTAGGGTTGATCTCTATCAGTTGCTCTCTTGTAGCCTACAGTTTTTTGTACTTTTGCAATGTTAAATAATTATTTGTTTAATCTTTGCTTTCCACCCTACTCATTCTTTCATTCTTGGGTGTCATTCACTCATTCTTATATTCATTCAGTCGCTTATTTGTTACACTGGCTGACAAATCTAGTGTAGGCAACAGGAGTCTGGACTCTGGAATCAAATTTCCTGGGTTTAAAAATCAACCTGGCTTCTTACTAACTGTGTAAAGAAGTTATATAGCTTCTCTGTGCCTCTATTGGTACTCACTTCATAGACCTATCAGGATGACTAATTGGGAGAATGGACATAAAACACTCCAAAGGGCAACTGGCTAATCAATTCTATAATATGCCAGGCATTGCACCAGGTGCTGGAGACCCAATAGAGAAGAAGACAAAAAACTGCCCCCCAAAATCAGAATAATTTCACAGCAGGGTGGGGAGAGGAGATTCCTCTTAGATCATATGGTCAGGAGACACCTCTCTGCATAAATGACTTGTGAACTTAGGGCAGAGGGATAGGGGATGCATAAGGGCTACAAGAGTGGGGGAAAGAGTGTTTTAGGCAGAAGAAACAGCAATTGCAAATGTCCTGGGGCAGGAACACCACGTGTAGGGAAAGAACCCACGTGATGGGAGAATGAAGAGCAGAGGTGAGAGGTCAGATATGGGTCCTGTTCACCGCAGGATTGCAGTACCTAGTATGGGACATGTCACTGTGTAGGTATCCGACACAGTCACAGAATGAGTGACTGAGTGATGAAGGGACGAACGAGTGGAGGAAGGGAGGCGTGCTATGGAGGGTGGAGGCTTCCTTCTGCTCTCACGCACCATCTGCCCATTTTCCTCCATTCCGTTCATTTCATTCATTCTGGAGCAGGAGCAGGTGAGCATGGTCTTGGCATCCTAAACAGCTGGAGAGTGGAACAGGCGAGTAGACCTTTGAGCTTGGAGGGATTTTTTTTTCTCGCAGATAACCCATGGCTCCTAGCTTCCATCATTCCTTTAAAGAAACCAATGTCTAACTGGAAGAAGGGTCTTTTGTGGTTCAGGAGCGCACAAAAGGTGACAATGCACATTTCAATGAGACACGCAACGCCCCCACCCCCACTTCTAATAGTGAAGTAATTTGTCCTAAAGCAAACCCAAGTGCTTGGAGTTCACTGACTAGGGATTTGCTTGTTGGGCCAGGGTGGCCTGGGGTTCCACTCAGTGACAGGTGTCCTGATGCTGAGCATCCGCCCTCTACAAACTTCTACTCCAGGAACTTCACACTGGCCTAATCCTCTGTTAGTTGGTGTGGTTGCTGGAGGCAGCAGAATAGAAATAGTTAATATGCATGCAAAAGAGAAATAGGGTCCAAATGAACAGGAGCATAAGACCCGGATGACATGGGACCAGACAGAACTCTTAGTAGTGGTTCAGCAGGTTAGCTCTTCCAGAGTGTTTTAAACATGTACTGTCTCATTTATTAGCCTGGCTCCCTCAAATGAGAAAAGTCAGATACCAGTAGCACAATATCCTAGGCTGAAATCCCAAGCTCTCCCCACTGGTCTGTGCGATGTTTGCATCATAAGTCACAATGCACCGGAGAAATCCAACCTCAGAGCCACCTGGCCTTTCTAGGCACTTTTATGGGACAAGCCTATCTAGACCTACATCGTGGCTACATTGGTTTATAGGAGACATCCATTTTATTAAAACATGCTCCTTTCTGCACTTACATATTCAAAATACGTTTTTTTGAACCAACCGTATCCAAGGGCAAAGGTTTTCGATCTTCACAAATCCTGAATTAGTGGGATGAAAATGAAGGTGGTTTCCCCCGGGAATTTCCCTGTAACACCAGGGTCATCTTGTTCACAGAACTTTCCAAATTGGAAGGGCAAGGTTGCCATGGCAACAAGTGTACACTGAGAACTCCTGTAACTGGCTGAGCCGCTGCCGGCAACCTCCCTCCCGCCGGGGGCCACCTCAGCCCCCTGCAGCCACCGTCTTGCTGGGGCTTTGCGGGAGCTCCAGTCTGTGTTGCAACCCCAGTGCCGGTCACATCGGAAGCTCCTGTCGTGCTGCCACCTCGAGACAAACCCTGCGAGTGGCTCACATCTTCACCACAGCTTTTGTTTGCATCATCATAGAACCTGCCAATAGGGTGAGAGACTTGTGTGAGGGTAGAGGTCCTGTTTTACCTGGAAAGGTAAAAATATGTATCTATTTTCCAGACTTCTAGGAGCCGAAAGAACCAAGGAAGAACATAATTAAAACTCATATTGTCTTATGCTTTACTTTTTATAAGAGGATGGTGCTAGAAACACTACAAACTTTACTTCTGAAAGGTAGCATGAAGTGAGGACAAGAACATGGACAATCATTCACTGAACAAATACTCATTGAGCATCTACTATGTGCTGGACCCGGTTCTAGATTCCAGGTCTGAGGGGCTGGAGTCAGCTGGTCTCCAGCGAGCACCTTGCTAACAGTCAGGGAACAAGTGTGCTTTATGACTCGCTGGGTGGAGAGAGTACCCTGGAGTCTGTCTTGCGTGGTGTTCTGAGCACAGTGGGTGCTTCACAAATACTGTCCGTGGCAGTTATAAGGGTGGGGAGCAGCACGCTGAGACAGAAGGAGCAGTGGGTTTCAAACCAGGAGCCCCGGGGGAGCCTGGGCAAGTCTCTCTTCTCCTCTCTGAGCTGGCTTCCTTTTTTTTTTAAAAAAAAAATGGGACTAGTAATATCTCCCTTGCAAAGGTGTTGTGGAAATTAATGAGATAATGCCCCCAAAAGGGTCTAGTGCAGTGGCTGGCCTCGGGAGCTTTCTCAAGAACGTGAGGCCGGTGGGTGGGGGAACAGCAGGCCTCTAAGGGGGTCTGATTACCCGTTTTGGACTTTCTCCTAAAAGCAGCAGGGGTTCCCCTGGAGGGTTCTGAGTGACAGGGACTGGCTGGGCTCTGAGTTTTGGGAAGTGTCCTCTGGCTGAAGCCCGGACAGCAGCCTGGAGCTGGGAAGGACAGCTGGCAGGCTTCTGCCCTGACGCGAATGTATCGCGATGGCCACCTGGGCAAGGACGTGTGGCCGTGGCCGCCATGGAGAGCAGCAGGTGCATCCCAGTGGGTGCACTCGGACGTCAGATAGCAGCCCTTGGTGCTTGTTAGCTACCGTGGGAGGTGGGGAAGCTATTCAAATGCAGAGGAATCAAGAGGACCTCCCATGCTTTGCTTGTACAACTGGGTGGACAAGGGTGACTCCAATCCGAGAGACAAGAGTTGTTTGAATAGGGGAGGAGGAAGGAGTCTGGGGGACAAAATGCTGGGTTTCGCCTTTCACACAGGAAGTGAGAGGGATCTACAGACTGACCCAAGCAGATGTCCAGGACTTGGCACCAAGTCAACACGCCCAAAGGATTCTGCCATGTCCTCCTTAACGTATCACTTGTGGTTCCACACCAAGTGAGGGCCGAGGCCCAGCACACAGGGGTGAGTAAGGCAGCTCTGGGCCCACTGGAGCCCCCATTCCAAGAGCACGCATGTGACAGGGCGATTTGCCCCCAGCGTGAGAAGTGGAGGGAGAGAGGGTGGAGAGGGTGACATTAGCTGGTGTGGGCGGGTGGTGGTGTGGCTTGGTACAGAGCGGTCAGAAAAGACATTGAAAACCAGCTGACATTTAAAACCAGGAGGAGGTGACATTTAACATCAAGTTGGAAGAGGGAAAGATCTTGGGCCAGTCACGCAGCCTCTTGGAGCCTCAGTTTCCACGTCTGCACACATGCGTGCTGGTGCTTTCCTTGCAGGCCAGTGACGCTGTCCATCAAGGCAACTGAAGCTCCATAAGTGCTACCTGCTGTTCCTGGGTAACCATGGAGATGTGGGAAAGTTTGCGCTCTGTCCGCATGCCCTTCATAGCTCCAGGAAGAGAGGAGGGCATTTGCTGACTGCCCAGCAGTTTCCTTAGAATCAGAGGGTGAGACCTGGTAAAGGAGTCAGGGCCTCACTGTTAGTCTCTGACCCCCAATTCTGCCTCCCCTAGGACGGAGGGATGGGGCGGGTGGGGTGGAGGTCTTGGCTGCACTGCTCTTTATGTCCACAAGAGGGCTCATAGCTTACACACTTTTCCTCCGATAAATTTTCCTTGTCCTCTTTCACTGAGTTTCATTGAATGGGACCCGATCCAGTAACGTTTGAAATTGCCATTCAATTATGCATGATTGTCGGATGGTTATAAGCACTTCTATAATAACTAAACATTAATTTTAGCCTCTTAATTTTATAAATGTTTAAAGGTGTTTCTCATGCAGAGCTATTCAAATGCTGATGATTAAATCAAATGATTGTGTTTATAATTTTCTGGAGGTTTTTCCTCTGAAATCAAATTTCTCCAGTAATGGTTTCCTTTCGTCATACTCTCGGTCGGCTACTGGGGTCACGTTCGCAGTGGTCATTGTTCCCTTGGCTTCAGCTGCCAGGTTTGTCAGGCACCCTGCGTGAGCACGGAGTCCTGCCGCATGATTCGCTGTGTGACCCTCCAGCGCCGAGCTGGAACTAAGCAAAAAGAGGAATCTACACCAGCAGGAGATCTGGGAGCATCGCTGTGCAATAGAGTTCACGCTGGGATTTTCAGGTCGGCACAAGCACAGGCAGGGAAAACTGGACCCAGGCCCAGCCTTTGCTCGGGTGGAAAAAACATCTCGTGGTCATAGTGGCTCCTGTTCATGCAAGGTCAGCAGGTGGCCTTGAACGTCCCCCATCAAGCTCATTGTCCTGCTGCAGTTGTTCTGAGCATCGGTCGTGCTAAAAGCACCAGGCAGGCAGGTTTCCAGCCCACTTATTCCAGGGGCATTCAGTCCTGTCATTGGCCTCCGTACATCCATCCCTTATAAGGACCTTTCATCTGGATGGGACTGAGCCTTCGAGGTCTTAGTGCCCTCTTGAGTAGAGGGGGCCTCTTTACAAGGCTGGAGATGCCAGCCTCAGGGAAAGACTTTGAGAGTAGATGCCTTTAGTGCTAAAGTATCCCAAGAAAGAGGCATGTTGGTTTCCCTCTGTCTTGAACACCTTGGGGGCTGTTTAACTCCCCCACACCCAGGCTTGCTAGTCTTCAGGGTCTCTGTGGACTGGGCACAGGAACATGCGCCCACGGCCTCAGCCGCTGTCCTGGGTGTTGTGGGTTTGGGAGCCCTGGGGAGGGGATCCTGTATTATGTGAATCTCCAGGTGGCAGAGAGGATTCTGTCAGAGATTCTAGAAGCTGAATGAGGGCGTGTCCTCAGCCCAGCCAATCAGAGGCCTTCACCTGAGGCTGTGGCCCCCCCCCCCGCAATGATTGGACACTGAGGTTGTGGCCCCCCAGTGATTGGACATTGAGAGGTAACTCATAGCCAATGGTTTCTGAGTTGGGGACAGGGCATAGATGAGGGTCCAGGGACAGTGTCCTAGGCTGACTGTTCTTTCAGTGTGACCACAGTGTGTTTCCTGCTGCTTGGATCTTCCTTGTTCTTGCTTATTTTTGTTTTTTGAGTTTGGTTCTTTGTCTTTTCTATGGATGTTATAAAACCCATCTAAAGAATTGCTTGTTAAGTTAGTCAACTTTGGTTTATGTTCTATACAAATAAGACCCTTGATGTAGCTACTTTCCTTGCTTCTGAATTCTTTTTTTTCTCATCTGAGACTGACTTTTCTTTTTTTGTGCTTGCTTCTGGCTCAGGACTGGCTCCACCCTCTTTTGGTCTCATGCAAATCATTTCCTGAAGCTAAAAACCACACCATTTCCCAGCATTTAAGGAACCTCCCAGCCAACACCCACCCCCTGGCTCTCTCTGGATGGCTTGTTCATCTCTAGGCCTACCTGCCCCCTCTTCCTGGAAACCCAGTGCTTAGGACAATGGGTTTTCAAATCAGAGTCACTGAGTTCAATTCCCACCTCTTCTATTTACTTCTGTGACTCTGTACCCAATTCTTAATTTCTTTGTTTCTCGAATTCCTCATTTGAGCAACGAGCATTATAACATACAGCTTATACTGTTGTGATAAGAATTAAGTTCCTGAAGACATGTAAGGTGCCTAGGACAAGGCTTGGCATATGGCAAGTGCTCAATAGCAATGGCTATTATTACTGCCTTGTCGATTTCTCATGAGATTAACTGTGGTGATGGATGCAATATATTCAGCATAGTTGCCGGCACATAGTAGTTATTCAGCTGTGGTTAATTATAATCATCCTTCGTCTGATGGACTCTCTCATCCTTCAGATGTGGTCAAGTCAACTTGGTGCAAAGTGTCATGACTTTACTTGCTGTTGTTGACTCAGCCCAAAGGAGCAAGGGGGAAGAAACAAAGAGAGGTAGGTTTGGGTTATGAATCCAGATGACGTGGAAAAAGAGCCTGCCTATCAATGTGGACTCCCTTGGCTCTTGGTATTTCTCTTCGGGTAGCCCTGTGGTTACAGTTTAATGGAAAAAATCACTTAGCAGTACTCACTGGGCTGTTACTGTAGGAACAAGCCTCCGTCCTTAGTGGGCTACATTAGCTTCCTGGGATTTGTATTTCTTTCTCCGATTCCTTCATGCTTTTTTCCCCTTCTCTCTCTTTTGGTTTTAAGGCAGTTTGGGTTGGAAAATTCCAGCTCGTGTGGGAGGAGATGAGGGAAAGGCTCATGTCCAGGGACAGGAGAGTGGCACATATTAAAGGTAGACTGTGGTGGCGCAGGAGGACCAAGGTGGGGGCCCTGGGGAGGGATGGGAGTGAGCAAAGGGCTGGGATCTGCCTAGGGACGACCTCATCCTCCTTCCTCACGCCTGTCCCGGTCTCACCCATTCCCCGCCCCGGCTACCCGGTGGCCCTCCCCATTCATTCTCATCAGGCATTTCCTTGGTTGGAGGAGAATCTGGCTGGACATGTCTATTGAAAGGGTCGTCTCTACATTCTAGGGATCTTCAAAGCCAGGAGTGTTGATGCTCTGGGCTAGTAGTCAGCCAGTGGAGGAGGGGTCTGGGCAGGCAGGCTCAGGCTTGGACAGGGTGGGGTCTGTCCACAGCATTTGCCTGGAAACCCTCTGAGCTGCAGGACCGGAGAGTCTCTTCCTCTCTTAGAATTCCCACTCATGACTTACACACAACCCTTTCCCTTTTGAAAAATATCCCTTCCCAAATGCTATTGCACCCCAAAAGATGGTATGGTAAGAACGATGAATGGCACAAGTATATCTTCCTCATTCATCCTATTCTGTGCACTGTCAGCATTTTTCTCATTTAATCCAAGGAAATCTTATATCTTAGGTCTTATGATTCCAATTCTGCAGATAAAGAAACCGAGACTTAGAGATATTACATGACTTGCCTAAGGCCACGTTGGTAGTACATTTTAAAGCCAGGATTTGATGCTAGGTAAGCTCTTAGAAATCTAACGCATGGCTAGGAATTGACATGGGATTTTTACTACGGTACGGTACATACTATTTTTTGTTATTTTTTTTCTAGACCAATTTTCTCCAATTTTCAGGGTTCGGTAAAGCGCAGAACCCTGGACCCTGTGCCCCAGTTTTTGACTCAGTAGGTCCGGGGACGGGGCGGGGCGGGCGGCGGCCAGAGAACACGACTTTCTAACCCGGTCTCAGGGGCCGCTGTGCTGCTGCCCCAGGGACCACGTGCTGCGAACCACCCGCCCAGACGTCGTGTGCTGACTGGAAATGCTCAGCTGGGGGGCTCTGTCGACTCAGACCCAACTTGTAGAAATGTTCTGACTGTGTGACTAGGACTGGGCTGTCACAAAGGAAGGCAAGGTGTTTTCAGCGGGCCGACAGCCCACACGTTCTCAAGAAGAGGTTTAAACGGCAAGAAACCAAGCCTCCGTCTGGCAGTCACAGAGCTGCTAAGTCCAAAGCCATGACACAGCGACAGCTTTCCCTGAGAAGGACCACCGATTATGCCCTTTGTGGCAATTATTAACATGGACCCACAAAATAAAAAAGCTACTCGGTTTATTCAAAGTACAGAAGTTCTCTTCCAGTGCCAGTGATGTCGATGAGAGAGCCCCAGGTTCGTGCTATATCCCTTAATGCCTGTCAGATATGTTCTTGGAAGGAAGAGAGAGCAAGCCTCTGGACAGGCAACAGTAGCCAGAAGTTAGCCGAGTCTATTTTTGTGGAAGGGTTTTATTTTGCCATTAACGCATACATACCCCACCTAAACATCTTGGTGCAAAGGATGAGGACAGGCTACCCGGGCTTCACTTGGCTCCGCCGTTGACCTGCTGCGACTGTGGGCCAGGTCAGACCCTCCCTGTGAGCCAGCGGCCTCAGCTTTAAAGAGGATAAACACAGTTTCAATGATGTTAAAAGGACGGAATGAATTCCTGTTTATAAAGCACTTAGAAGATTGTCTTGGACATAGAAAGTGCTATACAAGTACTTACCAATAAATAAATGAGTGGAAATTGCACAGAAATACGAGAAATGTGGTCTTAAAGCGCTTGCAAGGCCGAAGGGGGCCCTGGGAGCCTGAAGCTGCCCTGTCCCTCTCGGCTCACGCTGGATGCTGCAGATGCAGGGCGTCTGCAGGGATGGCGGGTTGAGGCTTAGCTCTTTGGTCCCCTCCGAGGTGGTGTGACCTATCAGGGAAGCTGAGGGTGGTCAGCTGAATCTCTTGCATGAGGTTGGCCCCTGCTTTTTGTCATCCTTATCTAAAGGCCCGTGGGAGCAGGGTCCACAGTCCCCGCAAAGCCAATGAATGGGAGTGTCTAGGATATTGGAAGTGGGGACGTTGGGCCACGAGGCACAACGGAAGGTGCTCTGGGGAGGGGGAGAGGCTGTGGAGTCAGGCCGGCCTGGGCCCATCTGACCACTCACTGGTCCCTGCTGACGGAAGTCACACTTGCTTTTATCTCCTTTCTTGCCTCAGTGGGGCCTTCCCTTATTTGATAAATAAGGGGTTTTATTCAATGACAAGCAGGTCCTGGGCCAGCATCCCCGGGGATTCTAGTTTGGCAGGGTGTCTCCATCTTTAATGACGGAAATAGGATTTCTGAAAGTGTGTTCCATGAACTCGGTGGTTTGGATACACAGAGTTCATGGAACACACTTTCAGAGAGCCTGTTTCCATCTTGTTTTAAAAGAAGGGGGTGTCCCTTTGTTTTTATTGCTTTAGAATCTTCTGTGCAATTCTTTGCTGGCAAAAAAAAAAGTCCCTTCTGAAAGGAAAAAGAAAATGCTGCCAGATAGATATTAGCGATGACATTAAAGTGAAGAATGAATGTGCAGTGTGTAGAGAGCTTCAGAAATATTAAGGCAGTTTTTCTATTTGACCTTTTCATTCCTTGCCTATAGGAAAAATTGCGTAAATTGCTTTTAGGCTACAAGCAGAAAGTTATGTGTGCCCAAAACTGTAGCTAAAAAAAGATTGACCTCTTATTATTCTATATGAGAAAGTTCAAACCAATGGGAGGAGCTGTGCCAAATGTTTGAACTAGGAAGCCTAGAGTTTAGGATATTACAACCCAGTTTTTGTTTCATTTCCCCCACGCCCCCCAACTTCTGACATCCAGTGGTGCTTCCGACTTAGAAAAATTCAGTTGCCAGGGAAGAACACCCTGTGAGTCACAGAAAAGAGGAGGTTAAAATGCAAATGAGGATGCAAATGAGAATTAAAGAGGCTAACAATGTGAATGTTGAGGGATGCTGTGAATCACTGCTGCATTTGGTTATTTGATTGATGTAAAGGCATCAAGAAGGGAAATTCTTCCAGCAGGGGATGTCTTTTTTTTATGGTGGTAAAATATAAATATAAATAAAAGTGACTCGATAAGCCATTCTGAAGTGTGCAGTTCCGTGACATGAAGTACGTTCACGTTGTTGAACAACTATTACCACCATCCGCCTTCAGAACATTTCCATCTCGCGGAGCTGCAGCTCTGTCCATGAAACACTAACTTCCCATTCTGCCCTCCTCCCCCCAGGCCCTGGCACCTACTTTTCTATTCTGTCTCTACAAATTTGACTACTCTAGGTACTTCATATGAGTGGAATCCCATAGTACTTGTCCTTTTGTGTCGGCGTGCTTCACTGAGCATAATGTCTCCAAGATTCATTCGCATTGTAGCAGGAATCGGCATTTCTTTCTTTCTAAGGGTGAATCATATTCCACTGAAAGTACATTGTTTATCCGTTCATCTGTTAGTAGTCAGATGGCAGAAGCAACACACGAGCTGTTTCCAGCATTTGGCTATTGTAAACAATGCTGCTGTAAGCATTGGTGTGCAAGTCCGCCAGCAGGGGATTTTAATAATAAAAAGCAATGACCCTCTGCCAAGTCTAGTCTGATACTCTGGAACTGGCAAGGGACTTGTTTGAGTGACACTTAACAGGAGAAGGGCTGAGCGAATGGCTGTGATCCCAGAATCCCTGGCCAAGCTCTTCACGACTCCCCTGAAGGCTGAGTTTTCTCAGATAGTCCATCAATTTAGAAGTTCTCACATTTCTCCGCCCAAGGAGACACTTGACCAATCCTGTAGGCAGAGTTGTTATTTTTAATGGAATGAGACCTAAAAATTCCATCAGATGGTTTGACACCACAGAAAATAATGACGATGGGGATGGAGATGATACCGTTAAGTGTCAGCTTTTGCTTTCCCAGTCGCTCCCTGTGCCTGCGGCATCTGCTTTGTTTACAGGTTGCCCTGGCAGAATCAGCGAAATCACGGTGGGGCGGAAGAGAATTCCCGGTGAGTTCCATTTGATGTGCAAGTGAGAGGCAGGCACTGCTTGCTAATTGTCTGACCGATTTATAAGGCAGGGCTTGTCTCTGAGCAGCCTGTGGGAACCCCCCGCTCCCCACCCAAATGCCAATTAATCTACGGGAACAAGACATCATATAGCACACCCCCTATTTCCAGGCTGTGACTGAGGGAATGGTCACCAGCCTACTTCCCCTGAGGGGTGGTTTCTCGGACTTGGGGTCCTCTTTGGAGCAGGGGTGGGCTGGCAGGCCAGGCCACAGTGCCTCCCTTCTGAAGTGATCCCCTGGGCCTTTCAACCGTTTTGCTTCCTCGGTTCTGCACTCCCCTGGCTGGCTTGGTGCTTCTGAAACAAGGAACCTAACGCCTCATTCACCGGCTCTGCCAGGTGTGGATAATCCGCGTCATGGAAATAGACTTCTCTGAAGCGCAAACCTGGCATTGCTCACGATCCTTGTTGGAAGTCTATGAGAATCCACATGGCATCCTTATGTTCCGTTTAAAAGAGGTGAGCATCATTTCACCTTTACGTGATCACCTGTGCTGGGTATCCGTCATCAGGCTGAACGGCACCTCGGTGGGCCAGTTCCCGTTATCCCTGAATGCCGACGTGGAGCTGACACGTGTCTGTCTGTCTGGCATTTTCTGTTTCTAATCTGCTGTGGGATAAAAAATAAAGTAACCAATTAGTTAACATTACTATGTAAGAACGAATGAGCCTGAAATTTGGTGGAGTGATAAAGGGCAAAGCTTTTGAAGCCAGACAGCTCCAGGTCCGAGTGCGGAATGTGCAGCTTGTTAGATGCCATCGCAGGTTGGTCACTTCAGCCCTCCAAGACTCAGTTTCCTCATCTGTAAAGTGGGGATAGGAATAGTACCGCTCTCCTGGGGCTGCTGTGAGGATGGCTGGAGTTAATGCTGGCGCGGTGCCTGGCACACCAATCTGCGAGCCGGTACTAAAATCCGGGGAGAGCTGGGGAGCCACCAACACTGTTGTCGCCCTGCTCATACCCTCGACGCCTTCCGGCTCTTGCACACAGTACGCCCGCCTCCAACTGCGTACTTCTGTTTGTTGTTTGGATTATGTGGAAACGAAAGTCTCTCTGCAGGCAGGTACGTAGCTACAAATGAGAACGAATTTGGAAGACTTCCCTTTGCTGTCGCAGTGCATAGTCTTCAGCTGAACTTCAGAAGCGTGGGAGGTGGGTGGTCCTTGTTTTCAAGAACTGAAACATTAACTTGCTCTTATAACTTAGGCTTGCTGGGAGAGGTCATCGCGGGGACACGACAGCCAGTGGACCGGCAGCCGGGCCTGGGCCGTCGGAGCCTCCTCACGCTCCCCTGTCCTTGGAATGTGCGCTCTGCCCGTCAAGCCCTGGTGTGCACGGCCTTGAGAGAGCAGGGGGCCGCTCGGACCATCTGGGCGGTGTGTGTGACTGAGCCCCCCTGAGGCCTCTAAGATGCTGGCGGGGCGGCGCGGGTGGAGATCAACCTGTCTTCCAGCGGCCACCCCCCTCCGCCCCCCATGGGCCTCTTATGTAACTTCCTTTGCTGACAGGCCTGTCACTCACCAATCTGGAGTGGCCCCGCCTCTTCCTCGCATCGCTCTTTCTCTCCACAGGTGGGGGTCCAGTTTCTAAATCCCATTCAGGACGCTCCCGAGGAGGACTTTCTGAGAAAAGCGAAGCCTGCCTCCAGCAGGTCGGGCGTCTCCGTGGGACACCGCTCGGTCTGCGTGGCGCGACTGCCCAGAGGTCCCCGTCTGTGCACAGTGGGCTGTTTCAAAGTGACAAGGGCACTAATGGGGCAGACAGCCATGTCCTCGTTTGTGCATTTGGTGCAAACAGACGGGGAGAGGCTAGAATTTTTAAAAACAACCAGCACAGAGCGCAGCGCCCCTAATCCCTGCCCCCTTCACGCGAAGGTCAGGCCTCCCTGCAAAAACGAGCTTCGGCGGCCACACCAGGTCGCTCACCGGCCGAACTTCGATGGGCCGAGAGTTAGTAGGCCGCCTCGGCAGGTGCACGTTCCTGTTTCCTACACGTGTCGAAGCGGTTGAAATATTGTTAAAACTCCAGCCGCTGGAGCAGAGGCAGGTTTGGAGCCACCGTGTTCTGGCCCGCAGCCAGCAGAAACGCCAGGCCCCGCCTCCTTTGGTTACAACCCGCGGCTCGTTTCCCACGCCCTGGGAGTGCTCTGCTCGGTCTCACGTGGCGCCCCCACTGCTCTGCCGGGCAGGTGTAATCACCATAACCTTTTCGTAGAGACCGAACCAGGAGAGGCTAGATCACTTGCCCGAGGTCAGACAGAGAACAAGAGGGGCGTTCAAACCTAGGTCTGTCCGACTCCGGAGGCCTTATCGAGCTCGTCCTCCATCACTCCACAAATGCATTAACTGTCCCTAATGGCACAGAGAAGGAAAGGCTGAGAACGAGGGCCGTTCTCTTCTAAACACTGGGCGTCTTTTTGTCTACATAATGCTGATAAAAATTGGTGAGGAATCACGTCCAATCACATTCCCCATTTTTACAAGGAGCTGGTTGATGTGCAGAATATACAGTGTCTGTCTCCCGCACGTCCCACTTCCCTCAATTTTTCTCTTTACCGAGAATCCTTTGGGAGTTTAAGTGTCTGCAGGAAAAACAGTGCACTCGTTGTCAGTGCAGGTCTATTCCTCTTGGGGTGTTTCTGTTGGTGACCGGTGGCTGACCCACTCAGTGGCGCACCCCTCTGCTGGAGCCCCTGCTTTGGAGGTGGCACTTCGTGATCACAGGGATACCTGGCTGCCCTACCTGGGGGCCACTGGACCTTGGCCTAGTTTTAATCCTCTGCTTCATCTCCAGGACAAAAGTGAAGAAAACCTTCTGGGCTGTTGGTATTTCCATTTTGCCTGTTCCCTGTGTAGACGAAGGATGTTGTCGGTGTTTAGATCTAATGATCATGAACTTGAAAGGGAGGGTGGGCTGGTACTTTATTATTTGGACAAAGGTTGGGACAAGGGGAGCTCTGGTGCCCGTTCTCAGCACCCTTCGCGTGGACAAGGGGGAACCATCACGTGAATATCACTTATTACTCAAGGGTCAGAGCATCTTGTGTCCCGGAAAGTTACGGAACAGACCTGTGAATTAACTAAGGAGATGAGCTCCAGGTAAAATGGGAAGGGGCGGGCTTTGTCCTGGTGGCACCCCCTCTCCTGTTGTCCCTGCTGACCATTCCTGGTCACATGTTTGACCACTGGAAGCTGAGGAAGGAGTGAGGCAGTCCGGAACGGAACACTGCTCTACAGCCAATGGATCGACAGAATAGCCTCGCTCCACTATTTTGCCACTGTCTGTGCCATTTAGGGTAGCCCTGAGTCCTGAGCGTCTTGCTTTAGGGGTGTCGATCTGGCTTTCCTAATGAAGCTCTCGCAGCGGCGATGCCCCCTGGGTTTTCCCATGTAGCCCTCACAGTGCTGGGCACCTGGGAGGTATCTGACGAACATTGATCTCATAGATTTTAATGATCCAATCAGGTCTCAAAGCCTGAAAAAAAAAAAAACAACCCAAAAACCAATCAAACTGTCTTAACCACAACCAGGACTGCGGCAAAGGCTTACAGGACTGGGCGGTCCCAGTGTTGCTGCCGCAGGGCCTTATCAACGTCAGAGGGGTCTGATTTCTCCAAATCTTATCTCGGCTTTCATCCCTATTAGCTTGATTTTGTGTGATGCCAGCTTCCTTAGAGTCAGATAAATATTATGTACTCTCTTATCAGAAAAATACCCCAAATTTTACAAACAATTTATGGGAGTTCACACACTCCCTAAAATCCCAGCATTATACGGACACCGTGGTTGGAAAACCCCATCACTCTGGGTCTCATACCCGGAGAAGAAGGCTACTAGAAGTCAGACAAGGCAGCCTTCCTTCCCAGGAGGGGTGGTCTTATGTCTGACAAGACTGTATTCTGACCGGTTAACAGCTCTGGAAACCCAGAGGCCTGCCTATTGGTCACTGGTGGTGGTGGCTGGCCATTGTGTCAAGGTGCGCATGTATCCATCTGTCATGCCTCTAAACACATTGTTCTTGGCAATAGACTCTTCCTAATCTCTTCGAGGGGGAATAAAGAATGGAAAGATGTTTTTTAGAAGTCATACTCCAAGATACAATCTCTTTTTCTCTCTCTCTCTCCACACACACGCACACACACATACACGTATATATGTGTATACGCACACGGGAACTCATCGATGTCATCTGTGCCATGATAGAAAATAACATGTGTTGTCTGTTTTAAACTCAAGTGGCAAATGGACTTTAAGACACGTGGTTTAACATGAAGAGACACAGCCACAGGATGTTGTTGAGGACCCAACTCCTCCGTGAAATCCTTGTTTGGACAAAAGCAGAGATGAGCAAAACAAAATCATGTGATACCCTACTTGCCATATTCTCCCAATGCTTGAGGCTCATCCGGGTGTCTGTCGGTATGCCAAATGTTAATATTTACTGAGTACCTGCTCTGTGCCAGGTATTTCTCTATGGGACACAGCAGCGTATGTAAAAACAGGCCCTGTTCTAATGGCCATTGCTTTCTAGTGAGAGCCCTGTGCTGGGCGGCTTGTGTGGTGGGCATTTGAGATTTGCCTCCCCAATACTCACTCATCCTTCGTCTGGTAATAAGTAGTGTAGGACTTCACACGATTTTCACTCTCAATCCACGTGGTTTCAAGGATGGGGCATAGTCAAGATTTACTCATTGGGCACAACTGCACCTCCCAACTCCAGCGGCAATGGTCACATCCCCCATCTCGGTCTCCATCTCCCTTTCCCTCCCCTGCGCCTCTGTCTCCCTCTCCATCCTCATCGCTGCCCTCCTATCTTTCCAGCTGGAGAATAAGTAAAGGGCTATAACGTAGACGAACAGGTATTATTTTTATTCTGCGTGGTCCACAAAGTACCCTTTGGACCCATGGATATAGGCTACAGGTAAGTCTGTTTCTGCTCAACCAACAGCAGCCAATCCGTTCAGAAATGGACCGGGTAGTGAGCGCCACATGCCTGGAGGTGTCCCAAGAGGACAGATAATAAATTTATTGAGACCTTCCTGGAAGATACTTATGGACCGGGTTGAACTTGAAGACCTCTTCTAAAATTCCTCTTGGATCGTTGGTGGTTTAGGCATGTCAGCAAGTTGATACCAGGTAACCCCAGAAAGCTTGCATGTGTGGGTCTTGGTAGGTAAGGGCCACTCTTGGAGCAGCGAGGCAGGTGCCAGTGAGATACAAATTGTAACCTTTGGAAATGAGGTTATAAGAAATTGTTGCAAAGTTGTGTTCTCCGAAGGTGGCTTTGACTTTGGAAAATAGCAAAAGTCTGGTCAGCAAGGGATCCACATACTGGACAACACGGTTTGGGGATTATCTAAAAAAAAAAAAAAAATCCAACAGCAGAGGCAGGACTGTGCAGGGGTGAAGGTGATTTCGGTGACTTGCCCATAAACTCCACATGAAATACAAGCGATGTTCACAAAGTGGCACTTTGAAGAGGTGTGCAGCCGCCAATGCGCGGGGGAAGGCGACATTTAAATTCGAATGTCTACATTCTGAAGTGATTTTGCAAAACTCAGCCTCACACTTGACAGTTACGGTGCTCCTTAGGTTCGAGCAAGGGGCAAACATGTTTATTTGGTCTCTCATGACAAGATTGCTAGAACCTCCTCCCCATGCTTCCTTCACCAGAGAACACATCACATTCCACGGGAGCCATGAAGACCCAGCCGGGGTTGCCCAGCTGGGCACCTGGTGCTGAGGCTGCATTGCTTTATCAAACCTGTCTTTGCTCTTCACTCCTTTGTCGATTCATTTATCAGCGGGGGCGGCAACGTGGCGCTTCTGGAAGTTTCTATCATTTGGTACATGTCCACAGCTGTGCAGCTGCTGGAACCAGACACCTCCAAACCCCTGGAATGGCGGGCTGCTTCGTGGGATTTGTGACACCAATCGTGCCATCTTCAGGCCCTTTCATGGGGAGCAACGCTTATCAATTCTTAAGAGGGATCTGCCTTAATTATAAATTCTGTGTGTGTGTGTGTGTGTGTGTGAGAGAGAGAGAGAGAGAGAGAGAAAGAGAGAGAGCGCGAGCGAGCGCGCGAGAGCGCGCCCGAGACCCCACAGACTCTCCTGTCCCATCCCTAGGGGTCACCTGGCGTCATGGCGAGCAGCCAGGCTCCCCTTTGCCTTCAGTCTGGGCCGGGACTCGCCTGGCTGGCTCTTCACGAGGGCAAAACGAAGCCTGCGAGTGGCGTAGGGGAGACTTCCTAAGGGGAAAAAAATTCAGGTTGCAAAGGTGTAGGGAGGACAGAAAACGGAAAAGGAGGGGCTCTGTTCGGCACGAACAGCGGGTGCCAGGGCTGCCTGGAGCGCCAGAGAACCCCTAAAGCGTCCTGTACTACCTGCCCACGTGCGTGCGTGTGCCAGGGAGCGGGAGTCCGGAGAGCGCGGGGACACCGAGGGAACGCAGCGAAGACCCAGCGAGCGCGCTGCCCAGGGGCCGCCCACTGGCGGGGAGCAGGGGAGCGCGCAGGGGCGGCGGCGGGGCTTCCCCAACCCGGCAGCGGAGGCGGCGCTGGGCGCGCAGGAGCGGGGAGTCCCGGGGGCGCCGCACGCTCGGCGCGGGGACGCGGGACTGGGAGCGTCCGGCGAGCTACCGCGGCGTCCCCGAGTCCCGGGGCCTGAGGCGGGAGGTTTGGGTAGAGCCCTCCCCGCCGCCGCCTGCTCCCGCCCGGTGCCCGCCTCCCACCCCCGCCCGCGGCCTGGAGCGCGCCTCCCTCGCAGCCCCGGGTCTAGCGAGCCGGCGCTGGCCGAGCTGCGGGAGCCGCGGAGAGCACCAGCCGCCGCCTACGCGGGATCCGCTCCTGCTGCACCATGCGTGAGCTGGCCATTGAGATAGGGGTCCGAGCCCTGCTCTTCGGGGTCTTCGTGTAAGTAGTGGCGCGCCCGCGGGCAGGGGCGCACGGACGCGGGGACCCACGCACCGAGTGTCTCTGCGCCCCAACTTTGTTTGAGCTAACGCGTCCCGCCGAGGCCTGGATCCCCGGTTCCCGCTCAGCTCGGTGCCCGGGATTTGTCTTAATGGGACCAAAAAAGACCCCCCTGGTCCCCTGCCTGCGAACCTCCGCGCGAAGGGAGCTGCGTGCGCGTGTCTGAGACCTACTCCCGCCACCACCGGCGGGCGGGGGAGCGGCTCCAGCCGCCGCTCGGGTCCCCTCGCCTGCGCCTTTCGCCGGCTGTGTACTTGCCCTGAGGTTCAGGGCTCTCCCCTGGAGGCGGATGCGCACCTCGCTCACGCCCTCGGGAAGTTTCTTCTCTGTGAGTTCTTGAGCCCGACGTTTCAGCCTTAGCTCCTGGCTCACCTCCCATGGCCCCCCGCCGTCCCCAGGGCCAGGCTTGGTGTCCTTTTGTGTTCCTGCCTTTAAGAGCCCTGGGTCCTGGCGAACGTTTTTCCAGGAGGCGTTCGCGGTTCTTGCCTGGAGGGAAAACTGTTGCTGCGGAGGCTCGCGAAGTCGGGGGCCCGCAGCCCGGGGTGCGGGCTCCATACGCCCGGAGTCCTGTCCGGTTAGGGTGCGGGCGGGAGCCCTTCGGAGGCGACAGCGAAATGACCCCGGGGGCTCCGAACGTCCGGTCCCCGAAAATAGAGATCTTGGAACGGGGAGAGTCAGCGCTGGCACAGGCTCTTTCAGACCCTGTGGGCGACCTGGACCCGCTACCCACTGCCCCCTCCACCCCTCGCCATCCCGGGCGCCAGCACCACGGAGCTGTCGCGTCCCTGCCGTGTCAGACCCAAGCCCGAAACATCAGCCCAGCCGCACTCCGCAGCGCCCCTGACCTCCTGGCCCCGAGGCGCTCCCAGCTGCACCTGGCCCTCCATTAGCGGTCAGGTTCTCTCTCCTCTCGGGTTGTTTTCTGATACATTTTAAATGTTAAAGTTGCATGAACTTTCTGGATTTGCCAGGTTGCCTTTGTTTGCTTTATTGAAAAGCGCACGGAGCCTCCCAAACTGGAGGCCCCTGTCGGCATCCCCGCCGAGAGCCCAGAGTCAGCGACCACAGGCGGGAGGCAGTGAGAGGACTCCTGTCCTGGGCAGCCCGGGGTACACCCATGGGACGAGATGCCCTTTCCTGCATGTTTTTCTTTACCAGGGATGAAATTCACCCAGAGTCTTTATTCCCACCGTCAGAAAGGGCCCAGGGGCAGGCAAGCCCTCTGTCCCCCGTTTCCCAAACACTAGTGTTGCTGTCAGTGGGAACAAGGACCCAGGAGAACTTCAGTGGGGCTGGGAGCATTTGGGAAAATGGAATGCCCTTTCCCCTCTTCTGGCTCTATTTTTCTCCCTTTGAAATAAACATTAAAACTAGTGATTGCTGTGTGATCCGACGGGTGGCTTCCAGGGGGCAGATCGGCTAAGCCTGGTTAGATTGTCATGGGATGGAAATGAAGTGTTCAGGGCCCGCAGAGCTGAACGTTTGCTGGGAGACGCTGAGTGATGCGGAAGGAAGGTGCGTGCGGCGAGCCGTGCGGCTGCCGGGCGGGATGCTGCTGGGAGTTCTCAGGTTCAGAAGGGGTCCAGTGCTGTTCGTAATGTTTTCCGATTTTCCTTCAAAATTCCTCAAAACAGTTATGAGGTGTTTACAAATATGGAACGGTCTGTGCAGTGGATTTGAACATTAGGCAATTATTGTTTGTGTGCTTCTTGCGTCCTCTTAGGATGTTATGTAAAAACCAGACAGCCAGTTTATATTCTTTTCTCTGAACTTCCCCTGGGTGTTAATTACTTAATGGGGAATCTGCTCTTACCCCCAGGAAAACACTTGGGCGTTGATGGCACTTTTGGCTGATTCTCTGGTTTCATATCGAAGTGGAAATAAGTAGCAGTGTGTCAACTTGTAGCTCCTTTACCTGAAAAGAACAGCTTTGGTATATTGGGCGGGGGGAGGGGGGGCGGGGGGCGGGGAGCGGCTCCCTGGGCTGGAATCTGGAATGTGCAGACCTGTTATCACCAGGCAGATGGCGACTTCCGGAAGGACAGGCTTAGAGGGCACAGATACAGGTGACCCTCTGTTTTCTCTGATGAGCCCCCAGTGAGGTGACAGAAGCTGACTTGTGGGGGAAGTTTTATTCTTTTTTTGCCAGCGCTGGTCTGTGGCCAGGTTCCGCAGCTCGTACTCCTCTCTGCTCATGAAGGTGGCGGTCCCTGCTGCAGGGCCTTACCTGGGTAGGTTTGGAAAGTGGAACCCAGTTTCTCCGCTGCTGGGTCCAATCTAGCCGATATAATTCATCTTGTTCTGCTTGGCATTTCTACTCTATTTGTATCCCAGGATAAGAGAATAATCCGATGGGGGGGGGGGCGGATATCTTACTTTGCAAACTTGTGCCGCTGGGGAAACGTCACCCATGGATGCACCTGTTCTCTGACCACATTTGTTCTGTACGAGGGCAGGAACCCCACCACATGCTCCTGTAGCTTCTAAGTTAGCGCAGATGAAGTGCATTTGGGACCCACAGGCAGTAGGGACGGAAGCCTTCCCTGGCTCACTTAAGGAGCCAGTTCCTGGCTTGTAGACCAGATTTTGGTGATTGAGGATCCTAAGAAGGTGCTGTCCAGGCGTGTTCCATAGATGGCTTGAGAGGTGCTCAGTGCCAGTTGGACGGTCCTGCCTGGGAACTTCAAATCACTGGGAAGAACATCAGGAAGGAGGAATGCACATCAGAGCTGGCACGGAGAGTTTAACTGAACAGGAAGTAAATTAGAGGAACGCAGTGTTTGGGAAAAATCACAGCACGGTGTGCAGTGTTGAGGCTGCGTGTAGCACTGTGAAGCTTGTGGGTCTGGAGGCGCCTTTGCTGTCACGTATGGACCACGGGCAGAGCAGGGGGCAGGAGCACAGTGGGCTTCCTCTACCCTGTGACCGTCCAGCATTCCAGGGGGATTCTGCGAGCATTTCTGCAGACTCTAAAGCCAGCACTGGACCTTGTTGAGCAAGCACAGGGTGGGGAGAGGCATCACTCTGGTTCTAAAATCAGACTCTCGGGATGGCATCCCAACAGCGTGTGTGTGCGGGGATGGCTGTTGTGGCTCACATCCTCTACGAGAGAGGATGAGGGCATATTACCGATTTCGAGGAGTCTTAGCTCTTTGGATCCCATGGGGACAAGATGTGGTGAGTCAGTTGCTGGGAAGAACATAAGCGGTTGTGTTAAATAGTTACTGGCAGCCCCCCTTCTCTCACAGCTGCCGGCCAGTGCCCTCCAGGATCAGTTAATTCGGAAAACCCTTTATTCACAGCGCTGCAGAAAGGATCCTGGGAAGGTGATGGTGATGATCTGAAATGCCTACCCGGGGGAAGGTGATATGTCTGTTTCACTTGGGAGCACGGGGTCCGCAGTTCCTCCCTGTGTCCCTCAGCCCCTCCCTTCTCCTCTCTCTGTCTCCTTGGGGCTGCTGGTGGCTCCCTCCTTGGGATGTCCCTCCAGGAGCCGCGGGGGAGCTCAGGATGCCACGTTGTCAGGTGATGGCGTTCGCCTCACCTCCGATCTAGCCGACATCCTTCTCTGAGTGCTTCCTAGGTAGGGGCCTGGGCAGGTGCTGGGGATGACGGAGCCGAGAGGCTGGGGCCTCTGAGATGCTCACAGTCCGGTAGAGCTCGCACACAGGGGACCACGGTTTGTTATATCCCCCTGTGCATCCCTAGCTTTGACAGTTTTGCCTGCAAACATTTCTCTTATCATTTATTCAGTTGACAGCTGCTTATTTGGCACCATCTAGATGCCTGCACTTGCAGTGGTTATTTTCTTTCCTCTTTATTAGTAAACTTCGGTTGGTATAATTCCAAATAGACACGGGGAAACTTGGTGCCTTAGCTGGTCCAGGTGACTTGCTTGGGGGCACTGGCTGTCAGGTAGAGTTTTGAATACTGACAGGAAGGAGCTCACACATCTTTCATTATTACCCCTGGGGGTCCCATCCAGGACTCCAGGAGGGGCGGTTGTGGTAGTTGGAGCGAAGTGCTCAGCGGACGGAGAAGGAGGGATTAATGAGGGATGAGAAGGAGGAGACAGGTGCCGGGGAAGGCGGCCCGGAGCTGACGTCTCACCTGAGTCTTCAGCATCGAGTGACGGGTATAGAGGGCCTGGCTCAAGGACAGGTCTTCAGACGGAGTGTCCTGGAGCAAAGACCTGGAGGCCTGGTCGCACATTTTGGGTGGGGGTTAGGTCGCAAGGTGTGGCCTCAGCACAGAGTGTGCATTTGGGGGGGGGGCAGGGAGGTGGATGGTAAGAGAGGCCGGAAAGGAGCCTGACTCTGAGGGTGGACTTGTTCTTCTGGGAAGCGTGGACAGTCCCTCTGAGGCACTGGCTGGGGGGCCCGGGGACATTTGAAACCAAAAAGCAACCTGATCAGACCCCTACCCCATGGAGGAAAGCGATGGCTCCTTTGAGGCGAAGGCCCTGTTAACGTTTGTCAGTGACACGTGCAGCCCCGCGCGCCCTCTGGGAGCAGCGCTTTATTCTGCTCCAGGCGCAGTTGGTCGCCTGCCTCCCTGTCTGGCTCGGGACCATCCACTGTTGGGCAGCGGGGGCTACATCTGCACCTTGTTGCTCCCGCCTCCCTCGCATTCCCAGCCAGGCACGCGCAGCCGGGCCCTGCGAGCGTCAGCACTTTGCACTGCCTTCCCGGCGTTGGTTTCGTAGACCGCGGAGTGTTCTGCCTCCGTCCAGAGCGAGGCTTCCTGCAGGGCGGCCTGCTGAGCACCCGCGTCAGAATCGCCTGGGCCCAGCTCGCACTCACCTGATCCAACGTATCGGGCAGGAGCCCGGGGAATCGGCATTTTCAACAGGGGGCTGTCTGCCTGCCACATTTGGGAGCCACTGACGTGCGGTCTGTACCTTCTTGTGGTCAAGGGTCTCCTCTGGGTCTTCTCTCTTTTCTGGCCACACAGCAGACCCCCCGGCCCAAACCCCTGCCTTGAGGTGGGGCCACATGGAAGATGGGTGGAATGACAGGTGTCACCTCCAGGTTGAGGCCGCATAAATCCCCGTAGTGGCCTGTCATGGTCCTCCATTGGTGGCAGGCATGGGGCTGTGTGTTGAGACGACAAGTAGCAGGACAGCTGTCCCGGAGCATCGTGCCGTTGGAAGTGGACTCGGTGGGAGAAGAGGAAACCTGTGTCACTGCCGCTTGGCCCTGAGAAACGGCTGTAGCGTAAGTCTGATCTATCTAATACACCTGCAATGATTCTGCTCGCTCTCTGGGAGTGGCAGGCTGTTGGGAGCAAAGTGGGGTCGTGAGCGGCCACGGGCTTGGGAGCTAGGCAGGTGTAGGTCTGGGTTTTGGCTCTGCCACTAACTAGCAAGTTTCTGGACATCTCTGAACATCAGTTTTTTCCATGTGGGAAGTAGGAACAATTCTCTTAGCTCATTGGGTTTTCTAAGATCAGGCGTGCCTGTGGCACACGTGACAAAAAGATGCTGCTCCCCACTCTTGTGAATCCCTCTTACGTACACGTGTCATTGCAGGTGGCAGCGTGCAGAGTGGTCACAACCAAGACCTTTGCCGTTGGGGCTTGAGGTCTGGTTTTGCGTCTCATTAGCTGTGGGAGCTTTCCAGAAAGTACTTGCCCAGCCCAAGTCTCCCCCCGCCCCCAGCTGTTCAGTGGGAATACTAACAGTGCCCATGTAAGCAGGGGTTATGAGTATTAAATGAGAGAATATTCAGCTCATTGTATGTGCTCAACAAATTGTATGTAATGATAGTATCGTTATCCTTTTATTAGGATGACTTCATAATGCATAGTAAAGAGAAACGCCATAGATAGCTCACACTATCCTTATTATAAAATGATTTACTGCAGGATTTCTGTAAAATAATAAACTCCTTTAAATATATTTTAACTGGTTTCTCTTAGCCCTCACAATAAGGCATGTGACTTGCCAGGAGGCCATTCAGTGAGCTGAGCCCCCACATGGCACGTGGGTGGCTTGCCATCTGATTTAACGGCAGTCTCAGCCCTGCACTGTCGTGGTGATGACTTTAGTTGCTGGCCGTTCACCACGGCGATTCCAGGACTTCGAACCGGGAGAGTTGTTAGCAGGAGTGCATTAGACGTGCATTAGGACAGCGCTGTGCTTCCCGTCTGGGGTGCTGGTAGGAGCCTGGGGCTCGAGCCCTTCTCGTTGGCACCCTCTCTGCCCCTGCCGACAGGTGCCGGACTGGGCGGGCTGCATGCCCCCGACTCCCGGGAAGCCTTCTGCCCCATCTTCTCGGACCTGGAGCACACCCCTCTGTTTAAAATATTATTTGCCACTGTAAAATGAGTCGGCTGTACCCCGGATCCCGAGACACGATTGGGTTTTTCTACAGGGAGATAAATGCTTCTGACGCCATGAAAGGGGACCATTAGTTTCATAACTTGTGGATAACGTTATCTCAATTACTTACAAAGATTATGCCTTTTATGACTCACACAAGGCGCATAAAATCCCTGTGCCTCTATTTTTTATGAGAGTCGTTTTGTAAAATATGAAAGTCATCTTAGTAATAGTGCTTCTTTAAGAAACGCAGTCTTGGTGTCCTGTGGATGAATTGGTTCACAGCGAGGAGGTGAATTCAGTCAGGACCATGACTGGCATTGTGTCCTCATCATTCACCTGAAGGCCCAGAGGTGTTGGGGGGCGGGGGCGCTGGGCCTGTGGAAACCAGGACTGGCTTCGTCACAGCCTTTCAGTACATGACAGTGAACAGTTGTCCCTCAGAGAGGAGGGACCGGTGGTGGTTCTGGCCCCCCCGCCGAGGAGACGGGAGCAAGGGGGAGGGCCGGAAGCTGCAGGAGCATCTGGGTTGGTTTTCAGAAAAGTGCAGCCTGCCAATCAATGCTAGGGGTTTCTTTCTCCTTTATCAGAAGGTTTTAAAAACTTGTTTTTATTGAAATATTAATTTTGACCTAAAAAAATGGGAATTTCATTTAATTCAACCTAAAAACAACAGACACACAGACAAGTATATGATTCATAATTGTATGGTTGCCCAGAAGGCCCCTCACCCACCCAGCCCTGCCCTCCACCCTGGGGGTCCCCACCACCCTGATTTCTAACACTGGTTTTGAATTCCGTATAAATGGGCTCATACAGTGTCAGCTCCTTGGCGTGACTTTTTTTTTTTGGCCTGGCATGTTTGCGTGCGATTCATCCACGTGTGTGTGTGTGCGCGCGCGTGTGCGCGTGTGTAGTTGTAGTTTGTTAATTTTCATTGCTGTAAGCATTTCATTGCCTGCCTGTACCTCTTTTTATTTACGCATTTTACTCTTCATGGGGATCTGGGTTATTTATTGTTTTGGCTATTAAGTGTAATGTTCCGATTTATTTTTGGTACAATATCTGGAATTTCTGTTGGGTGTACACTTAGGAGTGGAGATGCTGGGTTATTTATCTGAGGTTTTTAAAGAAGGATTTGGCATCTCGCTGTCCAGGCCAATTCTAAACGAGAGATCTAGCCTGTCTGCTGCTCTGACCTCGATCAGCCACCCTGCGTAAAGCACGTGGTGGTCCTGGCGCAGGGCGCAGGGAAGCCCAGAGCTGGGTCCCCGCTTTGCAGGAGGGCAGTCCACTCCTGGGCTTTGGAGTGAAATCCTGGCCGCTGACGGTAAAGACATGCCTCATAATCTTACAGTTTATATGAGCTTCCTGGTCTATATCATGTGTCACATCCAGGGAGGCTGTAAAGAGGAAGTGACGTCATGGGTGATGGGTGCCTGGTATGCAGCTGGCACATGGTGCGCATTAGAGCCAATCTCTTTTCCTTCCCCCACGTGCCTTCCCTCCTGTGAGGGGGTGGAGATACAGGTCTCTTAAAAGATTCCTAATATCATGATGGAATAAGAAGAGGGCAGCTCTCTGTGCTGCAGGAGAGCTGATCCCTAAACTAGGGCTTAGGACGTTTTGGGGGAGGCCCTCTGAGTAATTGTCGAAGACGCCATCAGGACGAGAAAGGGCCCATGTGTATGTATGTGTAGGTATCTTTTAATTGACCTATGATCTCCACCGTGGGGGTGGGGAGGGAGGGAGGCGGAGGAAGGAAAGGACACGGCTTTGTAGTAGGTACTTGGGACACCTTTTAGGGGTGTCCCGCCTGTGGCCCACGGGCCACATGCAGCCCAGGATGGCTGTGAATGTGGCCCAACGCAAGATCGTAAATTTACTTAAAATATTATGAGATTTTCTTGTTATTATGTGTCACAGTGTGTGGCCCAAGACAACTCTTCTTCTTCCAGTGTGGCCCAGAGACGCCGAGAGGCTGGACACCCCGGTGGTGATTGAATCTTTGCAACCCCCAGGAGGAGGTGCTGTTGTCCTAGTTTACAGAGCGAAGAGTTAATACTCCTCATATACAGAGAGCACCTACCAATCAATAAGAGGAGAGAAGAGCTTTTCAATGGAAAAATGGGCAGCAGAGAAGAACAGGGCGCTAACAAAACTATGAATAACTGACACACCTTTAAATCTGTGATTTCCATAGAAATGCAGATATGCGTCTGAACACAAAGTAACACTGAATATGGACTAGCACAAGCTTTTTCTGTGTGACAATGAAAAGAATATGCAGTCATTACAATTAATTATGCGGATGAGTTGTGAAGATGTCCATCCCTTTATTAAGTGACCAAAGAGCAAGTCACAGAAGCGTGTGTAATGCTTCTTCAAGGTGGTCCTGTCAATGGTAAAATGGATTAGGGCCTGTTTCCATAACAAAAATGTCAATGAAGATACACAAAAATATCTTAATGGTGGATTTTCAAGCCAATGGAATTTTGTAGTATTTTCTTTTTCTTTTTACTATTTATAGTCTAAACTCTTTTATGGTAAAATTTATTACTTAACCAGAAAAATCAATATAGCTGTTGCCTGTTGGGGGGAAAAAAGAAATAATAAAGTATCCTCAGATAGGGCACTGGGTGATTGTCTGTGATTGCCTTAGAAGTATCTGTAGTGAGCATGTCTATATTTTATATCAACTAAAATATTCAAAGCAAAATCAAAAAGTGAGGAGGAACCCCAGGATGTGCAAGACTGGTGAAGCAGGTGCGCTCAGATGCTGCGGTTGGAATGGTACCCGAATGTAACTCCCTTGCAGAGCCATGGTGCACAAGATTATTCCTGCCCTTTGACTTAAAATTTTTAGAAGTAGTAGGTCGAGGTACTAAGGTAACAGGTGCAAAAATCGTCCTGTATAAACATGTTCATTGCTGTGTTCTGTACAAAGCAAGCAAATACACTTGTCAAATACAAATAAAGTAAATGAAATTTCCAATGGTCAGCCTTTGAAGAATGGTTTGGTAAACTATATGGCCACAAAGAGAATGTTATATGGCTATTAAAATAATCATTTTGAAAATCAAGAAGGAACAGTGAAATTTTATGATGTAATAAAGAAAAGATCACTAAACAAAAATGTATCTCAGGCAGCTATCTGAAATACGTCCTGATCTGAACAAATACTAGAAAGGTTTACACAAAAGTGAATGTAATGGGGATGAATGTGTAATCCTTCACTTACATTTTTAAAAAAATTTATGAAATAGCTGTAAAAATTAAAACAGTACAAAAAGTATAAGGCTCTCTAAACTCATACCTCTCTCTGCCAGTTCTGTTTACTTTTTAAAGTTAAACTAGTAAACACACATTTCTGTATAATAAAAAAGAAACTGGGGACATATTTTATCTATAGTTTAATATTTTTTAAACTTAACTGGTCTTGGAGATATTTTCTATCTACAGAGATCTGTTTGATTCTTTTTACCATCTACAGGGTGTTCCGTTGTGTTAACTTATTAATGAAATGTTAGGGTGTTTTCCTTTTTCATTATAACAAACAATATTGCAGTTTCACATGCATTGTAGTGCACCTGTTAAAGCGTTGCTGTGATGAGTTTTGCAAATGAAATTTCTTGGTCAAAGGCCACATGTATTTTAAATTCCGATGAGCACTGCTGAATTGTCCACCCAAAGGGCTGTACTTACATTCTGCCAACAGTGCCAAGGTGTATATTTTTCGACACCCCTGCCAATGCTGGATGTCTTAATGTTCCTATGTATACCATGGGTGGGGGGAGGGCTATAACATTCGCATCTTTTCAATCGTGTATTGGCAGTTTGTATTTTTAAATGAAATATCTATTTTTTATTCATGCTTTTATTAGATTTTTAAATTTATCTCACCATTGTGTGAAAATGGTTTCTGCTTTAAAGACATTAATCTTCTATATGTTGCCAGAATTTTCTCCATATCTGTGGTTGACATTTACATTTCTTTGCAATTTCTATTATTGTGCACATTTTAATATCTATGTAGTTAAATCTATCAGTCTTTCCCTTTATAGTTTCAGAGTTTCCATTTAGAAAGTATTTTCTCATCTAAAATAAAAATATTTTTTCTGTATTGTCTAGTATTTTATACTGTTCTTTAATTTTACTTCTCTAATTATAAGAATATTCTTTTATTTATGGAGTGAGGTAGAGGATTTACTTTTCTTCTTGCATATGGTTTGTCAGTTACGGAAAGAGACATTGCTTTCTCAGTGATATCTTTATCAGATACAAACTTCGATATGTCCATGGCATTGAGAGTGAATTCTATTCTGATTATCTGTTTGCCCAGTGGTAGCTCAGTATAACATTTTTAAAAAATACTCTCGAACCATTTATTTGTTTTTTGTTGTTGATGCTCTTACAGATTTCCCCTATTCCCCCCACCCTGTGCTCCCTCCACCCAGCCCGCCCTTCACCTCATGGCTGCCTGTGCCTGTGGGCTGTGCGTGCAGGCAGGTATGTTCTTCGGCTAATCCCTTCCGGTGCCTCCGCTCCCTCCCCTCTGAGCTCTGTCAGCCCTGTCCCATCTGGGGTACAAAGGGTTGAGTTTTACCAGGGGCATCGATACATGGAACAAACTGACAGCCAGTATAACATTTCAATTATTGTCATCTTGAGTATAGGTAGATATCTGAGGGGAAGTAACCCCTTCTCCCTGGGGAGGAGCGTAGCACAGTGGTTACGGCTTCCGACCTCAGAGCCAGGACGCCTGGGTTCAGGATGCTGCTCTGCGGTTTACTGCTATGTGAACTTGGGGAGGTTCCTTTATCTCTCTGTACAGTAGTTCTCTCATCAAACAGGGGGATAATGATAGTACTAAAATAGTTTCATTGTGCTGAGATCAGAGGCTACGGCTTGTGGGACTTCTAGTTTTGTTATTTATGATTTTCCGTATGGCCACATAGTCATTTTTTGGTAAATTTACATAGTTTGAACATAATGAATAGTTTGGTGGCTACAGAGCTGTAATATATTAAAGCAAGTCAGCTGCTGTGCTATTCAAGTCATATTCTCATGCTTTTTTATTTTTAATTTGTAATCTTTAATGTGAAGATATATGCTATACCTCTGTTGAGCTCTGGTAATTACAGCATTCACTTGTTTTTGAAATAATTAATATTTTGTCTAATTTCTGCCAACTTATTCTGTTTTCTTTTTGTGATGCTTCACTTTAGTACGTTTTCTTTTAGGTTTAACTGAATAGTTCAAAAAATTTTTTTGCTACCCTCCTTTATTTCCATTAGTGATGATTGGGAAGTAAAAAATTCATATGTCTGTATTTCCAGTTAGTGTTCTTAAATTTTGTCTCCTTCTGATGAAACTTCCATCATTAGTAAGATGTCATTCTTTGTGTTAATATTCCTTATCTTGATGTCTTCTTTATCTAATATTAGTACATAGCCACCATATCTTTCTGGAAATTAATGTTTGCACAGAATATATTTTTCCATCTTTTTACATTCAACTTATCTGTATTTTTATGTTTAATTTATGTCTCTTCTAAACAGCATTTAGTTTTACCTTTTAATCTTATCCAGTCTGGCCAGTCTCTGCCATTTAATTGGCGTGGTTAAGTCATTTATTGTTAATCAATTATTGATATGGTTGAGTTTAAGACTGTGAAGACGATAAAGGAAAAACCTCATTCAAAGTGGAGTTGGGAAGCTTGGAAGGGGGCGTTCTCATGCAAGTACCACCATGGAAGCTTTAAAATTAGCGCAGGAAGAAGCTTACTTTACAACCCCAGCAGGAGAAAGGAAGGTTTTCTCCTTGCCCAGCAATAGCCCTGCCAATGAGCGACCACCACACTCAGCCGAGGAGAAGCCCCAGCAACCCTGAGCTCTCACTCTCCTCCAACGGAGTTCTGTTCCTAACTGCCCCTCCCAGCGCCCTCCCTTTTCTCTAAAAAAGAACTCTCTCCTCCTCTGTTCTTCACCCTTGCCTGTGGTTTGCCATAGTGTGCGTGTCGCACATTGTAACGCCTCTACTATTCCTGAGTAAATCCATTCTTGCTAGTAAAATAACTGGCTGTTTTATTTTTAAAGAGTGACAAGTCTGCCACCTTGTTATTTGTTTTCTATTTGTCCCATCTGGGTTTGGTTTTTTGTTGGTTTTTTTTTTGTTCCTCTTTTTCCACCTTAAGTTAATCAAGTAGGTGTTAGCATTCCAATTTCTTTACTGTATTTATAATAGAGAGTCCTTTTCTGCTAGTTCCAACACTAGGTGATCAATGATTCTGTTTGTTTCTTTTTGTTGATTGTGGCTCCCATTCATTGCGTGGGTAGTAATATTTTATTATGTATGGGACATTGCGCATCGTGCATTGTATAGATTCTGGATTGTTATTGTCCTCTTATGAGTGTTTTGTTTTTGCATGTAGTTAATTTACTGCTGGGTCACCTTAATCCTTGGAACCTTGGCTCCAGGCTATGTGTGGATATGTCTATTTTGGTTTTTCCTTTGATCCTAGGGTGTATCTGTTAGTCCTGGGATGTGTTTTTTACTCCTACGGTTTGGCCCTTGCTGGGGTTTCAGTAGAAAGTCTAACTTGGAGAAATTCCTACTTTGAATTCTATCTCCTCATATTTGCTTTTCTGTGATATCTTCTATGAACATATCATCCCTGAATATAATACTGATGACATATAATACTGGTGACAGAGTTACGTAGAAGTCCCACATTTATCCTTTTTTAAGATGGAAATCCTTGGTTCCTGGATAGATTGTGCTTCAATTCAGTCTTGTGGGCCAATGGAAAGATCTTCAGCCTTGTAATGACAACATATTACATTAGACTTTTAAATTATGAATACTTTATTTATAAAAAGCCGCATAAAACAGAGATGCTTTGCTTTGATTTTTTTTGATATAAAAGATTCTTTCACTGTGGGCTGAAAGTAGAAAACTGGGGTGGTCGGCTCCACAGATGGAGAGGAGGAGGAGGAGGAGGAGGGTTGTAATGGTGGTGATGCTGACAGCGATGATAATAAACTAATAAGTGATATTTGTTGAGCGCTGCTGTATGCCAGGCGATGTGCTAAGGCATTAGTTCCTTGAATCTTCCAGCGACTCTTGGGTTAGGAAATTTATAACTCATATTCCCGGATGAGAAACCCAAGGTTTAGTGAGGGTAAAGCACGCACGCAGTGTCATGCTGTTACGCTGTGATGGCTGTTAATAAATGACATAAAAGTGCTTTCAGTGGAAATTTTAAATTGTGCGTTTTATGTTTTTATGTGTTGGTACATTTTACATCAGATTTGTGCAGGGAGGGGCAGGGAAGGGACTGGTGGTGAGGCTTTCTGATAATTAAATGTCCCTGACAACCTCGATGACATTGGGACATGTCAGGGACTGACGCACTGAGCAAGTGGAACATTGACATTTTACTGGAGGCATCATTGAATGAATTATATTATGCCCGATGTCTGACTCAGGTGCCTCTAGGCACCACCCTCCCTCCTCCCCCCTTCACACTCCTCCTCCTTCACTTTCCTCTTTTCCTTCTTCATTTTTTTTTTTTTTAAACAGAAGGTGTTACTTGGATCCTCCTTGTTGTTCAGGGCCAGAGCTGAGCCTAGAACCTCCGTCCAGGCTGCTGTCGCCTGTGACTTCCTCTGCTCCTAGGAAGGCGTAGGCTCTGCACATTGAGCTGGCCCTTTCCCTGTCCCATGGGGGTCATTGGGGTGTCGCCGGCCCTGTGAGGCAGCTAGTCAGGACTGCTGCTTTCTAGCAAAACATACTCCTTCTCCAGAGAAAGTCCTTTGGCCAACATGTCCCCGTTTCCTGCCACTCGCAGTTATGAGAGGAAGTCCCTGACATCCTCTCATAACTGTCATCTGACGTACAGCACTGTGTCTGTAACCAACAATACTGCATTACGTATTCGAAAGCTGCTATGAGAGTAAATCTTAAATGTTCCTATTACAAAAAACGGTAGTTCTGGGACATGACGGAGGTGTTAGTCAACGCTACGGTGTAGTCGCTTTGCAACATGTAAGTGTATCAGACCAGCAGGTTCTGCTCCCCAAACACACGATGTCCATTACATCCCAGTAAATCTGGGAAAAGGAAGTCCCGACTGTCCCCTCCCGGATACTTACCACACCTCTGTGGGATGTCTGCGTTCCCAGAGAACATGAGGTGACAAGCGAGCCACCCCTCAGGGAGGTGTCCTCGTGTCCACATGACCTCCGTGACGTGAGGGTTCCTGTGGACTCGGTTTGACGTATCAGGAAAAGGGATGAGGCCAAAAGCTCAGGGAGGTGCATCTTCCACATGGACCAGCTCTAACACCCGGAGGGCGCCCACTGCCCATCACACTGAGAATACGTGCATCCTGGGCTCAGCGTCTGTGGCCGGCGACGCAGCGCTTTCTTGGGTCCTGTCCCCCTGTCCTGGGAACAGAAGTGGATGGCAGGGTCCACTCTCCTCATGTAAGAGGGTGTCAGAGTCCTGTCCATTCCTTCGCTCCTGCAGCCTCAGCTGTGCACGGGCCGTGTCCCGTCCTGCCAGGTCCTGTGCCAGGCCTTGGGAACATGGGGATGCACGATGCCACAGGCCCGCCTCCCTCGCCGAGGTCATGTCGCCGGTGGACAGCAGGGTCCTTGGAGCTCGAGATGCAGCCAGGCCACACTCTGTGGCGCGGGGAGTCGCCAGTGCAGGAGGACCTGCCGGGAGCTGTGGCGGTGCAGCAGCGCTGGGCTTGCATGGGAAGAATGGCCTTGCCCAGAGTGGGAGCAGCTTTACCCGGGGTCGCTGGGCCCTCCTCTCTGTAGACCTTGCTGTTGGCTCTCCAGCTCCGGGCCTGCCCTTCCCAGGAATAAGAGCGATGTCTCCCTCTCTGAGTGCTCACTCTGTGCGAGGTGAGGCGCTCGTCCATTGTGTGCAATCAGCTCACCGAATCCTCACAACCTCTCCTCGACGTTAGTGCCTCACTTCATGGCTGGGAAAAACGAAGTGTGGGGAGCGGGTGAGCGATCTGTCCCTGGTCATTTGCCAGTAGGTGGTGGAGGTAGAATCGGAGCCCAGGCCTGCCTTGCTCTCATAGTCCCTTTGTTCCCATTACTCTGTTGTTGCAGTTGGGTTGGGGGGTGGGGTGGGGTGGGGATAGCTTTGTCCCGAGCCGCCCACACACTGGCCTCCTGTCTGCCATGCCTGGCATGGAGCTCGGTCATAACAAATTCATAGTCATATGTGGCCAAGACGAGTGCTGAGAATCCCAGGATCTGAACACACAGCCTGGCATCCAGTGCTGCCTCCACTTCTGCGTGGGTTCCGCAGTTTATGAGTCCGCAAAGTGGGGATCAGAGCAGTACCTGCTGGAACCCGTCGGGGCAGGTGCTGGCACGCAGCGAGCACGCCGCGAGCACGCCGCAGGTGTAAGCCGTTAGCATCACATTTGTTGCTGCTCCTCTGAAAATTCCCCCATCTTTCTCCTTGTCCTGCCTTCAGAGCAAAATGTCCTCTCTATACCCTTCTCCCAGTGGTCCCCTTTCCACCCTGACCTTGTCTTGTCCCCAAGAGCCACTTGTATATAAGAATGATCTGTTTTAGGCCACCATCATCGTTTCTTTCTTGAACAAGTGGAACCTCCCTCTGATGTCGGCGGGTGTTGTTGGGAACTGGAGCCTGCCTCAGGGAGCCACCAGAAAGGGCCTCAGGAGCCTCGGGAAAGCTTCAGTAACTCTCTGTGTGCTTGATGCCGAAAGTGGGATCCCGGTTTCACCCCCCTCTCTAGAAAGTGAGCCGCCTGCTTTGAATTAATCCAGGAGAACTGTTCTCAAAAGTCTCCCCACTGCTGTGTCAGCACTTAGGATCATTGCTGGAGGGTTTTTGTTTTTCTTCTCAGAGAATCTAAAGGTATGTCAAGTAATTTTTGGATGAGATTCAATTATTTCAAGTTTGAAAAGGAAGAAGAATAGAAAAGAACTTTGCGAAGGTTGTGTTCCAGAAAGGAGTGTTCTTCGTGTCAATTTTTTGTTCGTTTGTTTCTGAAGTGTTTTGAAAACCGCCCTGGCGTTTGCTGCCGGGTGCGCTGGAAATCATGAGCCTGCAAGGGAAACCAGAAAGCAGGTCTTGCTCTGGACAGAGCCGGGTTCAATTTCACACTGCGCGGAGGCACGTCCTAAGTACAAATCCATGTCAGGTGCAGATAAGTCCAGGTATAAATTCTCTTTGTGGCCTTGCGTTATGAAAGCATTTGCCCCACTTGACTATGAGCTTCTAGAGAGGGGGACCCTTGACTTCTGTGTTCACCACTGTCCCTTCCACCCCCCCATATGTTCCTGCACATAGTAGGGGCCCAGGAAATACTGAGGGAATGAGGGAGCTGCAGTGAGGTGACTTCGGAGCACACTTCTGCCTATCGGAGGAAGGAGCTCTTCCAGTCGGGATGTCCTGGGCCTGCACACAGGAGGACAGAGGTCAAGGCTTGCCCTTCGGACACACAGAGAAGCTCAGAGGGAAAGTTGGGGGAAGGCTGGCTCACTCAAGGAAGGCCGCTCTTCATCCCCAGGGAGAAATGCAATGAAGAAAACGCCAGGTGCTACGTTGAGATACCCTGGCAGTTTGCCACTCTGTCAGCTCCCCGGTAAGGGGAAGGTGACCCCTGGCCTGCCCACATTGGGCTCTGTCCTTTGGAGGCTGTGCAGGGTAGGACAGAGCAGGGAGGCGGTGAAGGTGACCACGGGGGGTGTGGCCATGTGTGTTTGGTTAAATTCCCAGACACACCCCAGGGTTGGCAAGGTCTCCACCCCGCTTCGATCCCATGCCCACAGTGACTGGCCACAGCCTTCTTGTGGGGGGTCTTAGTGCAGTCAGGCCCGTGTCCCAGGTGCAGACCCCATGCTCAGTCACTTTGCGTGTCTTCCTGGCGCACGAGCTCTTGCATGTGGCTGCATTTCCTCTTCCACAAAGACAGCTTTTAACCAAATTGTATTCGCTAGAATTCTTTCCTTTTCTTTTAAATAAATGATTTTTCAAATCATGAAAAATATATAGGCTCGGTGCAGGAAACTTATACAATACAAAGAGAAACATTGAAAGAAAATGAAATTACTTGGGATTCTATAAATCAGAGAAAACAACAGTTAACATTTCAGCTTGTATTCTTTTAAGCTAACCCCGGTCCCACCCGTGACAATACATAATACTTTCTCTGCACATAAAGTGTGCCTCATCTGAAATAAAATTTCCTAGGCTGCCTTTTTCTCTTGGCATTGCACTCGCAACATCTTTCTTTGCCAGAAACCTTGTTCCCCAACATGTTTTTTTTTAACGCTGTGGAGGGCGACAGAGTATGCTCCCCCCAAAGATGCCACTTTGGCATGAAAGATGAGTTTGAGCAGAGGGAAATTGAGAGGAGGCCGTCGCAGAAAAGGCTCCTTGCCTTCTCTCTAGTTGCCTAAAAGCATGTCGTACATTGTGAAGAGTGTCCTTCCTCCTCCGTCTGCCAGGAAGGGCAGAGGTTGGACTTTGGGACCCCATTGAATCCCATCAGCCTGGAGATGCCTCCAGAGGAATCTGCATAACAAACCTTACAACCAGCCTTTATCCTTAGTTTCCTTCCACAGTTTGCTGCCCTTGGAAACCCCCAACTCCTTTCATTTGTCCTGTTATTTATGCACAGATTTTTGTTCTTTATTGGGGGTGCTGTATAACTGCTTTGAGTTCCTCACTTTATCTTGAGTATCTTCCTTGTGTCCAGGAGGTATACATGTTAATACACTGTTTGTTTTTCTCTTGTGAATCCATCTCCTGTTATAGGGGCCCCAGCGGAGAACTCAGAAGGGTAGAGGAAAAATTTTTCTTCCCCTATAACTGCAGTGCAGTCCAGTAAATGAAGGCAAATAATTTAATCCCATCAGCCCACTGGTGATGGACGTGAACAGGCTGTCTCTGGTTTTTGGTTGATACAGACAACACTGTGTTGAACATCCTGGCTCATGTGCCACTTAATACTTAGGCTTGCTACTTGGATGAGGAATTTCTGTGTTAAAGCATTTTTCCCTTCTACTTTCCAAATTGCCCCTACAAAGGTGGTACCAACGTGCGTTCCTCCCTGTGCACAGCACCTGATCTGGCTGGTTCTGGCTGGTTCTCTGCATCGTTCGTGCCTGCGTGTCTCTCGCTGGAGACGCCCTCAGAGAACACTCTGTTCCGTTTCCCATGCCCCACCCTGTTCCATGGTCCTGTGCCCTTGTGTTACTTTTTTCAGCAGCACTGATTTTAACCTGCAGCGATGCTGTCTGTTATTTATTAGTGTTTTTGTTTATGGGCAACGCACTCAGCTGGTTGTAAGCTCTGTGTGTGCAGGGACCTTGCCTGTCGGGGTCACTGCTGTCTGGCAGGGCTGTCCCCCCCTCCACCCTTTGTCCTACGCCCGTGTACCTCAGTGCGCAGGACCAGTGTGCTGAATGAATAAATGTCACCACACTGTCAGTGGCACGCTTATTATCATGCATTTTTTAAAAAGTATTATCTTCATTTAAAGGATGCCAAATATGATTTGGCCTGTTGCTGGCAGCCAGTGGCCCTCAGGTGGTCCTGGGGTTGCTTTTGGTGCACCTTTGGAGATACAAGGCCCCTTTCCCGCGCACTAACAGGATTTTAACTGTTGTGGTTTGCTCCTTGGAGTTGGAAGTTTTTCTGTCTTCTTGAAAGGCTACAGACCACATGCTCACTTAAAGCAAGTTCCGTTTCCACCTCTGATTTAAAGCTGCTAACCTGCCTTGAAAGGAAGATGATCACCTTATAAACATTACTGTGCGTAAACTAAGAGTTAGTAGGTTTATCTTGAGGGCCTGAGTAGCTCTCCTGTTTTAAGTGCTTGAGTGATGTGCAGGCCCTGAGGCTTTTGCGATTGTTGGCTGGGTCTGCAAGAGTGAGAGGTATTGCGTTTCTTGTTACTGAGCCCGTGCCTCCCTTGGGGACAAAGGGAGAATGTCTTCTGGCTCGTACAGTAGTTTGAGGTTGAACACATAGAGCATCCAGAGTACTGGCATTGGCTCTGCATCTGGGGCACGGCCGGGGCAGGAGGGGTGCCGTCAGGGGCCGTGCCTCAGGACCTTGGACCTGACCTCCTCTGTCAAAGGTTTTTTATCAGCCGCTTGGATAAAGACACAGAAAGCAGGCTTATCAAATTTGTGAATGATGCAAAACCAGGATGGAAGGCTAATATGTAGGATAATAGAATCAGGATTCATAAAAACCCTGGCAGGAATGATGGGTCTGAAAGTAACAAGGTAACCCTAACAGGATTACGTGGGAAGTCCTGCGGCCACGCTGGCAGCGCCAGCAGCAGCGCCGGCAGCGGGCGAGGCCTGGCTCGGAGGCAGCTTGTGCGCAGCCGGGCCTGTGGGCTTCCTAGGTGGTGCCTTTAAAAATTAACTATGCCTCATATATTATTAACCGCGGTAGGAGCTCCCGATCTAAAGGATGTAAACTGTCGCATAGCACATCCTCCCCGAGCCCCTCTCCCGGCTGTCCCCCTCCCCCACACCCTCACTGCGCTCATACTGGGTTTTCAGGCCCCAGCGGGCTCTTTTTCCAGGGAGCTTTCGCTGAGTCTGCAAGATGGAGTCAGTTAGGCTCTCCGAAGTGCTCAGAGAGTGCTCTTCTCCGCCGTGACAGTGCGCACCGAGGGCTGTGGGCGTTATCTGTCTGATGGTCCGTCTTCTGCTTGGAACTCGGGACTCCGAGAGCCGGAATTGTATCTGCCTTGTTAGGTACGTTGCCCTGAGCAGTGACACCACGACCACACACAACACATCCCCAGTGATGTCCTGCTGGGTGGCGTCTCCATTCTCAGAGTATGGACTGGGGCTCATAACCCCCAAATGCGGGGTTATGGCCCACATTTTTGGGTCTTGTACCCCCGTCGCCACCAGATAGGGACAGTTTTCAGACTCTTTCCTATCGGGAACAGGTGATGGAATATGGATGCTTAGCCTGACCATGCCCCGGGGTGGGCCATCCAGGGCAGGGAGTTCCGAGGCAGCGCAGGGCACGGCAGGGAGAAGGGGCAACTCCTCCCCCTCCGTGAGTAGAAGAGCTTCAACTTCACCGGAGCTGTCTAATCGCATACAGGCTGCTTGATGGGAGGCTCCCACTAGCCTCCGTGCTGCGTTGTACAGAGGGTTTGTCCATGGGAAAGGGAGGAGCTGAAAGCTACAATACAATAACCACCACGCCATCAACAGCTCGCCCTTCCCGGGCCCTCCCTGGGCATCAGGCACTTTGCATAACTCTGTCCTCATGGTCTCCCTACAGGGTTTGGTGCCCCTTTTGTCTCTGTTAAGCAGATGAGGACACTGAGACCCTGTTCGTTAGACCCAGCCAATAAGGAGCTGACACCTGAAGTTTGGTCCCGGTCTGATGGCCTCTGGTGCTGGGATTCTAGTGTTGGGTGTCACAGCACCCCCTCTGGTCCCTGCTGCATGTAGGCATTGGCCGGCTGTCGACTTGGCGCCTGCCTTGTAGAGTCCCGTCTGCCGCCTCCGTCAGGGTTCTTGGGTTGGCACCTGGCCTTTCTCTGCCTCAGGGCATGACCCGCTCTGGTGGTGGACGCCCTCCCAGGACAGCAGGTGGCTGAACACGTCCACGTTGTTGGTGCGCAGACATTGGTCTTCCACAGACCTCGAGGCAGTGCAGGGTGATGCAAGGACCTCAAGGACCAGAGGTCGGACAGTCCTGGTTCGAGTCCCTCCAGCCACTTACTGGCTGTGGGACTACAGTCCAGTCAAGTACTTACTACCTCCGAACCGTGGCTGTGAAATGTATAGTCTCCCGTTCTGAATAGCACTTGACCCAGGGATGCACTTGACAAAGGGTGGCTGGTGTCCCCAGCTGCTTTCAGGTTCTCAGCTCCTGCTTGAGCTTATTCAAGTCTGTTGTCCAGACAAGCTGAGCGTGTCCACGAAAACCGGTCAGACTGAGAGTGTAGTGTAGTTCGAATGTGGCGCTTGCCTGCCAGTCAGATGTCAGAGCAGAATCAGATCATCAGACTCTCCTGGCCTCAGGCTCTGCCTTTTGTCATCCTGCCTGCACTTGGCATTCCCAGTTGTTTGAGAGGGTGTGTGTGTGTGTGTGTGTGTGTGTGTGTGTGTGTGTGAGAGAGAGAGAGAGAGAGACCCCTTAAGATATAATTCATTTTCTGTAACTCTCTTCTGTAGCCAGAAATATGATTACAGATCATTGATCAGAGGGAATATCAGTAAAGCCGTGAGCTTTTTTCTCTGAAATTATAGAGCGCGTCTATTCATTCCTCTATGAGTTCTTCTGAGCACCGGTTAGACATCAGACAGAACTCTAGTCCTTGGGGATAGAGCAGTGAACAGAACAGATAAAGTCCTTGTCCTCGTGGAGTTTATATTCTAATTTGGCAAGCAATGCTATAAATAAGTATACAAGTAAAATTACAGCCTGTTGGATGGTGATGAACAGTAGGAAAAAATACATGGGGGAGGAGGAGAGTGCGGGCTGGTTTGGGATGGGGTGTCACTGTTCTATGTAGAAATGTCCAAGAGCAGAGACCTGAAGGAAGTGAGGCCTGAGCCATGCAGGTGTCTGGGGAGGGACATTCTAGATGGAAGGAACAGCGTGGACAAAATTCCTGCCATGGGGACATGCTTGGCAAGTTCAAGGGGAGGCCACTGTGGCCAGAATAGATGAGAGACAAAAGAGGACAGTGGCAACATAGCTCGACTGGGCAGTCGCTGCTGGGCCCTGGGTCCAGCTGCCTTGTGCATCTCCTCTAGTCGACACTGCTCTGAGGCCACGGTCTCTGCTCGGGAGTTTGGGCAGGCAGGTGACACATGCCCAGGACCACAGTTCCAAGGGTTCTAGCCCAGACTCACACGGTTTCCACGTCCTTGCCCCTCTCGCCGTGCTGAGCTGGGGGAGACCCCCACTCTCCCTCGCCTCACCCAGCAGCACTCTTCTGGTTCCCTGCACCCCTGCCCCCAACTGGGGGACCCAAGCCCAGCCGCGTGTCCCCTGGCACTGACCAGGAACAGAACCACCCCGTCCTCCTTCCCAGGAGGCACTCCCTGCCAGGGTTTCGGCCTCGTCCGCATGCTCTCTGGGAAGAGTCTTCATCCAGGTCGAAATTGGAATAAATTAGACATTAATGTTTGAGGATAGGACATGGAGTTGACACTGGTCTCCATTAGCAGAGGTGGGCGACAGTGCCAAGTGCCCCTTCAGAGGGCCCTGAGGGTGACTTTGAGAGGGGTGGCCTGGAGGAGTTTGCTGATGTGCACGCGGTGGAGCTTAGTAACGTGGTCCTCGGAGAGTCTTGTGCGCACTGGGTTAGGGCCTGCCACGCACTGGAAGGTGCCGGGCACCCTGAGGTCACCAGCACAGGCCTGCCACCGCCCCAGGCCCTGGGGTGGGTCGGGGAGGGGGAGACAGAGGAGGGCTGGGCTCTCAGGCAGCTTCCAGCCTGGTGGGCAAATACCTCGCCAGCAACAAGCAAACATCTGCATGGTAAGCAGTGCCACACAGGGTATTAAAAAGTGGCATGTAATAGTGGCTGAGCAGCTCTAACTATTGCTAACGTTTTGGGGATTTTCCTCTTGCCTGTTTTTTTCTTAGGCATGCTTGCATGCAATATAAATAACACAGAAGTGGGAGAGCACAGGATTTCCCTTTCATGTAACTGTGTCATCCCAACCAACCTACTGGCAGAATAATGTCCCCCAGAGATGCCCACACCCTAATCCTTGGAACCTGTGAATCTGTTACTTTACCTAGCAAAGGGGATTCAGCTTGCAGGGGCAGTTAAGGTAGCTAATCAGCTAGCCTGCGGATGGGGAGGTTCTCCGGGGTCAGTCTAACCACGGGTCTTAAAGTGGCAGACGAGGCAGAAAAAAGGGTCAGAGAGATGCAATGGGGATGGGACTCCACCTGTTGTGACTTTGAAGATGAAGGGGCCACAAGCCAAGGAATGGGGGTGGCCTCTAGAAGCCAGATGAGGCAGAGAAGCAGCATCTCCCTGGGCTTCCAGAAAGCACTGCAGCCCTGCCGGAGCTTTGATCGTAGCCCAGGGGAGTCTGCATCAGACTTTGACCGCCCAGGCTGTGCGCTCCCTGAGGGCGGGGGCTGCCCCGCATTCACCCAGGACCCCAGTGCCTGGCAGGGCCTCTGAGCTCCGCAACCGCTCACTCAGCTCTGCACCTGCTGGGGAGTCACTGCCTCGGTCAGGCCTGGAGTGGCGCCCTGTGTCTCTCTGCCCCAGACCCAGACCCCGGTCCTGATGTCGCCCTTTGGCAGTGGCCTCCAAAGGCTTAGGGACATGCTGCCGGCATAGGCCAGTCTCAGCCCAGCACAGGTGGCACAGACGGATCATGCCCCCTGACTTAGCTCCCAACCAACAGGGTCCCCTTCAGAAGGGGAATCCTTGCAACGTAGAAAGAGTGCAGGGGTGGGGCTCCAAACATGCACGTGTTTTTTGAAGCCAGATCCAGGGGGTTCCCTCTCACACTTTAAAAATGACCGCTGTTGACTTACTCAGCAGGGAAGTAAGTGGGGTGAAGACAAAAATGGAAGAGAAAATCCAAAGAAAAGAGAAAGCAGGAAAAGGGGAAAGAGTCAAGCGGTGTGTCTCGTTGACCTCCCCTGCTGCCTCCTGCCTCCTGGCTGTCTCTTTGGAAGCAGCCGGAGCAGCGGTGCCCCCCGCCCCTGCCACCTGTCGGGGTGGCCCAGAGTCTGATTTAATTGGTCTGCGCAGGCAAGAGCAGCGACCTTTTTGAAAGTTCCCCCAGTGCGTGCGACATGCAGCCGGGGGTGGGAACCTGCGCTGCCCGCTCTGGTCTCTCTGAGAGCCCTCCAAGCCCAGAAAGTCATTAAACGGTGATGCTTAGAGGCCACCGCAGGCGTTTCACAAATGGAGAGGCCGAGGTTTAAAGAAGCACTTGGTGGCTCAGTTAAGACCGGGGCCTAGGGAGGGGGCCCACGTGAGGGCTTCTCCGCCCAGCGGTCCCCGCCCCCAGGCTCCAAGTGGGATGGCCCCAGCCAGTTCCGCCTGCGAGAGGCCCAAGTGGCTTTCTTTCCATTTCTTTAAAGTTTTATTTTTTCCAAATGCTTAAAAAAAAAGGATTTTATTTATTTATCTTTAGAGAGAGGGGACGGGAGAAAAACATCAATTGGTTGCCTCCCGTGTGTGTGCCAACCAGGGACCGACCCCGAAACCCAGGCTTGTGCGCAGACTGGGAATGGAACCGGCAACTTTTCGCTTTGTGGGACGCGGCCCAACCGACTGAGCCACACTGATCAGGGCTCCAAATGCTCCTTAAATATACCAGCTGATCCCTCGATACAACCCTGGGCCCCTCTCTCTCCGCCTCCCCTTGAGGAGGCAGGACCCCTTAGTGACAGTGAGCACGGGCTCTGAGATCTGGCTGCATTGATACTGGGTGGCCTCCGAGCGCCTCAGTGTGACCGTCTGTAAAAGGGGGGTAATGCTAATCCTACTCCACAGGGGTTGTGCGGTTGAAAAGACACACGGGGCGTGTAAAGGGCCCAGGACAGTGCAAGGCACATGAATGCCAGGTGTTACAAATAATGTTGTTTTAAATCATTATTAATATAGGAAGAGAATGGGAGTTCAGGTATCAGAGTCAGTAACCAGGCATTGATGGATGCGTCTTCCACGCGTGCTTTTTGGCTTGCTTTGGAACGTGCCTGGTGTGGTCCACGGTGTCCATCCTCAGCTGGACTTGAGCGAGTCCTCTCTTAGAGGCTGGTAGTTGCAAGTTTCCAAGTGAGTTTTGGGTACAGGGAGCTTGCTAGCTTTGCAGTGGGGGTTCATCGGGCATGGTCCCTCATTCATCCTACACATCTTCAAGTCAGCCTGCCTGGGGCATCTCCTGTAGGGGCCTAGGCCCCCTGGACAGAGCTGAGCACCTTGTTCACTGTAGGATTCAGCAGGGATCTGCTGCCTTGTCCTGCACAGCTCCATTGCATAAAATTTCCATGCAAGTAATTGAAGAGTAGGGTAACAGGGAGGATGACAGAGGAGATAATTGTAGATAAATCAGCTTGATTACACTCTTTCCCAAACTTGATTATTCAGATTTGCAGTGCTTTGCGAAATCCTAAAAGCCAATTAAGGCTGGCTTCCAATACCAACAGCAGATTCTGGGGAAGTCTCTCTCCCAAGTCTGACAAGCCTGCCAATAGTTGAGAATGGCGAGAATAACTCTTCTGCTTCCGATTTTTTGTATTTCAGAGATAGCGGGGAGTTTTATCGTCAGGCTTTTAAACAAAGCAGTTAGGGTTACAGGCCGGGGAGTGCCGACTGTCCTGCTGATGGGGTGAGTCGTGGCTCAGACACGGCTCTGCCGTGTTATGGGGAGATCATCCTGATTGGGAATATTGCCAGTTGCACTAGGTACTGAGCACTTGAAGACATGCGGTACCATTTAGAAAACAAGGTAAAGGACTTTGGGAAATCATTTAGGCAGAGAGGCAACAGTTGGTTTATTTAGCAGTGTGCTGTTTGCCACCTCTTACCAGCATGACTGGGCCTTTAACCTCCGTTTCTTTTCTTTTTTTCCTCCTTTCTTTTTCCAGCTTTCTTGAGACATAATTCACTCAGGACATTGTATAAGTTGAAGCTGTACCACGTGTTGATTTGATGCACTTATGTATTGAGAAGTGATTACCGCCATAGCCTCGGCCAACACTGGCGTCACGTCACATCATTGATATTTCTGTTTTGTAGAGAGAATATTGAAGATCTACTTAGATAATGTCAAGTATATAATACAGTATTATTAACTATACTACTTATGCTATAGATTAGATCCTAGACTTTATTGATCTTATAGCTGGAAGTGTGCCCCTTAGATCATTGTTTCCTCATTACACCCCCCACCCCTACCCCTCAGCCCCCCTCGAAACCACCATTTTAGTCTCTGATCCTCTGAGTTCGGCTTTTTTAGACTCCACGTATAAGTGAGATGATAACAGTATTTGTCTTTCTTTGTCAACTTATTTCACTGAGCACAGTGCCCTCAAGGTCTGTGTTCTCACAAATGGCAGGACGTCCTTCTTTCTCATGGTTGAATAATGTTCTGTTTCGTGAGTGTGTGCATTTGTGTGTATCACATGTTCTTTATGCTTCATGCGTCGATGGACACTTAGGGTGTTGCCATATCTCGGCTATTGTAAATAATGGCTGCACTCAACATGAGAGTGAAGATATTTTTTTGACGTCCTATTTTTATTTCTTTGGGACATATACCCAGAAGGGGAAGAAATTACGCAAATGTATAATTCTGCACCTGGAGTGTAGAAGGTATTTCTTATCTGACAGATTCTCCATTGTTTAGGAGGGGAGATTCGCAGCATTTAGACAGAAAGAAAACTCTGAAGTCATGCAGCCCAGTTTCTTAATGAGGAAAACAGAGAGATTAAATGAACTACTCAAGCTGATTTAGCAGCTAAGCCAACAATAGAACATAGTGTTCTGGCTCGCAGTGTTGGTGCCTGTTGCCTACTTGGGGCTTGATTTGTTTCTGATGCCAGAAGGAAACCCTGAGCTGTCAGCCCAGAAGCAACTGGAGATGTGGTTCAGGAGGGGGTGGGAGATTTCCGGGATGCAGATGTCCATTGGGAAAGACCAAGAGTCAGGGGCTGGCGTACCCTGGGGAGCAGATGCGGTCCCACTGCAGATGTGGTGCCTAAGACGGCCACATGGGGCTAACCTTGTCATGAAGGGCTTAGGGGAAAGGAGAGGCGTCTAGGAAAGAGAACGTGAGTGGGGAGAGGGGTCAGAGAACAGGAGGGCAGTGAGCCCAGAGCCCAGGGTCAACATGGGCCCCTTTGAGCAGGGTCGTGGCAGGTGGGGTGTCAGCGCTTGCTGAGGGAGTGAGTGAGTGATGAGCAACAGCTCACAGGGATTGGGCCTGCGTCCTGTGTGCCAGCCGTCCCACTTCTAATAACCCTTTCACAGACGAGGAAACCCAAGCACTCAGAAGGCGACTGATTTGGCCAAGGTCACACCCAAGGACACGAATTCCAGAATCCATGCTTTTCATTGAACTGCCTTGCTGTGCTGCAAATGAATGAAAGACTGAGTGAGTGCATTTCCTGCAATTATAAAGTAACCAGGGGCGGAGTCAGAGCTGGTCCGCTCTTTTGGTGCCTAGTCCACGTGATGCTGATGAGCACCAGCCTGCGTCCCCGTCCTCCCTGGGCAGACCCTGGTCCTCCCTCGGCCCCTCCACTGAGCCGAGTTGTTGTCGGCAGCTGCCACGTGGCCACTCCCACCCCAGTGACCTCAGCCCGCATTTCCAAACCTGGAGGCAGTGGAAGTAGCCCGGCTTAGAGCACCTGAATGTGGGCTCTCGTTTTTGCTGCTGGTTTGGTTGGATGACCTGGGGCGGGTCAAGAAACCTCTCTGGCTCTTTTTCTCTCTCTGAAAAGTGGGGGTGACAGCGCCTGCCTTTTGTTGTGAGGAGCGGAGGAGATAAGGTGTAAGGAGTGTCTGGCAGACCCCCTGCGACAGGAGGGACTCAGGAGGCGGTCAGCTGATCCTCTGTTCCCTCTCCTCCTCCCTCCTTCCCTCTGGGTGTCTCTGAAGATGACATGTGGGCAGGCTGTGATGTATCAGACCCCATTCTCGGTAGCACCATGGGGCTGGGGTCGTTCCATCGCTTGGAACAGACGAGGAGGACAGCAAGGAAGCTGTGGTGGCGGTGGTATTGGCAGGAAGCACTTGAACACACAGCTGCCGTGGATTGATTAATCCTAAGTAACCACTTGGCAGATGAGCACCCAGCAAAGCCAGGCGCCCTGAGAAGAGACGCACCTGTTCACCGGGGGAGCTGTCTTCATACAATGGGCCCAGGGGGTCCTGGGGACTGTTAAATGCCCCCTCCCCCATCCCAGGCCAACCAGCAGCCAGCCTGAAGCGGCCATGAGAGGAGAGCCCACCCATCATATTTCACAGTCGAGATGGGGGAGTCGCAAACACAGGTGGGCGGGCAGGACCCTGTACAGGACTTTGTCTCGTCCAAAGTGGGCAGCTGCTTCTTGGCTCCTTGGACTGTCTGTTGTCCTGGGGGGGTGCGGGCCTACAGTTGCCAGACCAAATTCTTCAACAGAAGCCGGCAATTCAGCCTCTGCTGTAAGAGCTTCTGGCTTTTAAATATTGGCCACGAATTACACATTTTTTAAAGAACATGGCGCTGTGCAAACCGGTGTAGCAGCAGGCTGCCTTCAGTCAGTCCAAGGGTGGCCAGCCGCCTGCCTCTGACTTAAGATTCCATGTGGCAGCGGATCGGGTCTTTATAGAAACAGCTGCCGTGGATTTATTTGTTTCGTTTTGAAGGAGAAAATCTTTACTGAGCACCTGCTGCATGCTAGGCTCTGTTCTAAGCCAGCCCTATGGTTACAGCTATGATCAAAAGCAGGCAAGAATTTCTGGGGAGCTGATGGTCAGCTGTGGCCCTTGCCTTCTGTCCTGTGCTACCGCATATTTGCAGCGGTGATGATGACAGTTATTTTCTATTCGCTTCTTAGGAAGATTTAGAGCGAGCAGCTCGGTCCCAACCACAGAGCCCAGTCATGCCGACGGGCAGACACTGCTTGGTCCTTGACTCTGGAGCTGGCCACGGTCGGGGCCGCAGGCACCAGCATGGCGATGTCTCCAGCTGCCCAGGGTCAGCCCAGGTCCCCAGGCCTGTGTCTCAATTTGACTTTTTCTTTGAGGAAGTCAGCCTTCGTAGTGCAGGCGGCCACAAAAAACACTGAGCGATGCTCAGAGACAGCACACAGCTTCTGGGGAAAGATGAACGTTCCGTATCTGCTTGAAAGCCGTAGAGGTGGCCATCCCTCAGGGTGGAGAGGAAATGCCCACCTTCTCCAGACCTCAGGTGTGAGCAGGCTGGAGTGCCACAGACAGCTGTCCTGCGTCCCTGTCTTCTCAGCCCTGACCTGCACCGTGCCCTCAGCCTCCTGTCTGATTGCAGCTGTCCCTGGCCCTCAGCCGTTTGATTGGTGGCTATTGCACTTCACCCATCCATCTCTTCCTGCTTACCAGCCGAACTGCAGGCCATCTGGGGAGGACATGGCCTTCTCCCTCCACGGGGGAAAAGGAGGTCCTAGAGAGAGTGGGCTGGGGCTTTGTCGAGGCCAGGACTTTGCTGATTCCTGCCAGGGACTTGGTAAGGAAGGCCTGATGCTGCCCTGCCGTGGCTGGTGGACGCCTGGGGATTTCAGATGAGGTTATAAGGGAAGAAAAGCTCAAAGACACTTCATAGGTCCCTGTGAGGAGCACATGCTCTCTGGCTGGTATGTTTTAATTAAAATTACAGCTTAGAAACCCTTTCAAATTAAATTCTCCCCTCACTGTGTTTGCCTTGTGCTGAGTGGCATTCTCTTCTGCCCAGATGTCTGCGCAGTGGCGTGTCCTGGGATCTGCGGTGGCCCGCTCCCGGCGTGGGCGTGTGGAACACTCCATTAGTGTGAGCCATGGCGAAATTCCTAGACTTCCCAGTAATCCAGGAATGAGTGATTCACTGGGCATCTCAGACTACAGTGCATTGTAGACAGCGGCCCTGTGAGCAAAGAAATACACACTTCTGTTCCTCTTCCATTTTGTGGGCATTTTCTTTGGAGTGGCTTTTGTTTGACTGTGGTTCAGATATAGTCCAGGGGTTCCGGCACCGAACATCACTTTCCATGGGAAAATGTGTCTGGCCCTCCGGGGGAGGAATCCCAGCCTGTGTTGGGGTGGGGCCTGGGCTCTGGGACGCCCTTGCAGCTAGTAGGGGGCAGATTCCCCCAGGTTTCCCTGAGTCCCAAGCTCTGGCCCTAGTCACCTGCCGCCCCAGCTCACTCACTTCTGTTGTTAGGCACCTGCTGCCTCCCCAGGGGTCCAGTCTGAACAGTGTCTGCACGAGGCAGCGGGGTCCTCATTACCCACCGCAGGCTCTGGGGCACCTGCAGCCTGCGGTTTGCAGGTACGTCCAGGTGTGCGGCCTTCGAAGGCAACTCGTTTCGTGAATGACCCAACCTCTCCCCCTGTTCCCCTTCTGTTCTTGATATTGTCCCCATCCCTCTTCTTCTTTCTGATCTTTGAAATGACTCTTCCCATTGTCACACTTCACTGAAATTCAGTCAAAGCGAACAGTACTTTCTGAGAATACCTGTTGCTTTGGCTGAGAAAACAGTTAATTTTGTACTTTTGTTATGGCCAATGAGTAAAATCATTAAAAAAAAACAAACCCCTTTTTGGTGTAGAAATTCTCAAAGAGCCCCTACCGGTTATCAGGACTTTCATTTCATCTGTTCGCCCTGCCCTCTTTCTGGGGGACTATTTTAAAGCAGTCTCAGAGGTGGCATCCATTCCATATGTAAATACTTCAAAAAGTAACTTGAACCAGTGAAAACCGCCCCCCCCAATCAAGTCCCCTACTCATCCTTGCCCACCAAACCATAATATCATTTGTAACACCCAATGAAATTAACACTATTTTTTTTAAAAAAAAATCAGGATCCAGGTAAGGTTCATACATTGTTACTTGGTACGCAAAATTTTTTGGAATTTTTTTTTTTTTTTTTTTTTACACGCTTTGGAATTGTTCAGTGATGACTAGTGTCCTGCCAGGTGCTCAGTGCCTCCTGTGGGCCGGGAGGATGAGCCCCAACCCTCATTACCTCCCAGCAGACTTTCGTGCATTTTACAGACGGGGAGGGGAGGCAGCATCTTGCCCAGGTTCTGGAGGCCTGACTCGCCCGATGTGTTAGCTTTTGCAGCCTGGATTTATGTAGACCAAGATTTTCTGTTTGAGTGCAAGCAGTGAAAACATTTTCAGGCTGCTGTGTTGTTTACTTCCAAAGGGAAGGCGCCCTCTGTAGAAATGTTTGGAAACAGTTGCTCTAAACATTTGGACTTCTAGGGTGATGCGTATGGTTTCTCAATATTGTGCTTCTGCCAAATAAGCTTCCACGTATGCCCATGCCTGTCACAGGCGTGTTCGAAAGTGTTCTCCTTTTTCTAAGATGCAGCAGTGGTGCCACGTGCTTTTGCTGTTGGAGACAACTCCTGGGGGAAAGAGACAGCCCCGGAGCTGCACAGCCCAGCCCCCGCTAAGTCCATGAGAAGTGCTACCCATGCATTGCCCGCCGCGGCCCTGCGGGCAGGCCGTGGACTATCCCCCTTCACAGGGGAGGCAGCCAGGGCTCAGGGCAGATGTGGGACTCTCCCAGGGTCCCACAGCTAGTAGGTGGCAAAGGTAGAGTGTAGACCTTTCAGCTCCACAGCTTGGGCTGCGAACATGGTGCCTTCATGGCCACGCTGCCTCGGATGCCGTTTCCCTTGCTTTCAGGGTCCTGCTCTTGCACTTGTCCACACCAGCATTTTATCCTGGAAAACTTCAAATAGAAAAGCTGAAAGAGCAAACCTATGCCCATTTACTTCACCTAGATTAAGCAATCGTTCACGTTAAATCCTCTTTGCTTTATCCCTGTATTTATATGTTTGTGTATATATTTTTCTGAACTATTTGAAAGTAAATTGCTGGGACTATATCCTAATCCCTGCGGACTGAAACCTGATTGATACTCAGGGACTGAAACTACCTGGTGCTGTTGATACGCAGTGTTGTTTGGCCAGGGGACCTTACCAGGAGGGAGCAGAGCAGGGAGGGGATGCCTCATAAGGACCTTGTGAAGAGGGGAAGGAGGGATGTTGGAAAGAACACTTAGCACCAGGTGGCTCCAGACGTGATACCTAGTTGCTGTTACTACAGTTGTTACTTTCACGGGCCGCAGTCCTCACAAATGGCTCTAGCTTGGAGGCCATCTCATGGGTCCAGCTACTGAGGCACCCCAAACCCAACGTCTCCTCCAGGCAGAATGGACAGCATTCTGACATTGTAATTAAAGATCCGTGAAGGTAGTCTTTACCAGCGTCGGGGCTGTGCGTATTTTATTCACCAAGGTTTGTGGGACAGCGCCGGGCACATGGCAGGCACTCAGTAAATATTGAATGAATAAATAATAGACAAAGATGACAGTCCACTGTCCCCTACCGTGCTCCTTCCTATAGAAGCAAATAAGTATGCTGGGCTGCTTCACATCAGGCTGGGCCATGGAAACAGGACTAGTCACTAGGAGAGACTGAGAGATCGAGAGAGAGAGAGAGAGAGAGAGAGAGAGAGAGAGAGAGAGAGAGAGAGAGAGATGGGGGCCAATGCTCCAATCAGTTGAGTTACCCAGCCAGGGCAAGACTGCTGTGCGTTTGAGTTGTCATTTTTGTTCTCACCTTGTTTTCTGTCTCCTTCCCTAGCGTAAGTGGTGGTGGAGATGATTTTTAGGGGCTTCACAAGGCGAGCTTAGGTTCTCTCTGGACATGACCCGCCTAAGGCACATTCAGCCCTGCCCACTTCTCCCTCCACCCTCGCAGCGTCCTGGGAGAGGCCGCAGCTTTAAGGCAGAATGTAGCAGCGCTCTGGTTTTCGTTGTATTTATTTTGATGTGTACAAGCTGTTGATGGAGGGAATGCTGATTTTTGTAATTAACCAGTGATGTTAAGTTTCTTCTAGAATAAAATGACTGGTTTACAAAGTCTACAGAAACCTCACAGCACAGGTGGAGGAAAGATGAGGCAAAACTGCACAACTCAGATCTTAAGTGGCCAAAATGGGGAAACACGGGCTTTGTGGAGAGCTCTGTGTCTCAGATCCCCTGGGGCGCTTGTTAAACACAAAGCTTCTGAGTCAGTAGGTCTGGGCTCATCCCAGATTCTGCATTTTTTAACAAGCTCCCTCCCAGGTGGTGCACATGCCCTGGCCCCTTGGGCCTCAACGTTTGACACCCAGGGCGGCGGCGGCGGCAGCAGCAGCAGCAGCAGCAGCATTGCCGGGAAGCTCGCTGGAGGCGCCAGCCCTCAGGCGCCTCCATGGACCGGCTCTGTCTGTAGGTGCCAGACCCCCACGTGGTTCCCGGGCTCTCACACTGCTGGGGAGTCCTCCATGCATGGTGAGCCCTGGTGAACGGGAGGGTTTCCATTTCTTGGTTTCCAAACCACGTAAAGAGCTCATGGAAGGAGGCGGCCAGGCCCTCTCTTGGCGACACCCTTTAATGTCCCCACTTTTCTTTCCACCACATGCCCACTGGTGCCCCCTTTGCTCTTGGAGGCCCGCGTCCTCTGAGCAGCTGCCTTGCTCTCTGGATTCTCCAAGTCAGCAGCTGGTGGGTGCGGTGTGGCTGGAGAAGGGACGTCTATCTGTCTTGGTACGCTCCCAGGGGATATAATTTGCTTGAGAGATGTGTTCTGGCTGCAGCTACTTGGGGTAGGGTGAGGGATTGTGGGAGAGCCAGCGTGCACGAGTCTTTAAAAAGCTGCCATGAGGACAGCAGCACCTGGGAGACCAACAAGGTGGGGACAGACGGTGCTTCATGAGGGGCCAGCTTCCGGGCCCTGGGGCCAGCTGTGTGGGGAAGAAATGGGAATCAAGGCTCCGGGGGTCTCCGAAGTGGGGGCTGTGGGGTCATGACAGGGATGGCAGCCTGTGGGTGGCAGGCTGTATTCGAAAGGTGGCCGCAGCCATCACCCTCATCTTACCTGCTTTCCTTCGACGGCGCTTTGCCCGATCCCTGTCAAGGGGCGGAGCCAATTCCGCCCTCCTGAGTCTGGGCCGACCTCATGGTGACTCCTGTGTAACCTACAGACACCGCAGGTCTCCTGCAGCGTGGTCAGAAAGCTGTTCAGCTTTGTGCCTGTGTCTCTTGGGACCGCCATTCTGAGCTGAGTTCACCTGTGGAGAACTGGACGGTGAGCTGGGCGGTGGCCTGCTGGCTGAAAGCTGACGAGGCAGCCACATCCCTCTGTCCCCTCCCCTAATTTTTCTCTTGGTGGTGACCACTTTTCCTGAGCCTCCGTGTTGTGGGTTCTGAGCATGTGAACAGGGTTGGAAGGGTGAAGAGATGACAAGGTGGATGCTTAAAGCTGTTTTCCTTTTATCTAATTAATTTATTTTTATAGAGGAGGGAAGGGAGGGAGAAAGAGAGGAGAGAAACTTGGATGTGAGAGAGAAGCATTGATCAGTTGCCTCTTTGCACACGCCCTGACCTGGAACCAAACCTGCAACCCAGGCACATGCACTGACTGGGAATCGAACTGGTGACCTTTTGCTTTGTGGGACGACACCCAACCAACTAAGCAACACCAGTCAGGGCAAAACTGTTGGGTTTCTGGACAGCAGCCCCAGAACGCTCCTCATTCCCCCTTTCCTTCTTTCTCCTTCCCTCTGCGTCTCTCCCCTGTCCTAACCTGTCTTTTCTGGAGGCTTTCTTTTCCCTCACTCTGCCCCCTACTGGTGGCCCAGAGGGTGGCAGGGCTCTCTCAGGGTAATGTGGAGGGAAGAACTCCCGCCAGTTCTTTCCCCAGTGGTGCCCAGTGCCCCCGACGCAAGTCCATTTTGCTCCTAGGCGCTGGCTGGGGCCTTGCCCTGCCCCCGACTGAGCCACCATTCTGATTCAGCCTCCAGTTCACCTTAGAGCCCCAAGTCCTTAGGGGCTCGGTACATTACCCTCCCACCTAGTCCCACCTGCCCAGAAAGGGTCCCCGCTGGCAGGTGGTGACAGAAGATTCTGCCAAGGCTCAATAGGCCTTTGGCTCTTTTCCCAGTGGGACCTGGCTGATGCGCCCACAGGGCGCCTGCCACCCGCTCCTGTTCCCTGAGGGCGACCCGCCCCCCAGGGCGCACAGGCCGTGGCCTTCCCAGGAACTAAGGGCCGCCGCAGAGCGCTCAACCCTCACGTACGTTTCTTCGTTTTGTTTCAGGTTTACAGAGTTTTTGGATCCATTCCAGAGAGTCATCCAGCCGGAGGAGATCTGGCTGTACAAGAATCCTCTGGTGCAGTCCGACAACATCCCGACCCGCCTCATGTTTGTAAGTACCGTGATTTCATGGCTGATCTGACTGTACGCCCGAGTGTGAACCAAATGAGGTTTTCCTTCTGCTTTAACCCCTTCTGAAGGCGGTGAGCGAAACTGCGTCCCAGCGAGATAGGGAAGTGGCCCCAGCCACAGGGCTGGTGAGCGGCAGGGCCAGGACCCATCCCAGCTGCCAGCCCCGAGCCCTACTCTCAGCCACGAGGCTGCCCCGTAGGCGGGGAGCTGTGTTCGGGACTCCTCGCTGATGCAGACAGCCTCGGGGGAGCCGCCACCGGGCCTTTCTGTAGCAGAGGAAATATTTCAGCTCCCCCTTGTTACAGAGCAATAATGTAACTTTTGGATGGTAACCTCGGAGATGGAAGGTTATGTCTGTGGACCAGCCTTTGTGTTTTACGCCTCTGTAAATGGAAATGTTTGCTTCAAAGTTTCATAGAGCACACAAGAAATGTGTTTGCATTTTGAAAGAAACCCCTCTGATTTTCTGGAGCAACTCTTGTTAATTAGTGGTGACTAGAAAGATCTCTGTGTCTGCAAACTCACCCAAAGGCCCAGAACACTGCCCGAGCATTCAAGTGTTATTTTAATTGCTTTTTAAATAATTGCTTTCCTGCCGGAAAAATAAACTGGACTTTGCTAAATCTCAGGGAAATTGAAAAATTAGAGTGGTTATGAGTAGAACACTACCTAACTCTTGAGTATTAAAACAAGAGTGTCTCCATTTTGGCTCTAACTCAGATCTTCTACAGATCTTCAAAAGAAAAGAACCAGTGTGCGTCTGACTAGTTTACTCCATGGCTTTAATGGGGGAAACTTCTCTTCATCACGTACCTGCACCCTGTTCTTCAAAGATGTCCCATGTCATGTGCTGTAAGACCCAATTTGGAGAGGAATGTTCCTATGAAAACTTTGTGGCTGTGTCCCCTAGGTTTATGCGAACAATGGATTCTTTTGAAGTCTGGCTGCAAACGCTACAGATACCCTGGGTGCAGCTGCGCGTAGCATGGAACGCATTTACATGTTGGCAGTGGCAGGGAGGAGGCTGTCAAGGAGCTATTCAGTGCCGCGGTCCTCAGAGGATAGAACGGTATTCAGCCACAAGTCCCGATTCACACCCGCTCATCTCCCAGGGGAGAAAGTCTGACCTTTCGTTTTCTTAATAGTAGTTGATGAGCTATAGTTGCAGTCTGTAATAACACAAGGAAAGCAGTAGATACATTTGTAATACCTGTAACCCAAAGATGAAAAATACTTTGTCATCACAAAAGTTAGATTGGCTTTCCTGGGTTTTATTAAGAGTTTAGTACAAGGCATCATCAATCTGCTTTGGCTTTTTAAAAACCTCAGGTATTTATAGAAAAAAAATGTGAGAGAACATACATTTTTACTGTTTTTTAAAAAATAGTTTCGTTTCCCTAGAAAGCTCAGATTTCATTATTTGAGTCAATAATGAATGATAAAACAGTCCTGGGGTCTCTTCTACTTTTGGCTGGAATATTTTTCTCTAAAGACAAACTTTCTAATGAGAATATTGCTAAAGGCAGCTGCTATTAACCTTGATGTTTCAGTTACTGGGAAATCAGTGTTTTTGGTGTGTGGGTGTTTTAGGGGAGCCACTTGGTCAAATGTCACCAAAGAATATCACCAGATAATGGTTAGGATGTTATGTGCAGAGCAAATGGCAATACCGTCACCAGGAAGCCCCGAACTCGCGTTTCCTGTCTTTGGCACCATCGGCTAAGGTGGCTGTGTCCGCCCATAAGACAGTTGGTTGTGGTTGGGCCCTTGGATTCCTTGAGCTTGTTTCCCTTGAAGACGCTGGCTTCCTGTTGACCAGAGAGACAGGCTGAGAATTCCTTCCACATGCGCTGAGTCTGACTTAACATTCCTTGGATGTTCCCAAGCCATCAGCTGCTCCCTTATTTGAAAGAGGTCATGAACAGCTTCCTGATCTGAGCATGTGGGGCTTGTCAGAGCATCTTCAAAAACCTACTTTTTTGGGGAGGAGAACTCCGTTGGTATTTTGGGTGTTGCTTTTTAGTGCACTCTGTGTTGTCTGTGGTTGTCACGTCTCTGCACTTTCAGGGAACACTTCCGGAGCCTGCTCTGGGTAGGGAAACTGTAGGAGCTGCAAGTGATGGGAAGTTGAATCAGACTTGGGGTACACCCTCAGGGACCCTGCAGGCTCCTTTAAAGCAAAAGAGAACCTGGAATGCGCCAGCGGAGAGGCTCAGGTAAACTAGGGAGTTTCATTGTCATCATTATTGTTGTTATAACAACAATAGCTGGCATCTCTTGGGCACAGGAACTGTGTTCATTGCTTTAAAGAGCATGTCTGATAATCCTTCCCAGAATCCCTGAGGTCACACTTCTGTCATCCCATGGTTTCAGTGGGGACAATGAAAGTAGGGTGAGATTTAGCTCCTGGTCCTAGGGTGTACACCTGTCAGTGGCTGGACCGGGATCGGGATGCAGCTGCCACAGCACAGACCCTCTGGGAGCCATTCAGCTGGGATGCCCCCTTGGGGGCCCGGGTGACGTGCAGCGGTGGTGAGGAGCTGGGCACACACAGGAGAGCAGACCCGGGTGAGGAAGGGCTGAGCTGGCCCAGCCAAGGGGACAGAAGGACGCAGGGATAGAAGCGGACTGCGGACAGCGTCCGGTTAGTTAATTATGGAGGTGTGAAGCTGAATGAGATCATTTCTAGGCTAGTGGGGGCTGTAGGCCTGAACATGAGTCAGCTGCTTCAGCATCACAGGAAAGCCCCAGAGCAGGCGAGACTCGGGTATGAAATTGAGGAAGGACGGGTGTCTCCAATTTCTTTCCTTGGCTTCAAAGAGTCTACTCAAGACTTTTACCCTTGTGGCTTTTGGCTTGGGCCACGATACATCCAGGAGACTAATTTATGTAGAATATTACTGATAATAGTGTTGCTTTGACAACACAGTTTCCTCTCCTGGAATAAGATGCTTCTAAGAAAGACAGAAATAAAGTTATTTTCAGAGAGGAGGGAAGGAAAAGAGACAAAGCCGGCCTGTGACAGACAGTTTAATTTTTAGACTCTTTTGAAAAGTCTCAGACAGCTCTTTTCTCTGTGAAGGGCTATGATTGTTTACCCGCGGCAGGGCCTTTCCCAGGTGTCTGCTTGTCCTGGGTTGTCTTTCTGAGCACTTGGCAGCACACGTTTTTGTCAAATGCCAGAAATTCAGGCACGTTGGGCCCCTCGTTTTATCTAATGTGAATGAACGCCAGCAATAAGCTCTCCTCTGCCTAACGTCCTAACATTGGGCTGTTCTGCTTTGACCCCTTTGGTTCTTCAAAGTGTTTGGCATGTTCATGCCCTTTCCCCTTCCGGGCTTTGATGATTCCCAGAAGCCTCCCGACAACCCCTCTAGCCCGCATCAGCACATGGTGGAGCCCACTCTGGGGGAGTAGCTACAGCATTTCCTATGTTGGTTTCATTGGGGGATGCACAAGGCAGGACCCTTGCTAGAGACGTTGGTCATGTAGGACATGGACGAGGTGCCCAGGCGGATTAGGCTCTGCCTGCCTGGGACCTCCTTCCTGCACCTAAGGGGGCCCCAAGGGCACAGGGAGGCTGGAGCTTCAACCACTTTTTCCCACATGCCTGGTCACAGGAGCCTGGTACCCCTTTACTGGTTTGGGACATTTGTTGGCAGTTTGCCTGGGAAGAATGACATGGTGGCCCACAGCCAGCCTTTACTGGGTTCCGACTCTCTGCCGGACTCTGTGGGTGGGCAGTTGGCGTGGGCTCCGGTGTGGACTGCCTAAGGTTGACTCCCAGCTTTGCCCCTAACTAGCTCCACAAATCACCTTTCCTCTCGGTGCCTCAGTTTCTCTATCTATAAAAGGGTCTTCAACAACACTTCCCTTCCCCTGCCCCCAATGTTGAGAGCATCAGGTCATAGGAAAGCCCTCGAAGAACAGGAAGACTCAAGTATGAAACTGAAGAATGATGGGGTTGCCCAGTCTCTTTCTGTGGCTTTAGGGAAAAAATCTACCCAGAACTTACAACACTTCTCATATAAGACATGTTCAGTACCTGGTAGGGAATTTAAATGCTAGTGATAATACTTTTCTGGAGACATCATCATACCCACTTTATAAATGAGGAACTGAGACTCAAAGGTGAAGAGGTGAAGTGACTTGTTTGAGGTCACAGAGCTGGGGCTTGAACCCAGCTCCACTTGATCGGCGTTTGTTCTACACATTTTTCTCTGTAGAGCTGTGTTCCCAGCCTGCAGAATAGCCTCATGCAAGACCAGCCATGTACCGGATCCTGCTTGATGATTTTTATATATTATCTTGATTGGGAGGGGGGGTACTTTGTAGTGCAATTAACTAGTAATTTGTTAAATGTTCTTCAATATAAGATTGATCTCAGCCTCAGTTTCCCCATCTGTAAGGTGTGCTGTTGGGCCAAGGTGCTATCTGCAGGTCAGGACTCAAACCCTGGAGCACGGCAGCCCAGGTGGGGCGTTCCTGGTCCCTCTGGCTGCGTGCCCTTGTGTGCTCTCTTATCTCTCCGAGCTCTAGTTTTGTTCTCTGTGCAAGGAGGAAAATGTTTCCATTTAGTAATGTTCACAGAGTAGTGAGAGGGTTAGACAAGTGTGAGGAAAGCCCTTAACATATAGTGGGTGTTTCATCCATGACTGCTGCTTTCTGTGAGTTATCTGGTGTCTGGAAAGGAGCCTTCATACTCCTCCTCCACTCCAGAGAAAAGCACTTACCATGGTTTATTAATGCATTGAACTTTATGTAATGAGAGCATCAATAACACTGTGATTAAAAGCTCAGGGCTTGATTTTGCCTGGGTGCAAATCCCAGGGTTAGCACTTACTAGCTGTGTGACTTTCAGCAGGTTGCTTAACCTCTCTGTGCCTTAGATAGTTGCCTATCCATGAAGTAAGGAGCCTTCTTCTTGGAGTTGCTGGGAGGATTGAAGGAGTTAAATAGCAGGGAGTGCTGGGTGAGACCATGGCCCTTAGTGAGATCTGAGAGCGCGGGACCTTTACTCAGTGGGAGTGTGTACATGAAGCAGCCTGGTACACATCGCCAGTGGGGAAAAGCCCAGCAGAGAGAGTTCAGTACGTTCCCTGCATCCCACAGCAGTGATTGGCTGCAGCTCCTTGTTCGGGTCCCTCTGGGTCCCATTTAATAAGTACTAATCGTTCACTGTCTTTTTTTACGCTGGATTCACTCCCAGGATTTTCAAACATTTTTTATTTTAAGCCATGAAAACATTAACCAAAGAGAACAATACCAGGGGAAATTTTGCCGGCCTATGGTCGTCCCCCATGTCCACTGCTGTTTGGAGGTAGAAGGAACCGCCCCCGCCCTGGGTCCCGCTGCCCGTCTTCCTCTCCCCCACGGCGTTCCTGGAGGCTTTGGTCGCAATGGTGGGAGCGGCATGCGCTGGGTTTAATTCAGTCTGCTTTGCTGAGTGCAAGCAGGTGCTGGTGGTCTCTTCATTCCTCTTTTACTCAGTGCCAAGGTGCTTTGGTCCCAGGAAGAAGTTGTTTTCCTAGGGGGTTGACTCCTGGGGTCCATCTCTTAATTCCAACTTTAAGTAGAAAAACCAGCTGTAAGAAAGGGGGCAGGTGATAAATATGACTATGTCTCTATCTGTCCTGACCTGAGGACAGCGCTGCCCTGCGAGATGGCAGATGTGTTTCCAGGAAGAGGAAATGAGACCAGAGCCCACATGCTGTTAGGGTGGGAAGAGGAGAGAAAGACCTCCGTGCGGTCACATGTGTCTGTCACACAGGCCGGGTGCTGTGGCTGTGTGTCTGGTGGCTGCGTTCCCTCGCCTGTGAAGCTCATGAAGCGGGGAGCCTGGTTGTCCTGCGTGCTTGGCATTGGCTCCAGAAGCTAAATTAAGAGCATTCTGATCAGGCGAGGAGGGGCAGGGATCCAGTTAGGAGCAGGAGGGTGAGGCTGAGACCCCTTGGCCAGCCACTGAGCCACGAGCCGGGAGCTGCTGGGCAGCCCGTGTGCCGTCCCCAGCTCCCGCCTGAGGCCTTGAGCAGTGGGGCTCCTGGCAGGTGCCCTCCGCTCCTATTTGGTTGGTGCGCTCCTGCTCAGATTTGGGAGCCTTTGCAGGAAAGTCTTACCAAACGCATATTTTTTTCTGGGGTTTTATTTTTAGCCAATCAATCAGGTGTTCTTCAGTTCTTTGTGCTCCCAGGTAAGGTCTGGTTGTCGGCAGGTCATTGCGGTGCTGTGCGCTTCCATTGAGTTGCTATCTTGCTTGGGGACTGGGGGCTTCTGTGACAGTGCCTCAAGGGAGAGGGAACAAGGAGCCAAGGACTTCCATGACCTTGACCATAACTTTGGATTTAGATAAGCATGGGCTTCAGTCATCACTGTTTAAACAGCACTTCAGTCTTAAACGCACAAGTCAAGGCTGTGAGGCAGCGTTTCTCAGTGAGTGGCGTCACTATTCTTTGAGACGTCAGCTTTCAGACCTGCCCTGGAGGCCCAGTTGAGGGAACCGACCTTGTCACGGCCCTGCTGTCCATTCAGGTGCGAGAGCCACCTGGGCACCTGTGGAGCCGCTGCCAGACTTACGGGAACTCTGAACAAGTGGGTGCTGCCTTTCGAGGTGCCACTCGGCAAGCTCTCTGTGCGTCGGCTTTGCTCTGAGTCTCTTTTCCTGCCGCTTCCCTCAGGTCCATGGCGCATTGTTGTGAGCACCCTCTGCGGGACAATCCTGACTTGTTTGATGTTTAAACAGCCGGACCTTTCAGGGCCACAGCTGATAGGGAAGCTCGTCAAGCTTGGCACGACCATGTATGGTCAGAAAGAAACCAGTGAGGGAGGAAAAGGCTTCTTGTGGCTGGTGAACTGTCTCCAAAGACTGTTCCCCAAGTGGGGTCCCCAGGGTGTTGTGAGCTCTGGCGGTCTGGTTGCAGTAAGTGTGTCGAGTGTGTTCAGATGGAGGAATTCTGTTCTTACAAAAGCATCTCTGGCCATGCTTCAGTCCTATTAGGAAGCCCCTCTCCAAAAAGTGACTTTGCATTAGGACACAGGTGGAAACTTCCAGAAGCGTGCATGGTATTGATTAATAGTTACTCACATATCCACCCCCCCATCCCCGACGGTGAGGCCAATGGTGGATTTGTGAGGTATTCAGTCCCCTCTGATAGCGTTATCCTGACATGTTATGATCCCAAGGAAGTAACATAAATATCGTTCTCTTGGTTGTTGGAATGTTGCAAGCAAGTTCCTAATTATAGAATGCCGAATCAAAACCAGCTACAGGGGCAGAGAACTGGTCCCCAGAGCCCTCGACAGCTATGTGTCCTCCGTGATACTGAGTTCCAAGCCTGGCAGAGAGAGTCACAGAGCCATGGTGAGGATTTGAGAGACCCCAGTACCCAGTGGTACCTGAGCATAGTTCTGGCCTCACGGCCGGTTCCGTAATGTGTTGCTTGCATCCCAGCTTGTTTCATTAAGCACACGTTGCCCTCCCATGTGCTTTGGGCCTGGGAAGGAAAGGGGAGGGAGGAGGGAAGAAGAGAAACCTCATGCAAAAGGTCTGATCTCTGCTTTGCCGAGGACACGAATATTCAACGAAACAGCGCCAAGGGGCCATGGGCCGATTGGCTCTAAGGAAGTCTCACATGCTCCCGTGTTGCCACAGAGCTGGGGACGGGCGGCCAGGGGTCCTTCCACCCTTCCACAGGGAAGGATATGGTGGGGCTTCCTGGCAAAAATGTCACCATAATAGACTGTTCTTTTCTGTTTAAAAACCACCACTTTAAACATGCTCCTGGCAATGGCGAATCAATTATAGCCTGCAGTCAGACCTCCAATTTTTCAAGTTTGTGGAGTCTCTAAGTCTAGATATAAATCCTCCTTCTTTGTTTGAGGTCAGGAGTGTTCAGTAAAATCATTCAACTAGTGAGTCTAAATTAAGCTAACTGGAACTAATTATCAATCAGCCCTCTGATGGCCAGCCGCTGTCCTCATAAGGGATTGTTTGTTATTTCTTCCAGGCAATTTCTTTCCTCACGCCCCTGGCTGTTATTTGTGTGGTGAAAATTATCCGGCGAACAGACAAGACTGAAATTAAGGAAGCCTTCTTAGGTAGAGTATCCACAGTTCCTGTTTCCGGGGATGGGGCTGAACTGAATTAGGTCACTAGATTTTAAAAAACCTCAGTTGCACCCCGCTGACGTTTCTCTGGGTGCACAAGATGAACCCAAGTTCTCAGAAGCTCCAACGCACAGAGAAGCAACACCTCTTCAGGGGCAGCGGCAGGCTGTCGCTGTCCTTGGTGCTGAACGGTAACATCAGAGCTCTGTGCCCCTGCGGCGCAGACGCAGGTAGCTCTTGGCAGTAAGGGAAAGCGGACCTGAAGCCTTGCCACCATGGACTGTCCCATCTCACATTTGTGGCTCATAGGTCCCCATTACAGGCAGGTCAGAAACCGACCACCACAGACCCTTTGATCTCGAGGCAAAAATCAGTCAAAAGCAGGTGTAAAATGAAGTAGAAATTAGAAACAAGCTCTGTGACTCATCTTCAGCTTAGGGACATTCTGGCAGTTATGCAATTGTCATTGTGGAAAGAGTGCTGAAGTCTTTGCCATTGTGACAGTGTTGTTATAGATTCTCCCCAGCTGAGCCATATCTGCTTGTGACACGTGTTTTTGGGATTCAGTTTGTTTTCTGATCTTCTGCATATTAATCAAATGCCGAGTAAATGACAGTTTTAAGAGAAAGCCAAAACTTTTGGCCTGCTTAGCAACCAAAATAAACTTCCCAGTGGCCAGGTTTTCTGCTTTTTGATTACTAGGAAAACTAAATTATGTTTATTTTTTGACACTGCCCGTAAAAGGTACCCAGACCCTCACACAAATTTTGCTGTTGGTATCTTATATGAACTTGACGTTCAGTTACCAGTAAATCTGAAACTAGGTGATGCCCCGCTAAAGGATATGTTTGTAAATTACTGGGCTATGAAGAATGAAAATGTAGCAAAGGATGGTCCTTTTCTTGGTGAGGACGTGGGGTTGAGGGTGAAATCCAGGCTTACTGAGGACGAAGGGACTTTCTGCTCTGAGGCAGGACATGGAACATTCCTCATATAACCAGGCGCTGGTCAGGCTCTGCCTAGTTGCAAGGAACAGAATCTCTTGCAAATTAGCTCAAATCAATTAGGGGTTTAGTGACAGGAATACACAAGCCACCTCACAGACATCCAAGAACAGGGGGAAGGGTCAGAGGAGCCTTGTGGGGCTGGAGTTAGGGACCCAGGCGATGAGGGGCAGAGTCACCCCCCTCTGCTCCCGACTGCTGCCATCTGTAGCGTGTCTTCCCCGTCAGCACGCTCCCGGCCCCGTCCTCCTGTCTGGACGTCCTTCCTGCCGGCTGCACCTTTGGTTGGTATGGGGCTTGGCGGTGGTGGTGCCCTGCCCCCGCCCGCGTGCCCGTTCAGCTCTGGTGCGCACCCACGGCGGCCCGTGGCCCAGCCTGCCCAGGCAGAAGCTCTGGCTCCACTCACCTCTTAGCGGGGCCACAGAAGCCGCGAGGCTCTGGCCAGCCTCTAAACGCCCTCCCTCAGGCCAGGCGAGTACCCCGGGCCGCCGTCGGTGCCCTCAGGGTTTGGTGGCCATGTGGCCCCAGTCTCCTCGGCTGACGGCAGAAAGGTCAGCTTTTCCGACAAGGGCATTGGTGCTCCTCCCTGCCACACATGGCTCGAGCAGCTCGGGTGGCGCTTGGGCCGATGTCACTGTGGTCCCCAGAGTGTCCTGTTGGTCCCTCTCTGGGGACCTGGAAATGCCTTCACCTCACTTTTCGTTCTGACCTCTCCTCTGGCACGATAACCCCCAGATACGTGGCTGTGGGTCGGAGCTCCGTGCTAATTTACGGCCCGCTTTTGAAGTCTGGCCGCTGTTAAGGTAGCAGGGAGCTCCCCGCTCCTTTCTCTAGACTTTTTCACTCTCAGCTAAATCTCCCTTAGGTGGCATTTCCAGCTGTACCCCACACACTGCCTCCTGTACATTAATGAAGAAGGTGGAGTTTCTGGGTGTTCTGTTTGCCTAGATGAACGAGAGCCTGTCCTGCAGAAGTGAAAAGCCTCACATTGTACACATTAAAAAGAGCAAAACCAGAAACTCTTCTTTCAAGAAGCTTTAGCAGTAGGGGGTGGAGGAATGATCTTTAAAAAACAAGGACAGAAAACTAGGAATAGCTTTTCCACTGTTCCCTGGAAGTCAGGACTTTCTCGGCGAGGGGGCTTAGTGCTCCGTCCCTCCTCTCCTCAGGCATCTGCCGCAGACCTGACTCCCCGCGCCTCCCTTAGCAGCATGGCCGCAGCGGGCACCTTTGCACACCTGCTGTTGGACAAGGGAAGGGAGGCTCGGCTCACGCCGCATCAGGCTTTACGGGAAGCAGGCAGAGTGCAGCCAGGTCTGCGTGACAGAGCCCTGGTAGGGAAGGAAGGTGTTAAACGTCAGCAACAGCAGAAGTAGTGACAGAAGCCCTCGGAGCCTCTGGGATGCTTATTAAGCAACGTGTCCTCAGTGCAGGCTGCTTGCAGGCCAGCTCACACAACACATGGCTTTGAATTTTGCTACCAGACATGGTCTGGTTTGTTGTTGTGACTTCTCTCAAGCCCGCAGAGCCGTGGGAGGCCGTCAGCACGGCCCGCATAAACCAGACCCACCGGGTCATTATCAGTCGGCACGTCCCCGATGAGGGCCATCATTTCCTGCCCGGCCAGCCTCCTCTCTGGGATCAGCGAGGGACCCCGTATTGATGCCCCGGGGGTTGTGCTCTTCAGATGAAAAAATAATTGGTTCAGTTTCCGTCCAGAACTCTGTGAGGACATCCACCCTCAACGTTGTTGCTCCAGATCCCTGCTCCTTTACGTTTCCTTTTGATCAGAGAGGGAGGCCGCCAGCTGTTGGTGGTTACCTCGCATTTTCTAGCCCAGCTCCCTGGATCAAAGGACCGTGCTGTGCTGCTCTGAGCCCAGCTGGTGCAGAGGTCGGGGGCGGGCAGGGTGTTCGGGGTTGATGCAGTGCCCTTGAAGTTTAACGGACAAGTTCCCCAGGGGCATTGGAAGGTCACCTAGGGACGCTTGTTCCTGGAGACCCCTTCTGTGCCAAAGGCGATGTTAGGACCAGGATAAGTAGAAATCTGATCCTGCTGGAAAACACAGCAGTGATCCTGCTGGACCGGCCCTAACCAGGGAGGCCCGGGTCATTTCTGGGTGCTCTCGCAGTCTGTTAATGGCTCTGGGAGAACACAGCTGCAAAGGCAGCACAGGGAATTTCTCCACTCCTCTGCGAAGGGGACCTTTCAGCAGGGCTCTGAGCTGGCGGGAGAGGCGGGAAGCCAGCGTTCTGGGAAGGAAGAGCCTGTGTGTGCAGAACGTAATCAGCGGATTTCTCTGAGTTCCACACTCTTGGTTTCAGTGCTTACACCCAGGTGCATGCTTGGTGTTTAAATGGCGGACTCACGCTCTGCTCTCCGCCATGGTGGCCCGTCCCCCTCCACGACCACACTGAGATACAGCAGGGTTCTCTGGCTCACACAGGGTGATAAGTTTCCCTTTGACAGAGGCCTTCATTTGAACTGGTCCCTCCCATTCTCTCTGCCTCCCACGACTTGTTAAAAGCAGGTGGGTTTCCACTGTGTAGATGTACCACAGCTTTTTTATCCACTCATCCACTAATGGGCACTTGGGTGGCTTCCAGATCTTGGCGACTGTAACGCTGCAACGAACATAGGGGTACATATATTGTTTTGGAATCAGTGTTTTGGGATTCCCAGAAGGAGGATTGCTGGGTCGTAAGGCAGTTCCGTTTTTAATTTTTTGAGGAAACTCCGTACTGTTTGCCACAGTGGCTGCACCAGTCTGCACTCCCGTCAACAGTGCAAAAGGGTTCCCTGTTCTCCGCATGCTCGCCAGCACCTGTTGTTTGTAGATTTATTGATGGTAGTCATTCCAGCAGGTGTGAGGTGATATACTACTCAGCCATAAAAAAGAAGGAAATCTTACCTTTTGCAACAGTGTGGATGGACCTAGAGGGTATATACTAAATGAAATAAGCCAGTCTGAGAAAGACAAACGCCATATAACTTCACTTGTGTGTGGAATCTAATGAACAAAATAAATAAATACACAAAATAGAGACAGACTCGTAGATACAGAGAACAGACCGACAGCTGTTAGAGGGGAGGGCAGTTGGGGGGCCGGGTGAAGTAGGTGAAGGGATCAAGCAAAAAAATAAATAAAACTCAGGCACAGACAACAGTATGGTGATTACCAGAGGGAAAGGGGGGTGCAGGCAGGTGGAGGAGAGCAAAGGGGGCTTAAACGGAGACTTGGCCTTGGCTGGCTTGCACACAATACAGTGTACAGAGGATATATTATAGAATGTACCCCTGAAACCTCTATGGTTTTATTAACCACTGTGACCCCAATACATTCAATACAAATTTGTTTTAAGAAAGCAGGTAGGTTTTGTCTCCATGTCTGTGGCCGGTGCCCCTGGTGAGGGTGCCAGCCACCCCCCAACCCCGCCCCATACTTTCTGCTTGCAGAACAGCGCGTCTGTCTCCCTCAATGGCCGCGAGTCGCTCTAGGCAGCTTCTTCCTGGAAATGTCCCCCCACTGCTATTTCCCTACATCAGTCGCAGCTGCTGTTGAGCCATTAGTGTTTGCTAAAGGGAAGTGGTAGCTTGTAGCTTTATCATCACAGCACTGGAGCGGGCATCTGACGGTTCTCACGGCGTGTGCCCAGCATCTGACCTTCCCTCACGCTGACTTGCCTTTGGGGCAGTCTTGGCGCTCACATGTGCGAGGCCCTTGCAGCAGCAGCTCTGCGACGCACGTCACTTGCGCCCTGTGGGTGATCTGTGCTTCATCCATCAAAGTCCTTCCGAGCTATTTGGAGAAAACCCCAGGCTGTGTGTTTTTAAAATACTGTATTCTGGAAGGTCCTGAGGTTTTATGTGGTCAAAAGCACCACCTGGGCCAACCTTCTCAAAACCCTTCTCAAGGTCCTGGGACTCCTCACCTCCTCAGAAATGGTGACCTGCCAGTAACAGATGGACAGCTGTGGGTGGGTGAGGGGTCAACAGGAGCTACATCCCCTGCCAGATGGGAACGTCCGAGTCGGCGGAAGGAGTCCAGCAGCCGCTCTGACGGGAACTGTGTCTGAGAAGGGTACCAGAAGGAAATTGGAAAGTTTATGTTTCTTGCTACCAGCAGAAGAAAGTCTACCTGCCGTGGTGTTAAGTCTGTCCGTCGCAGGCCGGAGCATGATAGACGGGCCCCTCTGCAATGGTGAACATTTCAGCCAAGGAGCAGAGAGAAACGTCATGTCCGAGGGACTTGGAATTTAATGAGTCACTCTCCACAGTCCCGTCCTAATTATATTTTACTCTCACCACCCAGACTTCCTTCTGTTTTTAAAAGCATTGGCTCCTGTGTCTGTGGTCGTAAATTAAATGGTGTGATGATGAGGTGGATGATGACTGCGATGCAAGAGCCAGCTGGTTATTTCTCTCTCTGTTGGTTTTGTTTTGTAGCCGTGTCCTTGGCTCTCGCTTTGAATGGAGTCTGCACAAACACTATCAAGTTAATAGTGGGAAGGTAAGTTCCAAAAAAGAAGCAGTTCGTGATTTAGATGCTCCAGGTCATCTGGGTAGGAACCGTGGCCACAGGACACTGTATGGGACAGATTTAAGCTCTGCTGATTTTTCCTGAGATTGTTGTCCTTCGGAGGGGGAGGGATGTCCTCCGCACAGATCCTTTTTCTCCTTTGGATTTTGAGCTCTGTCAGAAAGCAGGAGGTGCATAGTAGACAAGGAGCCACTGACGGCACTTTCTCATGGGTCAAGGCCAGCTGCTGGCATTACCAGTCCGTCCACTGTGCTCCCAGGGCCTCGCTCACCAGACACCCTCTCACATGCCAGTTTTGCCCACCCCCCCAAGGGAGATAAGATTACTGACTTCCTCTCTCGGGGATAAGAAGCATGGATTGGCTGTTGCGTTCCAGCTTATGGCACATTCCTCTTACCCCCCTGGGAGGTGATCTGCATTCCCCGCTTACCTTGCCTTCTCCCCCGGCTGCTCTGGGAGGGAGCTGGTCTCCACAGAGTGGAGCAGGCAAAGGCCTGAGTCGGACACCTGGCTCTGGTCCTGACCAGGTGTTGGCCTTGGGCAGGTTGTTTCCCGCCACTCAGAACTCAGCATTTACTGATTGTCTGCGTGACGCAGGGTGCTCCCAGGCACCAAGGGCGTAGAAGAAGGATCAAATCCAGCAGCCCGTGACCTGGTGTTGCCATGTGCCCCCACGGCCCATGCTTAGAGTTGCGGGGGGTGGGGGGGGGTCCATAAAATGCTAATTCTCGGGCCTTGGCTGCGTTGAGGTTTTGGTTCAGGAGGTGAATAACTACACTTACATTTCTGATAGATTACTGAAGTTGATTACTGATATGTTACAGATATTGATGGACTATTATGGGGCCTAGATCCCAGAGCTGGGGGACCAGTGAGTCAGCGTGTGTGAATGTGACCCAATATTTGTGCAGAAAAGAGGCCCTGTATGTGCAGCAGTGGCAAAGCTTTGCCTGTGCTGGGCCTTCGGCAAACAGTAGTTGAATTGATAGGAAGTGATTGGCCATCGGCCATCACACACCGATGTGAAAATTCTCACTTGAATGAGGCAGAAAAGCTTGGGGTAAGGTGTGTAGGTGCCAGAATGCAACCGCGGGGGTCTAGAGCTGGCCTTTGCCACTTACTGGTTGTGTGTGACCTTGGGCAGGGGTATAAGCTTTCGAAGCCTTCGTTTTTGAACATGTTAGATGGAAAACGTCCCAGGATCTGTCCCAGGGCATGTGTGCAGTGCTTAGTGCTGGGTCTGGTCCCCAGGAAATACTCAAAGTAGCCGTGACTGTGGCTGGAGGCTCGGTGCCCCCCGCCGTGTCCCCCCTCCCCGTGAGGCCTTTCCAACCACACTGGGTGGCTGGGTGCCCGGCATCATGGAAGCAGGGCTGTGCGGTCCTCTCCGTGAGGTCACCTGAGACCTGCTCTCAGAGGAAGGGCAGTAGGCTGTCCAAAACCAACATAAAGGGACCTGAGCAGCCCGGAGTCTTGGGTCCTGGGTGCAGCCTGTGCTCGGCAGCACCCGAGGCGGAGGCAGGAGCTGCCTGTGACTCACCAGCGCCCAGCTTAGGTTTCTCCTGTAGGCAGTGAACCCTCGGGCCCTCACCTTGGGGAGGCCTTGACCTTGCCCTTTTACAGATGTGGAAGCATGACCTTCCCAAGGTCAGGAAACCAGTAAGTGGCAGAGCGGGGGTTCCGACTCTCATCTCCCTGACCCCGAAGCCTAAGCTTTACCCCAGACCGTCCTACTTAGGAGCTCGGGCGTTGGTGGCAGAAGGAGCTGGGGACGGCAGGGGAGGGTGGGGGTCAGCTCGGGGCTCGTTGGTGATGGCAGCGTTTTATATTGAAAATGTCCATGGTGTCTTTTGTAGACCTCGCCCCGATTTCTTTTACCGCTGCTTTCCAGATGGAGTGATGAACTCGGAAATGCACTGCACAGGTGACCCCGACCTGGTGTCCGAGGGCCGCAAAAGCTTCCCCAGCATCCACTCCTCCTGTAAGTTCCCCGCCGGGAGGCTGTCATTCCCTGTCACGCTTCTCTGGGGGGTCAGGTGGTGGGAAGAGTGTTGGCACATGAAGGTTGGGCACAGGTCACCTTTCTCCACTGTAGGGTCCTCGGCTTACAAACCAGACCTTCACCTGGAAGTGATAAGTCTGTGAACGACCCTCTGGAGTTTATAAAACATTGGGTGCGCTGGCCTTGTGAACTCAGCAGGGTGTGACACGTGACACTTGACCCTGTGTCCATATGATTCAGGAACTTGACCTTGCTTGGGAATTAGCCGTGCTCGCTGGCATCTTCAGCTTTTTAGCTCAGCATTCACTCTAGTTTATTCCTTCAGTGAAGGTGCTCTGTGTGTGTGTGTGTGTGTGTGTGTGTGTACCAATATATAGCATATAAATGTGTACATACCTACACACAATATACATAGTCTGATTGTAGATATTTGAGCTGGGACCAGCCTTCAGGCCAAGGCTAAGTAATACGAATGAGGTGCAGTGTGATGTAGTGGAAAGAGCAAGGTCTTTGACCTGTGACAGTTCCTGGCTCCGTGACGTCACCTGTCTGTGCCTCAGTTCCTGCTGGGTAAAATGGGGTGGCCATGTCCCCGTCTCCGGTGGGGCTGAGGCTTAGACCCCGACACGGTGATCACTGACATTTCTGGAGCGTGTGCTGTGCCTAAATGTTTACGTGCTTTATCTCATTTAATCCGCTCATCGTGTGTAAAGTACTTCGTATAGTGCTTTAAAGAAGCAGTAGTTACTCGTGTTACTGTTTATTACCAGAGCCGAGGTGTCCAGGGTGTCCTGCCTCACTCGTTCCATCAAGGCTTATTGAAGGATTAGGTGCCAGGCGCTGTGCCAGGTGCTGGGGACAAAAGTCAATAAGCCACAGTGCGTGTCCTGGGGAGTCCACAGGCTGTGGCAGGCAGGACGTGTGTGCTGGGGTAATGGGAGAAGAGCTACAACCGCAGGGGACTGCGGGAGAGGACAGGCTGCTGTCATCACCCGAAGCCCCTGAGTCCCCGGAGACCGGCCATTTTTACCTCTGGCAAGCCTGTTACCTCATCCTTTCTGTTCTAAGTACCAAAGGTGCACCCTGGTAGTGGCTGAATCAAAGAATCCTAGGTAGGTGCCCTTCCTGCCGCGTGCTTGTCGGACATTCTGCTCAGAGCCACTGGAGACCAGGGCCTGTCAACCACATCCAGGTGCCAGGTACTCTACGTGGGAGTGGCCCCCACCCTGCACAGCAGCCCTGCCAGGTCGGGTTGTCCCCATTTTATACACAGGGACAGCGAGGCTCAGACAGACTCAGTGACCCATCCAAGGACACTTAGCTGACCCTCACGCCAGCCTCTGGCCTGATAGTATTTTGGGGCATTTGGTGATTAAATACAATGAAGTATTTACAGTCCACGTTCATTTCAAGAAATAACTCATTTTCTCCTCTAGTTTGTTGGAGGCTACAGAGGGTTGAATGGTGGCCCCCCAAGATGCCAGCGGAGGAATGCCTGCTGTATTGAGACATTGTCTCCTCATCGTTGGGGCTTCTGATACTGGCATTGGTTAGAGGTACCGGGAATAGGGTTCAGCCACCTGCTCTCCATCTCTATCTGTGCGGGGTCGGTCAAGGCCTCTGTTGTTTTAGGGCACATACTCTCTTCCCAAAGACTTGATGCTGCGTTTTAAGAGCCTTCAAAAATGAAAAGCAGTATGAAGTGAAGCCCTATGGGAAAACCTTCATCCCAGCTTTCCGGTGGCAGACCAAGGACTGCAGCACAATTTAACATCTACTGTTGCGTTTGAACTCGGGAAGGAAATAGCTGTCCCGTGAATGGCTCACGCGGGAAGGCTGCTGAGCCGCAGAGATTAGAGGGCAGGCCCCACCAAAGAGTTTGTTTTAGATGCACAGCCTCCTTGCATATCAAAAGCTTCTTCTGACAGGGCTGCCTGCCAGCTGCCTTGTCAGTGCATGGCCGATGTCCCATCCATGCCAGACAAGCTTTTTAACAGAGGCTATTACTATCTTTTGCTTAAGATGCTACTTAAAATGTTATAAATCATTACTGCTTGGCAGACACAGTATCCTGTCTATCCTGTAGGCTTTGATGGTGGTATGTTCATCTGCTCTTTCTTTTTCTTTAATGGTAGGTCAGTGATTGCCTTGCAGGGAACATTTTCTGGATTCTAATCGAGCTAATAGGAAGCCTAGTGGTTGTTCCTCCGAGGAGGTGGTGGGTCTCGGGGGGCGACCTCTGTGGACTCTCACTTTGATACACACACCCTTTCCCCCTTCAGTAAATCAGTTTTGCAGGTCGGACTTGAGTGAGTGGACACAGGCGTTCTGGACCAAGGGGTCTCGTGAGATGAATTCCCCAGGCTGGGTAAACACGGGCTTGCTTTTGCTCTGTTTCCAGGTATTGGAGACTGTAAGGTTGTTGATGTCCACATAGCATCCTAGAGAGCAGCTGGTTTTCTGTGAACTAAGATCAAACAGTGGTTTGTTTTTGAAACAAGAGATCTTGTTCTTAATCTACTTTAAGCAGTCCAATTGCATGCCCCTGAAGTGGTCACCTGGCAAATGTCCACAAACAGCATGTCCCCGTGGTGGCCATCTCATGGGACGTGCTCTGTGAGGTGGCCTAAGCCACCCTTGACTGGAAAAAATGAGACCATAATTTCAAAGAGGGAGGATTTTCCTTCAGACAGTTTTTGGGAAGCATGGGATTTAAAGTGGAGAAATGTAATATAGCCTTAAAGCAGGGATATTCTGCAAAGGAAATTATCTTTTATTGTGTAATCTCAGCTTTTGATTGCATATTGATTCCCCTTCCAGAAAGAGGGTGGATTTCAGAGAGAAAAATAGGAAAAAAAAAGAATTATTAATGCCAGTTGAGCTATTAAGACATTTCTTTCCTGTAAAAATGGTGGGAATGATACTGTTGTCCACAGTTGGCAAATGATAGCACGTGGGCCAAATCCGGTGGCTGCTTGTTTTTGTAAATAAAATTTTATTGGAACTGAGAGATGCCTGTTTGTTTGCATCTTGTCTGTGGAAGCTTTCACTTTATAATAACAGAGTTGAGTAGCTGCAAAAGAGAAATGACACACAAAACTGAAAACAGGTTGCCCACGCTCCAAACAGTATTAAAAAGAGTTACTTCAGGGGTTGCAGTTGGCAGGAGGAAGGGCTGGTAGGTGGAGCACAGAGGATTTTTAGGGCAGTGAAAATGCTCCATATGATCCTATAAGGATGAACACATGTCATTATGCATATGTTGAAACCTGTAGATTGTAAACAACACCAGGAATGGACCCGAAGTTAAACTATGGACTTTGTGGGATCATGTGTCAGCGTAGGTTCATCAGCTGTAGCAGATGTTGGTGGGGATGTTGATAATGGGAGAGGCAGGTGCGGGAGCAGGGGGTGTAAGGACAATCTCTGTACCTCCCTAATTTTGCTGCAAACCTAAAACTGCTGCAATAAACTAAACAAAAAGCAGTTCTAAAGCAAGACCAATGCACTTGAATTGTGCACATAAATGTTTCCTTTTTAAACAACTCCATTACAGTATAAAAAGGGGGCATTTATAGGACAATTAGTGCCTGTGGGATATATTTTTTTAAATGACAAACTTGAGTACTTACTGTTGTGTGCGTACCGGCCTAGTACTTGAGGAGAGTCCAGGATGTCAGACGTGGCAGCCTGTGTCCTCTTCAGGGAAAGGACAGACACCAGGTGCTTTCGCATGGGAAGAAAAACCCTTTCTTCTGTTGTTTCCCAGGAGAGTATATATGAGCTATATGTTTTGAGACGTTTGTCTGAAGTGTCTTTATTCTTTAGCTGGGTGTAGAATTCTAGGTTGAAAATGACTTCTGTGCAGGATTCTTGTTTTCAGTGCATTTGCAAGAAGCCTGCCAGAATTCCTTTGCTTTGTTTTCCTCTCTCTGTCTCTGGAATCCCGCAGGATCCTCGCCCCACCTCTCGTCCTCTGAAGTTTCACGACAATGTGCCTTTTACGGGGGTCTCTTCCTGTATTTTCTGGCCACTCAGGGTCCTTTAAATCTGGAACTTTGTGGGCCTTCCATCTGTATTCTGTTTCTTTTCTCTGGATTCTGTATTAGACAGAAGTTGAATCTCCTGGATTGATCTTAGCTTTTTATTTCCTGTCGTCTGCTTCTTTGTGTTTTTTTGTTCATCTCTTGGGGACATTTTTAAAATTTTATTTACCAGACATTCTTTTGAATTTTATTATGATTTACATATATAAAATATATACTTATTGATTTTGAGAGAGAGAGAGAGAAGGCTCAATGTGAGAGAGAAATATCGTTCGGCTGCCTCCTGTACATACCCCAACCAGGGATTGAACCTGCAGCCTAGGCATGTGGCCTGATCAGGAATCAGACCTGTGACTTTTCAGTTTATCAGATGATGCTGCAACCAACTGAGGACACTGGGCAGGGCTGATTTTTATATTTTTAATTTCCAACAGCTCCTTCCGGAACTCTGATGTTTTAAAAATTATCCTGTTCGTTTTTTCATGGGTACACGATTCCTCTCTTGGTTTGCAGGTTCCATCAGCTCCCCACCTTCTGTTTATTTACACGTACCTTCCATTAAACACAGGTCGACCCTCAGCTCAGCTGTCTGCTCTTCTTTAAGGTGGAACCGCTGGAGCTACCTGGGCAGAGATCATTCACTGGGCTTTGTTGTGGGGCAGTGGGGTGAGCCGGGCTTGCACGGACTGGCTGGAGCATAGCACCTGCCCCTTACTTTAAGGCTGTCAGATTCCACAGGAGGAGCCTCCCCAGTCCCTTGCCAGGTGCACGTGAGCCTGGCATTCTGGGAGCCTTGCAGAAGGGGCTTGGGTTCACACAGGTCGCTTTGCAGCCTGCCCCTGAACCCCCCTGCCTGCGGTCTGGTGGTTTGGCCCTGTTCTCCGCTTGCCTGCCTTTCCCTAGCCCAGTGCGTCAGCTGCCTGAGCCTTCTGTCCTCTTCAAGATCCAGGGAGGCGGCGGTTTCCTAGTTTGCAGGTTGGGGTGACAGCCTGCAGCGTCTAACCACGCTTTATGGGGTCTTTGCACCTACCTCCCTGTTTCCTGCCCCCTGCAGTACCTGGGGCCTCCTGTTCAAAGCTGTGCTGGGGGTCCTGCCTGAAGGAGGAGCAGCCCCCCCCGGTCCCCAGCACCGTCCTTCGCAAACATGGCGCACTCTCCCCTCTTGTCTTTGTGAGTCAGTATCGCTCTGCCACCTGCTTACGATTTTCTATGTTGTGATGTGGAGTTGAGCTTCTTCCATTTAAGAGAGAACATGTCTTTCTGTTGACAAAGTCAGAGTTCTCCAGAGAAACAGAGTGTGTGTGGAGAGAGGGAGAGGGAGGGCAGGAGAGGAGGGTTATCTTAAGGAATTGCCTCCCGTGATTGGGGGGTCTGGCAAAAGGGACATTTGTAGGTCAGGCCAGTAAGGCCGGAAACGCAGGTTAAGGGTTGATCTTGTGGTCAAAAGTCTGAAGTCTTCACGGCAGGGCGGCAGGCTGGAAACTCAAGCAGGCTTTCTGAGTTGCAAGCAGTCTTGAGGTAGAATTCCTTATTTGGGAGATCTCAGTCTTTGCTCTTCAGGCCTTCAACTGATTGGACGAGGCCCGCCCGCAGTATGCAGTGGGAGCTCCTTTACTTAAAGTCTAACGACAGTAAGTGCTTACCATCTGAAATACACTTTTGCAGCAACATCTGGACTGGTTCTGACCAAAGGGCTGGGCACCATGGCCCAGCCATGCTGACACATAAATGCAGCCATCACCCTGTTGTCCCTGCCTTTCCTATGACTTAAACATCAGAAATACCTTCATTACAGAGGTGCCATCTGTTAGAAGGTTCTTGTTCATCCTTGGGGTCACTTTGATGACAGTCTTTAAGAATGGACTGCATCCACCAATGGGTCTTTTTAGGTGGAATGTCTCGGGGTTTGCTTTTGCTGAACGAATCTAAGTGGGCTCCAACTGTGGATTGAGAAATTATCACAGGGTATCATCTATGCTAACCAGGCAGGTTTAACTCCATCAAGCATGAATATTCAACTTGATAAACCAGCTGGTTCTGAGAGTAAGTTAGGCAGGTTTTTGCATAAAGAACCAAGAGCTGGGAGAGCCGGGGAAATTGGGGAAATTGCGGGATTCATTTGTTTTGCATCATTTAATGAAATGAAATTGCTTTCCGGAGATGTTGCTGGTAGGTGGGAAGCACACAAAATGCCACCTTCGTCGTCTTCTTTTAAAAATGGTGTACAATGGCATGGGTTGCTTGGGGCTTTGGGTCAACCAGGACAATGGGTGGGTGGTTGTTTGAGGTCAGCTCAACTTGTGTGGTTTCTCCTATAACTTAGAGGCGAAAGCATCCAGGCTCACTGTCCTCTCAAGGGACGTCATCAGATGTGGCCAGAGCCCCTCAGAACTTTTTCTTAGGTTTGTATGATCCTGCCTCGCAGGCTTCCGAGCCACGTCCAGAGGTTCTGGGAAGCAGCTGTACTGATTTTTCTATGTCCGCCTCATCCCAATAGAGATTCCTTCGAATTCTAAAGAGGCTTGTTTGTGGGGGGTGGGGAGGGCGCCAACCGCTGCAGGGCGCGACTGCTTTAAGTAGAATCAGACCCCTTTGCAGGATGTTTTCCAACCTTTCTTTCATTATCACGCCCCTTTCCTTTTTTAGACTTTAGTTCCCTAATTGCTCATCTGTACCATGCAACGTTAATGCCATAGAGAGACTGTATATCTGTGTGTGGCCCTTTGTAGGGATACTACAGATGATTGTAAGATCTAAAATTTTCTTATCTCCCCAAGAACCAAGTCCCATCTCCTTGTGCCCAAGATTGTCCCAGTTGAGAAGGCGCGTTCTAGGGCGGTGGTGGCTTTCACTGGCAGTTTTGCCCCCATGGGGGGCACTTAGCAACGCCTGGAGACATTTTTGGTCGGCACCATTTGGGGTGGGGTGTGATGGTGGTATCAAGCGCATAGAGGCCAGGGATGTCGCTAAACATGGACATGGGACATGGGACAGTAGGACATGGGACAGTCCCATAGCACAGAACAGCTGATCCTAAGTGTCAGTAGTGTCCCAGCTGAAAGGCCCTGTTCTAGGGCAATGAGGTGAATGTATGGGAGAAATCGATCACGTATGTATTACATTCATCCAACTCTCCCAAGTTCCTGGTCTGCGTAAATACAATATTTTTAGAAATGAATACTGTTTAATCAAAATACTCTTCCTCAAAGACTTGGCTCAGTTTTTGATTTCTGTGTGGAAAAACAGCAGGGCGGGATTAAAGGTTATAATTAAAGTCGGTTACCTTTTCATGTCTGTCTTTCTGAACTTTTTATTATGGAAAAAGTCAGGCATACATTCCAGAAAATGGAAATGTAGCGAAGATACATGCCGCAGACCCACCAGCTGCCATTCCAGCTGCCAGGTTTTCTCTGCCCATTTCTTACCCACACTCAATAATGGTTTTTATTTTTTATTATTTTAGCATTTTAATGTAAGATTTACATTGAAAGGCACAAATCGTTGAGTTCCGACACACGGGCACACAGTATAACCCATCACAGCGTTCCTATCACAACGTAGATCCAGGAAGTCCTTTAATGTCTAGTCCCAGTCAGTCTTCACCTCCTTAAGATAGCCACTGCACAGGGCGTGTTTTTCCCCCTTTAACTTTATATTTACTCTGTGTGTGTATGTGTGTGTGTGTGTGTGTGTGTGTAGCAGTTTTTATTCAGCTTAACAATCTTAAAATTCTCCCTGTTATGAGTATACAGTCTGTCCAGAAAGTATGCAGCCATGTAATACAAACTATAGAGACATTTATTGAAGAAGATACAACAAACAGTGTACACAGGACAATGACTCCTCAGTCTTTTTCAAAGGAGGCACCTTGGGACCTCACACAGTTCTCCCAATCCCCATCAGCTGCCCTGTTGTATTTTCCTGACTCTCATCAATAGTCTGGAATCTCTTCCCTTTCAAAGGTGATTTTAGTTTTGGGAAAAGCCAGAAGTCACAGGGCACCAAATCTGGGCTGTAGCGGAGCTGAGTCACCTGGGTGATTTGATGTTTTGCCAAAAAACTCTACATGAGATGTGATGCATGAGCAGGTGTGTTGTCATGATGAAGCTGCCAATCACCAGCCACCTATAGCTGTGGTCTTCTGAATCATCTGAATAGTTTCCATGGAGGAATATTCAAGCTTAATGCAAAATTTGATTCAGATTCATTGCTCTACATGCTCAGCCATTTTGAATGCGATGGCCACACAGTACATGTGCTCACTCACTAGCATTTACTGCCCCTACTGACTAGTACAGTGAAGATGGCATTGTTCACACATGCGCATTCCAGTCCACTCTCCTTGGCTGCAAAGTTACATCGATGTCACAGAAACCATTCTTGTTATATTAACAATGGCTGGACTTTTTCCGGGCAGACCTCATATATCAGTGATTTGTTCTCTTTTATTGCTGAAGTGTATTTCATGGTAATAAATGTTGTACAAATTGTTGATCTCTTCTCCTTTTGATAAACATTTGGCTTGTTCCCAGTTTTTTTAGTCATCAGTAAAGCTGCTGTGAATATTGGTGTTCAGTTTTTTTAGTGAACTGTGTTGCCACTTACTGTGGCTAAATATCTATGAGTGGCATTGCTGGGTAACATGTTAGGCATATGTTTAACATTAGAAGAAACTGTTTATAGGCCCATGCGCATTTATGATTGGTACATGTTCTTGTTATGTTGACCCTTTTTCCAGCTGTGAAACACCCTCTGCTCATCATTTTATCACTTCCCATGTCATGTAATGACTTCTTCTGGATGCAAAGTCCGTGAGCCGACAATTGTGGAACATTTTCCTAACAGAGATCTTGTTCTTGGTTTTTGGTGATGAAATGTACTTGAATTGCAAAGGGATTGTTGGATTGACAGCTATTTTGTGTGGGTTCCTTTTATCACTGTTTCAAACCATTGACTTTTAACTCAGTCTTCCAATTTGGGCCCAAAGATTATTCAGGGTATTACATGTGCTCTAAAAGTAAAAATTGAAATTACCACACATCCTCTGTAGTAGACATATTTTGGGATATGGAGATTAATGGATTGCTATATGGGTGGAAGGAAGCAGAAAATTCAGTCAGTCAGTCCATCAATCATGAGCCAGCAATGTTGTCACAAAACCCTTCTCTGTGGAAATTGTCCAAATCCTGAGGTGGGTACCCATCCTGAAGCTGGGTTGCTGCCACAGAAACATTCCCTTTTGGGTTCACAACCGCCAGGCCCTTTCTTTGTTTTCTCTGATTTATATCTGGTGTGCCCAGTTGAGAACCAGTGTGCTTTTTCTTTCCCCTTTTAGATAGAACCCACAAACACGCATGAGTTATTCCCATTGGCGTCTCCACAGCGAATGTTTCATTCCAGGTTTGCTTCCTGATGCCTCCCAGTGGGTTAGGGGCTCCCTCTCCTGCCTCTGCTGGTATCTACTTGGAAAACGCAAAGTCATTTTAATGTTAGTTGGAAGCCAACTTAATTAGGAAGTGAAGTCTGCCGAAGGAAAATGAAGCCTGTCATTCCACAGCCAAGTGCGGTCTTTGGATGATTCAAACCAACACTTCTTTCCTTCCATCAGCCTCTCGAGTCTGCTAATTAGCGCTAAATAGCATCTTCCTTTTACGCCAGCAGTATATTTGGCACTGGGGATATAGAAGCAGAAAAAGCACTTCAAGCCTTTGAAGAGTCTGACATTCTAGAACAATGCTGTCAGCTCCCTCCACAGCTTGGAAGTCTTCAGTGGCATCCGTTGCCTATGAAGGACAGGCCACCCCGTCTTTCAGCACAGTCTTCAAGCTTTGCATGCTCTGCCCCCTCGTCAATCTCCTGCCCCCTCCCCCTACGCCCTTGCTTCCAGTATTCCAGTCATCCTATCTTTTTGATGATCATGCAAATGGCTGTCATCTATTGAACATGGAAAATGTGTCAAGGTCTGCATTAATGGCTTTAAAGGATTTACCTTCCTTAATCCTCCACATACCTCTGAGCTCAGTACTGTCATTAGTCCTCTTGTCCAGATGAGGAAACCCAGGCTTCAGATTAATAATTTGCCGCCACATCTCACAGTCAGCGTGTCACAGAGCTGGCGTTTATACCCAGATCATCTGACTTCAGAACCGAAACTCTTGATTTCAGAGGCAAACTCATGACAGCCCTCTCGACATGAGATATTCCTATTCTTTTCTTCCTTGGCCTTTGGACTTGCCCTTCTTCCATATTTCTCAGATCCTGTCAGAATTCCATCCACGTCCCCTGAGCAGCCTCCATGCCATGCCTGTACTCATGAATGAGTGCTTACCCCAGCCCCTAGAACAGCCCTCAGCCAATAGTTGGTGGGGGTTGGTGTGTAAATACCCAGCTCCCGTGCTCCTAAGGAGGGGCACGTCTGAGGTTGCATTTCACACTGACTCCCAGGGTTCCCCCGCAGGACGGGGCTCCTACTGCCCACAGTGGTAGCTGGCTGGTGTCACGTACTTCGCAAACCAGCTAGTCTTTCCTGGGATCATCGTCCTAATAAACTACTTGCACTTGAGCCCATCACAGGGTGTCATCCTGAGGAAATGCAAACTAGCTCACAACGGCGGCTAATCCTGCTTATTCCTTGAGGTTCAGCCTCAACCTGGCTTCGTTAACAAAGCCGACTTGAATGCCCCGGATTCTCCTCCTGTGTGATTCCTGTCGTGGCACTGAGGTGCGTCTGTAATCGTCTTTCCATGTTGACTTGTTTTTCCGTCTGCTTCTGCTGTTAGCCCTCAGCTCCATGACGACAGAAACCTTGATTATCCCAGGACGATGTGTTCCGAGTGCCCAGCACAGCGAATGACTCATCCTCGATGCCCTTCCCCAGATATTGATTGCTCTCATTGATTCATTAGCATAATTGAATGAAGACTTAACTGAAGCTACAGTTAGGCTGTAAATGTGTGATCAGGACTCCAATTTACTCTCGATGCTGATGTCTCAGGACATCGTCCTGTGTTCTGAGTGAGAGAGAGACCTGAGCTGTCAGGATAGTGTCATCAGCTATCCTGCCGATTAGCAGTGTCGCCTAATGGCAAACCCTTGACCGCTCAGCCTTCTCTTTTCCTTTTAGAAGATGAAGGGATATGGTTGGGATAGGGCTTCATAATGCACTTTGAGTTACAGAATTCTGTGGTCTCTTTCAGCCTCAGTTTCATCATCTTTGTAAGAGGTTTTGACCATACCTATCAAAGCAAAGACGTTGTTTGACAGAATGGAGAATTGAAAGGGATACAAGGTGCGAAGCCCCTCGCGCTGTGCCAGGCACATGGTAGGTGCATCATCATGCCGATCCCCTGTCCGTCTCCTCCAGCAGAGCTGGGGAATCCTGCTGGTGACTAGAAAGACCAAGACGACACCGTGAGTTCAGGTCCTTTCTTCCTGGAAGCCTGGGTGGGACCTGGCAACTTGCAGGCAGAGAGACAGATTAACTTCTTTATTCCAGAGCTATGACATTCTTTGAATCTTTTTTATCTTTTTAAATAAGCAGACACTTTTAAAGGTTAAAAGTTCTTTGGGGGCCTCTTTATGCTTATTTCCCCCAATAAACGAATTTGGCTTCAGGCCACAGGTTGATCTCTGTCCTAAGATTATCTCCCTGTTTTCTGGGTCATGAGAAACTACAATTTTTTTACCAAAAAGAAAAGAAGTAGGGGAGGAAGAGAGGAAAGAAGGAAGGGAGGGAGAAAGGAAGAAAGGAAGAAGGAAGAAAGGTCTTGCTTCTTTATAATTCACGGACTAACTGGGGGCGAGGTGGAACGGGACCCCAGCCAAGCCTCTGCAGACCCCACAGAGATTAGTAACCTTGTGAAAAGTATGCCTCATTTTTTTGTCTTTCACTAACACGCCCATTCAGTCAAACGTTGACGTATTTTGGCTTGAGTAGTATTTACCACACCGTACAAATAAAACAGGAGTCCACTTACTTCCTTTCCCAATTATTCCCTCGGAAAGAGAAGAGTGAGCAGCACTTGCAGTCTTCGGCGAGAGCCCGTTGCTCCTGTGGCTTTGTCCTGCACACCGGGGCGTCCCCTGCTGTCATTAGGCTTCAGCTGCTGAGGTGAGTGAGGTGCTGCCTCCTGTTTCACAGTCCAGCTTTTGTGTTTCACGACATCTTAGGTAAAACTCCCAATACTCTGCAGGTGCTTTAAGAAGCAGTCACCCACTCTTTTCTTTAGCGATTCGGTCACTTACTCAACACGTGTTTCTCTGGGCGTGATACAGGAGGGGACAGTGGCGAGCGAGACGACATGCCCCTGTCCTGGCAGAGTCTACAGGGTCACGGTGAGCCTGTGCAGCACTTTATACCAAGCGGGGAAAGGCCTCTCTTCCCCCAGCAGGTGCAGCCCCAGCTACGGGGCTGCCGAGGCGAGCGCAGCCGCCGCCTTGTCAGCTGGCCTGGGGCGGTGAGTGTTCTAAACGGCCATTCTTGGCAGCTCTGATAGACAGCGGTGGACATTAAACAAATAATTACACCAATGCCCATTTAATTAAATTTTGACATAGACTAGTAGGAAACATGTATAATATATAATAATCAAAGGCATCTGGGACAATTAATTCTGCTGGAAATGGGAGCCAAGACCGGGGAAGAGGGGGCGAGAGCATTTTTGACCGGAAGAACGCCAAGCACACCTGCCCCTCGCCGTGTGTGTGTGAAGGGGAGGACTGGGGCGCGTAGGTCATGTTATGACTTGTGGATTCCTGGTCTCACTACATGAGCCTTCATTTATTTCTTTTTTCTCCATATGTTCATGACTATGTATTGTTGGATGTCCAAAGAATGCCATTCAAAGATCTGGCGTGGGGCTAAATAGGATATATTTGCTTTTATAATCATTAGCTTGCTCTGTGTATATAAATTATTTTGTACCCGAGACCATTTCTATAGTGATATGATCATGAAAGAAGAATTCTTTTCAGACCCAGGCAGACCTGAGTTTGGCCTGGCTCCATTCCTTAGTAATGCGATTCCAGGCAAGCTGCTCATGATTTTGTACCTCAGTTTACTCATCTGTACACAGGAGTTCTCACTAACCCTGGCTTTCCCAGGGGGGTGTGTGGGGGGGGAGATTTAATGAAATAATTTAGTGCCATTCCCCCTTGAACTCTGGCTCCAGGAAAGAGTGGAAAGGTCTGGTTTCCGTCCCCTTTGGCAGACAGAGGGCAAGAGTGAAAATCTGTCAAATAGGTATCTGTTTGATAGACAGGTATTTGAATAAACAGAGCTCTATTTGAATGTTTGTTTCTAACTCTGGGAGAGAGCAGGCTACAAGTGTATCACTTGAGTTTATTTCCTGAAGGAAAGATACCTGTTTGATTATTCCATTCTTAATCATTTCCTTTTTGGTGTGTGAGTTGCTGTAAGAGGTGTGTGATACATTCAGTCAACACATTTCATTTGTGTTGGTTTTCACAGTATTAATTTGCTTCTAAGTACAGCTCTAGATACTACAGAAACTCATTTGTCTTCCAGTTTTTTAAAGCAAAAGTAAAAAAATTGAAAATATCTTTTTCCCATCATGGCTTGCTGTGCGTTTAAGAATCACTGCGTGCCCTGTCAGTCACATACTTGAAAACCAGGGTGTGCGTCACAGAGCCCTCTCCGGGGCTAGGCCTGGGGCGGGCCACGCTCATGAGCTCAGCACGGCACCCCTGCCTGCCGGCCTCAGGCTCAGAAGTGGGGCGGCCAAGAACCTTGGTTAACAGTCACACCCGCACCTAGAAAGGTCCCAGAGCGAGGTCAGCCAGTGTGTCAGCCCTCGTGGGCCCAGGCATGAACTGCCGGGGTCATAGCCTGACCTTCGGCAGTGGTGTTGGAAGTCATCACCTGCTCTTTCCTCCAGTGTATCGCCCACTGGGTGGTGGCGAAAGCTGAATGGCAGAATTAACAGTCAGTCCTCTAAGCGAATAACATAATTTATTCGCTTAGAGGCAATTGCTAGAGATGCAAAGGAGACTGTGGGGCACACCTAGGACGGTGGTCGTAAAAACCCAGGCACCTGAGAGCGGCTGTTAACGGGGCTTCCTTCAGTCCGTTTATGAGGGACGGGATGCGAATAGCACAGGCGTGGCGGTGTGAGGCCGTTGTGGAGGCGCTGGCCGCCGGCCCCAGAGGAGAAGGTGCTGCTGGGGGGCGATGACCAGCACGGGGACTGTGAAAACCTCGGGGAAGGCGCCTCTGTCAAGCACGCTCAGTGCCTTTCACGCGCCCAGCCCGCGCCCTCGTTCCTCCTTTGCTGCTGAGAAATGAACTGCTCACAGCTTTCCGCGTGGAACGGCCCCCGCAGAACCCCCCGCCGAACCCCCCGCCGAATGACTGTCAGCGACGCTTCATTCTCATCCCAGGTGCTTGCAGCAGTTTGACGCCTGATTGTTGGACAGTGATGACCCAATTTTCCAGTCTTCGAAAACCCCTCCAGGTGTAGGCGACACTCCCTTGGGTGGCGTTTTCTTCCCCGAGAGGCCGTCTGCGTACGTTTTCTTAGGGGAGCTGCTGCCAGAAGCACTGGTCGTCGCGGTCATCTGCCCGGCACTTCGGGATTAGGCACGTGGGATGTCTCGACAGCTTGCGGCCATCCCAGATGTGGGTGGCAGGGCTGGACCATGTTGGTGGGGTAAGGGGGGGGCAATAGGACCCACTAGTACCCAAGACCTGCCTGCCACAGCTGAGTGAGTGGTGTCACAGGGTCCTAGAAGCCAGGAGGTCCCAGGGACACGCAAGGTACTAGAGTCGGTATCTTCAGCACCGACACCTTTGAGATCCGTCCGGTTCAGGCAGCAGTGTCCTTGCCTGTAGGCGGCTGAGGCAGGGGAGAGGTGGAGCCCAGGTGGCCCTGGCGCCCTCGCAGCTGCCAGGTCCTGTGGTGGACGAGCTGGACCCGTGTCCCCGGGATGGTGTCTCGTTCCCCCCTCTGCTCTGGAAGAGGTAGCGCAGCGCAGAGGTTGGTGGGACGCAGGCTTGCTGTCCTCCGTCTTTTCACTTCCGTCCTTCCTGGGGATGAAACGCTGACCAAGGTCAACTTCCCTGACCCCCAGGTGCGTGCTGTGCTGTCTTCCCCTTCAATTCTGTCACCCAGGATGGCACCAAAAGCCCCAAAGTCTCCTCTGTGTCATCCGCCGTGAGCATGTCTGCATCACTCATAATAACTTAGCCATTTCTTTAATAATTCACTGGGAATTCTAATGGGGATTTTCCCACACCATGCGTGAGCCAATCTGAGTTTTCTCTCTGCGGAGTCAATGTTCTCCTGAGAAAGAGAACCAATGGTGTGCACAGAATGAGATTTGTTATAAGGGACTGTAAGAAATAACTCATGTGATTATGGTGGCTGAGAAGTTCCATAATCTGCTGTCTGCAAACTACAGACCTGGGAGAGCTGGTGGCGTAAATGCCAGTTCAAGGTCAAAGACCTGACAACCAGGAGTGCTGATGGTGTGAGCCCTAGTCCAAGGGCAGAAGGCCAGTGTTCCAGCTCCAGCTCTCAGGCAGAGAGAGGGCAGTTTCTCCCCTCCTCCACCTTTGCGTTCTGTTCGGGCCCCCGTAGATTGGGTGGTGCCCGCCCACGTCCCGTCCCGGGAGGGCAGTCTGCTTTCTGAGTCCACCAATTCAAATGCTAATCCAGAAACAACTGCTAAACTATGGCATTTCACTGCGTACAGTTGATGGCCTTTCACTGAATTGCAGCTTCTTTATCTAATGGATGAAATACTGAAGCCAGAATCAGAGCAATCCATCATCGCCTCTCCTCTGGGTAAAAAGTTGGAACCTGATTTGATTGCAGGGTTTCGACATCTTCCATCTCATTCTATCGCCATTGGCCATCTAAGAGTGTTGTAGGAAGTGTCCAGAACTTTATCATTTTGGGGACTCCCAAGGCACGCACTTTTGTGCTCATTCCCAGGCAAGCAGCCTGTCTGCTGGGCCAGATGGACCCTTTTGACTGAATTGACAAGTGGCTACTACTGCAGCTGCTTTTTCTTTTTTCAAAAAACAGAATTGATTGAATCCACCTACTCCAGCATTGCAGAAAACGAACGCGCTTTCGCCTCGGAGCCTCATCTCTCCCATATGGTAGGTTTGCTCAGTGATTGGAAAGGCTTATCAGCTGTGCTGGTTTCCAGCTCTCTCCAAGTTGCCAGCTGGGTGACCAGGACTGGGGCTGGTGGAACTGATGCAGGAAAAGTCTTTGAAAACTGCTGTGCAGAGAGCTGGGACCCGCCACTGAAATTCTCTTCTCCTGCTGACTGATACAGAACAGGCAGAGTTCCGCTGAATCTGAGGGGGTGTGGCCGTTACGGTTCTTAACACCTAAGTTATTGTTAGGTGGTCCTTTGCAGTTAGGAGATTGCACAGGGAAGCTAAAGAGCGATATATAGCCACGAATTCATCACCTCTGAAATCAATCTGCTCTCAAGCATCTATTCCAGCCCAGGGCAGGAATCTCTCATCCTTGCGTGGCTCTCAGTGACTATTGGGTGCCGTACTATGACAGTGCAATGCAAACACATCGCAGGTTGATGGTGAACTGCACGACTCGAGAAAGATGCAGGATTTGATGAAGTCGGTGGAAGCGATGCTGCAGACCTGCTGGACCAGGCAGACCAGCGAGCAACAGAAAAGGAGCGCATCCCTAGCGGCTTTGGCACAGACTGATCTGGACATCAAAGGACTATGAGATGCAATCGAGGAAAATTGAAGAATGCAACTAATTGTTCTGTGATAACACAAGGGTCCTCTTGGTCATTTTGAGGGAAGGCGTTGTGTTGGTGCACACTCCTGAAAATGATGTCAAAGATGGTCCAAACTGATTCTTTATTCTAAAAATTAGCTCAGTTGCACTTAATAACATATTGTGTTAAATATTAGATAAAATGAATTTATCTTGGTGTTTAACTTTTCAGTTGGAATCTCAAATAAAATGTGTCGTCACTATTTAACATGAAACGTCGCTCTCTGTTCTGAGTGGATTGACTTTGAGGAACCTCTGCTGTCAGTGAGTCTGCCTGTCCCTGGGAGTAACCTGGCTTCCACTGGCCTGGGACCTCCTGATGCCTGTGGGCATCTGCGGCTCTGGGAGAGTCACACAGAGGTGACGAGACAGGTCTGGGAGGCCCTGTGCAGTGGCCTGAGTTTCGCCCCAGCCTTAGCCATTCCCCTTGGGGTCCCCAGGCCCTACCCACTCCCAGATCCATGGCAGCCGGCTCTGCCTGCCCACCCTGGGCAGCATATGCCTTGCCTGGCCCCAGACCTGCCTTTAGGAAGTTTTCAGATGCCGATAATCTCCTAGAAAGTGAGTGTCGAATTTGGGAAGTGGGGTCGAAGGGAACGGAGAGCACACAAACAGGGGAGAAGCAAACCCAAGACACCAAAACAAGCAGGCCCCAAAGGGAAAAGCACTTATTTTTGCCCCTAGAGAAGACAAGGGAAAGCCTGACTCCATGGATGAACTTTTACTCCCATAGATAGATTGAAAAAGATTGTCCTTGCATGTCAACAACGTAGAAGCCTCCAAGTGGTGGGCTGGTCGCAGCCTGCCTGAACCACGCTTTGTGTTTTCCTTGCATTGTGCCCAGGGCACGAGAACCTGCGTAGATAAGAAGCACTTTGACTTTCTGTCAGCATCCCGGGGACTTTATCTGGTTCCTCGCTTTCGGTCTCTTTCCCCCTGAGTCATCCAGGAAGGTTGTGGACAGACGCGAGGCCAAGGGCTCCTGGTCAGGTTGGTGTTCAGGGCTTTTTTAATTTAGTTATTCGGTCAGCTACCAAAACTCCAGAACAGCCAGCCCCCTATTCCTTGGCCAGTTCAAGTTCTCAGGTGTGGCTTCGGCAAATGTTCTACTAAAATTAAGACCCACCGAGGGTGTCCTTGTGCCAGACAGAAAGGGCATGGGACTGAGGGGGTCTGACTTGCTTAGTGCTGCTTATTTGAGTGAGTGGATGAATGAATGAATGAATAAAAGAAATTTTGAGTATCTCTCACTTGTAGCAGGGACCTTGAGCAGGTTGTTTGACGTCTCATTTATGCATCCAACAGACATTATTGATTGCATCCTGGGTTCCAGGCACTGAATGAAGTGTTGAGGTTACTCAGGTGAATAAGACAGCATGTGTCCTCAAGGAATTCTGGTCTAGTCAGGAGTCAAGGCAGTGGAAGAGGATTGTTCTAAGAGAGTGACTGGCTCTGTGTACCATGAGGCCGAACTGCCGGTGTGATTATGCCCCGGGTCTATTGTTTTTACAGGCTGGTGGCTCGCATGACTAGTTCCCTGTCCCCTCCCTGCCTTAGAAAAATGGTGAGTGCTGTTAGGAGATCGCACACTCCATTCTGTGAATATTGCCAGAAGCTAATGTCAAATGTTTCAATCTTGAATTTCCAGACTTCTAATTTCTTGTTTAAGCCCCTTTTTTCCCTTTTTTAACAATTCAGGGTATTTCCCGGGCATCAGGCTTCTGGCGCCTTTCTTGTGATCCACGCATTTGCAAAAATCCCTGGAAGTCAATTTTGATCACATGGCGATGGAGTCTTAGTGTCCTGGGTGTAATCGTTCTCTTTCTCATGTTGGAAATCAGTGGGAGTGAAGAGAGAAACTTTCGGGCAAGCATCTGTTTGTGGATGCAGGGGGTATTCACAGTTCATGGGCAGGACGTCACATGGTGTGGATGTGAGTATAAAACTAAAGCTCGCTATTTGGAATCGGGGCACAGAAAGTTCAGTCTACCATTGCGTATATTGAACCAAGCACAGAGGCTTTGTACTATTTATAGCTCATGTTTATTGAGCATTCAATATCTTCTGGGCATGCACCAAATAGTCTACATGTGTTGTCTTATTTAATCCTCAGGAAGCCACTATGAGTAGATGCTCTCATTAATCCCATTTTGTAGGTGAGACCCACAGGGTTAAATGTTTTGCCTAAGGTCACACAACTGGTAAGTAGTGAAGTTAGGATTCCAGCACAGGTGCTTAGATAAACATCTATCTTATGTTCAGAACAAGATGTTAGTGAAGAAATATCCACTTGCTGATTAAAAACTTTGGAACAAGGGCATTTTATTTTATGTTCATGTTTGTGGGGCCTGTTTCATTGTTAATGATTTTCAAAGAAAGTAAATTATCCACGTCCTGGCTGAGCAGATTTCTGAGCCCGAGCAAATCATGCAGAATATCCTAGCATGTGGCACGGAGTCAAGGACCTGTATCTCAGTGAGTAGAAGAAAAAGGAATGAGGCCTGTCTTTTCACCCTTAAGAAATAGCTACATTAGAAAAACAGAATAGCAACGAAGCTTGAAATACATCCTGGTGTCTTAGGATCTATAACAGGCAACCAGGCCAGTTTCGTTTATTCTGTATTTATTCCTATTATAATCCTTGAGAGCTCCCATGTCTCTCTCTTGCTAAATCAATGTTTTCAGAATTCTCAGCGGCTTGAGTTTTGTAATCTGAGAAGTCAATCAAGTGCCTCCGGAGAATGCCAGGTTTCATTTTACTCGGAGCCTCCAAACGCCCCTTGTAATTAAGTATTAGTTGGAGTTCATTGCACTTGAATAATGAGGTGATGTTCCATAGGCTTCCTTTGTTGTTTTTTTCTTGAGGCGCATTGCTTCTGTTTCTCTGGTTAAACAAATCACTGTCCTCATAAAAAAAAAAAAAAAGGAATTTAAAGGCTCCATAATTATGATACTTAGGATACCCTAAAACCAAATGCAGAGCTTTGCGCTCACCAGTCTGTGGCTTGGGCCAGTGCGCTTAGCCTTGGAGGGCATAGACCTGGATCCTGGGGCCTTTCCTGTTAAGCTTTTGCAGTGACAGGAGAACAGTGTTTGGGGACTGGAACTGGTTGTTCCTTTTTTAAGTGCTCTGAATTGCTTGATGACCCAATGAATAGTCCCTGTTATAGGACAAACAGTTTGGTAACTGGCTGTAACTCTGCATTTGCTCCCGGACCATATAATTTTCTTAGTGCTCTGCTGTGGCTTTACAGGGATAATTAATAAAGAGTGAACTAAATGTACAAAAATCATGTATAAAACCTACCAGTATGGTTTACATAATATTCCGACTTTTAAATAAAACAATAAGTATTAAATAACAATAAAAAACACCTTCATATACCTACCACTTGGATTAAGAAATAGAATTTAAATATACCCTTGGCAATCCAATGTAACTCTCCCTGCTGTCTTATCGTTCTGTCTCCCACAGTAGCCATTATCTTAAAATTTTAAAAATAACTTCTTTGTTCTTCTAGGTAGTCTTACACACCCATACACACACATGCATATATTCCTAAACAATATGTGGCTTAGTTTTGCCTGTGTTTCAACTATATAAGTGGAGCCATGCAGAATATGTTTTTATGATTTTCTACTTTCATTCACCGTTGTTTTTGAGACTACTGATGGAGGTAGCAGGAGTTTACCCCTTTTTGTTGCTGTGTGGTATTCTGCGGCCTGACTATACCACCCATGTTAGAAGTCATTCTTATGTTTGTTCACAGATGCTTGGGTTATGTCCAGTTTGGATCAATTATGAACATTGCAAAAATAATTCTCAGGTGTGTGTGCCTGGCGGTAGATTCCCGGGGCATTTGCTCGTCTTCATCTTTAAGGAATAATACAAACGGTTTAGACACTGTCACCAACAAGTCACGAGGGTCCCCGTTGCCCACAGCCCTGCCATCTCGAGGCCTCGGGGGAGTTTAGTTTCTGCCGGACGGGGCGGTGGTGGCGCGTCTGCGGCTCCTGGCGATTGTGGTGTGAATTGTCCTGGTGACTGATGAGCTGGGCCATCTTCTCATAGACTTAATGGGATTTAGGTTCCCTCCTTCTATAACATTACTGTTCATATCTTTGCCTATTTTTCAGTGAGGTTGTCTGCTTTTACCTCACTGACTTACAGGGTTTAAAGAAAATTCTGGCTGTCAGTTGTTGGTTATCTGTGCAAAATTTCCTTCCTCTCTGTCCTTGTCTCTTTTATTGTCTTTATTTGTTTTTGCCTCCCACCACCTGTGTATTTGTTATTTCCTTTATTTAGACATTTATTTATTTTAATAATTGTTTCATTATGACAGAAGCAGTAGACGCGTACTGTAGAAGTTGACAGACAAACTTTTTAAAAAGAATTTTATATTCCCGTCTCCCCGAGGTTGCCTGTAGTAACCCCTGAGTGTGTATTCTGCTGGGCTGGGTGTGTAAATGTTCAAATTGTTGGACAAAAAGTTCATATTTTTTCTTTGTTCTGAGCAATATGAAGCTATTAAATATACTTGCTCTGATAAAAAACCTTATCTGTTAAGTTTACTTTTCTTTAGTCTCTTGATTTTAGCCTGATTCCCCCTCTCCCCGCCGCCCCCCGCCACCCCAGCAAAACCATCAGCCTGTGCACAGTAACTAGTGCGCGTGGCGGTGCATTGGCTTATAGTCCCTTCTCTGTCCCAGCGCCTCCCCCTTCTGCCTAAATATCCTTCGGTGGTAATTGCTTTATGCTTTACATTTTTCTAAATATTCTTCAGTTGACCTCAGTCTTGGAAGATAGCTTTATTAAATTTGGAATTCTGATTGGACAGTCACTGTCTCTCTGAACTCTGAAGCTATGAAATTGCTGGTTTTTGGTGTTCTGGAAGTCAGCTGTAAGTCTTATGACTCCTCCTTCGTCTGGTGTCCTGGCCTTCCTTTCTGGGTGCTGTTAGTGTCCTTTTCTTTTATGTTAATAAAGTTTTACTGTTCTGGGTCTCACTGTGGGTTTCCTGTTGCACATCTTGTATGAGATCCATTGAGCTTTGTAAATCTCAGGTTTGTGTCCTTCCACGTCCTGAGATATCCTCGGCCATTATCTAGTTGAATATTGCTTCTTCTCCATTTTTTTTCATTATTTTCTTCTCTAATTTAAAACTCTGGTCAGATGTTTGCTAGACTTTGTCACCATATTATCCGTGTCACTTAATCTCTCCTTCAGAATTTTAGTATCTATTTTTGTCTCTTTGTTTGTTTGTTTGTTTCTATCTACCTGTCTCTGTTATCGATCTATCAATCATGTTCCAATCCTAATTCTCTGCAAAGTTTTGGCTCACGTACTATTTAATCTATCGGGTTTTTAAGTTCAATTATCCTATATTTATAGAAATTCTACTTAGGTCTTTTTAAAAAATCTGCTTCCTTATTTTTTAAAAAACGCTTGTTCTTTATCTTTCTTTTTATGCTTCCTTAAGCATAAAAAAAGGCTTAAAGAAACCATATGCTTCCTATGGTTTCCTTCAGCCTATTGCAAATAATGATTTTATATTCTGTGCCTTATAATATCCAAAGTGGTTGTAAATCAGATTTTCTATGTATACCCTGAAATCTTTTGTGTTAAACTTTTCTTACTCTGGGTGTTTTACTTTCTCCTACAACTTTATTTAGGGGAATATTTTGATGTCTGGGTTGAAGTTGAGTTCCTTCAGAGAGGATTCTGCTGGTTATCTGGAGAGCGCTGCCTACCCCAGGGCCACCCCCAAATTAACTCTCCTCTTGAGGTTTTTGGGGACCACAGGAAAAGCAAAAACCTATGAGAGTTATCTTGTAGTTATGAAATCTCTTCACACAGCTCGAAGATGGAGACAGGCAAGTTCCCCTGCTGTTTCCTTCAAAAGAACAGGCTTCCCTTCCTACTTACTCTTAAAAAAAAAATTCTATTTATTTATTTTTAGAGAGAGGGGAAGGGAGGGAGAAAGAGAGGGAGGAAATGTTGATGTGAGAGAAAAACGTCAGTTGTTTGTCTCTCATATGGACCCGACTGGGGACCAAACGTGCAGCCCAAACATGTGCCCTGACCGGGAATCAAACCGGTGACCTTTTGCTTTGTGGGGTGACGCCCAAGCAACCAAGCCACGCTGGTCAGGGCGCTGCAGTGTTTTTCAGTACCCGAAACCATGAATGGCCTCACCTAGCTCAGGGCAGTAATGTGACATCCATGTGCCCTTTTCCACATGCACAGTACTGAGAAGATTGGGTTGGGCCTTGTGGTCAGCATTTGAGCCAGACGCCTCAGGGGGCGGCGGAGCTCATCGATGTCCAGCCCGTTTACGTTCTGTGTGGGAAAGCCCAGGCGTTGTCCCAGTGTTTCTCCTTTGCTCGCGCCCTCCGCGCGCACACACTTCTGACGCTGGGTGTGAGGGGCTTTCCGACACTGAGCATTCTCTGTGCCGCCCGCTGTGTGTCCTGCAGGTGAACTCAGCTCTGCCCCTGTCTGCCTGGAGATGGCGTCAGGTCCCCCGGGCGAAGGCCTCAGTGCCAGCAGACTGGCCCCCCAGCCCCCCGCAGATCGCAGTCCCAGGTCGTGGTCGTCACCGGGGGCTTCTGACCCATCAGCCCCACCTTGGGTTTGGTTAATTTGCTAGAGCAGCTTACAGAACTCAAAGGAAAACACTAACATTTACCACATTATTAAAGGATGTGATAAAGGATCCTGATGAAGAGCCAGAGGAAGGGACATGCAGGGACATGCGAGGCCAAGCCTGGGAGGGCCGCCCGTGCAGGGCCTTCTGTCTCTGCGGAGCTGGGGTGGGCATGCCACCCTCCCAGCGCATAGACTGTCCACGCCGCCGGAAGCCTCTAACCCCTGTGCTCTTGGGGTTTTGTGGAGGCTTTCTCCCGCGGGCATCAGCTGTGAACTCTGTGTTCAGCCCCTCTCCCCTCTCTGGAGAATGGGGACAGAGTGGGAATTCCAAGCTTCTGCTCATGACTTGGTCTTCTGGTGCCCACCCACAGTCGCCTCGTTAGAATAAAAGGTGGTCCTGGTGCTCTTAGCATTTAGGAAAGCCCCAGGGGTTAGGAGCTCTGTGCCGGGAACCGAGGGCAATGAGTGTTTTCTGTTCTCTCCCGCCTCCCCTGCCTGTGGGAGCTGAAAGCCCCAGTCACGCCTGCCAGGGGCCATCGACGGGTGGTTTTCCCTCACGGATCAAACTGCAGGTGATATGATAGCATCCCACAAAAGGCAGGCGCGTGGAGGCCACTTCCTTAGACGCTAGCTGGGCAGTGGCTGTCATTCAGGCTTCAGGGACTTCTGAGGTCCCTGTACCCTGAGGCGAGGCTAATCGGGTGAACACACAGGGCGAATAAATGACTCCTGTCTTTTTAGTTGTTTCTCAAACGTGGGCTTTGCCATTCACATCTTGCCATCAAATTTATGTTCTGCCAAGACCTTTGGATGTAAAATGCAATTATTTTTCATAAAAATGTTATCTCTATGTAATCCTGCTCTGGCTTGTATCAGCCCCCCTGATGGTAACATGGAACAAGGTAATCTCTCCTTTCGGAAGGCTTGTTCTTGAATTTATGTTTCAGGCCACTGTGGCGTATAATCAAGACAGGAAAAAGCAAAGGTGTTCCCAGGGATTTAAACGGCCCCCACTCTCGGTGACAGTCCGGAGCTTGCCTCTGGGGCGAGGAGAACCATTTAGGACTCCTGATAAGAACTGTCCCTGGAGCCATGTGTGGGGGGTGGGGGGTGGGGGGCAGAGTGGCTTCTGCCATTTAAAAACCCTTACACCCCTCTGCGGCCTTACCCGCTCCCGTCGGTGCCGCAGGGGTGGACAGGGGGACTGCCCCCTCGGTCCCCCGCAGCCACCGTCTTCCCTGTCCCTAGTGCTTCCTCAGCACTTTCTGTGCATCATGCCTGAGTGGGGGGGTTTTTTTTTTCTTCTCAGAACAAAATCCTCTTTGAAGATGCAAACTGGCATCACACAGGAATTTATAGTCTGCTTTTTTCTGTTTGCATTTCCTGCCTCTCATGGTTGCTTTCAGTCTAATTAGGTGCTTTTTGGTTCCTTTTCCTTGCCCCCGGGGCTCCTTCTCAAACAAGGCTGTACAGTCATTTCCATCATGAGATGGAAATCTCACCTGGTTCCAGTAGCTTAAGCGTGACCCTGCCTAAAAGAGCCGGCGAAGGGCATGACCTTCCATGGCCACGTCGGTCTTTCCATCTCCAAGGACCTCGGCCCGGTGCAGGAGAGTGCAGTGACCCTTGCATTCGCTCAGCCACCCTGTCTTGGCGACTTCCCTCGCTAGGCAGTGTGCTGGGCCCTCGGGATTCAGCAGGGACCCTGAAGGGCACACGCCCACAGGGGCATAAAAACAAATCGGCAATGAGCAGGGCCGTAACTGCGCTTACCTCAGGGAAATCTGTGAATTTTTTTTTTTTTTTTTTGCTCTCTTTAGAAACAATGCACAGTTTTTTTAAGGGCTGCATGAACCTTCAGTAAATAGTTTGACTTATTGGAGTCTCTATTTCTCGTCCATAACGTGGCCCAGTGCCTTTGTCACTGTGTCGTCCTGCGGCTGAAGGAGGCCAGGTTATGGAAGCTGCTACACCTGGTCTCCTGGTCGCCCCTCCTGGTGGACCGACCGCACCGGCTCACCTCGGCACCGCTCCTCCGTCCCTTCCCTCTTGGTGCGTTGAAGCCGGTCCGCCCTTCAGACCCTTGGAAGCTCTTCCTGCTTCCCATTCTGTAGTTTGCCTCTATCTGGGAATCTCACATTGTTCCCTAGAGTCTGGTCCAGGTCCTTGGACGTGACTGCCAGCCAGTCCCTGGAGAGCAGAGTGTCTCCTGAAGTCTCCGGAAGGATCCTGGGATGATCTTTGTAGGAAGAGTGCAGGGAAGTGTGTGTGTATTTGTGTGTGTGTATAAGAGAGAGGAAAGGAGAGAGAGAGTTGTGGGCGGGGGCGGGGGGAGAGAGAAGGAATTAGGGTGGGCTGCGGTCTAGCAGAGCTGAGCGTAGGCCCCGGCCTACCTCCCCACCACACGCTATTCCGAGCCAGTGGCGTTTCAGACCTGACTCTAAGGCCGCTCCATCGGGCTCATCCCTGCCTTTCCCCCTTGTGAAACCTTCCCCGGCTGTCAGGTCCTCAGCCTAACGTGCCCTTGTCCACTGTGTACAGTTTGTGAACATCTAGTGAGTGCGGGCATGGGGGACACAGCCTCTGCTCTCATGGAGCTCAGACGCCAATTGAATGAGGGGGACGCGTGACATCCCCGTAAACGAACGGAGTCGTCTCCAGCGCGGCGGAGGGCAGGCGCAAAGTGCAGCAGGAGCCTGCGCCGCCTGCCGCCGGGCCAGGGAGGGCCCCCGGGGAAGGGACGCTGAAACTGCGGCTGGGAGAGTGAGAGTGAGCGAGGCAGGAAAGGGATGCTGCTCCCCGCGTCTCCTTCGAGCCCCGAGAGTGCCCGTCGTCTGGTCCAGGTTGCACAGGATCCCTCTGTTCCTTCGATGTGTTTGTTGATTTGTTCATTTGCTTGAACTTCCTGAGCACCCGTGATGTGCCCGCCACTGCTCTGGGAAGGGGCATGTAGTGGCAACGGATGCCGACCCAGCGCCAGGCTGGCGCCGTGGAGCCCTCGCCCCTGCGTGTGCACCTGCCGCGCTGCCCCCTGCACATGCTCCGGCCCACCTGGGGGAGGCGGCCTGGTTTGAGCAGGAGCGTCCGTGGAGAAGGCAGAGGGAAGGGAAGAGAGGCTTTCCCTGTGGGCCTCACGTGTGGCAAGCACTTTGTCCAGCGTGTCATGGACTGGCATTGGCGCGTCCAGCCACTCTGTTGGACAGCAGTTGTCTGTCAGCGTTACAGACAGCAAGTGTGCGCTTCAGAAGTTAAGCGCCTTGTCCCAGGTGGCACAGATAGGAGCTGGTGGGGTCAGGACATATACCTGTGTCCACTCCGCGGTGCTATGGGGCATGTGCTTAGACCCTCATTCCACCTCTAACCAGTAGGAGAGTCTCAGTTCATTTCACGTCTCTGGGGTTGTATCCATCGGGTCTGCTTGGCTACTTCCGTGGGCCAAGCTGGTTCCCTCCATCCCTCTGGACTGGACGGTCAAGTGGTGTTGGCTTGGCCTGCCGTCTGCAAGGTACTTAAGAGGTACTCGGTCTTTTTTGTCCTCCGATGGCTCTTCTCTTTAACTTGTAAGGCTGATGGTTCTAGGGTAGGAAATTCCACCTGAGCTGATGGCCACTCTGACCATGCCTGGGACCGCAGGCAGCTCTGTTGCAGGGCTGAGTGGATTTAACCCCTGGATCCTAGATGACTGGGGTTGTCTCACACATGCTTTCCTCCGTCTGTCCTCCAGGCTCCAGTCTCATTTCCTCTGTGGAAGTCCCCTAGTTATGCCAGTTTTCCTCTCCCACATGAAACTCTGCCAGGGCAGGAACTGGGTCCAGCAAAGTCCCTGGCTCAGAGCTGCTGTTGATACACAGGTGTTGAGAAAGTGGATGAAGGAAAGGATGGAAGTAACCTAACATTGGGCCAGGTTCTCTGTTCGTTTGCTTGGGGGTTTCTAAGTGCTAATCGATGTGGAAGGCTCTGCAGATAGAAAGAGACAAGTTCTGTCCCCATGGTGTTTACAGTTTACTGGGACCAGTGTCTACCTAGCTATACAGGTACACAGAAAAGGAATTATGTATAGATACTTAACTAAGGTACATCAGGACCCAAATCATTTCTCCTCAATTACCTGGTTGCGCCTTGGTTGCTGTGGCTCAGTGGATTGAGTGCCAGCCTGTGAACCAAAGAGTCATGGGTTCAATTCCCAGTCAGGGCACATGCCTGGGTTACAGGTCAGGTCCCTAGTAGGTGATGCTTCGAGAGGTAACCACATATTGATGTTTCTCTCCCTCTCTTTCTCCCTGCCTTCCCCTCTCTAAAAAAATAAAATATTTTTTAAAAACAAATTATCTAGTTGCATTAATGGATATTTTTAAGGTTGTTCAACTATCATAATCAATAATTGCAATGAACTCTTTAAAGAAATTTTAGAGGAATTATTGGTGTGAGATACAGAAGATTTCAGGATTTTGAGAATGCTCTTTAATTCAACAAAATAGACCTTTTGTTTCCCACAGCAGAGCAAAACTATCTCATTGTTGATGGATTAGAAAGAAGGCGAGATTATTTGAAAAGTTGCTGTGTATACTGAGTCTATTCTGTAATTTTCATCAAGATTATTTCTTGAAATTGTAACTCTGGTTGGGTGGCTACACTGGATGTTAATGATCTTCTGTCGGTAGTTTCCTGAGGAAGAAATAACTGTCTTCCCTTGAGCTCCGCCAAATAGTTTAGCCTGTAGATACCCAAGGAGATCCGCTTCCTCTCTAAGATTTGTGACCATCTTCTTTTTGAAAGTGAAATCTCTTAATATCATAGAATATTAATAAGAGGGCTTATCTTAGAAAAGAAAACAGAAGAAGCCTCTTAGCTAGGCTGAACGATGAATTGAGGAACTATAAATTAATCTTCCTATAAATGAGAAACTGGTCATATGAAGGGATTTTGGGCCACGGAGACATTAAAATAGGTTCTGACACAACAAAATTTGTTTGTGAAACCCCAGGAGAAAAACTGCGTATGGGCCGCTCAGCACAGGCACGGCCTCCTGGCGGCCTGACCCTCTCCTCTCGGGGCATCAGGCGTTCGGCAGTGCGGGTGGGAGCGAGATCTCCAGTGACTCATCGCACCGAGTCTTCAAGCTTCTTTCCTTTGCCAGCTAGGATCATTTCGCATCTGCTGTGAGCCCCGGGGGCTGCAGAATTATGAAAGCTTGAGAACCTGGCTCAAGGATTCTCCCAAAGCAAGCATGCATTTATATAACTAAAGAACTGCAGACTGTGAAGGCTTCTCTTTCAGAGTGGAACTTTCCAGAACTGAGGCTCTGCACATGCGGCTGCTGCAGCCAGCTGTGTTGGAAGAGTGGTCACAGTGGCCCCAAGCGCTATTGTACCATTTTGCAGTTCCTCATGAACTAACCCCCAAGATAACTCTGTGAGTTGAGTGCTGCTGACTCCATTGTACAAATAAGGAAACTGAGGCCCAGAGGGGCGCGCTCACACAGGTGTGGGTGGCAGAGCTGAGTGCCACCATGTGCTCGGCTGGTCTCAAAACGCTACGCTCTTTAACAACACAAACAGTCCCTCCTGCCAAATGGATTACTTAGTCCCCAAATCATAATAAAGTTAAATTGTTGTTTCTGTTGGTTTCAATACAATCATGCCAAACTTATCGAATGTTTCTTTGCTCTGGTGTGAAGAGTAGGGATGAACTGACACGTGTCATTTTCAGCTCAGGCTTAGAGGGTTGTTGACACAGCAGACCGCTAGGCAGCACCAGAAGGCGGGATAGGAGGGAGCTCTCAAGGGGGCGGCCTGCAGACCGAGCCTCGTGGGCCAACAGGGAGTTTCATTTGGTCTACCTTGCATTAAGTTTTCTTAGTTCTTAATATTCAAAACTGGAAACATTTCCCTTAAATGTCTGGATTTCCCTCTTCTGTCAGAAGATCAAAACTTCCGGAAGCAAAGAGCCCACCCTTCCCCACGGAGACACCAGCCGGCGTGGAGGCAGAGCTGCAACTTTACGCAGGCCAGTGTTCCCTTTTTGACCCCCGTCCACCAACCCCAGCTGTCTCCCAACCAGGGGGCTGGGTAGGAGCTGCCATTTATTATCACAAGCGAACCATTGATTTTTCAGAGAGTGAAATATTCCTTGGCTCTGAGTGACTGGCAACGGTGGAGAGTAGCAGAAACTAGGCTGAGAAGGTCTCTGTTGTAAAAAAGTGGACTCCCATCCAACAACTTTGCTCATGTTCACCATCAGCCCAGCCCATGGGCGTGACATGGTGGCCCCTTTGTGGTTCAGCCTCTCATTTCACAAAGCGAACTGAGGCCCCAGGAGGGAAAGTGACTTGCTGAGGATCATGTGTTTAGTTGATGACAAAGTCGACATGGGAACCCAGGTCCCTGGTTCCCAACAGCAAGCTCCTGCTTGTAAGGGGTCTGCAGGCATTGGCCCCACATGCCTGTCCCCATGGCCTTGGCTTGAGTGGCCTTGCAGAGATGCCCTGGCATCTTCTCAGAACGCCCTTCCACATTAAGATGTAGTCAACCATCTGGTATGTCTTCCTCTTGGAAAAGACAGTGTTAACTCTTGGAACATCATAAAATGAAAAAAAAAAATTGTAGAGATTACCTTATTGGGGCATAGTTCTGTTCTCAGTGCCAGAAACGATCAGTTTGTCTGGGGCAATTTATTATAGTTAGCCAAAGTGAAAAATGTGACGCAAAAATAATGTCTGTCCCCTGATTATTATCTTACTTGTTTTGAAAGCTTTTTCTTTTTGCAGACCTTGGAGTTCAAAGGTCTTCCACTTGGTTTCAGAGTCAAATGGGGGCCTTGGCCAGGTTGCTCAGTTGGTTAGATCCTCGTGCTGATACGCCAAGACTGCGGGTTTGATTCCCAGTCAGGGCACACACAGGAATCAACCAATGAATGCATGAAAAGGTAGAGCAACACATCGATGTTTCTCCCTCCCTTTCTCTCGCCCCCCTCCTTCTATCCTTTTCCCTTCCACTCTATTTATTTAAATAAGTACAGTTCTTTTTTTTTAAAAAAAGAATTTATTTATTTTTAGAGAGAAGGGGGGAAGGGAGAAAGAGAGGGAGAGAAACATCAATGTGTGGTGGCCTCTTGTGCGCCCCCTCCTGGGAACCTGCCCTGCGACCCAGGCATGTACCCTGACTGGGAATCGAACCAGCGACCCTCCTTCCACTCTCCTTAAAATCAACTAATCAATAAATAAAATGAAAAGCCAAACAGGAAGGAAAGGCAGACCCCATTGTCGCACCTAAGCTACCTCAGTAACTAGACCTTTCTTTGTGAAAGGAGCATTATAACCCTTTGGCAACTCACCTGTATAGCCAGAGAGAAGAATCAGTGATTCTCTCTCAGGGTGACCAGGTCGGCAGACAGCCCGTCCACAGGGAGCCTGCGTCACTTCTGGGGCAAGCAACTTGTATTGTGATGCTTTGCTTCTCTACCGTCGTAGGCAACAGCTGAGAGTGCGCTCAGAGTGTCGGAAACAGGGTGGGGAAACCACCTGCTTTCATCTGCTTGCAGTTGAGAGACTCCAAGAGCATCTTTGTTTTTCACAGCCAGATCAACACATAAATATTTACAATCAGCTGCTTCCCACCGAGAAAACCTGTTCCAGGCTGAAAGCAAGATCGCTGTGGGTGCGTGTGTGTATTTCTGTCCGTGTGTTTCAAACTCTGCAGAGCACATCAAGTTTGGAACCCCTGCGACTGGAAGGTGGTCTGCACCCTGTCACCCCTGGCTTGAGAGTCTTCTAATTATATTTTTGTCATTAATAACATTACCAAGATGTGAGTCCATTTACCCTATTTTATAACGCTTGTCTTCCAAGTTGTTCAGTGCCCTGTCGACGTCTGTGAATGCAGAGTTCTGTCCTAATCCTGTGGGAAGCAGGGGCTGTGTTTAAGGGAAAGCCAGTCATTTGGATGAACTGATTGTCTCTCTCGTTCCCCATCAACATACCAGGTTTTACAGCCCCTCCGTGTCTCAAGTGCATGTTTCTTTGAGAAGAGAACATGGTGTTGTTTGGCTAGAGTTGGAAAGCACTTCTTTAAAAGAAAAAAAAAAAAACCCCAAACCTTCCTGTTTCTTTTTCTCCTCGTTGAATCCAAATCTGAGCTTTGGTAGGTCCCAGGACCTCAGAGCTGGAAGGCTCACGGGAGCGTATACATCTTGGTCCCAAGTCCCCACCCCCGGGAGGAGGTGGCAGAAAAACTGGGATCCTCATGGTTTGGTTGAACCCAGTTCTTTTTCTCATAGTATTTGGAAAAGCAGGAATGCCAAGCTCTTGTGCCACCCAGTGTGCCTCCCAAGCTAGGAAAAAAAGTGCCTTAGAAGCCCTTTGCCAAAAGGCATTGTGCTGGTTGAGTAACTATAGAAATGTCAATGAGAAAGTGACTAGCATAGGTTTATCATGAAATTGGGGTCTATCATGTCACCTAGGAAACTAAGGGCACAGAGTGCTGCTTTAAAAGTACTGCCCAGAGGCCCAGTTGAAGATGCTGGAGAAGACCAGCTGCTGCCAGAAGCCCATGGAGTCTAGGCTGTTGAACTTGGCCTTTAAAAATGGCTTTGAAGCCTGCTTCCTCTTCACAGAAGCAGATGTTTCGGCATTCTGGAGGCCTGGAGTATGGGCCCCGCGGGGTGGGAGGGATCACATTTTGCCTGCTCTGCAAAGCACGAGCCGCACCCTCTGCTGGCGCGCTGGTTGAAGTCCAGTTCCTGGTGGACAAGGAGGTGATCGAGGGTCTGGCCTCAAACCACCTGCCCCAGGTTGTGACCTTAAAGGTTTCAGCAGCCTCTTCCTTGTCCATCTCCTGAATGTGCCCGGAGGCTCGGGCGGTATTGGCCGATGGACTCATCATCTGAAAGTCACCACAGCATTGTTGTTACGGGGACACACACACATTTCTGCTCCATATCCGCCCGTCACTCACTGATTTTATTTTCTGTTTCTTTTCCAAGGAGATGCCAGCTTGGCAACACCCGGGGCTGCCTCTCCTCTGAAATCTTGGGGAGTTTCATCCATAACCCTGTAGAGCCCCGGGCCAGTTCGTTCCCACTCCCCACATTTGTATAACTAGGTGGACAGACTTGCTAAGCTGCTTGGTTTAAATGAAGTCCATTTCTCTTCCGTAAGAGCTCAGAGACCCCCAAATGAGACCCCCAAAGCCAACTTTCCAGCCTCCCCTTAACTCCGACTCTGATGTTTCAAGGGAGAGTGTCAGTGAATGGGAGGGACACAGGAAAGTGGATGAGGACGAGAAATTAAGAACCCGTTGTGCTGGTTAGGATGGTGGCCCAATGGGGCCACTTTGGAAATATCATTTAATACTCTTCATCATACCAAATGATCTACAGTGTGCCTGGGCAATGCATATTCTTACTTTAAACAGAATATTCAATATATGTAGGCACTGCTTTGCTGTTTATTTGCGTATAAATCATTATTTAAAAATATTTGATTGCTTTATTTTTATTCTTGGGATGAACCTGGTTTAATATTGTTTTAAAAAGAAAACACACCTATCTGTTGCCTTGTTTCATTTGGTTGCTGAAAAAGTTCCTTGTTGTAAGCTTGTGTTCATTCCTGGGGGCCCCCTTTTTGGAAGACCCGTGTTACCAAGTCGCTGGGTGAGCTGGGTACCTGGGAGCCCCACCCCTCAGCCGTGTTTATTTCTAATCAAGAGGACAGTTTTGATGGGCCAGTGTCCGGAGGAGGAGGGATCTATAGCACCTGCCTTCAACAAAAGTACCTAAGCTCCATCCTGGATGCCAGTAGAGTCCGTACACATACAGAGACACGTGCGTGCATACACGCACATACTTACATACACATAGGCACACACATGCCAGGGCCCGCGCCAGACCAGTAGATCAGAACAAACAGAATGTCTAGCAATGGGGTCCCGCTAGAGGTCATTTTTAAAGCTTCCAGGTTTTAAAAGTGACTCCATGGGTAGCCAGGGCTGAGCACTGTGGTTCTAAGCCCACAGAATACCCTCCTGAAATCTCACTGACTTCCAGCGGTGTTTTAAACCTGATTGGATGAAAAGCGTGGGGTTTATATATGCTGCACCCAACTCCACACCTGTGCCAATGGATTGAGCACAGCCGAAAGTTCTCTCTGGATAGTGAAAATCAATAACCACAATTTCTAAGAGTGAAAACAAGGAATTTGACATTACTGGCTTCTCTGCCAAACTCACTCCTCCATAGCAGTTGCTGGTCCCGTCTTAGTGAATGCCACCAAGCCAAAATCCCTGCCTTTCCCCTGCCTTTCACACCTAAGTCGTCACCACAGTCTTTTGTTCTGTATCTACTTCCCTCCTTACAGAACTCAACACGTTGTATTAAAATGGTCTATTAGCATGACCACGTCCTTCAGTCAGACTGCAAGTCCCTTGAGACCAGACACAGCATCAGATGTATCTTTTTGTTCCTCACACCTAAAATAGCACATGGCAGATACCCATTATGTTATTGTTGAATGAATGAATGAAATAGAGTAGATTTTGATCACATGTAAGCCTAGAAGGTCATTCCCATGGTTGAAAGTTTCATACCAGCGTGGTTCTTGCAAGGGCACAGATTGCGTAGACGGTGCTTGGTGCCAGCGTGGTCCTGTGCCTGGGGGTGCGCGTTAGGGCAGACACGATGCCCAGGATGCTCCGCATCCCTGCCACTCACCACCTGCCGGAGTAACACCTGCTGTTTCTCTCTGGCAGTTGCCTTTTCTGGCCTCGGCTTCACGACGTTCTACTTGGCCGGCAAGCTGCACTGTTTCACTGAGAGTGGGCGGGGGAAGAGCTGGAGGCTGTGTGCCGCCATCTTGCCCTTGTACTGCGCCATGATGATCGCCCTGTCCCGCATGTGTGACTACAAGCATCACTGGCAAGGTGAGTACCTGCTGGTCTCCTGTAGGGATGGGTGTAGAAAGGCCCCAATTTGGGGAGAAGTTAAGTGCCAGCTCTCAGAAACCAGAGTGTGTGGAAATGACAGAGGGGACATTATTTTAAAGAAAATACAGCTGTTCAAGTGAGTTCTGGCTTTAACACTGCCTTTGCTGGGGACAGAATTGGAGTTTTCCCTCCTTGATGCTCAAGGGGCTGCTCGAGTCCTGCTGGGATGGTGGGCCCTTGGCCTTGGACCCCAATGTGACTTCCCTGCTGGGTCACTTGCCTCAGTCCTCTGAGTTGGTGCCAAGTGGTTTTTGGCTCCTTTCACATCTCACATCCATCCCACAAGGACATATTTCTCACCATGGATGTGCTTCCAAAGGAGACGTTCAGCCTGGGGACCAATGCCAGGAATGTTCTTAGCAGCCGCTGCCAGGTGTGGGCGGCTTAGTGATCCGTAATCGCTCAAAAATCACAAAACAAGTGAGGGGCTCGTTCCTGGAATAAATCGAAGCCCTGCCACTTCCCTCTGCAGATCAGCTGTGGCAGCTGCCACAGCAAACAGGAAGCAGAGACAGAGGTGGCCTCCACAGGGCATGTGGCCTCCGTGTGGATTTAGGCTGTCCTTCTGAAATGGCAGTTCTCAGATCACCTTGATGAGGCGACCCCGAGCCAGGAGTTGAACTCCTGGGGTGGGGGAGCGGGTCTGGAATGGTGGCCAGGAGTCTACATTATCAACACTCAGGTCTGCTATTTCCAGTGAAGTCTGAGAGGCCCCGGTGGGGAGCTGCACTGGGTCAACTTCAAGCAAACAGACCGAATGCAATGGGCCTAAATCCAGCTTGCCTGGACCAGTGGTCTCCCACGATTAGTCTGCGGCCTGCGCCTCCTCTCTCTTCCTGCTCTACCACCAGGCACTGTCCCCCTCCTCCCCCTTTTCCCATTTCTGCAGCCCGGTGCCTTGTGGGATCACCCTCTTCTCACCTCTTCCCAGGTGTGTCTTCCAGTGGTAGTGAGACAGCAGTTGAGGCCAGCGAGGGCAACCCCTAGCTGGGGATGCCTTCCCCCCTTCCTGTCCGCGGACCTCCTGCTCCTCCCTGCGCCTCCCCAGCTTCTGCTGCTCTGTCCCTGGACTCAGCTCCACCCTGCACTTTCCTGGAGCTCGTGCTCTGTGCCGCCTGAGCCTCCAACAATAGCTTTGACCTGGGGTTGGGGGTGGCGGGGGTGCATGCTGACAGGGGTGGTCAGCAGAGGGCCACAGGCTGGGCCCTGAGCTCTCCCTGCCCTCTGCTGTTATTGGTTTAAGTGCCAGGTAATAGGAAGTTGCATCATGCAAGGGAAGCAGGGAGCCAATTGCTGGGCCAACAGCACAAGGGCGCATACCATTGCACCCTTGGCCCTGGGAATATTTTCCAACAAAATCGTTGTTGACATGACCGAAAGTCACTGTTTCTATGACTGGGGCATTTCCCCATGAAGAAAAGCGTGGGCTAGATGGTGTTTTATGGACTGCTTCTCATTCCTCCCTTGTGAACTGTAGTTCCTCCTTCTGAACGTGGGAGCAGTACTTCCCAAATATTTCACAGAGCTGTTGCATAGACTCGATGCAGTAGCGGGTCTGAATGTACTTCGTAAGTGAAAATGGGTATTGTTGTTCTTTAATGCCTCGTTCCTAAAACAGGGGACAGGATGGTATTGTGTTTCCCCAACGGCTGATTGAGAGGCGGCGGTTTTCGGAGCACGGTCCATTTGTAAGCTGAGTCCTGGCTTTCATGCTCGTTCAGCCGCTCTGGATTTGAGAAGTGATTAAGGGTTTCAGAATGGAATAGATTTCTGCTCTCCCTCAGAACGCCTAAGAGCCTTTGCGTAGCGGTTTTGGCCCAAAAGCCTCAGATGTGAGGTTGGCCTTTCGAGTACTCCTGCCCTCACCGGCTTTGTTACCCGTCGCCTGGCTGTGGCTGGTGCCCAGCGGAAGGATGAAGAAGCAGTTCTTGGTGAACCCGTCTCGCATCTGGTGCCCCCACGGCCTGCTGGCCGTGGAGTGTCAGATCCATCCCATCCTGCTGGCACGGGAAAGAACGTGGCACAGTAGAGGGAGAACAGGAGTGCAAAGTGAGGGAACTAACGTTCCGTGACATTGAAGGCCATACCTGAGGCTGACAGGGGGGAAGCAACACCGTGTCGCAGTTGATTTCTTCAGCCAGAATTGAAGGTGCCTTGGCTGGTACAGGTCACTGATGTGGCTCCAGTACCAGGTCAGCTGTGCCGTCCGCTGTTCAGCTTGTCCCCCCAGGCTCAGCCACAAGAGGACGGTGTCTGTCCTTGGATGCTCTAACGGGCTCTGAGGCAGGCTCATTTTACCCGAATTCCCCTTTTAAAAGGCCACCTCTCACTGCCTATACCAGTGGTCTCAAGTGGAGTGGCAGGGGACGGTACCTCCCAGGGGACATTTAGCAATGTCTGGAGGCATCTTTTTGGTGTTTACAACTGGGAGTGGAGGTGACTACATATCTAGTGGGCAGAGGCCAGGGATGCTGCTACACATCCTGTGATGTCCAAGGTAGCACCTCCCCCACAACACAGACTTATTGGGGCCCAAAGGCCTGCCCCTGAGGTTGAAAAGCCCTGAACTGCACGGTATCTCGGCTCTATCTTTCTTTCCCTTAATACACGTTAAGCAGCAGCACCGTTCAAGGTGTGGGGAATTGTCATCACTCAGCACTTATTTATTAGGATCGTCACCCAGGAGGCCTCAAGGCTTCCAGCTTGAAGGGACAGGCCGTGAGGCCTTTGACTGCCACGTAGATGGGTATCTGAGGCAGGCGGACTGATGGAGATAAATAAGTTGCTTTTCTTCAGTAGACTGAGCTGCCCAGCGGCCGTGGGCAGGAGCCATCCATCATGATGAGATTCCACGTGGAGCCCCGTGGGCATCAGCAAAACCCGAAGCCTCTCCTTGTAGACTTCAGTCAACATTGTGAGCTTTGGATGACTCCATTTCCATCTCGATTTAAGCAACTGTGCCTCGTTGGAAGTACCTCTTACGTAGTGCTCTTGCGAAGTCTGTCTGGTTTCTCGATTGCATATTCATATCCAATAAGGAGGCATCCTCTCAGATGCCTTGCTCTGTCCATTATCGTGGCTACCCCCCAAGTCCTGCTGATGGCCACGCCTCCTTGTACCCCAGCACACCCTCCCCTCTGCTTTCCACGATTTTCTCTCGTTTCCCTTATCGGTTCTATGTTCAAAGGACTTCCAGATCCACCTTCCTCTCCCCACTCCAGTTCAGACCACCGTCGTTTCTTGCCTGGATTATTGCCAATAGATCCCTCCCTGCCAGTGTCCTTCCTTCCTCCTTTGCCCTTCCCACCGCAGCCAGAGTCAGCCTTCAAATCACGCGCCAGCCTGTGCCACCCCTCTGCTAAGGTCCCCTGCGACTCCCCGTTCCCAGGGCTGCTGCACCAGACTTCCACAAACCCAGTGGCTTAGAGCAGTAGAAATTGTCTCACTGTTCCGGAGGCCAGAAGTCCGAAATGAAGGTGTCGGAGGACCGCACTCCCTAGGACACCTCCTTCCTCGCCTCTTCCAGGTTCCAGTGGCCCCAAATGTCCCTTGGCTTCTGGCACCGTGATTCCAGCCTCTGCCTCCATCTTCACATGGTGTTTTCTTTATATTTTCACACCTCCTTCCCTCTGTGTGTGCCTGTTCCTGTATCCAAATGTCCCCTTTTCCAACAACACAAGTCATGGTAGATGAGAATCCGCCCTGCTGACCTCATTTTAACTTCATGACCTCTGTACAGACTCCACATCTAAAGAAGGTCACATTCTAAGGTACTGGGGGTGAGCACATCAACGTACCTTTGGGGCAGACAAAAAATTCACCTCGCAACAGTGCTTAATAAGTATGTGTTGCATGAATGAATGAATCATGCTCCTCTCTTACTAGTATTGGGTTTTCTTTATACTGGCTTTATAAAAATTAACTTTATTCTCTGGAAGTTCTTTCCCTTTTGAAATGAACCAAAATTACACTTTAAACATCCACCCACCCATCCACCCACTCGTTCTCTTGTGCCAGGCATACTTTCTGCCGGAGGCACGGTATGGAAGACGGACTTGGCAGCTGCCTTCCAGCTCACAGTGTACCAGGGAGATTCTGTATGCTCCGTGCTGTGTAAGTTCTTTTAAACAAACTCGAAGTCACAGAAACAGGGAACTTTACTGGTAACCGAATAAAAAGAACAGAAACTGTCACATGAGGTTCTCGAATCTGCCAGACCTGATTTTTACCTGAGTATCTTGGGCCATGGAACCCAAGCCATGCACGTCCCACGTCAGCCAGCTCAGCGATGTTGGCCCGCCCCAGAGCCTGGCTGACGTGTGCTCTGCTCAACGACAGACGCTACCCCTCGGGCAGGAGACGGGCCTTCCTGCAGGGCCTTGAGTTTGCCGAGCCTCTCCCTTCTCCTGCCCGGAAGCCTGCAGGTGCTCGCCCTGCCTCCACTTCTCAACTCCCCCGGCCGTGCCTGCTCTCCCTGCAAGGGTGGCCTGTGGGTCACGTCCTCCTTGGAACCCCCCTCCAGGCCAGCCAGGCCGCTCCAGCGGGTGGCCTCAGAGACCTGCTCTTCCCCTTCACGGTACGGATCCCAGCTGCAGCTCATCGGGGAGGCTGCTCCTATTCAGGACTATGAGCTAATCTGTTTTGTTCAGGATCAGGCAGCACACCCGACCCCTGACACCGGGCAGTACAGGTGTGACGAATAGATGACATCCATGCTGAGTAAGAAGTCTGCCGTTGTTTGTTCGCTGGGGACACTGAGATCCGTGTATTCCCTTTTTGAATCCTCTAGTCCCATGCTGCCGTATTTGGGGTGGAGTCAATCCCAAGTGGGTTTCTCCCCCTAGTAAAACTCTGCTCGCCCTCTGCCCACTTTTCCCCACCCACTTCCCTGTCAGCACACGCCCTGCAGGATGTGAGTGTGAGCTCATCAACAGCGGCCCCCTCGAGGCCCTTGATGACCATCTCCTCCATAAAGTAAGCAGTTATTTGGATCTCGTTCACCACCTTTGTAATAAAGCTCCAAATAACTTTGCTGTGAAGGCAGCTCCGCTAGACTTTCCGTTGCCCTGGCTACTTCTGAAAACTCTGACCGTACCTGAGTTCCCACTTTCACTCATTCCACTGAACGGGAAAATCTCACCCACAGGAGTCACCGTGCCCTTGCCTGCAGCCTCATCAGTGATCCGGGGGAACATATACCTGGAATGATCTGATGTTTTGGTCAGAGATGCACCTAACGAAATGCCATGTCACAGAAAATAGGAGGTTGAATTGTGTTATTTGTAATTGTTGCTGTTTGGCCTGTTCACTAGTCAGTAGATCCAGTGCTGATGCTGTGGATCATTTCAGACGTTAATAAAAACAACACCCCGTGTGGCTGTTCCCTGTGGTTGGAGGAAAAACAAAACAATAGTGCGACTCTACGACCTTGACCTAGATAAAGCTGCTGGCTGCAGGCTACGTGAAGAGCTTCTCCATTTGAGGGACTTAATTCAGTCACACAAGTTACGCCTTGTTGACCCCACTCAGGAATACATGGTACATGTTACTTTTCCATGTCCTGGGTGGCACATATTTTGTAAGTTCATGAGAAGTGTATTTAAAGCTTTGAAGTTTGGCCATTCTAAAGAGATTAGAACTCTAGACTGGTGCGTTGCTATGTCCGGGGAAGGATGGGAAAAGATTAGAAAGATCCCAGTAGTTTCGGAAAGGAACAGAATAAGGGTAACAGTGATGGGCACTATATTTTTTAGACAATATATTTTCAGGTTTTATTTTGTAACGTTCTCTGTGGCATAATCTGTAGAAGAATGGCCTCATTAAATTGTCATCACAACTCAGTGAGGTAGATACTGAGGTCTGGGTCTGAGAGCCGGGAAACTGAGGCTCACAGGGGCAGTGACTTGCCCTGGTCGGGGCTGCAGTGCCTCAGCCCAGAGGATTCGCAGGTGGAGGGGGAAGGCAGGCCCTGGATACCTTGCCAAAGCCCCACAGGGGTTCAGAACACCCCTTCCTAAGATGCGACGCTTTTGCATGCAGATTATTTTGAGCTGAATGTTCAGGAGAACCTTTTGTACCTCCCTTAACTACCTTGAAGAATCTAAACGGGGGGGCCTTGCCCATAATATGAGTTATTACCAGAAATAACTTTTATCACTTATTTACATGACAGGGCAGACATCTAATTACTGATGGCCTGCCCTTCTTACCGACTTGTGAGTTACTCTCCTCCGCTGCGAAGTCCGGGGCTCTTACCAGCCTTAGCTCAGGATGCCACATAGACCTCATTTTACCTGTCTGTCTCTGAACCTGTCGTGTATGTGGGGTCTCTAACTCTCATGTATGTGGGTTTCCTGTACCGACCTTTGTAATTAAATTTGGTCATTTTCTCCTATTAATCTATCATGCTGACTTAATTATTAGACCAGTTGAAAGAACCTAGAAGGGTAGAAGAAAATTGTTTCCTCTCCCTCAGTCCCAAGAGCCTGTACTGGGAGCAGGGATGGGCTTTGGGGTTTCATTGTTATCTCTCAGATGGTCTTCCCTTTCGGCCAGGTGGGCTCCAATGTGGTTTCCTTGCCTGCCAGATGGAGGCCACACAGTCTGGCTGTGTTTGAACAGCGACAGAGAGAAAGTAGCCATAGGTATTCAGCCTCTGCCTTGGGCCAGTCAGAGTGACTGGTCTCTAAGGGGTGCTTTATCCCCACCAGGGAGATGACCTGCTTTCTAAATATACCTTGCCAGAGTTTCCAACTAATTTGAATGCTTGGCCTCCGTAGGCTGACCCTAGGGGTCAAATTCCTAGATCACTCACAAGGGAAGGCCTGTTGTCCTCCGTGCAGTTGTTTGATGCTCTTATGTTACTGATGAGGAAACAGGGGCCCGGAGAGGCGAAAGGGGCCCATGCAAGGACACACAGACATCAGCAGCCAGTTCCTGTGCACATACTCATCCACCCATTTCCTTCAGCCAAGTTAATTCCACACGAACAAAGCATTGTTCCAGGTGTTCAGGTATCAACAGGCAGCAAGACAGGCGCAGCCCCTGCACTCATGGCATTTAGAATCCAACCTGAAACACTGAACTGTTACAGCGTGTCTTTATTTTTCATTCTGACTGCACGTGGGGCGGGGAAGGGATAATAGAGTGTGCACCTGGGAGACGCGGTCCAGCCCGGAGCCCAGGCGAAGCCTTGTTGCACAGCGAGGCTGGGTTGAGCTCGGAAGGATGAGAAGACATTGAACAGGGAAGAGAGTGGACAGAAGAGAGGAGCGTGCGTAGGAAGAGGAAGAAGAGGGGAAAAGCAGGCACCTTTGAGAAGCGAGGGAAGACAGCAGCTGTCTTGGTCAGTTCCCTGATAGCAGGGGGCAGGATTTTAATCAGGAGAATGACCTCATTTATTTGCACTTAAAACAAACCCGTCATTAGCTGCTGTGTCCACACCACTTGCCAGAGCAGCGATTGGACCCGCAGGGGACCTTCATGCAGCCCTCGCAGAAATGCCCGTGTTCTTGACCTGTTGCCACTGTGTGTAAGTAAAATTACACGCACTAAATTGCTAAACTTATTTAAAAAGAGATTAAAGCTCTTTGTTGTAGAACTGTAAAAAATTTTTTTTAACTATTGGTCTAGTAAAAACAATTCTTCAAAAGATGAAAGAAGATAAAATCCTTTTCTTCAAAAATTATCCCACTATATCTAGATGGAGTGAGAATATCTATAACAGGCTCAAAAAAAAAAAAAATAAGTGAGGTGCAAATACCTGAAGATTAAACAGTTTGTTTTCTTGAAAGATACATTTCCTTGACACCCACCCCCAAACCCCCGGCAGCAGACACAGAAGAAGCAGCTGAAACCGAGGTCAGCACACAGCGTGTTGTTTGCTGGGAAGTGTTCAGAGACTTACCCTGAGCACTGAGGGGTTAAGGGAGCCCAGGTGGACAGACCTTCCGTCATGGCCTGCGCCCTTCTGGAAGCTGAACACAAGAGGCCTGGGATGAACCTGTCAGGGAACAAGCACAGCGCCACCGAGCAGCGCAGGTGCAGGGCCAGGACACCAGAGTCCAAGTCCGTTACATCATGAACAAGGGGCGTGTCTGTGGAGAGCTCCATCGGCCTCTCCGAGCCTGAGTTGATGGTGTGAAACGGGGCCGACGCACCTGCCGGTGGAGGTGGGCGCCATCCAGCGTGGTAAATGTGGAACGGAGAATGACGTTCAGCGTGACGGCGACCTTCACAAAAGAGTTCCGAGTCCTTTCGTTAGGGGAAGAATGCCATTATACTAAGATGTCTTAGGCGATCTCTTGGGCAAGAATAATCCATAGACACAGAAGCATGCCCCCGTGTGCCTACGTGTACACACACACTCATTGAGGGTCGTTGGGCGGGCCGCTCCCGTGGGGGTCTCTGTCAGGCACCAGCTGAATGCCCTTGTAGGCAAGGGGCTGCCCCCTGTGGAGGGGCCTGTTCCACCTCCCCATCCCTTCCCCTTCGCCTGCCCCCAGGAGCTCTGCAGCTTATGGAGGGGAGGGGGCGGGCCTCTCCCACAGGCGGTGTGTTGAGTTTGCCAATCCTGGTGTCTCATGAAATGTTTTATTCGCTTTGTGACTCAGAAGGTTCATTTCTTCCCTGGGAAATCACTTTTTGCCCGGCAGCGACCGGCGTGCCCGCTGGGTTTCTGTGGCGCCCCAGCATTAATGCAGGGGTTCCGGCAGGAGCTTGCTAAAGAAAAAGCAATTACAGCCCTCCGCGGTAGTGAGATCCGACAGAGATGGCTGGGGTCCTTCTTCCAGAATTTCGAATTGCTTTTAAAGATCAAGAATGCAGATCTGAGCTCATGCGATAAGCTCCGGTGCAGAGTAAGGAGACAAAAGAAGGAATCGAGGACACATTACAAAGGGATGTTTACCAAGTTCTAGAAAAGTTTGCAGAGGCCACCAAGATTTGTACCTCCAGCGTCGTTTCTCTTTCCTTCAGGCTGTCAGGGGCCCGATCAGCAAGCCAGTGTCGGGAGCAGGTGGGAAAGGAGCTTTCTGGCCACGTTTGAGTGAATGGTAACCCGTTCTCCCATGTTTGTTCTTTCCTGCCTAGATTCCTTTGTTGGCGGAGTCATCGGCCTCATTCTTGCCTACATTTGCTACAGACAGCACTACCCGCCCCTGGCCAACACAGCTTGTCACAAGCCCTACGTCAGTCTCCGAGTCCCGACCTCGCTGAAGAAAGAGGAGAGCTCGCCTGCTGACAGCGCGCCCACCCTGCCGCTGGAGGGGATCACCGAGGGCCCTGTATGACCAGGGCCCCGGGGGACGGACGATGAGCCCAGGCGCACCCTCCCACCCCAACATCATCGCGCAGTAGGAGAAGTTTCCTGTAGTGTGTTTCCCATGCGTTTTTTCTCACAGTGACCCGTCCGCTTCCATGTTGCCGATGGTTCCTGCGACTTTAAATGCTCACGCTCCACTTCGTTGGATTCGCCGAGGAAGGACGCAGGAACCATCTCTGGGAGACTTGGGGAAGGAGGCGCCAGGGTGGGGTGGGTGCAGCTCGGTTGACTCTTCTGTCTGCAGTGTTTGCTGTCCAAGCCGCCTTCCTCTGTTTTCATGGTTGCAAAACATAATAAAACCTCCCACCTGGATCATGCGCTGTGGGCCGTCCAGAGAAGTGAAAGTCATTGGGATGTGCGTGGGCTTCACAGGCCAAGCCGGGAGGGGGCGGGGCGGGCAGGCTGTGCTGCGGCCTCACACTCAGGGCCCCGCTCTGATGGCCCCGTGGCAGGAGCCCATCTGCTGAGGAACCACGGAGTCCCCAGCGGTAGCCTGTGCGTCCTTGGTAGGCGACACTGAGTGCTTGGCTCAGTGTCGTCGACACCAGTGCAGAGAGGCCCCTGGGCTCAGAGCTCCCCCAGCGCCGTGGCTTCAGATGAAGACAGAGCCTGCGTCTCATCCCAGGGTCGGCTGCAGATTGTCGTGGGATCGGGGTTGCTGTGCCCTTCCTCCCAGCCCTCAGGTTCTCGCCCCCATGGGCCTGGGGTGGTCTTGTTCACCTGATGACCCGTTCGTCCGTGCCACCCTGGAGCTCCTGAGTCACACCATGGGCTGGGAGGGCCGGGAGTCTGTGGACACACCCCCAGGCGATGCTCAGGCCCCTGTGGCTGGGAGCCCCTGCTCCTGCCCCCTTAGTCCCCGAGGGACAGGGCTGGGAGGGGGCTCTTCCTAGGGTGTCCTCTACCCAGGGAGGCAGGGGTCTCCAACGTGACAGTGTTTGACGCTCATTTGAAATCTCACAGTCAGCACGTTGTGTGCTGTGGGACCACTGTCGCCTCCGCTGGCAAAGCCGAAACCCCAGGTGTCTGCCCTGAGGGTTTCTTTCCCCAGATCCCTCTCAGCAGGTGCCTCGGCCACTCTTCTTGGTCCCACCTTCAAAACACGCCTCACACCCTCCCACCTGCGCTGTTGCCACCCCCGTCCAAGTGGCCACCCTCTCACACCCAAAATGCAACACCCCCATCACCGCGTCCACCTCCGCGTCCTCACCGAGGCTGCACGTGGGCCGAAGTGCGTGCGTGGGCTCCTTTCTCAGGAAGTCACTATGTACACTGAATAAATATCACCTGCTTTAAGTGCCCACCTTTTTGAGTTTTGATCATTGTATATAGTAGTGCAGCTGCCACCCCAGCCATGATATAGAACTGCTTCCTCATTCTGGAAGTTTCCTTTGGCTCCTCTGCTTTCCGTCCCCTCTTCATATAAGTGACATGTAAACACAAACCCGTGTGACATGGCCTTGTGTTTTTGACCTCTGCCTTTTCTGAGATCCATCCCCATGATATCCACCTCATCACAGGTCTCCTTGGGCCCTGCCCCCCACCCCTTTGCACATGGTGCCGCCTCTCTGTTGATCAAACTAGCTGCCCAGTTTCATGCTTCTGCACCTGTGGGCCCTGAGCACCCGAGGGCCCTGGGCACCCGACAGTGACCCCTCAGCGCCTCTGGCCTGGCTCTGGCTCCTTCAGGCCTCAGCTCAGATGCCCCCGCTCACCATGACGGTCCTCCACTGCTCTCCTCACAATGCCCCTCCACACACACCGATATTTCTACCTCACATATTCCCATTAAGTCCCTTCAGGTTGCAGTTACAGCATTCATAAATCCTCACGGGTTGACCTGTGTCCTTTAAAATTTATATTTTAAAGTCCTGACCCTGGGCACCTCAGAATGTGACCTTATTTGGAGACAGGGTCTTCCCGGAGGCAGTCCATTAAAACAAAATCGCTAGGGTGGGCCCTAACCCGTATGACTGGTGTCCCTGATGAGAGGGACCCTTCGGGAGACAGGCGTTCACCGAGGGAAGGCCGTGTGAAGACGGCCATCGACAACGGAGGAGAGGCCTGGAACCTTCCCTGAGAGCCCTCAGGAGGAACCGGCCCTCCTTACACCTTGGTCCCGGGCTGGGACCCCAACGCTGCGAGGCCAACGTTTCTGTTGTTTCAGGCACCCAGTCTGTGCTCCTTTGTTACTGCAGCCCCTCAGGCAAGCGAGAGCATGCTTTCCCCGTCCCGCCCTCACGGAGGGTCCGCAGTCTCCTCCCCACCGCGGACTCCGGGCTCCGGACTCCGGGGCCTGGCAGAGAGCCCGGGGCAGCGAGCCTTTGGTGTGTTGCTGATTAAACATACCGTTCATCATTTTATTTTTTTCCTCATCATGATCCCTATGAGGTTGGCTCATCACGCTCAGGTTACCTGCTCAAGGTGACACGTCTAAAAGCTAGAGAATTCCCCGCTCTTGGTCCCACATGATTCAGCGACCCTGCAGTTTCCTGAGGGTTTCCCTGAGGAGTACACAACCTAACGTCCTCCTCCTCTTACAGGGGACGGAGTGCTTGGTCTGAAAGCGCCTCAGAGGGTTTGGAGTTATTCCATTTGGGCTGTGGGGAGAGAAGCAAAAATAACAACATACCAACCAAACCCAGGGACCTTGATGGCGTGAGTTAGTTACATTAAACAAAGCAAACCAACCAACTTAACAAAAGCCACCTTTTCTGAACCTCAGTATTGACCATCAGACCAATTTATAAAGCAAATGCCCCAATCTGTTCTCATGTGATAGATTTACACAGGTCTTTCAAGAAACAGTCTGTAAGTCAAGCCTGCAAGCCAGGAGGCAGGTGCCAGAAGGGCCAGGAAAGCAGAGGCCAGGGCAGCTTATACGCCAGCCCGAACCGGGAGCGCTCTCAGGGGGCAACTTCAAAGCACCTGGTGTGAATGGAGAAATGCCCGGGGAAGGCAGAGGACTGCATTGCAAATACGTTACTCCTTTAAGTGGCTGAGCTTGAAGCAGGTTTGCAATAACCTGGCCCATTAAATGAAATTGTTTTCGCCCCAGGTGCCTCAGTAGTATAGCTCCTGTTTCAATGTGAAATTAGTTAAGTCTGGGGACTGATAGAACGTTTAATGTGCAGTTCAGCGCTGGGGTGTCCTAACTCTCGTAGGTCCTTTTGAGTGGCTCCTTCTCCATGTCCTTCAGAGAGCCTTATCTGGGTGTCTGCGTAGCGCTGTGGGTCTGGGACGTCAGCGCTTGTTTCTGTCCCCAGCCAACCAACGTGTCTCTGCTTCTCGGTGTGTCTGTCTCCCCCTGTGCCTCTCTCTGTCTCTCGTCCTATTATCTGGCCGAGTTTGGCGGGCAGTGGAACTTTGCCAGCCTCCCCCACAGTGAAAACTGAGCTCTTTTGTGGAACGAGTGTTGTAGAGCGTCAATGATCCCTTCAAGTGTGTGAGTGCTAGCTCGTCATCCTGGGACTAGAGAGAGGAACCTCTCAAACTTCGTCATTTTAGGAGGGAAGGCCTCTGAACTCTCTACGGGTACCTTCACGCTTATCTTTTCTCCCCACCACTAGAAGATGGGTATGTAGTACTGAACACTCAGCCATTCCACGAAGCGCAGGATCATTTACTGAGACATTGGTTTAGGTTCTGTCTCTGCTGCTGATGGAAAATGAAAAAGGATGAGAACCTTCGCTGTCCTGTTCTCTGGGTTTTTCTGTGCCCCAGGCCTGAGATGACTGTAGAGATGGTGCCGGGGGCGGGGGGCGGGGGAGGCAGGGGGCCTGCTGGGGGTGGGAGGGGCAGAAGGAGCACAGATCTGTGTGTTGGGCTCTGGCTTAGGCATTGAGTGGACATCAACAAAACAAGCAACATTCCTGTGCTTGTGGAGGTCACGCTGGGAGGGGACAGAGCTGTGCTGGTCTCAACAGAGGGGGGTGAGGAAGTCCAGCTGGGAAATGTTGGAGGAGATGGAGGTTTGGTTGTGTGGTCTGCCTTGAGCGGAGGACCCCCCCCCACCCCCACCCCTTGGAGCCCTCAGCCTCAGCACAGATTGGCGGATGTAAGAGCGACAGGAAGGCAGCAGAAACTCTGGAGCTAAGGAGCCAGGTGGGTGTGGGCTGTGGGTGGCTGGTGATCTCGGGCAGCCAGGGCCCTCCAAAATGTTCCCCTGCTTATAGGAGCCCAGAGCCTTTCCACGATGCTGGGTAGGGACAGGCCCCCAATTCACTGAGGCCAATGGGACTGGGGTGGGGACTCCGCCAAAGTGAATGTGATTTAAAGAAAATAGTTAACATGATGTATCTTGCCCACTTAAGTCTGTCGTTTTTGAGTTTCACCCAGATGTTGATGGAAGGTGTGTGCATTGTACAAATAGGTGAAGTTTTTGCTCTTCAGAAAATTTTCCCTTACTCTGTATAGTTTGTTAGCTTCATCCCACGTTTTGGTTGAAACAATATAGCAGAGGTGGTAAGAGTAACAACTCTGGAACCACTCAGATCTTCACTCAACCACAGATCAGTACCCGCAGATTTATATTCCTGCTTTATCCTGTGGCCTTGGGGAAGTTTCCTGCTTTCTCTTACTCAGTTTGTTCACCTGAAACATGGCAATAAGGACAGTGTGTACCTGAGAGATCACTATGAGAATTAAATAAATCAGTGCATGAATAAAGCGCCAAGAAAAAGTGCTTGGCCCCTGTCAAGTCCCAGAGAAGAAAGGCCTTTATTTTTGGTATTCCTTGCTGGCTAATACTGCAGAAGGCACTCTTAGTAGCCACTCACCATAACACTTGGAACTAGAAGACTTTGGAAGTTTTGTCCTTCTCTAAATCCCACCGACATGGGTCTCTCCTGTGGCTTAGTCTCTTCCTTTAGCTAACAGGGACCAGAAGCCACGATTACAAATTGGACTGACAATACAGTGTCTTAACATTTTTAAGAGAAAGATTTGGGATTCACAGAAGGCCAACTAAAACCTGAGTCACGTCAAGGGGAAGTCAGATAGGGTTTGGGTTGTAGGCACGCAGCACCTCCTGGCACGGTTCACAAACACAGCCTCCCTACAGTGGAGCACTGGGCCCACCAGGAAAATATAAAACCCGCCCCAGAGAGCAAGTGACTATCTTGGCAAATAAACCGAAAAGAAGAATAAAAGTGGAGAAGATAGTGAAAGAAAGAAGCTGATTCACCTGATCACAGAAGGTGCTAGGGAGTGCTGAGGTCTCAACACAGCCTTTCACTGCCTGAACTCGGGTCTCTGCTGGGATGTCAAGCGGCCTTCGGCTGCCTTCCATTTTTGTTCCTTTTGGGGGAAAGGGACATTGGTTTCAAACAGGCCTGGAGTTTGAGATGGATCTATCAAACAGAACTTCAGACCCTTCAACCCCTTCCAGATGGATTCATCAGCGCAGCTAGGTGGTGGATGTGAGGTGGCCTTGAACAAGTTGGTTTCTCATCTATAAAACGACGGTGCCACTTGCCCTGCTTAACTCGGAGGGCGGTTACCGGGCTTGCGTGGAGGGAAAAGACCTCATTCCCACCCTTCTAGGTGCTTCGCTGGGGCTCTGTAGCAAAACGCAGATTAACAAGAGAAAACCAAGTTTATCACCACATGTCTCATACGTGGAACACATGGGAACGCCCAGAAGTGAGTGACCCGGGAGAGGTGGCTTAGGATTCAGGCCTGCGCAGCATCTTCAACCAAGAACAACAAATGTGCAGAGAGATGACGAGAAAAGGAAAAGCAATCTTAGGCTTCCAAGGGGGCAAACCGAAGGAAGGTAAATATATGGGAAAACAATAGTAGATAGAGGGTAGTTAATAAAGTTTTATGTAGATTTCTCCGGTACTGTCTCCCGACTGCTAAGGGTCTAATGTCTCCAGGGATCAACTTCTGTCCTTCCTGACATCGAGAAGGGGAGGGACTCCTTTGTCAATTTATCTCTGGCTTTTAGGCAAGTAGGGGGCCAGCAGAGGTTTTTTATGGGGGGGGTGGTATCTACTTCTTAATTGCCTTCAGCATCATATTTTGGGGTGGCACATATTGGTTTTTTTTTCAGGTTCATGTGAGACAATGGGTGTGAAAGCTCAGGAATTGGAGCAGAAAAGATTTATGTTCTCTGTCCCTCACTTATGCCCTTACATCACCTGTCGTCAGATGTCTATGGAATGAATGGCTAGAGTAAACATGGAGTAGGTCATCGTGACGCAGAATATGAAGGTTCAAGTGACACCTTTGGCAATCTCAGCCAGGGGTAGGGAGGCCCAGGAGCCACACCTGGTCTCTTCCACTTGACATTGACCTGCTGCCTGAAAGTCACAAGCTCTCTTTGCTTTGAACACATCACTCCAGGTTCCTTCATCAGTTGAAATCGCCATATGGTGGGGACGTCTCAAAGGAGCTTCTGCTCAGAGAGGGAATGACTGTGAGTCAGTAGGGGTGACTAACAGATTCTAGAGAGAAGATATTGCCATTCTGTGACCTCTTAAATGACTTTCAGAACAATCTCTCCCAGTTGTTTAACAGTAAGAGTAAGAGAACACTTGGGAGAGGCATCAGCATAATTAACAAACTTAGAAATGATGATCTTCAGCACTTCTCATAAAGCAGAGAATAACGAAGAAATGCCCATGATTTTACAATTTCACACTGGAAACTTCCACTGTAAGTCATGAGTCATAACAATTGTTTCATGTTAACAGTCAGTAAAGGAAACATGGTAACTTACAAGCTATTGAGAATAAGTAAAGGCAATCACTATATATTTTATATGTTATCAGTTCTCAAAACACCTGACTGCTGATGAGGACAAATTCATTTCTAACTGTCCTGGATAATCGCATGCTTTTATCCTCAGACCAGACCAGTTCTTCAGCAATGGCCCTGGTCAAAATAATGACAGCAAAGAGCAGAGTCCTGACCAGTTTACCGAATCCTGAGAATGTGTGGCAGAAACCACCACTCAGTGTTGTATTTAGGAGTCCCTTGCCATCCATCCATAAATTCTGCTGCAGTCCCTTCACTCAATTTAGTTACCTTGAGGTGGTCTCCTATTTTCTGTCCTGCACCCTTTTTCCCTTGATAGCTTTTGGGAGGAGCTACTCATTTTTTTCCTCACCTAAGTGGTGAGAAGTGAACCATGTGACCTAGCCTGGCCAATCAGAATATCACATCCCTCTGATCTTAGTGAGTGGTCCAGAGCAGACCAATCAGAGCTGCGGAGACTCAATTCCAGGACTTCATGAGCACCAATGAAACAAAGAAGTGCTCTCTTGCCTGGGGTTGCTGTGAGGATGGAATTGAACCTGGAACAGGGGCAGCCACCTTGCCAGCAGACAATGGACATCTGCCTGGAGGTGAAGTCCACGGCAGAGGCACAAGCTGAAGGGAGCAAAACAGGTGCAACCATCTGGGCCTCCCTGCTGGCTCTGCCCAAACCCAGCCCTACCGCCGGCTTTTCAGTTACCTGAGCCAATGAATTCCTTTCCTTCGTAGCCAAGTTTAGTTTCATTTTGCATCCCATGAGGTTAAACTAAAAGGAACTGCCTTCAGCCAGGGCCCGAAATAGTGAGTCCAAGCCTTAGAACACAAGCAAGCCCACTCCCTCCCTTCCCACTGGTCTCCTCTCCTTTGGTGGGAGTCTGTCTGAGCCTTGCGTTTCTTTTATGAGTTCCCTTTGCTCCCGATCCTTCTCCTGGTCACCTCCTGCCCTCGAGCCAGCCATGGCACTCCATTTGTCCTGCCGACGCTTGGAACCTGTAGAGTGGAACTTTGTGTTATTGAACTGTCCCCTCATTGGCACAGTGTTTCCTCTGTTGGGTGATGACGGCTGAATGCAAAGCACCACCACACGCTGGTTGGAATTCCGCGGCCGCCTTCATCAGCCTGCATGTGCGCGTGCGTGTGCGTGTGCGCATGCGCGTGCAGCTGGGCTCCATCTGCCGTTGCCGTCTGCTGGCTCAGAGCCACAGTCACCCTGCTCTTGCCCCCCATTATACCCTTTTGGGAAATGTGGCAGTCCACTTCCTCCAAATATGTGCATCGAAATAAATAAATACACATTTAAGTCCACTTTTACTGTGATGTAATCTGAGGGGAAAACGTAGTCTTTGCAGTGTGTCTCCCATAGAGACAAGAAGAGAGTAGGTTAGTACACCATCGATAATCACAAGCAATAAGAAAACACCTTCAGTACCATTTGTCAATTATTTTTACCACCATGAGGTCTAGTTTTTCATGAAAGGCTGTAACAGTTGCCTCCGTTTGTGGATAACATATCCCTCCGCATGCAGGTGGGGAGTTTCTAGGACCTCCGTTTGTGTTTAGGAAAAGAGAGGCCACACATCTTAGTGGGCACGGGCACCCCTGCGCTTGGTGGCGCGTAGAGGCCTTTTCTCCATGTGGCGTGGTCATGTGGAAGCTTAGGACACTTGCCAGAAGGCCTCATGTTTGTGAAATACTTTTCCTCCTATCGGCAGCTACTTTGGATCCAAAGGTTTGTCATCTTAATTGAGTTAATAATTGTCTTGACTTTCAGCTTCCTTTTGTGCTCAGAAGGTGTATAGTGAAATGGGACATTGAGGGCTGAGTCCGGTAGGTTGTGATGTTATGGAAAAAGTAAGACCCCAAAGCAAACTTCCACCATGATTTCTTAGGTAAATAGGATCCAAGATTCTATTTTAATGGAGCAAGGGCATAATCTTATTTGGAGCAAAGTTGAGTCTAGTACTTCCAAAGAGATTGTGGGAAATAGTGGAAGGAAGAAGGGAGGAAGGGAGGGAAAGAAGAAACAATGGAGGGAAAAACCAAAATAAGCAAAAAAAAAAAAAAAAAAAGAGGGGAAAGAGAAAGAAACTGAGAGGGTCAGAATTCTATTGCAGCATCGTTGGCTTGAGGAAGGACACTGGGGGGTTGACAGGGTTCAGGAAGTGGTTCAAGGGGTTGGAGTAGAACAAGACACAAGCCGTCATTTGGAAATCTGTTTTTGTTTTGCAAGACTTATTTCTTGCATGCCAGAAAGAAGAATGAGAACTAATAAATAGGAAACTTCAGTTCGATTTTAAGAACATCCTTTTAAATTTTTTTTTTAATTCTCATCCAAGGACATTTTTTCCATTGCTTTTGAGAGAGAGACAGACAGGCATCAATGTGAGAAAAAAACATCTATCAGTTGCTTTCTTGTATGTGCCCCGACAAGGGATCAAACCCATGACCTTTCGGTCTACAGGACGACGCTCCAGCCAACTGAGCCACACTGGTGAGGGCAATTTTAAGAACTTTCCTAATGGAGAAATGGGCTTTCAAGTTGAAGCAGTGAGTTTCCTATTCGGACATGTGCACGCAGAGACTCGGCACGTTCGGGGTGTGTTGACAGGGAGTTCACACATTGGGGAAAATGTCAGGCTAACTTCTGAGAGTCTGTGGCTCACAGTGGATTGTTGGGAATTAAGAGGTGATCTGACTGGAAGGCCTAAAAGAAGCTGGAGCCAATTGGGAACAAATAACTCTTAGGCTCATGGAGCGTTCAGAGGAGGAAACAACTATGGCAGCAACAACAAAACACACCAAATAACACTTTGCAGTAATGAGAAGGTGATTACATCCCTTCAAAAACCCCACAGGGAACAATAGTAGGTAAAAGTTAAATCATAGGCATTTCCTCTCATCACCTAGCACATAACTTGAACTGCCTTCCTAATTAGCCCTTTGCTGTCAGCTCGGGAGAGCTTTCAGAGCCTAGTGAGATGGTTATAACAGTCTCTCCGTCCCCAGTGGTGCATGGTCATTGTTGCCAGGACGCTGTCACTCACACCATGACACGAGTAAGAGGCATGGCAGAAGGCACTTGAACTCCAGGATGTATAGCACAAAAACACTTGAAGCTATTGCACAGCCTTGCAATTCAGTGCGCCTCGGCAAAGCCTAAGAGCAGACAAGCTCCTTCTTAGGGTTAGAGACTTGCTTTCACACACAAATCTATACATCAAGAGCCTTGTGTGGGGGAGCCTGCGGTGCCATTTAAAATAAAGGCTTCAATTAGAATTTATCTCACTTTTTACAAAATAAGCAAAATCTAAGTTCCTAAACTACCACTTAGAAACACAGGTGGCAATCTCCCTTTTCCCACCTGTTCTTGGCACGCTGTCTGCTATGGACATGGCGACTGCCACCTTCTGCGGGCTGTGAAAGGTAGCTGTGTGTAAAATCACAGTTATTGGATGTTGCGTCACTCCTGAAAGAAAAAATTACTTGGCATCATTTCCCCCAAATAATAGAGAAAACCGAAGTGCCATCCAAATAGAATCTCACGTTTGTATTTCCCTACTTTCATTTTCTGGGAGCCCACCAATATTCGCTGTGTGGGTTCTTTCTCATTGGTGTGTACTTACTATAGGTGTGGGATGGGGAAGCAGAGATGGGAGACAATTTTACAAATCTCAGAGAGCCTGAAAAGGAAATGACCACATTGCCTCCTTGGAAGGAATTTATCTAATATTTATTTTTCTCATGTGCAGCTTTTCTTTGTCTCATCCAAGCAAGCCCAGCCTTTAGCTCTTCTATGGCAGAAGCTGTCAGGTGGCCTCTGAGGATTTTTTTTTTTTTTTTGGTAAATGTTTAGTTAATTAGATGTCAAGTACATCAGATGGTAGATAAACAGGAGTAGTCTCGCAGGGGTAAAATCTGTTGCTAATTATAAGAAAGGACATTTGGATAAGAGACAAAAATATACCTAAGAGTTTAGTTTCTTACTCTTTGTTTCTATGGACTAATTTTTCTTCTGGTTATAGGCCTCATTTCTTGCTTCTTGGGATGTTTAGTAATTTTTAATTATATGCTGGACAGTGTGAATATTATCTTGTTGAGGACCTGGCTTTTGTTGCCTTCCTTGGAAGAGAGTTGGACTTTGCTCTGGCAGGCAGTTAAATTAGTTCTATATCAAACGGAGCCCGTGGAGGCTTGTGCTGAAGCTTTGTCACAGTGGTCCTTTGACAGCCTTTATTCCAGGGCTCTCCTAGCCCTAGTACAAAGGTGTGGACCCTGTAAAGTCTCTGCTAGCCACCCTGGGCGTTCAGGGTGGTCTCTCCCTGATGCTGTTTCTCTCTCAAAACGCACACCTTAATGTTCAACCGGAGCCTCAAAGGGACCCCTCTGCAGGCTCTTGGAGCTCTTGCTTTCCATAGCTCCTTCCTTTCTAATACTCTGCTCGTGCCGGTCCCTCAGCCTATCTGAACTCTCATCTCTGTCTTTTCAATAAAACTATTGTGTTCTGCTTGGGATCTCTCTCCCTGCACTGAGATCTGGAAAATGCTTCCAGGCAGAAAGTCAAGGTGATTTGTAGAGCTCACCTTCTTCATTTCTCTTCTCTGGGGTCACAGTTTTACGCTCCCTGTGGTCCAATGCCTGGAAAACAGTGGTTTTACATGTTCTGCTCAGTTTTCTAGTAGGTCATGGTGGGAAGACAAGTCTGGTACCGGTTCCTCTGTCATGGCCAGCAGTGAAAGTCCTCAGTTTCCTAGTCTTTTGGTGCGTGTGTTATACTGTGTCTGCTGCCAACAGTTCGTCAACAACAGGCAGTTGAATAGAAAACAGGCCACAGAGGTGGGAATTGGAGAGGAGGTGATATCTCAGGGGGAAGGCAGTCATATAAATAAGTCCACCCTGGGGGGAAAAGAGAAGAGAGGCACAGGTGAACCTGGTCTTCCCTGTCCAGACCCCCCACGTGATACCCATCGAAGCCTGGCTTTAAAAAGCCTTGCCTCTTCCCATTATCAGCATTGCTCCCCGCCCTTTTTCCCAGGCATGCTCTCTGAGAAGTGACAGCAAATGCTAATCTTGACCTAATAAACCAATCTGGACTATGTATTTTGTCCCCAAGGTTCTGGGGACAAAGCCTAGACAGGATGCACATAAAAGATGCTGCTGTCATGTGGTAGGGAAGGCCAGCGAGAAGCCCCACCAGAATATGGACCCAGCACTGCCAGACCTTCTGATTTTTCAGGAGATGCCAGTAATTTGGCTTTCAAGTAAAACCTCTTGATTCCTAAATATTAGCACTAATTTAAACTTTTTGATTATCGTGATGAGGGGTCCTTCCCCTTCTGTTCACTGTGGGCAGAGCTGCCTAATTGACCTTCCTGCTCACCGCTCACATCTCCCCTCGCTCACGATGGGTGCCCCTGAGCCTCTCGTCTTTCTCTGCGACAACCCTGTATGCACCCAGGGTGCCTCTCCCCTGCTCCTGCATCCCCTTCATTGACGACACACCCACTGTCTTTGCCCAACCTGTTCTTTCCTCCCAGAACACCCCCACCCTCCTGCTGTTGAAACCGTACCCCCAGGGCTAGCTCAAGCTTGGTGAGACCCCATGGACAGGTTGTGAACCCTTTTAGGGGCATTTTCGATTTCTTCCCAACACAACCGCCGGCCAGGGTTCCCTCCCTCGTGCCGGACAGCTCCCTGGAGATCTCTGTGTGTCCTGTCGTCACCCCCAGCCCAGGAGCTGGGCAGGTGCCCATTCTGTTACCCGGAGGCACCCTGACTAGGACATTCACCCTTCCCGGGGCTTTTCCTTTTCACCCCCTCCCTAACGCGTACCCATTTAACCACCCGGCACACAGGACAGGCACGCCCCTTCATAATTATAGCCTCGCTTCCTCTGTCCTTCAATAGCTTTTCCATTTCCACCCTCCTCCCAGACACAGATTAACACCCCCCATTCATCCTCCAAAATAGCAACACTTGTTTAATTCTAAATCCAGTGTCTTTCTCAGCCCACGCCTCTCTTCCCCTCCTCTTTACGCATTTCAAATGCAGCCAGCGAATGTTCCTATTTAGTTTTCCCCCCCAAGGCCCCGACCTCTGCTGGTTCTCCGAAGCGGAGCTGGTGTCAGCTTCTGGGGCGCCTTGTTCACAGCGGCCGTGTCCTTTCCTGTCTTTCCTGTAACTGGTCATTGATTTAGGTTTTCAACCAAGTTCTAATAATAGGGCATGATAACCTCAAATTGATCTAGCACTTACTATGTGCCAGGTGCTCTGTAGCCACATCAGATTTCATTTTTACAGCCTTGTGAAATATTGTTGATGGTCTCTGTTGCGTAGAAGGGAACATGGAGAGATCATCTGTCTACGGCTGTACAACTAGAAATGGCAGAAGCACAATTCAAACCCCAGTCCAGGTTACCTGGACAGCATGAGATGCCACTTCCCGTGTCACTGTGTCACGAGTTACCTGGCATATGGGTTTTCTGCGGGTGCTATAACAGATTTAAATTTCCATAAAGTGGGTGGCTAAAACAACAGAAACGTATTCTCTCAATGTCTGGAGACCAGAGTCTGAAATCAAGATACTGGCAGGGTTGCTTCTGAGGGAGCGTTTGCCTCCAGCCCCCTCCTGGCCACTGGGGGCTGCTGGCAATCCATGGTGGTCCTCGGCCTGTAGATTCATTGCTTCTACCTCTGCCCCTGTCTTCTAATCATCTCTGTGTTTTTTTCTCCCTTTCCCTCCCTTTAAAAGGATACTTGTCATTGGATTTAGGATCTACCCTAATCTGCTCTTGAAATCTTTAATTACTTCTGAAAGACTGTTTTCCCGAATAAGAACACATCATAGGTTTTGGGTGGATATATCCTGGGAGTGGGGTGGGGCTAGGGGGAGAGAAACCAACCGTGTAAGAGAGAAGTCGGCGTAAGGCATGAGGTCCCCGGCTGTTCTCAGTCTGGGCAGCAGAGCGCCCGTGCCCAATGCAGACTTAGTTTATCACTTCACTGCAACCTCCAAGACCTCCAAGGAGATCCCTTTAATTTGAGACTTTAATGAGGAGAGCAGAAGGAATCATTGGCAATAAAATTCACATTGTAGAATAAACCTACGTACACGCACACATACGTTAACTTAAGCAGATTGTAGATTTGATTAAACAGTCTGGTTGGCAGTCTTTACCCATGAAAATCTCAGTCTGCAGTGTCGGGCTGAATCACATTATTTCTTCAGTCTCCTGGCTCAGGTGTCCCACCCTCTCTGCCCAATCACACACCCAGGCCTGGCTGGTCCCTTCCTGCTGCCAGATCTCACGTCCTCACCGCGGTGTGCATCCTTCCCTGGAGGCCAGCCTTAGAGTCTCTCACCCCGACAACACTTGCCCTATGGACTCTTTTCCCAGGTCATTGTCTCAGCTCCAGTGACTGACTCCCAATCCCTGCTGTGGAATGAGCTGCCAGAGGTGCGTGTGGGCTTCCGCGCTGCTGGCACAAGGCCCTGTGCCAGCTAGAGGAGGGCTATGCGCTGTTGAGGATGTCGCAGCAAATGAACCTCTCCCCAGCTGTGCACTGCTGCTGGGTTGATTCTTAAAGTTTAATTATAGCTGTAGTTAGTGCCTTATGGATCGTTACAGAGCCAGACCCTGCAGAAACGTCTGTGCAGTTTGGTGGCAGGACAGGGAGTCAGTGGCCTGGGCTGCGTGCTGAGGGTCTTCCCAGAAAGGTGCCATGGCTGGCGCTCTGCGCAACAGAAAACTACAGGCGAATATCGTGGTGGAGTCTCCAGCAATGCCCTCAGGGGACCTGCTCAGAGCTACAGGAGCTGGACAAATCCAGCTGCACTCCCCAAAAGGAGAGAGATTCGGGACAGATATCCGCCGGTAGGACCCTACTGGGGTTACAAAACTGAAATACTCCCGGACCAGTGGGGCAGCGCATGGAGTCCAGCTACAGGGACTCCGGCGCTGGCCCTTGCCCAGCAGGGGGCCTCCAGATGCCTATTCTGATTAGTTTGTGCACTGTGGTCACTTCCTACATATTTGCATGTTACCCCTGAGGGACCAGGAAGGGCATAAATGAGTGGAAGTGCCAGCCCCCTGGGCCGGAGGAGAGAAGCGTCCCCAGGTTGCAGCAGGAACCCCCGAGAGGAGCAGCACACCCATGGCCTTTCGTGAGCTGTTGCGCCATTTGGTCCGGGATTCCTGCTGGGGAACGGGCGAGGGACCGAGCCCTCGGGCAAGGCCAAGTCAACCGGCAAGGGCAGGAGCAGCGTGAACTTGGGACAGATGCCCAGGGGTGGAGGTTCCAGGAGGTCGGTGGGCTCAGGGCCCAGAGACCTGCTCATCCTGGGGAGGAATACGTTCCAGCTGCTGAGTCCAGGGGCAGGTGAGTGCAGCCAGAGGCAAATACAATTTGTGTTCCTGTCCTTGGTGTGTAGGCCATCCATCCGCAGGAAGGCGGCGCCATGTTTTAGGCAAGCTTTCTTACAGAGAGAGGAGAACTCTTTGAGGGTCAGGCAGACTGAGGCAGCAGCCTCTTGGAACACTCTGTTTCCTCCAGCCAGCCTGCGCTTTCCACCGGGAGGACTTCCTGTTTCCGCCTTAGCCGTGTCCAGTCAGCAATTATTTTGCCCAGGGTTGGGTTTTGTTGTGTTTTTGCTCCATGCCAGTAGGGGCCAGGCACATGCCCACAGGCCACAAAGGTCAGTCAGACTCTCACCCCGGCTTTGAACTGATCCCAGTCTGCAGTGAACATCAGCTCTCTCTTCTCTGGGGTCATATCCTGTGTGGTCAAGGGCATTCCGTTCCTCTCCCAAGGCATCTTTCAGGTGAAGGGCCCTCTCTTCTTTGTCTTGCACCTGTCTGTATACTGTGTTTCCTTCCCCCACCCATGGCTGGGCCCTTCTCCAAAAGGTGCATTAGATTTTCCCCTATGTGATTGTCCCTGAGTACAATAGCTTCTCTCTTTTCTTCCCAAGTTTTTCTGTCTAACTTAAGGCTAAATAAAGTCCTTAGAGTTATTCTCCCAGAATTCCCTGGGCCTCAGTGTTCTATGCTGTGAGAAGGAAGGAGTTGGGCTCAGTGAATTTAGCATCTGACATTCTGGTTTTCCTATCACTGTTTAATATTGCTAACAGAAGCTGGCCCACAAGGCGTCTACACGTTGAGTTTTGAAGAGGCCTTCTCCTCCAGGGCACAGCCCCGTTCCAGGGCTCACGGGGCTTGTGGCTTGGCAAACAGGGCCAGTTTCCAAGGGCTCGGTTTCAGCTCTTTGTATACCTGTGGCCAGATGCCCTTGTGCGGTGAATAGCCTGTCCACCCATACCTGGCAGTCTTATTTCCCAAGTACCAGCAGGACATGCAATTGCAAAGAACAAGTAGACAGTAGTCATAGCCTTTGTTCAGAACGGCGGTTCTTAGTCAGGAGTGATTTTCATCCTCCCTCCCCAGGGGACATTTAGCAATCTCTGGAGACATTTTTGTGTGTCGCAGTGGAAGGCTAGGGTGAGAGAGTGCTGGGGGTGCTGCTGGCATCCAGTTCTGACAGCCGTGAAAATGCACCTCTCACCTCCAGCTGTCGGAGCCTAATTGGCCGTGGTCCCGGCTGAAGTCCACCACCCCGTTTGCATCGTTCTTCCCACGCTCTGCCCTTGGCCAATGACTGAGCTGTAGGAATTCTAAGAGAGGCTCGTTCCTGGGAGACCCACAAATCCTCTGCTGGGAGGTTCCGGCTCCACGGCTCCCCACTGGCCTTGCCTGTGGTTTATGACTCTCCCCACTCTGCTCCTTCCTGCCTTCTGTCCTCCATTGGACTGACCTGGAGGGGATTCCGATCTCTCCCAGCCTCCTCCAGCCCCCGCCTATTTTCCTTCATAGACAACGGATCTCTTTCGTATCGAGTCCCATCTGTTCCTCAGAGGATCTGAGCTAACATGATAATACACTTTCTGAAAGTAGTTGTGCTTGTATTTGATTGTGCAAATGTCCTTTATATGGGAGGTGGTGAGGTGAGGTGAGGCAAGGTGGGAAAACCTTAACTAGAGACAGGGCCTTTGGGTCCATAGGCCTGGGTTCACAGCCCCTCCCTGGCTCCTTCCAGCTCTGTCGTCTTGCACAAGATTCAGGCAGACCTCCCCTCATTGTGCTTAGCAGATGTTGCATTTTTTTACAAATTGAAGGCAAGACCCTCCACCGGCAAAAAGAGTACGTACGACTCGCTGCATTGCAGCACCTGCTGTATTGTGACGCCTGTTTTACTGCGGTGGTCTGGGCCCGAGCCCACAACATCTCTGAGGCATGCCTGGATTTAGCCTTGCTTCCTAGCTCAGTTCCAGTTTCTTTATCAGAAAAATGGGAATCATAAATTACCTACTCCATAGAGTTGTCGTCAAGATTAAAAGGCTAGTGTGTGCAAGATTTCAGTGTGCATAACTGTAGCTGCTGCGTCCTGAGAGCACCCATGTGCTTCTCGTTGAATCCTCACAATATGAAGTGTGTTCTTAGGACTCCGACTTCACTGATGAGAAAGCCAAGGCACAGCGGGGCTAGGAGGCAGAGCCCGATTTCAGCCGAAGCTCTGGAGCCCAAGCTCTTTACACGTTCGGTTCGTCCCCAAATAGCACACGCTCAGGAATGCTTGCTGTGGTCCCACCATTAAATCCAGTGGGTACTCATACCTTTCACCTCTGTGGCCCTGACAAGGGCCCTTACCTAAAGGCAAACTTGTGCCTCTGTCACTGTGAAATGAATCAGGACACGGAAAACGCTCGGTACCACGCCCGGTGCCTCGAGGCGCTCATGCACTGATGGTTAGCGATCGTTTTGAATGAAATTCCTCCTTCCTTGTAGCTCCACAGTGAAGGAGCCGTGGGTGTGTGCCTCCAGCTTTCGGAGGGGGTGCCTGCTAAGGGGAAAGTGGAACGCACTAGAGAGGAATGAGTTATAAACACTCCTCTGATCACCGTAGCAGGGGCGTGATCACTGCTGATGTTTCATTATACCCGTCACAGACCTGTGTCCCGTTATAGGAACTTTGCTCTGTTCTCGGTCATCCTCTCTGGCTCAGTCTGCTGCCTGCCCGGGGTTATCAATAATAAATACCCCTGCAGGCAGCTGAAGGCCATTAAAGACAGGTGGTGATGGGCCAGAGTGCTGGTCAACCTCTGGGCAGAGACTGTGTGGAAGAAAGGGTCCGGGGGCCACCCCGTCAGCCTCCAGTGCGTCAGGACCTGGGGCCGACTGCACAGACAGCACTGGCCGGGGAGCCCGGGTGAGTAAGTCGCTGCTTTGCCTTTGCGTGCTTGTTACAGCACAAAGGGGTACATGTTCTTTCTTCCTAAAATAGCAGGGAGAAAATAGAAAAGGCATGTTGCGTAACTCTTTTTCTACTCTTCTCTCCATCCGTGTTATACTTTATTAACCAGGTCAAACCAGAACCATACAGGTGTTCTGGGACAGCATGGCCAGAGTGCACTGGCCGAGCAGCGCACAGTATTGCCCTTCTGTCCTGCTCTCCCCTTTGCTGCCCCACCCCCGTACTTCTCAATAGCATAGTCTGACAAATTCCTCAGTGTTCACTTCCCTGTTTTGCTTATATCAATCAGCAGGTACTGGGGCGGGGAGTGGGGGGCGGAGCTTATGGCTCCTGTTGCAGGGCTCTGCTCTGGTGGATTAGTCCTTAATCCCTTCAGTTTACTCCGCTGAGGATGGGCTTTCTTGCTCCTCATCTCTCAGGTGTGGTCTACGCGGTGTTCAGAGGCCCTGGCAGGACCAAGGCCCAGTTGCCCACGACAGTGACATGATCGTTAACTCCCCCCTACAGGTATCCTTCCCTTCCCCATCTCAGTTCCCCACTCCCCCATGGGTGCCTCCTGGGATCACCTCCTAAATAAACCACTTGTACTCACTTTCTTATCTCAGGATCTGCTTCTGGGGAAACCCAAATGCAAGGTGCTTCCAGTCATGCAAAGCTCTCTAGGAAGCGTTTTTAGAAAGATACCAGAGAATGTGGACCACCCAGAGGGGCCATGTATCACAAAAGAAGAAGACTTGGGATACAGAAAGTGGTACCCAACACAGGAGAGAGGGCAGCGGAGCTCTGAGGGTGCTGGTGCAAGGAGATGCCAGGACGGCGGCTGGGTGCTGGGCACATAGGGCCCCGGGCCAGCTAGGGGCAGGGCTGTTGGCTTCCCGAGGAAGATAAGCTCAAAAGAGTACCGAGTGCCTCTGGGCTTCTTGGGAGGGTGTTTAAATAATTCTTTATGAGTACAGTCTTAAATTCGTGATAAGAACATAGTGCACTAAGCAGATTTTTTTTTAAAAAGGTAAAAAAGCAGAGTTATATGTTAGTTATGTTATAAAATTATAATATTATAAACACTGGATAGTGATCTACTCAAACCCAGAATTGAGAGGATGGGAGACAAAAGGGCAGCCCATGAGCAGGGGACTAAAGTCTTGTCTTCTCTAGAGCAGAGTCAATAAAAAATGCCTAAAGCTGAGAAATGAAAAGATACTTAAAGGCATGGAGGTTAAAAAAATGCTCACCTCAAGGGGGTGGATGTGCTTGCTTTGAAATGAACAAGAAAGGGACAGAGTGGGGGGAAGAGGTATCAAAGGCTTTCCAGAACAAATCTTGGAAACTTTGACTCTTCACACTGTGTTTCTCTTGATGAAAACAAACAAAAAATACAATGCAATGCAAGAGAGCGGAAAAGAAAATCTCAGCTGAAGAGCTAGCTTTTCAAAAAGGACAGTCTGACCCCAAAGTCCAACTAAATGCTGCTCTCTCGTGTTCTCTCCGTGTGAGGGATGTTAAAAGCTGTCACTCGCATCCTGGTTGGTCTCCCCAGCTGCACTCTAAGCTCCCCGATCCCAGGGCCGGTGTCCCAGTTATCTCCACAGTCCCAGCCCCGGCCCAGGGACCGTCACCCACCCGGCGTTCCCGGATGCTCACTGAACGCACTCAGGCACGAAGGATGTCCAGCTAGCGGGGTGCCCTGGGGGTGCGAGGCTCCGAGCTGCTGGAGGGCCTTCCAGAAGGTGTCACAGAGGGAGTGATGTTTATCAAGTGTCCAAGGGCGTGGGGGCTGGGAGAATGGGCTGGGTGGGCAGGGGGTAACCCAGGTGGGTGGGGCAGCTCTGCAGAGGCGCGGGGTGTGAGCAGACACGTACGTGTGCGCACGCACACCCCGAGAGAGAGGGGCGGCCCAACCTGAGGCTGCGCTGGTGGGCAAAGGGCAGCAGAGCCTCCGAGGCCACTTCCTGGCTCTCCGAGGCCTCTTAGCCTCTCCGTGCCTGAGGATCAGGGCTTCCCAGAGCTGGTTTCTCACCAGACTCACCAGGGGAGCATTTTGACGTACATACTCCTAGGCCCACCCGAGAGGCTATTAGCTGAATCTCTGGAATTGGACTCAGCAAACTGTATTTGTCAGAAGATGTCCCCAATGGCGGGCTGAGCCAGGCCCGAGGACACGCCTGGGACACTATAGTGTCTATAAACAATACATCATAGACTGGGTGGTTTAAACAAAAAAAATTTCTCATTTATTTCTCACACATTTATCTGATAATGTAGGAATTTGGGGGAACACACACGTCCAGCCCAGAGGAGGAAGCGGGGTGGGGGTGGCGCTCAAAAACCACATTGGATACTTTCCTGACATCCAAAGTGGCTGTAGGTAGTTTGACTTATTTGAATTAGAACGAAAGGAATAACACTGTCGGGTTGATTGAAAGCGCAAACACCACAGAAGACTTCCTCTGTGTGTCTTCATTATTCCTAAAGCTACCGTGTTATTGCTGAGCCGCGGTGGCTTAAATATGGAAAATTACAATCAATTTTCAGATGACCAGCTCTCCTTACTAGAATATAATAGGTTGTTTTAATTTTCTTTCTCCTATAAATTAGTAGCAGTGACATAAGTTCTAAAGTAAGCTAGCATGTATCACATCTAATATGTGATGTTAATGCTGTTCAAAATATCCAAATTCTTTTGCGGGGAAATGATTTAAAAATACTCTAAGGAAATGCCGTTCCCTAAATCTGCATAGTTTGATTCCTTGCCCGACATTCATTTATTTCAGCTTTATCTTATTTTTAAATCAACCAGTATCCACTGAGTTCCTGCTCTGTGCCAGGTCTGGATTGGGAAGCAGGGAGCTTAACTGCTGCAGTGAATATAAGAAAGTGTGAGCCACGAGCCCAGTGCAAAAGGAGTTTAGAAGCTAGCTGGGGAGACAAGACTAAATCTCAGGACAAAATTACTAACGAGCCACTCTACTCACTTAGCACAGTATATTCTGAGACCAAGTGAATGGGGCAGAGGATGTTAGGTATACGAATTTGGATGAGGGGGGAGAGCTGTGGGCAGAGCTGGTCAGGGAAGGGTTCGTGGAAGAGGCGCGGTCTGGGCTGGCCGGGAAGGCGAAGAGCGATTTCACCGGGTGAAGGAGAGGAGACTCCTGGGGCAGCGTGTGGGAGAGGAGAGGACGGGAGTCCAGGTCGGGGAAGGCGTGAGACATGTTCAGGAGACAGTGTCTGACCAGAGAAAGGTCCTAACTTGGGAATCCCTGGAGGTGAGACTGGACAGGATGTGGAAGGCGTGACTCTGGAGGACTCTGGATGGCAAGGCTCCAAACAGTGGGCAGTAGGGAGTAGCTGACGGCGTGTGATCAGGTGAGAGAAGTGGCAGCTGCGCGTGGAACCTGGGGGCCGCTGACCTGGAGGAGCGTGCGATGGACTTGGAGAGCGATGGGACCAGCGAGGAGGCTATGGCAACGGGTGCCTCTAAGGGAGTGAGATTCTGAGCTGGACCCTGGGCTCTGGACTGATGAGGACGGGAAGGTGGCTGGAGACCTTGTGACGGACTAGTGCGCAGGCTCTATGGCAAGCGGCAGCCAGCAGAAGCGAGAGAGGAGGCAGCCGCACCTCGATGTTTTGTGCAGAGCTGTGGGGCAAATGGCATCGTTGCTGCGGAAATACGAAGGTCAGGTGGCGAGGCCGGTGTGGAGACAAAGAGATTTCCATTGCAAGCCTGTCACGTGTGAGCAGGCAGACAAGCAGCTGGAGATAAGGGACTTCATTTAGGAGAAAGTTGGAGACCAGAGTCATGCCCAAACAGGGGAGAGCTGAACTTGCAGGGGAAGATTCATTCATTCATTCAGCGACATCTCGTCAGTCCCAATGCTGTCAGGTGTCCCCAGAGGTGCTGGGGGTGCAGTGGAGAGCGAAGCGGCCACTTCCCTTATGCAACTTGTTTTTAATGATGGGAAGCTGGCCTTGACCTGGCAACTGTACAAAAGATCTAGGGCAAGGATGTTGAAAGAGAGAGAGAGAGCAAGCAGACGGCATTGAATTTTTAGGGGATGGAAAAGAAAGCAGAAGGACTGTGGAAGGCGGGGTCATCCCAAACTGGAGCACGGAAGGAGGAGTCTGAGGGCACTGGGAGAGGGCGGGCGCTAGGGCTGGGGGGGAGGGTCAGCCCCGGGGTTCATAGCAGGGGCTCAGGGTGCTGTACAAAGTTTTACGTTAGGGACTTAACAGAAAAGAAACACAACCAGATGCTCCCTCCTCAAGAATAGCTTTCACTCTGTGGTGTGGACACAGCAAACAATCAGCCTGCCTTCCTTTTGAGGCCCCCCCAGTTCCCTCACTAAACACTCACTACTGTGCATAAGAAGGCAGAGCTGGGGGTTCCACAGATTTTAGGAGGTTATTACCGCACCTCTTCCACGACGCCTTCCCTGACCAGCTCAGCCCACAGCTCTCTCCCCTTGTCCGAATTCTTATACCTGACATCCTCTGGTACCACAGATTTTAGGAGGTTTAAATGTTGATACTTAAAAACAAAACAAAGGATTCCTATGTCACAGTATCGTGATTGATGTATAGTTTGGATTCTTTGCTTTCAAGTAAGAGAAACCAGTTGAAATAATTTCACACAAAAGCAGGGACAGGGTAGGAGTTCACATTTATTGTAAGGAAGGAATTGAAAGACAAAGCCCATGGCCCAACTCCAGGGGTCTCGGCGTAGGAACTTGGGGACTGTCCTTTGAGGGGCCTGTGCCCAGTATGACTTAGCCCCCACTGGCTTCCGGCTGGTGTCATTTTTGCCCCAGAGTGGGACAGAGAGCTAGTGGTTTGGCTCTGACTAAATGTCCCTCCCTTAGTCATTGACATCATTCAGGGAAGGGGCCGTCATGGTGGGCAGGGCCTCAGCCCCCATCAGGAGCTGTCCTCCCAGCTGCCAGGCGTGGCTCTTCCAGTCTCTTGCTGGTGACTTCAGGCATGTCACTTCCCTCTCAGGGCTTCAGTCTCTTCAGCTGCAAGAAGGGGTTTGAACTGGACAGCCCCAAGGAATGACTTACGCTTCTAGGCTCCTTCTTAGGATACAAACTTATTTGCCACCTATCACGACACTGGATTCAAGTGTAACAGTCATTGCATAAACTTTATATAAACCTCTGCAGCCCAGCACTTACCAGCATGAACAGCCGGTGTCTTGCTGTTCTGACGGTCATGGGCCTATGGGTGAGTGGCGTTCTTCTCCACAAACCTGCAGGCATGGCACTCTCGTTTCAACCGAATAGAAAAGTAACCGAGGCAGGAAGACGCTGAGCCCTGGAGAAATGAGCTTTCCATGCACACCCTTGGGAGGAACCGAGGTACTGTGGCAACATCGTAGGAGCAAGACTCTTCACCTCCCCACCGTAAAAAGTAATAAGCGTTTCATTTACAACAGAATCTGTTTCATTTTTTTAGGGTGGAGGGCGTGTAGCATCTCACTTCCTGTTCTCTAGCAAAATGAAGTTCGCCCTTGTAGCTTTGCACATGGCTAAATGGAGTTACTTGTACCGGTGGTGAATGGGAATGCGCATTTGCTGGTGGAGACCACCCGCATATAAGTCACACAGCTCCCAGCACGCCCAGAGGGCAAAGATGTCCTCCTCGGTCATCCTGGGTACCCAAAGGCTCGATCCACTTCTTTAACGTTAACGAGTTTTCCGCTTTCCTACCATTATTGTTTGCAGACATTTCCTGATCCCCTACTTAGGGTCATAGATTTGGGGGCTGCGAGGGATCCTAGAGATAATCCGCTTCTTTACTAACTGAAGTTAATTCAATTCCCAAGAGGTCAGGTTTCTTGGTCAAGGTCGCGGAGCTCAGAAGTCAGGTTTCCCGATACCCATCAGAGAGCCCTTTACACTCCAGCGCCCGGCCCAGGGGGAAGATTGCAGGCACGATCTTTCATTACCTCCAGTGTCCTTTCATGAACAAAGAGTGACAAAGAGCCAGAGCTGGGAAAGAGTGGCGCAGAGGGAGGGCGGCGTGGGAGGAGGGCAGAGCTATGAAGTTAGACGTGGGTTATAAATTCCAACGGAGAAGCCGGCAACGTTCTGTGAGGGAAGCTCACTTGGCAAAACCCTCCACCAAAACAGCAGCGGTGGCTGAAGATGATTCAGCCCTGGTTTTCTTAAATTCCCGCAGTGCCTTTCCTCTCCGCTACCTGAATGCCAGCGAGACGTTCTCAGGCACCTGCATTTCAAACTAGTGAGCAAGGCCCTAGGCTGAGAGTTAGGCTGGGTGGGCTGTGTTCCTGGCCATCCACTAGAGGTGGGTTATTTTTCTTCCGGGTTGTCTGGTGAGGGGGTTTATCACATGGTCTGAAAGGGTGGCCCCACCCAAGCTCTGGACTGTCCTGTCCCCACCCAGTCCTGCCCAGTGAAGACTCCTTTTGGGAAAGAGAAGAAAGGAAGAAAATAAAACCAAGTCCCCCTTCCTGTGCCCAAGAACTGGGGCTTTGCACAGTGCAGGGGCCCTGGTGGAGTTCCAGAACCTTCCCTCAGGGAGGGATCTCGCCACCTAGGCCAGGTCCAGTCCCTATCCTATCCCCCACCCACCAAATTCCCTGAGGATAGTTTAAGGATCCTGAGCACCTGAAATCAAACGTGGCACCGCTGGTCACTATGCATTCTTTACAGTGGCCACCTCTACTATATTATATAGTATAGGAAATGAACACAATGGGAAACTTCAAAGATTTCGAGGCTATAAAGAACACATGACTGACAGCCATACCAAATGGGTTCATTTTCACCCCAAGGATGTCCTCTGTCTGTAGCTGACACCCACACCCCTCAGATGGTGACCCCAACATCTGTCCCAACCCCACAAAAATGAAACCGCCCCCAACATGCCCCAGAGAAGTCCCTAAGGCAGAGAGGGGGGTTTGGGGTGGGTTCCAGGACAGACCTGCAGCAAGAAGATTTGGGGTCCACCCTGCCCACAGCCAATGGTTTGCTTCACCCCCTGCCCGTGACTCCCCATAAAAATAGACGTGGGTACAGCAAAGCAAGCCTGGCAAAGAGGGTGGAGATGCCCGCAGTTCACTTTGGCCGCTCCGTGTCTCTGAACTGTCCACGGAAGGTGGAGGAAGAGGGAGGAGGGGAAATGAGGGTGCCCCTTGGGGGTGGGGTTCCTTATTTAGTGAGGGTGCTGGAGATCCCAGGCACTCTGATTGTCCTCTGCTGGTACAGGGGCGCGGAGACCTTCTCCCTGGGGACAGGCACCAGATGCCGTCTTTCAAGAGCTGCTCGTGGTGACTGGCCCCTGGTCACCACAGCATAAACTCCTTTTTAGGGGGCTTTTTTGCCTTCTTAGGAGCTGCAGAGATGGCCAGACTTACCGAAGGGACCAATTACTTTTACTTTTTGCAAAATATAACTTTTACAACCAGTTCAAATGCTTGAATAATTCAATCACTTGAGAAGCACTTGTAATCAAACTCCTGATGCTTGAATATGGGATTCCTACCAGGACACAATTTGAGACCTCCCTTTAAGTAAAATGATTTGTTTACAATGATCAAGCCCATTAATGGGGAGGGGGGCAGCGCCTGTGTCCCCAGGGGGCGGCCCAGCCCTCCGGCAGGGTGCTTTCCGTTGCCACAGCCATGGAGACACGCAGCCTCCACAGAGGGAGCCAGAAACGGGGAGCTGTTTCCTACTCTGCCCCCGCCCCGCCCCCCACGCCCACGGCCCTGGGCACCGCGCGGCCTGCTCCGGGGCAGGGTAGCCTGGCAGAGAGGCACTGGAGTCTGGGGGGCCACAGGCTTGGCTTAAATCTACCCACTGCCTCTGTAACCTGGGCCAAGTGCCCACTCCCTGAACCACAGTGGAGCCATATGTGCACTGGGCAGCGCGGTGAGGGTGACGTGGGACGAAGGCTACGCTGTAGGAAATTAGAGCCAAGCCCCCCTCCCTGCTCCCAAGAGCTCGACGATCAGCGCCTCTTACTGCAGTTTCATAAGCAGGGCCGGCAACCTTCTTGGCTCTGTCCTAAGCACTACTTCCGCACTTAATCCTCACCATCAGCCTTGTTTTGGGTAGGTGTCTTCTCCGCATGGCACGAGTGCGGTGACCCAGCGGGCAAGCAATTTCCCAGAGGCCCTAGTGGGCGGCCGAGGCAGGAGTTCGATGCGGGTGGAAGTGGATTTCCCGTGAAGCTAAGGAACCCTGAGCTCTGGGGTCCCTGTCTGGCACACGCTGCTCCCAAAGCTCTGGGAAGGGCTTACGCAGTCATATTTTTGGTAAAATTTTCAAAGCTAAGATGTTCTGTTTGCAGGCGGTTCGAACCACCTGCCTCTTCCACCTCGGCGTCCTGCCATCGTGATCCGCTTTTGTTGGGCTGGCGCCGTGGAGGCTGTGCGCTCGGCGGGGCCCGGCTGCGGGGCGGGCGCGCTGGGCAGCAGTTCGCTTCCTCACGTCACCGGGGTGGTTCTTCGTGGCTTTCGGTCACTCCTGCAGGAAGTTAAATTGTTATTTACCTTCTGGGTGTAAGAATGACTCCTGGGAATGCTCCCGTCACCAACTGCGCCAATTCACCTGAAGTCAGGACGGGCTGTAGGGGGCGTTTTACACCGGAATTGTATAAGAAGCTAAGGAACGAGGCTTAGGTTGCACACAACTGCGAGGCTGGGCTCTGGAGACTTCCTCCAAATGTTACATCTCAAATATATAAAAAGAACATCATAGTGTATGCCCAAATTTAACAATAATCCTTAAAAAATAAAAAGCATGATGTTATTGATAAGCTGTGAAGCCAAAAGAAATAGAATCAACACGTTGCTAAATCGTGCTGGAACAAAGGCCAGGTTTTCTTTCTATTCACTGATTAGAAAACCTCACAATCGCTGTCACATGAGGAGGGGATCGGAGCATAAAGAGCTACTTTTCTGGACATTTTGGCTGTGGTATTTGCCACGTTTGAAATTTGCTGTAATTCCCTATCTCACTCCACATAAACTTGATAATCATATATATTTTTTTGCTCTCTTTTTCTTAAAGAGAGCTCAAAAACTGCCTGAATTTCCAGCCCCACAAAACGTGCACTTGCCTGGAATCCAGGGCCCCTGGGCAGAGCCCACACCACGCTCTGGGTGCCAGGCCTGGGTTCCACCGGAGCAGGTCACAGTTGTCGAGCCTGTGCCTGGAAAAATCGCACTCACTCGCATTCACCTAAAATCTCCCATCGGATTTTACATTTTCAGGCAGGCCTCTCTCGCTGACCCTAATCTGGAGACTTCTGGCTGGGCCATCAGCACACTCAGTTCCTGCTTTCTCCCATAATACTTCACCGGATTATCGTTTTTCACAAAAACTCAGTTTACTACCTCGAGGATTTACGAGAGGCTAGAGGGCACTTGGCCTTCTTCAGTGAGGTGGCCCTGCACTCTCAAGGGTCCCCACGCAGGGTCGCCAGCAGCGGGGAGGCCTGGGAACGTCAATGCTCCCCATTCCCCTTTCTCTCGGTCACCTCGGTCACCTCGCTGGGGCTGCGGTGGAAGGCAGGGGAGGAAGGGCCTTGGCCCTTGTGCTCAGCTGGCTTCCTCATCGTTCTCAGTTTTACTTTTTCATAGATAAAGTTAAACCACTTTCAATTACAGAAGTAATGTTTAGATGCTCGGTCTTAGTTCTGTCATCTCTTGTTCTCTGCTTTTGGGGATGTTTTAGGATGGGGCGAGGTTCTGTTTGGTTTTACTTGCTATCATCTTGGTTTTCCCTTCCTCCTCCTCCGCCCCTTCCTCCCCCTTCCTGCTCCTCCTTCCTCCTCCTCCTCCTCCTCTTCTTCTCCTTCTCCTTCTTCTTCTTCTTCTTCACCACATTCATTGTAGTTGTTTGCTTTTGTTTTCAAATAAGAATAAAAGCCTCACATGCTGTTTTTAAGTCTTTTAATGAATATTTAAACTACAATTTCTGTAACTCTCGAGAGTGAAACAATACCTCCTGCCTTGATCTAAATAAAAAGAAAAATTACGTATGCTTTTACTTACTTCATCCAAGCTTTGATAATGTTACTTAGAGATGAAAGCTATTATTTTAGGACGTATTTGTATTCGAACTTCTCACGTTCATCCTCTGAGAACAGTTGTCTTCATAATTTCATGAGCCACTTGTCTGGGTTTTCCAGAGTTTGTTATCTTTGCTTCCGTCTCAGTTCCTGAGCTAAAGCGCTTGCTGACGCTGGGTATCGTGCTTCCTCAGCCCTCAGGACTCGCTGGCATGATATTAGGATGGTTGCTTTCTTCCTTCCTTCTGTGGCTGTATGTTTGTCACCTCCCCTAGAGAGAGATGTTCTGTCCTAAAACCTAGGTCACAACAAATGTGACACTTAAAATCTGAGATCCAGCTCACATGATGCTGTGGACGAAATGTTTCTGTCTGCCCCAAACTCATGCGCTGAACCCCTAATCTCGATGGGATGGTATGTGGAGGTGGGGCCTTTGGGGATTAATTAGGCCATGAGGGTGGAGCCTTAAAAGAAGTTACTTCTTCATTTGTGACGTGTTAGGGGTCTGAGGTGGCGTCTGCTTTCTAAATAAGGATCGCTCCCCTATCAAATTGTGTCCAACATTCCCTTAGGATGGTACCCTGTGTCATAAATGTTGATTGAGTGACTCGGCGTCTGTGAGCATCATCTTGGTCAGTTCTCACGTGCTCTAAGAGATAGATGCTATTGTTACCCCAGTACCATGGATAAGGTTCAGTTACTGGCCCAAGACCACCCAACTGGTAAGAGGCAGGATGGAAATTCTACCCCAAATCCATCCAGCTCCAAACCATAGTCTTTGAAGCACCAGGCCATGGTACCTCTCACAGTTTTCTGGTGGCTCCTTTATGGGTCCGTCACATCCTAACAAGCCAAACTTCTTCCTCTAGCCGGCGGCGGCAGTTGTTGGTGGCAAATTTATCACGTGGCTTCACCTGGCTTCTCTGGTTCTCATTGCCCTGCCATAAGCAATGTCTCTGGACCATTATTCTACTCCTGGAAGGATTTTGCAAATCATGTGATAGTCTGCCTAAGGTCCAAAGGGAACAGAAATAAAAGGACCTGCTTGACACGCCCTCTAACACAATGACAATCGTCTTCCGCAGGAAACGGGGATGTGGAGGGGACCACATCTCAAGCAATTCTATGTCTGTGGTGCAGTCGGATGGGAATATTAGGTTATGTTGTTCTCCCTGGGCTGCCATCTTTTCTTTTAAAATTAAATGCCAAAGGCTCCATTTCTATCCTGATCTGCACTGTAAATGGCTTGATTTGATTATTTGCCATTGTCTTTATTGATAGAGCTTTAAGAGTGTTAGTGTCATTTTGGGGACACAGTTTAGTATCTCATAGTATATGACTTGCTGTCTCTCTCCAGAGACTGCAGTCATTCAGAGGTGTGTCTTCCTGCATTTCATAACTCCAGGGTTTTCACAAATAGGCTATCGATATCCAAACAAGATACATTAAGTTTTGCTCCTGGGGGAGGCTGTGCAAGGTCAGGCTGCCGATTAAGATCTTACCTGCTCTTAAAAAACACGACGTTTTCTTCCTCCTGCAAGAAAGGCTCCGGATGGAAGCCAAGATTTACAAAGGAGGAAACTGTCCCTTGATTCATTTCTTCAGGGCTGAAGTTCAGCTCTTGTTCAGTCTTAGAATGTTCAGAAGATGCTCGCTCAGATCTCTCAAAGATTGAAGACGCTACGAGCTAATGTCTGCTTTCCTCTCCCCCAAATCTGGGAGGAATAAGTGAATATTTTCTGTGCTGGAGCATTTAGAATGGGTAATTGCTTTCAGACCAGACATTTTTATGAAATCAAATGAGAAACAAGGCCTCAAATTCTCCATTTCCCTCAAATTTTATGAGCTTAAAAAATTTCTATTGAGAATTTTATTTTTTATGCTGCAACTTTAATAACTCTGTTACAACTTTGGCTTTTCTCCCTGATTTCCAGCTGTGTATATTTGGGTGCAGATGTAATTTTCTCTGGCCACAGCTAAGGGGAAGTTTCTTAAAAGGTTTAACTTCTTCCAAAATGTGAAACACAAATTTCTTCTGGAAAAATGATGGGCCCATATTGACTAAGTCAGGGGTCCGCAGACTTTCTCTGTAAAGGTCTAGATGGCCAGTACTTCAGACTCCGCAGGTCATACAGTCTCTGTTGCAGCAACTCTACCCATGCAGTGTGGAAGCCGCCATAGACAACACTAAGCAAGTGAGGGTGGCTCTGTTTCAGTAGATTGCTTTCATGGACATTGAAATGTGAATTTTATATAATTTCTACATGTCATAATATATTGTGGCTCTTTTGCTTTCCCCCAACCATTCAAAGATGTCAGATCATTCTCTCTAGTGGATTATATGAAAAAAAGACAGCACGTCAGATTTGGCCCATGGCCAAATAGTTTGTTGACTCTCACGAAAATTTGTTGAGTTAATAAATATGTTTTGAGCATGAAATGTACAAGGAACAAAACAGGTGAAATACCTGCCTTTATATTGCTTATAGAAGAGAAAACAATTTGGAAAAATTGAAAACAAGGACAATTTCCAATTGAGGGGAAATGGTAGCTTACATTTAATCATGTTCCAAGAAATCCTTCCAAAAGGCTTGACCATAAGCATTTCTCTAAAGTTACTCTGAGTACCACAGAAAACTGAGATTTTGACTCAAGATTGCTAGCATCCCTGTACTACAGAGACACAAATCACTCTTTTGTCTATGAAATACAGGGATTTAATACATATGAACAGATTTATCTATAACATGTAAGTTCCTTGAGAGCAGGGCACTGTACTTCATCTGTGTCCTTCTCATAAGGGCAGCTCAGCCCAGTGCAAAAAAGGCAGTGATTAAAAGCTCTTCGATTTTCTTACAAATGCTCTGTGAAATGTGATGGCCACTAGCTCCCATTTCTATTTAAATTTAGATTTAGGTTAAATGAAACTTAAAATTCGACTTCTCATTTGCACTAGCCACACTCAGGTGTTCAGTAACCACAGGTATTGGATGATATAGGTATAGCTTTCTGTCGTCATAGAAAGGTCTCTTGGACACAGCTTCCTAGAACAGGGGAACACTCTTTTACCTTCTGCTGTTGCTCTCAAGCAAATTCTTCATGAAAGTGTGAATTCTGTCATCTGTCCTTCCTTCAGCAAATATAAAAATGATTCAGAAGGTGGTTGCACTATTGGATGGCAGCAGCATCATGCAATAGTGGTTGAATCTCCTCGAATCCACACATATAAAAGAGGAGATAAAAGAAATGAAACCAGAAGCTCATGGATAATATTTACAAAAACACTAGGTGGTGAGGTCTCTCCCACAAACCCCATAATACCAATAGGTAGGAATAGACCTCCAACAGCCATCAGAACCCATCAGTGGGAAAAGAAGCAGAAGGAAGCAATAGACACCCAAAGGTCCTGGACGAGGAGAACCCCAAATACCCAGCAGGTAGTCACTGGAAAATAAATCCTATCAATTTGTGAACCATGAGTAAAACTGGGAGTGGGTAGAGGGTTTCTCAACAAGTTCTGAAATGGGATGAAACGGTGTACATGAACCTGAATCTGACTTCCCAGGGCCCCTCTCCAGGACAGAGACACGCGTGGAGGAGAAAATCTTGGAGTGGAATACAAATTGAGCAGAATGTGGATAATAGAGGAAAAGGAAAGAGAAAACTCAGAGAAAAGTAGGAGAGAGAAACACCACCAGGAAAATCCAGGAAATAAGCCATCATCATTTTGCACACTTGAAGAAGTCAACGGAATAGGAAACTGAGAAATTAGAAAATGTGTTCTGAACCTTCATCCTACAAAAGGTTCAGGAGAAAATAAATTCATATACAATTGGATATGTAAAATTCCAGGTCAAGTTCATTCTGAGTTATTATGAGAATAAGGAGAGGAATCATATTTTTAAAGACAACAAGGCATGCCAAAAAGGCAGCTCCAGAAAACTGTAATCTACTATTTCGAAAGGGGCCAGATGGCATTTGGAAAAAGATAGACGACATAAAAGAACAATGTAAATTAGAATTAGGAAAGCTCAGAAAAGAAACACCAAATTCAGGAAAGAATTAGGAATTGAATTTAAAATTTTTTTAAAAAAAATGAAGACCAAACTAAGAAACGTAGTGAGTGATTTTAAAAATCAAAAAGAAAGAAGGAAAAATAAAAGGATTGAAGTAAAGGTGTCAAAATGGAAGATGGGCAAAGAATATCCAACATGCAGATAATGGACTCCTTGGAAAAAGAAAATAAAGCAAGGGAAGAAAACACATTAAATACAAATTAAGAAACTTTTACTGAATTATTTTAAAAGATTTACAGTTAAATATAAAAAAGTACAAAATATCTGAGAATATCAACCCAGAATGACTAGTATGAAGGCATATTCAAGTAAAATTACCAGACTTAAAAAAAAATTCTTCGGGCTTCTAGGAAAAAAGAGCAAGCAACTTAGAAGAGAAAGGAAATTAAATTATCATCAGACTTTGACAGCATTACTATATGCCAGAAGGCAATAAAGTAATAAACTTAATACAGGGAGGGGCAAAAGTAGGTTTACAGTTGTTTGTATGGAAAATAATATAATAATTAATAAATAAAAATACAAGAATAAACTCTGTTTTGCATTCTCACATCTGTAAACCCACTTCTGCCCAACCCTGTATACTCTTGGGGAAAAAAAAGTGAGTCAAAGATTTTATATCTAGCAAACCTGACTTCAAACTATAAAGGGTACAATGTGTTATCAGCAAGCCAGAACTCAGTGAACAGTTTGTATAATCCTTCTGAAAATATGCTAAAGAATGAGCTTCAGGCCCCCAACAGAACTAGAGAGATATTTACTTAAAGACTGGCAGTGAGCATCAAGCATATAGTTATTTGCAGAACTGATACTGAGTGAAACTTATAGAGAAGTTGATATACATTCACACACACACACACACACACACACACACATCCTGGAATATATTGTCATACCAGATGGCAAGAAAGTTATCGAAGACCATTCAGGTCATGTGAAAAAGATTCACCAGCCAAAGTAAATAGGCTCCCATTTGCCATAGTTGGCACAACTTTTGTTTCAATAAGGATGATAATTGCAATGAGTTAAAACCCATCAAATGTATTTTAAGTCCATGAGTTCACAATAATAGTTTAAAAAAAAACCTGGTTAACTTTATGGGCTTTCAGTACCTTATACACTGATAAATAAAGGGAAATAATGATGTGTTTATCTTTTTTTTTTATATGAACTATACTACTGGGTAACCAAATAGTAGATGAGGGAAGGTATCTCTGTACAAAAGCATTCCAATTAAAGCAAAAAAGAAATTAGAATATCACCACTTTGAAATCCCCGATGAACGAACAAACCTAGGCATTATGGATTAGTAAGTAGCTGCTAGCATCGCAACTAGACATTGCTCCAGTGAAAGGACACAGAAGGCCTGCGGTCTTGCCGGTGCCATCAAACCGGTGTCGGATCAAGCCTTTGGGTCCAGCTGCCGTTTGCAGGAAGTAGGTAGGAAAGAAGAACACGCTGAACTGTACAATGAGTATATAATCAACAAAATCCAGAATGCTGGCAACTCTGCAGGTTAAGTGACTCAGGGTTTTCAAAACATAAATGTGAAGGAAAAAAAGGGATGGAGACAACTCTGGAGCTTAAAAGAGATTTTTAAAAATATATCAAAGAATTTTTTAATGGCAAAATGAAAGTAGTGTCTAGGGATACACACTTGAGTGAAAAAACTAAAAAGAAAGCCAAGGAAGTGATTGCTATGAAATGTCAGGATGGGGAGTGAGGGGTGAGTCATGATTAAGAAGGGGCCCAAGGCGGAGGTCTGTGTGGCCCACCAAGTTCAGTTTCTTGTGTGGTGGTTGCAAGGATACAAACCATATACATTGAGCTATACAGTTGTTTTGTGTGTTTCTATGTATCTGTTTTTATTTTTAAAAGCAGGTGGTGCTAGACTCTATCTCAGAGAGGTTGGTGTAGCTAATATGTCAGGAAGGGTTACTCTCCCTTCCTTAGCCCCAATTACCTCAGACGCAAGGGCAGAGGAGCGGACTTACTCCATCTTAAAGATCCCCAGGTGATTCTATGCACAGTCGGGGTTCAGAAGTCCCGCCCACGCCATGGTTCTCCAGGTGTTGGACCAGCAGCTTCAGGGTCACCTGGGAAAACTAAGTGCATTGCCCTCACCTGAGGACTTGCTAGAATTGCAAATTCTTTGGTCCCCTCCCACACCCCATCTACTAAATCAGAAACTCTGCTGGTGGCCATACCAATCTTGCTGTAACAAGTCCTCCCTGCGGTTCTGAAGCAAGCTCGAGGTTGAAAACCAGCGGGCTACACCAACGAAACGACCTCTGGTTTGTCAAAGCCCAGAGGTTCGAGAAAGTGTGTGGAGCGGCCAGGACATTAGACTGAGAGACCTTCTGGCCTGCCTTCCCAGGACAGTAAGTACCAGAGAAAATGCAAATGCATGTTTGGGCTAGTTTTCAAATTATGGTGGCCTGGAAGGTCCTCTCTGCCCTGGTAATGTAATAGAAGGAGACGATGAGTATTGCTTTGGAGCAGGCATGTTTTCAGCTCTGAGCTGGTTCCATTACTGAACCTTAATGAATCTTAATGATAGCATCACTGAAATCAGTATGGAGATTTCATAGGCAGAAATTACCCTTTTAGAACAACAAAACAATAGCAACATCAACAAACCATGGACCTGCGCTCACCTGAGCTCTTAGAGCAGGGTGGCCGCTGAGCCCATTAAGAGGTTAGCCCAGTGGAAGCTGAGGCCCCCAGGCTTAGGTCCTGACCAGAAAAGCCATTTCTTTCTTATTTGTAAAGGCTGGGACAGACCTTATTTATGCAACCTTCATCTGAGCGATGTATAAGCGAAAAAGACTGAAAATTGCTGTTTTCCTTTTAGGAGTTCTGGCTCTAAAACCAGGAAGTGTTTTTCCATTTGATTATTTGTAAAGGGAGATGTTTTAAAAGCAATGCTAGGGAAAGAATATAATTGTTCCCCCAGGACGTGCCTTGGCTCTCTGTGGTGGTTCACCAGCGGGACTGGATGCAGTCCGTTTACCATGTGCTAGGAAGACGCAGGTCCTGTGCTGTTCTCCCAGAACTCGGAGAGATGCCCTAGCTCTCCTGCCTTAGCCTGAGCCGGAGCTCACCTGTGCTGCAGGGTGCCTGAGCTCCAGCTGGCGCCAGTGACCTCTTCATAGCACCTCCGGACCTGGGGATTCCCATTTCAGGAAGGGTCATGAAAGAAATTGGGGAGGAAGATGACCTGCCCCTGATTCCCCTGCACCTGAGAGGCGGGGCATTAATTACATCAACACATTTACCAAATGTCCGACGTGTAAGATTGCACAAGAATCTACAGATACAAACACAGACAGAGATGATCCCTAGCCTCAGGGATCTTGCAGCCCAGTGGGCAGGCAGCCAGACACTACACCAAGAATAATACAGTGCAGTCACTGCTTGGTGAGGGCACGTGTCTTATTTCAGGAGGAACGTGGATGGGTCCCTCTCAGGCGGAGCAGGACGGACTTCACAAAGAAACTAGCCTTTGAGCTGGAGAATGAAAGATGTTTTTGGGGGGCGGAGGCAGGCAGGTAGCGGGAGGGTGCTCTGGATAAAAGGATCCGCATCGGCTCAGGATTGGGGGTGTGGAGCAGCATCTAATCCTCTGGTTCACTTTGTTCGAATGGAAGCAGCAAGGTGCAGAAGCAGCAAATACAATGGGTGAGAGGTTCTGGCACTGATTCAGAGTTCAGTTTTCATCCAGTATTCAAGGGAAGAGCCTTTGCAGACTTCTGAGCAAGAGAAGAACGTGAAAATAATCGTTATTCTCAGCATTATTACTGCTATTTACTCAACGCCTACCATGTGCTAAGTGCTGTACTAAGCAATTCAGTTCAGTGTTACAACGACTCTATGAAATGAATATTAATCTCCTCCTTCTACATATGCATGAGGAGATAAATTCAAAGAAGATAAGTGTATGGCCTATACTCACTGTTTACTGAAAGGCAGTTCAGTCCTGAAACCCAGGGCAGCCCGACTCGAAAGGCCGAACTCACAGCCCTTTGACAACTCCGAGTCTAGACAGAGGTGTTGGGACTGGAGGGGGCAGTGGAATAGGGAGGAAGTGGCAGAACCGAGAACTAAAGATGTCCGAATGTATAATTTTTCAGTAATAATTATGTCACGTTAAAGTATGTAGAAATTACATCCACAGTACTCATGCATTTGATCGTTTGTTCGTTCGTTCATCCAATCTACCATAAGCCAGTATTGTCCAAGAAGCTGGAGACTTGGGGTAAACAACACAGCTCCTACTTTATCGGCGGATTCCGTCACTGGTTAAGTACTCACACAAGTAAGGTTTATGGAACAACCATGACTGGCGCTCTGAGGTCAAGTCTGTCTGAGCTCTGAGGCCCTCTGCAGCGCTGGGTGGCCCAGTTTTCAGTGGGGGGGCTGGGGAGGCCTCACTAAGATAAGGTCTGGAAGAGCGGGCAGTACTGAAAGGTGGGGAGCAGGATACCCCCCCGCAGATGGAATCTCATGGGACAGAGTCCCGGGATGAGGGGGATGATGGTAACGGAGAAGCAGGAAGCAAGGGAGTGCGGCTTGAAAGCCAGGAGAGAGAAAGGCAGTGGGGTGGGAGGGGAGGCCTGGCCGCAAGGCAGGCGGGGGCTGATTCATGAGGGTCCTGCAATCACGTACGGACCTGGGCCTTTGGAGTAAAGCATCGGCTCTCAACCTTGGGCCACATTTGTGTCACCTGGCAAGCTTTAAACATGCTGAGTCCTGGGCCCTGGGGTACAGCCTGGGGATTGGGATTTTAAAAGGTGGTCCGGTAATTCCCACGGGCAGGTAAGCTTGTGAACCACAGAATTAAAATGTGTTCCATGCGTACATACCATCCGATTTCCATTTCGAGGGATCAGCCTGGCTGTTGTGCCGAGGGTGGACTGGCAGGGCTGGGGAGGAGCGACCCCAGCGAGGAGGCCAGAGCTGCACCCTGGGCAGCTGGGTTCCCGGGCTCCTCAAGGGCATGTCTTTGTCTGTTGTGGCAGCCAGTGATTTGTCATTGTTAGAAAGTGGGGGGGGGGGGGGATCTTTCCTTCAGTTTTCCTCCTTTTTCTCCTTATAGTGAAAGAAATAATAAGTCCAATCTGTCTCCTTCAAGCTAAAAAAAAAAAAAAAAAAATTGGCCTAATTTCTGCTTCTTGGGAAAAGGCAGAGCAAACTTTCTTCCTCTTCTGTGTGACAGCTTGTCAGTCATGGAAGATGATGACTCTGGCGCCCTAAAGCCACCTCTTCCTACAACAGATGCTGGAACTTGAAAGCTGTTTCTCATGCCATGGGCTAGGTCCCTCCACTAGGTGTGTTCCACTGGCCACCAGCACATCCACTTAAAACTTGCTACCTTTTGTTCCATAATGTTTTCTTTCTCTACTTCATTTTAATAAGCCATTTCAATTGCTTAAAAAATGCTAAGAGAAATTATTGTACCAAAAACCAGAGCTTTGATTTTAAAAAATTACCCCTTTGTTTTCTATAACAAATCATAGTTAAAATTTTATATGTATGTGTGTATATATATACACATATATATACATCTATATATATTTTATATATACACACACATATATATACATCTATATATATTTTATATATATATATATATATGCACTTAAAGTCTTACTCTTGGCCTCGGAAAGAGTTGAAGTCAGCATTTGAAATTCTGACTTTCCTATTTGTTCTATGTGCCTAATTACCATAATTTTTTTAGCAAGAAGGTAGAAGCTACAGGGAATTTTCCCTTTCATTTTTCTCAAAAATTAAAAATTTTCCCATTGGAAAATTTGATGCAGCACAAGGATAATCTGTTTCTCTCTTTACGTATCGGGAAGTAATATTGATCAGCACCCCTAGCCTTCAGCGAGTGGTTATTGGAGCTGGCACCAGGCTCACTGTTTGCGTATGTTCGCAATCTCATTTAATACCTATCACAAGCCAAGAGAAAGGCATGATTGATTATCTCGCTCTATAGATGAAGGAGGAGGACAAATTAAAGAGTTTGCCCAAGATCACACCCACTACTATCACCTTAGAAATGGCCTTCCAGCACAGCACACCCCCCTTCTTCCTATTCTCCAGGGGTCTTTGACTCCCCTCTTCAAAAGAAAGTTTACCTCTTGGTTATAAAGAGCAAGGGCCATCTTGGGTCCATATTCCTTCTGGAAGCTTCCCCAGATGACCCAGTTTGCATGGCCACACCCTTTTCTGAACGTTGTAACTCCTCCGTCTCCTGAGAAGGCACTTACGATGGGGCCTGTGACCTTCAGCATCAGGCACCATCGTTAGCCACTGAGTTATTATTGACTCCTTATATTTAGCTGGCCCTTCCCCCTCCCAGGCTGTAACTTTATTGGGGAAGGACTGTGTGTTGTGAGCCTGCTTTCCTGTAGTGCCTAGCACGTTGCTCCTTCTCTCTGTGAGACAATCAATGTTGCTTAAATAAATGAGTAAGCGAATGAAAGAGAAACAGCAAGTTCTTCTGGAATGCATAACATGTACACCTTGGAAAAATCCCCCGAAAGGCTAAGAGCAGAGAGGAGAAGGGGCTGAGTGCGTAGGCATAGGCGTTGCACACTTGTGGGCTCGGGTGTCAGCTCTGCCTCAGCCAGCCCTGTGCCTCGGATAGTTTTGGTCACCTCGTCTGTAAAACATAATGATATGATGCCAAGCTTGGAGGATTGTTGTATTAAGTGAGATAATATATGCAAATCCTTTCATCTCATTTCTGGCCTGTAGTCACATTTACATACATGGCAGCTATTGTCATACTGACCATCTGAATTATGCGTCATTGTTTCCCACGCGAGCCTTGCCAGGTGTTTACTGGACACGCGGCTGGGCAGGCACCAAGTGTGGTGCTGGGTGCACAGTGGTGAACATGCAGCCCTGGTCCCTGGCTGCACAGGGCTGTCCCCGTGCAAAGGGTGAGGCCTGAAGGACAGCTACCGCTCTTCCCACTCTGCCGGTGAGAACAGAGGGACTGAGGGACTCAACCGAGGCTGGTCCTGTGGTGACCCGGTGTTTGAGCTGTGCTCCGTCCCGGCCTCATAGGACGCTCTCACTGTGGCAGGCAGGCAGGCAGGCTGCGAGGGTGCCGTGGCGTGGGCAGGGCCCTTGCCAAACCAGGGAAGGGGTGTTCATTTTAAATGCATTCATGTGCATGGACATTGATTTAGCTGCAGCCATTAGCTTTGGTTTGTTTGATGTTCATTAAGCCTGAACAAACACGATACAGTGTAAAATTATGTCCTATTTGATTCCTCAATGTATTTATGATTAATGAGTAACTGTGAATCCTGACTCAAAAGAACTGCATTATTTGCATGTATATGTATACGTCAGGGTTGGGGGAAATGTGAGATATTAAGTTATACTGCTTAAGGTATTCTGTTACAGGCCTACTGGGGCGGTAATTTGTTTTCAGGTATCTTTGAGAGAAAAATCTCACCACCACTGTCTGCCCTTGAGATGTTAGTCATCTGTTTCATTTTCTTTTAAAGTTCTTATTTTAATAATAAAATCATACCTTACGTTACTTGGTTCGGGTTTGGCCCTTAGCCGTCTCTCACCGCTGTGATCTCTACAATTCTGAAGGCGAAATCAACCCATAATTACATATGATTTCAGCAAATGACCCTTGGAAAGGACTCAGAATTCAGTTTCAGATTTCTTCCCAATGTGCCAATATGGAATTTTCTTTCTCTCTGCCTAGGCTCTGATGCGAAGTGTTTACACATAGCTGCAGCCCACTCAGAGAGCAGGGCCTTGAAAATATGGACTTTTCCTTGAGTGAACATTTCATGCGAGGAGCCTTTGGCCTCTATCAGATGGGTTTAATTCAGAGATAGCTGCACACTGCCAAGACCGTAGAGTAGCCATGGGAAGTGGACTTAAAGGCTGGAACCTTGGCTCTGTCATTCACCAGTCCTCTGACTGCAGGCCAGTCGGAGGCTCTTTGAGTCTTCGTTTCCTTGCCCTCAAAATGGAAAGAACGATGCCTCAGAGGGTCCCTGTGAGGGTCAGTGGAAATCACATCCAGGGATGTGCTTGGCAGGGTCCCCCAGCTGTGACTGGTATTGGCCGATCCTTGCTTTGTTCACTCTGCAGATGCGGGATCCCCAGAAATCTGGCCCCCGTTTGTCCATAGGCCAAGTAGCCCACAGACCACATCGCAGATGTGGCTGTATTTCCAGCCTCTGCCAAGATGATGGAAACCGGCAAACTAAATGTGTTGTTTTTTTTAAAGTAAAAAAAAAGCGATTGTCCATGAAGTACAGCCCTAGTGTAAACAGTCAGGAAATAGTCAGGAACTGAAAAGGCACGGCTTTGTAATTATTCACTGGTTACATTCTCAAATCACAGAAAACAATTGGAAAAGACCATGAGGCCTGAGATACCCTCCATCTTCCCATCACGCTCCCGTATGTGGTGGGCTCTAGAAATGTAACGGCTGTGTAACAGGGCACACGTGGTAGAGTCCCACAGACAAACTGTGGTGTCCTTTCATGACAGCAGCAGGGTCAGCAGGGAAAAGAAAATATCGCACAACTTTGCCCCCAAAGTCTATTCATAGACACATTGTATTCCACAGCCCATTCTGTCCCCCGTTGGGCTGACACAGAAAACTGATTTAGCATTACCCGTTTGTTAAATATCTGTAACAAAAGATATTTAAAATGATATATATAAAAAGGCACAAAGTTTTGCTCTTGGCCGTGGAAAAGAGTTGAAGTCAGAATTTGAAATTCGAACTTTCCTGTTTTATATGCTTAATTAACATAATTTTTTCTAACAAGAAAGTACAAGCCAAAAGGAATTTTCCCTTTCATTTTTCTCAAAAATTAAAAATTTTCCCATTGGAAAATTTGACGCAGCACAAAAATAATCTTCTGTTTCTCTTTTTAAGTATGAAAAGTAATATTGATCAGCGCCACTGGCCTTTAGCACGTGGTTATTGTAGCTGGCACAGAACTCCTCCATATGCATACATTTCTTATTTCATTTAATCCCTATCATAACTCTAACTTAGTTAGATTTAAATTAAAACTTTAATTTAAAAAGTAACTTTAAAAAAAACGAACTTAATTACATTTAAATTAAATTAAAAATTCCATTTTCCGTTGCACTAACCACATTTCCACTGCTTGGCTGTTGCATGTGGCTAGTGGCTACTGTGGTGTTCAGATTGTAGACCTTCCCACCGCCATAGAAAATTCTCTTGGACAGTGCTGGTGCAGAGCTTAGTCTGCACATGCAGCAGAGAAGAGAGAAAGTATCTCTATATCTTTGTATTTTTAAGGTCAATAGGTATTTCTCCATTTAATGCAACAAAGAAAATGGCGGCTCAGATAGTCGGCATCCGTTCATCTCTGTAGGTCTTATAAACAGAAGGAAGTTCTCCCAGATCCTCACAGTGGATCCACTGCCAGTTTGTTTTTTCCAATGTGTGTTATGAGTTTTCATGTTTACCTGTGTTGTCGGTGGTCTTTTAGCGAGAAGTTGGGAGAGACTGCGTCAGTGACTGCTGACCTACGACATTTTTACCGAAGCCCTGGCCAAGCTGTCCTTGTCTTTACATTGAATGCTGGTAGTAGACATTTTGAAAAATAAAAATTATGTACCTGGCAGCTGCCTCTCTAGCTCACTGGGACATGGTCTACTCACTCTGGGCCATTCTGTCTTGATCGGGGCTGTTCGTCTGTCCTTTGTGGGCCTGTCTCCATGCCAGGGCTGTTTGTTGGTGGGTGAGCAGGGGAGTTGCCCATATTCTATGACAATTTGGCCCCTGCCTCCTCCTCCTCAGCTCCTTGCCCTTCAGGACAAAAGGCTCTTCTTCCCTGTGTGACTCTCTCAGACTCTGCTCTCCCTGCTCCTCCTCCTCCTTCTCCTCCTTCCTGGTCTCTCCTTCCCCCAGCCTCAGCCTTGCCTAGTCTTTGGGAGCCCACAAACTGGCTCTACAAGTCAGCGCTGCATCTCTTTGTCCCATACTTATTTTTTTAAATAGCTTTATTGAGGTATAGTTAATATACACAAATTGCACGCATTTAATGGAGAGAGTCTGATGAGTTGGAACATAACGCACACACCTGTGAAGCCCTCGCCACAATCGAAGAGATATTCATCACCTTCGAAAAGTTTCCAGTGTCTGTCTGTTTTTGTTTACTTTTTGTAGTAAAAACACTTAATGAGATCTGTTCTCTTAACGCATTTTTAAGTGTACAATATGGTATTGTTGACTGTAGGCATTATGCTATATGACAGATATCTGGAACTCATTTGTTTTGCATAATTGAGATTTTATACCAAATGAACGCCACCCCATTTTGTCTTCCTCCAACCCCAGAAAACCACCATTCTATTCCCTGCTTCTATGAGTTTGACTGTTTTAGATTCCACATGTAATAAGCGAGATGGCGCAGTGTTTGTCTTTGTCTGGCTTAATTTCACGTAGCATAACGTCCTCCAGATTCATCCATGTTGTTGCAAATGGCAGGACTTCTTTGTTTCTTAAGGCTGAATAATATGTTTTTCTATGCATATACCACATGCTCTTCATCCATTAATTAGTTGATAGACATTTGGGTTGTTTCTGTATCTTATTAAGGGACTCCTTTGAGGCTTTGCTCCACTTTGGTGTGGGCTGGGGTGAGGAATAATGGTCCTCGTGGGGAAACCGTATTACTGAACACTGGGATGTGCTTGGCACTGTAATAAGTATTTTGAGTTGTAATTTCATTTACTTTTCACAATGAGGGTAGGAGGAAGCCAGCAGTGTTAGATCAATTTTACAAACATTGCAGATTTCAGATGGTTGGGGTCAGAACTCAGATTTGACTTTGATCACTGATGAGTTTCTCCTTTGAAATTCTAGACTCTTCATTGGAGTCTGAAGGGCTTACTGGGATGCTTCCAGGTGTTAACTTAAAAGGAAAAAAAAATTGGCTATGGTACACACAACACTCAGTTGGAATTAACTATAAATTTTATAAGAGAGGTTACAATAGAATTTCAATTAGTTTTTAGCTTGGAAAGAAGGGATATCAACTTGTAGCCAGAACACTTGAAGAGATATGTGTAGCCCAGACATTACTGGCTCTCCTGAGGGAATAGCATGCAGAGAGGTGTCTCCGGGAGTCTTCCATTTCTGTTCAGCTCCTATGAACTGAGCACCTACTATGTGTAATGTACTGTGAAGCATTCAACCAAAGTGATGGCCTTGGCCCTTGTCTCAAGGGAAATACACACACACACACACACACACACACACACACACACTCCTCACATACTCGTGGCAATACTGAAAACATTATTTCTAACTTGGAGGGGATTTTAACCTCTTAGAATCCAATGAATCTATGGGCAATCTCCACCCAAAATGTATACACAGAGAAGGTTTGGCATGCACCTCCGAGTCAGGGGCCAAATTCTCCCTGAAATGCACCTGTGTCCTGCGTCCTCGCTACGACTGGGCTTCTCAGTCCGGACTGTGGCCCAGATCACCTGGGACACTTTATCGACTCATCACATGCCCAGGACCTACCCTAGATATTCTAGTTCCCCGAGTCTGAAGCGGGGTCCTGGGTTACTGGGTCGGGGGCGCGAGCTGCATAGACGATTCTGATAAACAACCAGTTTTGAATATTAAAAATCATTATAAGGGTTTATGGCTACAAAGTAAGACCCTTTTCAGTAGGAGAGGTAGGAGCTCAGAAGGGCCCCTGGGGCTGGGAACAAACCCTGATGTTCTTTTCGAGGGGATAGGATTAGGGCTGAGTCCTCAAATGCTTTTATTATGCAGATAAGAAGGGATGGGAGGGAAAGACAGAAGACAGGGTGAGGAGGAAAGAAAATGCGAGGCTTTGCCAAGGAGTGGAGAATAGATGCATTGGGCTACCACACAGAATTCACTTGGAGAGCAGCAGGAGAGGATGTTGTGAAGGTGGCCTAAGAAGAATCTTCTGCTGAGAGCGTGCAGGATGACTTGGAGAGGGGACGAGCTTAGGGCAGGGTGACCCGTTATTGACTTGATGTGATGAGGGCCCCGCCTAGTGATGGGAGGTGGACTATGGGTCTAGATGAGAGGTTACGCAAGAGGCACGTTGAGTCTGGTGATGTCACACGCTATGGGCTGTGTAACTAGGCCTCCTACTCTCCCAAACAGTGGGGACAAGAGGCAGGTAAAGGTGAAAGAAGGAAGAGAATAGGGTAACACTTGAGTAATAGTCAGGAAATCTAAACTTGCTTTCTACCAGAGCTACCAACTTGCTTCCCCCTCTGGGTCTTTTGTCATCTGTATAATCATGAGTTGTATCACATGGACTCTGATGTCTGATTTATGGCTATAGTTGTATGTTGTATGGGATTGTGTACCAGGCAGGCTATTGACAGGGATGCTCAGGATGACACTTGGGGAGTAGGCAAGGGGTGGGTCACACTGGTGGGTGTTGACAGTGGCCAATAGTGAGCTCAGATCCACTCATGGGGGGACCATGGACAGCGCCCTATCTGGCCCTTGTGCCTAGGCAGGACCACAGGTGTTCTAGAGGTGCGGTGTTAATGAGCCTCTCTTTCTCAAGTTTGAAAAGCACAATATTAACGTTTAAAGATTCCTTTATTAATGGCCTTTTTTTAGACTTTAATATCCTCATTTTTTCTCTTGGATGTTACTGTGCTGGATATATTTCCTTTAAAAAAGGAAGGCAGGCAGCCGCAATCAGGCAGGTCTCAGCATGCAGGACGGGGTGGTGGGGCAGCTGCTGACCTCCTGCCAGCGTGTTGAGAGCCCTTGACAGGGCCCTTCAGCGCGATGGCACTTGGTGGGGCCATCGAATATGATGAGTAGGAAAAGCCACTCTGTTGTCTCCTCAACTAAGTGCCTCTCCACGGGTAAAGGAAGCTTCTGTGAGGTCAGCGTGCACGTCTGCCCCCGGTGTCTGCGGAAGGGATCTTCGCACGTGGGTGTCCCCGCTTCCCAGTGCAGTTGGCTCCCATCAGTCAGAGGGAAATAACGACTTAGCTGTGCTCACCTCCAGGCCCACGTCCTCCTCACCGCCCCCCTGCCCTCTTTGCTTATTTCTTGCTCTGTGGGCACTTGCATGTTTGTAGCATAGAATGACGAGGACCCAGAGGGCTTCAGCTATAAAAGCTGGGATTGATTTAGAAGATTTTTCACCAGGCTGCAAAATTCCCAAATGCTGTGGTTGTCTTGCCTCCACTTCTATACTCCCAAAGGAATGTTCGGGGAGTACCTTGCATGCCTTTAGCGCAGGGCGGTAGTAGGGCCCTGGCACCCACGTGCTGTTGGATTGCTGGCTGTCCCCTGGGCCCTGGTTATCTTTTGGCATGGGACGAAGGCCATTAGTCAGGAACAAAACCACCTCTTTGTGCCCAGTCCAATCAGCGGGCCCCAGCCATGCACTTGGAGGAGTGAATCCTGCTCTCTCGTCTTTCTCTCACTCCTTCCCTTTGTGAAACTCTTTCTTTGTGCAATTCCAAAACTACTTAACATAATTCCCGTAGGGCTTTGAGAAGGGAGGAAGAAAGGCTTTGGATAAAAGATTTTCTGAAGCTGCAAGGGCAAAATAGCACCTGTGGGGTGGGGGCGGGGCGGGGACCAACCGCTGTTGTGACATCCGGGGACATATAGGGAGGGCCGCAGGGAGGAAGTCATAGGCATGCCCTGAAAAGATGTCTGAAGTCTCGGTCCTCAGTAGTAAGAGGGCTTGTATTAGACGTGGCCCCCACTTTGTAACTGTTTGTAACTGAGGACATGGCTATGTCTGATCATCTCTGTGGCCCATGGCATCGCCACTTAGCAGGAGGTCAGCAAGTATTCAAAATGTCAACAGATAAACAGTAACGACCACTCCTGGTACACTGTAGGCCAGGCCCAGTGCTAGGTCCACCATCACCTTAATTCTCACATCCACGCCAGGCATCGGGTATTGCTATCATCGCCCCTGTTGTGCAGAGGAGGAAAGAGGGGACTAAAGAGCTGGGCTCCTACAGGCAGGCTGCAGGCTGCGGTGAGAGACGACACCCTCTTCCTTAACCAGAGAGAGAGGTCACCGGCGGGGAGTGCTGCGGACCCGAGGAGAGTTCCCCTCATCAGGCAGAAGCTGGAATCCCCTTTTCCACCTGTCTCCTGGCGCCTGCTTTGGAAATTCTCCCTCCTTCCAAGCACGTGGGCATCCTGAGCATGCTGCATGCCTTTCCCCCCGTTAAGTCTCTTAGGTTGGGGCCAACGGCCACGTGGTGCTCTGAGCTCTGATACCCAGGCCTGCGGGGCCGAGAGGCAGCATGATGTCAGGTCCTCCTCTGTTTACTATGGGAGACTGTGTTACTCCTGAGGTTTGGGGCAAGATCTTTCCAGAAGGAAATCTATCAATCAGTAACATGCTTGTCAGAAACATTGATGGACGTTTTTATTCAACTTCGATGTAGTGTATTTTAGTCAATATATTCAGCAGTGAATATCAAAACAAAATTTAGCCAAACCAAGAATTTCTACCTACAGACTTAATACCTGTCAGCTGGCAAACATCTCTTGAATTACACAAACACAAGTGCAGCAATTTATTTTTCTCTACTCAAAGTATAATAATGGTTATCAAAAATAATGTTTTCATTTTCACTGAGTTCATAGGAGGGCATTCACACTTTGCCGGAAGCTGTGTTTTCTCAGCCAGTGGGTCTCGCCTGCCTTTGGAAAAATACCCCCCTCATTTGTTTTCAGTTGTTATTTTCATTAACTTTCAACTTTTCATTTTATTTCAGTTTCCATTAAATAAAATAGCCTTAAATAGTAATAGTCTTATTTTAGTTTCAGTAAAACTTTTAGTTTCATTCATTAGAACATTTAGTTACTAGAGTCCTTCACTGAGGGGAAGAAAAAAGCTAAAATGATAAGTAACACCCAAAAGATGTGATAATGAAATGGTAACCTGGAGCAGCCCTCTTGCAGGGGAATCTAGGCTATAATGTAGATTTTTCTCCACTCATGGATGGAGTTTGCAGCGGAATACCAATGGGAAATGTTGAGTTTTTCTATTTGCTTCGACTTCTGTAGGTAAAGACTCTCTGGTCTGATCTGGGCCAAAACTTCCTATTTTAGATGGAGAGGAGAAAACTATGTTGATACAGATACATCTGTGCATTTTAATTTCAGAGCTTCCCTTCCTATTCCGTCCCTACTTTGAAATGTATTTGGTTCAAGAAGATGCCGCCAAAATGAGTTACATTAACTTATCTTTCTGGGGAAAAGTGTTTTTAACAGAGCCATTACATATTTGCCTAGACTAAGCATTCACCTCATTTTCTTCCGGAGCCTCTTCCACTTGGCTTGCTAAATGGAAGGTCTGAAATTGGTTATCTCAGAGCTGAGAACAGAGGATATGTTTAAATTACATAAAAGATCCTTCAAGCCAAGGCATCTCAGCTGATGGCTGTGAAAGTACTGCCTTGGCTCAGTCACCATCTCAGGGTGGATTTCATTCTGTTTCACCTTCTTACTATAACTGTTTTCATGAAAATGAGTCTGCTGAACCCTAATGTTCAGTCTGTCCTCATTCTGACTATATGACATTCTCATGACAATAGGAAACAAACTAATAACAAAAGGAAAATAGGAGTCAAGTACATACTCTTGTTTCTTAACATTATAGGGACTGAAAGTAGCATGGGCGATTTCGTTTTTAAAACCTTTAATCTTATACCCAGAATATGAATAAGGCAAGACAAAATGGGTGTGGAGGTCAAATATAAAATCTCCATTTCACAGTTATCAGGCGCCGCTAAATTTGTTCTATAATACTAGCTACATTAGAGTTCACCACGTTAGCTCGGGAAAGCAGTGTTAGTCAATATTCTCCACCTCTATTGTATCATATACTTGTTTTGTCCTCTCTTCCTTGCACGATGCCTGCCACATGCATTCAGTCAATACATCCTTGTTCAGCGACTGAATACATTTACACAAGCCTTCCAGATGCCTCTGAAGCAGTTTGTCCGCCAACCACACTTTGCTAAACACTACAGTGTGTTTGCCTAATCCTCAGTGAAATTCTTATTGATTCCATTCAATTCAACCCACATTTTGAGCGGCACCACAGGGCAGGGCTATGGCCCTGTTGATGACCCACAGGAAGGGTGCTGACCCTTCTACCTCGTCCCAGAAGACTCGCCCACACCTCTGTCGGGGCAGAAGCACGCACACTCCCACCCTAAGGCACCAGCAAAATGGGTGAGTGTGATCTTTGGCCACTTGTATCATTTTTTTGTCGCCAAAAGAGCCATGGGTGGTTTCGGAGTGGGAAGACTTCTCTTCCCACACTGGTGGAGACCTACTTTGGCGGACCCAGCGACATGCTGTCGGTCTCAGAGAGAGAGCCTCCTCACCCACAGCAGCCACATGAATGCCTTTCCCAGCCTCCACATCTCAAGCTGAGTGACGCCGGACAGGTGGGGCCGGCCAAGGGCCTGCATCCCATCCAGCGCTGGTGCCCGGAGGGGGATGGCTGAGAAGTTCTTCCTGCCCCGTCACCCCGGCCCCCGGCGCCTCCCTGCCGTTCACTGTGCCCTCCGCTGAGCCTGGTCTTTGGGTTCCTGTACATCCCTCCTCTCTCTTTATCCCTGGCAGGGACTTCTGTCTGGATTCTCAGTCTCCGTCTGCCCCCGTGACAACTGATTTAATTGGAAGTGACAATATTCCCTCCAAAAAAGTAACATTTCCCTGCTTCCCTTGCCCAGTGCCACGGTTCCAACCAATGAGATGTAAACAGAAGTCATTGGGTGGATTTTTCCAGTAATTTCTTGGAAGGGGCAGCCTGGCTCATGAAGGAAAGGCTCCGGGGGAAGTCAGATGCCATTTCTCCCTCCCGGCGCTGCCACATGTGCACGTGCCATCGTGAATAGATGTGTGGATGCAACGATACTAACTTGTGCAACAGATGACCCGATGTGCCACATTACAGAGTGTTTCGTTCCACCCCAAATCCTGCTTAAATAGCATGTCTCTTCCCTAAGTCACATTTAATTTTTAATATTTTACATTGAGAAACATACAATAAAATGTGCTGCCAGGTAGATATAGCTTATATAGTCTACATGTCAGTTATGTTTTATGTAGTTTTGTCAACCATATGAATCTCTGTAACCATAATTCAAAACAAGAGGGCAGGTAGGTTTTTATTCTTTGACTTTAAAATTTCACTTTGCCCTCTTTGTTATGATGCTCTTAATAAGTGACAGATACGAGAAAGTGACACACTAAGCAACAGTCACCAAGATGAGAAAGACTCAAGGGTGAATCTCAAGTGAGTCTCTTGATCCCAGCTTCCCCCCTCCTCCCAGCACCTTGCCGCTCAGGCCTCCCCTTGCTGTGTAGCTCCAGCCTTTCTCTCTGTCTATGGTGTTTCCTCTCAGCCTCGAACATACATCTCTCATGTTCCAAATAAATCCTCTCTTGAACTGTGTCTATGGTACTCACAGTCCAGCCTGTCTCTTCAGCTCCACCAAAGAGAAGCTTCCCCAGCCTCCAGTGGCGGCTCTGCGCACTGCAGTTGGACTTCTTTCCCGTATGAGCATCTCAGTAGAAGTTGGCTCTTGTGACTAGCCCACCCGATGCACGGCTTGTCCCTAACTCCCACTTCCGCACGGCTTGTCCCTAACTCCCACTTCCGCAGACCAGCTGCTAGGGAGCTGCTTCCCTCTTGTCTCACTGAATCCAAGTTCAGAGAGTAGACAGGGAAAAGACCAAGGGTATCTAAGATCATGTATTTCCTCCTTATGGTCTCGATCGCTTGAAGTGTGAGAAAACGCCGCTGTTCTGGCAGTTCCTGTGGGTTCTGAGGAAGGTTAGGCTTGTTAATTTGAGGGACAGCTCTGATCTGGACTTGGCCCAGACTAAACAGTGTTCAGCAGCCTTTCCTCTCTGTTTCTCTCTGCAAAGAACGTGGCCTACCTTTGGGGGCTGGGCCGGTCACTGCAGGGTCCTCTGGAAGGAGGACGAGGCCCTGGGCTGCTTGCTTCAGTCACACAGACCCCACTGCTGCCACCTGAGGCCTGTACTTCCCACTTGCTCTGTAGAAAGACTAGATGCAAATATGAAATGTTCGAGTAAACGTAAAATTCGACAAAAAAAATTTAGAAAGTTAAAATGGTAAGTGAAATTTCATAAAGACAAGAATTATATGACAAAATGAAAGTTAGGACTAAGAAGATCAAATGGTGGATAAATACTAGGTTTACCTAAAAGTCTGTTACATTTTTTCTATAAAATAAGACACGTTTCTCATCTTCACCAATAACTTCATTGATCTGGATATTTTGAGGATGTCGGCTGTCTCCCACTATTGGCTTCTAGTGGGTAGAGGCCAGGAGTACTGCCAAACACCTTCCAATGCATAAGACAGCCCCACAGCAAAGAATTATTTGGCCAAAATGTCAGTAGTACCAAGAAACTTCACAAACCACTTTTGACACATTCAGCCAGTCACAGCAACTTCTCCTTAGACTGCACAAATCTTTTTTGCGTTTCAGTTGCATTTTTACTTTTCTTGAAATAATAAAGCATAATATGCCAAAAATGTAGCTTATTGTCTTCATCTTCAATATTAAAATAGCTACATAAAAATTCACCAATTTCTGTAAGGTTTTTTAAAATGCACGCTGATATGACAGCTGTCACAATACAACCTAACAAAATTGTTTCAAATGAAGTTAAAGACAACTAAGCACTATGAGAGGCATCGTATGCAAAAAAACTGAACAAATTTTTTGGCCAACCCAAAGAAATCATTTTCCTAAAACATGATGGAATGGGCTATGTGCATAGAATGAGCCTGATCTTCCTTACAAGCCCAGGTCATTTACAAGAGCTCTCACTTCCTACAGAATCTATTTCAACCTAATTTCAGACTCAAGCCCCACCCCCCCAAAGTGCTGGGCTGGTGGGAAAAGTGATCCCAGTGATTTTGAAGGTCATGACAGGCTCCAGGTCATGGCAGCCTCCCCAATGGTCTTCGGTGACAAGGCTCAGGGAGAGGTAATGGGAGGATGGTGGCTATAATTACAATTGTCATTTCACAGCAGTGCCCACAGGCTCCCTTCAGGTGAGGGGCCTTCCACTGGCCCTGGGCCACCTGGGGAGGAGGTCTCTTTGCTGACACTGGGAGCCCTGTCCCCAGAGCCTGTCTTTCTGGATGCATCATCAGACCATTCCTCTCTCAGTTCCAGCCACCTCCTCGGATTCTCTTCCCACTGCTCCCAGGGGCCTCTGAATACCAGCCCTTCCTCTCTCCATGTGTGCCTAGGAGACATTTTGCTGGCAACTGCTATCTGACCACAGGCTTTTCCTGGGACAAGGACACCCAGAGCTTACTCTCTGCTTCAAAGGGTGGGATGAGAGTAGGGAGGAACCAAAGCGGAAATAGAGGGGAGAGAAATGTAAATTAATGTCTCAAATATCATCCAGCTTTGCTTATTGTTAGGTGTACAATCAAACGTCACTAAAGTTAGCCATGGAAAGTTGTTCAATGTCTGTAAACTGGAAAGATCAGGGTCATGGGCGTGTGTCCAGGAGAGTGTTTCTGAAATACAGAAATGTGTGCAAGACAAAAGATAGGAAGGAATACCACTCATGTTTTTATAGGGAATAGGATAAAAGATTCTTACTCCCTTTTGAATTATCTGTATTTTTTAACTTTTCCCTGATAGACTTGCTTAAGTTGTGTGAGCAAACAGAATAAATGAAAGCAGCTAAACATATGTATTAGAGAAAAAGGAAAATAGCCTTGCAATACCTACTCTCCCTTTCCTGGGCACCGCGCCCCCCCCGCCACCATGTCTTCTTATGAGAGGATCAGGAGGCTGGGAATGTCAAGGGCTGCTAAATGCCCTGCAAGGTGGCCGTCCCCAGTGGGTCAATATTCTGTGCTTTGGGGACTTTGCATCTTGGCTGGTGGAGAAAGAGATACACCAAGTCTCCAGTAGCTGCATCAGGCCTGGCTCCCCACCCAGATTTAAAGTGCCCTTCCGTGCTTCCACCTGCTTTGGGAAGGACTTGGGCCCACCCCAGGCTGCAGGCCAGGTGGGGTATGGGCGGGGAGCAGGCTCTGTCTCGCTCAGTGCTCAGGACTTCGGCTGGGTTGTAAAAATCATGCATGGCAGCCAGCACCTGGCTCTGCATGTTTCAGAGCCACTTGTGCGCACCCTTGACTTTCAGGGCAGTGAGATTACTGGGGTTTATAGCAGGAAGCCCACTGTGCAGCTGCCCCCCAACATCACCTGGTGACCTCGAAATGCCAGGCAGGGAGGCACCAGCTCCCACCCTGCGAACGCCCTTTTTCAGCTAAAAATGAAGTGGCCTTCAGAAGTGAGTGATGGAAAAAAACAGGCCAATAATTTTTATGTTGCACCTCGGAGCAGAAGCTGCTAATGAGTCTAATCCATCCACCTTCCAGGCGCCTTAGCTGTCTGCAGCTTCCCGCAGACATGAGCCCACGCAGTCCCCGCCTTAGGATGTCCATTCATTTACCTGTGGCACCACCCAACCCAGCTCCCCAGATGACATTTCCAATGATGGAGTGCTCCAGAATGCTCTCTGCAAACCAAACCAGGCTTTTGTCAATGTGAGAGATGATTATGGTGGGCATCTGCAGCTCCGAAGACATATTGCCAGAGTGGAAGTCTCTGTGTTTCAGGCAGGCATTGTTCTTCATTGGCTGCAGGCAGTGTGGTTCACAGGAAACTCCCAGAAGCCCCAGGACCCTCCTCCCTGCATCTTGGGCTGGATGCAAAGAAAGTAGCAGCTCAGTCACCCTCTGTCTATGGTTGAGTATCTTTGTGATCTCTGGCATTGATTTCCCTCCACCCTCCACCTGTTGCCCCCCTGATGAGTCAATTTCAAGTAGATATCTGTCCATACAGCATGGGGTGTGGTTGTTGACTATGTCAGCAGTGGCTTGCAGCCTGGGTCACTCTAGCTTTAGATTATCCCAAGGATCTGCCTGGATTGTTGGTTATTCCAAGACAGCAGTGTAAAAAAAAAAAAAAAAAAAAAAATGCAAGAGTGAAAGAAAAAAGAAAAAAGAAAATAGCTGGTTTCAGCAAATTCAGTTTGTTAAAAAGAAAGAAGTGGATTCATAACTGACTCCACAGCCAGCCAAGATTAAAGATTATTTCTAGGGTGCCTAAGGCTGAAAATTTTTTCCAATCCCAAAAGTACATTCTGATAGTTATGTCATGAGCTCTACTTTATGTGCCACCCTCTAAATGAGCATGGCGTCGTAGTCCCATGGGATGGCTGGGCTGTGTCCTTCTCCCCCACTGGCTGGCAGGACTCTCTGGAGCAGCTAGAATCTATGGAGAGGGACTGACAGTCAACAGACCACAGTTTCATTGTAGTTCCACTGCCTCTGGCTGCAGGTAAAGCATCCAATGCCCACAGTGTCAGGACCATGGGCCCCATCCTGGGCAAACCTCAGATCCCAGATCCTCACCCTCTTATATACCCCACCAAGTGTCCTGATATCTGTACTAATCAGCTCAAATTGTTTCACCAATTTCCAGATTACAGGTGATCAATGTGTGCCCATCAAAATTCCATAGACAATTAAAACAATTTTTTTCAGGCATAGTTTTGAGTCTAGTAGAGCCCCGTTATGATTCTGCCTGTGGCTATACCAACTCATATAACAGATCAAGCCATTTCACCCAAAAGGCACACCACCTACAAGCAGAGGGGACTTGATGACACACAGCTGTCTGGGAAGGGATGGTCCATCCTCTCACTAAAGCTCTAGGCTATTGGTAGCAGATGGACTCACTGGGCCAAAGATAAGGCCATGTCAGGATGCAGATGGTTGTGATAAATGTGCCCTCCTGGGTGTGAAGCAGCAAACAAGGCCATTATGTAGTCCAAATTAGGCAGAAGAAAGTGGTGGGGAAGAATTATTTGACTTCCAGTCAAGATGGAGGCATAGTAAACACAGCTGGCCTCCTTGCACAACCTCAGCAAAAATTACAACTAAACTACAAAACAACTATCACTTAGAACTGTCAGAAAATTGAGCTATATGGAAGTCTGACAAGCATTCATTTAGATGGCTAGAAGGGACAGAGACAGAGATGCAGAGGCATGGAGATGCAGAACTGTATCCCACACCCACATGTGGTGGATAAAAATCAGGAGGGATATCTCAGGAGTGAGGGATACCCCCTCACACCAGGCACCCCCAACCCAGGGTTCCAGTTCCAGAAAGATAAGTCTCTACAACTTATAGCTATAAAAATCAGTGGGGGTCGGGACACTGAAAGAAACTGGGATTTTCAGGCAACTCCTCTAAAAGGGTCTGCAACACACTTAGGACTTATGCAAACTCACTCCCCTTCTGGGTCCCAGCACTGGGGATGCAGCCTGAGGGACACCAGTGACAGACAGGGAGAAACGGAAGTGTCTGGCATTAGGGTGAGTGCCAAGGGACAGCTTCCTCCCAGACAAAACTCCAGAGGCAAGGCAGCAGCCATTAGCCCTTTTCTGAGCCCTCCCCTGCAGAGAGCCACAAGAGCAGCAACACCATATTGAAGACTCCATAAACCTGGTTCACGTGGGTTGCCCTACCCAGGTGATTACCTAAGACTCTGCCCCATCCAAATTAACAAGTGCACTCTTCTATAATCGGCCATTCTACTAAGGCAGTAAATCAAAGCAGCTCTACCTAATGCATAGAAACAGAGGGAGGCTGCCAAAATGAGGAGACAAAGAAACATGGTCCAAGTGAAAGAGCAGAACAAAACTCCAGAAAAAAAAAACTGAACAAAATAGAGATAAGCAATCTACCAGATGCAGAGTTCATAACACTGGTTATTAGGATGCTCAAGAAACTCACTGGTACTTCAACAGCATAAAAAAGACACAGGAAGGAATAAAGTTTACATTGAATGAAATAAAGAAAAATTTACAGGGAATCAACAGTGGAGTGGATGAAGCTGAGAATCAAATCAATGATTTGGAACACAAGGAAGAAAAAAATTCAATCAGAACAGCAAGAAGAAAAATAGAATTAAAAAAATGAGGAGAGGGTAAGGAACCTCTGGGACAATGTCAAGTGCACCAACATTCTAATCATAGGGGTGCTGGAAGGAGAAGAGAAAAAGCAAGAAATTGAAAACTTATTTGAAAAAACTAATGAAAGAAAACTTCCCTGATATGGTGAAGGAAATAGACATACAAGTCCAGGAAGCACAGAGAGTCCCAAACAAGATGAACACAAAGAGGACCACACCAAGACACATCATAATAAAAATGCCAAAGTTTAAAGATAAAGAGAGAATTTTAAAAGCAACAAGAGAAAAGCAGATAATTGCCTACAAAGGAGTTCCCATAAGACAGTTAGCTGATTTCTCAAAAGAAACTTTGCAGGTTAGGAGGGACTGTCAAGAAGTATTCAAAGTCATGAAAAGCAGAGACCTATAACCTAGATTTACTCAATCCATCAAAATATCATTTAGAATTGGAGGGCAGATAAAGAGCTTCCCAGACAAGGTAAAGCTAAAGGAGTTCATCATCACATGAAATGTTAAGGGGACTTATTTAAGAAAAAGATCAAAACTATGAACATTAAAATGGCAATAAATTTACAACTACCAACAATTGAATCTAAAAATCAAAATAAGCAAACAAGGAGAACAGAAACAGAATCATAGATACGGAGATCATTTGGATGGTTACCAATTGGGAGGGGGGAGGGGAAGAATGGGTGAAAAAGTCCAGGGATTAAGAAGTACAAACGGGTAGATACAGAATAGACAGGGGGATGTTAAGAACAGAGCAGGAAATGGAGAAGCCAAAGAACTTATACAAGTCACCCATGGACATGAACTAAGGTAGGGGATTGCCAGAGAGAATGGGGAGAGCTGAGTGGAAGGGGCAAAGGGGGAAAATTGGGACAACTGTAATAGCATAATCAATAAAATACATTAAAAAATAATTTTTCAGTAAGAAAGCTTATCAAACAACTTCTAGAAGAGCAGAAACCACTCCCTGCTCATACTCTGCTAAGAGGATTTTTCCCCACCTAGAAAAAGTGACTGAATTATTTTCACTACTTGGGATAGGAAAAGGGCGAGTAAGCAACCACCAAGATATACCCCGCTAAAGTAAGCAAATATTTCATGAAATTATTTCTATTTTCCATGGTTTATGACCTAAAAGACTATGTATGTGCCCTTAATTTGTCTAGCAAGAAAATAAAGCCAGTGGAGAAGTCTTAAAAACTGGCTAAATTGTGTTTCCTGAGAATGCTTTTGACAAAGCAGTAATAACCATAATCATAAATTCTCCCTGCAGCGCCTTGAAAGCCCATGCCAGAAGGAGATGATACATGCGCAAAGCTTTATTAAACCCTAAAACCCTACGTAAATGCAAAAGCTTCTTATTATGCCACAGCCATGCCCTCTCCTTCAATGTGCTTTTGTGTGTACTAAGGAACTCACAGAAGCCTGCTTTGTTTTTCACGAGAACCCACTGGCGTCCCCACAGAGGCAGCTTGTATGTGAGTGTGGGCTTCCAGCACACACAGGCGTATTCTGACAGGACTCTAGCGGTCATTTCCCAGCCACTCCCACACAAGTAGGAAATCACAGAGCACTATCTTCTGTATTTGGGTTTAATCAATGGGCACCTGACAGGGTCCCTTAAAGCAGCAGTTTTCAACCACAAGCCATTTTGCCCCCAGGGGACATTTGGCAACTCTGGAGACATTTTTGGTGGTCGCAGCTTGAGGGGGTTGGTGCTCCTGGAATCTGACATGCCGAGGCCATGGACGTAGCTAAACACCCTACAATGCACGGGGCAGCCCCCACAGCAGAGGATAACCCAGCCCAATGTGTCAGTCATGTGAGGTGGAGGATTCCTGCCCTAAGATGTGAGACTTTGCTCCCAGCCGGTCCCTGGCCTCTGAGAGAAGCAGAGCAGGGCAGAACTGAATGTCACCAAGAGCAGCTGGCTTGCTGTGCGGTGACAGTGAGAGCAAAGGAGTGGCTCGGTGGGTTGGGCATCATCCTTTGAACTGAAGGGTCACCGGTGGGATTCCAGGTCAGGTCACATGCCTGGGTCACATGCCCCAGGTACAGCGTGTGTGAGGCAACGGACCTATTGATGTTTCTCTCCCTCCCTTCCCCTCTCTGTAAAAATAAATAGAATCTTTAAAAAAAAAAACGAAACAGCGAAGGGCCATGTGGTGGGAAAGCAGACATGGAGATGGATGAGAGCTTGGAGCTGACAGCTGTGACAAGCCAGCCTAGCGTGGAATGAGGAGACCAGCTTCACAAATTCTGCATTTCAAGGCTGCAAACATCCCTTCCAGGAGAAGCCGCAAAGTTTATCTCAAGGGGAAAGCTGTGCACTTGGAATCGCTGTAGAGATGTCCCAGAGGCTGCAGAAGTGCAGCCGAGTCTTGAAAGAAAACATGAATATAGACGGCGGGGGGGAGTGGGGGGGGCGGGGGGGCGAGACTGAAGGTGCGCACCCCTCACTGATCTGCTGAATGAGGTGTGTCGGTCCTCAAGCCCTGGTATCCTCATTTGTCGAGTGGAGGTTGTCAGACTAAATTTAATTCAGAAAACTTGTTAGGAGCATCAACCTCATACAAGGGGGTTGCTAAAGATATACAAGTAAACAAGAGCCTATCTCTGCATGTTGGGGCTCAAGACTACATGATCTGGAAGGTTCCAGCTCTTGGAAGTCCTCACAGAAGGAAAACTCCCTCTGTGATTTCATGATCAAAACACTCTAGGCAGTTTAGCATTCGTTAGGTGAGATCTTTCATCCTTAAGAAATTGGAAATCTAGAACTTGCAAAAGGGAGAAAGAAATGGCAGCTCAAATCCCACAGCAGCAGAGGGGAAATGACAAGTGTCACCCACAGAAGCACAGACTGATCTTGTTGCATGAGCCGTGCACAAGGGCTCTGCAGACCGGTCCCAGTGCCCAGAGCTCAGACATTCAAGGTCCTGGGCCCTTGTAGTCACGCAGTGAAATGTTTCCTGAAGTTACTAGAAGGCCTGTGCAATTACCACGTGCAATCTGGTGGTCTGTCCGCAACTGCATGCACCTGTCAAGGTGAAAGGTGTTAACTCTTCAAACTTGGGCTTTTTCCCTGTGAGCTGTAAAGCTGGGGCATTCTTCCAGTTTCACCCGGAGCCTGAAAGCCAAACCAATGAAAAGGCAAATGAGTCGAGTTTCAGAGAGCTAGAAACCAGGCTGGGAGTTCCTATTTTTATTTAAATGAGAGGGACTCACAGGTGGTCCAGGAGATCTGTGGTTAATCACTTTATAGGCCTCTTAACACTCATCATAAAATTGATGAGTTTTCTTTTCTCATAAGAGACAAATTGAAGGAGTAAATTGGGCTGTAGACAAGTTCTTAAGCAAGTCCCACCAGGACCGGTGTGCACCTTCCTCTGGGTGTAAATGTCTCATTATTGCGCCCAGTGGAGCACATGCTGCTCGCAGAGTCCCTGGAGAAGCCTTCGCCCCACTGCTGTGCCAGCTCGCATCCCAGGAAGGATGGAGCTGGACCTGCCCATTCGCTGTCTCAGATGGGGCACCACCGTTGTCTTTCCTGTCACGCTGTCTGTAGCCCCCGTGACCCTCTGTCGATCACCTAAAAAAGTAAGCACATCCAGTTCTGCTGCAAGTAAAAAACAAAACAAACAAACAAAAAAACCCCCTCACTGTCAAAGGGCTAAAAGCTCTGTGAATATATGTAGACCTTGGGTTATATTGTTTTTTATTGAGAAACAAAGGGGCAGCAGAATCATCCTTTGGCGGCTCCCTATGTCTTCTGCTGTCATGGAATTAACTTCTCTTTGCTCATTTCAAAAGAAAAAAATAAGTAAGCTCAACCAGAGAAAGAAGTCGGTGCTGACATTGCCAAGTGCCTGATACAACAAAAGTTGAGTTCTCTTAGGCTGGGATTTCCAAAGGCCTCAGTCAGGGTCTCGATCCTGAGTCTCCTCGGCTTTGCCCCATTGCTGTGTCTGCACGGAGGAGGTGCAGGACGCTCTGAAGTGCATTTACTTTTTGAATAACAGGAAATAATGGGGAAAGGGGTGTGGGCCCATGGAGAGCGGAATTGCCCCTCATCCCCATCAAGGACACAGTTGAAGGCTGTGGGAGGAGGTGTGCTGTGCTTTGGAGACTCCAACTCCCCAGAAAGGACGTGAAATAAAAGGACTGAGTGGGTTGTCATGATTTCTGAAAACTGTCGATCCGGTGGTGACTTATTTCAATTGTAAGTGTTCATATATTTCTGTATGGTTCTTCTCCCAACGGGAATGACCTTACGGATCCCTTATGACTCTGGGTTTTTAGGGTTCTCCAAGGACCAATAATTAACGTGAAGTTTACAGTGATGCTTAATAAAAGTGAATACTTTAAAAAATTCCACTACAAATAAATTATATACATATTACAACAAGATAGGAGACTTAAATCTCATCAAGATATACATTAAATGCAAATTGACTAAACACTCCAGTTAAAAAACAGATTGTCAAATGGACTAAAAAATTGGAAATTTTAGGTTGTTTACAAGAAACATTTTTCAACTATTTTAAAAAGCTAGAGAGCCCTGGCCCTGGCTGGTGTGGCTCAGCTGGTAGGGGTATCATCCCACAACCGAAGGGTTGTGGGTTTGTGTCCCGTTCAGGGTACATACGTAGGTTGCAGGTCCAATTCCTAGTCTGGGTGCATACAGGAGGCAACCAATCGATGTTTCTCATAGTGAAGTTTCTTTCTCTCTCCCTTCCTCTTTTTCTAAGAAGCAGTGAAAAAAAAAATGTCCTCGGGTGAAGATTTAAAAAAAAAAAAAAAAAAGTTGGAGAAATATATTATGTGAACACTAAGCCCAGGAAAGCTGGCATGCTTATGTGAAGCAGACTTTGAGAGAGAGAGGATTAGCAGATATAAAGAGGGATATTTCTTATTGATAAGAGCATGAGGTCATCTGGGCCAATGGACCTTCTCAGTGAAGCATGATGATCGAGGGTGAACTCTTCAATAAACTCTAAACAAGGAGCATTTTTAAGCACAAGACACGAGGATAAATCCATAGTCAATTGCTTAATCTTGAAGGTGAATTAGTACTGTCTGCATTTCTTATAAGACCAGATGACATACGGTCCTGGTAACAAGAAACTGTCTTCCAACAAAAGAATACAAATGAGCTAAAAACTGCTCTCAGCTCATTCCACCCTGAATGTGACCCACATGACAGAGAAGTAAAGAATGAAAATAAATGGACCGCTGCTCCTCTCCGAAGGAAGACTTTAGAACTGGCGACTACTGGGGAGTGTGTGTGTGTGTGTGTGTGTGCCCTGCACTCTAGAAATATTTAAAGAAGCAAAAAGTACGAGAGAAAGGACTCCCTCTCTGACCCAAATGTGGGAGGAAATGAAGGAGAATGTATGTGCTCCAGAGAATTGGCCCAATCCAGCACTTTCCAGCCTCATCAACAGGACTTTCTGGAGGACCGATAAACATTTAATGCATCAGGGAAGCGAATGAAGTTCTGTAGGACAAGAACAGAGTGGCTCAGGTAGAAAGAACTCAGACTGGGACAGACCCTAACAGACCCATGGAAACGCAGGAAAAGTGAGGGCTCAGGGCTGGAGAATGCAGAAGCAGAGGGCAGAGATGTAACCCAAGAGCTGGGAGAGACAGGAGAAGGCAAGGGAACGTGTCAGGAAGTGGAAGAGGCTGTAGGAGGGAAAAGGCTGGTGGTCAAGTTGGGCAGGAGAGAGTGTGGCAACTATTGACCACACGTACAGGAGGCTGCAAAACTGGCAACCGCTCAGCTCAGGAGGAAGGGGCTGACAGGACCCAGTGGGAAGAAAACCCAGACTGAGGCAGGCAACTAAACGCCCGGTTTCCGTCAAGGGTAGTGACCTCCTGGGGCTACAGTAACGGAAGACCACACCTGAGTGGCTTCAGACGGCAGAAAGTGGTCCTCCCACAGCTCCAAACGTGAGAAGAGCCAAGGTGCCAGTCGGGTGGGTTCCTTTTGGAAGGAGAATGCTTTCCACAGCGGCTCCCGTCAGGTGGCTGTCAGCGGTACCCCGCGTTCCTTGGCTGGTAGATGCATCACTCTTCTCTCCTCCTTCCCCTCTCTTGTGACTCTCAAAATCCCCTCTCCTGTCTCCTATTAAGGATACCCACCAGCCATTGAATGTATGGTCCACCCTAAACCTAGGATGATCTCATCGCAAGCTCCTTAACTTAATTCCACTTGCAAACACCTTTCTTCCAAAGGACAGAGCATCCTCAAGTTCCAGGTGGACCTGAGTCTGCAGGGCAGGGAGACACGATTCAACCCTCGACACCAGGTGACTCTTGAGTGAAAGCATCTGATCCCAATGACCTCACGCCCCAGACCGGCACCTCTCAAGCCTGAACGTGCCTCTGATCACCTGGCGATGTTGTTAACATGCTGATTCTGACTCTGTAGGTGTGGGTGTAGCTGAGAACCTGCACTCTGTACAGGTCTTGGATGCTGCTGGTGCTGCTGGTGCTGCTGCTGCTGCTGCTGCTGCTGCTGGTCTGGGCCACACCGAAGGACAAAGCCTTCGTGCATATTTGTAAAAGTGTGCAATGAGTGGACCATGCTTAACGTAACTCCCAGTAAATCTCAAATGGCCATGAGTTGTTTGGGAAAAAATATGCTGCTAAGAGCTTCTGGGTGAAAAATTAGAAGTAAACAGAAATCTGGGTGTGGGACAAATGGTTTTCCTGGAGGAGAAACAGCAAGTTGGGGGGAGGCCACATGGCACGTGCTCTTCCCCCCAATCTTCATTAAAATACTAGGCTGGCACTAAGCAACGTGTGAGCGCGGCTGTCCTGGGAATGTTGAAAGCACAGGGCTTTGTGTCCAGGTTGGTTTGGGGAGGGACAAATGTCCAGGAGGCACAAGTCCCCGAGAATTTACAAAACTTGGGAGGGGAGGGCTATGAATTGTGCACTTGAAGGTCTAAACCAGGTAAATAACATATCTGGTTTTCTCTTTCTTTTTTTAATTTTTTATTTTTTTAAAGTATATTTTATTGATTACGCTATTACAGTTGCCCCACTTTATCCCTCCCCTTTATTCCCCTCCCACCACCTGCACCCCTCACCCCTTAGTTCACATCCATGGGTCCTGCCTGTAAGTTCTTTGTCTTCTCCATTTCCTATAATATTCTAAACCTCCCCCTGTTTTGTACCTACTCTTATGCTTCTTATTTCCAGTACTTCCCCACCTTCTCCCCCTCCCCCCCGATAACCCTCCATGTGATCTCCGTTTCTGGTGAGAAGTTGGGAGATCTCAGCTGACACCCAGATTGGGCTTCTGTGCGACAAGATTTTGGAAACTGTCTCTAGCTTAGTCCTAATAATCTTTTATCCATAGTTCAGAAAAAAGGGCAGCCTCAAGAAAATGGATTTTAAACTAGTCAATTGTAAGAAGTGGTGGACTTGGGTCTCAATACTTTGAAATCAATATCCCGTCCCAGTTATCCGGAGGGACATAGCTGCTACCTGGTTATCGAATGATGGCCCCGTTGCAGGGGGACCCAGATATTGTTATTGAAACAACGCCCCCACCCCTTCCCTGGGGTCCCCTCAGTTGTAGGTCCTTTGCCTGCCACCCTTGAAATTATGGCTCTCAATGGCAGCGTTTGGTGAGAAGGAAAGGAACTATTTATTCAAAACTTATACAGGTTTTGAATAATGGTTAAATGTCGCTGTTAAAATCTCCAAATCCCTTTAAAACCACCCACCAACACCCAGTCCTGCCCCCCCTCCCTTCCTCAGGCCAGTCAGGGGTACCGTCCTTCAGAAGAAGAAAAGAACAAGTCCGGGGCTCGGCTAAGCAGGCCTCTCGCGGTTCCCAGCACGATCCGCTGTGTCACCGCGATCTCCAGCTCTTAATCCAAAACCACGGGCCACCGTCTCCCCGCCCACTAGCAAGAGTCCTTTCTCCCCTTTCCTTCCCACGTGGTCTTCCCATTGTTCCCCAGAGTCTGTGTCCCTTTGTGTCTCCCACAGGCCCGGTCTCTCTTTTTTTCACTTACACCCTGTGTTAGAGTTTTTCCAATCTTCCCGGCTAGCCTTGTTGAGATGCAAAACCACCACCTTTGCCTACGAGGTCTGAAGCTGTCTTGTTATTGATATGCAAAATGACCCTCAGTGGCCTTGTCCCAGGTCTCCCATCCCCCATGGCAGCCCTCCTCGGGGACAGGAGAATATCTCGTATTTTTCTTGGACACCCCAAGTACTGGACCCTGTTACAAATCCCCTTTGGCAGGGAGGGGGGCCCTGGCTGTGCCGCATTACAACACGGCCCACTTTTAGACTTGGTTCAATAGAAGGATCTTGCAAAATAAATTCCTCTTCCTGAAAGAAAGCCGTTTTCACTAAGAGGACTGGGTGGGGGGGAATGAGGGGTGGTGATTAGAAAGGACAGCTACACCTGAAATTAATACAAACTAATATTGACTGTAAACTGTAATTGAAAACATTTTTTAAATTTAAAAAAGAAAGAAACGACACCCGTGAAGGCTGCGTTTTGCTCCGACTACACTGGCATTACCTGCACGGATAAGAAGTCCCCTCCTTTGGGTTGGGAACTGATTTGTGCAGGGAGCCTTCCCGCCCCATCGAGCTTCGCTGCAACTCAGGCATGACCTCCCCGTCTACCCACGACAAGACCCCCCAGATCCCTGTGGTTTGCCTCCTGAATGATTAGCCGAACTGTCTGGGATCGATCTGAACAAAGCTTGTTAACCAAACCTTGGTTAAGAATGGCTGGTTGCCCAGGCCCTGGTGCTGAACCCCACCCTCCCCCCCAGCAGCTTAGGGCCTCCTTAACCACCCTCCCCGGGGTCAGGCTGACCCCACAGCCAAACCCCCTCTGCCCTGCCAACAAGTCGTCCCCCCCTAACTCCCCCCAGGGTTCGCCTCTCTGCGCTGCCCCTGGTTCTTTCTAGACCAGCTCGCGCCTCGCCCTTAAAGGAAAGCCCTCTCCAGCTGACCTTTGACATGCACGTAGGTCTCAGGGTCAGAGGCCCCCATTGCATTGCTGCCTCTGCCTCCCGCAGGAGCCCCTCCCTCCACTCCAGTCCTTCCCACGAAGCTCTCCTCCCCTGAGGCCACATTTATTTTTCATTTGACAGCACGAGAAATAAAGGGAAACTTGGGCCTAGGTTGTCTTTTCCTGTGACTGAGTTAATTAAGCCAGCACAACCCTTCTCCCCTGGGCCCCGGAGACGTCGTTGGTCCCACCCCTGAGGCTTCCTGGGGGAGGCGGCAGAGTCGGGGGAGCGCGAGCTGGAAAGCAGGGCCCGGCTCCTTGCCCACCTCCACCCACTGTAACAGGAGCTTCAGGCCGGCGGGGAAGTCCCGCTGTGCCCTGGCCCCTGGCGGAAATGACACCTTAGAGAAAATCTCCAGGCTTTCCTTTCTGTCCTAGCTGCCGCGACTTCGTGGTGGAAGAGACTTTTCCAACCACCCCACTTCTGAATTCTAACAGCGGTTTGGGGTCAAATCTGCCACCTAGGCTCACGCCAATGAGACCTGCTGCTGTGCACCTGTTCTGTGTGTGGTGATGTGCATGCAGGTGTGTTTGTGCGTGCAGGTATGTGCACGTATGAGTGTGTGTTGGTGCATGAAGGTGTGTTTGTGTGCACATGTGTGTATGTGATATTCCTAGAGTCTGAGTGTCCATTGACAATGCCTTAGGTTTTCTTTCTCCCCACAGTGGCTTCATCTGAATTGATCTGCTCTCTCTGGCAGCTCCCCTCGCGGTGGGGAGCGGTGTTGGCTTATGTGGGCGGGCCAGTGCGCACTACTGATGTGCATCCGTGGCGAGTCTGCTGCTGAATTTCCCTGTGTGCAGAGAGACACCCTCTGTTTGCTGCCTGAGCCATTCCTGCTTTTCTCCCTGAGACCTCAGCCACATTCACGAAGGGTTTACACATATTTTAGTCAAATGTTGAAGCAAAATTCCCAGAGATAAAACGGCTGTGCCAACTAGTTTTTAAAATGGAGGCTTGCAGATTTTATTTTATTTTAACCATAAGAAACTTGAGTCAAACAAAATCTTATGCTGAGAGTTGTCTGAATCACATAACGGAAGACAGTGGAGCTTCTCTGCAGGAACAGGGTTGTTGGAGGCTGAAGACGTGTCCTGGTCTCCCTCCGATGTCCTCTATGGCTCCAAGGAGCCACCAAACAGAGTGTGAAAGTCGCTGATCTAGGCCAGGCACTCATTCTATTGGAGCTGAGATTCAGACGGAGTCTCTCGTCTGTGACCAAGTGGCCGATTCGGACGGAGCTGGGGTTCTTGGACCTCCGGTCATTCTCCCATGAGCCACCTCTGTCCCTCCAGGCGGCCACTACCTCCCCTTCCTCACATTGTCCCAGGTCCTCTCTGGTCAGCCACGTGAGCTCCAGCTACACTGGTCCCTGTGTGGGCACCTGACCCCACTGGCTTTGGACTAAATTATTCTGAAAGAAAGGAATGAAAGAAGGGAGGGGAGAAGAGGGGTGATCATTTTTTAAAAGGTGCCGCAAGCACTCAAAATCCAGCTCGCTCTGGCTCTCAGACATTTTAAAGAGGCAACGTGCAGAAATACGATCGTGATGTTTGTTATTTGCTGCTTGACAATACACATTCTTTATTTTAGGAGGAAACTTCTGTTTCAAAACTGGATTTTTGTTTCAGAGAAAATAAATCCTACTGCACAATTATTAGGATCTCTCTGAAAAATACCAATGCATAGATTTGTAAGAATTTTAATAAAAATTTAAGCTCCAAATTACATCATTAGTAATATACCCCTGCAGCCAACCGTTACGCGGTAGCAAGACATACATCACTGCCAGGAGATTATGAAGTGAATAAGAGGCAAAATTTTTGCAGCCTGGTGGATTAAAGAAATCTATCAGGCTGATTTAGTGCTGTGCCCAACAGAGAGAGCAGAAGCCCTAAATATTTAAGCTCATTGTATTTTGCTTGAATGTGCTAGCTTTACGAGATGGTCACACACAAGATCCACTTCTTCTGCTTCCAGAACCTCAGGGTGCAGAAGCAGTATTGCTCATCGGCTTCTCCATGAGCTCCCTAGCATTTCCCACTTCCGGTGTAGATAGGTTGGGACCACGGGACCAGTTTCGGCCAATGGGCCTTAAGAGGAAGTGTCCGGTATCACTTCCAATCCGAGGCACTGAAGACGAGGCATGAGTCTCGATGCTCTCTTCCATGGGCCCTCTGGAGATGGAAGCAACGTTAGATGAAGGCCACAGAGGTAAAGTGCCTTTTTATCACATCAGACCGGGGGCACAGACCACCAGCATGACGTCACTGTTGGCGCTGACCTGATTGCCTGGCTGAGGAAATGCTTTCCAGGTTCCTCCATCATGAAGTCATTCTCCCCCACCCACCCTTCTATGTGCTGCACTGTGTGTGGCCCATACTTAAAAAGTGAGGCATTCGGTTCCGGAAGCTGCAGTAGCTACATAAATTATTTTGAAATTCTTTTGTATGGGAGATTTGTTTATTCCCCTCTACTTATTCAACCAAGTATTTCTATCAGTATGGACTCATGGATATTTATTTAATGCTTTGGGCTAAAATCTCATACTATTTTGTTTCGTCTTGTTTTTGTTCAAACCATTCTAGCTCTGGCCATTGAGAACTCGTTTCCTGAGTTCCTGTGTTTCTTTGACATTCCCTATCGCTGAGGGTTTGCGTGGTTTGTTTTTGAACTCTTCCTTACATTATGATATTACAAACTATTTGAGGCTCATCTCGTATATTCGCTGCTTTGGTTCTAGAATCAGAATTTCTCCAAGCAGCTCTGTACCTTTCACTGGAGAGCGGTGTTAAAAGCCACTCTCCATCTGCGGGGGGTGGTTTGCTGCTGCTGCTGGAATTCCACCATTCTAGGCTCTCTCTGCCAGCAGAGCAAGGGAATAGATATGTGTATGTAACCCACGGCTGTTTTACACACATCTATAAACATTTCTATGTGTAATGTTTCTTTACATTACACACAGTTTGAGATGCATCTTTAACTTGTTGGTTTTCAAACTTTCTTGTTTTTAAATTATATCCATGTTTAGGGCTATGAAATTCCTTCAGCATGGCAATTACTGCCTGGATCCTACAAATTTTATTTGCGTTTCTAATTAGTATACAATTCAAAATATTTGGTAATTTTTTTGTGATTTATTTTTTAACCCATGGGTTATTTAGAAGTATATTTTTAAAATTTCAAACATGCTGGGTTTATAGTTATCTATTTTAGAATTGATTTCCAGATGTATAGTTTAATTGTGTTATGATCAGAGAACATATCAATGATTATAATTATTTGAAATTGGTTGATAGTTGCTTAATGGTACAGCTTATTGTTAATTTTTGGGAAAAGTTTTGTGTGCACTTGAAAAGGACATATATTCTTCAGTTCCTCCATGCGATGTTCTATATGTGTACATTCGTCCTGTTTTCTAACGATATTATTGAAGTCATCTGAATTTTTACTGAATTTTTTTCTGCATGTTCCATTGGTAACCAGGAGAGTTACATTAATTTCTCTGTGATTGTGGATTTGTTTTTTGCTCTGTGGCAAGTTTTGCTTTGTATTTTATGAGTCTATGCTATTGAGTATATGCAAATTATGAATAGTTTTAACTTCTGGTGACTTGAGGCAGAATACTATGAAACTTCTCTCTTTACATTCCTTATCTGATATGAATGCAGCTTTCTGTTTGAGTGGTACATCTTTTATTTTCACTCTTTTTGTAAGCTAATATTTTATATGTGTCACTATTGGACTTTTCTTCTACTCTGATCATCTTTCTTTTTTAATCAGGTAATTTAGTCCACTAATATTTAGTAATAGATTTGGTATTAGTCTGCCACCTTTTTCAGCTATTTGTCTCGTCTATCTTATGTTCTACCTTCTCTCTTTATTACCTTCTTTAGATTGAGAATTTTTTCTTGCTCCATTTCCCCGCTTTAGCTTGCAAATTATATACCTTCTAGGGGTGTCCAACTCGCTGCCTGTGGGCTGCCTGTGGCCCAGTATGGCTATGAATGCCACCCAACACAGAATTGTTAATTTACTTAAAATCTTTTCTTTTTTTTTTTTGCTCATCAGCTTCTGTTAGTGTTTGTGTATTTAATGTGTGCCCCAAGACGATTCTTCTTCCAGTGTGGCCCAGAGACGCCAAAAGGCTGGACACCCCCGAAACAATTCCTTTCGTGTGCGCCCTAAAGCAGCAGCCTGCACACCTCAGGCCGAGGGCGAAACCCAGCCCGTTGCTTATTTTCATACAGCCTGTGAATCAAAGAATATTATTTTATGATGTGTGACTATTAAACAACATTTAAATTTTATTGTCTAGTGGTCATTTTTATTGGAAAACAGCCACATCCACTCGTTTCTGGGTTCTCCATGGCTGCGTTCCTGCTGTAACGCGGAGTTGAGCGGCTGCGGCAGAGGCTGAGTGGGTGGTGCTCTCGTGGTTTCTCCCAGTCCCTAAAGTACTTACTCTCGGGCCTGTTACAGAAAAGCTTGGTTAACCTTGCCTAGAAATTTCAGCACTCACCCTTGACTTAACAAGGGTTTTTTACTGCTTACTCTTCTCTGTCATTATTATTTTAATGTGGTAGAGTTTCCAAATCCCTCAAGGTATTTTGATCTTGTTTTATACCTTCAATATTTATTTAAATTGGCTCACACATTTACCTTCTCCATTGTTTCTTTCCTTTGCACATTCGACCCTGCTTTGGGTATCGCTGTCTCCTTTGGCGTAGGCCAGCTGATAGCTAATTCCTTTTGGCTTAGCCTGTCTAAAAATGTCTTCATATTACCTTTACTCGTGAAAGATATTCTCCCTGCATTTAGAATTCTACGATGCGATTCATTTTCTTACACACACGCACGCGCACACACAGCGTGGCATGCAGAATTCTGAGACAGCTCTCGAGGTTCCACAGGCTGGTGGCCTTTGACGGACAGTCTGGATGCTGCTGTAAAGGGACTTCTCAGAGGTCTTTAAGGTCCCAGATTAGCTGTCCTTGAGATAAGGACATTATCCTTAGTAGGCCTGACTTATTCAGGTGAGGCTTAAAAGAAAAAGAAATCAAAGTGTGAGAGAGATTTGACCCAAGAAAGAGTCTTCGCTGCTGGCTTCGGGGACCAAGGAGCCTGCATGGTGACAAGGAATGTGCGTGGTCTCCAGGACCTAAGAGTAGTTCCTGGATGACAGTCAGCAAACTAACAAACAAAACCCAGGAATCTCAGCGTCTCAGTCCTCCAATTACAAGGGATTGAATTCTGCCAATAATCAAAATAGGCTTGAAGGTGGGTTCTTCCCAAGAACCTCTGGGGGAAGAGGCTGGCGTGCACCTTAATTTCTGGTTTGTGGTGAGCAAGGCATCCAGCTAGCTGTGCTCGGACTTCTGGCCTATGGGAACTTGCTGCGTTGGCCATTAAGTTTGCGGCAAATTGTTACGAAGCAATAGAAAACGAGAACATCTGGCTTCTGCTCTTTTGACATCTCTGTGTCTAATAGTATTCCTTTAAAATTCACCCCCCCCCCTTCCTTTGACCGCCTGTATCATCGTCTCTTTACCTTTGGTTTTCAGATAGTACACTATGCTGTGTCTGGGTGCCATTTACTTTGTGTGTATGCCACTTAGGAGTCATAGAGCTTCTTAAATCTGCAGACTGATTTTTTATTTGGTTTTGGAATATTCTCTGCCATTGCGTCATTAAACATTGCTTCTGCTCCATCTTCTGTCTCCTCTACGTTCTGGGGCTCAGAATTACAGTTCTAGGTATTTTCGCTGAAAGAATTTCTGCTGCAAACATGCTTGTGCAAGCATTTTCGCTGCACAGACATGTCTCTACCCTAGTAGGCTTGTTTCTGTTGTTGGTTGTCAATTGTCATTCAGGATGCCTTGTATCCTTAGGTATCTGATCGATTTTAACTGTATGCTATACATTACATTTGCAGAATTGTTTGTAGAAATAATTCAAAGACCAAGATAATGTTATTTACTTCAGAGAGCATTTGTCTGCTTGTCACTGTTAGTATTGTTATGTGCCTGAGGATAACCCCTCAAAACAATTTTAATTCACTTTTGGGGACCGAGGTGGAATCATGGTGAGATGCACCATGGGTGTCTACTCCCAGTTTTACTCTACGCCCCAAGTGCAGCCCTTTGGGTCTCAGTTCGAACCCCCTGAGGCTGTCAGAGACCTGCTAAGGTCCTCAGCCTCTCAGTGACCACCCCCGCCAAGGGTTGACCTATGACCTCATAAGGAAGAGCTGACCCCAAAATTGAACTTATTTTTTCTGAGCCCCATTTTACTCCCAGGATCTTGGCTTCATTATCTTATCAGCATCTCAATGCTTTCAAGTAGATTTTTAAAATGGTTTGTCCAACTTCATCTATTTTTTCTCAGGCAAGGAGTTGGTCTTATTTACTTTGGCTGTTATTACTGGAAATAGAAGTTCCCTGATTCTGTTTTGATCTCTGTATATTGGATATTGTATGAGCAGTAAAAATCCCTTATTATTCTCTTTCAATCTTTTTACTCAGTTAAAGAAAATCCAAAGACTTTAAGGGAAGCACTTAAGCTTTTGTTAACTCTTGCAGCTACTTAATCTATATGGGCCAGAGATTTTTAATTTTTTTGAAACTGCTAACAAAACAAAGTTCAGAAAAAATTAGATGGTGAAATTTCTATAGGTTTGCACAAATGTTAATTTCATATATTTATTAATCTAAAGGTGTTTTTATTCTTATGGTTGCCTTTATATAACAATGCTGTTTGAACACATGGGATAATAGATACCAGTAAGACTCTACTTTTGTTTTTGAGTTTCATGAGATTAATTTTGACAATGGAATGCCATACTTAGAAGTTTGAAAATCAATAAATAAATCTAATCAAGTAATGAGCTAAAAAAAAAAAAAAGATTTTTGTTGAATTAGCACGCCAAATAACCCATGAGCATTGTACCGGGAGCCTTCCTGGGCCTTAACCTAAAGCAGAGATGGATGAGAATGCCCAGTTATCTTGAAGAAGATAATTTGTGGTAGGTTTAGCAGTCCTTACAGTGGAGGTTTCTAGCTTGTAACTTGTGGACCAGTTATATTTTGCCTTTGTATTGTATTTTTAAGTCTTCTGTATTTGTTGCTAGCATTTTTAAATTGGGGGATTTTATATGGCACAGAATCTATACTTCTCACTTCTCTTAACAAGTTGGAAGAAGTACCACAGCATTTCTCACATGGTAAAATTGGGTTGGAGCGTAATGGACTTTGTCACCTGTAACCGTTTCCTAGGGCAGCCATAACAAAGTACCACGCACTGGGTGACTTAAACAACAGAAATTTATTGTTTCATATCTGGAGGCTAGAAGTCAGAGATCAAGGTGTTGGCAGGGTGAGTTCCTTCCTAGGGCTGTGAGGGAGGATCTGTCCCAGGCCTCTGTCCTAACTTCTGCTGGTTCGCCAGAAATCTTTTTGGGTGTGTGTTTTCTTGCTTGTAGACCCATCGCCCCGATCTCTGCTTCTGTTCATGTGGTGTGCATGTCTGTGTCCAAATTTTCCCTTTTTATAAAGATGTAAGTCATATTGGACTACGGGCCTACCCTAATATGATCTTAACTAATTATACCTGCAAAACCCCTAATTCCAAATAAGATGCATTCTTGGTACTGGGGGTAAGGACCTCAGCATATGAATTTGGGAGGGGACTCTATTCAACCCACAATGCCCCCCCCTTCTTTTTTTTAATCTTTACCCCAGGATATGATTATTGATTTTAGAGAGAGGGGGAGGGAGAGAGAAACATTGATGTGAGAGAGAAACATCGACTGGTTGCCTCCCATATGCTCCCTGGCTGGGGATCGAACCCACAGCCTTTTGGTGTACGGGATGATGCTACAACCAACTGAGCTATCCGGCCTGGGCATAACAGCCCCTTTAGAAGGGGCTACAACCCTCTCTTCTCCCACAGTTGTCATCTAGTCAAGTATTCCTTTCCGTGTTCCTCTGACCCACTGAGGCTTTTAATCTTGTGAAACTTGTCCTAAATCCCATGGGTTTAGGAGGCTGTACACCTAACAGGTAGACCTCAATCTAATGGATTCAGAGGATCATGGGATTTCAGAGCGGGGGCACTAACAGAGATTAGCTGTTGTCACTCACCTGTCATATTTCAGAAGGCCAAATCCAAGGTGCCCTCAACTGTTCTCTTCCAAAATACGTTCTGTGATGCCGCTCACAATTCTTACCATTTGCTCAAGATTTTCAAAAATTGTATCGCATTGAGTTTATTTGAGGAGAAGACAGGTTTGACAAGGCTCTCATTTCAGTTCCTTTTCAGAGGAACTAAATCCCTTTCCTCTAAACTTTCCTGAGGAGCTGGCGCCGGGGGATTTGGTTTATCTCTCAGGGCCTAAGCAGTAGTTTTTGTTTGTTTATTCGAATATTTGCGGTGGATTTATTCTTTAGAAAATAAAGAGGCTTTTCAAGTAAATCGGGCCACTGTGTACAGATTAGAGTCAGGAAACGATGCTTCTCAATGGGTCAGCTGTTTCATAGGCCACTTAACATACAGCATGCGTAAACACGAGTTCCCACTGACAACGGCTTTTTCTAAATTTATAGCTTTTAAACAGCCATTAATTTTGCTACCAGATGGGGCCCAAGAGGTAAGCTGATAAATCTTTCATTTGCAATGGGTCATGTTTTTCCATATGCATGTGTATTGTCACAATCCACGTGTATTTCAGCCCAGGTACAGCTGATCTCCCTCAAGAGAAGGCACACGGGAAGGAATACATAATGCCCAGTGCCCACCTGCTCTTGATACATTCTGTCTCCTTGCATTCATTTCCAAAGGAGATCCTAATGCTGCTCACCACCCCATATAACAAGTTATTATATACAGCTTGACCTTTAAGCAGCCAACAATTTGCTTCTGAGTCAGTCAACAGTGATCGGGCCCGAGTTAAAAGCCATTATGAAACTTATGTTATCTTCTTAGAAGTTTTAAGTTTGGGCCCTGGCTGGGGATCTCAGTTGGTTAGAGCATCGTCCTGATATGCCAAAGCTGCAGGTTCGATCCCTGGTAGGGCACGTACAAGAGTCAACCAGCAAATGCATTAATAAGTGAAACAACAAATTGATGTCTCTCTCTCTCTTCCTCCCTCCCTCCCTCTCTCTTCTCCTTTTCCTCCCCCTCCCTCATTCCCTCCTCTCTTTTTAAAATCAAGCAATAAAATTTAAAAAGAAGCTCAAAGTCCATCTTTTTCTTCCAGAACTACATGGGATTCAATCATTTTTATTACCATCTCTTAATAGCCAAAATCAGCCCCTTTAGGTATTGCTGCCAATTGAGCTGTGTTACACAGTAAATATTAAATCACACAGTTTTCTGCTCAACACACGTGTCCCTGACTCTCATTTGCATGACACGACCTGAATGTAACTCTGAGTATGCGGTGCAGTCGGCCTGACAGGGCTTAGGCGACCCCGCCTGAAGGCCGCAGCGTTCCCGTAACCGTTAGAGCATGCACCCCGCCCTGGTGGTTTGACATTCCATATTAGGTGCCTCTCCTTTTTTTATGACGAGTGAATAAAAAATGTTTGGCAATTTAAACAGCATTTTATAGTTTGCCAAGTGCTTTTGCAACCTCCATTTCATAGTTTTCAAAATGAACAGTAACTCTGAAAAAAAATGGTTATGACAATTTCCATTTTCTAAAAGAAACTAAGGCTCCAGAAAACTACCAGCTTGTCCAGGGGATGCAGTCTGTAACTGGGGAGCTGGGCGCAGGCTCTGGCTCTCCGCCCTGTTAAGTATGATGTTCTTCCTTCTGTATTGTGTTGCTTCTCAAAAAGTGGCACTTGGGTATTTCTTTCTCCCATGTTGTTACCAGACCCCTCTCCGGGGGACTCTAAGAACCCTGGGATGCACCGCACACTGCCATTCACAGTCGCTGCTCTGCTATTTCATGGCGCCCAGACCTGGGCTGGGATTTCCTTTACGTAACTCTGCGTTGTGGAGACAAATGCCCCGATATTCTCTCCAGGTGTCACGGGCCACCACAGACCTGGGTGCTCTGTCCTTGGTCAAGGTGAGAAGAGAGGGTGCTGTTCACTTCGAAGGGAGAAAAGCTGCCTTTTCTTTATCGGTAGCTCAGAACACTTTCAAGTTGTCTTGCTCATCTCTGTGCCTTTCCTCTGTTGCTTCTTCAAAAGGACACATTAAATTCCTACAAGAACATCTTTAAATAAAGTATTCTTGTGTTTGGGATCCTTGCATTTGCATAGAAATTCGAGGAAGACAGTATTTTTGTTACAAAAATAACCTAATAGCAGCTTGATATGAACTAATTGCTTGCATGGCTTTGTACGTTGTAGCAGGAATCATTCTCCTGAGTGAGCGCTTGGGCTTCAGGCTTGGGTGTTCTTGGGTGGGAGCTCAGCCCCCCAGAAAAGCCTCCACGAGTTTTCATCTTTCCAGATAAATGAGCTCGATGGCTCCTTGGCATTGAATATGAGGCTGGTATAGGCCCTCCCCCAATAAGTTGGTAAGATCTTCATTTAGTAATTATAACAACAACAACTTTGTTCATTGAGCACTGTTGTATCAAACATGCTAGGTGCTTTCTATGCAACAGGACACCAACTCAGAAGCCAAATCACCTGAGTTTAATCCTTTTCCCCCTCATCAGGTGTGTAGCCATGGTTCAGTTACTTAACCTTACGATGCCTCAGTTTTTTTGCATCTGCAAAATGGGAACAATAGCAGCCTCTTAAGTGATAATAACAGTGAGGGTACGTAGTTCAAACAGAATCAATGGTAGTGGTTATTATAAGAATTATAAGGATAAGACTTGACCCTCTAACTGCCTGAGAGCTAAGACATAGAGTTACCCCAACTTTACATTTGTATTCTGACTTTAGGGAACTAAAGGCTTAGACAAAGTTTTGATGACTTGCTCAAGGTCAGGATCCAGGGGAGAAATTATTTTTATTTTTACTTTTTTTAGCCTCGGAATATCACATTAACTGGTCAAATCAGCCAATCCACTGGCCAGACTTGTCCAGCAGCCCCTGACCTGAAGGGGTGGCAGGCAGTGAGCTTGCTGGTGTCACAGAGTGGACACCGGATTTGGAATCTGAAGATCTTGTTCTGACTTGGCCGTTCACTCACTCAAGTCAGTTAATTTCTCTAAGTTTTCATTCTTTCATCTATAAAATAATTCCAATTCACCCATTCAATAGGATTTTTCTAAGAAGCAAAGAATAACATATTTGGGAGCATTTTATAAATTAAAATGTCATTCATTAATTTTTGAAAACTTATATAATGATTTTTACTTTTTTTGCTCAGTTGTTGATTCAATCGACTAAATCACCTGGTTATTTCTTGTCATGTAGATGGAATCCAATTTTTTTTAAACCTACAAGCAAACGAACTAGCCATGAAACGAAGGAGGGAAAAATGTGCCAACCCCCCAAAATAGGGACCCTGTTTCTCTCCCCCAGGAAATGTACAGTTTATTTTTTTTACCTATTCATTGAATAATTCATTCATTCACTTACTGTACCCTCCTTCTATGTACCAGGCATTATGCTGGAAAGTAGGACAAATAATGTGCAATCCTTGCCCTCAAGAGATCGATCAACCTCATAAACAGCTATAATCCATACTGTTAAGTGTAGTACTAGATAATTGAACTGTGCTGGGGAAATATTTACATGGGACGGGAGCTCACAGAAGACCTCCTCAAAGATGTGATGTCTGAACTGAGTCATTAGTAGCTAAATCTATGGGTGTACTTTGTGACCTCCCAGGGGCAGATGGCCAAACTTGGTTGACGAACTGACCTCACTGTGCACTCCAGGGTTGAAATCGCTCAAGACAATGCGTTGGTTGAGATCGTCCTTCATTCCTCTGCTGACTGCATGGGCCTTCTGTGCCACCAGTGTCTTGGGGCAGATGCCTGCAAGCCTGGTTTATGTCATCTGTGAATTTTCTACAGTGGGCCACGCTCACCTTCCAAGAGTGAACCAGACACTTTTCTCTCCTCGCCTGACTGTAGAAAAGCACCCACAGGCATGTTGTGCAAAGATAAGCGCGATTCAGGTGAAGCTCCTGGGGGCACTAAAACAAAATGAAGGGAGTAATAAGATACAATCAGACCAAAATTCGTGGGAGCGGGTTAAATGTGCCTCTCCGCCAGCACAGGGATAGCCTCATTATTACTTTAAAAGACTTTGCGGTTGGAATGCCATAGGAGTATTGTTCTATAAGCGCCATTTAACATGCAGTAAAAAATTACTGCACTCACTCTGGCATGACAGTGTATGGACCTCCCTGAAGGCAGACGCTGTGGATTATTAATGAGGAGGAAGGGATAGAGAGGGCAGGCTCAGAGAGGAGACCTGAGGAACCTCAGAGTCATATCCATTGGCACTACAGTTGGGTCCGGCAGGGCCATTTCCAGTTTGCTTGCTCAGGACTGGGTTGGACTTTTGGCATCTGCAGGCTGTGTTGTTTGTTTATGTGATTAAGACACGTTATCTCCCATGACCAAAGGTGATGGGATGGGGAACCTACCTTAGGCTCAGATCTGAATAACGATATTTCATGCCCAAGTGTGTATATGACTTTACCCTCTGCATATTTACTCCCACGACCAGTGTTTACATTGTAGTGAGCAGTGAGTGGACAAATACTGTATCCACTCTAAAGAAAATGTGATAATACACAGTCAGGGGAGACGTGCTCTGATGTTTGTAAATTTGGATGCGCCACCTAGTGGAGGCAGGGGAGATTTTTCGGATCATCAAAGGACCGGTTCTGGAATATTTCCCCACAGTATGCTCAGTGCGTCCTCTCCCAGAGAATCAATTCACCATTTCTGGCCTTGTGTGTTTGAAGTTGTTTCGAAACCCATGACCCTGTGTGAAGCTTGTTTTCTCCCCATCCCTGTTTGAAAATCAGTTTAGTCATAACATTCACTCACCTTCTGTTGACACCAATTTTAACTGGGTCAAGAGGGAGGGGTCAGAATGTACCAGACAGAGGACAGAGTGGTCCAGGGCAGGAGGGCAGGTGTTGGCCCGGGCTGGCGCCTGTGAAGGAGCCCACGGCACCCCCGGGCCACAGTGTGCTCCGCGCCGGGCTGCCGTTTGCAGGTGGCCCCATAGCTAGGTTGCGAAAGGCATTGCTATCGCTGCTGAAGGATTCGAGGTTTGGCACCAGAGCCACTGGACGTGTGAGCAGGGACGTGGTGGGAGCAGAGCTGAGATGCAGGAAGACAGCTTGGGGTCCTGCAGGGAGAGGCCAGGGGAGGGCGCCTGTGCGGGGGGCGCAGCCTAGTGTGCAGGAGGGCTGGAATCGGACTTGAGTTGGGGAGGGACAGGGTCGCTGAGAGGGTGTTTGATATGGGATCTGCAGAAGGAGGTGACCCTTGGGGTACATAGAACGCGGTTCCCGTTGGCAGAGAAAAGGACAGACTCGTCACCGTTGTGTCCTGGTGCCGCGGGGCGTCCACATCCTGATTTGTTGCAGGTGGGGAGCCGCAGGTGGCAGGAGTCCCTGCCAGACTGCTTCCATTTGCCTCATGGGGGGAGGGGTCGGTGTGCAGCTGGGAGCTTGGGGAGGGTGGACCTGGGAAGTGGCAGGCTGGCTGAGTGGTGCTGAAGGCCCTCCTTGGGCTGGACACCGCGCAGTGACGTGGACATCTGTTCAGTGGGGGGTCACCGCTGTCCCTGGCTGTGACAGGCTGACAAAGCAGAGGGAAAGGGTAAGGTTTGGGGGAGGCCGGAGAGAGAACAGCCCCCCATCACCATCCCGTCCTTTGCTGACGAACCGCTACCTGCGGTCAACTCTCTGAGGCATGGTCGCCTGTGGCTGAGGACTGTTCCCCTCAGCTCCCTGAGGGCTGTCCTCCACCTCGCTGAGCTTCCGTGTCCTCAACGTTCACAGGGAGACAGAGTCTGTGCCGGACCCAGGGTGGGTGTGACGCAGTGAGGTCATGCCTAGGAAGCGCCTCGCACACTGCTCACACTACGTTAATAATAGCTATTAACTTTTGGAGGAACGAGCATCCTTCAGAACACCCCATTTTGGCCTACAAAGAACAAAGTTGTCTTTTTCTTATTGATTACTAAGGATTCATTATATATTCTTTTGTTCACTTCTTTTTTATTGTATTTTTTTCATTACCATTTGTCCCCCTTATAAGAATTCATTATATAATCTTAAAAAAATCCAATTAATTGGCTTACAAATATTGTTCAGAATTGCAAAAATCACTGCTGAAATTTCTTGCTGTTTTCCCTTTGGACACCAGAAAAGGTTTGCAAGTACAAACTATCATGCACAGGAATTGAATGCGGCTTCTTGCTGCCAAAGGCTAAATTCTCTTGTTGGAGTATAAATGAGAAGTTTGCCCTTTTGTAGGGAAGTAAGGGCTCATAGTTTATGTTAGGATTTTGACATAAGACACTTATAGTCCCTCATCATCACCACCTCTTCATGATGCTATCATTTTGATTTAGATGGGTAGGAAAAAGAAAGCTTTAGGGGGAAAAAATGAGCAATTCTATAGTTAGCCTTTGTGGACCAAGAAATAATGGCCTTTTATAATAGTACTAGCCACTGATCACCTTCTCTGTATCAAACGCTTGGCTAGGCCTGCTACCTACCTGACCCTGTTTAATTTTCACGACAGCCCAGCAAAGTCAAGATGATAAAGAAGAGGAAACAGAACCACAAAGCAGTTGGAAATGTGCCCAAGGCCACAAGCTCACAACACAGGGCTGGGGTTTCTCACTGCAAAGCCCACGCCCCCCAAAGAAGATTATACTTTTACATAGGATGAAGTTGATCAATTATACCTGAGAGTAAGCTTTAAGAACTATGTCCATCTTGCTTGTGTCTGGTCCTGTTAACCTCCCTTCCCAACAGAGTAACTAGGAGTTTGCGTGCTGTGACTGGCGCGTGGGACTGCCGTGCATTTCCAAGTCAATCCAGAGGGGGCAGCGCCCTGTGCCTAGTGTGGAGACGCTCATTTGAAGTCTTCCTGCTGGGCGGCGGGACGGAGGCTGCCCCGCCACGGAGACAGCCACTCTCCCCACGCAGCAGCGTCCAGTGAATTTTTTCTGTCCCTCCCTGGAGGGCTGTGCGTCAGGTATTTCTCTCCAACAAATACACGCATGTAACGTCATTTGGTTCCCGCTGTCCTTAGGAGCTAGCGTCTTCCTGCTGATTCATTATCACCGTCTCGAATCAGTTCTGTGCCTCCAGAGTCTCCCTGGGGGAAATGAAATTCAAACGAAGGTCGCATAGGTCAGCATTTCTGGCCCCTGTTCAACGATCCTGTCTGTGTCTTCCGAAAAGTGGGAAGGAAGGGGCCCAGAGCGGTCATGCCCAGGGAAGAAAACGGAAGGTCTCAGTAATGCCGTTCCAAAGACAGGTGGGGAGACTTCAAAATATTCCTTACCTTTCCCTTAAGATTTAAACTGCTTCTTCCCTATAGGGGGAAATACACACTGAGCCTAGGTCATGCTCATTAAAAGAGACTAGTGCTTTACCCACAATGCAACGATGGCTTCAACCTGGTGGGATGTGGCAATAACTAGAATTGGAAGGGCACCCACGCTTTCCCATGTGGGTGGGTAGATGGCCCAGGATGAACCTGGACTCCATCTCTGTATTTAACTGTAATGACCCTTTCTGGATGCGCAGAGCTCTTTCTGATCTCTTCTGGGTACTGTGGCAAAAACTCTGTGTCTGGACTTGGAGTCGGAGGCCTGGGATACTACCCATGTGTGGTCATCACCGTTATTACCTCTCCAACTGCATGTCCTTGCTCACTCTGCTCAGCCGCTGGCCTCTTCCCTCCATCAAATGGAACATGGCAGCCTTGTTCCTGCTTAGGTCCTGTCACCCACTGTTTCTTCTGCCTGGATCACTCGTCCTTTAGGTAGTTAAGATTTTTTTCCAATATTGCCTCCTCCAGGAGGCCCACCCTGACTGCTCTAATTAAAATCAAAATCTGCCTCCACTTCATTATTTCTGACCCCTTTTATCCTACTCTACTTGTTACCTCCTGAATCTCTCTTGATATGTTTGTTCTATGTCTCTTCATGTAGAATGGGATCTAGAAGATTTCTTACCAAATGCACTATATATACTTAGTTCTTAACCTATAAATTTCAGTATTTTAGTACAATTAATTCTCTTCTCTCCAATACTGTACATTACCTCTTTTGTTTCCTGACGTGTCCCAGATGCCTAGAACAATGCTTAGCCCCTGGGAGGCATTCAGTACATCATTGTTGCTTTGCTTGTTGCTGTTTTAGTTTCATGTTGACCCCCTATCAGCATGGAAACATTAATCAAAACCATTATTCTCTCAGAGCCTGGGATTTAAAAAACAATTTAAATGGCCATAATAATAAGACAGACAGGGTCAGATTGTTAAGAAGATGAAATAGATGTATATTCAAAAGTTTTGTCTAATATGGACGAGAAGAGAATATGGCCGTTGTCCCCAGTCCATGCTGACCTGGAAGTGCAGCCCGGTGCCTCGCTCTGGCCCTTGTCAGGCGCCCTCTGGGATGCGTCAGTGGGCTGCAGTGCGTGTTGGCAGAGCGATGCCCCCCAGAGACACGGAGCATTCAGGGACAGGTCACAGGTGCTGACACCGGAAGAGAATTGTGCTCTGCTGATGACAGGGAGGGTCCTGCTGGCTGATGGTTTCTGCTGCCTAGGGTGTGAATAAGCGCAGCAGTGGACCCCGAATGGCACCATCATGCTGCCCAGACATCTGGGGAAGAGAGCGCAGGACTGGGGGCGCGTTGACAAGCTTCAATCAAAAGCCCTGGAAACTATTTTCAAGAAAAGGTGATAATTTTATTTCTATGTGAAATATAGCAGACATATAGAAAAGTGCATAAAAACACAGGCAAGTTTAATAGTCATAAAGGAAATACCTTTGCAAGAACTACCCAGGTGAAGAAACAGAATATTCACCCCCCGCCAAACCTGTGTGCGCTTTCCTAATCACAGCCCGTATGTTGATTTTGATGAAAATTATTTCCTTGGCCTTCTTCCTAATTTTAACTCCTTTCTGTGCATCTCTGAATAATATGGCTTAGTTTTCTTGATGTAGAACTTGATATGAATGGAGTCCTACCATGTGTGTGCTCTTGTGATGTGTCCTTCACTTAAGATTGTTTGTGAAACTCATTCACATCAGTATGTATGACTATAGTCCGTCCTTCTGATTGCTGTAGTGTTCCGCTATGGAACAGTGACATAATTCATCCATTCTACCATCCATGGATTGGGGGACATTCAGGATGTTTACAATTTCCTGCTGGACTCATTCTTGCTCCTGTATGCTGGCATTCTTGTGCAGAAGTTTGTCCAGGATATTTGTCCGGTGATACAGTTTCTGGATCAGTAACTGTGGGTGTCCTTAAATTTCATAGGAATGCTGAACTCTTTCCCACAGTGGAGGTACCTAGTCACAGTCCCATTGGGGTAGATTTGGGGCATTTAAAGACATCTGGCGATCCTAACTGCAGGACCCCAAGGTAACCCCCATTGCCTGCAGACATGGAGCTTAGGCTAGTCCTCAGAGCTTGTCTCACTCCCAGAAATGTGGCCTTTGGTCTCTTCCTACTAAAATTTAACTCCCCTGCTTACCGCCCCCACTTCCCGCCCCGACCAGCAGTAAAGGAGCAGCACATATTACTTGTAAGTCGAAGTATCACTCTAATTTCAGAAAGGCAGAAGGGCAATTTAATAGCTATTTTACAGATGCTTGTCCCCTCTAAGTCATAAATACGTGAGGATGTCCATGACAAGAAGATACATAGAAAACTGAATGTCTAAAATAGTGCTATGGTTTCTCTCCTAGGCTTGGCCGAGCTGTGCCTGTACCTCTGTGGAGAAAAAGAGGGTTCAAATAACATATTCCATTTCAAGTCTGAATTAAACACCTGTTGGCACTCTGTAGTAAGATAGGCAAAAAGCTCGCCTGAGAAATTCAGCACCATCTGTTCAGGGAGTTTTTCCAAGAGAAGGTACAGCTTTTTTTTGACCCTTCTACAGAGCATTGTCAGAATCAAAGATCTTTCATGTTGGAAGAGCTTCTAGAGAATCTCATTGCTGTCCTTTATTCAGGAAAACACACACAAGTAGTGCTTACCTACTAATGGTCTGTACTTCACCAGGTATCCCCAACACCTAGCAAAGCCTTGCATATAGTAGGTGCTCAATAAAAGTTGAATGAATAAAGAAGTTCTTATAACCTGAAGATGAGGAAAAATTTACCAAAGCGAAAAAATGCCATTTGTTAAAAATGCTGTCCTTTCCAATTACTGTCCCCCCCCCCCCACAAAAATGTTGTGGGTCTCAAGAAATTTGACTCTCTTTTGTAAAGCAACATTAATACAAGGCCTAATTATGATCTTCCCAAACATCAGCCATTAAATTCTGTTAACCAAGAGCATAAAGGAGATTCCAAGCCACCCACTGCCCTTTCCGGGCTGTTATGGGAAGTGCTCCATGTGATTCCCGAAGTTCCTGTTTGGGGGCTGTGAGCTCAGTGTGCCCCTGGAACGCACAGTCCCTTTCCAAGCGGAAGTCAGACTTCAGGAGTGATCACGACGGAGGTTTAACCAGCTGTGGTGAGAAGCTGGTAACAAGGAAGGGAATATGCACGAAGGGCAATGAATCCTCTCGCCTCGATAAATCTCTGACAGAAAAGGACTCCCTGATGTCTCAGGCCTGTGAGCCTACGCATTAAATCACAGGAGACGTCTTGTGATTGCTACTGCAGGCAATTAGATAATTGGCCGGGCGTGGGCTGATAAGAAGATACTTTGGGTAAATGAGAGGAGGACCAATGAATTGAAGTCAGAGGAAAAGCTGTGTGCAAAAGCCACGGGAAAGGAAAGGGCAGGTAACTGGAGAAGCCGGAGGAGGAGGCCGCACAGAGTGGGAGTTGCATCGGTCTAGTTAATGAGTCGTCTGCTTAACTCAGTGAGCCGGGCCCAGAAACCCCAAACGCATGGCAGCTTCCCCAGGATGGTCTGTGATCCCAAATCTAATGGTCCGGGAGAGGGCGGAGGAGAACTCTAGTGGCAACAGTACCCTAAGAATATCGTAATATTTTGTATTCAGCTACCCTAAAATGTGAATTGAATATGAACTGGTCATTTCCGGGGGGCTAGAGGGAGCCATTGGAAATAAGACCTTCAATTAAATAAGAACTTCAGAAATCAGGTTCCAGAAGGGCTTATTTGACTCAAAGGGACATGGTATGAATGATGACATGTTCTATATGTACTTGAGAATATGTTTGTTACCCCCAAGGTTAGCAAGGCAACACCCCCAACCTGCTGCGTTCTTCACCCCATCTCCCCTCCCCCTACCAAGATGCATGATTTTTGTTGTGTAATTTATTAATTAGTTTCGACTCATTATGCGTTATTTTTGGTGTTTTTCCCCTTAGAGGAACAGTCACGCGCTTTCATCCGTCTCACCTTACCCCAGCCCTGCCATGTTGGTCTCGTCGAGGAGGTCATTGCATATCTAAACAAAAATAGAATTTGTTAATGCCTTCACTCGCGCATACTTCCTACAGCTCATTTCTCCCTCCCGAATTCATCTCTCTTCTTTGGGAGTATCCACACAGCTCTTCCAGTCACCTGTTGGGTTTTTCATCTCTCTACTTTTGTTTTTCATGCCCAAGATGTCCCACTGTTTTTTACTTATTAGCTCCTTCTGACTTCATCATTAAAATCTCCGCCTGTCCTCTCTGAAGAGATCTGTTAGGCTTAGCTTCAGCTGCTCCGTGGAGGCGGCCGTGTGCTGACTTTCAGGGTGGGCATGCGTGCTGGGCCAAGGCCTGTGTGCGTTCCCTCGGGAATTTCAGCCAGACCCCGAGCCCCGTGGGCCCTCGGGAGAGACAAAGGCTTGGACTGTGAGGCAGGGAGTGTACGGGAAGCCGGACATTGCAGTTAGGAGCTGACCACCCCCAGTTTGCTTTCTCCTCCTTCCCCACTCCTCACCCCCTGGGGACTCCCACCCTCAGAGAACCTTGAGAACCGCTCTTCCCCATGATCCTCTCTGTTTGGGATTGGGAGATGTGAAGAGAAAACACCCAGGGCCTGACTGGCCTCCCTGCCATGGTTGTTGCCCCAGAAGGGCTCCAGCCATGTCCCAACGTGAGCCAACTGCCTCTGGGGACCGCTGGGCTGGGGGAGGACTTTCTCACCAAAGCAATAAGGATCAGTAGTTCACTGAGGTCCAGGACAGAGAGAGGGCACACTCAGCGAGCCCCTCTCCCCATCCCGCTATGGCCCTGGGCTTCGAGGTGGTCGTTTTCCTTCTACACGGGGACTCAACCACGTTCTCTCTTCCCATTCGCTTTTCATGGTTTTGATGGTAAGTGCTGGACCTATCACACGTCTCTTGCTCTTGTCCCTAAGATCTCCAAAGCTGGATTTGAGGAAGAGAGGCAACAGCTTATGTTAATTTGCCATATTGTCCAACATTAAAATGTCTTCTGAAGAATATGAGTGTCCATGAGTATAGCAACCAAGGAGCTTATATTCTATTAAGTTCACAATGCCTGGTGCACGGTAGGTTTTTACAAAATATTTCTACAGCAAAATGATACATTCTAAGGTATTTTAGATGATATGTAAAGTCATGGTTTTTTATTATAGATTTTTATCTTTATGCTTTGCTTGAGAAAAATGATACTGCTTTAAGGAGGCTAAAAAGACAGAGAGATTGCATTTTAATACCTAATTACAAGGAAAGCCTCAAACAGAGTAAATAGTGCCTGCAGGTACAGGCTGTGAGATTTCCAATCAAATTTACATCTTTCTTTCTGGTCCCTAAGCTTCTATGGCTCTGGGATTCACTTGCAAGCTGCATATCATTATGTTAATACTGTAAGGCTTTCAACATTTATTAGGGCTATTATTTTCCCATACACAGCTCCTTCTACAGCAGAGCTCAGTGTGTTCACAGGAGCCGATAGGCGGGGACAGCGGTTCTCCAGGGCTCACAGGAAGGTAGAAAACACAGAAGAAGAAACAGTGAAGAAGTCTTTTCACTACTATTACTCCTTAAAGGAGGAGGAAAGAAGGAAGGAAAGGCTACAGAGAAGAAGGAGCAGAGAGGGGAGGAAGAAGAAAAGACAAAGGAAGGGAAGGAAGGACAGACAACAGGAAGCCAGACTGCCCTCACCTCCACTCCGTTGCCCACTCTCCCTTGAACTTCCGCTGTGTCCTAACCTGCGCTTCTGGGCGTGGACTTTCCTCTTCGCATGGGCTCTTGGGGCTACTCTGTAATCTCTTTGCCCATCTCTTGTGGAGTCTCAATACCTGTTCCCCAGTGGCAATCCGGACCCTTTCCCCTCTCTCCTAATTGTCCCCTTTCTGCTATTGTTTTGAAGTAAACTGTGTGTCCTTTGTCGAGGAAATCGGAAATGTCCACCCGGAGCTCCCCGCCCCCCCTTTGCCAGAGAACATCTCTCCGCACATCCATCCACCTGCCCTTTTCCCATGAGGTTCCAGAGGGTCTGTTCCCATTTTCTTCTATATCGTCTCCTCTCCTCCTCCTCTTCCCTCTTCTTTTGTGGTTCAGCTGCCTCTTTTCTTCTTCCTTCCCTTTGTTAATCAGCATCTTATTTATTGATCACTTAATGGGTACTAAGCCCTATGTCAAGGTTAAATGTTGTGTGAATTATCTCATTACCAGTGGAATATATGGTATCAGTATACAGTATCTTTACCTCTATTTTACTGAAGCAGCTCTGAGGCTCGGAGAAGTCAGGTAACTTGCTGAAGTTTGCACAGCTAACAGCAGGTAGATCTCACTAGCTTCTTGCTCCTGGCCTCGTTTTGGCTGAGTAACTAAGAAGATGAATGCATCTCCTCCTTTGAGACACTTTCTATTTCTTTGGTTGCTAATATATCAGTCAGGCAGGTGGTGCCTATGCTTCCATCTCCTTAGCATCCACACCGGCCTACATCCTACCTTCTGACTTCTGCACTCTGCCTTTCTGCCAGCACTGGAGTGATTTCTCCAGAGTCACCAGTAGCCACTTCCCTCCACACAAATAGCCTTACTAATCCTCCTGGTCCCTCTGTAGCTGTTGCCGCTGCCGATGATCTTGACTTTGAAATTTCCACTGCCAGCCAACGTGGCTTCCGAAGCAGATTTGTGTGGTCATTTGGACAGGCTGCAGGAGGGGGCGGTTCTGGACAGATGGGCGCACCACTAATGAATGGGTGCAAATCAAGCCTGTGGCCAGGAATTTTAATTTCCTTTGAGGGTCAAGAGGTATGAATTATCTTCGGAGGGGGAAGGGTCTTTTATAGGTTTGAAGCTTTTTTTTTTTTCAGAAAAACAAGTTATTTACCTTTTCTGAATGTTTATGACCCTATATGTGTAAATATTAAATTTTATGTGCCTCAATAACTAAAATCTATATTTGCAACAAAATATAAGAAACTCCTGATAATGCTACAAAAATTTTGTGTCTTTAGGGAACGTGGCGGGAGGTAGGTAGGAGCGAAAGGAGTGGTTTTCACTTTTATTTAATGGTTCAGTAGAAAAATGAATCTCCTGGGGATATTTTCCATATAACTTTGCCTATGAGAGTCTCCTAATTACTCTCATAGGGGTACAGCTGTGACTATCACAGAATATTTTCTCTGAAGATGTCGCAGTTTCTAAAATGAGAGAGTAGTTCGGGTAAAATAATTACAGATTTTGTCCCTCTGCCACATGGCTCAGAACAGGGAGGGCATCGGGCTGATGCAAAGTCTGGATGCCTGAGTGTTGGCGCACCCGAGATAGAGGCTGGCAGATTAGAACATGGAGAATGTAGTTCCCATTTTCACAGAGCTCTGCAACATCCAAAGCAAGTTCATGCACATTGTCCCATCCACGTGCTCCCAGCTCCTTGGGTGAGGTGGGGATTCTGATCCCAGTTTGCAGATCAGGAAATAAAAGTCCTAACAGTTGGTGCTCTTTGATAAAGTCTCCGCAGTAAAGGCAAACCCATAGTCAACACGTAGGTCCCTAACCCCAGCCAAGGGCTAAGTCTCACCCTTCCTGAGCCCGTTGAGTGCAGGTGATTAGTTAACTGTGAGGCATGGTACAGGAATGCAGGCTGCTGAAGGCATTCAGCTCACAAACTTTAATGAAATCGCCTGAAAGAAGAAATGCACAGAGGTAAAAACCTATTAAGTTGGTGTCAGAGGGCAGCATTATTCCTTTAAAAAGACACATTTGGTACAGGACTCCTTCTTGGCAGTCCCACTACAAAGGGCCACAGGCACTTCCTAGTGGAACCGCGGTCCTCCCTGGCCAGCTGAGTTCTCTGCTGAGACAGATTCCCCGGTTCTGGAGGAAGTGTTGCTGGGACGCGTTGTTAGGGCTCCAAAGGTGCTTGGGCATCATCCCTGCAGCTCCGGGTTAGGGCACCAAAAGCCAGAAAGGGGAAGTGAACTAAGAACAAGATCATTAAAATGCAAGAAACACGGAAGTTTCTATCCCTCTGGAGCAAAAGTGTGCGTGGAGAAGGCATTTGGGGATGTCAGTCCAGCTGCGGTCTCTGAGAACCAACCCCTCCACTGCTGCACCCCTACACAAATATACACGTCCACACAAAACACTTGCACACACACAGTCATGGACCCCCAGCAGCCAGGGCTCTGCCATGATGCCCTGCTCCCCTGGCCATAGACGATGGGGGCAGGCATGGCTCCCTCACCCAAGCTGGGCCCCCAGCACCTCTCTCTCCAGAACTGAAACTGAGGCCGTGCACGTGGGCAGAGAGAGCTAAGCCACGTGACTGACAACATTCTAGAAGAACCCCAAAACTCAGGCCGTAAAGGCTCCTACTTTGTCCCTCTCCTTCAACTCTGGGTCCCTTATCCCCTCCTTTGACTTCAGATGCTACTTCTTCAGTATCTTTCCAGTTAATTCCACTCTGAACCCAAGCTAATTTGCAGTGGGATTCTGATCTTTGTAGCTAAAAGAATCTCAACGAAACTATGAGAGAGCCTCTCTCAGAAGAGAACAATATAAGGAGAACAATAAACATGTTCTCCTTACGCTCCGCACATCCAAGGTAAATCAAGTTCATTAAATGCAGGTTGGTCCCAGGAAATCAATTAAAAAGTATACGATCAATGTAGGCAAGTAACTGTCATAAGCTGAATACTTATAAAAAGGCATCTCTTTTACTTGGCAAGTCTGATAGCTTTTAAATAGTGAGTATTAGAAAATATACCCTTAATGCTTGTAAGTAATGTGTCCTTGTGTGTTTGTGTGTGGTCCAGGTGCACCCACACTGGCACATGATCTACTAGAATCTGGAAAATTAGTTGGATTGTCAGTATGGAATAAGAAGTTTAAAATTTAGAGTTTGTTTTTACTTTTTTGGCCAATTATAAAATACTATTTATTTGTTGCAGAAAATTTAGAATTGTATAACAATTGTGTGCCAGACACTAGGCTAGAGAGTTTACCTATATTTTCTCCTACCGGAATTACAATTTGTGAGACAATTACTCCTCCTTTTACAAGATGAGCATGTGTGTGTGTGTGTGTGTGTGTCTCCAAATCATTAACCAAACAAAAGCTTGTAGTGTGGAGTAAGCATAAAAAATGCAGAAAAGCGTAATGGTTATTATAAAGCAGTTCATACTTAAACACTTAAAGTCACACAGAGCAACTACATGCAGTAAAAAGAAGGCTTGTTTTTAAGAATTTATTCACATGTATGCTCTGCAGCCAACATACATCTGAAAAAGATTCTAAATATTTCTGCTACATTTGGTAAATGTGAGGGAGGGACAGGCCTTCAGCGCGCTTGCAGTATGCTCCTTGCTACGCAGGCAGGCAGGAAGCAGCAGGCAGTCCCGGGAAGTAAAGAGGGCGAGGGGAGAGGCTAGTTAGAGAGCGGGTGTGAATGACCCACGGGCATGGACAACAGTGTGCGGATTGACTGTGGCGTAGGGGGTGGGGTGGGTGGAGGAGGGCAAAGGGGGAAAAACTGGGACAACTGTACTAGAATAACAATAAAAAAGTCCTTAAAAATATTCACAGGCAACTATGATATGAACATGATTTGCATGGTTTGAGGAGATTTGCTCTCATCGACAACTCCATAGCGGCCACATCGACAAGCAGATCTTATGTAAAAATATTAAGTGTGTCTTGATCTCCTCTAAGAGGCGGTACACACGGCATTTTATGTGGCCACGTGAAGTCAGCCGAAAAATTCTAGGGGCTCCTTGAGTTTTTAAGTTGACATTTGGGAGCCATTTTTTAAAAGTTTTTAAAATTTTAATTTCACAAGGAATCTATATACCCTAGAAAAGCTGGAACTTATAACTAACAGAAGATAACAAAAAACTCTTCTATTGTCACACAAATTTAAAATGAAGTTCGACTCTTGTCCCTTGCTTTCTATCACCAGGCAAGATTTGTCAGTATTTTATCATTTTGGGGAAATGATTCTTCATGAGTCTCTTCTGTTTTTGGGCGTCTTCCTTTAGTCTGAGGTTATCTGTTCAAGGACGTTTATAAGGAGCCTTGGGAGACAGAGAGAGTGTCTCCTTCGGAGCAAAGAGTAGGAGCGCTTACTGTTCGTTATAGGAGGTTTGGGCCCCCTAAGCTCAGAATTTCCCTCCTAATATGCAGTCCACTTTTGATGGCAATGCGGGCGTCTCCTGGACCTTTTCATGTGATCCTGTGGAAACGGGCTTGAGAAACTGGCAGAGGAAACAAAAGTCCTGGGATTTTAGCTACTGCTACTGCTGTGAGTAAGAAAGTCCTTTGTCTCTGAGCCAGGAGTCTTGCATCTTCTGCCAGCATCCGTGAAAACGTGGCTGACTTGTTAACTTACGAGGGGGCTAAATCTCAAACTCTTTATCATTCTTGACAGTCATATGGCTGAATCATGACTCAAGATTATCATTTTGATAGTTGCATTTTAATGAATGTACCATGACATCTTTATTCATTTTCCTATTGGATTCTTGGGCTGCATATAATATTTGAATATAATACTTGTCTATAATATATTAGATATAATATTTGTATATAAAATTTGTATATTTTGTATATAGTATTTGTATACAATTACTTGAAGATAATACTTGCATCTAATACATTTACATGTGCATCTTTATAAATAACAATATTTTGGGTGCAAATTCTACAAACTTCTGATGAAATGAAGACACAGTGACATTTGAGATTTTCTGGGCATTGAATAGTTAACTTCCACGGGGTGCTTGGCTCTCACTGGTCCTTGAGGTCAGACCCACAAGGGGAAGACAGCTGGATGCCAGAGCAACGGACAGTCCAAGAAAACCAGGAACGGGGAACAACCCAGGGCCAGAGGTGACTCGGCCAGCTTGGGTCTTGAACTGCGAGGGCAGGCGGAGAGGCTGGGAACTGAAGTGGGAACTCGAAGCTCACGCCTGAGGAGGGAGGATGTGGCCATGGAAGGAGCGGCACCAGCAGGTTTGGGGAGTCATCCCGGTGCCCCGCCTCTTCCTTCTGTCTGGGGGACCCTCCCATCCCACCCCAGGCCTGTCTTCAATTGGTGTTTTCAGTCCTCCTCACGCCATCCTTTCAGCCCGGCTGGGACGAGGCACTGGCTTTGTTCTTCTCTAACCAGACCCTGGGTCTGCTCACCTTTCTGAATTAACTGTGAGGCGACCAGGGCTGACTGAGCAAGGGCCATTGTCTATGGAAAGCCTCAAAGGTATCTCTGAAAACACACACTGTCTTTTGTGAGAACAAAATGGCATTGGTGGTCGAATTTGAATCAGTAGCTGTCGTTTTGCTCAGAGTTCCTCTTCTACAGTTGGCAGCAGGGTTTTTTCCTGAATATCAAGGGTGACAGTCTGCAGGTGGCTTCTCTCTGGCACTGTATTGGGTTGGTAGGAGTCCAGGGGGACAATACATTGTAAATACACTTCCTAGGTTTGCTGCTACAATGACCCCGCCCCTTTTGCACCCCCACTCCCAGCCACGCTGCAATGTACCCAATCTGGGTGTCTTCCACAGCAAAAACTGCACCGTACAGAGACGATGTGCCATAGAGACAACCCACAGAAGCTTTGAGTTGGGCAGACATGGTTTCGAGCCTTAACTTTGTTCCTCCGCAGTAGCTTTTATAACCTTGGCCTTTTAGTACCTCTGTGTCCTCATGAACAAATGGGGATAATAAGGGGAACCCGCCTCATAGGGCGTTGGGACAGATTTAATGAAACAATGTACCCAAAGAGCTTATTAGCATGAGGCTCATAGCAGGAAATCATTATGTCTACTCTTATTCCTGTTTTAAAATCTGTGGTCCGCACAGATACCTAGCCAATACCAGGCAGGCTGGGACGACCGCTATTATACGATGAAGGTATGATTACCATTATTCTTTTTGGGCAGGCTTCTCCCGTGAGGAACTCAGCTTGTAGCCACATCTCCAGCATTAAAAAGGCAACTCCTTTGATGGAGAGCGGTAATACTGAGAACTTCTTGTTTTCATGCCCCAGTATCATGTTTAGGGATATGCAAGGGTTCTTTACCTCTGGCAGTAACCTTTAACAATGAATGAGTTAAATCTACGGACCAAGGAACGAGAACTCTCTGTCTTTGACTGTAACCTGCACAAGGATGATATCCAGACCCATAGATCTCAGCCTTACGCCTGAATAAAGAGGACTCAATAGTTAATGACCCCCAGAAGCCCCCACAGAAAGCAGTCTATAAAGTCACAACACTTGTACATTCTCCAGCCATTTCTTCTGAGCTTAGGGCAGCCTGTGCTGCTCCAGATCCAGAGACTGGGCTGCAGGCAGCATTGATTTTGCCCCCTCCACCCCCTACTCTAACACCCTGAAACCCTGAGATTAATGGAACAGCTAAAATGAATGGAGTTCTTTACGCCAGCTAATTTTCCAGCGGTCAGCCTGGCCTTCTGTAAAAATGTCTGTTCAGCATTTGGAAGTATACGTTTTCCAACAACACCTCACAATGAAATACATACCAGGAAGCAAAACTATACTGTGATTTTTCTTTGGTGCTGACAAATGGAGAGGAATGAGATGTCCGTTGGCCCCAAAGTCGGAAACAGCACAACCAGTTATGAAGTCTGAGCATATCCAAAGGGCCTTAGAAGAGCAAATAGCCATGCCTGTATCATTCCATCTCGCTGGTTACTCAGCTTTTTTTGAAAGGCATGAGTAAGCTTGTTAGAGAATCTCAATGGGAATTGGTTTCAGGAAGCGACTGAACGGTGAGCCCTTGGAGCGCTGCAGGGTGGTGCTGCAGAGTCGCCTTGAAATGCCTCCGAGAGGCAGAAGTAGAGGTGCATTCAAAGTCCCTCTTCAGACTGTACTCTTTTCCCAATGACCAATTGATTATTTTACCCATGAGGACACTCATTGTATAGATATATTATACACCTACATAATTTTTACAATCTATATTACAGATAAGCTAAAAGAAGAAAATGACTTATTTCAACAAATAATGAATGTTAATCTTGCTTTACACTTTCCATAGGTTTATACAGTGGCTAAGCGCACAGGGGCCCCAAGTCCTATGACTGGGATGAGAGCCTACTTCCGTCACTTACGACTGCGTTTGATTCCATTTTCTCATCTGTGTAGATGGGATAAAAAGAGTACCTTCCTTACAGCGTTTTAGGAGGAACAAGTGAGATAATATGCATGAAGCCTTAAATCCATGCCTGGTACCTTAGTAAGCATTCAATAAATTGGAGCTATTTTATGTATCTTATATAGAGGGCACGCAATTAAAATAGGATTTTATTGTAAGTACTGTTTTATAACTGGGTTTTTTAATAGCATACTGTAAAGATTTTTTCTGTACAAATGTATGTACCTTACTTCATCATTTTAATGGCCCTATAATAGTCCCTCATGAGTTGTGGATAGGTTACCAGGTAGGAGCTGAGCGTGCTGGCACTGCCTGCCAACCACCAGTTGAATTTGGGGGCTATCTCTCTACACCAGGGTGTACATACACAATTTATTCTATTTTAGAATCCTTATATAGCCCTAGCTGGGTAGCTCAGTTGGTTAGAGCATCATCCTGATATGTCAAGGTTGTGGGTTCCGTCCCTGGTCAGGGCACATACAAGACTCAGCCAACGGATGCATAAATAAGTGGAACAACAAATTGATGTTTCTCTCTCTCTCCCCTCTTCCTTCCTCTCTCTCCCTAAAATCAATAAATTTAAAAATTTAAATTGTTACGTAAAAATTAGTATAAACAAATAACTAAAGATCTGATATTAATGGCAAGAATAATTGGTCTTGTAAGTGTTTTACACTGAGCAAAGATAGATCCTGAAGAGCATGTACAAAATGGAAGAAAAATAGTGTCAATATTTTTCTATGCCTAAAAGGCAAGTCTGGTGGAAATGTCATCGTTTGCTTTCCTCTCTCAGGGAACAGAAGCTATCTTCCAGAACATATCCTTTATCTTCAGCATTCATGTGTTTGACCAATGTCCAAAAGGAAGGTCCTGCGCTCAGGCTCCTCCCGACAGCTTCCCGAGGGAGCATGTGCCACGTGCAGAGGGCCCGGCTCCCCAGGCAGCCCTGACGCTGAGGTCCTATAGCCCTGAAGACTCGGTGACCCAGAGTCAGGGTCTCTCATCGCCAAATACCACGGGACTGTTCTGTGGGGACCCATAGAGAAGGCACACATTTTGGGGGGCCTGGAGTGAGGTCTGGGGAAAAGGCGCAGGCTAGGCATTTGACAAGAGACCCCTTGAAGCCAGTAGCGTGCTCATGGGCGTAAATAGCTTTCTGCTTTCATTCTGGAAAAAACTCTGCTCAGCAGAAATGAGACAAATACTTATGGTGGGTCCAGCAGGCCTAGCACATAGTAAATGTTCACTGAATTCTGAGTAGAATTCAAGGTCAAGAAAAGGAAGCCAAAAAGTGTCGTTTACTGTTTTAATATGTCTGTGCTGGTTGTATCACTTTATCTCTTGTTTACTCTCATTTAGAGGAAATGAGGATGAAGGCACTGATGTTTAGGGGTGAAGCTGCTGTAAATGATTCTGCAGAGACTCTGTGGATGGCACCCCTGTCATTGCACAGTGGCAGTTGGCAGCGGCCCCTCTGCAGAAAGGTGGGGGTGCAAGCTGAGACCGCCTGCGACTTCCAGAGAGCGACCAGGAGACAGACAGAAATCGGAGACAGAGGAGAAGGAGTTGAGAAGTGAGCGCGTAGTACAAAGCAGATGCAGCGAGTGTAAACCGTCCCCGCCAGCCTGGCCAGACTCCTCGGAATTCAGAGACTCTCATTCCATCCCCACTTGCTGTCTTTAGTTTCGGTGGACACTTTCAATTAGTGCCACACTCAGCCGTCCACACCCTCTTCCTCCCCACGGTTCAAGGCCATTACCAGGGGGAAAAAAAGGAGACATCTCAGTTGGGATCTTCTTTTTAAATTTTCATCAAGGAGAGAAAATCAGCCAAACCGCTGAGTTTATCCTAAGTGCAGTAGCAAAGTGTCCAACCACAAAAACGCGCCCTGCCTGCGTCTCTGGTGACCGAGGGAGAGCCGTGACTTCAGTCCTTCAGTGTGAAGCTCTTCCTAGACTTGGAGCAGGAATGACAAACTGTTGTCACCTCCCCCACCCCCCCACCCCCGCCCCACTACTGCATTCTTTCTTGAGAGCTGCAAAAAAAATGTCAGTCTTCTTTCCTTTGTGTTGCTTCCTTCCTCGCCCAGCGCCTCTCCGGGAGAGAAACCATCATGACACTTTATTCACTATTACAGGCTGGAGCAGAGTGAACCAGAGGGGCAGCAGGGTTGACTGACAGCCCTAGCCGCTGGCCCTGAGTTTGTGGAGGCCACACTTTGCTTCTCTCAGGCTGCTCCAGCCAGCGAGCGTGTCAGGGACACGGAGGCAGGCCCATGCCCGTGAGACACAGGACTCTCTTACACGTGACACCAGTTCCAGAGCTCCCCGTCGGTCTTCCCGAATCGCTCTTGGAACTGCCTTGTGGTCTAAGATTCCACCACCCCCTGCCTCCTCTCTCTCACAGGCGTCACACCGCACGGCACCCTTAACGGCTCTCCCGGCTGCCTCCCCTTCACGACTGTGTCTTGCGCAGCTAAAGCCATCTTGCCGTCTGCTTTTGGAGGAACAGAACTAACATTTGGTAGATGTAAAGAATTAGCCATTACGTGTTAGGGTAGCATTTCAGGAGAGCAACACTTGGAGGAGGATAAGAGACTTCGAGGCATAAACCCCGGACTAAATCACTTACTAGCTTTACAAACCTGAGCCTATAGAATGGGGAGGAAAACAATAATTAATACTTGCAAGTATTAATTATACAACCTCAGAGTTTTATAAGCAGCGAGCAAAATTATTTGTTTGGATAAACTTTGTACACTATAAAAAACTATGCAAATGCTATTTGTTAATCATGACACGTTATAATGATGAGAACACTTGTCAGAAACTCTCAACAGTCTCGACTCACAAGTCTCTGGCTCCAAACACACAGGACAAACCTGCCCTATAACTGAGTTCAGTTCTGACACTGGACGCCCCGGGGTGAGCGCGGAGCCCACAGGGCACGGGTCAGACCCACACGGCGGCCCCCTCCTCCGACACCAGCCGCACGTTCCAGGCCTTCTGTTCTCTGGCCGAACGGCTCTCAATCAGGGGTTCTCCCAACTCCTTTGTCGGGTTTGATAATTTTCTGGAACAGCTCACAGAATTCAGGAAAATGGTTTATTGTAAAGGAGGTAACTCAGGAACTGCCACATGGAAAAGAGGGACAGGCCGAAGTGGGGAGGGGCTGGGGGCTTCCAGGCTCGCGGCGGGCACGCCACCCTCCCGGCACCTCGATGTGCTCACCATCCCAGATGCTCTCCAAACTGCGTCGTTTAGGAGGTTTAAAAAATATATATATACAATCACTATTTTTAATATTTAATATTATTTAATATATACAATTAATATATTTTTAAGTATATAAAATTTCTGTCCAGAAAGTATCCAGCCATATCCTATGAAAAATAGAGACATTCATTGAAGAAGATACTGGATACAACAAACATGGTACCCAGGACAATGACACTTCAGTCCCCTTCAGAGTAGGCACCCTGGGACCTCACACCATTCTCCCAATATCATCAGCTGCCTCAGCCTGTTTTTCTGACTCTCATCAATAGTCTGAAGTCTCTTCCTTCTAAAGGTGATTTTAGTTTTGGGAAAAGCCAGAAGTCACAGGGCGCGAAATCTGGACAGTGCTGGGGCTGAGTCACCTGGTGATTTGATGTTTTGCCAAAAACTGCATGAGATGTGATGCATGAGCAGGTGTGTTGTTGTGATGAAGCTGCCAATCACCAGTTGCCCATAGCTGCGGCCTCTGAATCATCCAAATAGTTTCCAAGGAGCAATGAATGTTCAAGCTTAACCCAAAATTTGATGCAGACTCGTTTCCCTACTCGCTGAGTCATTTTGAATGTGGCAGCCACACAGTACACATGCTCACTCACCAGCATCTATCACCCCCACTGACCGGTAGAGTGAAGCCATCACTGCTCACGCATGTGCTTTCCAGTCCACTCACCTTGGCCGCCACGTTACATCAATGTTGTGCAAACCATCCTTGTTATATTAACAATGGCTGGACTTTTTTTCAGACAGAGAGCGGCATGATTAATTAAATCATTGATGATTAAACTCAGTCAATCTCCAGCCCCTCTCCACTCCCCAGTTTAACATTTTGATGGAGTAAAACTTGTGCAACTGAGCCCTTGTCACATATTTATATCAGCTATAATGCCACTTAGGACCATCTACCTGCTCAGGTTCCAAAGGTCCGGCAACCCCCTGGTCCCCCATCCTCCTGTGGACGTTCCGACCCTGCTGCACTCCTTGGTGTCTCTTTTCTGTGCGGTCCCCTCCTTCTGTCACCAGCACCCTGCCCACCAGGGGCCTTTGCTCCGCCTGTGGCTCTGGGCTGCCTCCCAGAACCTGATGCTGGGCCTCACGCTCTGAGCATCACTCTCGGCCCCCGTCTGGAGAGGAAGGAGCAGGTCCTTGGCTGAAGGGACCCTTGGCTCCTTTTGATTTTCAGACTGGAGTTTATAGGGGACAAATGAACTTACCTGCTCAGCTCTAATGGGTTTTTATGCTGCCTGCTCCATGCCCACCAAAAAAAGCAAAAACAAAAAACAAAAACCATTTTCCTCTTTTCGTTATCTTGCCAAAGACCCCAGGAGCTCTGCCAGGCATGACGGAGGTAGGTGGGAAATGGGCAGGGAGGGAGGCAGGCCTGTCTCACCACACATAGAAAGGTCTAAGCATTGGTAGATAATGAACTAATGTTATAGAATTTATTTAAACGTTCCTTCATCTGAGAGAGAGCTAAAACCCCCAAGAGTCTCCTCTGAACTACAGAGAGTGGAGGGTGGGGGGTTGGGATAAAAGATGTTCTGATTTAATTCCTGTATCGTAATGAAAGTCATTGTTCTGGTGTGTCATTATTTTTCCATTATCTTAATGCCTTGGTTAATGAAGATCTTCAGAGCCCACTCACGCAGCTCCGGGAGCGGAGCAGTTCGATCGTATCGTCCACCCTGTGGTTACAGGCGCAGCTCCCCTGCAGACGGGAGTGTCCCCTGCACACGGGAGTGGCCCCTGCACGTCGTGGTCTCATGCTGGCCATGGATGGGGCTGCATCTGCAAGCCTGAGCGGGGACAAAGCAGCCTCCATCCCATCCGTGTGGGAACCTCTCCCTGCTTACCTTCCGCGTGTCCTGTCGCTGCAGAGGCAGCCCTTCAACAGGCACCCGCTGTGCTGGTTGACGGCTGATTGATGGCTCTTGGGCACCAAGGCCACTCAGGGATGCTAGACAGTCCATGTCTGGCGTGGAACAGTGGGTAGTGCTGTCCTCTGTGTGAGAAGATGCTGATGTCTCAAGGTGTGCAGATTTTCAGGCTTTATTCTCCCCCCGCACACAACTGTTTCAGACTTGCCCACCCGTCTTTGCCTCTTCTCTCCGCCCCGCTGACCCTGATTTCTGACTGCAGAAAGGGCAACATCTATGCAAACCCTCTTGAGAAAAGAGACCAGACAGAACGCACTCCCCAGGTGGTTTCATGGGGAAGGAAAAGAGGTTGCTGGTCAGATGGCTCATGATAGGGACAAGCAGGTAGAGTGTTAGGGACAGGGCTGTATTATGGAGGAGAGGGGACCCCTACCACATGGCAGAGGGAGAAAGGCCTGGGAGTGTGGGGTGGGAGGGAAGAGGGAAGACAGGCTAGAGAGAGTTGTTACGGACATTGCCCGTGGAGCCCCGTAGATGGTTGAAAGAGATCTAAATAAAATTAAGTCCTTCGTGGGTTGCTTCAGTGTGGGTTGCCCAGAGGGGACACTCCTCTGAAACTGGGCCACATGGCTCCCGTCTTTATCAGCAAAATAGCTCATTTCTTGGCCACTCTCTGCCCATCTGTCATCCCTGCACCAGGACGAGTGAGAAGAGGTGAAACCGTAGAATTGTAGGCTTTCAGGGCACGGAGACCCATTAGAAAGAATCGAGTCTAACCTCCCACGTAACTCAAGAAACCTCCTTCTGCCCCCTCGCCTGGTCTCTGCTGGATGAGCTGCAATAAGAGAACCTCAGGTCCCACGAACGACCAGTCTTGTTATTGTAAAGCTCCGACGTCTACAATCGTTGAATTCTTGCTCCCCAGGGTAAAGGCCCCTCATCTGGAAAGAGGTCACAACATCCCTCTTTCAGAGTGTCTGTGGGGCGGGCACGACTAAATGACACTGTGGATGGTGTGTGGGCGTGTTCCAGAAAGAACTATGCAGAACTGAATTCTGAGGGTAGCCTCCTGACTTAGGGCCCTTGGATTGAGTTTACATGTTGATCAAACAACCTGTCAGTGCAGAGGGGGAAAGACGCCCTGTGTGGGAACACAAATAAGTGACGTGATGGAGTTTGCCTTTTAAAATAAGTCCTGGTGACATGCTAATACACAACTTTGTTTAATTGATTTGGGGAAAGTGTTTTCAAAAGAATACATCAAATACAAAGAGAACCTTGGGAATTCAAAATTATCCCCATCAAAGTCAATCTATTTACAGTCCTTCTTTATAACTACTTGAGATAGCCTTATATTTAATGAGCTTGGTATCTGAGTAAGAATATATCAAAGGAATTGGGAATCTTAGAACATCTGAGAGTAAAAATAGAAAAAAGATTGCAAAAAAATTCCAAAATAATTACTTACTAATGGAGCAATTAAAGTGAATTTATTTTTTCTTCTTTCTACATATCAAAATTTTCTACAATAAAGTTACAACATCTTGATAGTAAGTTGTGCTCCGACAGTAGGAGAGTCTAACTTCTACCATTGTGTGCGTCCTCACATCAATGAGTTCACTTTTTACTGCCTCAGTTTCTGCCTCTGCAGAGCAAAGCCATTCAAATAGGTGCTATGTAACGCCCTTTCTTAGAACACAGTATTATTCTGGCAGGTGAAAATGTCACTTAACGAGCAAAAGACTGCCACCCATTCAAAAAAGATTTCACCGTCACAGCCAGACGATTGTCCATAGGAAAAAAAAATCACACTTTTTTTTTTTAACAATGGTATGTATCTTGCCTCAGAAATAAGAAAAGAATGAAGGAGAGATGGTTTGAGTCTTAGAAATCTTGGACAAAGAGAAGAGTTGTTCAATTGTCGTGACTTGGCGGCGAAAAGATAGGTGTTTTATACAGCACATGTGCGCCTGGTTCACCGAGTGAAAATTGGCACGTTTCAGAGGAGTTAGCATCCTTTGAGTCTATCCCTTTGTGGGGGCATAAGACTCACCGCCATTCATTGGACGCACAACCTGAGTGTTCATTTGTCCCAAGGTAGCTGCCATTGCTTGAGCCTGACCGAACAACCCAGTGAGCCATTATGTAAACAGAGACACAGTTTCTAAGTGCTAAAGTGTCACTGTAAATTGCATACCTCATAAATATCAAACTACATCTCACACGCAGAACAAGAAAATAAAAAGAAATTCATGTTAAAATATAGACATAAAATATAATATTCCCTATTTGCTTGAAGAATTGAAAAGAAATCTATATTTATACTTAAAGTGTTGGACTTTTGTTGGGTGATGTGATGAAAATACATTATTTGGAGCCACAGACACCAGATAGCTTGCTCTGAGGCTAAGTATTTCTCCCTTTGAATTTCAGTTAGTTCATCTGTAAAATAAGCGTGCAATAGTTTCCTTTCTCCTTCCGTGGTTATCCTTAGATTTCTTTAATCCAGTGGTATGGTTTATACAACCTTGGAAACAGCTTCTATATTTTAGCCATTTCTATATTCCCTTTCAAACGTTTTCTGGCACACATGACAGCACTAGATTTCCATCGTAAGCTACGCTCCTGGACGGATGATAAATGGAATCAGGAAGGGACACCAGGGCTTCTCACCACTGTGATTACTAATTTGCTAAAACATGTAAATTAATAGCAGATCCCAGGTCCTAATCCTCTGATTCAATAAAGGGATAAAGACCTTTATATTCTAGTTATTTATGCTGTTATCTTGTTGTCTCTTTGAAGATGAAGCTGGGTCTTATTCTTCTAAGCGTACGTAACCCACATCTGACAGGATTTTCAGACGTGCATAGGCAGACTGTGCTGCATGATTACATACATACTGTCCCTAGTAGGGGGAGAGGAAGAAGAAAATACATGCATTTGCAAAAATTTTTTAGAATATATTGGGGACACTGAAAATATGGTTCTGCATTTAAATTCTCATAAATAACAGTGTCTGTACCAGCGACATTGTTGCCCCTCCAACAGCCACCCCCAGACTGTGTGTCCCCGTGTGTCCCTGCTGGTGGCGCCTGGATCAATGATAAAGAGAGAGCAGAAATGCCAGGAACCCACTTGCCAGCAGCCCCCGATGCCCTGGCAGCCACGGGTCCGGTCTGGTTCGGAGATGTTAGGGGAACGATATAAAGGGGGTTCTTGGGGAGACCTTCTGCCCTGAGAGATGTGGGATGAAGCCTCACGCTCCCTTTCGGACTTTTCAGCTCACAGAATAGCGGAGGCACTAAGTTGGTGTCCAGACACCACTGAGGTGCTGAGCGACCGAATAATCAACTCTTTTCAGAATTTGATGTGGGAAAAAATTGGCCCTTACTGTTTAATGTAACTTTTGTCTGCTTTCCAGGTACAGGTGCTCTGTTCCCCGTAGGCAAAGCATCTTTCAGCATAGGAAACATAGTCCATAACATTGCAATAGCTTTGTATGGTGGCAGATGGTAACTAGACACACTGTGGTGATCGTTTTGTAACGTCTATGAATATCGAACCACTAGGCTGTACACCTGAAACTAATAGGGTATCGTGTGCCAGTTATGCTTCAATGAAAACTAGAAGCCTCCTTTTAGGGGGCCCTCTCACCCTTCCACTCTTGCCCTGAGCCTTCCTGCTTCTCACCCTCTGGCCTGGTGTAACCCTGTCACTTACAAGTATACTGTCAAGAAAAATGATAAAAAGTTGACTTTTTCTCCATCCCCCCGAATGAACTCCTCCGACATGACCTGCCAGGGTACATGAGGGCAGGTAATCAAATCCCCCTGGGACCCCAAGAGGGGCAGGGTGGAGGAGGGGCCAAGTCAGTGAGGTTTTAGGGTAGAGCAAGAGGGCGGGGCAGGCACACGTGGGCTGTGGACACCTCAAAGCTGCCTAGAGAGCTGTCCAGTTCCTCGAAGGAGCTGTGGGTCCCCTTGACCCTCAGCAGGAAGTGTGCTGTGAGCTGCAAGCCACAGCCCCTCCAATTGCAGAGGTGGCCGGAGCAAGGCTGAGCTGGCCGGTGGTCTGAACCCTGAGAAACAGTTGCAGAGAGAAATGCCATCAACAACCGCTGTTCATGGTGGCCCTCGTGGAGGGTGGGGCGGCTGCAGAGAGAGAAGCAAGTCGGCAGCCTTTGCCTTGATGAGTGAGGTGCTCTCTGCAGGGCTCCCCGGAGACCAGGGGCTGCTCCAGGAGCTGCTGAGCTGCCAGCTGGGGGACCCTGGGGTTCATGTGTCCCGCACTCTAACGTCCCCACTTCCGATTCACCCTGACATCTGTGCAGCAGAGAAGGGGTTTCTCTGTTTTACTCACCCCTCGCTATGAAAGGAAAATAACATCCTCTCACTGGGAGACAAGAAGAGACAGAGGCACCAAAATCTAGAGCCTATCCGACTACAAAGGACCAAGGTTCCGGCCCGCACAGACAGCTGGGAGCAGCGCAGGCCGCCTGGCCAGGATGCTTTCCCGGCATTGACCAGCAGGCGGCCCCTGGCCAAGGAAATCACTGATGGGCTCCTTTTGCTGAGAAGTGAAAGTCTTTTTCTAGGCACTCGTTTTGAACATTGGCAATTGGGTTTTCTGAAAGGCTTGGAATGGCTTTCAGACATTTAATAAATTGCAGTCTCTCCAGTTCTTTGTGCTTAAAGGCATCTACACAGGACAAAATAAAGTGGAAATTTGGCAAGAGAGGGTCAAGGTTAGCACAAACCAGTTGAATTTGCTAACTTGTCTACAGACATTGCTGATATCAGGCCATGTTTACAGAGCTGTGCCCATGTAAACATCACAGTATTAATGAGGATGTCAACAACGAACGCTGTTAAATGTGCCAGACACTAAGAACTCATGTCATTTAATCCTCACTGCCCTATGCAGTAGGTACTTACTATCTGTGTGGCTTTGGATGAGTTAATCCCTCCAAGGCGTCCACTGCGGGAGCCAGGCCTCAGACACAGCCTGCCAGACTCCACGCAGGGCCTGCGTGTGAGTCCACCGTACCATCCCACAAGCCAGACGTGACACCCAAAGGCCTCGTCTTTGTTGGGGCTGGCTTTTCAAGCCAGCATATAAACATGAGAAACTCTCCAAAATAACCCTGGAGTCAAACCTAACTTTCTAGGCTCTGAAATGCTCTTAAAGGGAGGGTGTGCGTGCGTGCGTCCGTGCGTGTGTGCGTGTGTGTGTGTGTGTATTGGTGAAGCTAACATGGACACTCCAGCCTCTTAGGGCAGAAAAGGTTTTCAATGAATTTAATTTTGTTTTGTGTGCTGCCTCACAGAGAACAGCGAAGTACTTACTTAAACTCTGAAAGAGCCTGCAAGGCCAACCGTTGGTAACTCAATAATTTAAATATAAATTTCTATTTCTTCTGCATTTGAGTACCGCAAGCCAATAACTTATAAAATTTCCTCGGCTGTTAGCAATACAAAAGTTGAGAAGCATGTTAAAACCCACATGCACACCCAAAACTTAAAAAAAAAATTTCCACCATATTTTGCCTTTCCTTTTGGCTGAATGTCATCAACATAATTTCATTTTATTTAATCTAAGATAAAAGATGTACAAACTCCATTTACTAAACGAGGGAATGATCTGCTCTAAATCGTTCATAATTATAAAGAGTACATATATTTCATTGTGCGAGACTGGCTGTAAATTCATTTTTCAGCCCATCCATTAGTGAGAAATATTGGCTGTGCATCTTAGTGGCTGTGTTCAACAAATGATTCATACTTAAAAACTCATTTTCACTTCTCAGAAGCACATTGTAAGTGACGGCTTTGTTTATGCTGGAAACTGTTGATGGCTCGCGCCTCCTGTGAATGCTCCAGACAGACGCGCCAGGCTGAGCTGCCGTGCGGGGCCACTTGCCATGTGTACTTGAGGGAGCCCAGGCCTAGTCCCTGCGCAGACAATACAAGCCACCGTAGTGACAGTAGAGCGAAAAACAGAACTCAGCTCTCGTGGGCTCATTGCATCCCCTGAAATTCATATGTTGATGTCCTGACTCCTAATACCTCAGCGTGTGACTGCATTTGAAGATATGACCCTGAAGGTGTGATGAACTTAAAATAAGACCCGTAGGGTGGCTCCTAACCAATCTGATTGGTGTCTTCATAAGAGATTAGGACACAGACCTATACACACTCCAAAGAAAGACTGCGAGAGGGCTGGGGCGGGGAGGGGTGTCTATAAACCAGGGAGAGAGGCCTCGGGAGAAACCAAACCTGCAGACACCTTGATCTCAGACGTCTAGCTCCAGAGCTGTTAGAAAATTCATTTCTGTTGTTCAGGTCTGTGGTATTTTTTATATAGCAGCCCTAGCAAACTAACACATCAGCCTATCATCCGTAGGGAGCAAAGTTAAGGTGCATTGAGACCGGCTCTAGAATTAAGCTGGTGATTCTCAAAACACGGCGAGCCCAAAGGTCAATGTCAGCCATGCCCTTATCTCCGGAGCAGGGAGTCCCTCCTGTGAGGGATGATCTCACTAAGCTCTTCCCTTTTATATTTTGAGAGGTGATGGATGAACCAGGTCATGGTGGTGGCTGATCAGCCCTTGGTTAATAACGATAGCAATAACCACCAGCAGCATTTCTTAGGAGCTCTGTATGCTGCGGGCTCTGGACTGCACGCTCTGTGTGGTATCTGATCACATCACCACCGTCAGAGTAGGCAGATCTTGTTGGTCTTCTCTGGTCACATAACCAGGAAGCCAGATTTGGACTCAGGTGGCTCATCGTGGAAGCCTGTGCTCTTCACTTGTAGGCTTTATTCACTGGTAATGTCAGTGACCTTAAAATGCATAAATATGAAAATGAAGTGACACCTCTGTTTTTTTACTCCAAATGAATGACTGTGATGATGGGGAGTCCATTCTCTTACGAGCAGGGCCTGCCCTCTCCTCTCCACTTCACCTCCTCCAGGAAGCCTTCCAGGCCCATCCCATCCTTACAGGCTCCGTGAGTGCTTTATTCCTACCTTGCTTATTAACAAAACCCTGCATCTGGCACTTGGTGTAAATGGTCTGACCGTACTGATTATGTTCTCATGAGCGATATCATATTTTACCAACTTTCATCCCAGACGTGGGATGTGGCAGGCACTCTATGGCTTTCGCTTCTTCATACAAGATAGCGAGGGGCGACAAAGTGGTTTGTCTGAAAACACCCACGGGGGCTCCTCTGCGGTTGCCTAGACCAGGAGGCAGCTGGACCAGTGGCTCCCCTGTCCTGCAGTGGGGAGAATGGGGTTGGGCAGCTTGCAAAGAGCTGGCGTCTAACCCAGACCACCAGGGGCCCAACCCGTGGGCAGCCTGTCACACTTGCTCTATATGAACGGCCCCCACACGGTGGTGTCAGTTGGGCAGATTGATTTACTGTCACATGCCAACTGGATCGGCTGTGTAGAGTTTTGCATTGAGAAATGTAGAGGTCTAGTTTGAGAGCATGGAAAACAGTATCCAGGCTCGCTTGGGGGCAGTTCTTAAAACTAACAGTGCTTCGGCCCTCATGCCAGGTTGATTGAATCAGAAACTCTTAGGGAGGGAGATGTTGGAATTGTTTTGTTTAAAAGCTGCCCAAGTAATTCCAGCATCCAGACAGGGGACTGGCTGGAGGACAGAAGGGAACCGTCCCGCCCGTGAAGCATTGGCCACAAGGCGGGCTGTCCGGGATGTCAGTCCCCACCCCGTTCTGCACAAGGCCCCCAGTTCTCCACTGCCAGCCAGAGGGGGCTCGGTAAATGCTGCTGGGGGACGGGTGTGTCAGCCCAAGTGAGAGGGAAGAGCTTCTTCAGGAGGGACAGGAGGAGGCCCTTGGAGAATACAGGGACTGACCTGTCCTGGTTTTAAACCGGGATGTTCCAGGTTTCCTCACCCCATGGAAACCAAGATGGTTGGTCGCTCTACTGCGGGAGCAGGTGACATATTTGCAGTAACTGCCCCTCCTGCCTCCGGTGCTGAGATTCAAAGTTGGTGGCCCTCGAACTTCTCCCCTGGTGGTCAGAGCTGGGGATGGGGGAAGCCGTCTGCACTGTGACCCAAGGGGGAGATGCCTGTGCCGCCAGCAGAGGGCGGAGCTGGGTGGCAGTACCAGTGACTGCAGGTATAAGCCCAGGTGAAAATCCGCCAGTCTTAAACGTTAAGTTTATTTGTGCATGTGACGTGAAAAGCCACTGCCTGATTGCAGGTTTGTCTTGTATGTGACGATGAGGTTTGGCTTTATTTTGTTTCGGAGATGAGTGTTCACTGGGGTCACCCAAGACTTCTCTGCCCCCCCCCACCCACATGGGGGGTGAATTTGAAGACATGATCAGCTATTTTCTCCCATGGGCAAGAATTTAAAAGAGAATTTTATCAGCTATAACAGACATTTCTGGGATAATAGGGGAAATGTGAATATAGACAGACTGTGAGATGACTTTCATTTTGTTAGGATGATCGTGGTAGTGTGGTAGGAAAATGCCCTTATTTTTTTAGAGATATGTACCGAAATATTTAGGGATAATTATCATATTAACTGTAATTTATAATAATTCAGCAAAAAGTGGTACAAATAATATAAAGGCAAAAATGCTCAAAATCATAATTGGGGTGCTGTGTGTAGCAGAGGCTCCCCCAGCCTGTGTGCAGTGAAATAGGGCGGAAGTTGGTAGGGGTAACCTTGGATCATGACAGAATGGTTCATGCTTGGCCTGTTCGCAATGAAGGACCAGGAAAGTGTCTGATTTTTAATTTTCCAAATCTTTCATCCAAAAGGCCATTTAAATGTTCAAGTTTTTACAATTTTTCAAAGCCCAAAGGCATCTAAAGCTTGACCCATGCACAGTGTGTTTTAGGGAGCACAGGCTGGGGAGCGGGCAGGGAGCCCAGCGCCATCACTCACTAGCTGTGTGAGCTTGAGCAGGTCACGGAACCTCGTGGAGACCCAGGCTTCCCCTCTGGGAAGTGGAGTTAATAGCATCCTCCTTGCAAAGCTGCGATGGGCAAATGCTGTGAACAGGGAGCTTGCCTGAACACATTAGGTAACCAATAAATGGAATGGCCACTTGTGGAGGAGGAAGGAAATTTGATTTTGTCCAATGTACAAATAACCCAAACAAAGAGTCCCCCAGAGAGACTTGACTAGCAAGTTTAGTATTGCCCTTCCATGCCCATGCGCTTGGGATACCTGCATCGACACGTTGAATTAATAGCTATGGAAACCCAGAGGCAGCCGGGGAACTCTGCGTTGTAGGGAATAGTCTTGTGACATTTACCTTAGGAAAAAATGGTTTTCAAAGGGAGATCAATATAAGCAGATTTCCATTGTTTATTAGTCCAGCCTGTGTTTATATACAAAAGAAATTGAACTTTATATAAAGTTGAGATTCATATTTCTCCCATTGTAATCTCTAGCCTAATAAAAATGACTCCATTTATCAAACAGATACAATAGGCCAAGCATCACTAGATGTAATTAATTGTTATCTTCAGCACAAGCTAATGAAGTAGCTATTATTATTGAATTACCCCCAATTTAACAAAAATAATAGCTATCGCAGGCGAAGTCTCGTGCCTGGAGATTGTAGTTGAAATGGCAACACAGCCTTTGATGAGAAGCTCTACAACCTTGCCAGGACCAGCTCATTCCCCTGCCCCTCTGTGTCCCCACAAGCCACTGAACAGGGACAGGGACTCCAGTTTTCCTGGTCACACGAGAGGGATGACAGTAACAAGCCCATTGGATCCTGAGGTTCATTGAGCTAATGCACTGATACGTGCAAAATATTTACAACAGCTTCTGGCACATGGCCACTATTACGTGACATAAGGTTTGGCGTGTTTAACTAGTTCGACCTGGCTGGCTGACCCTTTATGCTACCTCACTGGTGAATAAACTCAGCTGGTGGCCCCTCTCGTTGCTCACCAGATGTCACTATCACGAGAGGGCCGGACATGGGCCTCTGGCCCCAAAGGCCGTCTCTCAGCCCCAGCATGCCTCCTGCTTGACCTCACCGCAGGCTTCCCTCTGCACACCGGGATGCTCAGGAGCGGCTGCATCCCTCCATCTGCACACCAGCTGCCCTGTTCTCAGATCCATGAAGCTCATCAGGTCAGGAGTTCAAAACACTTATTTTGGGGATTAACCATGTTCTGTGATCCAGACAGCAGACGTCATCCCCTGTGAAGAGGAAACTTATGTGGCTGAGAATAGCTTGCAAGATAGAGTTCAGCCAGAAACTCCTGAGGATAGACCAGGATTGAAATATTACATTGCAGGTGCACAAATACGCATCGGTGGCCTCCCGCATAGATGGCAGACATACCACAATGGATGGACTTTCATCAGCCTAGGGTCTGTGTGTTTTTTTAAAATACCCATTTATTTGTGCATAGCTCTCAGGCTCTCAGGCTGGGCTGGAATGTAGGGTGTGAGGGTGGTTATGCGTTGCAATGTCACAAAACACAGAAGAAACAAAGAAACAAAAAGAGGAAATGATTTCTAAAGCAAAAAGAAGGGGAGAGTTTCTTCTACCACAGACATAGGAATGCAGCTCATTCATTTATTCATTCATTCACTTGCTCACCTGTTTATTCAGCAAATGTTCATGGGCTTCTATGTTGTGCAAGGCTCTGTGTGATGCATGAGGACAGATGGTCGAGCCAGGTGGGTTCCTGCCCTTGGGGAGGGGGGATGGTTGATCAGTGATCATGCTTGACCTTGGATAGGTACCACCTCCGTGTCCTGGACTTGCTTTCAGTCCTGGGTGGATGGACTTGGGGTCTAACATCATCTTACCCCCAAGGCCAGCAGTTATATTTCCCTTGGAGCTGGTGAGGCGGCTGAGACCTTCCTGGGAGTGGAGACCGTCACCCCGACTCCGGAAGCTCTGCCATGCTCCCATCCGGCTCCTCGCGGACAGATGCTCTAGGAAACTGCAAAACTATTTGCGCCTAGAAATCCACATGCTCGTTCATGTTCTCTCTCTCTTTTCCTCCTCTTCCACTACAGAGTGAATGATATGTCCCATAGGCTCATATAATTATGGAAAGAAAATTAAACCTAATGTATCCTCACCCTGTTTGTGCTTATTTACTCTCTGTGCTCATGGCTTGCTATTAATACTCTTATTCACTATAGCTTATACAACGAAAAAGAGGGTAAAAATATGAGTTGCTGTTGATAAGGGTAACATGTCCCTTTTACTGAGCTTGAATGCAATCAAGTGATAAGTGTTCCTTGTGCACCCGCTCCGTGCTATTACTCAGTACCGTGAAGGACGCAGATCAAAGGCGGGCAAGTGCTCTGGCCTTGCTAACCAAGCACCCGGCTGGCAGCCCCAGGCTGAGGGATAAGCTCGCCTCCAATCAGAATACGTCCCAGCCTTTCTGTCCTAACCAATCCCCCTGCCCCATCCCATCTGCGCTTTCTGATCTGTCCCTGATCCAAAGTGGGATGTGGCAACACAGCTGTGTGGGGTGGCTGTTTGCCTTGGGCTGTGTTTTTATGACATAGTTGGATCAGTGACCCTGTCAAAATGGAAAGCTTTTGCTGTGCATTACCAGGTATCGTGCATGGCAGACATTTCCAGTCTTTGTTTCTTGTCTACTTCCCCCTCTTCGTCCCCTTTTACCGAGAGGATGGTTTTTATGTTTTTCCTTTCTCTGTATTATCTAAACTGTTTTGGAAGTGTGCTCTTTGGTTGAGTGGTGTTTTCTACCAGTCTACTAAAAAGGGTTTGTCTCTATAGATATGTTCCCTGCTTTGGAAAAGTCATTATAAAGTAGGTTAACGCTGTTAAATATCATTTATATATTGTGCACTACCGGGCACTGAGAGAACTGCTGGAAACTTACCTGCGGCTTCCCTCTGCAGTTTGGAGAGGAGAGGAAGTGCTGGCTTTGACGCGACTTCGGGATGAATCGGGCTGCTGAGACAGGGCGAGTGTCCCCTGTCTGGGGGGGTGGGGGTGGGGAGGTTGGTTTCTATTTTAGGCGGTCTGAGTTTGCAGGACGGCAGGAATTTCCAGCACTTGCTGAGATGTGGCCCTAACTTCTCCAAGCCTCGGTTTTCTTATCTGTAGGCTGGGCACGGCAAGTCTGGCTGAAACCAGGAGACCTTAGCAGACAATGGATGGGACACCAAGATCTTTTTCAACTTGAATGAGAAAAGCCTAAAAAGAAATCAGACTGAACTTGGCTCAGCCTCACATCTCCTGGGTGAGCGGTGTCCCACCTATGGTGTCACCTGAGGCTGGAAAACTGAGAAGAGAGCATGCGCAATGTGGGAATGTGGCCCGAGAGTCTCCAGGGGGCCGGAGGACCGGTCTGCACCCCTGCGGGTGGGGTGGAGGTTCCCATTGTCGGTCATCTTAAGAAGAGGTCATTCCAGGAAATGACCACTCCCGGGAGGAGGCTTAGACACAGCTAGAAGAAGGAAGAAAACCCTAACTTTTCATCTCCATCCATCCAGGGCTCACTTGGGGACCCCGGGGAGCATCCAGGTTGCCAGGGGTTGGGGGTACCTGGAGAGGCAGACTGGTGATAGTTATCTCTGCGCTGCAAGTCCCCTCCCCCTTGCCCTCAAGGCCATCTCTTGCCTGGTGCGACTGAGGAGCGTAATTGTGGGGAATCACAGGGAAGAGAGTCTCCAATTACTGTTCCCCTGTGCCTCACTGAGAAACACCTCCCCTCCCCCCGGTAATTGTCAGCCACTTTTTTTTTCTTTTTTTAATTGATGGTTATAATTTAATCCACTTTTACAAGGTCGTTTCTATCACTTTCATTTAAACTGCCCCTTCCCGCCCATCTTTGAAGGCGTTTCATACTTCCGTGAAAACTCTTGAAGCTGCTGGAGCGCAACGGCAAAGACGGAGGACTCAGGGATTCCTTGCTTGTGCACAAACCTCCCCCTTGCCCTAGGGTGGGGGTGGGCTGGGAGTGAAGGGGGGGTTAGGGAGACTGGAGAGAAGACATCCCTCCAAGTGACTGCCCCTGGAGAGGTGGCTCACTCCGTCCCTTAGGCATTCCTCCTGATTTTGGTTGTATCTATTTACCCCTAAATATTTTCATGCATATTTTCTAAAAATGAAGACATACTCTTACTTGACTGTAATGCAATGATCAAACTCCAGACATGTAACAGGGATACGACATCATTACCTTAGTCCATATTCGGATTTCATCCGTTGTCTCCACAGTGCCTTTTCTCCTTTAATCTACAATTGTCCTTCAGCTTTACAGGCTACTGGATGTTGATGTTTTTGAAGAATACAGGCCAATTATTTTGTAGAACCTTCCTTGGGATAGTTTGGTGTTCCCTCATGATCAGATTCAGGTGATGTATTTTCAGCAGGGCTATCATAGAAGTGTTCTTGGTCTCTCAGCGTGTACCTGCTGGCTCTTTGTAAACACTGTCTATAGGAATGTGGCAAAATATTCTGAGAGTATACAAGCAATAAGTCTTTCAAAAACATTTCTAGACTTCAAATTGACCCCAATACTCACTCTGAAAAATGAATGTAAACCTTACATGCAAAGGACAAAAACAGATATAAGTGAAGTATAATAATCATCATGATAATGACTTTTTCTTATTTGTCTAACTGTGTAGAGAAGAATTTTCATTCATCTAGTAATGTGAGAGATTAGAGTGTTCACATTGGCGATGGACGAAGAAGCGTATGGGAATGTAACGTCATTTAAAGTGCTAAGGGCTCTTTAATTTCAAGGTATCTGCTGTCCACAGTGGCAGAATTGCTTTATTCTTCATTCTTCATCTTTTCATTCCAGTTCTAAGGATAAGTGTCTCAGTGAACATCACTGAGCTGCTGCTGGCTGATCCTCTGAGGTGCAGAGGGTTTGTTCAAAGTTAGCAGTACACCGTTATGATCACATTTCAGTGAAATGATGTTCCTATTACAAGATGTGACACCGGCAACCCGAACTGTCCCTGCCATTCTCATATTTCTCTTGTTGAAGAAACAGCTGTCCACAGGATCTGGGGCAGCCGAGCAACTGACAAAGTGTGAGAAACTATACTTTTAATCAATCACTTGCCTCAAGTCATGAAAGTGATTATTTGGTTTATAGTTACCCAGACATAATACTATTTAAAAACCTGCTTTCATCACAGGAGTCTAGTAATGTCTATGGTTTTTCTTCCTATGTATAGCAAAAAAAGAAAAAAAGAAAAAAAAAGTCTAAAAATGATGCACTTTAAATATAGAGACCCAGACAGGCTTAAAGAAAAAGGATGGAAAAAGACATACCAGGCAAAGTAGGAGCCTAAGACAGCCGGTGTGGCTATATTAATGCCAGTCAAAATAAATTTCAAGGGAAGGCCTATGAGCAGAGATTTAAAAAAAATAAAGGAGTATTTTATAGTGATAAAAGTGTCAATCGATCTGGATAGATAACAACACAAAATGTATATGTTTTCCAAAATCAATTCAAAATATAGAGAATTTAAAAGTTTATGAAGAAAAAATAACAGTGTTAAAGAGGGAACTAGATATCAGTTGAAGATTTTTAACACCTTTCTCTCAGTAATCGGCAGAAAAGTAGGCCAAAAATATCATGAGGATGTTGAAGATCTGACAAACATTCTCCACAAACTTGACCTAATTGGCATTTACTGGACAGCTGTAGAATACACACTCACTTTCCAAGAACACATGGAATCACATGGAATATTCACTAAGAGAGACAATATGCTAAGCCATAAAGTACATCAATAAATTTCAAAATATTAGACTCTTTATAAGTGTGTTTTTGAATCACAGCAAAATTAACTTGGAACAATAAGATAACTAGAAAGTCTCCAAATGCTTAGAAATCAAACAACACATTTATTTTTTTTAATACTCACCTGACAATATATTTATTGATTTTAGAGAGAGAGGAAGGGGGAGAGAGGGAGGGTGAGAGAGAGAGAGAGAGAAGAGAGGAACATCGATCAGTTGCCTTCCGTATCGACTCAGACCAGGAATTGAACCCGTAACCTAGGTATGTGCCCTGAGTGGACATCGAACACACAACATTTTTTGGCATACCGGACAATGCGCCAACCAGCTGAGGTACCCACCCAGGGTAACGACACACTTCTAAATGATGTGTAAGTCAAAGAATAAATCATAATTGATAAGAAAACATTTGCCAGAAAAATGGTAATAAAAACACAGCATATCAATTCAAAGTTCCCACAGAAGCATTGACTTAAGAGAAATTTATAGCTTTAAATCTCAGATCATTGATTTGAAATCTTCCTGTTGAACACATGTTTCTACATTATGAGACTAGAAAAATGTGGGTAAGTTAAAGCCAAAATATATAGAAAGAAGAAAAGAAATAAAGAGCCAAAATTGAAGAAATGGAAAGTAGAGAGCTAATAGGAAGATTAACAAGGACAATAGCCAATTCTTTGAAGAAATTGGTAACATTGATAATCCCTTAGCAAGACTGATTTTATCAGTTGAAGGTTGATCAGAGAATCTGAGCCAGTATGAGTGATATAGAATGTGGAATGTAGAAATTTGACCTATGCAGTTGAGGGAGTTTGTTAAACAGTCCATGTGAAGCAATTGCTTCGGTGGCAGTGCCTTCAGTTAAGAATGATAAGAGGACGCAAGATGGGAGAAACCAGGACAAACAAGAATGACCAGCCGGGATGCAGGAGACTAGTCTGGAACCTGTGTTGGTCTTCCGCCACCGCTAAGCATCCAACTTCAAAGTCTCAAGTTACATGCTGGTGCACTTGCCAAGGAGCTGCATAAACACCTGGACCTGAAGGTCTGGCTGCTGTCCCCTCCCACAAGGGCAGCCCGCAGAGCAAGAAAGTGCTGGAGCCCAGCAGTGCCTGCCAACCCCTAAGCTGAGCACCGCTTCCCTTCTGCCTCCCAACTCTCATGTTAATTTCTTTTGGGCCCAACCAACAGAGACGGAACTTCTGGGAAATGTGGTTTTGCTTGGGCAGACACAGTACATAGCCTCACTGATTGAGAAAACAAAGAGAGGAGACAAATTACCAATACCAGGATTGAAGGAGGGGCTATCACTATAGATTTTACTGGCATTTTTTTAAAAGCTCGCGTTTCTTTGTTGCTTACCCTCTGCAGTTCTTGGTTGTGTGTGCTCCCAGGAAAAATGAGTTACATTAAAAAAGGAAAAAAGACATCAAATTATCCACTCTTCCCATTTCCTTGCTGAGTAAAATATTTCAATGTATTAAAGCAAAAAGGTATGCACTAGATTGATTAGAGCATCAGGATTTACTTTGCAAAAGAATTCTTTGAGCGGCAGAATGTGGACTTGTTTCATGGAAGATCACTTCATTGACAAGCTCAAAGGAAAGAACAAAGCAAGTGGAAATCATTAGCGGCTGCGTGTTAAAGATCGGTGAGAAGTGGAGAGAAATTTTCTGAAAGGAAAATTGATGTGCCGATTATACTTTCAAGCAGAATTGCACACAACCTGAAGACCCATTTATTGCCCAAAGTGAGCACCTTTGTACATGTTCCCGCTCTTTGGTTTTCCTATCATACCGATTCTTTGTTTTTCGCGGTCAGGAATGTATGACATGACGTTATTCACTATGCAGGTATGAGGGTTTTTTTGCAAATAGTGATCATGAAATGGGGCCCACAAATTGGGTTTCTGCTTCCTCTGCCCCAAGAGGGAGAACAGAGTCCGCCGAGGGTGGCTCTCCCAGAGGCAGGGCAGAGGCCCGTGGTGACGCTGTTCGCCGTACAACTGAGCGCGTGCTGGAAGGCCATGGTGAGAAGGATGAACAAAGGCTTGAGGGCGGTCCTGCAGCTGCCTGCCTCTGCCTCTCCTGCAGGCGAGAAAATGCATCTGATCGACTCATTCACACTGGGACATGGAGGTGCCTTCTTCCAGCTCTTAAGTTTTTGAAAAGATACCTGGAGAAATCAACCACAGTATAAGGTTGTAATGGAGAGATCTCAGGCCCCTAGGGAGGCTGGGTTGGGAGAGATTTGGGTACCATGGGGAGGATTTTCAGGCTAAATCCTTACTTTCTCTCTCCAGATTTGTTGAGTAAGCCTATTGAGTGCCAACTCTCTCATGGGCAGGGGGGTTAATACCTGACCTGACTAGAAGCTTGGTATCATTAGCTTCCTGGTTGACAGTTGTTTTTTTCATAATTTCCAATAAAGCCACGGGGTCCGAGCCCAGATAGACCTGGGATGCTAGTCACCATCCTGACCTCATCTGCTGGTACATCTCCTGGCCTCTGGCAGAATTTATGGGGTGGCATTGTTCAGACTGAGAGCTCAGAGGAAGCAGCTTCCCCACGGTCACTGTGTCCTCAAGTCATCATCCCGAGAAGAGTGTTTTCGCAGATCAGAAGACATCAGAGAGCGTCCCCTGAAGGAGGGGCGAGCTGAGACAGGCGCTGGTGCAAACGCTGCCAAGAACACAGGGGGCCATGGGCCGTCTCTTCCCCTAGAATCACCTGCAATTTTAAATCCTGGCAGCTTCATTTTCTTTTGAGACTTTATTCAATTAAATCTACATTTTGGGGGTCTTCATGTCATTCCACTAACTGGTTTCAATATCTACTTGTACCAAGTGCTACCACTATACCATTAAAAAAAAAGCTATTTTACTAAGAGGATTTTAAAATGTAAATGTATCTTATCTCATATTGTCTTTTCATTTTTTTCTGAGGAGATGGGTGCCAGAAAAGAGGGTGAAACAACGAGTCAGTGAAATCCAGCGATGCCCAGGCTGGAAGTGAATCGGAGCAGTGAGCTGGAGAGCATTATCAAGCTGGGACGCGCCTGGGGCCCTGAGTTTATTCTCGTGCAGCTGGTGCATGCTCAGCAGCCACCATGTGCCACCCGCTTCTAGAAGCTACATAGTCTAAGCGGGATCTGCCGAGTGTCCAGGAAAGCAGCCCCCAGCTTCTCCAAGATAGCAGAACCATCATCCCACTCAAAACTCTCTACTTCTGGGGCTTTTCCCAGGCAGCTAAAATCATGACGACATCAAGTGAACCATTATTTCCTGAAGTTCTTTCGGTAAATACTGGCGGTTGCTGTATTATCACCTTCTCTACAGCATTCTATTTTGAAAATAATGGCCAAAGAAAAGCATCAGATGCAAAATAAAGCAAAACTGTTCTTATTAAATGTGATTAAAAGACTTGCCCTGGCTGGTGTGTGTGGCTCAGTGGATTGTGTGCCACCCTGTGAACCAAAGGGTCGTCGGTTTGATTCCCAGTCAGGGCGCATGCCTAGGTTGCGGGCCAGGTCCCCAGTAGGGAGTACGTGAGAGACAACCACGCATTGATGTGTCTCTCCCTCTTTCTCCTTCTCTTTTTTAAAAATAAATAAATAATATAAAAATTAAAAATAAAAGGGTGAAGAACAAGGACTCTGTTATGCTCAGGTAGCTCTGAAGACCAAGTTGGCAGGGAAGCGCCTCCTATTTCTTGCCATGCACTGGGGTGAGCCCACTGTGTGCAAATGAGGGAGCTTAAAACAAGAAAGGGATTTGAAATGGCTGTGTCCACTGGTCACCAATCTGGATTTCGGTCTTCCAAGTCATTAGGTGGGGGTTCTGTGTTGGGGGGGGCCCAGAGGGTAGACATACCCCAGAGCTGCAGTTCTTCACCCTGACTTCAAAGAGATGGGGCTTCCATTTCATTTGTGTTATGGGTCCGTATCCCCTGGGAAATTCTAGTTACGGAAGGGGCTCCATAACTTTGAAAGTAATTGAGAACCACTCACCTGTGCCCGCTCCAGCATGCAGGAGGGACTTGCTGATGAAGCAATCTCTTTGGGGACAAAATAGTTTGACATAGCAAACATTTTGATGAATAGCAAAGTAACACCTGGGTTGTGAACAGCACTATTGTATTGGTTCCCTTTTTTTTCCAATCCTCCCTTGAGGATATGTTTATTGATTTGAGAGAGAGTGACAGAGAAACATTGCCGTGAGACAAAAACATCAGTCAAGAGAGAGAAATAGAGAAACAGTGATGTGAGACAGAGACATCGATCGGTCACCTCCTGTACATGCCTCAAGTGGGGATCGAACCCACAGCTTAGGCATGTGCCCTGACCAGGGATCTTACCCACAACCTTTTCATGTATAGACAATGCTCGAACCACCTGAGCCACCCAATCAGGGCTACATTGGTTTCCTTTGTTCTGGCATCTGGTGCCCCTTCTCAGCCCCGGAGAGCTGTGCAGAGGAAACATGCCCCAACAGTAGGGGGAGGGTGCTGCCTCCTTGCCTGCGATTCCTCGCCCCCTCCCGCCCAGCATCACACACTGCGGAAGCCGGGCCAACGACACCTGGCCTGGAGATACTCTCAAACACTCAAGTCCACATTTCGATGCAGGTCAGTAAGCTCAGCTTACTGAAAAATAGACACGCCTAAGGTTGGGTAACACACTGCTTTTTTTTTGCTGCCATAAACCAGGATTCAGTGGATGGAACCCCTTAACCCTTTTTTTCCTCATTCTTTTTCTCAATTCATCAAACAGTAAAGGATGGCTTAGGGAAAAGGTAATAAGAGTATGCATGTAATGGATGTTGCAAAATGTTTTCTTTATGGAATAGAGAAAGCCATTTTGGAGCATATCCTATATAGCCACGATTCCTGGGTGTCTACCAGGATAGAGTGAGGCATGGGATCGAGAGGTAAAGCTACCAGGCCTCCAGAAGAAGTGAGGCCCATACAGAAATTAGGAACAAGCTGCCATTTACTGAATATTTAGCAAAAACCAGGGCTCCTGTAAGTGGCATCTCTGATTCTCAAAAAAATCTTTTATGTTAAGTAGCCTCATTTTACAGGTAGGAAACTGAAGCTCACTGAAGATGACTTCCAAGCCCCCAAGTTTTCAAATCCTGATCTGTTCTTTTCCTGCTTCCCATACAGCTCTGTTTGCATACCTCCAGTGACAGGGGACTCACTGCCTCCCTGCAGCACGGCAGTTTGCTGGGCGGCACTGACAAATACGAAGCACTTGTTGAGATGAACTGCTCTGTCCTCCCTTTCTAATTTATGCCTCTTAACACAGAGTCTTACCTCCCTTTTTTCCTTCCATAAATGATTACTTTATTTCAAAGTATATAAAAGAAAATTGGTAGAACAATAAAAATTTCAGAGTCATTGGGTTGATGTACATCCAATACATTTATTATGCAACCCAAGATGGCAACCCTGGTTTTTTTTCCCTCACATCCCAGTTCTAATACCCCTCAAAGGAACCTCTCTAGAAGAAAACATGTTTCATCACTAAGATGGATGCAGCTGGAGTCAGTATTGATTTTGGAAAGACAGCCAGTTAAGAGCATCTTTAATTACCTGGTCCCAGGAGTTGTGTTTGAGTTAACTAGATTTTGGTTTCACTTCTGGGACATGTTCTCAACTGATTTCTACTGATGATATGAGACTCAACAGACCAATGTGCTTCTAAGTAATTAATGATGCATCTTTCGTGTAGAGAATTCAATCAGAAGAGAGTAAAATGTTTTCGTGGGCTGTATCTTTGACAGCAGTTGTTCTCAGAAAGGATGGCTTTGCCACAGGGGATATCTGGCAATGTCTGGAGACATTGTTGGTTATCACAGTTGGGAAGGTGGGGTGCCATTGGCATCTAATGGGTAGAGGCCAGGGATGCTGTTAAACATCCATAGTTCTCAGAATAGCCTCTGCAGAGAAACATCTGCCCCGATATGTTAGTAGTGCCAATGTTTGGAAAACCCCAATCTACAGTACTACCCAAAAAATGCAAATAGCAAGAGAAAAAAAACAGTTACTGATTTTACAGTACAGAAAATAGTTTAGAGTGATTTCACATTGGTGTCCACCATGATATCAAGGATTGCTTGAAATGAATGGATCATAATTTAGTTAACAACCACAACTTCAACAGAGTTATTAACATTCAATGGAAACATTTGTAGCCCTCCTTTTTCTGTAGAAAGTACTGAATAACAACCAATCGTACCATGTTTCTGGGCAGGCAGAGAGCTTAATTCTCAGATTTCTTGACGGCAAATGGAAAAGCAAATTCGGGGATAGCATGGTACATGTAGTCTTGGCATTCCCGTGACAACAACGGAGGGAGACTTGACCTTTAAATCTGAAAACTAGTGAAGCTCACACCCACCACCAGCAAGCTCTGGGCAGGACATTCAAGCCTCAGGCTTTGGTTTCTGTTTCTCCAACCTTCAAATGAAAATATTGCAAAAGCATCTGAAACATTAAGGTGATTATATCAAATAAAACATGCCAGCCCTCTGTTAAGTATGAAATGCTATCCTGTTAGAGGGTTTTACAAGGAGAGTCATTATTATAAGTGAAAATAGACACCTCAAACACACGTAAGATATTGCCCAATAATATTCAAATCCTTAATAACAAGCCCTAAAATAGTTATGCTTCAGTCAATTCAATCCCAGATTTAGTCATTCTTTTCTAATCAAACACAATTATGTGAATTAAATGCTCTTAATAATATCCCCAAATTAGATTACAGTACTGCACCTGGAGTTTTCTCTATTACCAACAGAATAGCAACTCTGAGAAGCAGAATTGTTGAGTGAGTTCTAAAATGAGACAGGAGAGAATGAAAATAGGTATGGGGGAAAGAGAAATGGATGAAACAATCTTCAATTAAGTAAAAACAAATGGAAGAAAAGAGACATATAGGTCAAAATCTAAGGGAAAAGAGTAGTCTTCCCTTTTGGTTTTCATGAGACAAGTCTTTCATGCTTCAAAAGGACAGCAAGGCGACTTTACTAAAAATTAACTTGTATCGAATAATTAGAGGTAGGAGCACAAGTAATGTAAAAGAAGAAAAATGCAGGCCCAAAGTCCCTGAGAATTCCTTTGATAAATAATTAGATTTATTTTTCTGAGTTACATGGAAGCAAGATCAGCCAGAATTGCATCCCTCTGTAAAACTAAGTTAAAAATGTTTATATATATGTAAATATATACATTTATATATTTTTATGTGGATATATTTATATTTTTATATATATTTATGTTTCAGGAACAAAGGACCTCTCTGAATTTACAGTGTTAAGGAGATATACTTTAAGATTTGAATACAGTGCTGATCCAAGAGTGATTTTCCACATTGAATACAATGAAATTCAAGGGGAAATTATACCAAATAAATCTTCATAAAGCACACATCTGATTTATTAACTTTCTGCAGCACAACAAATTTGAAAGCCAGCGCAGGCTCCGCGCAAAGCAGAGGTCCGCCCTCCCGCCCCATCCTGTCTACTACCTCCCCACATCTAGTCCGCTGGTCTGCAGATGCTCTCACACGAAATTCCGTCACTGAACTGTGGCCACACCCACTCTGGTCCTGTGCTCTCCTCTCTTGATAGGTGCACTTGAAGTTTCTTTCGTCTACATGGCCAGGAAGGCCAATTGCTCGCGCGCTCCTGAAACACCACCTGAGGCCACTGGGTAAGCCCAGGTTGGACAACAGTCCCCAAAGCACCCAAGTTCCCTTGCATAAATGGACTCCCTCTCTCACACTGAGCCCAGGTCCTGGGCCACCCACACACCGCCATCCAGTGTTTTTCACCAAAATGAAACAGAGAACGTTTTGCTATATATGTCTGGCCTCTAAACGCTTTCAGAAATGAAACATGGCCAAGACAGCTAAATCCCACTGGCACCTCTCATTTCTTTCCTCCTCATACTTCCTTACATGTATCCACGGTTCAGAGGTAAGGAAGAAAAATCAAAAATTGGTTTTCCCTCACTTACCCTGAGTTTTAATTTCTCCCTTTCTTGGCTCTTAATGGATAGTGGCAGTGGACCCTATCAGCAGAGACTTACAAGTGAGATACCCAAATCTGTAGTGACAGAAGGTAGATTAATGGTTTCCATGGATGGAGGAAGGCGATAGTGTGGAGTGACAACTAATGGGAATATCCCATCTTTTGGGATGATGATGATGTCCTCAAATTAGTGGTGATCCCTGCACATCTCTGTAAATATACTAGAACCCACTGAACTGTGCACTTTAAAGGGATGACTCTTATGGCATGAAAATTATTTTTTTAATAAAAATAGTAAAAGAAGATAGATATAGAAGATAGATGATAGGTACATAGATAGATATAGATGATAGATAATAGGTAGGTAGATAGGTACAGATGATAGATAAATGATAGGTAGGTAGGTAGATAGGTATAGATAGATAGATAAATAGATAGATGGATAGATAGTAGGTAGGTGAATAGGGATAGGTAGATAGATAGATAGATAGATAGATAGATAGATAGATAGACAGATGAAAAGCCCAATGCCCAAGTGGCTTTCTTTGATGCAGCAGAACCAAAGGGTAATGTGCTGCCTCCCAGTCAAGTGTGTTTCTTCTCACACGGTGGCTCTTGGCCATCTCTGCCCTGGCCCTTCTCAGAGTCCCCTCTGTGACTCTCCCCCTCATGGAGGAGAGGAAAGTGAGCATGGAGGCCAGGTGAGATGTGTCACCTGGAGAACTCAGAAGGGGGGCGGCGTTTCTGCTGGGCTGACTTCCAACAGCAGGTGGTGGTCGCTAATGAGAAAGGAAGGCAAGCTGTAGTGGTTTCAAAGGGTCGTCAAGGAACGCGTGTATAAAGGACCCAAGGCCAAAGGCAATGCGAGGGGAGGATTGAATGTGAGAGGTGGGGGAGGGGAGGGCGGGGGAGAGTAGTGGGGAAAATGGGGACAACTGTAATTGAACAACAATAAAAAAATTTTTTAAAACCCTGAAGAATGCAAAACCAAATATGTGTTAATAATCACTCATCGCATACAGCTGGCACAGCGTGATACCTCTGAAGACTCAGGCCGTAGGGTGAACATGCGGGATCCACCGAAAATGTCCGGTGGGACACACTGCTTTAAATATCAACAGAACGATGTAGCTGGAGTCCCCAGAATTCAGAAGCTGAGCTCAGAGGTGACTTTGTTTCTGTCTGGTTCCTAGTCACACCTCCACAAGGCACTGCATACCTCAGTTTTCCCACCTGTAAAATAGGTTTCTTGACTGCCACAGACCAATTCTGATGATGATGTTTTCGGTAAAACCAGAAAGATGGTCATTAAGGACTGGGCTTGAACTTCCTACCAATCGAGCTGGCGGGAGCTCAGAGCTGACTACAGTCGACTTAGAAAAACAAAACCACAGGGGCATTTCTGATGTGCACACATGTGGGGTAACATTCATATCCACGGCACATGCACTGATTCAAATAGGGTGTGCTCTCAGCTCCTGCAAGCTGAGGTCCGGCAGGCTGATGTCCTGGTCCATCCCTTCTCTCAGCTTCCTTGTCCCTGCTGATCAGCAGGTCCTATGGAGGGGCCCGTAAACCAAATAGAAGTCGCTCTGGAGGATCCCTGCAGTGTTACAGGTATGCTCTGAATCAGAGGGACAGGGCCGTCTGGGGCAGGGGACAAAGACGAAAAGGAGATGGAGCTGCCCCAAGAATGGGAGCCAAGAGGAAGGAAACCGCCTCTCCCACTAGCCCTGCAGAGCCCTGCGCGGCCCCTCCAGCCCCCCAGGGGGCCAGCCCAGCTCTAGGGCCTGCAGCTCGGCCCCAGCTGTTTGCGGCTGCACCACACACCAGGGTGCCTATCAGACGGGTTTATAGCCCACAGGTCACTGCGCTGTCACATTTGCCATCTACAAACAGAAGGGAGTGTTTTCAGCCGGGGAGAGGGAGAACTCAGCATCTGTGGTGAGAGAAATGGAAGGCAGTGGAGGAGAAAACTCCATTACAAACTTGCAGAGGAGCTGGGCTTATCCGTCTTCCCCCGTGGTTGCCCACGAGCGCCTCTGGCCTATAGCCTCTACCTTCTCTAAAGGAAAAACAAGCACAGGTCACCTATTTCCCTCTTTTAATCACAGAATTAAGGGGATGGGTGATAAAGTGCTACATCAAGCTCACAGCCTAATGTTTCACTTTATCAGTATCATGCCCTCCAGACTGGGGGCTGGGGGCAGCACAGTTCCCTCCCAAGCCCTCACCCCTCTTGTAGCCTCTGTACCTTTTATGAACACGTTCTATCCACCTGGCCATCTTTCCCTCGTTAGCCTAAACACGGCCAGACATTTCAGCACTTTAGGCTTCTCTGTCTCCCAAATTGTCAGCCATTATCATCCTAAAACCCCTGAGCTTTAAGCAGGTGATTGGATTTTGCGATCAAAAGGGAAATCAAGAAACACAATCCTAAGATAAGAACAAAGCCAATGACAGTATCTGATTTTATTGCTGGCCGTTTGTGTTTATTTCCCCAGAGAGAGAACACTGTGTGGGGACCCCCTTTAAGTGCGCTGCCTGGTCCACTGGTGAGTCACGGTGGATTGTGCGGTGGGTCACACGCAATTAGTGCTCCTAATTAAAGTCTGTGAGTAAATCTCTTTTCTATTACGATAGAATGTATCCAAGGCACACTTATAATGAACTTACTTTTAGTCACCCATATTCTGATATGCTCTCCTGAATGTGGGAAAAAGAGGGTGAAACGCAGACAGCGTGCCCAGCACCTGCCAGCCACCTCGAGGCTACCTCTGCTCAGAGCACACCTGTGACGGTGTCCTGTTCATAATTATGACAGTTTGATATGGTTGTAGTAACGATGTTCTTTAGGTTTCCCTTGAAATCTGGTTACACCCATGGGGCTGTATTTAGAATGTGACACCATCTGTCTCCTGCCTTAGGGACAGAAGGCGTTGTTAGGCTCTGACGACCTGGAGATGCAGATACCAGATCTCCCGACTGGCTTCGCTCCCCGGAGGCGCCAGCCTCTCTGTGTCTCAGTTTACGCTCCACAAATGACAGAGCACATGGCCTTCCTCACAGGGTGCTTGCCAAAATGAAATGAACTACAGGAGAGTCTCAACTTGCCCAAGTTCAAATGGTGGACTTCCAACACTAGCATGAAAACCAGCTTCAGAGCAAAAGGTTTTCAGCTCTGCTTCACACCAACAGATGGCGCTAGGTGTCACTTGCGTGGAGGACAGAGGGACCCCCAGAAGAGCCTTTGGTAACATAAATGTTCTGGAGCTCTTGGAGGAGAATGCCCCTTTACTTGGGGAGGGTTCGAGGCCATGGCCAAGATAGAGGAAGCAGCCTGCCGTCTGCACTGGCTGCTGGCATGAACACGTTTTTGCCAGTGAACTCAATAGTAGGGGGGGTTGTTCGTTCAAGGTTTATGCTTGTTGTCATGGAATAATTGCCTCCTTTCTCAGGATCTTGGTTTGTAGGGGGGAAAAATCTGGTTACTCCACACAGTGGGACCCTGGAGACACCATTCATTTCAGAGTCAGCATCTGATGGCTGGTGCCAAGTCTGAACTTTGCATTCTTGGCTAATGCCACACTGTGTCAGAAGGGAGCAAAACAGCATGATCACTCTATTTTGACTTAGAATCTGAGTGGCAGTTTATGTAGTGCAGGGGGTCTCAGACTCAGCACTCTTGACATCCGGGCTGGATAATTCTTTGTTGGATAAGATGCTTAGCAGCATCCCTGGCCTCTACCCTCTAAGATGCCAGTAGCACCCCACCCCATCTCCCTTTTCAATTTATGACAGCCAAAAATATCCCCAGAGATTGTCAAATGTCTTTTGGGAGGTAAAATCACCTCTGTTTGAGAACCACCGATGCAGTGCTTCTTGCAGTAGGATTTAGTGTACAAATATGGATAGAGTCAACCTTGGACACTCATGATGCCTGAAATAGCCCCTGAAATCAGGAGATGAGAAATACTTACTTTTAGGGTTTGGGAGAACATACTGGTGGTCATGAACTCAAAATTTAGAGTCAGAATGATCAGCATTTGAATGTGGCTCTGTCACTGCATAGTCTTGTGCAAGTTACTCAACCTTTCTGAGCCTCAGTTTTCTCATGTCTAAAATGGATAAAAAAAATTTCTACCTCCCAAGGCAGTTATGAGAATAAAAAGAGACAAGACATATAGAGCATTTTAATGTGTTTGGAGCACGCAGTAGGCACCCGATAATAGTGTAACAATGATGATGGCTGTTGATGGTGTTGCTGTTAATTAGACGTTGGGCAGAGCCACATGATGGTTGAAGGGGCTGCTATGTTTTGAAAGGTACTATGGGCAAGTCAAGTTGCTCCAGAACAGGCCTAGTGTAAAGTCATGGTACATTGCCTTTGAATATTTAGATCTACCCTATTGTTCTCTTGGAAGCCTACTTCCCTGGTATCTGATTTCGTAAACAAGTGGCCACATGTTTACTGTATTACCAATTCTTGAGACCCATGGTGTAGGGGGTTTTTAAGATACCGTATAGCCTGGCCTCTGGCACAACCCGCCCCCCTGTCCCCGCAACGCCTAACCTAAACTCCAACCAGGGAGATACTCGCTGCCTGGCTTGGGAGCCTAGGACTAAAATGTGTCAACCCATTGTCAGACACGATGATGACCCATGCTCCAACGGACGGTCCTTTGGTGTCAGAGGCTCCTCCAGGCTGTGAAATGCCGAGGGGACATGAGCCACTCGTGGTCCTGGGCTATTCCCTGAAACTCGGCTTACAAGGATCAAATGAGAGCTGAACTTTTCTTCAAGAGGAGCTGGAATTAGTCTGTTTGGAGCTGTGTGGGGAGGGGCAGGGGGCTGAGATACGGAAAGGGTGGGGCGGGCCAGAGAGAGGAGTGGGGGTGAGGGCAGGAGAGAAGTCAGTGAGGTGACTTGGGGCCAGGGACTTGGGAGTGAAGGAAGAGCCCGAGGACAGCCCCTGGTGGCGGGCGACCACTGTAGGGAAACCTGATGTCAATTTTGGAGTTCCCTCCCCTCATTTTATCAGGCAAGCTGATGCTAGTAAATTCCATGCAAGTAGAGTTCAAGTGGAAAAGATAAAATAAAACAGGAGCCATGTTCCAAATGGACACAGGCAGGAAGATCAGTGTACGCCACACAGGAGCCCAGGGACAGGGTGGCTACCTGGGGCCCCAAGCCCATCCGTGATTTGCAGTAATTTGGGGAAAGCCTTTGCATTTGGGGACTCAGTGACAATCTCATCTAAACCACAAGGGGTGGCAAAGTCCCGCCCGCCATCAGTCACAGGTCACAGCCACCTTGTCACCCTATATCTCTTTACTGTCACTTCCACAGTTGACTCTCTAATTCCTTTGTTTACGTGTAACAGAGAAGGCCCCCCGGTTGTGAACTATCTTCAGTGGATATCCTCAATGATTTTCCCGAAGGTCAGCTGTACCCCGGAGCGGGGCGGGGTCAGAAGCCGGGGAGAGGACGCACTGAAGCCTGAGTGAGCAATGATTTGTCTCAGGTCGGTGGGAACCGCGGCCCTGATGTGCGGCTGCAAAGGGCTGCTGGGAGAGTGGAGAATCGGGAGAGACTCCTAATGAGGTTTTGGGGGGAAGAAGGGTCAATGACATTTTTCTGGAGAGAGAAGATCTTTTCTCTTAACAATGCATGGACGTTTTCAGCTTGACTGTGTCCGTGGCTGCCCCTGAGCCTGACATTGTGGCCAGGAAGTGGAGCACGCTGAGTGGCCCAGGGCTGAGTCACACACCTGCCACCCCAGTCACGCCAGGGTAGACAGGCAGAGGGGCTGGCAACCCCAAGCGAGCCACAGCCATGGGACTGGAGATGGGCGGCAGGGGCTCCTGAGGAGAAATAAGAAGCTGCAATGGATATCAACCAAGCCAAAAAAAACCCAAACACAAAACACACAAAAAACCCTAAACAGAGGTTGGGGTAACTAGCTTGAATAAATCTCTGTGCCTTAGTTTCCTCATCTGTAAAATGAGAATAATATTCATACATTTTTTTCATCTTCTGTGGTTTCAGTTACCTGCAACCCCCTGTGGTCAGAAAATATTAAATAGAAAATTCCAGAAAGAGACAATGCATAAATTGTACATTGCACGCCATTCTGAGCAGCATGATGGAGTCTCATGCTGCCCAGCCCCACCCTGCCTGGGACATGAGTCCCCGCTGTGACTGGCATCTCCAGGCTGCATAGGCTCCCTGCCCATTAGTCAGTTAGTAGTCGTCTTGGTTTTCCGACTGGCTGTCGCAGTATCACAGTGCTTGTGTTCAAGTAGGCCTTATGTTACTTAATAATGCTCCAAAGCAGGAGTACTGCTGCTGGCAATTCAGATATGCCAAGGAGAAGCTGTGAAGTGCTTTCTTTAAGTGAAAAGGTACGTATGTATAGGACTGAAGCATAGTATAAGTAGGGTTTGGTACTATCCGCAGTTTCAGGCATCCGCTGGGGGTCTTGGAACGTATCCTCCGTGGATAAGGGGCGCGACCCCTGCCTTCCCAGGTGGTTGCAAGGGTTAAATTACTTAAATGATATAAACCACTTAGAACATAGCCAGCACAACGTAGTGTTGACTACCATTATTATTAATTGCAGAATCATCTGTTCTTAGATTTCTATAATTAGCTTCTTTGGTTATTTACTTCCTCACCCGACTGAGTCCTTCTATAATTGTCAGCAATTTTTGAATGCTCTATAGCAACAGTCAGTCAGCTCTTGTTTTCCTGCCTAAAATGCCTATAAAGCAATTTGTAAATTTCTACAGATGATTGAAGTGATAACAATAACAGCCCTAGTAATTGCTATAAGATTACTAGGGTAGAGCTATCCTCCTGGCCAGCCTCTCTCCTAAGTCTAAATTCCAGACGTTCTTGCTGTTAAAGGGTTCTTACCCCCAGAAGCCAGAACCACAAGAAGGGCCTGTTTCTGATCAGGCATCTAGGGGCCTGGCTGGTGAGAACGTACAGTCTGGCCACTCCTGCAGCCTCCCCAAGGCTCTTACTGTCTCCGAGAACAGGGGTCCTTGGTGATTCTCTTGGATCCCAGAACCCCTTTCCCCGAATGGGTGCTCATTCCAGAGAAAAAAAGGCAGAAGTCCAAGTCTCTCCATGTCACGTTACCTTAGTGCTCATTTCTAGAGACAAACGGCTCCATTAAACACCAGGAAAGCCTTCTGATACCTAGACAAGCAGCTGAAAACATATAAATTGAATTTCACACTCATAGCACAAATCCATCTTTATAATACAGCCCTCAGAGGAATCCAAATGATTCTGTGTGAATAGTCTCTGAGCTATGATTATAAGCTATGATTGCTTTGGCGGAATGAGAGATGGGGAGGATTATTTCATTGGCTTTGTCAGCTTTGGCACAGGTGAGGTTATGATGGGAATTAGCAACCCCGTGGACTATTAAGGGAATGAGTAAATATTGTAATATAATATGGAAGACCTTTCAATAAGACCCAGCATGAATAATGCACTACTTTGCTGATGGTTGAAAGTCAAATATCTGAAAATAAATTTTAAAAAAATAGGCCTACTTATTATTAAGAGAGAAAAACCTATGCATCAACATTCCAAAGTCTGGTGTATACAGGCGCTGCTGACCTCAAGGCCCAGGCCGTGTGGCGGGCATGGTTAGAGCCTTCTCAGGCAGATCCTGGGGCCTGAGGCAGAAGTGGCTTCTAGTCACCTGGGCAGTGAAGGAGGAAGACCAAGTACTTGCCCTCTGCCCAGACTTGCTGTCTCTCCTGGTGGGGCAGGGAGGACAGGAGGCCTGGAACTCCCAGTTTGTAAACGCCCTCACAGATTTATTAGGAATCGATTGCAGGGCTGGCAGAAAGGAGCATGTTTGTACCACAACAGGGCTGAGCAGATTCTCAGCCGGCCACCACCATTACCCCTCACACACGGGGAGAGGGTCTCTAACCTGCGCTGGCCAGCAAGCTCTGTCGCTTACTTACTAGGTGATCTAAGGCAAGTTATGTTATCTTAATGAGCCTCAGTTGCCTGTTCTGTAAAATCGGAATGCCTACTCATAATGTGCTGGGAGGATTAAATAAAATGACTAACTTGAAGCACCAAGGATAGCGCCTGGCTTGTGACGGTGGTCCCCCACCTCTTTCCTCCTTTCTCACATGGAAGGAGGAAGAGATTCTCAATTCTTCTTTAAGCAGCAATAACAAACTATCAAAAGCTACAAATTTCTATTTGTTGTAGGGTTTGTAAGGTGCTGAGAAGAACAATTGTTCTGAAGAGAACCACACTCAACTCCTAGCCTCTAATTTTCTGTGTGACCTTTGATAAGCCTCTTGGCTGGTCTGATTCCTGGTTACCTGGACAAGTTGGTCCTCACCGTGGCTTCCCGCTCTGTGGTTTGCTGAGTGATTCTCCCACATAGCCGAGGCCACATGGAGCGAACCTTTCAGGGATTGCTTGCCTGACCCCTTCTCTTTCCAGAAATAAATCCTACATCCACATTATTACGCAGCCTGGCTGCCACTGGCCAAGGGCAATTTTTCCAGGTGCTTGACCCAAAATGAGTGAGGCAGAGTTCTTCTCCATGAGCTGTCCTGGAATTGGGAAAGTACTGTGGGGAAACTGTGAAGGACAGCTCTCAAAAGCTGCTGACAGCCATCTTTCCAGCCATTTGGTGGAAGGCAGGCTGTAAGGAGTGAGAAAAAGCCAACGCAGAGAGCAAAGATTCAGGGAGAGTCCAGAGTCTAGTCTGGGTTTTACTTTCTGATCCCAGTTGTCCCAGAGGCGCGCCAGCACCCATCTATCTCCCCGCTGCAGTTGGGGTGTTTCCATCCTTGGATTCGATGAGCCAGAGAATTCTCTTTTTGCCAAAGCTAGTTTGAGTTGTATTTCTGTCCTTTGCAGCCAAAAATGCTGACTTGGAGCACCATGTTTATTTGATCCAAACATTCCCTCATGTTTATTTGGAATGGCATGGATGCCTTTTTTTATTATGAGAATAAGAACATTTAACATGCCATCTACCCTCTGAACAAATGTTTAAGTACACAATGCAGTTAACTATAGACAGAATCTTATACAACAGATCTCTAAGACTCATCTTGTATAACTTAAACTTCATGCAACTCCTCATTTTCCTCAGCTCCCAGTCCCTGACAATCAACATTCCACTCTTTGATTCTGTGAGTTTGACTATTTTAGATACCTCATATAAGTGGAATCATGCAGTGTTTGTCCTTCTGTGACTCCATTGAAGTTGCAGGATACACAAATCAACTCGCAAAAATCAGCTGTGTTTCCATACACAAGCAACAACCTATCTGAGAAAAGAAATTAGAAAATTAATCTCACTTATCATAGCACCTAAAAGAATGAAATCCTGAGGAGTAAATTGAACTAAGGATGTGAAAGTATTGGTGTACTGAAAAATACAAAATGGTACTGAAATAAATCAAAGAAACAAACAAGTGGGAAGACACCCCATATTCATGGAACCCAAAGAATTAATACTGCTACAATGTTCTTACTACCTAAAGCAATTCAATGCAATTCCTATAAAAATCTTAATAGCATTTTTTACAGAAATAGAAAAAAATCTAAAATTCATGTGGACCCACAAAGGATCCCAAATAGCCAAATCAATCCTAGAAAAGAACAAAAATGGATCATCACACTTCCTGATTTCAAAATATATTGCAAAGCTACAGTTATTAAAACAGCACTGTCCAAGAATAGAGACATAGTTAGACAAGTAAAACAGAATAGAGCCCAGAAGTAAATCCACACATATACAGTCAACTGATCTTTGAGAGGGTTGCCAAGAATATACAATGGATAGTCTCTTCAATAAGTGCTGTTGGAAAAACTGGATATCCACATGCAAAATAATGAAATTGGACCCTTATCTTATACCATACATAAATATTAATTCAAAATAGAGGAGAGATTTACATGGAAGGCCTGAAACTATAAATGTCTTAGAAGAAAACATCGGGAGAAAGCTTCATGACATTGGTCTTGGCAATGATTTTATAGCTATGACACCAAAGCACAGGCAACAAAAGCTAAAATAGCCAAGTAGAACTACATCAAACTAAAAATCTTCTGCACAGCAAAAGACACAATCAACAGAGTGAAAAAAACCACCTATGGAATAGGAAAAAATAGTTGAAAACCATGTAGCTAATAAAGGGTTAAATTCCAAAATATATACGGATCTCTTATAACTCAATAACAAAAATATTAATAACCTGATTCCAAAAATGGGCTAAAGACTCAACTAGACATATCTGCAGGGAAGGCACACAAATGGCCAACATGTATATGAAAAGATGTTCAGCATTATTAATCATTGCAAATCAAAACCACAATGAGATATCATCTCACACATGTTAGGGTGACTATTACTTAAAAAAAAAGAAAAAGAAAAAAGACAGCCAATGTTTCTGAGGATGTGGAGACTTTGGAACCCTTGGAAATCCTTGTACACTGTTGATGGGATGGCATAGTTTTTAATATTTTATTGCCCCTACTATTTTGCTTCCCTTGAAATTCAGCTTCTGTTGCAACATGCTGTTACCCCAGGGGGAAACGAGGAGTTGCTTGATAGTATGTAATCTCAAAATTTCCGACCCAGTGGACATTCTTTACATGAGGGTCTGAAAGAGAAGACCACATCAGAGAGCAACTCATCACCAGCCCGGCAGGGTGGAAAGACAGGCTGTCTGGAGTCCCTCAGAATCTGTTGCTTTCAGTTACTGTCTCTAAGTGTGGAGTTTATTAGAGGGCAGGGTAAAAAGTCAGGGCTGACTTTGGGCTCAGGTGTTTGCATTTTGGCATGGCTGGGCAGAGGCTTCTTGGTCGCTCAGCCCTTAGATGAAAAAGGAGTATTTTGTGAAGCATGAAAGACTCAAGATTTCTCAGGAAATACCAGGAGGAGTCTTGTTTCCCAGGCAACAGCTTTTAAATTGCTGTCTTCCAGCTGGGTCCTCACAAATTAACCATGAATATAAATAAATGAAAGTGCTTCTCAAGGTAAGTGATGGCTGTCCTGTTCCGCCTGTTGGGACAGCAGTGGAGAAATCAAAAACAGAATGAGGTCTTGAGAAAGTCAATGGCACGACTCAAAGCTAAGTGTCCAGACTCTAGTTGAGCAGCGGTCATTATGGTCAAAACTGAGTGTGCCAAACCATCTCTACAGGGACACACACCGCCTACACAGGAGCCCGATGTGTTCTGATAGGAGGCAGTACGTGCTTCCTGCATGGGATGCTATCCCGGCGGGGAGCGTGGACTGCTTACTGGCTCTTAACAAAGAGCACCTTCAGACACCGCTTGAAAAAGTATTTTTTATGCTTTTGAAGTGTGTATTATTTTCAGTATTGAAGCAAGTCAATTTGCTTGCTTTACAAAGCTAACAAATTTCTGTTAGGCTGCACTAACAGAAAAACAACTCAAATTGGATGAAACGAGAAACACATTGTTCATGTAAGAGGAAGTCCAATGAGAGGGTGGGCTTGGGGTTGGCTAATGCCATCAGGCTCATGATATAATTGAGGTCCAGGCTTTTTCCATGACTCTGCTCTGCTGTTTAGAGCCAACTGCACTCTCAAGCTGGTTTTTTTTCTGGTCATGGGGTGGCTTGTGGCAGCAATCGGGACTATGTTCCCCTTCGTTCCCATACAGCAGGAGAAAAGGAGAGTTACTTCTGGAGGCCTTGCAGAGCAGGGAAAGATGTTCCCAGAAGTTGTCAGCACAACACTTCTCATATTTCATTAACCAGAAGCATATCTTACCCTAATTCCTGAACCAACCCCTGGCAAAGAAAAAAGGACCTCACCTGGGTCAATTAAACTCATGCCTAGAGCCAAGCGTGGAAAGTCAGCTTCTGCTGAGGTGTAAGAATTATTGGGGAAGAGGTAGGCAGTGAAGTCAAGTCTGAGCCATGAGACAAGACACAGGGAAATCCATGGCGAAGCAGGCAAGCATTTAGCTAATGTTAACCAACCGAAAGTTTGACTAGCCCCCTTTCCTTTCTAGCTTACATTTTCAATACTAATACTCTTTATAACTCAATTCTTCAACTCCCACATCTATATCTGCTATAGATGGAATGTCTCTGTCTCCTCCCAGTATTCCTAGGTGAATTCCTAACCCCCAAGTTGATGGTATGAGGAGGTGGGGTCTTGGGAAGTGATTGGGTCGTGAGGGTGGAGCCCTCACAAAAGGGATTAGTGCCCTTACTAGAAGAGACACAAGAGAACTTGCCCTCTCTCTGCTTTCAGCCTCCTGGGCATACAGTGTGACGGCTGCAATCCAGGACTTCCTCTCTCTAGAGATGAGCTTGGCACTGCCCTGGCTGACTGTGCAATTTGATAGCAGCAGCAACCAAACCTAAAACCCCCATAAGGATCTAATAACCTGGCAGTAGGTTGACTGCACAAGACTCTTTCCATCATGGAAGGACAGAGATGTTTCTCTCCCTGGAATGGGCCTCTTTCTGGGTTTGGGTTTGCACTCCCTCCCCATCCTGCATCTGCCAGCACCAGCTTCCATGACTGACCAGATGCATCCTGGTGGCCCACGGAGCATTACTTCTGTTCAAGGAGTTTCCTTCTTGGCGAGGTGCGTGTCCCTTGGAGACATGGGAGTTGTCTTAGGAGCCCGTCATCGCCTGACAACCCAGGGTTCCGCTAGTTTACAGAGATTGCAGCTGCGTATGGTATCAGGCTGAAACATATAAAAATTATGATAACCAACCCTTTTTCATCTACCTAAATGGCAATTTCATATGGATCAACCCAAAACTGGTGGGATTTTGGTGAGCGTTTTCTGAAAGTGTGCACTACTGCATTTTGGGTTATGAGAGGGAATAGAAGTGTTAGGCAGGAGCTATTCTTATTATATATAAGCAGCGGAGAAGCATATAGGGGCGCCCAAAGAACAGATCATAGTAGATAGTCACCATTTTTTACTGCATAGCATCCAAACACTCTTTATGTTGGGAATGCCAAGCTCACGAGCAAGCACAGCCAAGCAGGTGCTTCTATCTGGGACTTGGAACCCTGAGAGAGTTAGACATTCAGAGAATTGTTTTCATGGTGGTTGTTGGGGGGCCCATGGGTGAGTCTTAGAGCAGGGACAGAGATGTCCAGAGGTGGCGGGGCCAGCAGCAGGGGGGTCCAGCTGGGAGCGGTGCAGCCCTGAGCAGCTTCCAGGCATCATCTAGGCTAAGCTTTGCCTCCCTGTTGTTCTTGTTCAACCATGACTTTCCATTCCTCCTGCTGAGTGTAAGTTTCCAAGGCTGCTAGAACAAATCCCTTTTCTGGTTAAGCTGACCGGAGTAGGTTCTGTTGTTTGCAACTCAAAATGTTGGTAAGGACACTCTCTTTGACCAAAGGTTTTACAACGGTTTCTAGATAATAGTATTTGTCTGTTTTTTTGACAGTAAAAGACTTCACCTGTAAAATAGTCCAGGTCAGCAGTGGGCAGGAAGGCAGAGAAGGGCCTATGTATTTCTTTGATTTAGTCCTCCTTAGTTATTTGTCTTTTTAGATTATTTTTTAAATGTATTGTAGTATCAACTTATATTTTTCAGAAAAATCATCCATTTCATTTAGCCTTTCAAATCTATAATATAAAAATATGTAGGATACTTTAAATATTTTTAAAAACATTTTTATTGCTATAACCCCATATTGTGGGGTTTTTAAAAAATATTTTTCACAAAAGAGTTGCCAGAGGGTAATCCATATTGTCATTTTGAAAAGCAGAGTGTTTTGATTTATTACCTGCATTCTTGTTTTCTGCTCTATTTTTCTTCTGCCTTCATTACATCTTGTGTTTGGTGGGAGGAATTAATATTTCTTTTCTAATATCCTAAACAAAATGCTTGATTTGACCCCTTTTCTCTTTTTCGTACCAATAAAAGCATTTAAGGGAATTAATCAGGTTCAGTTCAACAGCCACATGCGGAGGGCCTGGGGGTGCCCGGGCTGGACAGGGCACAGCGGAGGGAGGACGACGCGATTCTGTGTCCCCACGAAGTCTGAGAAGGAAATGGGTGTAGTCAAAGGTACTTTTAAACAATGTGATGCAATAGTTATCTCTAGATGAAAGTAATACTGACTTTTTCTCTATTCTACATTTTTGTATTTACAATATTTCAATGACATATATTCAATTTTATCCATGAACACATGCTATTTATATAATCAGAACCCAGAAAATAAATGTGTTTTTTTTTTTAAAGAAAAATTGTGACAGAATAGAAGTAGTGCTATTTAGCCTTGGACATGGAGTTTCTAGAAAGACCTCCTAGAGCAGATACCAGATCTGAGTTTTAAGGAAGAGGAAGAGCCAGACAAAGAAAGAAAGAAGGAAGGAAGGAAGCAAGGAAGAAAGGAAGGGAGGAAAGAAAGATAGGAAGGAAGGAAAGAAAGGATGGAGGGAGGGAGAGAAGGAAGGAAGGGAGGGAGGAAGGAAGGAAGGAAGGAAGGGAGGAAGGAAGGAAGGAAGGAAGGGAGGGAGGAAGGAAGGAAGGAAGGAAGGAAGGAAGATTCAGGTAGAGGAAACAGCGTAAGCAAAGGCCCAGCACGGGAAGAAAGAGGCGTTACCCTGGCTGGCCGCTCCCCGGGAAGCCTGTGGCTTCATTGCTGTAGCCTCAGGAACCCCATAGGCAGGTGGACTCCAGCGGAGCCCCCGCACCAGCCTGACAGGTGCTCTGTGAGCGTGTGTGACACTGAATGAGGATGGATGAAGCAGGGCTGGGAGGAGAAGGGCAGTAGTCAGGCAGGCACGCTGCTGCCTGGAAGGCAGATTTGATCCAGGTGGCCATGGGCAGCCCCTGTGGTTTTAAAAGCATAAGGGAGATTTTTACTGTGCCTGACATGCTCTGTTTTAGAAAAATAGGTACTGTTCAGGGTCGGACAATTTCCCTGCAGTTTAAGAACTGATGTTGTGTCATTATCACTTTCTTAAATCACTGACATTCATAGTAAGGTACCTACTATTATCTCCTGTGGTAGATAAATGAGCCCTAATGCATATTCTCCAATACCAATAAAACCCGATGTGAACATATTACCATGTGAAGACTGTTCTTATGGACAAAATGAAGCAGAGAAACAATGGATCCCTTGATTATAGACACCATAAAGGTCTTTGACAATGGCAGCTCCATCGGCCCTCTCTGTCCTGGCCTTTAGCAGTAACACAGCTCCTACTTCCTGAGACCCAGCGAGAGCTCAGCCAGGAAACACAAGAGGCAAAACTGGAACATTTTAACACCACTGTCATCTTATTGGATGGAAAATTCTGGTCAGAACTAAAATACTATTTATCTAAATTTTTGTACTCGTGATTTTATATATTTATATACACATATAAATCATATGCTTTATATATGATCAGAAATATTAATTTCCATTTATTGTGCTGTTTCTCAATTAACAGCTTTGTTATTCAGCTCACCAAGTTTTATAGAACACCCCTTTCTACAAGTATGCAAGGATCCAAGTGGTTTCCCTTTTAGAATATTTAAAAGTGAGTATTTCGCTTAAAAGTGAAACCTAAGCCTGACGCCTACAGGGAATTAACTTTTATAACCACCACGTTCTGACATGAGGAAGATTAATGACTGTTTTCCTTCTCTACTTTCTATTGCAATCCTTCATGCAAATGAGGCAGATGTGAGGAACTTGGCACATAATGAAGTCAGGTAGGACTTTCTTGATTAATTTGGCTGGAAACCCCTGGGCATTAACTTCACCCTCAAAAGAGCATCCTTCAGAGGTAGGAGCGAAATTCCCAGCAATCAGCTTGTTTGGCAACTACGGACTAGATCTGGTTTGAATAGATGCATGAGTCTGGGGGCAGTCCCTGGCCACCTGGAACAGCCCTGCAGGTGTGGGACTCAGTGACTTACAATGGACCGAAAAGGACACAGGAGAGCCTGGGAAGCCCAGGCTCCTTGCAGGGCCCATGCAGTCGGCGAGTACGTATTTGGGGGGGCAGCTCGTGCTGCAGCCCGGCCCCCACGTGAGGGGCAGGCCAGTGAGGGGAGGAGAAGGATCAGAGGGAAGGGGGGACGATGCCTCCCAGGCCTGGTGCCTGGCTCAGCTTCAGACTTGGAATTACCTGGGGGCTTCAGAATGGGCTCTTTCTCTTCAGCTTCTGTGACCGACTGCATCTGGCCTAGAGTCAGATGCGCGTTGACTCATACAGAACATCGTGTTGTCGAATGGCCGTCTGGCAGGCAGGTGCTTTCTCTGTATGGAAAGGGAACACAGTGGGCAGTGCATTTTAGCCCATTAAAAATGTTAAGTTTCTGTACTTCCAGAAATTCACAAAGTAAAGGGGAGATTAAACTGGCAAAATATTTGCAAATGCTTACATCTGATTATTGGGTGGGGAAGAGGAGAGTAAAAATAGTTCTTATAGCGTGACCTCAGTTTATTAAAAAAAATAAAACAGATACATTTTGAAAAGGAAGACAGTCATTTAGAAGATGGTGGAGTAAGTGGGAGCTACACTAACCTCTTGCCAGGGCCAATCTGGAATTACAACTAAATTGGAGGGAAGTCATTCTGAATAACAAACTGAGTGCTTCAGCTCGGCTACTGATTACAGATTGCGGCTATATTACTGATTAGTTTAACAACTAAGGCAGAAAATACAAAGCAGCAGCCAAACTGGGAAGTCAAAGAAACACTCCCCAAATGAAACAAGAGAATTCCCCAGAAGAAGAACCAGATAGAATGGAGACAAGCAACTTGCCAGCTAGAAGGTTTAGAGTAATGGTTATAAGGATACTCAACAGTGTGAAAAAAGACATAGAAGCTACAAAAAAGGACCAGTCAGAAAAAAAGAATGCAATATCTGAAATAAATAACACACAGGAAGGAATACACAGCAGGTCAGATGAAGCAGAGGTTCGAATGAGTGATTAGGGAGACAAGGTAGAAAACACCACTCTGGCAGAGGAGCAAAAAGGAAAAAAAGATTTTAAAAAAAATGAGGAGAGCTTAAGAAACATTTTGGACACCATGAAGTGTAAGAACACCCACATCATGGGAATACCAGAAGGAGAAAAGAGCGAGTAAGGAATCAAGAACCTATCTGAAGAAATAATGACCAAAAACTTCCCTAATCTGGTGAAGAAAAAAGACACACAAATCCAGGAAGCCTGGAGTCCCAAACATGTTGGACCCAAAGAGGCCCACACTGAGACATACCGTAATTAAAATGACAAGACTTAGAAAGACAAGGAGAGAATCCTAAAAGCTGCAAGGGAAAAGCAGAGAGTTACCTACAAGGGAGCACTAATTAGACTGGTATCTGATTACTCAACAGAAACACTTCAGGCCAGAGGGAGTGGCATGAAATATTCAAGGTGATGAAAAGCAAGGACCTACAACCAAAACTACTTTACCCAGCAAGGCTATCATTTAAAATCAAAGGAGAACTAAGGAGCTTCCCAGATAAGAAAAACCTAAAGGAATTTGCTAACACCAAACCAGTACTGCAACAAATGTTAAAGGGCTTGCTTTAAGAAGAGGGAGAAGAAGAAAAAGAAAAGAAAGGAAAAAACCCCCAGAGGACAATAGTCTAAGAATAAAATGGCACTAAATATGTATCTATCAATAATCACCTTAAATGCAAATGGCTTAAATGATCCAACCAAGAGAAATAGGGCAGCTGAATGGATGAGAAAACAAGATCCATCTATATGCTGCCCCCAAGAGACCCATCTCAGATCGAAAGATATACACAGACTAAAAATAAAGGAATGGAAAAAGATAATTCATGCAAACAGAAAGGAGGAAAAAAAGCTTGGGTAACAGTTCTTATAACTGAAAAAATAGACTTTAAAACCAAGGCTATAGTAAGAGACAAAGAAGGACACTACATAATAACAACAGGAACAATCCAACAAGAGGATATAACCCTAGTAAACATTTATGCACCCAACATAGGAGCACATAAATATGTGAAGCAAATCTTGATGGACATAAAGGGAGAGATTGTCAGGAATACAATCATAGTCAGGGATTTTAACACCCACTGATTTCAATGGATAGATCTTCCAGACAGAGAATCAACAAGGAGACAGCGGCCTTAAATGACACACTAGATGGATTTAATTGATATCTTTAGAGCATTTTATCCTAAAGCAGCAGAATATACATACTTTTAAAGTGTGCATGGAATGTTTTATAGGAGAGACCACATGTTAGGACACAAAACAGGTCTCAATAAATTTAAGAAGATTGAAATCATGTCAAGCATCTTCTCTGATCACAATGCTATGAAACTAGAAACTGATTAACAAGAAAAACACTGAGAAACATGCAAAGACATGGAAGCTAAATAACATGTTATTAAATAATATATGAGTCAACAATGAGATCAAGGAAGAAACCAAAAGATACCTCAAAACAAATGAAAATGAAGACACAGCAATCCAAAATTTGTGGTACACTGGGAAAGCAATCCTTAGAGGGAAATTCATAGCATTACAGGCCTATCTCAAAAATGAGAAAAAGCTCAAGGAATCTAATTTCACACTTAAAGGAATTTGACAAAGAAGAGCAAACAAAGCCCAAAAGTGAGTAGAAGGAAAGAAATAATGAAGATTAGAGCAGAAATAAACAAAATAGAGTCTTAAAAAATGATACAAAAGATCAATGAATCCAAAAGTTGGTTCTTTGAAAAGAGAAACAAGATTGACAGACCTTTAACCAGACTCATCAAGGAAAAAAAAGAGAAAGGACCCGAATAAATAAAATCAGAAATGAAAGAGGAGAAACAACAACTGACACCAAAGAAATACACAGAATTGTAAGAAAATATTATGAACAGCTATAAGCCAACAAACTGGACAACCTGGGCAAAATAGGTAAATTCCTAGAAACATACAGTCTTCTAAAACTAAATCAGGAAGAATCAGAGAATCTGAATAGACAGATTAAACCTAGTGAAATTGAAGCAGTAATCAAAAAATTCCCCCAAAACAAAAGCCCTAGGCCAGTTATCTTCAAGGGGAAATTTTATCAAACATTCTGAGAACTAACATCTCTCCTCAAAATATTTCATAAAATTTCATAAAAAGAGGAAGGAAGGCTCCCAAACTCATTTTACAAGACCAGAATTATCCTAATTCCAAAACCAGATAAAGACACTACAAAGAAAGAAAATTATAGGCCACCATTCCTGATGAAAATAGATGCTAAAATCTTCAAGAAAATATTAGCAAATGAAATACAGCAACGCATCAAAAAGATCATATACCATGATCAAGTGGGATTTATTCTAGGGATGCAATGTTGGTACAACATTCACAAATCAACAAATGTGATTCACCACATAAACAAAATGAAGGATAACAACCACTTGATCATATCAATAGATGCAGAAAAAGCATTTGATAAAATTCAGCACCCATCTATGACATAATCTCTCAGCAACGTGAGAATAGAGGGATCATTTCTAAACACAATAAAGGCCACATATGACAAACCTACTGCCAGCATCATGCTCAATGGGCAAAAACTACTAGCATTCCCCTTAAGATAGGGAACAAGATAGGGATGTCAGCTTTCGCCTCTCTCATTCAGCATAATACTGGAAGCCCCAGCCACAGCAATCAGACAAGAAGAAGAAATAAAAAACATACAAATGGGAAAGGAAGAAGTGAAACTGTTATTATTTGCTGATGACATCATACTGTACATAAAGAATCCCACTTTCTACCAAGAAGCTACTAGAACTGATAAATAAATTCAACAAAGTAGCAGCATACAAAATTAACATCTAGAAATCAGTTGGATTTTTTATGCCAATAATGAATTAACAGAAAGGAAAATTAAGAAAAAAAATCACATTTATGATTGCTAAAAAACAAAAAAAGAATAAAATACCTAGGGAAAAAAATCTAACCAAGGCTGTAAAAGATCTGTACTCAGAAAATTTTAAGACACTGAAGAAAGAAATAGAAGACACAAGTAAGTGAAAGTACATAGTATATTCATGGATAGGAAGAATTAACATCATTAAAGTACCCATACTACCTAAAGGAATCTATAGATTCAAAGCAATTCCTATCAATATTCTAATGATGTATTTCACAGAACTAGAAGAAATATTTCAAAAATTTACATGCAACCACAAAACACCCTGCATAGCAACAGTGATCCTGAGAGACAAAGTTGGAGGAACCACGCGGCCTAGTATCAAACTATACTATAAGGCCACGACAATTAAAACAGCATGGTACTGGCATAAAAGCAGACACAGAGATCAATGAAACAGAATAGAGAGCCCAGAAATAAACCCACACCATTACAGTCAATCAATATTTGATAGAGGAAGCAAGTGCATGCAATGGGCTAAAGATAGTTTATTCAGTAAACGGTGTTGGGAAAGTTGGACAGATATGTGCAGAAAAATGAAATTAGACTACCTTCTTACACCACACATAAGAATAAGTTCAAAATGTATCAAAAACTTAAATGTTAGACCCAAAACCAGAAAAATCGTAGAAGAGAATATAGGCAGCAAAATCTCGGACATTGCTCATAGGAATTTTTTTTTTTATCAGATATATCTCCCCTGGCAAGGGAAACAAAAGAGAAAAATAAACAAATGGGACTACATCCAACTAAAAAGTTTTTGCGCAGCAAGTAAATCATTAACAAAATATAAAGACAACCCACAGAACAGGAGAACATATTCACTGATACATCTGGTAAGAGGTTAATATCCAAAATTTATAAGGAACTTACAAAACTCAACACCAAAAAACCAAACAACCCAGTTAAGAAATGGGCAAAGGACCTAAATAGACACTTCTCCAAAGAGGACATACAGCGGGCCAATAGACATATGAAAAGATGTTTAACATCACTAATCATCAGAGAAATGCAAATTAAAACCACAATGAGATATCATCTCACACCAGTCAGAATGGCCATCATCAATAAATCAACAAAAAATGGTGGCGAGGACGTGGAGAAAGGGGGACCATTTTGCCCTGTTGGTGGGAATGCAGACTAGTGCAGCCACTGTGGAAAATAGTATGGGGACGCCTCAAAAAATGAAAAATGGATCTGCCTTTTGACCCAGTGATCCCACTTCTGGGAACCTATCCGAAGGAACCTAAAATGCTAATTCGAGAACATAAGCACACCTATGTTCATTGCCGCATTGTTTACAATCACCAAGATATGGAAACAGCGCAGATGTCCATCAGTAGATGAGTGGGTAAAACAACTGTGGGACATTTACACAATGCAATACTACTTGACTGTAAAAAGGGAGAAATTTTACCCTTTGCCACCTGGAGAACATTATGCTCAGTGAACCTGGAGATGGGCCTGAGATTATTATGCTGAGTGAAATAAGCCAGTCAGAGAGAGACAAGTACCAAATTATTTCACTCATATGTGGAATCTAATGAACAAACTAAACTAACAGGAGAAACGGGGGCAGATTCGTAGATGGAGAGCAGGATGAGAGCAGGAGGGGAAGGGAGGAGCGACTGAGCAAAACGGAAAAAGGACTCATGGATGTGGACAACAGTGTGGTGGTCGCTGCGGGGAGGGGGCTCTGGGGGACTAAATGTTTATGGAAAAAAAATACCATAAAGATTAAATTAAAAAAATAAACAGGAAACAGTCATTTAAAAGAAGCCCATCTTCATGTAACCAGTCATCACATAATTAATATTTTTTGCATTCACGCTTTTCTGAAACTTCCATATTTTCTGCAGTAAGCATTTATTTATTTTGTAATTAAAAATTTTAATAATAAAAAAGATAGTCATACTCACTCCTGCAAATTATTTTTTAATAAATAACTTAATAGAATTAAAACCAACTAGAAGCACAAAGATATTTACAGTAGCTTTATTTTTGTTATTTAAAAAATTATAATTAAATATTAGGCAATAATGGAATAGCTAAATAATTTATATTCCCTCTACCAAATATTATGAAGTCATTCAAATGATAATTATGATGACTATATAAATATTATAAATGTGGTTATGATAGAATGTTCAAAGACAAAATGAACAAGATGTATGCATGTTATGCAGCTATGTAAAATATATCTTCATTTGGCAAGAACTGGGAGAAATGTATAAATATAAAAATAAGTACATTAGCAAATGAAGAGCATGGATAGGTTTTTTAAAATTCTTATATTATTCTCCATATTTCTTTTTTAAATTTTTTTATTGTTTAACCTCCATTCAAAAATATTTATTGATTTTAGAGAGATGAAGGGGAGACAGAGAGAGACAGATAAAGAGAGACAGAGAGACAGACAGAAACATTAATGTGAGATAGAAACATTGATCTGTTGTCTCTCATGTGTACCCTGACTAGGGATCGAACCTACAACCTAGGTATGTGCCTTGACTGGGAATCAAACTGGCAAGCTTTTGGTGTACAGGATGATGCTCCACCAACTGTGCCGCCAGGTTGGGCTCTTCCTCTTTCAAAAAGTCAAATGAGATGGTCCTGAGCAAGCGTTTGGAGGATAGGTCAAGGGCACTGTGAGCTCCCTGCTTTGTCTTATGCTGGTGTCTGGGCCTCTGGACTTAGTGTATCCACACTCAAGCCTTGTTACAGGGCAGATTTAAATTACAAGTCAGTAATCTTGAATTATGTCTTAAATTATAAGTTGGTCATCTACCCTGGGTAGAAATACAGGCATGACACTCAGAGAGTCAAAGTAATGGTGGTGAATTGGCATTTATTTTTAATCACCACAACTGGAAGATTCTGTGAAACACCAGCCAGTGAAATCCTTAAACCTGTTAGAACATCTCACAATCCACTTCCACCAAAGTCCAAATTTTTTAAGAAAGAGAAATCAATAGAATCATTTTTTTCCCCCCAGTACATTATGATCATGCACCAGATATGACCTGGATAGGTTATCTAATTTATGAAGTGCTATCCATGAGTACAATGTGAAGACACTGTTTATTCGGACTAATAAGATTCTGAAGGAGAAGCCAAATAAGAAAGTCCTCTAGTTTATTCTTCCTTAAAAACTCAGTAATTGGATAAGCGCACGCTGACAGAAGCTAAGTGGCCCCAGCAATGAGATATGCTGGCAGGTCAATTATGCGGGCCATCTGGAAAGAGAGAAAGGACCAGAAAGGGTGACTGAGAGGTGAAGGGGCTGACGTGCCTTCTCATCCTTAATACCCGGGACAACGATCACATTGCAGAGTCTTACATGCCCCAGTTTTATCCCCTAAATCAGCCCACAGTCACAGAGTTCAGGGCGGCAGAGTTAGGGCAGGACGCTTGTCTGCCTGTCTGTCCAGCTGCAAAGTCCTCATCGCTCCTAGCAGCACCTAACTGGCTCTCCGTGTGCGAAGGGTGTAAGCGGGGCACGTCCCTCACATGCCCTGCTCTGGAGAAATCCATTTCATCATGGCTACCTTTCTCAGAAACGCCCTTTAGCCTAATAAACCTCAATTACCATGTCATAACGTTTAGTGACTAAGCCATTGTAATATCATAATTACCTATGACATAGAGACATGAGTAGCCAAATAATAAATCCAACTAATGATTATCCACAAGGGGTAAGGTGTGGGCGGAAGGTGTTTAAGGAAAATCCCACAGAAAGATAAGTAGATGCTAAGTCTAGGTTGTCCATCCAGGACTCCTTCAATAGTCCTGCCCTCTGTACTGCCAGCTTCACCTTCCACATTTCTGGGTGCCTTTCCTTTAAAATGTTTTGCCTCCACAAAGTATACATCCTAGTCCGCATTTCATCCCCTGTGCGAATTCCCCAACCACTCCTCAGTCTCCCAGGAGAGCAGCCATGTATCCTAGACAGAACCTTGGCATTAGCATGACAAAACCCAACAAAGGTTCCCCTCTGTCACTGACTACGAGTGTGATCTTGGCTAAGTCACTGACGGCTTCTGAGGCTGAATTCTTTCACCTAGAACATGGGTTGGGAATGCCCACAACTGACGAAACAGGGTTGGTTCAGACTTCAAATGCTTCTGTTCAAATTGTCAAGGATTGGCCAATTCAAGGTACCAATGTTATAAGGAAACGAATCTAACAAATGAAACAAATGTCTTGGTATGCATTGACACTGGAGGGGTGGGAGGCTGAGCAATCTACATCAGGAGGAGGTTTTGAGTGAAGACACAGCAGAGAAGCAAGGCTCGGGGTCCCAAGCCTGGGAGCAACGCGAGACAACAGCATCCTCAAGGCGCACAAGGCCCTCCCCTTGAAGAGCTGACCCTGCCGCACCAGAGGCGAGCCCCAGGCAGCACCCGCTGACATAAACAGGATGCGACCAGCAGGGTGGCTGAGCCTGCCCACGGCTCCTGGGGGGCACAGGTTGCCTGGTCCTGGGGGGCACAGGTTGCCTCGTCGGCGGTCAGACAGGCCATGTCTTCGGTTGTGTGAAGACAGCCTAACTTTTAAAAAAATATTTTCATGTTCATTACATAATTAAAACAGATATTTAAGCATACAGGTTGTTATAACAGTTATTTTATACTAACCCAATAGCAAGTCTCAGAAATGAAATAATAACATCAGTTCTATTCAGATGATAGTCTTTTACTACCCTATCGAACCAAGCAGGCAAATTGTCGTGCCACATTTAGTTCATCTTTCATTCAGACTGGAAGATTTCTGTCTAGTAACAGCATATCCCTCTGGCCACATAAGTCCTCTCACGTTTCATGTTTTCTGTCAGAATCACAGCGAAGGTGGATCAATGCACTCTCTCTCCTGCTGGTTGGAGAGGCTTTGTTCCGCAGTAGAGATGGAGAACGCTATAGCCACTCCCTGGTTGGCTTCAGTGAGATTGGTTATTTCTAGCCTTATCGGTAGGTCTAAGTTGCAGCAAAAATGCTGATAACTTCTCTAAGTCAAGCCTCTTATTTTTGGAGAAATAACTTTCATGGTTATTCTTTTTAAATTAAAGTATAGTTGACATATAATGCTATGTCAGCTTCAGGTGTGAAACGTGGTGATTCAACATTTATATTACTTATGATGTGAACATCGCAATAATTCTAATAACATCTGTCACCATACAAAGTTATTTTGATATTATTGACTATTTTCCCTATGCTGTCCATTACATCCCTGTACGTGAAGGGGAATAAGAAGTACAGACCTCCAGCTACTAAAAAAAAAAAAAAGTCAGCTTGACTTTTTAGAAAGAGCTGAGTTAGCATCTCCAGGCCAAGCTCAGCATGGTCGGCCCAGAACTGTGATTCCCCAGCCCTGCCTGGTGGTCCTGATTGTGGCTCCTTCAGCCTTTGTTTTAAAGCGAGCTTCTGGGGTTTTAGCATCCTGGTGACTGGCAGCAAATTCAACTCCACTTTGACCGAAATCCTTATCACTTCTTCCCTTGTAGGCCACACCTTAAATAGAGAAGATCTTTCTTCATATTCAGGATGGGATAGCTTAGGGAGGCCAGTGCTGTCAATGAAAACAGGAGGTCTAGATTTATGCCTCAACTATGCTGGTGAACATTAAAGTGTAGCGCAGGAGCTCCAAATCAGGAAGCTGCTTAAGTGTTCATGATACTCCAAAAAAACCCCACCCACCTTGTGGACTAGCTGATGTAGACATGCTATTTATTACTCACCTTCCAGGGGAGTGCACCCAGGGGGATGGGGTGGGGGGGTTGGTGTGAGAGAGAGACAGCACTTCCTCCAGCCTGAGGCTTCTTATAACAGGGTCCCAGACAAAGGAGGCATGTGTTCTACGGGTGACTCTAAACTACATTACCTCAGGATGTACGTGCAGCAAGAAGCAGTCACAGGACAAGAAGGTTCTCCAAAAAGGAGATAAGGAGGGAGTTACAATCTACTTCAAAAACAATACACGGTTCCTTCTGGCCAGTGGCCACGCCCATTGGCCCCACAGGTGTTTAGGAATCTAAGTGCTGTGTTAGGCTCTGTCCAGTTATTGTCTAATGTAATGCATTTAATTGCCCAGACTGCTGCCCCAACCCCTGCTAGTCATCCATCATTTGCCTTGACTATGAAACATCCATGTCCTCAAGGTAGCTTACAGATTCACACTAATTAATACTTCTTCCTCCAAGAAGGGTAGGTTCTGCCCCTCTGCTTCTGTGAGTTCCTGCACTGACTTCATTGTCATTGCATGCCTGACTGACCTTATATTTATGGCCATTTAAAACTCCTACACCACCAATCATTTATTGAGGACCAGAAGGAGTGCTAGATGTTGAGGAGAAAGGAAGATTGTTTTTTTGTTTTGTTTTGTTTTGTTTTCCTGGCAGGAGTTCTAAGCCTCCTACAGTATTTATTCTCCTATATCAGAGTTGCCTAAAAATGTGTTAGTCTCCCCTGCTAGACCGACATAGCTTCAGATAACAGTAATGTAGGGCATAAATTCTGAAATAGCACAGATCAGCAGGGGGGAGTCATTTCTCAGAGGCTACTACACAGCACTGTGATAATGTGCCAGACACAAATTGTGGTTATGTTCTGATGAAGAAGGGGAGGATGAATTGTGGAAGCCAATTAGCAATCTTTGTCACAAGAGACATGAAAGAGTTTTAATACGTGAGTGATAAATTTAGACCTGTGGGTATGGTCTTCTCTGGTGGCCCCAAAAGGACCAGTCGCAAGGGATGTGGTGCAGGGAAGGTAGCACAGCCGGGGCTGGGAAGCAGCAACAATGTGTGGTTGCCGAGAGCAACAGCCAAAACATGTTTCTTGGCTTTAACAAGTATGTGGATATAGCAGGTGATCTTTGAGAAAGCTGTTTCCTAAGAGTGACAAGGTGGACACAAAGATCTGGGGTGACGAAATTACCAGTATTTTGTCCGTTTTGTTGATTAAGGAACTAAATGTATTAGAGGAGAAACAGACACCTGCAGAAATCATTGTTGCAAGGCACAGGGGAAGGAGGGATTGTGCCTGACTGGAGCAGAGCCACAGAGGAAAAACTGCAAAACGACTCCAACAGGCAAGCAGGCCCTGGGCCTCAGGAATAACGCTTATTTTTTTCAAGTATTTCCAAAACCAGATATGGAGTGTTCTCAAACTGGGAGATCTTTATAGTCAAGCCATTACTCTCATTCGTTTTCTTGCTTTCTCCATTTCATCCAGTTAATCCCCTTCATTTAATTACTCTATAAAATGCATGAAGACAGAGACTTATGTCTTCATCACGACACCCCCATACCACCAACAGTGCTTAGCTTGGTAGTTGCCCTAATTGACCAAAGGAAGAAAGGTAATTGAGACTTTTTAGCACTTCTTTTCAGGATTTCCAGAAAGGTAGAGAGGTCTCCGCAGCTTCAATTTGAGGAAAACAGATACGATTGGAGGGGAGCACGGGCTTCTATACACAGTGGCAGAACCAAGGGAGCTGCGGAACCCTGAAGAAGGCGGGACCGGGAGCGGTGGAACAAGGTCAGGGAAATCCAGGAGCGGTGGAACCTTCGATCCTGCGGAACCAAACGGCGGAGCGCACAGAGCCACCCGGACTGTATTTGGAACGGAAGTGCAGTGGCCGCCACTTCCGGATTGCCTGTCGGCTTCGAGGGCAGGGTTTAGCCGCGGCGATGTTACCTTTCACGGTGAATTTCAAGGTGTCGGCCCGCACCCTCACCGGGGCCCTCAGCGCCCACAACAAGGCGGCGGTGGACTGGTGAGGGCGCCGGGCTGCGAGGCCGCCAGGCTCGACCAGGAGTGTGTGAGGGGAAGGGGAACAAGAGGTTTCACCCCCTGATTAGTTTGGCCTCGCCAGGACTGGGTGCCACCCTCACATCATAGCGATTTTCTTTTAAATGCTGGGTTTTTGTTGTTGCTATAAAAGTAGTAAATACCCCGTATGGGAACTTGGCGTGTGCCAATACATTTGCCCTCTTTCTTGCATCTTTGTTTCTCTTTGCTCTTTCCTGCACACTTTCCTAAAACATCCTATTTCGGTCTCTACCTCTCCTCCAATCTCCAGGCTTCTCTCCCCCCACAGCCAGTGCGCCTGACCACACTTTCTTCCCCTTTCTGCCTTTCTCTTCACTCTTATCTCTGTCCCTTACCTTGACTCATTCAACAGTGTGCGATCCTGTGCTAGGCACCTGTTCTATCCTTCAATTCACTTTTATCTTTTTACTGTAAAATAACACTGCAGCTTTGAAAATTAAAAATTAGACTAATGGAAAGCAGCGTTCTATAGCTGTGGCTGCTGGGAATTTAGGCAGGGGGACTGAAACCTCCTGTCCAGGGTTTGTCTTGTTACCTGGTTGGAAGGACCAGGACTGAAGTAGAGGTTAGGGAACATGATCCCAGGCACTTGGTGGATGCTCAGGATTCGAAGTTGAGCAATTCAAGGAGTAGACCCTCAAAAACAAATAGAAGACAGGAGACGCTGTATACTTTCTCACAGCTCTATATGCATATCTCTTAGAACGTTTTTGACCCAAGTGAAACGAATTTCAACAAGCATTTTTGAGCTTAGCTAAACCCTTTATTTAAATGAGATAATGTAAAATGCTGACCTTTGAGCTAATTTTACTAACGGTAGTACATATTCATTACATTTATCATTTATTTAGGGTGCCTCTTGACAAAAGGCCTCTTGCTTAGTTTTACTTAAATTTTAACATTACTGTTTTGTTAGGGGCTGGCAAGGTTTAATTGCTTATGGCTGCCATTCGCTTGTGGTAGTGATTGATTCCAGTACTGCCCAAACTCTTCAAGTTTTAGAAAAGCATAAAGCTGATGTTGTCAAGGTAAGTCAGATTCCACTTTGACCCTATAACCGATAGCCTGTTCTAAAGTAGCACTAGCATCTCATTAAGTCATATGTATAAATGTTGAATAGCTTTTAAATATAATAGTAATCTCTTCGAGGTTAACCTGCCATTACTATGCGGTTGACTTAACATCGATCTAGGATGAATTATTATGTGTTAGTTCTTAGGTTATTTTAAAGCTGATGGAAAAACACCAGTTCTATACCATTTGCTGGGCCATTCATTCATTATTAGTTTTGAGCACTTCGCATGTTCTAAGGAGAAAGAGATGAAAGCCCTCAAGCAATTCATTGTCTGGTGAGGAAGAATGAAAACACCAATGTATGTGGTGAGTGAGACTTGCACAGTGTGCTGCGGGGAGATGAGCCACCTGTTAGTCAGTCATAGGGATCTGGGGCGGATCACAGCAGTTTTCACTTCAGGAACCGGTAAGCAACGGGTAGCCAAAGGGAAAGCTGGGGGAGGCGCAGCACCGAAGCAAGGGAGAGGATACACAAAGGCAAGCCGTGTGCGTGAGGGTGGCTAAAGGGTGGGATACTCATGTAGGGGTGAGAAGGGAGGAGGCAGCCAGAGACGCTCACCTGCCCTGCAAGTCTGATAAGATTGTGAAACAATGTGGATTTTTAAGTAAGAGATTGATACGATCATCTTTGCGTGTTAGAAAGGCTCCGGCAGCAGTGGAGGATCTGTAGGAGGAGGGCAGTGCAAGGCAGTGAGATCATTCAACAGACTTTTGCAGTAATTTTGGCAGGAAATTCTAAGGGCCCAAAATAAAGCTGAGGCATGAAGGAGTCTTATTTAGTTGCTGCATAAAAGGTAAACTCGATAGCTTTGTAGCAATCAGTTTTAAGGGAAAGTCAGAGTATAGAATGATTCTGAAGTTTCTGAGTGACTGAATGACAGTGTTAATGTGATAAGCTAAGCGTGTGTGAAGTCAGTGAATTCAGATTTTCAACACACAAAATCTGAGCGGCCTCAGACAAGTGAATTAGAGTGATCTGAAATTTTAGGAGAGAGTGGAGACAGAGATTTGGAGTCTGTATTTATTTTTGATGACAGCTTTGACACATCCTATTATAAAGTTAACTCATGTAAAGGGTAGAATTCCATGGCTTTTAGTACAGTCACAGAGCTATGCGGCCATCGTCCCAATCTCGAAACTCCGAGAAGAAGCCTGCACCCACCCCACCCTTTTCCCATCACCTTCATCCTTAGGCAGCCACGAATCTACTTTCTGTCCTGTAGATTCACCTATTCTGGGCATTTCTTATAAGAGAAATCATGCAGTGTGCGCCCGGCCCTTTCGCCTAGCATCATGTTTTCAGGGTTCAGCCATATTAGATCATGTGTCAGTACTTTGTTACTTTTTATTGTTGAATAATATTCCACTTTATGGGTAAACTACATTTATTTATTGATGGATTTTTAGGTATTGTGAATAATGCTGTTTTGAACATTTCTGTACTTTTTGGGAGTGAACCTGTATTTTCATTTCTCTTGGGTATGTGCCTAGTAATGGAATTACTGACTCATGTGGTAACTATGTCTGACTTTGGAGGGACTGCTAGACTGTTTTCCCAAAGAGGCCGCACCATTTTACACTCCTGTTAGCTGTGTATGGAGATTGCAATTTGTCCATACCCTCACCAACACTTGTCATTGTCTGTCTTTTTGATTTTAGCCACTCTAGTGGCTATGAAGTGGTTCTCGTGCTTTGGTTTGCATTTTCCCGGTGGCTAATAATGTTGAGTATCTTTTCATGTGCTTATTGGTCATTTGCTTTTCTTCTTTGGGAATGTCTCGTCCTTTGCAGATTTCTAAATTGCATTGTCTTTTTTATTATTGACTTGTAAGAGTTCTTCGTGTTTTCTAGATCCAGGTTTCTTATCAGATATGTGATTAGCAAATATTTTCTTTCATTCTGTGAGTTGTCTTTCACTTTTTTGAAGATGTCCTATGAAGCACAAAAGTTTTTAATTTTGATATAGTTCATTTTATCTATTTTCTATATCAAGAAACCATTGCTTTTTACAATGGCAAGAAGATGTACACCTTTGTTTTCTTCTAAGAATTTTATAGTTTTAGTCCTTACATTTGGATTCCTGATCCATTTTGAGGACACACACAAACACGTGCGCACACGCGCGTGCACATGCACAGTGAACCAAGAAAAAATACTATTGTTTTTTTATATTAACCTGTATCCTGTGACCTTGCTAAACTGATTAGATCTAGTAGTTTGGGGAGGAATTTTTACATATACAATCATGTGATCATCAGATAACAGTTTCTTTTTTTCATTGATAATCTGTGTCTTCCGCTTTTTTCCTTGCCATACTGCGTTATATGGGGCCTCTGCTGCGGTGACTAGGAGTGGTGGCAGGGCATTCCTGTCCTGTTCCTGAGCCCGGGAGGGCAGCATTCAGTCTTTCCCTGTTAAGTCTGAAGTTAGGGTTGTTTTTTTTAGAAAAACATCATCTCTCTCTCTCTTCCTCCCTTCCTTCCCCTCTTCCTGCTCCCTTCCTCCCGCCCTTATGCCTTTTTGGCGTTTCTGGAGTTTTCATATAGACCCAAGTTTCAGTCTGGTATTATATTCCCTTCCTGTGAAAAATGCCCTTAAAGTTCTTGAGGTATATATCTAATATTGGTTGATTTTCTCAGCTTTTATGAGCCTGAAAATATATTTCAGTAATTGTCTTCCTTGTCGTACTTTAAAGATACTACTTTCCTGTCTTCCAGTTTGCATACTTTCTGGTGAGAAATGTGTGTCTTTGTTTGTCTGTATGTAGTGTATCTTTACGCATCTGGCTGCCTTTGGGATTTCCTCTTTATTTTTGGTTTTCAGCAGTTTGACTATGATGTGCCTAGGTGATTTTTTAAAACACATATACACCGCTGGGAGTGTACTAAATGAAATTCAAGCACTGTACGCCTATATACATACGTAAATATACATATACAAAGGTGTAAATCTCCTTGACATTGAAGAAGGCAATGGTTTCTTAAATACAGCAAAACAAGAGAACAGTAGATAAACTGGACTGCGCTTCACAGGACACCGAAAAAGCAAGAGGCTGGGAATTGAAATGTGGACAAGGCCTGCATGGTCCTGCTCTGTGGGGCTTGTGGTTCATGGGTTGGTGATAGGTCAGAACAAAGTAAATAAAATAATTACAAATCATGTGGTCAATGCTTGGAAGCAGACAAGCAGGATGCTGAGCTAGGGGAGGGTGTGTGGCCAGGGAAGGCCTTGGTGTGGGGCGTTTTATTCCTGACTCTGTATTTGATGCTTAGGATTAACCTGGTTTGCCCTGGAATGTTTATGTTTTTCATTTTGAAGATTCTGTTCTTACGATGTTGCTGGAGGTGTAAAGCATACTTTTCTTTTTAGAGAAAAAAACAGTTAATATTTTTTCCAATTTTATGAAAGAGGGACAGCCAGAGTTTTTCATTTGATTTTGTTTTTTCCTGCAAGGTTTTTTTCTCTGCAAGGTTTTTACAGTTCTCGATTTTCTCCTTTTAATTTGGAGAATAGACTACAGAAAACACTCTGCTTAGTGATTTTGGATTTTAGATGTTCTGTCATAATTAGATTTTATTATTGTAACATTAGAATGATCAAGTGGTATACCAATGATCATTAACATTTCATGATATGGTGGTCTGAGGTTTTTACCAGAGTTTACCAGAATATTAAGGCTGTACATTATTTTTCATATTTTAAAAGCAGGAACATGGTGATGTTTTCAAAAATATTTTAATTGCACCTTTAAAATCACAGCTAATAAAAATGTCTAACGTTCAAGATGGAAACCGTGTCCCTGTTTATTCTTCTAAATATTTTTGTAATGTAAATATAGACTATAGTATGGGTTCGGGGTGATGCTTTATGAAAATTATGTCCAATTTCATTCAGTGCAAGTATTTACCCAGTTTGATTTCTTCTTGATATTAGGTTAAGTGGGCCAGGGAAAATTATCACCATAACCTGGGCTCGCCATATTCCTTGCGCCTGGCTTCTGCTGATGTCCATGGAAAAATCATAGTTTGGGATGTGGCAGCAGGAGCGGCTCAGTGTGAGATCCAGGAACATGCCAAGCCTATTCAGGGTGAGGAAAGTCTGTGCCCTGCTGTTTGTGTTAATACGCTTACTCTTAGAGTGAGTTCCCCTCTCCCCTTCATATCATTTCATCACTTCCCAGGTAACTCTTGATTCTGTTCAGACTATTCTACTGATCTGAGTCTAGTTTTCTTTTTTCTTTTTTTAACCCTTATTATACTCCTGGGCATATTTCCTCATTTCTCAGTTGATCTGAGTTTTGGTAAAATGTATTCATTTCAACATCAGCCTTGGCCAAGCTTGATGAGAAAAATTAAGTTGCTATAGACAATCTTGTAAATTAAGCTAAAATATAAGTAAACTTGGCCAAACTGCTCTTTTGTATTAGCTCTCAGTACTTACTTTCTATTAATAGAGATGATCAAAATTTTTTTCTCCTATTTATATTGATCATTTGTTTGCTTATTTATTGACCTAAAACCAATACAGACTCTTTTTTTTGGGGTCTCAAGGCTTTGACTGAGTGGGTATTTTGAATGAGCGAAGTTTTAAATGACTGTTTAAAAAATATTTATTGTGTATTTACTGTGATCTAGGTACTGAACTAGATCTTTACCCTGTTTATCATTGTGGAAAAACATGAAATTACAAAGTCCCATTAAGTAATTCCACAGAAACATTGGGACAGTCTTTAACATAAAGTTTTCAGTATTGATTACTGCAAATAGCCTTGTATTTTTTTTTTTAATTTTGTTTATTTTTAGAGAGAGGGAAGGAAGGGAGAAAGAGAGGGAGAAAAGCATCCCAAATGTATGGTTGCCTCTCGAGCACCCCCTTCTGGGAACCTGGTCTGCAACCCAGTCATGTGCCCTGACTGGCGATCCTACCTGCGACCCTTTGGTTTGCAGGCCGGCACTCAATCCACTGAGCCACACCAGCCAGGGCGCCTTGTATTTTTTTTGAAGTAATATTTTGGATTACTTGCAAATTTTGACCTTGAGATTCTAATGTCCACAAAGCTCATTTTTATATAAAATTAACTTTTCCTCTGCAATCTTGACACACATGTGTAACTTGGAGGGGAGAAGGACAGATTTTAAGGATTACGTAAAAAAAACCCACCCAAAAAACACCAAACAACTAAATATCAAGAACATGTTATCCAAGTCCTTTTGCCGTGGATGACCTCTGAATTTTGTCACTCTCTGGCCTTTACAGACGTTCAGTGGTTATGGAGCCAAGATGCTTCCCGAGACTTACTGCTTGCCATCCACCCGCCAAATTACATCGTGCTCTGGAATGCAGACACTGGCACCAAGCTGTGGAAGAAGAGCTATGCGGACAACATCCTTTCTTTTTCTTTTGACCCTTTCGATCCCTCACATTTAACTTGTGAGTATTGGTTTCTTGTGGAACATAAGTTGAGGTGTTTATACATAGTTAACACTGTATACATAAGTTACGTACACATCATGGACGTGTCATGTTAAAACAACTGAGCCTCGTGGAGAAGCACATCTTTAAGTTCCTAGTTCAGCTCCTGCAGCTCCTAATACAGATAATAAATCATAACCTCCAGCTCCTAATACAGATACTAAATCATAGCCCATAGCATTGGCACGCATTTTGATACTTAGAAATTTGAATCAGCAAGCTGGACCTTCACTGTGTTGAATTTGTGAGTAGAATTAGATTAGCCAGGGAGAGAGAGTTGCTGTGCTATTCTAACTCAAACTTAATTAAATTTGGCTTTCTGGAACATTCAAAGAACCTAAGTTAAAGGTTTCATTTAATCTGGCCAAATTCAGTTTTTCCTTTCTAAAAGAAAATGTTCTAATTCATGCCATGTGTGTTGAGTGCCACAACCAGGTGCATGTGAGGAACAGATGAAGCCCAGCAGAGTTTTGTCTTGAAGAGGTTGTTTTTGCCAGTGTGCTTTTTTGATGCTTTACTGAGCTCTTCACCTAAAAATTAGGTGTGTTTTGAGACAGACATTTTTATGACTAAATTGTTTAGAAAATATTTTTATTGAATTATCCAACAGATGCTTCTTGAGCTAGTCCTCTATGTCAGGCGTGTTCTGGGACCTCGGCTCAATCAGTGACAAAGGACAAGGGTGCCTCCCTTGTCAAGTTTGCCTTCCCCTGTCAGGGAGTCAGATTCTGAACTCGGCGTGCAATGAATTAGTAAGTTCTAGTATAGTAAGAGGATGGAAGTGGCATTAGAAAGGTAAAACAGGACATAGGGAACAAAGGAGGATGGGGGGCTGGGAGAGCCGGCAGGTTGTTGAGTTAGCAGGCCACTGTGGCCACTCTGCTGTCATCATAGATGGAGAGAACAGCTCACTGCATCCTAAGGCTCGATCTGATGCTTGAGAAGAAAAAGGAAGTATGTTTAGACTGATGGCTCATGATAAACATAAAAAAATTCATATCATCAAGTCAAATATTTGAACGTTGTTAAGTGTGATATGCAGAGCTTACATACATAGGGGATTTTTTTTTCATATGTGTATTTTATATTTGGTAAAGTATTTAGATTTTGAAGTTACGGGATATAATGAGGGAAGGTTTTTAATGAAAGTCCATGCACTGAACTATTTGGAAGAACAAACATTTGTTCTTTCTGCCCGTAACCTTCTGGTATTTTTTTTAATATTAAACATTAATTTAGAATGCTTAGCTTGAAGGCCTCTGATGAATTACAATGGACCACCTGTTTCACTTCAACTTGGAGAACATTTCCTGCTATGTTACAACTGCATAACACTGCCAGTTTTATATTATTAAAATTATCATTACCTTGCTGTCAAAATTATAATGGAAAAAAACTGCTAAACCTGATTAAACTTTAATTAGTGGTCTGCTTCTCTCTATGTAGTACTCACCAGCGAGGGTATTGTGTTCATCTCAGACTTCTCCCCGTCCAAGCCTCCCTCAGGCCCTGGGAAAAAAGTCTACATATCCAGCCCACACTCGAGCCCAGCTCACAGCAAGCTGGCTGCAGCCACGGGGGCTAAAAAGGCCCTTAATAAAGTCAAAATCTTAATCACGCAGGAGAAACCTAGGTAAGTGACAAGTGTAAAACTAACAACAACATTTAACTATTTGTCATCTGTTCTTGAAAAAAAATAAATTTTGAACATGTACTAAGATTGATTTTCTTCTTCATTTTACCCTTCTTGTTTGTACTTTTGAGTTTCTAAGAGGAAAAATACCCGTTTCGTCGCCTCCCCTAAGGGGAGATGCAGCACTTAGCATGGCTCCTTTGCTTCCACTAGTTGGGCCAAACTTCCCCCATTGATTTTTTTATAGATTAAAAATTTTGACTTTGGATTTTTACTTTTGAAAATATGAGATGAACATTCTAACATTGCAGCTATTGAATATATTCCGAATATGAGGACAAAATCTGGATTTTCATTTGAAATACATTTTCCTGCCTTCAGTGCTGTGCAATCCCTTTAGTTGTAAAATATGGGTATTTTTCTTATGTGTGTAAAGATGTTTCTCATACTGGTAAGGGCCATAATATTAGGGGAAATTGAAGCTGTGTGACTCAGAAATTCTTTAATCTTGCTTAAATTTTACTCTCCCAGTCTCTAAAGTAGTGTTTTAAGGGATTTCATAGAGTTTCTGTAACTTAGATACTTAAGATAGTGGCTGATACTTGGTAAGAATTCGTTTGGTAAATGCTAGCTATTATTGTTCATATCAGAAATTGCAACTGAATAAAATTTTATATTAAGAAACTAATTTTAGGCATTAGAAATAGATTTCTTTCTTTTTCCTAGAGCCATGATTGTTCTTACATTTTTATTGCTTTGGCAGTTTTTTTTTGGCATCTGTTTTAAAAGAGCCTTTGCTCTTAATATGCTAAGTTTATTCTATCTAGACTTTCTGTAATTACCTGAAAAATATATGGTAAAATACAAATTGTTCTACAAATACATTTTGAATTTATATATAAACATCATTTTTATGTATTAACCATAGGCTGGTTAAGTTCACTACTTTATTCCCCACCCTGTGCCAAGATAATTTAAGATTGCTCTTTAAAGATCTTTTTCCCCTTTTTTTCCCCTTTCTCTTTTTATTTTTTTAAAATTTTTAAATTTAATCTTTATTTTTTCCCATTACTATGCTCCTTTAATATTTTAAGAGAACTTTCTATTTATTTTTCATTGATTCTTTCTCATAAATAAATAATTATTTTATAGTCTGAGTAGTTTTATAAGTTATGATTTATATATGTTACATTTTCTCTCATGTGAATCATACGTTCACCTTGAGTTTTGGGGGCGGTGAATTATTAATCCCGCCAAATAGAACTGCTCTGGGTATTTTCACTTACATTATTACGTATAATCTTGCTAAAGTCTGGGGTGGTAGTACCGGTCCCATTTTATAAATGAGGAAATTGTGCCTCACTTTGTTTTAAATGTTACTCAACTTACCCAAACAGGAAACGGCAGAGTCAGGACTTTAATGCAGTCTGCACCCCTCTCTCTAGTCCTCTAATCTAACTTTATGTTAAAGTTCAAAACCTTTTAGTAGATAATATTATGTAAAAAATAGAACATAATTGTATGTCCATTCCTGTTGAAATATATTTATTATAAAAAGGTTGTGATGAAATAGATGCAATAATCACAACTTACTAAAATGATTTTTGAGATTCTAACAATCTTTTACAATTCTCATATAGCTTTATATATTTTATTTACACAGAAAAAAATACTACGATAGGTGAGTAAAATACCCCACTTTGTTTGCAAAGAGGCTTCAGACAGCTTAAACGGAAATGAAGGCGGGGTAGCGGGAGCGACTTGCGAAAGGCTGTACAGAGAGCCCTTTGACTCGTGACCCGGTGGCCCTCCGTCCCTTACACGTCTGACTTTAGTCCCAAGTCTTGATTTCAGGAGTCTGTTCAGTATTTCCAATTGCAAAATAAAAATAAAATGACTATCCTATGAAAGTCCAGTATATCATAGACTTGTCATTTTATCTTATTCATAGTCTTACTCTTACTATTTTACTTTAAATTTTTCAAAAATTTAGGAGCACCATATCACTCAGCATGTACAATATTATTGCCATAGTTTGGGGTTTGGCACGTAGTAGAGGTCTGAGTGTTAGATAGTAGACCTCGTTTGTCATTTCATAAATAGTTGTGCATTCTCATTGACTTTTTTTATGTGGGAAGTTCAAAATTCAATTCTTTATTATTTTTTTCTGATACGAATACAATCTTTGACTCATTTCTCAATGCCTGACATAAATGTTTGCTTTTTTCAGTGCTGAATTCATAACTCTCAATGATTGCCTTCAGTTGGCATACCTGCCTTCCAAAAGGAACCACATGTTGTTACTCTATCCTCGAGAGATTTTAATCCTCGACCTTGAGGTGAATCAGACAGTGGGTGTGATTGCAATAGAACGAACAGGAGTTCCATTTCTGCAGGTAGCAACAACTTATAAATTCCATCCCCAGAAGTTGATTGTGAATGTTACATAGAGAAAAAGTATAATCATGCAAAAGTCCTTAGTTCAACTTTCTCTTTTCTCTTTATTTTAAAATTAACAATGTTATTTTATATTTCTTTTATTTATTTATTTTTTTTACACTCTTGATTGCTTTGATTTACCCTAGAAATTTTTCTGACTGATCTGGAGATGTTTACCGAACTACTGAAGTGACATGGATAAAAAAGAATTTTTTTAAAATTATAAATGGGTTTTTTAAATGTTTATTTAGTTTTAAAACTTGGGGATTGTGTGATATATTTTTATTTTTTTGTTTTGTCTTTTTTGCCGATATTCTCAAACATGAGCATATGAGTTTCACAGTATATACTCTTTAAAAATAAATGAATCATCTCTTTGAAGGTAATACCCTGCTTTCAACGTGATGGTTTATTTTGCCTACACGAAAATGGCTGTATAACTTTACGTGTTCGAAGATCTTATAATAGTATTTTCAACACTTCAAATGAGGAATTAGGTGAGTTTATGTCTCACAATAATTTAATTATGTTTTCTTCAGAAATATTTTATAAAACAAAGACCAGCCAGATAATAGAGTCAATGGTAATCCTGGCTTTGAGAAAGTAGAATATTGTTATAAAATGGGGCATAAAAAAAAACACAAGCGCAAGAATAATCTCTTGGTGTTATCATAGTACCCCTCCTGTATACAACAAAGAAAAAAATATGTTGTAATTCCTTCTGGATTATTTCCAGGGGCCAAGTAGGTGTTATCTTCTGTGAATTTTTCTTTAGTACAAGCCCAACCTTATATGTGCATTTAGTCTTATGCCTCCTTGACTTTTCCTCTGCCTTAGGAATTTACACTGTAAAGTGACAGGTAAATAAGCCTCCAGGTGGTTCAGTTGTTGTTGTCAATCTTATCCTGGAGAATAGAAGTCATATTTTGTGAAATAAAATGTACTAGTAGAGTTGAAAGTGACTTTAACATCTTCCATAAAATACAATTATTTTCAGGCTTTCTATAGACCACTATGAACTATGCTGTTCATTATTTAAAGCATTTACTTTATTTTAGAAATGTTAAAAAACAAGCTATCTTGATTATATTCAATAGATGTTATTTTGGAAATTAAACTTGGTGCAGACAATCATTAAGGTAATTATCTTTATATTCTGAAGAAATTAATAATAATTGTAGAAAGGGCAGCCACTCTTGACAGATTTTCCATTAGTGAAGGAATGCTAGCCTTTTCAGTTGAGGTTTTATTTAAAGTAAAAGAACTGTTAGTGATGTCGGTATGGTTGCTTTCTGATACTGAAAAGAAAACAATACTATGTTAAGATCCAGATCCTGTCCAGGAGCTTACCTATGATTTACGAAGCCAGTGTGACGCCATCAGGGTGACCAAAACTGTCCGTCCCTTCAGTATGGTGTGCTGTCCCGTCAACGAGAATGCGGCTGCCCTCATAGTGAGCGACGGAAGGGTCATGATCTGGGAACTGAAGAGTGCCGTTTGTAATCGAAGTTCACGGAGCAGGTGCGTCAGTCAGTGGGATCGTTTTTAAAGTGATAATGAAGGCGTTAGGTTATCAGAGAATTATGTAAACCTGCTGAAGATATTTCACCTTTGCATAAGAAAATAGATAGAATGCCGTGATCTGAAATTAGTAATTTGTTAGTTACTCCCTTGTGAGGCAGACTTGAAATATGTGGAAACTGCCGCATTGTTCGGTCTTTGCAGCAGCTCCGGTGTGTCGCCTTTGTATTCCCCCGTGTCTTTCTGTGGAATTCCTGTGGGCGTGCTACAGAAGAGGCTCCCGGACCTCTCCTTAGACAACATGATTGGTGAGCTTCTCTTTTCTTCTCTAACTTTCACATTAGGTATTCTTTCTGAAGGGCAGAAATTGATACAGTCACTGATTTGCGACGATTATAAAGTCACAGTTAACACTTGAGAAAACTAAGATGTAGAGAGCACAGAGCCCTGTACATCCTAGATATGCAGTAAATATTTATTGAAGGAATAATGAAGTAACTGAGCAATATCAGAAAGGATTATTTTAACTTTTTGACATACATTGTCTTGTTTACATGTTGGTGATTCTTACTCTCAACAAATATTAATTTGCAGATAAAATATTGCTTCCAACGTGTTTAATTATTATCAGGCCAGTGTATATTAAAGGAAGAATGAAGATTTGTGATTTCTAATATTATACAACTAGAAATTATAAATATGCCAAACAGTTTTTATTTCTAATTCTTTTGAAATTGTTGCTGTGGTTTATAAAGGATTGTTTTGTATCATTATTTGTTCTCCCATAATGTAATTGAAAATTGGTATTATTTAGTAGGTTGTTTTGTTTAAATGGTTGATAGATGATACATAAGGAAGAGCTATTAATCTTCTTAATCAGGGATGACATTTATTGAGTCCTTATTACTGTGTTCAGTGCTGAGCTAAATACTCTGAATGGTACCTCACACAGTCCTACAAGATATATAATCTTATTTCCATTTTATGTTTGTGGGAACTGAGACCTAGAGAGAATTTTTTAAAAACTTGCTCAAAACCACACAACCAGTAAGTGGAAGAGCCAGAATGTGAACCTCTTCACCCCAGGCTGGAGCCTGCTCCTGGACCTTGGCTACCAGCCCTGGCTGCTCCCCTGGGATCTTAGGCAAGGCCTGACCTTACCAGGCCTTGGTTTTCTCATGATTCCTGTAAGTTGTAAAATCCTTCTGCTCAATGACACTAACTTTTATATTTAAAATTCTTTCTCCTTGCCTCCCAGACATAAATCCACATAAGGAAGTTTAGACACATACTTGTTCTGCAGAATGCATCTTATCAGTAACCCAATTTTTGGAGTTAATTGAGCTTGTCTGCACTTGATAAAAATATTAAATTGAAAAGAATTACAAACACACACAAGCACAGAACTAATCAGTAATATGAAACATTGAAATTTTATGCTGTTTAGATATCTAAGTAAAATAAATTACATTTGTTTTAAAGATTTTTAAAATTTATTTTTAGAGAGAGGGGAGGGGAGGGAGAAAGGGAGGCAAACATTGATATGCGAGAGAATCATCAATAGGCTGCCTTCTGCACGCCCCCAACTAGAGACCTGGCCTGAAACCCAGGCACGTGCCCTGACCAGGAGTTGAACCAGTGACCTTTTGGTTCACAGGCCCATGCTCAGTCCACTGAGCCATACCAGCCAGGGCTAAATTACATTTTTTAAGAGACAAAAGGCTATAGATTGTTTAACAGCTCTTGACAATGTAGTTGGTTCAAAAGTATTATACAAATAAAGCTTTGTTACTTGAAAACAGTTTAATTAAAACTTTTAATTTGAAATTCAATGTGTATTTAGCGGTAATTCAGTTAAATACAGAGTCCTGATTTATAACGGTGTTCCTTGGGTAAAGGCTGCTGCTTATTAAGGCCTAATCTGCCTTCCCTGTGAGTTGCCTCTGTGGAAGATGCTTGAACAAAATATGGCAGTTCTCAGGAATCAACTCTTAAGATACTGAGGGTTGGTAAACATGTACCTACCTGTTGAATTCCCCATTCCTTTAGACTCCATCTTTTGTAACCAAAGATTGATGTTAACTGCAGGACTGATCTGAAGGGATCATTTTATTTGCATTAAATTGATGGCCTTTTTTTCCCTGTATATCTTATGGATTTTAAAATAACTTTAGAGCCTCAAAAGATTATATTCAGAGTCTCATCACCCATTCCTAGTAATTATTTACACTTTGCCCTTTGTATATTTGTGTGTTTATACATTATATACACTCATGTATTCTTTCTTATGTATTTTTTGGCAATTTAACCCCAGTAGTCAAAAGTGATTTATAGGAAGAAAAATTGTATACCCTTATTAGTAGATGGTGTTGATTTTGTTGTACTCTTCATATTTCCATTTTGTTACATTGGTTTTTATTGGAGTCATCTTTTTAGTTTGAGACTTGATAACTAAGTATGAGTGTTATATCTGGAAGATATGCCATTTAATACTTAACCTTTGACAGTTACAGGTTATATGTGATATATAAGTTTACATATTTACATATAAAATATTTAATTATAAAGCTTAAATTTTATAATTGTATGAACACAGTAGGATTTCTTCTTAGAAATCTAAATGAATTCTTGGACCTGTTGTTTGTGATTGCCAATTCTGTGTGCACTTTACGAAGCACATCGATTAAAAGTAATGCTTTCGAAAGTGATGCAGCGTCCCACTCCACGGAAACTGCCCTCTGACCGAAGTCCTCTTGCTTTGCCTTTGGTGCCCTAATGCCAGGAACTTTGGCTGAAACAGTGTTTCTTAGAAGACAAAGGTTAGCCGTTCTGGGGAGCAGCAGTCTGGGGTAATCTATCTTTTGAGATGTCAGGCAACACAATGCAAGTCCCGTAGCCAAGTCCAGGGCCGTTGTATAGCTACAGCCCCTGACTTGCAACATCACACCCTCTTGACCCGAATATACTTTCCTGGGCCTGAAGAGTATTTCCACTGAAAGTGTTTTGGATTTTGAAGATGAGCATCCATTATAATGGATACGTTGGTATTTTTGATTGCCAACCAGGGCAAAGCGCAGTCGCTGGGGAAGAGCAGGCCCCGGGCCCCGCCCTGCAGGAAGTGCACCTCAGGTTCTTGCTCACGGGGCTGCTGTCGGGGCTGCCCGCGCCGCAGTTCGCTGTCCGCATGTGTCCGCCGCTGACCACGAAGAACATCAAGCTGTACCAGCCCCTGCTCGCTGTCGGTGAGTGCTGGGCCTGTTCTTGAAAAATTCTTCCTTCATGTTTTACGTTTTATAAGACTTGTAACTTTGCTAATTACTAGAAAATTCTTTTTAAGAATAAAGAGGAAGAGGCTAAGTGAAGCCATGTAATACTCCTCTTAAAATATTTTTCTGTTCTGTCCTTTGAGTCTACCGATCTTTTTATTTATTTATTTTAAATCACAATGCTAATTTTTAAATGATAATTAAAATTTTTAACGCTCCCAAGGTCTGTAAACAGGTGATTTGTGATAGTTTTTATCTAAAATGAAAACCCAACCACATTTATTTTGTTGCTGGTATGTCTGAGTTATGCTAGTATATCAGCATAATGGCTGACTTGTGAGAACTAAAGGCTCATTTGAATATTACTATATAACAATATTCCTTTTCTCCATTTTTTCATTACTATTTTCTGAAGGTGATTTGAATTTTAATGTTCAATAGTCCATGTGTACATAGGGACTAAATAGTAATAATCATGTGTTCAGATTTATATAAAATCAAATAAATGTTTAATTTTTGCTATAGAATCTACCAATTCATATTAAACCTCTTAAGGAGATTTTAATTAGGATTTGCCAATGCACAAAATTTGTTCAAGGTCAATTAGGATTCTCTCAGTTTCTGGGAAAAAATTATTTCTTGGGATAGCTACATAATGAGAGCTAAGTCAGGATCTGAGATTTCTTTTGTAGGATAAACTGTATTGTACTGGTATATAATGAGTATCAAGTCATTTATTGAATTTAGTATAATAACAAAGTAAAACCAAAAAATATAAAATGCATGTGCTCAGAGTCACTAGGGAAGAGGAGCAGAGTTCATCTGTGGAATTGCTGCTTCTCCTTGGGGTCACCCTCGAGTACAGGATCACAGGCTCTACGTCAGCAAAACTTGCAGAATGTAGTACTTATTTGATTATTAAGAAGAGCAGTTAGCTGAAAAGTTTTAGTAATTCTTTAGATATATTCTCAGTAATAGAGAGCATTATTGTGGCACAGATGATAAAAGGAAACAAGTGTAATACTGTGATTTTCTAGAACAGTTTTACAAAGTATTTCTGAAGCTTTATTCAACAAGGAAGCTAAAATTGAAATTTGCCTACCATTTTTACTTTTATTATTATTATCATTATATTTTATTGTTATTTCTACGTTTATTGCACTTTATATAATCCATTAATCGCTTTAAGTCATGTACAGTGAGAAACTGATCATTTGACATATTATACTGGTCACTTGTTTAATTTACAAAAACAGTTTAAGGTTTGAAACATTGCTTTCTCAAGTATGGCCACATCCCTTCTAATTAAATTTTAGACACACTACCTGAGATCATAAGCATTAGGCAAAACCATAATTACAGTAGTAACTGAAATAGTAATAATCATATACTTACTTTGTGTCAGATGCTGTACTAAGTGTTTTATGTCTGTTCTCATTTAGTCTCCAACAGATAGACTTTCTATTATACCCATGTTTAAAGGATGAAAACCACATATTTAGTGTGGTCCCGTAAGAGTTTAGGGCAGAACCGGGGCTTGAACTCAGGCTTCTTTGACTGCAAAAATCCACAGTTAACCATTATCCTATACCATCTCTTTGTGATTTATTTAATATAAAAGATAAAACCAAACCAAAATCTTTATTTAAAAAAAACAGAAAAATCTGGTCAGTGAGTTCTGCTAGGAGTCCTTTTTGAAGACTAGTTACAATCAACATTGCAAATTTCAAGAAGTATAAATTCTCATGTGTAAAAATGCTTAGGAAAGTGCCTTTTCAAATTTTACGTGTTGAGTTAGGATTTGAAATTTTTTGTGAAAATCTATCCTTTGACCTACATATGATTTCAGAGCATGTGCGATCAGGCCCATTTTTTATGAGGGATAGCAGAGAATTTTGGTATTTTTTTAATCACATAGCTTTGGTCCCTTTTATAAGAGATAAATGTAAAATGATTAAAATCCCGAGAAAAGGTGGTGTTGGAAACATCGGGAGCTCCTCCGACACATACTCTCACGTCGTTCCGCAGGTACAAGCAACGGCTCTGTCCTGGTGTACCATCTCGCCAGCGGGCTGCTGCACAAGGAGCTGAGCGTCCACTCGTGTGACGTCAGGTGAGTATGTCATCCTGTCATTGACATGGACATCGCAAACCCACATGCTATTAGGGAGGCGTTCGCATAGACTTTGCTACATTGAATACTCCGCAGTGGTGACTATTCTACTGAAAGCGGAATAATAAACACCCATGTCCTACTAATGGCTGTGCTAATCAAGGATGATACTGATTGTTTGCTCTTTGTAAAGGGCATTATGCAGTAGAGAATTTTTTCTCATTATTGCTGTATCTTAATTGGTTTCTTCTAAGATTCAGGCTATTTCTGGAAATTGTTGTGTTTCCTTGTTCAGGTTTATTTAGTTGGTTTTTCATTTCTATAAAGATCCCTCTATCGGACTGCTTATCAAAATTGAATACAGTCATTTTAATAATTAATCTCATTTATTTCTTTGTTTAAGCACCATCAGAAAAGGACCAAACCTGTCTAGCATTTGTTTTTTCATTTTCAGATGTGATCTGTCTAATGACTATGCAGAGATGCGACGGGGGGTGGGGGCGGGGGGCCGGGGGGGCTGAAATGAGAGGAACGCCTCTTCCTTTCCGTTGTGAAGCGCATGCACGTCTTCTCCAGGGGCTTAATTTTATTGACTGTATGGCTGTTATCCTTTTTAGGCCCAAGCAAGGATGGACTGTGAAGTTGCACATGTATAATATAAAGTTATTAAATTGCCAGTATTTTTTGATGATCTTTTAACAAAAGTGTAAGAAAGGCCATTTTCTGTCCTCTGCACATTATATAAGTATAAGTCCCATGTATATGTTACAGTTCTTAGTGAACCGTTAAAGAGCACCATATCCTTGAGTAAATGCACCGTCTGAATGGGCCAGGGTTAACCCTTTAAGAATCACGCTTGTGACTGGGATGGAAGTCTCCGAAGGGTTTACATGGCCTTGTTCTTTCAGGTGTGCTGTTCCGTGGCGCAGCCCGGTGGCAGTTTATCCCCACCTCCGCTGGGCCCCTTCAGTATCTCCCTCAGCGCTCTCACGTGGAGCAGTGTCTCCAGAAGTGTTGGGCTCGCGAAGTACAGCAACACAGTCTGTTCCTCTTCTTGTTCCTTCCGGTAGCCCCTGCTGTCACTGCTGCTGCTGCCTCCCTTCCTTCCTTCCCTGTCTGCATTTCTTTTCTTGACAGTTCCGCTCACCCTTGCCTTTTGTGTGCAGTGTTGCCTCTCCTGGCTCACACCAGCCAATCAGAACCCTCCCTTTAAGCAGTACTTGTTCTAAGGATTATGCTAAGTATTAACACTTCGCACACATCATTTCACTGAATCTCCACTACAGTTTGTGCAGTAGGCACTGTGATTATTACCAATTTACAGAAGAAGAAACTGAGTATTGTAATCTCAAAACTTAGCAGAATTCAGTCAAGGCCTTTTAGACTTTAAAATTGAGCTCTTATACTTACGGTAGATGCACATAGATTAGTAGGAAACATTTCGTCAATAAGATAAAAATTTAAGCCAGATTCATGTTACGAATTTGGTACATGCTTCTGGAAAATCAAGCACATTTTAATTTTTTCTGAACACTGAAATTTTTAATAAAGACACAGGAGCTGGTTTATCTGTGAGCTATTCATTTCTTTTTTCTTTTTTTTTTAATCGGGGTGACATCGGTCAATAGGATCATGTAGGTTTAAAGTGTACAATTCTGTGAAACATGATCTGAATATTGTATTGTGTTTGCACCACCCAAAGTTGAATCTTACATTTCTGAAAGCGAGGGTTCTTGCCCTGGCTGAGTTAGGTCATGCACATGACTCACACATGCTGTGATGGTATTTGTTACTGAGCGACACTGGAAGTCTCTGTAAATTGTTACATAGGACGCCGAATAACTCTAAGGGATACACTCGTCAGACAGGCTGGTGTGGATGAACACACAGATATGCTCCCTTTTTTTATATGAATTTTCCCTCTTAATTGCCATTTCGAAGATAATTCACCTTTTATATTCAGAGGTGGCACCCAAGAAGATGCGAAAATCCTGCTGTCCTCATATCTCAGTTAATGCAATTATGGTATTATAATGAAAAGCCATTGTGAAAATTTCACAGATGTGTTATGAAAACTGCTGAACTTATTAGCAGTAAACCCGAGACGTTCTAGATATTCACATGCATATTAAAGGCCAAGTTTTAGAAAGTTGTTTTTCTACCTTGTACTAAATGTGCTGTTTAAAACCACTTATTTTTAAGTGCTTAAATCTTATGCATGCACATGGTCAGGACTGCCTAGCTGCAAACAGTTGCATCTGTTATGGTTTTTTAAAACCATGATGTTTTAACCAGTTAGGCTTTATAAATAAATATTGAGCGGCTTCTGTATGCCTGCATACAGACATCTTTAAGTCTTGTTACGTGTTGGAAGGAAGTAGATGAAGTACAGTGGTACATGTAGGTTTTCTTAGATTATTAGTTGGTGTCTTTGTCCAGTAGACTAGGTTTATAATAATGTAGCCCAATACTATTTTCAATATTGGGAACTATTAGAGCAGTAGTTTATATGGGTATGAGAACATTGATTGGTAAGTATTGTTTTGAGTAAATGGAGTGATTGCGGAAAGAAAATGATCTCTATTTTGTCTGTCCATAAATTTGCAGAAGTTAGTTTTATGTAATCCTAGAACTTGAAGGCCTCTCAGAAAGTGTGTGTCCCCCAGCCACCCACGGTTGAGAAGTAGATCCTGTAGCGTCCCCAGCGGAGGTGAGTAGGCCCAGCTTGGGAACCTGTAGGAGGCAGAAGCTCACATACCCACTGATAAAGTGACAGTTGTTCAATAGTTAGAAATCCTACAAAACAAACCTAGATTGAGTCAGAAAGTGAGCTGCTGTTCTTATGAGGTTTTTTTTTTTCTTTTGTACAGCTCAGTGCATAGTTTAAACCTAAACAATAGTTTTCTAATCCTTAGAGCACTGTGGTGCTTAGCTGTGTTGGACAAGAGCTTCCTTCTTTTTCTTTTGAGAAATAATCCCCTCCATATCTAATCTACTTTGAAGTCCAACTTGATTTTTATTTTCTTCAGTTAATCAGTACGTATCAGATGGATATACAAGCTGCTGCTGGAATCTGCTCAAAGACGACATGCTCACAGAGCTAGAATACAAATAAGTAGGCACCCCATGTTCTGTTATATTCTGAACACTGGGACATCTTATAAACAATAAGAATAGCATTTCTTGAATATGTATGGCACCAGTAAACATAGGAAAGAATGCTAGGCTTTTCTCAAACATCGTTTATTTAATCTAAGAATTTACTGAGTGCCTGTCATGTGCCTGACAACACGTAATGTGGTACTTCCCTTCAAAGAGAGCCCTGGCTGGTGTTGCTTAGTGGATTGAGCACCGGGCTGTGAACCAAAGGGTTGCTGGTTCGATTCCCAGTCGGGGCACATGCCTGGGTTGTGAGCCAGGTTCCCAGTTGGGGGTGCGCAAGAGGCAACCACACATTGCTGTTTCTATCCCTCTCTTTCTCTTTCCCTTCCCGTCTCTCTAAAATTAAATAAATAAGTCCTTTTTTTTTTTAAAGAGAGTATACTCTATCTAGTGCGTTGTTTCTGAGCCACTCCCATTGTTTCCTTAGTTGTTCAAGCTTTCAGGCAAAACCCTATTTGCCCTTTGGGACTCAGCATCAGTGGTTCTCCTGGAAGCCTTGCCTGGCCCCTGAGATAAGATTTCATTTGACTCTTGTAAGCTCCTGTTGAACTCTGCACCATGCTCTTTTGTAATAGGTAATACAGAATACACTAGTATTTTGCTAGATCATAAACTCCAGGACAGCGATTATATTCATCTTATCCACAGCTGTATTCCCAGTGCCTACCACAGTCACTGGCATCACTGGGTACTTGACAGGTATATTTTTGAAAATAAGGACTTGAGAATGAGAGGACTGGAATTGTCAGTGTTGGGGGACAGTGGCATTGCTACTATATTGGAGCATTAAGTAGTTCCGACCGCCAGCAACAAGACCTGGAGAGTGAGCGTGTCTTCAGGTTTCTGTGGTCTTAAGGTTTCTTTCTTTTTAAGATTTTGCTTATTTATTTTTAGAGAGAGGGGAAGGGAGGGAGTAAGAGGAAGAGAAACAATACAATTGTATTGTTTTCTTGCCATTGGTTTCCTCTTGTATGCGCCTGAAACCGCAACCCAGGCATATCCCTGGCTGGGAATTGAACCGGCGACCTTCTGCTTTGCAGGGTGATGCCCAACCAATTGAGCCACACCCGTCAGGGCTGTGGTCTTAAGGTTTCTAAATGTCTGATTGAAGCTATCAGGTTTATAGAAAGAGCAGAATAAGTGTAACATGATTTTTCTGCCCTTTTGTTCACTCTGAGTAGAAAACTTCATGAGTACTGTTCCATGTTAGGGGAAAGAGAAACAAGAGACAAGGGACTTTTCCAGTGAATAATTAACCAAATTATATTGTGTTCACTCTAGATGCGGTCTGAGTTGAGCAAACAGGGAGCCTCACAAAGAAGACAGAGCTTGAGTTAGAGTGTGACATAGCGCGATCGCAGTACCGATGGTGATTGCTGTCAGGGCAGCACTTCCTCCGCGGCCGGCCTTCCTTGTCGCTCAGCGTTGTCATTCTGGCACAACAGAGGAAGAGGCAGAGGAAGGGAGACCAGCTGGAGCCAGGTCTTGCCCTCAGATAGCAATTGAAAAGGGAAAGACAGAGGTCATTGCAGGCTTGGGAATTCTCAAGAGCACTCGTTTTAAGCAGCCTAAGCTGAGTGTTTCAACAGTTTTACATTTAAAGAACTATAATCCTGGATAACTACAGCAATTCCCTGCTATCACAAATATTATTTTCAGTTTGCCTGGGCTTGTCTTTGCCCCCTTGAGAAAGGACAGGTAGATGGATACACAAGGGTTGGTGAGGACGGTGATAAATAGCAGACAAGATTCAGATGATTGAGTGGTGTGGTCAGGTGGGATGAGGCAGATGGCCCTGTGGCTTTGAAAAGCGTACAGAGGGGTTTGGATGTGATGCAGGAAGCCAGCCATTGTGCCTTCTCGGGCAAGCAAGGGACGTGGTCAGGATGGCATTTAAAGCTAAATCTAGCAATTGCATTCAAACTGGAGTAAAAGTGGACAAAGTAGATGAGGGGTTGGCAGACATTTTCTGTAAAGGACTAGGTAGTAAGTACTTCAGGCCTTGCCAGCCAAAGCATTGCTCTCACAACTATTCAGCTCCGCCCTTGTATCGTGAAAGCAGCCATAGACGCTTGTTAACAATGGCTGTCCCGTAGACACTGATGGGCACCTCCGGGGAGAAGAGAGGTTTCGGTTTCCCTCCCAGCCAGCCTCTGTTGCCCTGTAAGCGATGCAGGGTAGTAGTGCAGCGTTTCTCACTTATTCTTACGGCTCTGATGACCACTTGTCCTTTGTGCCGTCCCTTTTCATTCTCTGCAGGCCATGATGGTGGACGCTCTCCAGTTACGTTGGTGGGAAAAACATGGGCTCTCCTCCCACTGCTCCCATACAAGGAGACCCCAGGACATTAGGTTGATAGGTTACTGTCTTGTCATTGGGTCTTTCTTTCTTTCTTTTTTTTTTTTTTTTTGAGATTTTTCTCTTCTGCTTTTCTCTAATTGAGATACCATTTGAAACTTTCAACCACTTCCAAATCTTACAACTCAGTTCATATTGTTTGCTTCAGGAATATCTGCTTCCTAACCAAGAAGTTTGATAAAATTTGATGAAGTTCCTAAGTGTACGCAACTTTAGGAAGTCTGCTTAGAATATTTCTATACCATTTAGTTTTAAGCAGTGGGATTCTCAGAAACTACTGTGATGTGATGCTCTCCTTCACCAGATTTTATTTTAATGTTGCTATGAAGCCTGATAACTAAACTCTCTTGTCATTATCGGAGATAAAGTTTAAACTATAAATAATTTCATATAGCTTGAAAGTATATGGTAATGCAGTCTCAAATAAAAGGTCATATTAATATTACTTCTTAATTAAGTTGTAATATTAGGAAAACTTATTTAGGAAAACTTAATTAGGAAAAACTTATTATTCAAATTTTTCAAACTAAAAGAGTATTAACCTTTGTTCAATATCTCATTATAGGGGTATTGAATGGACAAGTTTGACTGGTTTTCTTTCTTTTGCTACCTCAACACCAAATAATGTGGGATTAGTGAGAAATGAACTTCAGCTGGTTGATCTTCCAACAGGTTTGTGTATTAAGACTCTTGAAAGATTTAAAATGATTTTTCATATTGATCAAAAACATTGTCATTTATAAACATGTTCTAAAGTACTTTCTTTAACCTTGGAGTTTTTTTTCTTTTATTCTATGTTTATGTATTGTGTATTCTATGTGTAATAGGTGTCCTAGAAAGGACTCATTATTATTTGTATACAAATTGTGTTAACACAAATGGGTGGTAAAATGGAGTACCATTGGCCTGGACAGACAGATTCAGAAATAAATAGGGTATCAGTTCTTCTTTTATATACATTGTTGTGGACAACTGAAAGTGCAATTTAAAAAATAAGTCTTTGTAGTTCAACTTTATGAGATTCTATTTTAAAATTTTGGACTTTATAGGAATCCCTTAAGAAACTTATAAGTAAGGACTATTTTTAAATGCTCAAATTTGAAACTTTTGATGGTCTTTGGGTGACTGAATAGGGAGATTTAATTTGAGAGTTTAAAAGACTTTACACTCAGAAACTTCCTGTAAAGTAACTTGTTCAGAAGTGTTAAAAACTTACAGCCCAAAGAGTTTTAAAGTGAAAAACTTGAAAATAGAATAAGGTGAGGAGTTCAAATTATTTTATAACACATGCATTAATTTCAAATAAATGTTTTTTACAAAAACATGGTTTTTTAAAAATGGCGTAGCAACATGAATCTATGTAGATGGTTTTAACCAGTAAGATGCGTGTGTGTGTGTAATAAATCAAATATATTGTTGCTTCTTTCCATTCTCAATGTGTGTTTCCAAGATATACCTGAGAGTGACGAACAAGCGTCTGTCTCAGAGCGCGTTGCTGCCCCTCCAGGGCTCGGCCCCACCGCGTAGGCCGGCGGCGCTCCCCTGCCACTGGACGTGCTGTCTGTCCCCGACCCCCAGTTTGCCAGCAAACGGCACTGGTGTTGCTAGTTGCATGGCAGCCCCGGGATGAAATGGTGTCCTCTGGTGTCATTTACAAAAAAACCAAAAAAACCAAAAACTTTTTTTTTTTATCAGCTCAAGCTCTGGACTTTTAGATAAATCTTTTATAATCTCTTTTTGAGGAACAGACATCAAAGCAATGTCACTGAGTCTTTGAGTGGGACAGGAGCGCACAGAGGATACTCTCCAGAGCCGTGGCCTCTCGGGAGGGCCGCTGCCCGCAGGGCCAGGGCGGGCGTGGGGCGCTTGGCGCGTGACCGAGGGGCTGCGGCGAGGCTCCCCTGAGGGCGCCGGGGGCGGTGGGTGGGGGGTTGGCGCTCCGCTCATCAGTGTGAGTGAAAGCCCAGGGAAACATGTGAAAACGCATTTTTCAGACATGAGGTAGAATTTGCATTTTTTTAATTAGAGAAAATAATTTAGTTTCTTTGGCGGTTAACTGATCCGTATCATTCCCCAATTTTAGTTTGCAGAGAACTTTTGATAGGAATGTAGCAAAATACCTTAGTTGAGTATTTTGCACATAGGACAAGAAATCATAAGTATCTGTTAGAGCATTTTCCCCACTCGTTAGTATTTGTAAGCATGGGAATGTTTATATTACTTTAAATGTACCAGTAGTTTTTACAGTCACAATTGTTCTCCCATAAATGCATTCAAACTTTAGAAATTTATATTTCTAAATTTCTAAAATTAAATTATTTGGAAGAAACCACAGAAGAAATTCAAGAAGCTCTGTAACAAGTGAAAATATCTTTTTATAAAATAGATATTTAAATATAAGTAATATATTATTATTCTTTAACTTGTAAATACTTTTGACAATACTTTTTGAATTTTGATTATTGGAAGCAAAGAGAAGAATCCATGGGAAAGTAGAGAGTTGCACAGATCAAATTATGTTGGTATAGCTTCTCATTTCTTACATGGTTTATGTGCTGTTTTTTCACATTTTCCTTAATGTTTGCAATTACAGGTAGGAGCATTGCTTTTCGAGGTGAACGTGGCAATGATGAATCGCCCATCGAAATGATTAAAGTATCTCATTTGAAGTAAGTGTCAACCTAAAAACTATGGTGTTATTACAGTGGAATCTCAAGGATTCATTTTTCATCTTTAAGAAAATGAGAATATGCTAAAATTTATATAAAATTTCTTAAATGTTAGCAAATGGTGATATGCGGTCACATCAGAGAAAATAATTTGCCCTGACTTGTGTGGCTCAGTTGGTTGAGCATTGTCCTGAAAAGTGAAAGGTCTCTGGTTTGACTCCCGGTCAGGGCACATACCTGGGTTGTGAGCTAGGTCCCCCGGTTGGGGCACATGCAAAAGGCAACCAATTAATGTTTCTCTTCCATTCTTTCTCCCTCCCTGCCCCTCTCTCTAAAAATAAATACATAAAATATTTTTTTAAAAGAAGAGAATTTTATCATAAAATTAAGTTGCTACCTCTTTCAGTTCTCCACTTCTACAAAGATGAGGTAACTTGCATAGATCTTACCTCATTAGATTGGGAAAACCAATAATCCTGTTTTGTTCTATAGCAATATTGATATAAATTCTATCACCCACTAAGAAAATGTTACTTGTTAAATGATGAAATTCTCATGTACTTCCACCTCAGCATGGGTTTATAAAGTGAAATAATTCATTTTATTTATTTATAATTACTGCTCATTTTAAGTATAGGAAGTTTTTGAGGTTTTGTTCTAAGGGAATATACATGTAAGGCAGGGTTATTAAAAATAAAAAATAAATGAAAACCAATCAAAAGATCAAAGAAGTAGTAAGCTCTTTAAAATAGTTTTCAAAATCACTTTACCTTTTCTAGGATCTTTGCATTTCCATATAAAATATAGTTTATCAGTTTGACCAAAAAAGCATTGAATCTGTAGATCACTGTTGGGAAGAATTGATATCTTAAGCCTTGTGATTCATGAACATGGTATATCCCTCTACTTAGGGCTTCTTTAATTTCTTTCAAAAATCTTTTGTAGTTTTCAGTGTATATGTTTTACAAAATCATTTGTTAATTTTTTTGTTTTTTTCCTATGATGCTGTTATACACAGTATTTTTCCTTTTTAATTTCAAGTTTCAATTATTCATTACTTATATACTGAAATAGTTAATTTTTTGATGTTGACCTTGTGACCATGCTAAACTTAATTTTTAGTTCTTGTGGCATTTTTATTGATTCCTTAGAATTTCCTGTATAGAAAATTTTCCAATTGTGTTGCTTGCCAATAAAGACACTCCTTCATCTTTTTTTAGTGGGGGTCTGTAGGCCTTTTGTTTCTTGCTTTGCCACACTGACTAGGATCTCCAGTACAGTGTTGAACAGAAGCGATAAGAACTGCCATCTTTGGTCTGTTCCTGGATCTTAGGGAGAAAACATTTAGTCTTTCAACATTAAACATAATGTTAACTATAGTTTTTTTGTAGGTGCCCTTTATTAAGGAAATTTTCTATTCCTAGTTTACTGGAACTTTGTGTCCTTGAATAGGCATTGAATTTTGGCAGATTCTTTTCTGCACTTATGGTCATCATATAGTGTTTTTGTTTTATTCTTTAAGTCAGGTAGTATGGCAAATTTATTGATTGATGTTTTTCAAATGTTCAACCACATGAATATTCCTGGGATAAACTCCACTTGGACATGATATATTACTGGATTTGATTTGCTAATATTTTAATAAGTTACTGGTTTGATTTGGTAACATTTTATTAAAGATGTTTGCATCTGTGGTTGTGAAGGTTATTGGTTTAGCTTTGTGTAGTATTCTTGTCTGGGTTTGGAATGAGGGAATATTGACTTTATAAGTGCATTGTGAAGTATTGGCTCGCCTTCTTTTTTCTGCTTGAGTTTGTCTAGAATTGATAATCATTTCCTTCTAAATTAGGAAATTCACCAGGGAACCCATCTGGGCCTAGAATTTTTCTTTGTGGAAAAGTTTTTAAGTACAAATTCAGTTTCTTTCCTGGATATATATAGCTCTTTGGGTTGTATGTATCCTGAAGATCTCTATTGTTTATGAAATAAATTGAATATAATTTATCTATAATTTTTTTCAGCAAGCTTAGTAGTTGGTGTCTTTCAAGTAATCTGTTTATTTCATTGAAGTTGTTGAATTTATAGATATAAACTTGTTCATAATATTCTCTTATTCTTTTAATGTCTGTGATCTGAGTGATGTCATTTTCATTCCTGTTATCAATAAATTGTGCTGATCAATTTTATTTATCTTTTCAAAGAAACCTCTCTGGTTTCTTTTTTCTGTGATTTCCTCTTTTCTGTTTCATTGGCTGCCATGCTTATCTTTTCTTTTTTTCCCCTTTTGCTTACTTTGGATTTAATACATTCTTATTTTTCTTAAAGTGGAATCTTAGATGATTGAATTAAGTTCTTTCATTAAAGAAAGATTGAATATAAGCATTTAATGCTGTAGTAAGCACTTTTTTTTGATATGGTGAGTTTTAATTTTAATTTACTTCAAAATACTTTTAATTTCCATAGGATATTTATAGATATATTGTTTAATTTCAAAATATTAGGAGGTTTTCAAGATATTTTTCTCTTTTTAGTTTCCATTATCATCAAAGAGCATATTTTTATATCATTCCAGTCCTTTTAAATTTCATGTAATTGTTATATGGCCCAGAATTTGGTATATCTTAGTGACTGTTCCATGTACAATTGAAGAGATTGTATGTTCTTTTGTTGTTGATCGGAATAGTCCATAAATGTTTGTTCACTGTGGTTTATAGTTATTCTTACTGATTTTTTTATCTGCTTTTCTATCTATTACTAAAAGTAATAAGTGTTGAAATTTTGAACTTTGTAGATTTATTTCTCTTTTGAAGATCTCAAGTTCTTGCTTTGGATATTTTAAAGCTCTGTAATTAGGTACATAATATTTAGTCTTGTTATATCCTTTCGAATAATTGACTTGTTGATCATTGTGAAATGTCCTCTTTGTTTTTGGTAATATTCTTTGTTCAGAAGTAATTCTGATTTGTCTGTTAGGTATAGCCACTCCAGCTTTCTTCAGATTTGTGTTTATATGGTATATCTTTTCTAACATTTTACTTTTAACTTACCTGTATATTTATATTCAAAGTTAATTTCTTGTAGGCAACATATAATTGGGGCTTGTTTTTCTCTTTGCTCTGACAATCTCTGTTTCTAATTATAATATTTAAATTATTTATATTAATATGTCAATGTGGGTTATGTTTAAATGGACCATCTTGCTAGTTATATTTTTCATTTTCAATGAAATAATGTAGTTTTTACTTATTAAGCTTAATTTTTAATATGTAAAATATCAGTTGTTATAATCTACATAAACAAAATTCTTTGCAGGAGGTCCACAATAATTTTTTTTAAATGCAAAGGAGCCCTGAGACTAAAAAATTTGAGAATTGCTCATTTAAACTTTTTGGACTCTGATCTCCTCTATTCCAGTCCGTTTTGGCTCTACACATGCCTGCTAAGTTAATAAATCTAAAACAACTGATCACATTATCCCCCTACTGTGAAACCTTCAGAGACCCACTGTTTTCTACAGAATAAACTTCTGCATACCCTAGCATGGCATCTTAGGGTGTTTTAGGTTTTTTATGAAGTGATCCAAAATTCACACTGTAATCTTCATTCTCGTGCTGATTGCTCTCACTTGGCATTTCAGGTAGCATGTCCCCCCTAGACACGCTGTGTCCTTTCCTGTCTTTTGCCATTTGTCATATTTGGAACTCTGCCTGGAATGCCATTTTCCTATTTTCAAAATAAATCTCTTCTATAATGAATCTTTATAGCATTTACCAGATTTTGTCTTGTATTGGCTATTTACACACAAACCTTGAGATGCCTTTATATTAGTTGTAATAAAAACGTAGCATTGCATTCGAATAATCCATCATGACATAAAATTCTTTCATGTGTGCTGTCCTTTTCTTTTATCCTTACAGCATCCAGTGAGATAGGTAAGACAGGTTTTAACACCATTTTAAAGAAAAATAGCTTAAAATTCAAAAAGGTTACATGGCTTGTGTGAAGCCACATAAGTATCAATTGGCAGACTTGGCCCTGAGCAGAAGAACCAAGGTCCTTTGATACCCTGAGCACCGGGATCTTTCTTCTCTGTAACATTTTTCTAAATGTCAGCATGATGGGGACTTTATGTACTTTTTCACTTAACTTTTACCCTAACCTGCACACGACTCGTTGAGGTAGGTGGTGGTATTCACATGTCACGGGAGAGCAAGCAGCCTCGGGCGGGTACTTACTGTAACACGTGGCCCTCGATGCGAACTCACTGAGTTTTCACAGTCTTTCTTCTGAGCGGGGCTCCTTGCCTGGGTGCGGCTAGGTGGCTCTCGAAGGTCATCTGAGAGCGTCACCTTCTTTATGACAGTTAATCATGAGGACTCACTGTTAGTTTCAATTGTCTATGTTTAGAATGTGCCATCTGAGGTTTTTGATTTACTGAACTTTTTACTGATACTAGATATGGTGGAAATTTTGCAAAAAGGGGCTCATTTAGTAATTTTGTTTATTTTAGGCAGTATTTGGCAGTTGTATTCAAAGATAAACCCCTGGAGCTATGGGATGTTAGGACTTGTACCATTCTTAGAGAAATGTCCAAAAACTTCCCTGGAATAACTGCTTTGGTAAGTTACAATTTTAGAACTAAACAGTGTATGTGTGGTGAATATTTTTCTTTACCTTGAACTGAAATCATTACTACTATGTATTTTCTTGTTAAAGATGTGTGTTCAGAGAAGATGATCTAAAGAAATGGAGATAATTCTTATTCGTGGATGTTTTAAGCTAATACTTCATAAGTGCAGTTCCAATTCCGATTTTACTTAGATATTTTGAGGAACATGATAAACATATTCTAAAATGTCTATTTAAGACTAAAGGTCATAATAGCTAAGTCAGCCTTGAAAAAAAGAAGAGTAAAGTGGGAGATGGGGGTGGGCCCACTCTACCTGATGTAGTACAGTGGACACAACCAGAGAAGTAGAAGCAATGTCGTATTGGCCCAAGAACAGGAAATGAACCAGTGTCATAAAGAGCTCATTAACAGAGCCCTGAATATTTGTGTACTTCATACACAGTAGAGAAGTGCACAGGTTGGGGTGGGGGACGGACTGCTGTGTAAGACAGCGTTGGGGAAACCGCCTTGCCTTACGGTCAAAAATGCTGGATCTCTGTGTATTGCAGTCAGAGGTGGGCTCCACAGGCTCAGAGACCTCAGTGTGAAAAAGTAAAGCTATGAAATTATATAGTCAAATCCAGAAGAATATTTGTGTTATAGGAGCAGGAGAGGATATCAGAAAATCAACCCAAAAGGCAAAAAAAAAAAAAGTGTTTAATTAGGTCAGGAGGGTGTTTCTTTTCAATGATGGACACAGATGTCAAGGTTGAATGTGCAAGAAAAGTTGCAAAAAGAAATTTTCCAGCACCAGAAACTGACTGATCCCTCTAGGGGATTGGCATTGTAGGAACCCCTGCACACGAATAATAAACAGACAGCAACCCAGTGGAGAGATGGGCCAAATATGCGATCAGTTAATGAATGCCAGAGAAGCCTGAAAGGCCAACAAGCCGATGAGGATGTTTTCAGCTGATCAGTTTTTAAGAGATGTGTAGTGTAAAATAACCATGATATATCTTTTAAACTGAAAGAATTGGAAAGCCAGCCACATAGCATCAGACATGGGTGTCACATGGGCCGTAGGAATCCTCATGCGCCGCTGGCAGGCATGCGGGCCAGTGAAGCCATCCTGGCAGCTCTTAGGCAAACATGGGCCGCCTCTGCGCTCCAGCTCCGCAGCTCCTGGCTGGGAAGGAACTTTTGTCAGGGCATTGGCTGTAGTGTTTTTGATCATGATGAGCGTTTGGAGGTAATCTGGCGTCCTCTGCTGAGAGAGCAGACTGAAAATTGGTGGATGCACACGTGGAATGGTACGTAGCATGCGGAAGCAACAGAGGTGCAACTTAGCGACATTGTGCTGAGTGAAAGGAGTTCGAACCGGGATGGGATAGACAACACGGTACTATTTATGCCAGTTACAAACACGTACACGTAAAATAACTACCTGGTAAGAATTTGTACATCTGAGCAGATAATTAGAGTAAACATTAAAATAGGTGGGCATATGAAAGACTCAGTAAATAAAGTGAGAGGTTTGAGGCAGACCTGTGGGTGACAGCGGCAGTGACTGCGGACAGTCCTCTCACCCTGTGCGCCTAAGGGGTGGCGGCGGAGGGAGAGAATAGCAGACGCCCTCACTGAATGTATCGTTTTCATTTTGTAAAAAAATAAAGTGCCAAAGGTTAGACTTTTTGGAAGTTTGACATTAAACTTTTCTACCTTAAGTTCTAATTAAAATGCATTCATTCAGCCTTTCTGTAAATAGATAAACCCTAAGGACAGATGGTAAATTCATGTGCAGTAGTAATTGCAGCCGAGCTATGGCGAGCAGCCCAGGGGTTCAGGCAGGGTTCTTTGACAGAAGAACACCGAGCACGTCTAGTGGGTCTGTCTTCGCTTCACAGGAGTGGTCGCCCTCTCACAACCTGAAGAGCCTGAGAAAGAAACAGCTGGCCACCCGCGAGGCCATGGCCCGCCAGACTGTGGTCTCAGACACAGAGCTGAGCATCGCTGAGTCGTCTGTGATCAGGTGCAGTGTGCCCTTTCCTGCCACCGTCATTTGTAATGTCTGTGTCATGGTTGGGAACTTGCCAGGTGTCCCAGAGGCTTCTTGAGAAGAAGCAAGCTACACTCTGTTTTGAACACACTGTGTTTGGTACTTTTGTACCTACCCAGATTTCTGGAGAATTCACCCAACTGTTGCGTTCCGTAGCGCGCCAGCACCTTACATCCTCAGCCGGCGTGCCACAGGCCTTTCAGACGTGCCGCACCTGACCGTGTGGTCGGCGGCACCGCGTCTTTTCCCTGAGATGTCAAATAAAGAAGTGAGAATAGCCAACACAACAGTAGCCGTATGGTGTGAATGAATCAACATTATACCCATTTTCTTTTTTGGTACATCGGCAAAAAATACATTATATTTTTTGATGTGCTGCAGAATTTTAGTAATTGGTTTCTTTGTGCCATGAGATGAAAAAGGCTGAAAACCACTGGCTTACACAGTAATATCCATTAGAGAAATGATCATTCTGTCCCATAAGCTTGAGCTTTTGACGTTCAAAGGAACATAACGTTGAACATACAGAGAGATCATATTTTCACTTACGTACACCAAAGAAAATATTTTGAGAACTCCAAATTTATGTATTGTTCCCACCCCCACCAATTTTACAAATAAGTACCGTCCGAGAGAATGAGGGGTCTCCACCGAGGAGAGCGCCGTGTGCCTCCTGGAGCAGCCGGGCCTCTGGACGGGGGATGCGCCCTCGTGAGGACTGTCTGGGAGTAACTGGGGTTTCCTGTTGTCAGCTTCAGCCTTTTTGTTTTTGTTTTTTTTTTTAATGGTTTTGGATCTCCTGTTAATACATCTGTATTTTGGGTGAGTTAATTATGGGGACATTCTAGGGAATGAAAAATTTTTACGTTCTTTCTATCCCAAAGCTTGTTGCAGGAAGCGGAAAGTAAATCTGAACTCAGTCAGAACATCTCCGCCCGAGAGCACTTTGTGTTCACCGACGTCGACGGCCAAGTTTATCATTTCACCGTTGAAGGAAACTCAGTGAGGGACAGCGCTCGCATCCCACCAGATGTGAGTTCCGCCCTTGGTTAAATCTTCGTTAAGAGTCCTTATCAAAGGCTGTGTTGGTTCTGTATCCAGTGACGCCGTACCGAAGTTGGAAAGCTATTTCAGAAAAATTGAATGTAAATAAACTTTAGTATTTAAGGAAATACTATCATTGATTCAACTTGTTCCATATTGCTATAGCATTGTAACTGCTTAGACTAAAAACTTCATCGTGTGCTACTCTTTTTTATCCCCATAATAATCCATGAGGAATTTTCTGCATTTTTTCTATGACAAAACTGAGGCAGAGTGAGTGCCCTTCCCAAGGCTACCCAGCTTCGTGACGTGGCAGTTTTAAACTTGGGTATGTCTGCCTGACTCCAGTGTCACTCCTCTCTCGGTGTCAGGCATTACCCTGAGGGTTTCATGTACAGTCTAGAATCATTTATAGAAAATAGTAATCAAGTTATAAGTGTAATAGTACCATTAACTTTTACTAATTTTTGCTTATCCTCATGGCCTTCTGGAATCCTCTGCCTAAGGTTTTGTAGTTAATAATTTGTGTCAGCATTTATCTCACAGGTTGTTTTCAATGGGTAGATTAAGAAAATGTTTTGTTAACCAATACTGCTCTAATGGTTAAGTGGAGGCATGAGATGATTTCTCAACTATATGTATATATTTTAAATTCCTGTCTAAAAATGGCATGTCTTCGTCGAATGCCAGCCCCCATGTTTTACAGGTGGCTGGGGTCGCACAAGGGGGAGTCAGGACGCTGGCTGAGCCGGGAGGGTCCCCTGGGAGGCGCTCACTCACCTGGCCAGTGCGCTTTAAGGCCGGCCTGTGTCCCTCCTCACGCGGGCCTCTCCAGAGGACCGTCGGTGTCCCCATGCCACAGCGGCTGGCTTCCCCCAGAGCGAGCGGGCCGAGACAGAGCGCAAAGCAAGCTGCAGTGTCTCTCAGGACCCAGTTTTAGAAGCCACACCCCACCATTCATTTCCACAGCGGGCTTTTTGTTCCCGGGTCACCTGTTCACTGTGGGAGGTGACTACCAAGGGACACGAAACCAAAAGGCAGAGTCCCTGGGGGCCTCTCAGAGGCTGGCTTCCACATCTTCCTTATTAGCAGGTAGAGAAGAATGGAAGGTAGGCATGTAGCCTTCACTGCTAAAAACAAACTAACCTGTGAAAGTGCTCTTCACACTGCAGCTTCGTTTGTGCTGTTATATAGAGCAAGTCATATCTGAGACGTAGTCTATTTTGAACCATCTCTAGCGTTGCCAGAAATTTTCACTTGTTTAAAAGGTTGAAAATAATAATGCGAGTGTGACAGATTGATATTAGTTATACTTGGAAAAGGAACCTAACTTTAAGTGCGTAGAAAGGAAAACTGTTCCTACGGAGCGCAGACATAAAGCGGCAGTGTGATGTTGCTGCCCTTTGGAAAATCAGCTTGCTTGCTTCTGCATGAATCTACGCCTTTGGAACCCAGACAGGCCCACCCAAGCCCCTCCAGGGCCACTCGCAAAGGGCTCAGTCCCTTTTCTCGTCACTTCACATTGGAGATTAGAGTGGAGACACAATGCAGTGGCTTGTGAGATGCTGGTTCCCCTGCCCTCACCTCCCCAAAAGTTTAACATTTTTGGACATTGATAGGAGTTTTCCTTTTTGTAAGGGCTTCTTGTGGGATGACAGTTGTGCCATAGAGCTTTTAAGGGTCTCTCTCTTTGTCTCTCTGTGGAGGTCTGAAGTGAGGATCAGCCAGTCTCTCTGTTCTGCCTGCCCGGTCCTTTCATTCCGCAGCCGGACACCGCTTCCTCTGAGTGACCGGCCTAATAGGGAATAAGGATGTAGCCGCCAGTGACATTAGTAGATATTTCAGAGCAGATCATTTTTAGAGAAAAGGGAATTGAGCATCTACTGTATACTACAAGAGGCATCAATTTTGGATCATTTTTATTTTCTGTTATTAAAGTCTTTTCTAGGAATTACAGTGTAGAATTTAGGCGGTGGTTTTGTTTGCTTATTTTAATTATTTGTGTTACTCTCTCAACTGTAAGGTATTGAACACTTGTTTTGAGTCAACACTTTCCCTCCAGATTCTGGCCTCAAAACTATGCAGTATGTAGAAAAGAAGAGGAAGCCTTGGCATGTTTTAAACTACGTGCACATGGAGAGTCTAGCTGACGGCTTTTATACAGCGGGCAAGAACGGCTGTCTCTGCCTTGCTGCCAGCCTTAGTTCTCCTGTTTGGATCATTATATTTCACATGTGAGCATCAGATCAGTGTCAGCTAATAACGTTCTGTTGAGTTTTAATCCTGCATTGATCTGCGGTTATTTGGAGCCACAAAGCAAGGTGGTAGCACGTCCTCTTAAAGCATCTTGGTATCTGTCTCCACGTTGCTTGTATCCGAACATCAAACTCTTAGGTAGAAGAGTCTGGGATGTTTAATGATACAGCTGTATTAATGCATCATTTGTCATTCTAAGTGCATAGCACTGATTTCTGGGTTAATTTAAATTTTAATATAATGCGGTATTTTTTTTTAGGTATTTGAAAGGTTATAAAATGTGGAAGTTTTTAAGGCTAATAAATGTAAACGCAAATTCTTAATTAAACACTGTGTTAATATGGTCAGGAGAACAAAAATAAGATCTTGGAGTGTTGCTTCATATTGTACAGAATTCTATTAAACATTTTTTGTATTACTGAATTCGTTGAGGCACTCAGTTTTATCCTAGCTTTTCCTCTGCGTGGTGCCCGCCGCCAGGACCCCGCGGTGCCGGCGCCACGGGCCCGTGCGGCGGTAGCCTGTCTGGCCGCCCCTGGAGCTGTCCTGCTCCTCCCGGCAGCTGCTGTGAGAGCTGGATGTGTGCATTTTTATATCACTCTATAAATGCAAAAGTAAGAGTTTTTTAATATGTAGAGAAGTAGTTGAGCAATAATGCTATATAATAGCTAATGTGTATTGACTCTTTTACTGGGTGACAGGCATTGTTTTAAGGCCTCTACCTGTATACTTTTGTTAATGCTAATGGGAACCCCTCAGGTTTCATTAGCTTACCCTACTTTATTGATGATAAAATCCAAGACACAGAAAGATTAAGTAAATATGCCCCAAATCACACAACGAAGTAAGCAATCAAGTTCGGACTCAAGCGCAGGCAGCCGATGGCGTGGCCCAGGCCCCAGGCGTCTGCGCAAAGCTTTTGTGTGTCTGTTACGGCTGCAGCCTCCTCCTTGCCCACCTCAGAGATGACACCAGGGCACTGTAGCCTGACCTTTGTGTTTCCATACATAACTTCTTGGCCGGGCTTTTTGTGGATTCAGACTGTGCCGATATCTTGTACAGAGGTACAGTACCTCTTCACCTTCATTATTCCAAAAGATACCGCTGAAGCTCTAGGTCCTTGTTTTCAATAGAAAAAGTACTGCATGACTGTTATAAAACAGCTTTTGAGTTTCACCTAGAATAGATGTATATATCCTTTTGTAATGAGAGATAAGTTGGAGATAGGAGTTCTCTCCTAGGGGTTTTCTTCCCTTCTGTCTCTTGTCTTTTATATCCTTTAATTTTCTTTAAGGGATTTCTTTCTGAAAAGACATCTGTTTTCTATAAATCTAGTTCTGATAACTTAATGTCTGTCAAGCAGAAATCTCCTGTTTCTTTATAGTTAAAATTGATATGCTAGGTAGCTATTTTAGTGTCCAAAGTCACTTAGTGCTTGATTGCATTAATAATAAAGCAAAACCATTTATAGTTTATTAAAATATCTTTGCTATTTTATAATAGTTATTAAGTAAAAATATTGCTCTGTTATGACAGGTTGTAAGTAGTGAAATTTATGTACTTGTTGCTGTTCTTTTCTAGGGAAGTATGGGTAGTATTACCTGCATCGCTTGGAAGGGCGATATGCTAGTTCTTGGGGATACGGATGGAAATCTAAATTTTTGGGATTTGAAAGGCAGAGTATCCAGGTATGAGTTAAGAAAGCAGTCTTGTTATTTCATTTTAAAAAAGTAACCTCTCGATATGGATCTTGTGTCTCTGAACTTGGGAGGAAGGGCCTGGGCCTTGATCCGAGCTCTGGATCTTTCATATCTGCAAGTGCCCCATACAGAGGTGCTGGGACATGATTCCAGCTGTTGTCAAAGGGCAGAGCCTTCTGTCAGATGTGGCCCGAGTCCCAGAGGGCAGAGTGGTTCTCCCTTCACCAGATCTTGTCGGAAACGGAAATAGAAGGAGCCGTGGGACAGAGTGTCTGGCGGTGAGAGCCTGCTTGGCCTCATGCCAGTGCTCTGGTTTTTGTTTGTCCTCAGAGGGATACCTACGCACCGAAGCTGGGTGAGGAAGATTCGCTTTGCCCCTGGTAAAGGAAACCAGAAGTTAATAGCGATGTACAACGACGGAGCTGAAGTGTGGGATGCGAAAGAGGTAGGCCCGGCTCCTTGTGAGCTCGCGGCAGGGGGAGCCGCTCCCTCCTGTTTTACAAATGAAAACTATGCTGGGTTTGTCAAACTTAAAATGACTTTCTGCTTCTGAAAATTTCCCTTTTCAGTATTTCTGTTCCAAGGGTGTCAGCTCAACACCTTTTTTAAAATGTTACCACTGTCTTTGGGACCTTTAAGTGCGGTCTGCATGTGGAAGAGAGATTGCTGAAGACTGTTCGGTTTTGAACCTACCTTGGGTCTTTGCCATGGGCACCGTCTCTCTTTGACTGTAATCCAGAATGACAGGCATCTTCCTTTTCTTTCTGACTGTGACAACCATGTTCACTCTTGAAGGTTCAGATGGTGAGCAGTTTAAGAAGCGGGAGAAACGTGACCTTCCGGATATTGGACGTGGACTGGTGTACATCCGACAAAGTGATCTTGGCATCAGACGATGGGTGTATCCGAGTCCTCGAGATGTCTATGAAGTCTGCGTGTTTTAGAATGGATGAACAGGAGTTGACCGGTACGGAATTCTAACGAAAGGGGCTTTGAAATCTGTCTTTACTTTGTGCAGGGTGCTCTCTTCTGTGGAGAGAGCAGCTTATATTCATGCAGCCCTTGCTTTCTGAGACTGAATTTAAGAAACTTAAGTGTGGGTGTCTTCGCCGCTGAGATGCCGGGCTCTCGTAATTGCGGGTGTTAGTCGCTCCCGACTCCCGTTTGGCAGGCGCCCTTTCTCCAACCCTTTTCTCAGTGCTTTTCCAAAAGATCAGAGAAGTTTACATTCATCAAGATGGCTGCCTCAGAATTCAGAACTTATCCGGGGACATGAAGCTCGGGATCAGGTGCCTGGCTTTTTAGTAGTGAGCCTTACACTCATCGTTTGCGGCCACCTGTCATAGAAGAGCTGCTTTGGAAAGTGTCCTGGGTGTTGTGAATTTTGATGCCTGTTGTGTGACTTGTGGCATGGCCAGTCAGAACAAAAGTAGATGCTTGCTCTAGCTCAGCCTTTGTCAAATGGTTGTTTCAAGATGGTTTTGTACCAGAATGTGAAATGGTTTAGTGAAAACAATCTCGTATGTGACTTGAAGAAAAGAATGAGAAGATTGACTATAGCCATCACTCGGTTGAGAGGCAGCTCCGGTCTGATGAATTTCAGCATCTGTACTTGTGAGATACTTTTGGCTGGAGACATATTCCGATCCTCATTGGAGGAAAGCAAGAGACATCCTGCATTAAGTATTCTCTAAGCATGCCTTCGGTGTACACGCCAGGCTGCCTGACCGGTAAAAAATTCATGAGACTTGTTTAGTCGTGTCCTGGGTTTCAGCATGGAAGTTCGGCTCTGGGAATTGTCTGTTCCTTGTAGAGCCGTGCTTTGGCTCATCCAGAGACGGCACCGTTTTGAAAACCCGCTCCTTAGTGCTGTGTTCCTGCCGGAGGCACTCCCGGATTGCTGCCTAATGTTGGCCGGGCTCACTTAGGCCAGGTGTGCTTTTGACCCTGTCACTGCTGTGCCCCTGCCCCTGCATCTGGGTGCCACCACTTCTTACTCGGGAGCCGTGATGCCACCTGGTAAAGCCAGAAGTTAAACGTCACATTCCCTACGTGTCCTTAAGACACTTGCCAGCTCTGCAGAGACCCCAGGATCCCCCCACACGGGCAAGGGGGAGCTCTGCTATTAATTTTAAACCTAATGTTATTAAGGAAATTGGGGTAACTTTCAGGATTTGTCTTTTAACTTAGTTACTAGCTCTAGGTAAAGAAGTACAAAAATATAATCTTTGACCTTTAATTTAAAATCTGAATCTAAAAATCTCCAAAGCCAAGGTAGCTTGTTCTTAAATTAACTGACTGCCAAATTAGAGCCCACCATTAACCCATATTTAATAATGGTTTAGTAATACCACACTTGAACATCTAACCTGCAGCCAGATTTTAGATTGCATTCTTCCTTTACAGTTTTTCTAATATTAAAAAAAAATAGTAATTTTTAATTAACTGCTATTGGTACAGCTGTAGCCAGAAAGGGAAAAAAGTTTAAGTAATAATAGGGAAAGGTCAATAAAGTCATATGTACACTATACAAATTGAACTTAAAACTCAGAACAACACTCAGTAAATGTTAAGGAGTAAAAACTGGTGATTGTATAAATATGGAGTTAGGAAAAAGATGTCTGTGTATTTACCTCCAGGTATGTGCTTATTTGGGCTTGGAAAAATATGTTTGATATAATATATTTCTATTTGGGGGAATCAGAAATATAATTTGAACTTACTGCTGTCAGGGATAAAAATAAAATCATTTTAGGTCATAGGCATTGACATCTCATATTTAATATATTTCTTCAGTTCTCCTTGATAGCAAGCAGAGAAAATCATAAGTCATTGATGATTGAAATCTGTTTTTTAGGGCAGCTTAGGTAGTCCTATTCCTCCACGCCCTCTTTGCTTACATTTGTCTGAGCCCCCAACCTCCCCAAGTAAAGGGAGAGGTTGGACAGATGGAGAAGGTTGGAATCTCTCTTTTTGAGTTGGAGAATCCTTCTTGCCTGCTGCAATATAAGGAGGGGCATAAAACAACATAGAAAAGCTTAATATGCTTTTTAGCAGCATCTGCAAGGAACCCAAGAGTATGAGACTTCTTTAGTAACGTTCTCGTACGATGCGTTTCCACACACTTTACATATGTCGACATGGTGTCAGAGACTTTTCAATCTAACTTCCTCCCCAGCTGCTGGGCCACTGCGGAGCACATTGTGCCCAAGTGAGCACAGGTAGAAAGAAGCCTTCCATAAAACCGGGTTTATACCCGCACCCTTCCTCTCCACCTGCCTCAGCGTTCCAAGTGTTTTCTAGCAGTTTTCACTTGGGGCATTTGGACATGTGTCACGACATGGAGCGCGGGGAGGTCCGGGGATGCAGAGTAACGTGCAGTGTGTGGAGCAGTCGGGAGGATGAGCTGTCCTGCCCAAAATGTCACGATGTCCCTTGTCTCCCTTCTTCCCCCTGCGTTGAGTCCCAGTGAACAAAATCACCAAAGCAGGACCCTCGCGCTCTTAAAATCGCCTGCTCACCTTGACATTTGCCACCTCCACATGGTGGAGTAGCTTTTCTGCTGCTTTTCTTCTTGGCTCTTCAGTTCCTGATTTCCTGCATCGCTGTCAGAGAGGCCGCTGGCAGCCTGTGCGTGGTTCTGATCGACCCGTCAGACAGCTGCAGCGCGGACTCAGCACGCTGTGTCCAGGAGAGGTAGCAGCGACGCCCCTGCCTTTTTATTCTAATCGGGTCACTTCAGAAGTGAGCGAGCTCTTGCAGGGGGGCTGCTCCAGCTGTGAGGTGGTCAGTCTCGACCCTTGAGAAGACAGGTTCAAATTTGTTGGAGCGTGGGAGGTGATAGCGTTTACTTTCCTTTTGTTCATGCTCGTGGGATGCTGTCAACACTATTTTGCTTTGGAGAAATAACACGTATGTTTTTAAAAATAAGACATTTCCTTCCATTTACTCAGACTTCATGAATGTTGTCTTGCTCCCATTACAGAAACACTCCACGATGCTGCTTTCTAAGAAGACCCCCTTGTGTCTTTTCATTTGTCCATTGATTGAGAAACTTCCACGTAGTTTTCCCGTAGGGACGGAGATGCTCCTTGAACCATTCCATGTTTAATTTTTTGTTCCTTGATATTTACTGTTTCCAAACATTTTGTGACTTGATGCCAGCAGCTACTACTGTCTGAAAGCCAAAGGGGCTGACTGAGAATTTGAGAATTATAGGATCGCCATCTACTAGGGATGAATAGAAAGAGCATTCAGTAGACTAACGCCATCTTCCCTTCCAGCACTGATTTTAGTGCTTCGGGGGATGGGTAGGTAAGCCGCATTCTCACCACGGACATTCCTTTCTCTACAGCTGGGTATCAAAGAAAAGATAAATTGGACTACTGGGAAAAATTTTTTTTAAACTTTCAAAGCAAAAGAAATTTTAAGCATAGCAAAACACAAATGATAACTTGATGAATGTATTTGAACGTCAGTAACAGATTGTCCACAGGGGGGAATAAAAGATATGTAAATGGCCTGTAATGATATGAAAAGATGCTGAACTTTATTCATAATAAAAAAAAATATAAGTTAAAACTGCACGAAGAAGCTGTTTCTCACCTATCAGATTAACAAAAATTCACCCGTCCGGAGGCGTCCCCTGCGAGGAAGCCAGCGCTCCCAACGCTGCCCGCGGCTGTGAGGGGCTGCCCCGGCAGGTCCGGGCGGCCGGGCACCGCAGGGCAGAACGGCGGCCCTGGTGTCGGCGCTGAGTGAGAAGCTCATCATTTCATGGCAAGATGCATGGGGAGAAGGGAAGGCTCCTGTTAATAGAAGAATGCCCGTTGATAGATGTAGACAGAATGATAGTATTAGAAAATCACCAATTTACAACTCCTATTACAATAATTGATTCGAGTAAAGATCATTAAGTAGATGTGGAATCACTGAGTAGAAAGATTTTTGGAATAGGAAATTCAGTCTCACAGTGTCTCCTCCACGTTACTGATTCTGAAGAGAAAAAGGTGCCCGGACTAGAGAGAGCTCTGGTGCCTTCCCCCTCAGCTACATGATCAGATTCAGCGTTACCAGAAGACCACCAGCTAACACGCACCTTCCGACGGGACGCCGTGGAGGGGCCCGCCAGCCCCCATGTGGGGTTCTTGCTGAAGATGTTTAACCTGGGTCTGATGCTCAGAACACACAAATCGGAATGTAGGCCACTTCCTAAGACAACTGGCTCTTTAAAAATGAAAACATCATATAAGATCAGAAGCAGAGTGGGAGGTCTGCCCTAGAGCAGAGGAGGCAGGAGCGTCGGGACAAGCTGGTGCAGGCAGGAGCCGGGCCTGGGCCCCAGGGTTTTGGATACTCAGGGGTGACAGAGGACTTTTGAGTATGGACTGCACTTTAAGTAATTTTATAGAATCAATATTAAAACTCTGGGTTGTGAAAAAAAAAGTAGTATTAGAAATGTTCTTGATCACTCTCCAACTTTGAAATTGAAAAGCCCACATAAAATACTTTATCTATGACTTAATTTATACTTAACTACATAGAATGAAGTGTTCTAAAGCAGGTCTGTCCAATAGAAATATAACATGAGCTATGTATGTAAGTTTAAATTTTCTAGTACCGCATTAAAAAGGTAAAAAGAAACAGATGAAATTGATTTTAATAAAAATTTTATTTAAGCCAGTATATTCAAAATTTTACCATTTTAACATAAAATCATTATTAAAAATTACTAAGGCAACATTTTATATTTTTTAGTCTTCAAAATCCAGCATGTATTTTCATTTAGAGCACATCTCAATTCAGAGGACAAATTTTCAGCAGAAATACTCGAGTTGTATCTAGATTTTATAAAATTTTTCATCTGAGAAAGTAGCCATATATTAGGTTCTTCCAAATATTCTTAAACGTCGTCCAAGTATTAGTTTTTAAATTTAAATTAATTAAAATTAAATAAGTTAAGAATTCATCTCTTTGATTGAACTCGCTATATTCCCAGGGCTCAGTAGCCACGCAGGACTAGAGGCCGTCGTGTTGGACAGCACGGCGCAAAGTCTGTGTGGTCACTTACATAAGGCAACAGCCTTGTAGATGCGTGTGATTTGACGTGAACGTACCTGCCCGGGGGTCTGTGGGAGAAAGATGCTGTGGGACGTGGGAGCAGCAGTGAGGCTGAGTTTGTCAAAGCGGGTGGGCCGCAGAGAACTCGGTTGGAGACTGAGTCTGGCAGAGTGTGGTCACGGGGAGACGGGGCCCAGCTGTCTAGGTGGGGAGGCCTTCGGGCCTTCTCTTTCTTTGCATTGGAACATGTTGAAAAGCAGGCAAATCTTGTTTGTTGTGTCCTAAGTGAGCCAACGGTGACGTGTGGGGGGTTCTGGGATGATAGTGCCTTTGTTCAAGGGTTACATTTATAAGTAAGACCTAAGAGTACACTTGATCAGAGTTGGCCTGATCCCTTCAGCGAGGGGCTCAGGGTTGATGAGCCACGTTAGTTCAGTAGTCTCAGAAAAACAAAGACATTGAGTGGTGTAAGATGATCCTGGTAGATATGTTAGTCCAGTGTAAGTTAAAATGGTGAGCTATACTGCTATCTGTTGAATTGTTGCACTGAATCTTTTATTCAGGTAGGATTGTTGTTGTTTACCGTACAGGACACCTAAAAGGGGGAGAACAGTGTAGTAGTCCATTTGAATGAAGAGAACCCCTCCCGTCTCAGCGTCTTAGCAGCGGTTGCACTGGCCGTACTCTCTAGCTTGCCACCAGATTTATACTCAGTTCTCTGCTGCCTTGTCTGGAAACTGTCCGTGACGAAGCCTCAGTAGATAAAATTCTGCTTTCATCTAGAGCCTGTGTGGTGCCCGTACCTCCTGGTTCCGAGGGCCGCCCTCGCCTTGAAAGCCTTCTTACTGCACCAGCCATGGAACGGGCAGTATTCTTTGGATATTTCCCATGTGTAAGTTTTTCCATTTCTGTTTACTTTTTAAAATTTCCTTAGGGGTGAAGGACACCCATGAGAATCAGCAGTGGCCTGTGCTCTAGGACTTAAAAGGATTGGGACCTTAAAACTGAGCCAAGGCAGACACTGCAGACACATGAGGGAATCGCCAGTCTGCCCTCGTTTCCAGCCCCCTGGGGCCCTCGTGGAGGCGTGAGCGCGGGGGGCCGGGAGCACACACTTGCTCCCGGGTGGCCATGCGGCCACGTGCTCGGCCTCCCGTCTGAGCCTGGCCTGGTGGGAGTGCGGAGGGCCAGTGGCGGCCCGGAGGAATTTGAGGCCATGGTTAACTCTTAAAAAAAGCTCCAAGAACGTGCCTGCGTCAGAGGTATTTTATGTTTCATAAATCTCAGAGCCTGCCTTGTTGCAAAAATAAGTTCACAGAAACTATGATTAGCAGTTATTAAGTACACTCACAAGTGTTGCTGACCTCGTGCCACGTGGCGTGCACAGGGAGGCGTGAGTGAGGAGAATAGAGGTGACGCGCGGCTGTGTCCGAGCCCCAGGAGTGTCCACGGGGACGGGGGGCGAGTGGCCATTTGGTGGAGCAGGAGCAGCCCCCCCTTCAGTCATCGCTGAGTTCCTCACAGCTTTGGGAGCCCACTGATACATTTTCCCATTTCTTGAAAGTCAAAGACTTTCTTTACGCATGTCCTGTTTTGACTAAATAAGCTAGAAACAGACGTTAAAGATGGGTAGGGGGTTCCTGAGTAGACTGTTGTGCTTTGGCCACAACCAAGTTTTTAACTGAAAACTACGAAGATGTTATAATTAACGCAACTTTTTTTCCTAGAGAAAAAATAAATGGTTGTAAGTGAAGAGATAATAAACTCATTCAAAATCTTTTTGTACAGTGATTACCCAGAAAATGAAGAAATAAAGAATCTCCTTCAAGAGCAGCTGAATTCATTGTCTAAGTAAGCACTCCAATTATGTTTTATTACAAGATAAGAATATGAGAAAGGAAAATACAATAATTTAGGCTATTTAAAATTAAAATAAGTCGTGTTTTAGAAAACCTTAGTGGCCCAGGGAGAGACAGTTCTCTACCACAGAGGCCTGTCTCCTACAGAGCCTGCGTGCTGTAGGTGTGGTTATTTCCTCGTCTGCGGGCAGCGCATCTCCCTTCAGCAAGTCCCTAAGTGTCCGGTGGCGCTGGTCTCCTGTCTGGGCGGCAACAGCCCCAGGGCGTGAGGGTCCTTCCAGCTCAGCCCGCCGGCACCACAGACCTCTGCGGTCTCCCGCGAGGACGCACACAGGCGACTCCTGTGCGCCAGCTTCCTGCTTCTAAAACGGGTTCTCTGTACAGGGCCATGCACAGTTATGGCGAAGAAATCAAATGCTCCCTGAGCCAAGAGCGTTCAGAAGTGTATGTTAGGGCAAGTGCTGCAGAGGAGTTCTTGGTCAAACATAACATTTTTGCAATCAAGCATCTGTTACATGTAATTATAATATTTAATAAGTTAGCCATAATAGAATGCTATATTGATGTCAGATTCAAAATAATTACTTGATTGTTTTCTCTATACAAATGTTAACATTTGGGTTTAAATGAAAAAGAATAGATTTAAAGAATATAGCTCCTTCCCTCTCCCCCTAATTAATGAATATTCACTATTTGGCTATTTTAGAAACATCAGTTTATAAAAACAGGAGCCTTTCTTCCTTAAATATTTTATTTCAGGGATAATTTCAAAAGTAAATTCTGAATGCAGCTTCTCTAAGGTATATACTGTTTCTGATGATTAGCAAAATCATTTTATCAACAGTGACATACTCATTCCTATATAATTAGGCAACTGTTTGTGTTTTCAAAAATGAGAGTTGGAGCGCGGCAAGAGCGCCAGCCACGGCCGGAGACTCACCGCCCCGTGGCGGCTGACAGGTGCCCCTCCTCCAGCCCCCAGTACACGCTCTACACTCTAGAAGCTTCTGTAATGTCAGGGACTGGGCAGTGTAACTTCTTTGTAAGCTCTAAACATAGCCTTTGAGTGGAATCTCCCATCTCTAGAGCATCTTGATTTATTGCCTTGCCATATTGTTTAATTAAAAATGTCTTTCTTGCCTTGTCTGGATCCCTGGCTGCAGTGATGTGAAGAGCCTCTTGCTCGACCCGGAATTCACGCTCCTGCAGCGGTGCCTGCTGGTGTCCAGGTAACGCTTTTGGAGGTGGTCTGTGTGCGAGACAGACAGCTTCAGGTTAACCCACTTCTCTGGTTATGGATTTTTAGTTAAGGGCAAACACTTCTAGGTTTTAGAAAAATATTTTAGTTCATCCTTTAATATGACAATTAATTTTGAAAGGAGTAACACAAATAGAAAAAAGTTATGATTAACATGAGATCTAGGCCTTCTCGATTGAAAAGATTTCCTCCTACAGACAGCTTTTTAAAATGTGTTTAAAAATATCAGCTATAAAGGGCATGTCCCTAAGTATACCAGTAAGTTATATTTAGAATCAATAACCTATATACTTCCACGGCACAATAGAGTTGTCACTTGTAAAGAAGACGTTGCCCTCCACTCCCCAGAGAATAAATTGCACGTTGCCTCCACACCTCATGTGGCCGGTTATCCCAGGGGAACTTCTTCCTTCATACGATGCCGTGGTTCAGGGTGAAGGCGCACCGACGGCAGGCTGGGCGGTGCTCTTACCACAGGATGGAGAGGGACCTGGGGCTGAAGGGACCCCGTGCAGCCAGGCCCCGTACTGGTCGAGCCCCAGGAACGGGGCGGAACCCTTCCCCATGCAGGCACCAGCCAGGGCCCCGGACGTGTTCACCTGGCAGCACTGCGCCCCCGCGTGCAGGCCGCTCCGCGAAGCGCCTGTGTGCGAGCGTTCAGGGCAGCCTTGGCCTCCCCTTCGCAGGCTGTACGGCGACGAGTCGGAGCTGCACTTCTGGACCGTCGCGGCACACTACCTGCACAGCCTGTCCCCCGCGCTGGTGGCGGCAGAGACTGCGTCGCAGGACAGAGTGAACAACCCGCTGGACATATGCTATGACATACTCTGTGAAAATGCCTATTTTCAGGTACTGTATTTCATATATTAAAACCTTGAAAGCTATCGTCTTGATTACGTACGTGTTTGTAAGTGTATGTAACTTGGGGAACTTGGGAACTAAGCTAAGGTCCACATGATGGAAATGAGCCCATTGCACATTTGCATAAAAAAGGCCTGGCCCAGGATTTGAAAAGCTAATAAACATTTACTGAGGTTTTTGATACACATTGAAATTTTACGATTAACAGTCTTCTTATTTTTGCCTAAAAAATTTTTAACTTAGAAGGTTTAATTTCTTTAATTATTTTCTAAAATAACATTTCACTTGGTTTGAATTTGCTATTTTATATATAAAAAGGTAGCTTCAAAACTTTATAGTATGAGGGGGAACCCCAAAGATGGGAATTTATTTATAAAAAATTGTGTATTTATTTTTATATGTTTAAACTTCAGTCACCTTCAGAGTACTCTCCATTTGATGCAATACAGCTATCAAGACATTTTTTCCACAGCTCGAAAGTTTTTGAACTCATGAATTTTGATGCGTTTTAGTGCTTCTGCCATTTTTTTATTTCAACTGTTCCATATCAGCAAAATATTTCCCTTTGAGGACTTTTTTCATCTGGGCATACAAACAAAACAAAACAAAAGTCCCTTGGGGCAATATCAGGTGAATAGGGAACATGGGGCATGGGGTTATGCCATTTTTGGTCAAAACCTGCTGAACGCTCAGTGAAGTGTGGGCAGGTGCCCTCATAAATCACCCATCATCAAATGGGTTGAAAGAGTCTTCAAAAAAATTTGCTGAAACTGAACACAGCCTCTCACAACAACGCTGCCTGCTGCACTGATACAGATGGGTTCCTAGAACACTCACCTATCGGGGAAGCCTGAACCCCAAGGGGCCCGCCCTCCGGAAGTCATTCCATTGTTTTAGTGGGCTGGGGTCCCCGTCATTAATTCAGTCCACGTAGGGATTTCCATCCAGCTCTACTGGATGCAAACCTATATGCAAATGATAACACACTTTAACATTTTGGAATTTCAAATTTTTATTAAACTGTCAGATTACTGTAAAGTTGGTTAATAACCTTACAAATCAAAGTAAGTTTATTAAAATGACATTAAGTATAGTAAAATTTAAATAATTCAAAAGTTTTATAATCCAGGCTCAGTTTTCTTTTTTTTCCTACTCTAGAAATTTCAGCTGGAAAGGGTTAATCTGCAGGAAGTAAAACGGACAACTTACGATCACACGCGGAAATGTACAGACCAGCTCCTTCTCTTGGGCCAGGTGCGTCAGTGTTTATAACTCCTCTCCTGTCTCGCAGAGTCGCTGGTGGGTTAGTATTTCAGAGCATCACAGCTCCCTCTCCCGCTCCCTCTCCTGCTCTCTCTCACACGCACACACACGCACACACAGGCGCGCCTGCCACATAATGTTTCTCTGAAAGTCTAAGTATGAATTTAGGTTTTCTCTCAAAATAAAACCAGCAAATCTCCTAAGAAAGTGAAAACATGCTACGTCTAAGCAGTGCATAATTTTGGCCTCTGTAATGCGAAGTGAGGCCGAGCTTCTGTTCTGTTCTCGAGTCTCTGAGTGGGTGGCGCAGAGCTGCCCTGAGCGGGCGCCAAGCGCCTGTGCACCCAGGCCAGGGCTGGGTGTCTGTGCCGAGGCGCCGTGAGGTGCTTTCGGTCAGGTTTTGTGCATGTCGGCAAAGCACTCATGAGCAGTTTTTGAAAATGAGTCTTCTTTCAGTTCTAACTTGCAGTGCTCCAAATTAGGAACTTCTAAGGTTATGTTGGAGGAGAGTAATTCGAAGAACTGTTTCTTTATTAGACAGACAGAGCTGTGCAGCTGCTACTGGAAACAAGTGCCGATAACCAGCATTATTACTGCGACTCGCTGAAAGCCTGTTTGGTCACAACTGTCACCTCATCAGGCCCCTCCCAGAGCACCATTAAGCTGGTGGCAACGAACATGATTGCCAACGGCAAGTTGGCAGGTAAGGCGAGCTTCGCGGGCGTGTTCATCAGTGCTCTGGGCAGTGAGGCCTGTTGCCGGCAAAGGGTTTGATGACGAGGGGTGTTTCTTTCCTTCTGGTATGTGCTGGAGAAAGACAGGAAGATTATTGCTAGCTCTTTAGAAGGTAACTATATAATTGAACCCTCTAAACCAGAACACTTTTTTAAGAGTGAAAGAGGCACTATTAATAAATGCCAAGAAACAGGCCTAAGTTGGACAAACCTGGGCAGACTAAAATGATGAAAACCAGTGAGTGAGGTATGCTCTCCCTGTTTATTTTGGGACTGTATCATGCTTCCTACTTAGTTACTTGAGTGGCAGCATTGCAGAGCCGTATCTCAGTGTTTTATTTTAAACTTTAAGTCGGGAGGGTCCACAGCAGGTAAAACGCACGACTAGATGACATCGCAGGGAGGTTTTGCCATCGGTGACTTGCCTGCGAGGGCGCTGCATGTCACAGGGGGGCCCTGTCTTGCCTTCCAGAGGGCGTTCAGCTGCTCTGCCTGATAGACAAAGCCGCAGACGCCTGCCGCTACCTGCAGACGTACGGCGAGTGGAGCCGCGCAGCATGGCTCGCAAAGGTAGGTGATTTCAGCCAGTGCCCCAAGCGTTCGGGATAGAAATTTCAATCTTGAACTTTTCACTCAGTAGTTACAAGCATTTTGGGGCTGCAGGGCTGCTTTGCAAATACTTTCTCATAATGCTCGTCCTCCCATCCTTCACGAGCATAAATGTCACTGGTTCTTTTTGACCGATGCAGTTTGCATTGGCAGCAATTACGTGAAAGCAGCTGCCTCTTGCCTCTGCAGGGTGTGAGCCCAGACTACAGCCCCAAGGCACCGCCAGGCCCTGTGTCCCGCAGGCCTGGGTCCTTATCACTCGTGGTCACGGTCCGCAGCAGCATCAGGGCAGCGCGCTCGTAAAGCGAAGCCTAGCGTTTGCATCTAGGAACAGGTCCCATCTCGATTAATTTTTCACTTGTGTACAGCGTAGGCGTCTGTTTTCAACACATGCGTCTTTCCCAGGTCCGTTTAAATTCTGAAGAGTGTGCCGATGTTCTAAAGCGCTGGGTCGACCACCTTTGCTCTCCACAAGTCAACCAGAAGTCGAAGGCCCTTCTGGTCCTCCTCTCCTTGGGCTGCTTTTCCAGTGTGGCCGAGACGCTTCACAGGTACACGGGTGTGCAGTGGCTGGCCACCGTGCCCGCGATTTATCACTCCACGCCCTCCTGCTCAGTGCCCGGAGCCAAGGGAGAGGCGTGCATTCTAGGCTGACTGAAAAAACTAAAAGGAAAGGAATAGTCCATGTTTATTTGTTCATTTGCTCTAGGAGCTATGATAGATTCCTCCCTACATACAGGTCAGACCTAGCAGGTACCTAGTTAAAAGGAATATGGAAGAAGTCTTTAGAGAACTGGGGACAGTTCAGCTTTGAGTACAGCAACTGTGCTGCAGGCCAGAGGGCAGTAGGAAGGGCGACAAAGTTTGACAAGTGGCGATGTCTTCCCTGAAAATCTTGAAAAATAATGCCCATAACTTATTGGACATTTGATTTATTTAAAAGTAAAGGACGTAGATTGAGGTAATATGGCAAAGATTGCCTGTTGAATGTGGGTATTGCATGCTTGTCTTCTCTCTGAAGATTTCTGCGTGTTGCAGCTACCCCGCATTTTTTGGGTATTCATGAAAGGGAGCTTGGGCTTAGGGACCTGAGTCTGCTCCCCTCCTCCCCTCTGGAAGCCAGGCCTCAGAGAGGCGCTGGCGTAACTCACGTAGCCCTCAGGTTTCAGGGGAGAATGTGTACCAGCCTTTACCTAGATACTCTTGGATGGTTCTACGGCCAAATGCCCCACGTCACAGAGCCTAACTCTTCCTCTCCTCTGTCTGCCGAGCAGCATGAGATACTTCGACCGAGCTGCCTTGTTTGTGGAAGCTTGTCACACGTATGGCGCGATTGAAGTCAATGAGGACACAGATATCCTTTGGATGCTTATCCTGAGGGGGAGACATATGACTGAGGGGTTTTAGAATTCCTCTTGGTTGCGCTGCTGGGCAGGACCTATGTGAGATCGAGAAAGAGCCCCTCTCCGAGTCACCAAAGCCAGGAGAGGGAGGGACAGGAGGGAGAGACGGGGGGAGAAGGGGTGCATCGCTGCCTTGGCCCCCGGACGGACGCAGAGGCAGGAGGGACTGTAGAGGGAGGATCTCAAACTCTGTGATACCTTGTTCGACCTTTAAAAGAAGATAAAAGAAATAACTTAGGAAAGGTAGAGGAGCCTGCTACTTTAATATAGCCCTATATCAAAGCAGTGCACTCCATGGAATAAAAATTTACATATTTATCTGGAAAATACAGGAATAAATAAAAAAGACTCACTGTTTCCCATAATGACAATCTAATGTGGGACAAGACATGGCACTTCCAGGAGATGTGTCATGTAGGCAAGTCATCGGGGTCCTTCCGTGACCAGGAACATTTTATTTCTTCTAGATGTCCATTGAGTCATGTCTTTTTTCTTTGAAAAGAACGGGCTTGAGAATACAACTCCCACTTCCTTTTGTTTGTAGACCCTGCCTGTTCTCATTGCACTTTTTCTTGACTTACTACGTGGTGGTCGCGTTTCTACGTGTCAGATACTTGGCTTTCTGAACACTTTTATTACCAAAAACTAAACTAAACTTCAGCTTACTCAAGATCATGTATCTTGGCACCAGCCACGTTGGCTCTAGTTCAGAGGAGCCGTTTTGAATGTCAGGACACAGCAGAGCAGGGCCATCTAGAAACCCAGAGCCCAGCCCCCTGGGACCCCTGCCGTGGGGCAGGCTTCGTAAGCAGAACCCATCCCTGGAGCTGGACGGGGCCCGACTGCAGCCTCTCAGCCTTGGAGATGGCACAGGGGACTGCACGTGTCTCCTCTGCCATCGTCCTTTTTCCAGCCTTCGGTTTGTCGAGGTCGTGCAGCAGCCTGGGAGGACGTGAGTGGGGTCTTCTAGGAGAAGGGGAAGCTTTGGGCTCCGCAGGTGCTGAGTGTAGTGACGCCACAGATGGAGGTGTTGCCTCCCCCAAGCCAGCCCTGGGCCCTGCCCGCCCGCCTGTGGGAGCCTGGGTGGCGCGTCCTCGGGCCCTCGCTGCCCTTCTGCTCCTTAACCGTGGCTCACAGAAACTCTTCTCTGCCATATACGCCGATTACGCCCGAAGCCTAAAGAACCTCGGTTTTAAACAGGGAGCCGCTCTTTTTGCTTCAAAAGCTGGAGCAGCCGGCAGAGATCTGTTGAGTGAGCTGGAAGCCCCCAAAAAGGAACTGATTGAAGAGTGACGGGCGGACACGCGCCTGGAACGTGGACCTCATGGAGGACGCGCTGGGCTTCGGTGTGCCTTCGGTCACGGGCGCAGCCTGGGCTGGTGGAGGTGCTGTCCCTTCCCGCGCCCTCGAGCTGTGTCACTGGCTTCGAAGGCTCCCTGTGCGCGGCCGTATGGAAGGAACGTCCTCATGGCTGGGAGCTGGTCTGCGTCCTGTGTTCACTTCGGAGAAAAACGTGAACGCTTCAGGTTTTCAAAGTATATAACATTTTATACTTTTGGAGTTTAAGAGTCTTTGGAAATACTTTAATTTTTTTTAAACTTAAAATTCAAGTGACTGAATTGCTTTTCTTATTGATTAAATTTAAAGATGTTTGAAAAATCTATAGTAAGAAAGTTTGTGAGACCTATTCTCTAATATGTGCTGTGCCTGTGTTTATTTACAATCATTTCAGATACAAACAGAGCAGAAATATTTAAACAGTGATGACTTACCAAAGCATTCCTTGTTTTCAGACCTTGGAAACATACAAGTGTTCACCCCCTCGTTCAAGCAGTGGCTAAGTTTTCTAATTTCAGGCTCATGGGCTCATAGGGAAATGTTAAGCTTTACGTTTTGTTCCAGTATGTGGGGTCCTTGATCTTTTGAATTTTAATTCTTTCTGTGATCTAGTACATTAACCTCCTTTTTGAAACCTCTGTGCTTTACTTTTCTGTCTTTGTGTTAATATGAGATGTGACTATTATAAATTATTGCTGAGAATTTAAATGTCTATAACTTACAGAAATGGTAAATAAAAAGGAAATTCCATCCAGGCCTTGTGTTCTCTGCCTCGCTGTGCGGGTGCGGGTGCGGGTGCGGGCGAGGGACGGGCCTCAGTGCAGCTGCCCGACCCCCACAGGCCAGGCCGCCGGCTGGGTCCCAGAGACCACGGCATGCGACCACAGAGGGTGCATGCAGAGCAGGGCCGAGCTCTTGCTCCTCGAGCAGGTCTGCTGGCGTCCTGAGAGCAGGGCTCCTCTGTGGCTTTTGAAGGCGAGAGGGGAAGTGGCATATTCTTGCATTTCCCCTCCCAGGTGCCTGGATGACGGTATCTTCCCGCCCAGCAGGAGGTAGGATTTTTAGGTAGAGTCCTAGCCTCCACTTGCCTCCTCGGATGAGCAGCTGAGGTCCACGGGCAGGGAGGGCCCTCCCCCAGGGCCCTCCCTGCCCCCGGAGAGCCTGCTCCCTGGCCAGCGCTGGGGCTGAGCATCCCAGAAGAAACCCAAGACCCTTCTGTCGGCCCTGTAATGGGCCCAGTTTGCCCGCTTTTCTCTGCCTGGCCAGGTTACAGCAGGGTTTCTCAAGGCTGTGGGCAAACACAGCTCTCCTCACGTTACTTCTTATTTAAAGGATTATCCAGATATTGTTTATTTGTTCAACCACCGCCTAGTTGAAAGAAGAATGCCAATCTTAGTGAGCAGAGGAAAATGAAATTTTATTCCGCAGTAGGGTATTTTAAAAATTAAATATACGTTTGGATTTGAGGCCAGGGGGCTGTAGGCAGTCATGTGTGGGCTGAGTGGGAGCGAGGGAGTGAGCCCACTGGGCACACAGGCGGCAGCTTGGGCTTTGGTTAGAGTCCAGCTGGTTGGAATGGCGACCCTTACTCTCTCCGACAGGATGGAGACCGGGTCTGTGTCAAGTTCCAAGTGCAAGTCCTGTTCACTGTGTGCTGCTTTAGGTCTTCCCACTGCTGTGAAGGTGATAGCAGGACATTGTGTTCTTTTGAAGTAGATATCAGGGTGGCATCTGTATGAGTCCCGTGTCCCTTACAGGTGGCCCCAATCAGGAATTCTCAACAGAATGGAGTCTCTCATAGGAAAACAGACCCTCTCTTGCTCTTACTGCCTGGATGCTGTGCCCTGCGCCTGTGGTCACCCGTGGATTTCACTCAGCCACAGTGTGTGATTGAAATAAAGCCGTTAGGGCACAGACTTGTAACTGTGCTGCAGTCAAAGAATTCTGCAAGGCCGACACGACAGACAGACTAGCCCATGAGCCAACAGGGCTCTGTTTCTCCGGGAACCTGCTCGTAATTGATTGGACTGACTCACAAGGATTCGTGATGAAAGAACTTCTTTCAATTAAAATGCAAAGCCACGTCCCGTTAATTACACTCGTGCTACGTTCTAAAAGAAGGAAAGAGCAGCTGGGCATAAGAACGGGGTTCTAGACGGGCTGGGCTCTAGGGACACGGGCCGGCCAGAGGGGACTCGGGGAAGGTTGTCCCTCCGCCTTGCCTTAAAGGGTCCCTCCCTGTGGTGCTCGGCCAGCCACGCAGGACCTGCTCAAGGCAACCCCCCTCCCAGCTCCCCCCGTAGAAGACTTTCAGCAACTCTCAGCCTCTCGGGCGTTTTTCTTTAGTGTTTGGCTCTCAAACGCAGGCCCATGTGCTCACAGCCGTGGGTCTAGGAAGCTCCATACAACATGTATCCGTGCGTCACCCAGGCTGCCTTCTGTCTTGTTCCTGCCAATTCTGAGATAAAAGCCATAAATAGATGATAATAAACTTTAAATCCAAGAGCTGTTTTCATTTTCAGAACATTTTTAAGCAAATCTCAATTTTAAGCCACACGTCTCCTGACACGTTGTACTATAATAAGGCCCTCACCTTATCTAATCTTTTGGCATTCTACCATCATTTTTAAGCCATAATGCCTCAGGTAGCATAGAAGATGAAAACCAGTTACATCCTGATCCCAGGGGTAGGCGCCACTGTTGCTGAGGTGAATTCATGAGCATCCCACTTGGCGATCTCAGTGCCCGATGACAAGGCCTTGTACAATCCCATTTGGAGGAACCAGGGAGTGGGACAGGAAGTAACCAGACGTGACAAATGGACATGTTTGTGATACGATCAAATGGAAAGGCTCAAGGAGAAAATTGGCAAACTACGTTTTCACAGGCACGTACAAGTGGAAGGGAGGGTGGCCTAAGAAACAAAATTTCCTAAGGCCAACTTTTGGGGAAACGGCTCCGGCTCTTTACTGAAGAACTGCCTGTCTGACAACCACATTTATTAATGGTTTTCTAGGATGCGTATCAGTTGGGAATTTAATTGAATGACAGGCCTTTGCTTGTCTTAAATTACTAATCTTTGCCCAAAGTAGGCCAAGGAAAATACACCTGGGCCCCTCAAGAGCTAGAAATCTGCCTGGAGGACAGCGCTGTAGCCAGACTCCAGAGCCGGTTAATTCAAGGGCTGTTAGGAATCCGAGCTGAGCCTGTGCTTCTGGGAGCGGCGCCGCACGCACTGGGGGCCTGCTGGGGCCACGCGCCTGCTGGACAGCCGAGCCCTGGGCTGTGCGCGTCACCTCGGGGGACCCCCTCAGCGCTGCGCACCCCGGCCCGCAAGGGGGCACCTAGGGCGAGAGTGGAGTTTGTGACAGCGTGTCCCTGGTCCAGCTGCCTGATCTTGGGCAGGTTGTCACCTGAGCTTCATCTATAAAATAATTAGGATATTGTCTTCCTCCTGGGGTAGAGAGAAAAAGGTGACAGATGTCAGATGTCAAGGCTGGTTGTCACTCAGAGGATGCACTCTAGATCTTTAGTAGTTACTCAGGGATGTGCGGGGTCTGTTGACTTGGCGGCTCATTGGAAAATGGACGGGGGTGTCAGCTTTCCTTCAGGACAGTCTGGGTCACATGGCACAGACTAGCAGGAGCTGAGATCAGGACAGGTAGTGAGCGAGGGAGAGACGTAAGAAGGTCGACTCCTACCACCTCTAAAGTCACCCACTCTGGCCTTCTAGAAAACCGGTTTTTGCACAGCAAGAATGTGATCTGGAGCCAAGTGGCTTGCCTTCGCTGTCCCTGAGGCATCTCTAGAAACATGCCCAGTCTGCGTCTAGCACTCCGCCCAGAAAATCTCCCTCACACGTAGCGTCTCGCCTGAGACAAAATCCCCTTCCTGCTGCCCAGCCCGAGCGCCCCCACATCCCCGGCCTCGCCCCTCCCCGCAGGGGCCTCCGTCCGGGGACTCCTTTTCTGTGGAAGGCACGACGGACGCTGGACATGGAGACAGCAGGCTGTGTGGTGTGTTGGTGTGGATGCCACTACGATGGGGACTGAGTGGCCAGGGAGCCGCCGGCGGGAGGGGGAGCTTCTCAGTGGCGGGTGGCAGAAAAAGGAGGCCTCCCAGCAGAACGGACAGCGTGACAGGTGGCCGGTGGGGGGTGCAGAGCATCTCTGGCCTGAGCCGGGAGGCCAGCTCCACCTGGGGATGGGAGGGGGCGTGACACTGGGTAGGCAGGCGGGCCCTGTGTGATGCCCTCGGGCTCTGAGACTCCTCTCCAGGACAAGGCGGGCAAGAGCACCGAGAAAGTCCATTTGTTCCCGATGACCGGATTCATCTGCCCCCACGGCCACGGGCCCAGTCGGGAAGGTCGGAACCAGAGCGGGAGCAGGGCCCCGGTGGAGCAGGGCAGGGGGGCTCTGGAGGTACCTCAGCCACGTGCGGGACGCTCCTCCCTCAGAGTGAGCTGGGGGACGAGGGACAGAGACAGCACCCTGAGCCCAGGCTGGCAGCTGGCGAATTGTGTTACAACAGAACTGGGAGGCAAAACCATCCCAAGAACATGGGAGCGCTTCCAGTCCCCAGAGGTGCCTCAGCAGCTCCCTGCCTGTCCCCTCCTGGGGATGTGACTGGGTGCCAGGGCCCGCCCCCCCACCGCCCCCCCACACCTCCGAAGCAGCGAGGTGAGGGGTGGAAATGGCAGGGATTTGGGGCCATGTTAAAGTGGGACAGGCAGGAAGCAGGGTGGCGCTGCTGGTGGATCTGTTCTGGTGAGCGAGTGCGCTGCCAGGAGCCCACCCCTCGGCCTTCCAGGCACAAAGCCTGCACGCTCTGTCGAGTCCTCACAGCTTCGGGGTGGGGGTTATCACCCCATTTCACAGAAGAGTAAACTAAGGCTCAGGGACTTTGAGAGAAACTAGATTGCCCTTGAATGAGGAGCTTCCTGGGACACCAGACTCAGTGTTAAAACCAGGACAGTCCTCAGCAAATGGGGGCAGTTGGCCACCCTACTAGGAAGTGACAAAGCTGAGATGCCAGGCAGGCCTGTCTGACATCTCAGGCCAGCTACTTGGTCTCTGCCCAGTTCCCTGAAGGAGGGAGAACTTAGGGGGATTCAACCCGCAGCTGAGCCGGAATCCTGCTCCCTCTTCATCTAGGGGCCCCGGGGGCACCGAGTCCAACAGGAGACCAGACCGAGGAGGCCAGGAAGCCGGCGGGGGCGAGGACGAAAGGGCTGCCTTCTTTGCCGGGCTTTGTTGGAGAGAACGCGGGTTTCAAAACCTTTCTTTAAACTTTTTGGGGAGCTTAGACTCTGCACGTAGACTTATTTGCCGAACTGGAGCAGGTTCCAGCCCTTCGGTTTGGGGTACTCTCCTTCCGTACAAAAACCTTTGATGAACGCTGCTGCTTACTTTCTGCCTTTATTTTTCTTTTAAACGAAGAGTAGCTGCCCTGGGGGAACTGAAACAGGCCCGTGGGCTGGAAATCCAAACGCTGGTCTACAGCGTCTGCTCCACTCCTTGGTCAAGGACTTCGGAAGATGGTGCCTCCTTTTCCGGCTACCTCCGAGGTAGCTCTGTTTCCAGTTCTGAGGCCAGCAGACAGCGGCACAATGACCTGTCCCCTCATGTCGACAGGGCCTCTGCGGCCAATAGGTGCCCAAATCCTTGTCTCAGGGATGCTTCTGCTCAGGGTTTGGTTTGGGAGGAAGTCCACGTGGATCAACTTCAATGAATAAACCTCCAGTGTCCTCCCGGGGCCCAGCATTAGGAACAAAGATGAGCAAAAACAAAAACCAGGCAGAGCCTGTGGTTTCATTGGCGGTGGGACCGGCCCGCACCCAGGGGCCGGGGGTGGAGGAGGGAGGCAGATGGCAGAGGGGGCCCCAGGGAGGCGGCTCCCTTGGTGTGCGGCTGCCTCCAGGCCCACCCTCCCTCCTCCTCTTCTCCCCCTCCCCCCTCCATCGCAGCAACTTGGCAGCTGGCCTCCCACGTGTGAAACGGCCCGTGGAGCCTCTCGCCTCTCAAGGCCTTTAGAACACGAAACGAAGAAGCAAGACGCAGCTAACACACAGCGACCTGAGCTCGCCCTGAGCTCGCTGCTCGGTTCCCAGGAGGGTGCAGGGGCTGACCCGTGAGTCAGCGAAGACCCAGCTCCGATCTGAGGACACAGCGCGGGAGCTGCTCGCCCCGCCCTCGGAGAACATGCACGGGAATCCGGGAAAGCCTCCTTTGGGAGCCTGGGTCTGGCCCGAGCCGATGCCACTTTCTGCCTTCGGTCATCAGACTGACCCTTTGGTCAGTGGAAGTGGGTAGGCCTTAAACTGTAAGCAGTTGAGGCAACTGAGGGAAGCCTCAAGGGGGCTGCATTCGGGGTAAGAGCCTAGGGGTCTGTCACAAAGTAACCAGGCGCTCGGTGAGTCTCAGGGCTGCATGGGCCGCCCAGCCCCTGAGCTCCTGGACCTTCCGACAGGCCCGGCTCCTCCCGGGAAGGAGAAGCCCCGCTGCCACCCTCCCGCAGCCTGCCAGGGACACGCACGTCGGCCTCGGGGAGGGCGAGGACCCTGCGTCCTGCTGGGATCGCCAACTGTGCTGGAGGACACTGAATGGTGTCCCCTTAAAATTAATGTTCCTTTTGAAACCACAGAGAGGATCTTGTTTGGAAATGGGATCTTTGCAGGTGTCATTAGTAAAGATCTTGAGAGGAAGTCATCGATCCAGTGACTAGTGTCTTTATAAACATGAGAGGACACAGACACTTAGAGGACAGATGGCCATGTAGACAGAGATTGGAGTGACGCAGTGACAAGCCAGGGATGCCACGCATCCATGGAAGCCACCAGAAGTTAGAAAGAGGCAAGGAGGCCTTCTTCCCTAGAACCTTCAGAGGAGCCACGGTCCCGCCCACACTCTGATTTTGGACATCTGGCCTCCAGAACGGAGGATAAATTTCTGTTTTAAGCCACCAAGTCGTGGTAAGTTGTTAACGGCAGCTCTTAGAGACTAATGCACCTCCAGTGGCCAAAAATGAGGACCCAGATTTCCTCAGGGCCTTCAAGTGGTGGGGCGACACCCCCTTCTTCGCCCAGAACAATAAACCCTGGCTGGATTCCCCCATCACCTGGCTGAGGGCGGCCGGGAGGCGCAGCCTAGCTCACCTTTGTTTTACTCGGCCTCCTTTCTCTGGGAAGGACCCACTTTTCTAAAAAGAAAGCAACAGCTTTCAGTGGCCCCTGTGGACCTATTCTAGATTTAACCAGACTTACAGACCAGGTTCTGTGCTGTCTGTCTCCCTCACCATTTTCAGCAGCCACACAGCGCTTTGCGGTTGTTTCCTTCTGCTTCCCTCTGCCATCGGGAGAGAACGGGGGCACCACCAGTTCCTAAGCCCACAGCCAGGAAAGTCCTGCTTGGCCCTCAGAGCCCCCCAGCCCCCTCCTGTGGCTGGAGGAGATTCCAGAGCTAGGAATTCTGGGTGGTTTTAGCTTCCCAAGCTTCTGGAGCCAAGAATCCCTTTTTTCTAATACATCCTAATCTGTGTTCCTCTGAACTGCAGTGTTCTGTGAAATACCAGTAAATATTTTTTTAATGTATTATAGTCAGAAAAGTGTTGGAATTGACAAAAACATACAAACACATTTCTTGACTGCAAACCTCAGGTCCTTGAATGTGCCACATACAAGTTGTGCTTCTCCAAGCCAAGGGCTCAGCATTTGCTATTCCCAAACCTACTTGCTCGTGGGTTCTCTGGGTTGGGCCGGCTCTTAACGGATTGTACCATTTTGATCTTCAGCATTAAAGATGTTCCTTTCTCCATTCTCCCCTGCCTGGGCCCGCAGGCAGCGAGGATCTTCCCAAATATAAAACGAAAACAAAGTCGTCCCCTTCCTGCATTTTTTCATGTCTTATTTTAAAGTTGCAAAATATGATAAGAATCTGTTCCCACTCCCCCACCACACCCCCAGGCTTCTGTTTCCCAAGAAGTAGCAAAGGGGCTACTTCTAGAGCGCGCATCGAGCGTCAGAAGGACCTGGAGAGCCTGAGCCCCGCCAGCTGGGGCCCGAGAAGTAGCCTTCCCAGCCAGTCCCAGAGGACGCCCATGCTGCCCGCGCAGGCACCCTCCGTGCAGGACTCCTGAGCCACAGGACTTGCTGTTGTGTGGCCTGGAGGAAATCACTGCTCGCTCTGAGTCTCAGGTTCCCTGCGGGTAAAGAGAACCGCTAAGAACGCGGTTCTGCGTGGTGCTGCGCCCCGCGCCTCGCGCCTTGCATCAGTGTGTCCCAGCCCGCGCCGGCCAGCAGAGGGCAGCAGAGACTGGGAAATGCAGTTGAGTCGGGCAGCTCGGCCACTGGATGTTCAGTCTTTTGATGGAACAACAGCTTTCTGGCTGCTCAGTGCTCCAAAGCCATTAGCTGAAGGAACGAGAAAGTTCTGAATCCATGGGTGCTCTCTTCTGTGACTAGGAGAAGAGAATTGATACCTCACATGGAAGTTTATTTGTTAGAGTCACATGCGTCTAAGTGGCCTTGACAGCCCTTCTGCACACAGGGAAACTGAGGCCTGGAGAGGGAAGAATTGGCCCAGGGTCACATGTTGGCGCCAGGCACAGCCTTTCCCTCCATCCCATTGTAAGCTTTCCTTTCTTTCTAGAAGAGAACCAGCCCAGAGGGCCTTGAGGACCAGCTTTCTCCCAGAGGTCTCTGGGAGGAGGGGCGGGGAAGGGGGAGCTCCGGAGGAGGCCAGGGATTATGGGTAGGGGAGGAACAGGAGTGTTTCCCAGCCAGTCCCCAGGAGTTTAGAGCCTCCTCCATGTGCAGCTGGAAAAGGGAGTTCCCTGCAAATATTTGACCCCAGGGTCCCCACACACGTCTGCAGGGACAGCAGGTAATCCCTGTCTGGGCCTCTCCAGGCTGCCTTCAGCCAGAGAGCCCCCTGCCCCTTCTCCAGGGGCGATCTATTGCCATGAAGGGTCCACACTTGCCCACAGTGGTGGTTCCTGCACTTCCAAGCGCCTTTAAGTCACAGGATGGGGGGAGGGGCAAAAGACAGTTCCCAAAGCCCCGCCCCTTCCCAAGCTGCGCTCCCAGGACCCCATTCCTCAGGTCTGGGGGAGGACAAGAAAAGGGGCGTGGCCAACAGTGGAAGTCCCCCACCTCGTCTCTGTCCCCTCCCACCCCCCAAGGAGGAGGTTTCCTCGGTCTAGCACCCCTAGGGCGGCCGCCCAGCTGCCTGGCGTTCTGGAGGCCCAGAGCAAGAGAGAACGCGGACGCGCCTACCGCGCATCTTTTCCTAAAGCGTCATTAATCAAAACAACAAGCTGCTAGATAAAACATGGGTTCTTTTTCTACCTTAATAAATACACCGTTCCCCTCATCTGGAAGGCCAGGTTTGACTTCAGAAACCTCAGGAGTTGCTGTCAGAACAGGGCAGTGCAGAGAGCCAGGCTGGGGCCCACCGCTTTTGAGGTCCACCCCCAGCTTTATGGGGCCTTTCGTGTGCACATGTGAGTGCACACGAGTGTGTGCCCCCAGCCCACGTGTCCAAGTTCTGTCACACCCTCACCCCTACTGCCGACGCCTCCAGCCGGCCGCCACCCACGCGAGAGAGGCCCCAGGGAGGGAGGCTGCCCAGGCCCGTGTGGCCCAAGGCCCCAGGCACCCCGGCGGACTGTGGAAGGACAGGACCCAGGGGCGCATCCCAGCTTCAGGGGCTCCCCCACCTGCAGACGGACGGGCCCTGGGGGCAGAGCAGGTCTCGCCCTGAGGCTGGCTCTCGGCCAGGATGGCCACCGGGCAGCAAAGCCAACTCCTCTGCCCCTGGAAGGCCCGGTGCGGTGCTCCGTGCTGCCGGCTGGGCTCCACCTCGTCGCGCGGCCTGTCCCCCGCGCTCACCGGGACCCCGGCCAGGGCCGGCGTGGCCTCACCCAACCCACGCTCCCCTGCTATGGAAGCAGACATCAAAACTCTTGTAGATTCATGCAGAATTCTCCGTTCTTTCCAAGAGAACGTAGGTGCAGAGCCAGGAGGCTGCTGGGGGCCCCGGGGGGCATTAGGGAGTTTCTAGAAAGGGCCACAGTGGGCAGGACCACTGAGTGGCCGCCCGCCCCTTCCCCCGCTGTAGGAGGTTTTCAGGGGCCCCTCCAAGGGAAGGCCCGATCTGCCTGCCACTTCCAAGGGGATGGCTCGGCCTGGGAGCCTCCAGGGGCTCAGGTGACTTGGCCTTTGGAGACTTTCTTAAATCGCGAACCACGGGGAGGCCTGACAGGACAGAGAGGGTGGCCACCCAGGACTGCGCAGGCTGCCTGAAGGTGGGGGGTGCTTTTGGAGGGCCCGCCGCCCAGTGTGGAGGTGCAGGCGGCTGCCTGGGCAGGCCCAGAGCTGGGGGCGGGGGGTGCGGTAGACCAGCTGTGGCGCCCTCTTTGGGAGGGGTGGTAGGCAGAGGGGTGTGTGACAGGGAATCCTGTCAAATGCAGCTTTCTGGGCCCCATGCCACCACTTCTGAATCATCAGAGCTGGAAATCTACCTTTATAACAAGCCACCCCCTTCCCCCCGCCCCGAGAATCTAATTCACACTAAAGTATAAGGAGCACCGCTTTGAAACATTTCCCCATTTATCAGGTCAACAGATATTTGCAGAGCACCCCCTCCCTTGGCACCGTCAGGTTCCTGTCTCCTGTGGCTGGGGGTCGGGGGTGGGGGATGGGGAAGGCCTTCCTTCCCCAGGAAGATTCCCGCCCTTCTTGCCTCTCTCCGAAACCTCACCTCCTTGGGGCACCTTTTCCAAAACGGCTGCCACCTCCAGGCCCTCGCCACCACATCCCTTCACTGAGCTCCTCTTGGCCTTTACCACAGGCTCACACTAGCTCACTGGTACATTTATTTTACTCATTCGCTCTGTCTGCCTCTCTAGAATATAACCCCCCACCCCCACCCCAAGGCAAGGGCCTGATGTATGGAGATCATTCCTTTATTTCCCATGTTGCTGGCACATAGTAGGCTCCACATATATTTGTTGAATGATGCATGAGGCCACTTCTCACAGTAGGACGGTGGGGCAGGCATCCGTTAGAGGAAGAAGACATTTGAAAAGAGGGAAGGCGTGGGTGGCAGGAGCCTGCAAGCACTCAAGACCCAGCACGGCCGCCTGCCAGCCTCTCTCAAGGGACCCTTGCCCGTGAAAGGCAGAGAGGAAGGGAGACCGAGAGAGCTCACCAGCGGGGCGTCCTCCCTTGCGAGGAAGCATTCAGGGCTCAGCATGCTTCCTGGGGCCGGGTCTGTACAGGCGGGAGGAAGAGGCCGCCGCTCCCGGGCCACGCCAGCCCGCGGCCGGCGGTTTGTAGGAAGCCTCCCCCAGAACCTGCCTGTATGTACTTGTTCGCCTGGCACGCCACGAATTGCGTTTTGGCTGCCTTGTTAGGAGATTAAGCTCTCTTTTAAAGAGATGAAGAAAAAAAATCTTTAGCAAAGGCTTGACTGGAGCTGACCCCTGAGGAGGCGGCAGCAATAACTGATGGGCACTGTATTTGTCTAATTAATCTTCTTGTCAACAAAGTTGTTCTTTGCCGGTGCCAGCTCTCACGTCACCCCGCAAGCTTGCCACACTGGTTCATACCCAACTACAAAGGCCACCTCTGACCCAGCCCAGAGCTCCCAGCCCCACCCCACCCCCAAATGCTGTCTGTGGTGCAGTGGCTGGGCTGGGAATCGGTGGTGGGAACAGAGGTGCCCTGTCCCTGCTAACTTAGGGGGGGACCTTGGGGGACCACAGCTTGAATGAAAAGTAAGGAGAGACCTGGAAGGAGTCTCGTTCCTAAACAGGACTCAAAGATGCTGAGCATTTTCTGCAGGTTCAACTCCGGGAGGTTCAGTCTGCAACAGCGCAGATTGCCGTTGCACGGCTGGTTTGCGCCAAGTGACAACACGTTCCTTCAGGACTCAGGTCGGCATGTAAATGAGTCTGCCTGGGTTTAGGAATTGAGGGGAAACGGTGCTCGGACTGCGGTCCTGTGCAGGAGAGTCGAAGTTTCAGACTGTGGTGGTTCATGGGCTAACTTGCGCCCCCTAGCAGCGGTTTCCTGTCTCTGCATGCGGCCTCAGCGTCAAGTGTCCTACTCCCGAGTGCGCCGCACTTAACTGCGGACTTCCCTCTGGTTTTATTGTTGGCAAGGTACCCTGCGGATTTTTTTAAAGATTTTTTTTTAATAAAGAGAGAGAGAGGAAGGGAGAAGTACAAGAACATCGATCCATCGTTGCACCCTTTTGTGCCTTCATTGGTTGATTCTTGCATGATTCCTGTATGTGCCCTGACCGGGGCTGGAACTCCCCACCTGCTGTACCAGGATGGTGCTCTAATCAACTGAGCTGTTGATTTTTTGCAAAACCTTCAGTACCATCCACACTCACCTCGTTTATTTAGTATTTGGTTTCTGCTCACTACTAGCTTCTTAACCAAGAGATTTGTGGGCGAAATCTAGGGGTCCTGTGATTTGGACAGGGAAGCATTTACAACGTTATCTTCATTAACTTCTAACAGAATTTAAAATGTTTGGTTATGAATATAGGTAACACATTGCAGTGACTGTGACTTTGTCACCAACAGAAATCGCAGCTATTTTTTTTTCATCACATGGCAATTGGTGCAGTTATTCATCTGTGCTCGTCACTGTCTGAAAGGACTGTAGTTCCCATACTGATCTGTAGCTCTGTTACACCATAGAGTAACAAAGAACATGACTATTTCACAATTTTAAAAATATTTTGATGACTGTAATTGACTGCTTTATAGTACCTGTGTGTCTTCCTTCCTGAGTTTTCAGGCACCGTGAGAAAGCAGCCCAGGAGCTTCCCCTGGCTGTCTTTTAGCCACTTCTGTATCATCAGCACCCACCTCGGGTCCTGGTGCGTGTTACATTTGTGCTGACTGACTGACGGACTGACGCATAAAATGAATGAATTGCAGCATGAGTTTCAGTATGACCTATGCTGTATCCCTGAAAAGAATGTAACTGTTGTATGTCAACTATAATTGAAAAAAAATTTTTTTTAATTCCAGAAAATAACATGACCTTGCCCGGGTTCAGGGACCCATGCATCTGCAAAGGAGGAGAAGGTCCTGGGACCCTTTGCCACATGCGCTCCTTTCTCCATGACAAACTCACAGCCCGACCAGGAAAGGCTGGGGGCCTTGCTCTCTCCTCCGAGAGTTCAGGGCTGACCCAGGAGTCCCTGCCAAGCAGGGCCCCAGTGGGCCATCCCCTTTTCTGTGCAGCTACATGGCCGCACGCACCCTGAGCTAAAAGACCAGGGATGATCCCAAAAGGATTTACAAACCCTTTCACATTCTGCCTTTCACCCAGCTCACTCTAGTGAAGGTCAAAGCCCATGGCCTCGGTTGCACTTCCCGATATGGACACATGATGGCGCTGTGTCCCTTGACTGGGGAGTCTTCGAGAGTCTCACCTCAACCCAGGCTGTGAGGTTAATCAGCAGCGGGTCAGTTACCCATCAGCTGGCCATCAGTTGCCTAACTCCATGAGCCTAGAAATTATCTACAGGTCTGGAGGCGTGGGAACGCAGGGCGCCTGGGCGCTGAACCCGCAAGAGGGGCAAGGAGGGCTGGGTTCTCGCAGCTGCAGGCGGGGCGGGGGGTGGGGAGTGGTGAAACCCCAGGAGTCGGCCTTTGAAAGCCTCCAACTCTAGGGAGCCGTAGTCTCGAGGCCAAGCGCCCTGTCCTGAGAACCAGATGGACTTGAAGTCTAATTCCATCCCTGCCTTTCTGCCACTATGTTTCTCTTTTGCAAAATAAGGATAGGAATGGTCCTGTCAGATAGGTGCATTGAACACGACGATGCGGCAATAGGCTCAGTTAGCATGGCGCCCTGCGCTCAAGTGCATTGTGAGACTGGGCACCGTCATCCCTGCGGACCCCGGCCGGGCCAGCCTATCGTCGGCACCCGCAAAGGAGAGACAATATCCGCTCCGCCTTGTTGCAGAATTGAAAGAAACGCATGCACAGCTCGTACGAAGCTTGGCACACTGGAAGAGCCAGGGACAGTTAGTGAGCCCTCTTACTGTTCTTGCGTGCACACTCCGCGCACGTAGGCAGACACCAAGGCAGACTCTAATAATCCAGTCATCCCAGAGCTTGGAGGTTTGTGCCAGGACGTGGGGCCCTCGTCACACCAGGGTCCCGGTTCTTTGGGGAGAACTTAGGCAGTGGGGATTACTACTTTTAGAAGGTTCACTCTCGGAGAACTGGTTTCTGGTCAGAAGGAGGTCGCTTGGGAGAGCTGGGAGGCTGCTCTGAAACCCAGCCAGGTGTTTTGGGGCAGACTGAGGCTCAGTCTTGCCCCTGTGGCTGTGCTGGATTCGACCGAAGGCCAGGGTCCTCACCTCCCACTGCGGCCCCATCCCCTCGCCCCCTCCCCACTGCAGTGCCCGGGCGCAGGCACCCCCCCCCCCGCGGCCCCCCCCCCCACCGGCCTGTCCCTGTGTGTGCAGTCACTGGGGCGTGCAGGCTCGAGCCGGCCCACTCTGAGTCAGTCAGGGCCCGGCGTGTCCACAATGAAGCGACACAGGTCAAGAATGTAAATTTCTGTAGTTCTCAGCCCAGGAAGGTTTCACGCGGTAACTCCGGACAATTGGAGGCTGAGTGAGTCTGAAAGAGCCAGTGTTACTGTTTAAAGTGTTATCAGTTTAATGAACTGCTTATGAAGTGTTAAATGCAGGCGAGTGTAAACGCGGCATCTGGGCTTGTGTTTTATTTGTTGACCTCAAACTGGGCGCTTGGTGTTTTGAAAATGCCAATTAATGGTGTAAAATCAGAATTTCTTTTTTTTTTTTTTAGATCAGAATTTCTAATGGGGAGGAAGGGTTTTGCACTACCTCCTTAAATTATCTCAAAACATACCTAAAATGCCATGGCAGTCACACAAAAACAGCACAACCGCAAAGACTTAAAAGATCTTATTAAGTAAATTAAAGAAGCAGTAATTTACTGCTCTGTTCTGCACTGTTGCACGATTTGGTGTGTTTTTGCTGGAGGAAAGAATGAAGAGCTTAAAATCAGAGTTATCATCAACACAAATTTCTCAGAAGTTGCTCTAGGAAATTTGTCATTTCTACCCATTCCTGGCAGGCCAGAAAACAGTCTACAGGAATACTGACTGCAATTTCCCGAGAAAAATTTTCTGGCTACCCCTTGAAGCAATGAAGTTGGATTTGGAGCAAATGGAAACATTGTGAAATTGCTTATTTTCTTCCAAAGTTTGTATTTTCCTTCCTTGTTTCCTGTTAAATCAGCGTCACTCATTAGCAACAATATTTTTGCGTTATATACTCAGCAGATTTTTTTGCTCCATGACTGTATTCCAAATTAAACGTTTAAGTTTCCAGAGAAAGTGCAACAAATGTTTAAATCAGTCAGAACTTAAACTAATGAGAGAATTGGGGAGGGGAACACAACTTCTGTCTTCTGTACAACCATTGGTTTTTATCTGCTTCACACTTCGGGAGCGCTTTTATCCCTGGGATCTTGAGAGGGCTGGTCGCAAACAAGAAGTCTCGGGAAACGCCAAGATGTCTGAATGCAGAGCTGTTGAAAAGTTCTGCCTAACGCTGGTTTTAGGGAAAAACTCAGGCAGTGTGAGGCTTTCTTTGACAATTTGGACGCGCTGTCTACAGCCCGCTGCACTGTGTTAGAGCTCAAAGATGTCCAGCTTGGAAGCCTCATTTTGCAGATGGCATAACAGCAGTGCACCCAAGATAATTTAGTGATAAAGTTCAGATAGAGCTCAAAAACCCTTTGCCGTGTGTTCTTTGATGAGCAGCTTCTTGTCTTGTGTAGGGTGTCTCTCTGCCAAGGAGCAATGAAGACATAGCTCAATGCAAGTCGTTGCTTTCTAGCGGAGAGCAAATGATGCCTTAATAAGAAGCGGGTGACCCAAAGCAATTTCCTGTCAGTGGGGTCCAGCAAGGCCCAAGCTCTATCTCCACTCTGGCCTTGTTCACTCCTCCATTCCAGAGCAAAAGGCCAGGGTGAGCACAGCGAAGTCCAAAGAGCATTTTCCTGGGGAACAGCCGTAAATGTAACTGTGACCGTGAGACAGCAGATCTACACAGGCTATATTTCTATGAGACGCACAGTAGCTACAATGCACCTTCTAAGGAAATTTGGGTGCCTTAATCCAGCCCAGGGTATTTTGAGACAAAAGTATATTAAAAGTACTATTTTGCTGAGGAAAAAGTCACAAAATTTCAATAGTCAAATGAAACCACCAACAGGTGGATCACTATAACAGCATGCCTGAAACTCACGCCCTAATAGAGTTAATATAGATGAAACATTAGTATGTGGTAAAGGTCCGCGAGGAAAGGGAGATTAGTCAGTAAATGATGTTAGGACCAACCATGTGGAAAAAATTAAAGGTAATCCCTCGCTCTCTCAATATACCCAAATACATTCCACATGCATTTAACAGTTATATGCAAAAAATAACATAAAAATAGAAGACATAAATAAATTTCAGCTCTCAAGAGGATGACTTTGTAGATATAAATGCTTGGAAATAGGTTAATAAATAAAAGGTTATTGGGGCTGACCACAGACACATGAAAAATTCTAGATATGAGCAACATTGGGAAGATGTTTGTGAAAAATATCACAAAACATTAATCTTAGTTTTATGTGTAAGGCTAATGCGAAACAACGAGAACAGTGCTCATACCACAATACTAATGGGCAAAGAAGACAAGGAAAGGAAAAAAATACAAATACTTAACAAGCATGTAAAAATACTCAAATTTATGAATTAAAAATGTAAATCAAGCCAGCAATGAACATTCATTTTGCCCTTGAAGTTGCTGTAAGTGATGCATGTTGCTGGTGGGGGTGGAGTCTCCCACTGACAGAAACTTTCTGTAGAACAGTCAGGTTAATCAAAGGAGTAGCCACGTCCTTTTATTGTGTTTTCCTATTTCTACAAATGCTCCACAGTCAGATAAAACTGTAGAGACTTACTGAAAGGTATTCCACTTTTGGAGTTGCTTCAGCATTTTGGGAGCCAGCCTGTTTGTACGTCCAGGAATTATAGTTGTTGTCATCCACATGATAGACTATTACACAGCCATTATTACTACTACTATTATTATTATTAAGATGTAAGGATATGAGGAAAGGACCATGATATAATGCTAAGTAGGAACCTGTACCTATTGTATAGGTATTTTAAAAGACTGAAAAGAAAAATACCCAAAAGTTTTCGGTAGGAATAACACGATCATCTTTGTCGGACCCCATCGCTCAGGCCCCACTGGCGACCGGTGGGGCACGGATTTTCCTGGGTGCTGGGCGGGGAAGGCGGGCCTGTTTCCTTACGGAAGCGTGAGTGGGCTCTCACGAAGCAGGGCCGGCCCTCCCAGGCCCTGGGTATAAGTTCCCTAACTGTCACATCCCTTGGGGCAGGGCTACCCACACTCGTCAGGAATCCAGGGTCTTCCAAATCCCAAAGGGCTCTGGTCTCACTTGCCCGCTGCCATCCGCACCTCTTCTCCCAGGAGGTGAGGGGCTTGTGCCGTTATTTTCTGTATCAGGAGATGACACTGTGAAACTAGGAGTCTCTCAAATTTACCCTCAAGGGCTGTGGCACATTTTCTAGATGATCACTGGGCATGGCCACTCTTCCTCTGTAGAGCATCTGTTTGATTTCTGAGATTACGCAGAGGGTTTTGAGAGCCAACTCTAGTAAACAAAGCGGATAACTCTGCAAGACAACAATAGTGCCGGAAAAGGAGATTGTACAATGGGAATGGAGCCAGCTGTCACATGAGACTTCACCCAGGGCCTGACGACATTTCCAAAGAAAGGATGACACAGCCCTTCCAGCCACTTCTCAGGAATAGGTGCAAAGCCTTCAAAGGGGACTGCTTTGAAGCGTGAGGTCTTCCGGGCCCAGTAGCACACAAGTGGCATGTTTTGTTACAAACCTGCCACATTGCCTCACAGCGCGGCCCTTGTCTTTTGTAGCCATCAAACTCACAAGCTAAATAAAGTGCATCTTGGAGTGAGTGAGTGAGTGATTTGTCATCCAGGGCAAAAATAAGCCAGCCCGTGGTTCGACGAGGTCCACCAACCATTAAAACAACCAACCAACCAAACAAACAAAACTTGACCCTTTCTCTTCAAAACCTCTTAAATAAATTCATACGTGTTTAGAATGGAGGACTCAGATATAGATTCATAAAAATGTCCTTGTTTTGTGAGTCCCTCTCTTTCCAAAGCCCATAGTCTGTGCATCTAGTTCCTTGTATCCTTGGTGGCAATCACAGGGGGCAGAGGAGCAGGTGGGAACCACAGGTACTGCTCCAGGCTTCTTCCTGGCCTGTAAGGTGGACAGACCCAGATGGGCCGGCTGGCATAATTCGGGCCACTCTGTATCATCTTTTAGTTCTCAGGCCCTGCTAGACAGTGCTCCTCAATCTGCAGCTATGTATCAAGAGCCTAACCTACTCTGCCCCTGGGGCAGAGATGCCCACGGAGCCCTTCCACATTTGTACTCTCTCGTCCTTTGAAGCTTCCTCCCCACCTGCCCTCACCAAGGGCTAAGGAAAGAACTCGGGATGTTTTTCAGCAGGATTCACGATTGCAGACGTGGATGCTTATGGGGGATGGCAGAGATGTCTCTTGCTCACCGTATATCATGCGTCCAACCACTTATATTTTCCAGCCCCTTTGCAGATCGTTGGAGCCATGTGACTGGTTCTGGCCAATAGGAGGTGAGAGGAAGTGACATGATTCTTCTGGGTAGAAGCATAAAACAGAGGTGGTGGGGTGTGCAAGTGACAAGGTGGAGCCCTAACTCCCTTCAGTATCCCTCAGCCCCTGGTCGCCCCGTACTGGGCATGGAATAAGCCTCTGTTATGTTAAGGCACTCAAGTTTTAGGGTTAGTCGTTATAGTATAGTGTAGCCTTACCTGACCAGTGCAGTGGCCTACGACAAGAAGACAGCCCACGAGCTGGCATGTTCTTACACACGGTGGCTGAACATCCCCGTGTAAGCAGGACAGCACCGGGGGCCGGGGGCCCAGGCGTGAGTGTTATCCTGCTGGTGGGAAGACATGCCACCTAAAGTTCCATGGAGGGAAAATTAAGATGAGACTGACAATGGCCAGCAAAGGATGTTTCCTTTGGACACGATGGAAGCACAATAAATATTTGATATTTGACACAATTGTTTATTATGGGATATATTTGTGGGTTTAGGGTCATGATTGATGTGTAGAGCGTCTGATGAGCTATGTAGACACCTGGCATTTCGCCCTGAGGTGGATATGTAGCCATCAGTGCGCGCCCATGTGCATGTGCATGTGTGTCTACATACCTGCAAGTTCACAGGAGTTGAGAATATAATAAATAGGGCTTTTACTAACCCATTTTGGAGTTGGCTACCCAGTGGCTCCACTCCGGAAGCCAATATAAAATAGTAACTGATTTTTATAAACAGTAAAGGAAGAAAGCCAGAAAGCCAACCCCAAAAGGAAGAAGGCCAGTCATTTATTGAAATATTAGGCAGCGCGCTACAGCTAGCTGTTACAAGCACGAGATCTGAATTCTGATGCAGGGGCAAGAATCTTGCTTTCACCCCTCTTCAGGTGTGTTGTCCCAGGCTAGCGATGTAATCTCCAAGTGCCTCAGTTTCCTCATTTGGAAACAATGTTACATTGTTGTTATAAGGGTTAAAAGTAATAACTCTTAAAGGTCTGTATTAAAAATTCTGTTTAGCTGTTTGTAACTAAAAACGGTAGCTTAAAAGAAAAGAGTTACTTCTTTCCGAAGACCAGAGCTGGGCAGCCTGGGCGAGTGTATTGCCCAGAGTCAGGACCCAGGCCCCTTCTGCAGACTTGGTCTATCGTCTTCGACAAGTGGCTTCCACCCCACAGCCCAAGGCGTCACTGGTACCGCAGCCATCCGATCCTCCCTGCAGCTGGAAGGCAGGAAAGAAGGAGGGAGAGAGAAGCTAGAGGCAAAAGGCTCATTCTGTTCACCTTGTTGACCGAATCCTGGTCTCCCAGCCACACCCGGATGCCCAGGAGACCATGCGGCATCTGCAGCAACCACACAACTGTTCTGTGGTATCGCAAAATCAACCATAGACGACCAGCAACAAACAGCTGTGGCTTTGCTCCAATACGAGTACCTACGGACAGTACTTAGGGAACTGTCAAATCTGCAAATAAGACTTTCCTCTTTCACATCTGTAGGCTTATAAATTAGGTCATACCCTTGTTTCCTTCTCTTTAGTCTGGGGCCTGTGTTGTGTGGCGTTGGCACCCTTCTCAGTGCTGCTGATGGCTTTAGATGACATGGGTAGGGAAGGAGAAGGGTGTCAGCTGGGGTTTGCTTTTCTACGAGGGGACATGTCGGCCGGGTGCTTGTGCCACAGAGAAACGCCTGCAAGGGCTCCGCCAAAGGCAGGGCAGGGAAAGATACTGGTTATGAAAAGAGAAGGCAGAGAAATGCATTACGCTGAACTGACGCGTCCTATCTGTGCAGCCGCGGCTGACGCCTCCCCTCTCATTCAACGCGCGCTGGGTTACGGAGCGCTTCCCGTGAGCCCCTGCGGTGTGCCTGCAACGCTGCTTCGTGTGAGTCCGCAAGCAAGGGTCCGCGGACAAGGGAGATGGACTTGCGCCAGTGTCACGTTAGTCCCTGAAACGCTCCCGGGACAAAACCTGGTGCGCTCACGCTGTAGGAGCGGCGGGCCAGGCGTCCCTGCCGTCTGACTCAGAGAGTCTGACTTCTGAGAATTACCCAGAGAAAATCACCAGGCAAGCGAGTGGATATTTATGTGCAAGGATGCTCACTGAAGAGTGGTCTGTCATGTGATGGAACACGATGCAGCTGTGAAAAATAATGAATGACAAACACTGATTAACATGAAAAGAGGTCCGTGAAATGCGGTAAAGTGAAACTATAGCTACACAATACGGATACCATGGTCCCATTTTTGTGACTGCATATATTTTAGTGTGATGTGTGATATCGACATTCCAGTTTATGATATAGATATATGGCATTTATGGGTAGAAAAACAACTGGAAGAATATATATATAGATAGATAGATAGATATAGATACCTATATCTATCTATATATCTATCTCCATAAGGTCCCATGTCTGGGATTTGGATTCTAGATCAATTTAATTGTATTCTTTGTACTTCTCAGGGTTTTCTAATTTTTTTTTTAACAATCAGAGCTACATTTTTAACTAGCTATGTGTCATTATTATAATGACCATTTTAGGGTGCATGCTTATTTCATGCTGGACACCGAGCTAAGTTCTTTAACTCTTTTTTTTAATCCTTGCCTGAGGATATGTTCACTGATTTTTAGAGAGAGAGGAAGGGAGACAGAGAGACATTGGTGTGATAGAGAAATGTCGATCAGTTGCCTCCCCTACAGGCCCTGTCTGGGGATCGAACCGGCAACCTTCTGGTGTCCAGAACGTGCTCTAACCAACGGAGCCACCCAGCCAGGGCCAATCCCTTAACTCCTAACTTTTTATTACAATTCAACAAGGCCGTAGTTGTTTATATTTTATAATTTGTAATAAAAATAGAAATAGTCTCCAGCTCCCCTCGCTTTGTGCTGCAGCTTTGGGCGGCTCTGGCGGGCCCGGCTCCCTCCGACACGCTTTGCTGCCACTCTGGGAACGGGAATCGCGGCTGGAGCCTCTGGCCCACGTCCCCACTGCTCAGAAAAGTGCTGAGGCCTGGATCTTCCCAGCCAGGGCGGAATTCCTGGGGCTTGGCCACGGGGACAGGGTGAACGGGCTCAGGCAGGAATTTCGTCTGTCTCCTTCTTTGTTTTCAAAAGCAATAGCCCCTGCCTAACCTGGGTTGAGCCCAGTTTTATCTGGTTTTCTTCAAAGGCCGAGCAACGACGAGCTGCTGTTCCTTAGCTGTGTGGGGCTGTCTGGGGACCGGGTTCCTGGGAGAGCCTGTCCTGGGCCCAGACCAGAAGCGATGGTCAGTGGGGCCCATTCCTGCACAGGGATGAGCTTAACAGATGGAAGCTCATGGGCATGAGAGTTTCTGCCTGGAATTGACCCAATGGAGCATGGCTGGATCCCCAGCCCGGGTCTTCCTACAGTCCACACATCAAGAGATGAGCAAAGGTAATCATGGGAACCAAGTTTGGGCCCCAACCCTCTGTGCATGGCCCCCCTGCCCAGTACCAGCCCGTGCGCTATGATGCTTCACAAATCCTCAGCTCCCAGCTTTTTCTTTTTACTCCTCTTGTTCTAAATGCCAGAGTCTGCTGGACCCACGGCCAGAGGTCTTGGATTGCAAGTCCCGGCTGTGCCACATTTTGCCTGCATGACCTTGAGTTAACTCTTTCTGGTCCTCAGTTTACCCATTTGAAAAATGAAGCTTAAAGGTTAGGCCGTGTTTTGATTTGTTAGCTGTTGGTACGAAGTCTGACTGGGGATATGGGTCTCTCATCCTAGAGATGGGCTCGTTCGTGTTCCCATCCCACTGAGGGGCAGCGTCTGTTAAGGCAAGAGCAGTGTGTGGATTTTTTTGATGCCAGAATACTAGGATTAAGGGGCTACTGGATTTTCAGCACGAGTGAGCGTAACTGGGTGTGTCTGTGGGCAGGGGCAAGGGATACTTTCCAAAGTCACACCACACAGCAGTCCCCTGACCTACATAAAGCAAGTCAGGACCCCCTGGGGCTGGCCGATTGGTGCTCTTCAGGTCACGTGTCCTGAAGGAGGCCAAATTAGGCACGGTTTCTGGTTTTCTTTTTAGGGAGCCAGAGTCTCCAGGACCGGTGTAAATGTCAGTTTCATGAAAATCCATTCTGAAAGTCCCGGTCCACTCCATCATCTGCTCCCCTTTCCCTCCTAGCTCTCCCGGAGCGCCCCAGGCGCTGCTGAGATCAGAGAGCGTAATTACAAATGAACTGGGGCCCTGGTGGGGGGAAGGGGCGGCTTACGGCTTAATTAGCCCCCGTCCCTGCACTCTCTCTGCTTCTGGGCCTCACACTTGGTGCTGGGTCCCAAGTGCCAAAGAATTCAGAGCAGGAGCCTCCTGGCTGGTTAACGCGCTCTCCTCGGTCCCTCCTGACACATCCAGGCTGCAATTAGGCCCAGTCGAGGAGAGGGAGAGGCCTCTGTGCATCCGGAGCTGGCGGGGGACCTGCTTGTCTGAGCCAGCCCGGAGGTGAGGTGCACCGTGGAATGTGGAGTGGCGGCGGCCGCAGGAGCGTGCACCTGCCTGGCCCAGCCCAGGTCAGGAGGCTTCAGGCTGCAGGTGTGTTTCCGGGGGCGTCTGGCAGGGGCCCCGGCATTTAAGACACCTGGGGTGAAAGAGGCTCCTACACCAGGGGAAGGCGGAGGGGGAGGGAGGCAGAGATAAGGGCAGTGACGCCAAGGCTGGGAACAGAGCTTCCCTCTTAGCACAAGCCGGGACCCCCAGAAAGGGCTTGGGGCTGTACAGGGTCATAGAGAAGCAAGTGTGCAGGCGGTCCCACCTGGAGGGTCCCTCTCAAAGGCCAGGGCACACCCCTGAGCTGATTTCTTGGTCCTCATGATTTCCTGGTGGCTTCAGGGTTGGACCACTTGGAGTGCCCGGTTCTGCCTCGAAGGGAACTCACGCCCCTCTCTCCTGGAGAGGCTGGAGCGGGAGGAAGACTGCAGCTGGGAGGCAGGGAAGGGCGGCCATGAGGGCCTGTCCGAGAAGATAATGAAAAAGGAGGAAAGCGACACCTCCCTGCTTCTGGTTCCTGGTACCACCCGCCCCCTGCCCCCTGATCCCCCCACCCCGGCCCCGCCATAACCCCAGCCAGGAGGATCCAGAGACACCAGGCTTACTGAGGACCCAGACCCCTTCCTCAAAGACAGGGGTGGGAAAACAAAACTGAAGTGAATAGGTGTTCAATTATACATCTATGAAGCATCCTTCACTCTAATACTTATTGACAAATGTGTTCCAATGTTAGCCAGGGATGAATTTTAATCTGCTTGAGAGAACAGGGAATGCAGTTCCCAAAGCGAGTGCCCGGGGCACCGCAGGCCCCATGGCCTTCGAGGGGTGCCTGGACTGGGCCCGACCCCAACCCGTGAGTTTAACTTTGTCAAGGGGACCCTTCGAGCTCACACCTGACACTGGCAGGTTTCCATGCACCTGCCAGGTTCCAGGGGAGACCTGCGCTGCAGACCTGGGCTTTTTCCTTCCAGAAGCAGGCTGAGGGGGGTGTCGGGGAGCTGGCTTTCTGCTCTACTCGGATCTCCGAGCAGCGGTTCTCTGCCCGGCTTGCTCTCCCGGGTGGAGAACACCCTCTGCCCTGCCTCTGCTTCTGACCCAGGCTGCATCTTGCTTCCACTGCGCAGGGAAGGAGGCCCTGGGCACAAGGGAAGCCGGGGTGAGTAGACACTCCCCGTATTTGTATTTCAAACAAGCATTGACTAGATGCCGACCGCATGCCTGGCAGCTGCCTTTTTTGCGGTGCTCAGAAGCTGGCAGGGAGACGGTTATGGCACCACAGAGAAAGGCCCAGAGCAGGAAATGTACAAAATGCTGTGAGGCTTGGGGAACGTGAGAGTGATTCCCACCAAATGTTGACCGCGAGGAGCCGACTGCCGGCTGCACCTTGGATGATGACGGAATGCTCCTCGGTCTGGCTGTGAGGGGCTGGGAATGAGAGGTCAGGGACTGGGATCTGGGGCAGGGGACTTGGGCTGGAGAGATGGGACCTAGCATGCAGCCCAGAGAAAGTGGGGAGGCCCTGCCTAGTCTCCAGGAACTCCAGAAAGCACCCAATGAGGGAACGTTTTGCGGTTTCTGTGTGGCAAGAGTAGAGGCTGGAAGACAGCAAAGAACCAAGGGAGCCTCTTCCACTGCTCGCTGTGAGCGACGTCATCGCTACTCATGAGCTGCAGCCGCGGATGTGTCACACTGCTGGGCGGGCTGCCTGTCCATTCTACCCCACGGCTCCTGTGTAGCTCTTCTGCCCAGAAACCAGAGACATTTCCACTGAAGTTCTAGCTGGGTTTGGACCTAGATCCAGAGCCCGCCGGAAACCTCCAGGCCTTGAAACCCAAGGTGCGGTCTAGGATCTGGCAGCCTCAGCGTCCCCCGGAAGCTTCTCAGAAATGCAGAATCTCAGGCCCTGCCCCAGACCCACTGGGTCAGATTTCCTAGCTCCCCAGAGCCAGGCACCTCCAGAGGGTTCCTGGACCCGGAGTGGCCCCTGCCTGGGGCACTGTGACCTCTGGGATGGACCCTTCCACTCTCAGACTCGGGCCATGGAATTCAGGGCGGGAACAAAACCAGGAATTCTCTCCAGGTGCTAAGCAAGGCTTCAGCTTCGGGTTTCACTATTCCAGGCGGGAGGCCAGCCAGCAGGGGCTCAGTCCCTCTCAGGCACACGGCGTCAGGAATCAAAACAACCCAGGAATGCAGGTGAGCTCATGCCGACGCCGAGCAGCCATCATTCATGCCACGGCACGTTACATGTGTTGCGTCGAGGCGGCGGCTGCACAGGTGGAGCCATGCGCCCGTACCTGTCAGCACTCACATTATCCACGATTATCTGGATTTTCTTTCCTTTTGGCCCCAGAGGAGGAGCTGCCACACAGAGTTTAGTACAGCAAAGTCGCTGGCCTCGTGCTTGGATAGAACAGTATCCAGAGATGCAAGGACTAACCAGCTAAACGTGCCTGGGTATATGCGTATGTGTGTGCGTATGTGTAGGAGGTGGGGCTGCTGACACACGAGTGCCTTATTAAAGGGGAACTCATGTCGAGGAGTCGCTCTCTGCTTTTCCCCAGGTCACAGCGTGAGAAAAGCTTCTCATCACATGCAGGGCCTTGAGCATTTGAAAATAATAAAAAGGAAAAGTTTTGAATTAAAATTTATGGTTGAGCCTGCCTGTCTGGGGGAAGCTGGCTTAGTGGGCAAAGCTGACGCCAGCCAGGCTGCAGGGGCTGGCAGAAATTGGACACCAGCGTCCCTGGAAGCGGGGCGGGACGACTCTCCCAGTGGCCCGCACGATGGCCCCTACTGGCCAGCCACCGCCTGCTCCTGCGGCACACTGGACCCCCGGGGAACGCTAAAAGTGCGCAAGCCCGGGCCACGTGACCCGCCCAGCCAATCTGGATCTCCGGAGGCGGGGCCCACGCCCAGAATTAGTTTTGAAGCTCTCCAGGTGATTTTAATGTGACACCAGGGCTGAGAAACAGCACCCTCAACCCCAGGCTCCAGAGCTGGAGGACGATGCGGGTGGGGGGGCTATGTTCCTCTTGGTGCCCCTCTCCCTTCCCAGTGCTGGTAGGGGCAGTAGGCCTGACTCAGCGGTGCTGGCGGGGTGATTTGAGCACCCAGCACTTGGGCAGTTTAATGCACCCCTGAGAGGCCCAAAAGAGAGAGGGAGTCGGGGCCGTGGCATCGGTTCAGCGGCCCTCCCCACCCCACCCCAGTGTGCCCCTGAGCAACCGAACGCTTCCGATGTCCACCTAGGCAGCTGTGGCAAAGAACCTGGACATCGGTGGTCTCCTTTAACCTGTGCATTAGTTTCCTATTGATGATGTAACGAATTGTCACAAACGGCGAAACTTGAAACAACACCAAGTTATTATCTTACAGTTCTGTGGCTTAGAAGTCGAACACGGTCTTACAGGCTAAAATCAGGTGTCCCAGGGCCGCGTCTCCTCTGAAGGATAGAGGGACAGTATTTCCCCTACTTTGCTGGCCCCTGGTCCCTTCCTCAAGTCACTCTGATGGCTGCTTGTCTCCTCTCCGCCAACACCTCCCCCCATCTGGCCGTCTGGTCTTCCTCATCGCAGGCCTCCGTATGATGAATTGCGTGCGCCAGGCTCATCCTCCCACCTGAAGACCCTTAACTGAAACCTATCTGCAAAATCCTTTTTGCCAGGGAAGGTCGTGGTCATAGGCTCTGTGGATTAGGACATGGACATCTCTGGGGCAGAATATCTTCCCTTCTCCCACACCCTGACCACAGCCTGATGAGTCAGATGTGCATCGCACCCATTCAGCAGATGAGAAAATTGATGCCTGGAGAGGAAAGGTGAAACTATATTCTCCTCGCTCCCTACCTTGTTGATACAGCATCTAGCAGTCACCTCAGGGAATCATCCCCCATCTTGATCCTCTGGCCACGGTCTCCCTCTTCCCTCCATAAAGCACAAGGTGCCCCTCGCTGCCCACTTTGGGGCTGGTCATTCCCACCTTTCTGTCGGACAGCTTCATGGGCACCCAGCTACTGATACAAAAAGGTGTTAGAGAGGAACCTGTGGCCACAACCGGGTCAGGCGTGTGTCACCCTGCGGCCCAGGAAGCCAGTTCTCTCGGGGGTGGTGCCGATGGCTCTGGGCTTCTCCGATCCCCCTGACGAGGCCGTTCCATTGTACACACAAGTGGCACCCCGTGCCTTTCCTCTGTGGCATTGGTCAGAATTCCACAGTTGGTTATGTACCTCTGTAATTAATCTCGGTCTTTCTCTCTCAGCTGTAAACTCCACAAGGGCAGAAAATGTATTTATTTTAGCTCACCAGGGCCTTGTAGAGTATATGGCATTTAGGGGTGATTTAATAAAAATCTGTTAAATGAAAGAACGTTTTCCAGTAGTGTAAGGCTTACAGACTATTACTGTGTCTCTGCCTTCTGGAAGCTGGGGTTGACTGCATTCATGTTCTCGTCCACTGCCTTCCCTGTAAGAGGACTACACGTCCCCATGCATTGACATGTGGCTCCTAGGGGACACTTGCTGGCTTGGCCGTGTGACTTGCTTTGGCCAATGGACTATGAATGGCCATGACAGAAGCTGTCTCTGAGAAGCTTTAAGAGCAGTTGATGGCATGGCTCTGCCTCTTGTTCTTTCCCTTTGTCGAGAGAACACAGCATCCCTACTGTAGGCCTCTCCTTCAGGACACGTACAGGAAAGAGACGATAAGTGGAGTAGAGCCGCAGGGTCCACCTCATCACAGCCAACACGGGCAAGAATGAAGCTGCTGTTCCTGTAGGCCAATAAGATTTGGGGATTTTTGGTATTGTGACAGAATGTGAACTCGGACCAATACAGTAGTCTTACTGACATCTCAGGACGCCTCCAGCTCACCTCCTCTCAAATGGAGAACATGTTCTGCCACCTAGGAGCTGTGTGATCTTGAGAAAGACACATAACATATTTTGGCTTCAAATTTCTACACCGATAGATAAAGCTTCCTCCCAGCTTTCTCATCATTCTGAAGAACTAGCCTATCATGTGACACTTGACCTCTGTTCTTAATAAGATTTCTTTGCATGTGGTCGTATGGTACCAGGGAAGTCACCCCAGATTTTGTGTCCAAGAGCTATGTGTTCTTAGTTAATATTTTGAAAATCTCACTCCTTATCTGTAAAAGTTTTCTTATCTGTAAAAGGAAATGTATCACACAGCACCAGGGTAAGTCCTGCAGCTCATAGTAGCGCTCTGTAAACTCGCGCCTCCTCCCTTCCTCCCGCCGTCTTGCTCAGACTGAGCCCTGTGAGGCGTGTGCTTCTCCCACGTCACATTCCCTGAGGCTGGGTGCTTCTGCAGGGAGCACCTAGTGAAATCTCCAGATAAAACCCCACAGGGGAGTATGCAGTTGCTCACAACATGATTCACAACAGCCCAGAAATGGAAACAACAAGGTGTCCATCAAACGGACAAGGTGAACAAAATGTAGCGTGTTTACGCAGACCAGTGTTAAGCAACCACCAAAAGGAGCAAAATACTGACTGTAGCAAAAGGAGCTACAACATGGATGAACCTTGAAAACATTATGCTAAATGAAAGAAGGCAGTTACAAACAGCCATGCATCATATGCCTCGGTTCCTATTAAATACCCCAAAGAGTCCATGGAGCCAGAAAGTCGATTATTGGTTGTCTGATCTCCTGGGAGGCTGGAGACGCTGGAGGGGTTGGGTGGTGATAGCTAATGGGTATGGGGTTTTGGGGGGAGTGATGAAAATATTTTGAAGTTACGCAGTGGTGATGGTTGAACAACTTTGTAAACATACTAAAGGACACTGTAGACTTTAAAAGCCAAATTATATCTCAACATAAAAAAAAACAACCTGCAGAGAGATGCCAAGGGAGGGGTAGCCAGGGGGTGACAGCTCGGGGGGAGGACATTGCCACAGCCACCCCTCTTCCCAGTCCTCTCCGTGTTGTTTTGCTTGGGTCTCCGAAATCTCTCTTCTGCTGCTGCCGCGGGCCCACACAAGGGGAAAATTCTGCTTAGCTCAAAGGAAATGGTTGAGATTTTTCAAATATCACTTTATTAAAAATTTTGAAAGGCATCATGGAGCAGGGAATAAAAATGTGAAGGCTCAAAATGTGAAGGAATTAAAGATGGTGGAGTTCTGGAGTTCAGGTCCCTTGCTCTAAAAAAGCCACAAAGACAGGCGAACTCCTGGGTCTCGAGTCCCCCCAGCCATGGAGCCCCCTTCGGAAGCTCTGGACAGCCTTCTCCATCCCTCCTTCCCCTCCGCCTTGGGCCTGAGCCCTAGCTGGTTGCATGTGGTGACAATAACTGGCAATTAGGTTGTTGGGCCTCCCAGTGCAGAAAGGCACCCCCTCCCACTCTGGACCCAGAGACCAAGGCACTGGTGGGTGGGTAGGTGGGAGAGAGCATGCAGGGCCCCTGATCTTCCTTCCACACCCGCACCCTAGGAGGAGACGGCTGTTTCCTTACTGTGCCCCACAACCCCTTGTCCATGGACCTACCACCCAAGGCCCAGGAAATGAAAGCTTCCCGTTGCTTTGCAGGAGACTGGAGGTTTTTTTAATCTTTAGATTCTAAGATGACCAAACGGATGGTTAGTGCACCCTGGCAAAGTGAAGACGCAGAAGTAATTATTCTTCCCTGCGTTTGCTGTGTATTTTTAGATTTCAAGATCAAATAATGACTTGCCAAGCCAAATCTTTGGGTGTGTTTTGGATTGGCCCGAGCTCCGCGGGCCCTCATGACAGGCCAGCCTGAGGCGGCTGGCCGGAAGACGCCCACACACGGGAGAGAGTGGGCCGCTCCAGGGGCGGTTACCCTGACCCGCGTGTGGGTTTCTTTTCTTTGCCAGTCTCCACTTACCTCGGAGGGGGTGCTGGCGTCACCTAGAGAGAGCTTGGAACATGGGAACATGACTTGTCTCTTTGCTCACAGCTTTAGAAGCTTATTTACCAAGCCCTCCAGTTTCTGAGTTGAAAGGCCCACCGAAAGACCTACGATATGCTCAGAATGACTCGGGCCCCAGTCAATATTTATAACCTGGGGTTTCAGTTCATGTGGCTTCATGAGACTATTTGAGCTCCACTTAACTCCTGCTCGTTGATCATCAGTGGGAGACCTTTGACCTGCTGGCCCCTCTCTCTCTATTATACTGCGCAACTGGGAATACACTTGACTTTCAAAGGCTCACCCTGGGCCATTCAAAGAAAAATGTCTACCTCATTTTTAAGCCCTATCTTGTTCCCTTGCAGTCTGAATAAACATTATTCAATACCCAAAGTTACTTAAGCATCAATCACTTCCACCTGAAGGAGGAGGTGAAGGGAACAAAGATGTTACAGCACAAGACGGTTGAAATTTAACCTCCGCTGCTGGGTGCTTTCCAAGCTTCTTCAGATTAGTTCTTTAAAACGAAGCCCCAGAGAACGGACGTTACCTCTAGTTCACCGCAATTCTCTTTCTCTCAAGAATTACACTTGAGCATGAAGCAAGGCATCCCGGAAGCCCCGGGCAGGCGGTAAACTTGGTTAGTGTGTCTGAGTATTTGCTCTCTCTCTCTTCTGGAGAAACTTCCACAGGCCTTTGACATTCCTCTTCTTGCTGCACCCTCCCTTGGGCGGGTTTCTGACCCAGCCCTTCAGCATCTCCCCCTGTAACACATCTCCCAGGTCATGAGCTTCATGTCTTTCTCTTTCTTCTTCCTTCCTTCTTCTCTACCCAACCCCTGAACACCCAATCACTCTCTATAGAAAGATTGGCCTCTGAAATTCCCATTTTCTCTAATGTCACTGACGGATGCCCGTTTTTGGCTCTGAGATGCAGAAGTCCTACTCTGTAGAGCAGAGGACAGTGGTTTTCCAGGTGTGGCCTCAGACCATGTGCATTGGACTCACCTGGTTTCATTGTGCATGGAAGCTCCCTGAACCCCACCGTGTCTACTGAATTGGACTCTGGGGAGTGGGCCAGGAAATCTGTATTTCTTACAAAGATTTTATTTATTTATTTGTAGACAGAGGGGAAGGCAGGGAGAAAGAAAGGGAGAGAAACATCAATGTGTGGTTGTCTCTTGTGCACCCTGTACTGGGGACCTGGCCTGCAATCCAGGCATGTGCCCTGACTGGGAATATGAACTGGCAACCCTTTGGTTCACAAGCTGGTGCTCAGTCCACTGAGCTATTCCTGCCAGGGGAAAATCTGCATGTGAAACAAGCTCACCAGTGATCCATTTTCCTAGTGAAGTTGGGGATCCACTGTTACTGAGAGCAGAGCATAGCTTTGGACTCAGAAAAACCCTGGCTGCATTCTTGCTTTGCTCTTCACCAGTACAGCTTTATTGAGACATAACTATATACCATGCAATTTGCCCATATACTTTGTACATACAATTCAGTAGTGTCTAGTAAACTCACAGAATTGTGCAATCATTACTACAATCAATTTTAGAATATTTTTATTGCCCCAAAAGAGAAACCCTGTATCAATTAGCAGTCTCTCCTACTTACATTTAACCCCTCAGCCCTAAGCAACCCCTAATCTGCTTTCTGTGACTGGATTTGCCCCTTCTGGATATTTCATATCAATGGAAACATAAAATAGGTAGCCATTAAAACTACAAACTCTTAGAATATAACGTATCTTAGATTTATCAATGAATTCTTAGATATGACCAAAAATAGCACAATCAACAAAAGAAACAATAGATAAATGGAATTTCATCAAAATTGCAAACGTTTGTCCCTCAAAGAACCAGCAAGAAAGCAAAAAGACAACCTACAAAGTGGGAGAAAATGTTTGCAAATCATATACCTGATAAGAGTCTAGTATCCAGAATATGTAAAAACCACTCACAACTCAATAACAAAGAGAAAATTAACCAATTAGTAAATTGGTTATTATTAACCAATTAATAAATGGGCAAAGGACTCAACTAGGCATTTCTCCAAAGAAGACATACAAATGGCCAACAAGCACATCCTTAGTTTTAGAGGAATGCAAATCAAAACACAATGCGCTACCACCTCACACCCACTAGGATGCTGTAGTCGAAACCAAAGGCCAATAACAAGTATTGGTGAGGACGTAGAGACCGTGGAACCCTTGTACATTGCTGGTGGGAATATAAAGTGCCACAGCCATTCCCTTATGTAAGCCAGCTTGGCAACTCCTAAGTAAATTAAACAAAGAATTACCATATGACCCAGAAATTCTATTCCTAGGTAGAGAACTAAAAGAATTGAAAGCAGGTGTTCAGATACAAACTTGTTCATGAATGTTCCTAAGTAGTATAATTCACAATAGTCAAAAGGTGGAAACAACTCAAATGTACATCAATAAGTAAATGGATAAACAAAATGTGGTGTATCCATACAGTAGAATATTATTTGGAAATAAAAAGGGATGAAGTTTTGACACATGCTACAACATGGATGAACCTTGAAAAATTATGTAAAGTGAAAGGAATCAGACAGAAATGGCCATATATTGTATGATTTCACCTATAAGAAATGTCCAGAAAGCAGAAGCTGGGGGCAGGGGAGAATTGGGAGTCACTGCTTAATGGGAGCAGGGTTTCTTTTTGGGGTGATGAGATGTTCTAGAACTAGGTAATGGCGATGGTCCCACAATAATGTGAAGGCACCAAAGGCCAATGAATGGTGCAATTTAAAATGGTTTAAACAGTAAGCCTTATGGTACGTGTACAAAAAGTCCTTTTAAAATTACTCGAAGTGTAATTTCAGCGCTGCCAGGACGGCGCCCCGGACTCCACGAGCCCTCCAGGGAGCGGCCACTTCTGCCGCTGGCCCGCGAACCTCGGCCAATCCCACCTGCTGCGGGCACACCTGCTGTTCCCTCCTGGGAGGCTCCTTCCTGCAAGAGCACTTCTTCTGCACATGCAGATACGCCCTGCAGAGGAAGGTGGGCGCATCTCGGCAGCCGCTGCGGACCGCAGCATGGCATGGAGACCAGAGCGGGTGGTTTGAGGCACAGTTTCTAGAAGCTTCTTGAGCAACATCAGGGATAGACCTGAGGCCACCCAGGGGAATTTCTGACACCACCAATGGGGAGCTGAGGACAACCTTCTCTGTATTCTCCTTTGAGGTTGTGGGCAAGTAACCAAGTGACCTCACCTTATCCCAGAAAAACCTGCCCAGAGGAAAGGCTATTGGGCCAGAGATCGGACACTGACAGCAGGTGAGAGGCAGCCCTGTCCCAGAGTCCAGACTAACAAAAACCTCTGCCTTGTCTTCTAAGTTCTGTGGGTGTGTCCACAGCCAGGCTGCTCCCGGGACCCTCTCTCCACCACCTAAGAACAGCAGGCCCTTTCTGGCTGGTTGTCTGGGTGGAGGTGCCGGCGGCAGCCTGACATGGCCCCCCGGGCGACGCCTTCTCAGTCACCCCTCCTTCCTGATTTGCACACGCACTATGTCCAGAAATGCCCTCTCCTTGGCTCAAGCTCAGGCCAGCCTCCCCCGGTCAATAACATCACCTCCTGCCCCTCACGCCATCCTGGCCGCCATTTTCCCCATCGCTGTGATTTCTGACCTTAGCTGCATTTCTATTTCCTTGCTCCCTGGCTCTAGGGCCAGCCCCTCTGTTGGTCACACATGGGTCCTCCCAACCAGCTCCAGTATGTGAGCACCTGCTCTTAGATGTTCTCACAGCAGATAATTCATGTGTACTGCACAAGAGCCAATGAGAGGAGGCTATGGAGGGATTGGTTGTTTATTGTCCAGGACCGTTTATCACAATGTGACACAAAGTTCAAGGTTTCTGCCAGCAGGGCTATTTCCCAATGTGCTGAAGGGGGGGATGTGCATTTCACATGCCTAGGGAGGCCTCCAATTTATGGAGTTTAAGATCAAAACAAGGTCAGAAGAAAAATTGGCTGACCCACTGTGAGTACAAAGTGATTTCAACTAAAGTAGGTAGAGAACATGAAGATCATAGGAAATGGAATTTCAGATTTAGTGTCTGATGTTTCATCTCCCGAAAATGGGCAACCTCCCAGGTTCTAATCTTGGCTTTCTCTCTGTGTCATCTCTTTTGGAACTCACGGTGCAAATGGTTCTGTGCAAAATGGTTACCTGACTGCTACAAATACTCTATTTGGAGTCATAAGCACACTTCAAATGCAGTGCATCTCTAATTTCATTCATTCATTCATTCATTCACTCACTCATTCACTCACTCACTCACTCACTCACTCACTCACTCACTCACTCACTCACTGTGCTCCTCACATCGCCAGCATCTCCAAACCTCTCTGCGTTCTGACTTTCCACCCCTTCCAGTTCCCACTCACAGCGGACCACAGCCCCCACCTGCCTGCCAAACCCAAGAGATCGCTGCTTCTTGGTTCCGCCTGCTCCAGTCTACCCTAGACCCAGTCTAACTTCTCTGAAGCCCAGGTCCAATCTATCGGTCCAAACTATCGGTCCCTGCTAGACGCCTTAATTCCTTATCATGCAAACTCCCGTTCATTCATTCTGCACCTGATATTTCTTGACTGTCTATGATGTACAGGGCATGGGGTTGGGGACAGGGACTGTAACAGTAACTGAGACTCCTGGGCTCATGATCTAAGGAGGGAGACACCATGGAATGGCGTTACAGCGTGAAAAGTGCTCAAATAGGGAGGGAGAAAGAGGGTGCTCGGGGGCCACAAATAAGGACACAGCCCCAGCCTTGATGGCTCAGGGGAGCTCCGCAGCACTCACAGAGTCACATCTAGGGTCCTCAGCAACAGTGCAAGGCTGTCTTTACCAGGCTCGGATTCCCTTTCTGGGCCTCTAGATACCTCGCATGTCCCATGATGCACCCACAAAGGGTTCCTGGATCTTCCAAATAGGCCAGCGCCCTCCTACTTCTATACTTTTTTCGTTCATTCTTCTTTCTCCCTGGATTATCCTTGCTTCTCACCTTTAAATGTCAAATTAATATTGACTCTTCAAGAGCCATAGAAGCGCCACCTTCTTCCTGGAGCCTCCCCTGGTTTCTGATTCACTGCCCTTACCTGTTTCTCCATCTGCACTGGAGCGGTCTGCATGCAGCTTTGTGCCATTGAGCTCAGGGGCAGTCACCACATTTTGTTCATCCTTCAGAGCCCAAGAGGACTGCCCACCATAATGCCCTGCACTGTGGGGAAGCTGAAGGCGAATCAAGGAAGGGGTCCCCGCCGTATTTTTTGTCTCAGCTACATCGAAACACAGACGAACCCCACATGGTACCTTTGGACAGTTCTGTGTGCTCTGCTCCCTTGTACTGAAACCCTCCCAACTCATTTGCTCCAGCCCTGGTCTGGGAAAAAGTCAAGGGCAAATGGCATTCACCCATGTGTCCCTGGGGCCCTAGCACACACCTGTAGGCCCACAGTAAACCTTCCCTGACCATGACCAAGAGCTAATAATTCAAACTCTTTTATTTAACCATCCACTATCTCTAAGGCGCCCACGTTGAGACTGAAGTAAAGCTCTTGCAAATACATATATTCACACCTTTCTCCCTCACACTCTTGGTGAAGGAGAACTCGCTTTTATTCTGGGCTCATCGCTCTCTCTCCACTTTTCAACCCACTGGCCAACCTTCCCCTCCTAACCCAGTTCTGTTTGAACTGGCCACCCGCCCAGCCCACTCGACCTTCCTTCCCGCTCCTCCTCCTGCACTTGGGCCCCTCACCTTGCTTTGCTTTGGAGAAACTTGAAAAGGCTGGTTTCCTCCATCCCCTTTCATCATATTCGGTTATCTGGATCAGCATTTTTATTTTGCATTGTTAAGACACTCTGCCTTGACTTCGGCCTTCGTTCAGGGAGAGGAGAGAGTTGGCACAAGGATCGTTGACGATGACTACGTTTTATTATGTGTGATGGTCGTAGGTTAAACATGCAGTTTGTCAAGCTGGGAGCTGGGGGCGGGGAAGGGGGGAGGAGGACACGAAATACCATAAAGTCACAGTGCAAAATATTTTTCAAGGAGACATCAAAGCCTTTTTCCATGGTGTCTTGCCTTGACCCCATTTCACACTGGCAACACACAAACTCAAATTAAAATAAAAATACCAGGCTGGCTCCATTTCGCCAGTTGGGCTGCTGGGCTAAGTGACCAATTTTATTAAAGTCACCAAACGCAAACATTCCAAGATTTATTTTCCTTGCTTATAATTTTTCTGCCTTTCCACTGGTGGGCTGTTTATTCCTAATAATTTGGTAGGAAAAAACATTCGCTCATACCAGTGGAGGTCTTACATGCCAAGCTGCAAACCAGAGTGCATTTTATTGCGGAATAAAACCCCTGGAAAACAGGCTCCAGGGGGGCCCGCTGACGGCAAGTTTATAAGCGTAGCACAATTGACGCCATTATAATTAGTTCCCCCCCAAAGTCTTATTTTTTAGGGCAGAGATCTGAATCTTTCTCTTTGCACATGAATATCTCCGGACTAGAGCAAAAACATTATGGAGGGTGAGTCATAGACCAGCTCTGGGCTTTAAAGACTAACACAGATCCTATAAATCTAACTCACATTCTTTTACTGGGAATGACTGACTTTTATGAAAACCGAGGACTGTAAATCAGAAACCTAAATAGCTTGCTTTGCAGCGGATAAACACAGATTTATGTAGTGGCTGAGCCCTAACTTAACCCTTTCACGGAGCCACAGAGAACCGTGGGTGGGTGGGGGGCAGTACATGTGCTTTGCAGGGAGGGTTCCATCAGCACTGCTACTCCTTCCTCGAAGCTGGCGTATGGGGAGGAGACATGCCTCTGTCTATCTCCAGCGGCCGGAGGTGGGTGACGCGAGGACCATGTCTTTCTGCGGCCAGGCGTGCTTGCTACTAATCCATTTCAGCTGGGTGCACGCGGAGCCGCCATGAGTTGGCTCCTGGTTACTCCAAAGATCAGTCTCCAGCGTGATGGGCACACACACAGGAGCTAATCTAGAAGGGGTTTCTGTGTGGGTGCTTGTAGGTGAGCCAGTCCCTGCCTGGGCTACTAATCCCTGCAGGTGTGACCTCTTCTAAGGCACCGAATCCCCCCGGGCCTCAGCCTTCTCATCTGCAAAACGATGCATCCATCTGGCATGTCGTAAGTAAGGATTCAACAGAACAGTTACATAAGGTGCTAAGAACAAGGCTGGCTCATGAGAAGCATGCGACACATGTTACCCAGTGTCGGTACTATTGTTACTAGAACCACTGGTCATGCGACCAGGCTTCTTAAACTGTCACGTGCCCACCAGTCACCTGGGCATGTCATTGAAGCTCAGATTTTGATCCAGTGTGCCTGAGAATCTGCATTTCCAACAAGGTCTCAGGTGATGCTGATGCTGCTGGTCCCTGAACAGCACCCCTTCCCCAGCCCCCCCCCCCCCCCGCCACCCCGGACGTCTGAGTAGTGTAGATGCAGAATTCGGAATTTACCAACCACGCCTACCATCCTTCCTCATTCGGTAGAGACAGGTCAAGCGTTTTTCTTGTGGCTGAGAGTTACAGCCATCAATGTGATCCTGAGCAAAGATACCCCGGGTCGCGGTGGCTGCCCGGTTCCGGGTCCGATCCTCCCCGCCACCTCCCCAAATCTCAGCCCCCAACCCGTCCACCCCCTGGCGCTTCTCTCTGCCGGCCTCCAGCTCCCTCATCTCCCCCCACCCTTACCCCCGGCCTCCTGCTTCTGTGTTCCGACTCCACCTGTGAAAGGAAACGGGACCCACTGATCCCGGGAGAGAGGCTGGGGCATCTATCATTTTTATGTGGCATTTCAAAGGAGGAGGCTCCCAGGCAGCCCGGAGACAAAGGCCGGCCGCAGCGGGTTAATGGAGAACCTGCGATTTAATCATTAACGTCTAATACTAAAGCTGCCCCAGGAGGCCCCCCGAGTGGGGCGGAGGGTGGCGGGGGCTCCCACGCCTTTGGGGGCGGTGGGTCCTTCGGGCGGCCGCGGCGCCGGGGCCCTTGGCCCATCCTCGCAGGTGAGGCTTTGTGCTGAAGCCGAGAGTGCGCAGAGGGGTTCCTTTCTGCTTGGAGCCCCAGAGAATCTGGGATGGCAGGACAGAGGTGGCACCACACTGGGGAACTGAGTTCCTTCCGCCGGCTCACCCTGCCGCAGGGAGGCGGAAGATTATCAGCGCACTTTCTAGGCAGAGCTGAGATCCAGGTGAGCAGGCAGCTTGAAGCCACACAGCGGCCGGCTGGGCCAGTCCCCTGCGCAGGGCGAGGCCCCCAAGGCCCAGCTCCAGGAGCGTGCCCCCATCCTCCGACTCTCCCCAGCCCGCGCGGCTCCTGCCAGAGTGAGGGCTCGGCCCTGACATCTGCCGGTCCCCCCTGCCCACCCCCACCCACCTGTCCACCTGACCTTCTGCGCACACACTCAGCGTCCCCCCAGCCCCCCCACCCTTATCTCATTTTAATCATTTACCTGGAACTGGGAACGAGTCGCCTCCTTCAGTGTTTTCCCAAGTGCTTGGACAAAGCCTTGAAATCACACCGCGAAAAAGTCATTTCCTTTCCAATCTTCCTCCAAGCCTCAGACGAGGAGGAGCAGGCCTTTGACCCTCTCGAGCACCTGTTACACCCTCTTTTGAACAAGAGGGAGCAGCCCAGAGTCCTGAGCCCACCGCGGTTTCTCCCCAGAATTTAAGAAGCACCATGGTGTGTTCACTGAGTTTCTGTTTACTTTTAAGTTTTTTTTTAATATTGACGTTTAATACCGTTAAGTGGTGGTACACTGGGTGAACCATCGCAAACTGAATAACCTGTGAAACCAACACTCCGATCAAGAAACAGAATTTGTTAATTCTGAATTCAGAAAACAGACCTTCCTGGGCCCCCAGGAGCCCCCATCCACTGTCCCCTTCGAGTCCCTGGCCCCTCCTCCTCAAAGGGTGACCGCTCTCCTGACTTCTAAAAGCATCGGTTAGATTTGCCTGCTTTTCCATCGGCCACACACGTGGAGTCTTCGTGGCCAGCTGCTTTTTGTGCTCAGCCTTGTCCTCGAAATTCACCCACTGGCACTGCGTGTGGTAGTAGCCTGTCCATTCTCATCGCTGACAAGCATTCGTTGTATTTATTTTTACGGTGACTCGCCGTGTATAACACAAGGATACCGATTTCCCTTTACCTCTGCGGATACTTTTGAGGGTTAGTAAAGAAGAAAATAATAGACCTAATTTACAAATTAAGTAACAGCCGTGGTGGAATTCAGATGTGGCAAAACAGTGAAGACGGTGTGTGAGTTTGGGAGAGGTGGTATTTCAGATCTACTCGTTCAGGGTGATGGCGTTTCTGACCCCGCAGCCCAGCCCAGGGTGGGCCAGCAGGAGCCAAAGGCACTTAATTCTCAGCCGTCTTGCAGGCCAGGCCCCATGGTGGCATGTCCCACTCAGAGCTCCCTAGCAGAAGGACACGGGAGCCCGTGAAGCACGTATGTACACTCTGGGACCTTTGCTGTAGCCCGTCCCTGTGGAAGGGGCTGAACCTGCCCCAAGGCCCCGGCCACGCTGCTGACCCTTCCCACCTCCCTGTGGGAAAGTTCCCGAGGAGGAGGTAAGATCCACGGGGTCAGGGCTTTGTGGGGGGCCTCATGCCTCCCAGCTGGGTCATGGGTAACAGTTCAGAGCTGGTTTAAACTTAGTGTGTCTCCCCCCCTCCCCCCAGGGCTCTGTCTCTCCCTGCACTTCCTGCAGATCCCTGCTGAGGGGGAGAAGCTTCTGGAAATAGTCCCTGCCCCGATCCCCAGGGGCTGGAAGCAAAGGCAGTCCAGGAGAAACCTGAGCCCTGCCTGGGTAGGTGTAGATTTCCACCCTTCTCTCCCAGGGGAGGAAAAGTCATTCATAAACCCTAAGCAGGAGGTGATAGTGACTTGTTTACCCTCAGATGGTGCCTGGGGGGTCCTGTTGACTCATTAATCTTGGAGATCTGATCACCTGCCAGCGTTGATGGCTCACACTTCAGAGGCTGGGAAGGGAGGCCTCTGTTCTCTGCTGACAAACCCGAACTGCGTCCCAGCTCCCCCAGCCCTTCTGCCACATGACCTTTTGCGAATCCTTTAACCTCTCTCAGCCTTAATTTCCTTGTCTGTATTGGGAGGTAGTAATATCCTCTTCTCCGGGAAGTGGTGAGAATTACGTGGCCAGGGCCAGCCAAGCATCTCGCAGCGAAGCTCAGTAACTGGTGTTGGTCTCCATCGGGAAGAAAAGAGGAGTTGGGGGAAAACGTCTAACTTTGAAGCCAGTTGCTTGATTTCTTTTTTTATTGCAGTATAATCGACATACAATGTTATATTCATTTCAGGTGTACAGCATAGTGATTCTGATTCTCTCTTTGTATATATTGAGAAATGATCACCACAATTAGTTAACATATCTGTCACCGTATAGAATCACGGAATTTTCTGGCCTCAGGTCCTCCTTCAGGGGAGCACTGACTGGAGGGCACCGCGGGCTACAGCACCATGCCCCCCTTTCCCAGGTCTCTCCCAGGGTCCTGGGGGGCTGCCACATCTGGCGTGACTACAAGAGGGGGGTCTGATGAGACTGGCTGGGTGTGCAGTTAGGATTGACAAGCGGTCAAATCCGAGGGTAGCCATTGAACCCCTATTTTGCTCCTATATCTATAAAACGAGGCGGCTTTACTCAGTGCCCTGCCTTACCAGGTTATAGAAGATCAAAAAGAGAATGCACAGGAAAGGCCTTGGCAAGCCAGCCAGCTGTAGGCAGAGGGAAGCAGGCTGGTGCCCCTTCATAACTGGCCTTGCGGGGGCTAATTTTTTTTTTAACTGCAGCCTCATTTTTATCAACTTAAATAATTTTACATGCAGCTCAGTGCAATCTTTTTGGTCTGTCCTTCTAGGTGTACAATTGTGAAGCCACCACCACAATCAAGATACGGAACAAGTGCATGAAACATTTCCTCGGGCTCCTTTGTCGCCAGCGCCAGACGCTCTTCCGGTCCTGCGCTCTGGCAACTGCTGGGCTGTGTCATTTCCTTGCAATTTTGCCTTTCCTTCCCTGTTACGTAAATGGGATCAGACAGGAGGGATTGTGTTATACAAATGGAAGAGATGTGGATGTTCTATAAATGGAATCATCTGGTATATGGAGCCTTTGAGACTGGCTGTCTACACTTAGCGCTATGCATTTGACATCCATCCGAGCTGTCACATTATCAACAGTCCATTCCTCTCGCCCAGCAGTGTTCTATTGTATGGACATACCGCAGGATTTTCACCAGATGAAGGACATTTGGGTTATTTCCAGTTTGGGGTGATGACAAGTGAAGCTGCTATAATCTATGTCCTGGGTTTTGTGTGACCAGAAGTTTCATCTAATGGTGGTAAACACCTAGGAATAGAAGTGGTGGGTCACACAGGAATATTTAAATTAATGAGAAGCCGTCCCTTTAGCGATACATGAGAATTCCGGTTGCTCTGCAACCTTTCCAATACTTGGTATTGCCCATAATTTTTCTTCTCAGTTGCTTTAATAGGTTGTGTGTGGTCTTGTAGTGTATGGTTAGGGTGGTATATTAATTTGCTAGGGCAGCCATAACAAAGGGGCTTATAAAATAGAGGTTTGCTTTCTCACACTTCCGTAGCCTAGGCGTCTGAGACCAAGGTGTCAAGAGGTTTGGTATCTCCTGAGGCCTTGCCCCTTGGCCACCTTCTCCCTGCATCTTCACATGAGTTTTTCTCTGTCTGTAAACATTTCTTGTGTCTCTCCATATGTCCAAATTTCTCCTTCTAAGGACATCAGCCATTGGATTGGGGCCCACCTTAAATACCTGATTTTGATGTAGTCACCTCTTTTGAGACCTTATCTCAAACTGTGGTCAAACATTGAAGTCCTGGGGGGTTAGGGTTTCAACGTGGAAATTTGAGAGGGACATTGTTCAGCCCTTACAAGGGGCGTAGACACATCTCAGCCCAGGCACACAGAATGAAAACCCAGTGAGCAAGTGGCCTTTGTATGGGGAAGGTAGAGGTAATTCCTCAAGTCGATGTGGCTCAGGGTGGGACCCATTGCCTTGGGACACAATGCTGGACGCATCCTTCCATTGGAAATGTGAGAAGGGCATAGGCTTGAGAATTAGACCCCAGCCCTGGTCCCAACTCTGCTGTTTCCTGGCCATATGATCTTGAGTGGGTCACCTCTTGTCTAAGCCACACTTTTATCATCTGTCCCAGATGGAAAATTGTAACTGTCTCACAGCCTGACGGTGAGGAGTTAAGAGGACAATTCATGTGTAGGAGTTCCACAAGCCGAGATGTGTGAGAACTACAACTTCCTTCATTATTTTTTTTCTGATTCATTTTTGCTTGTCTTAACTGAGCTATAGGGAAACTTTTGGCATTTTCCCTACCTCCTGGGGTTGTGTTAAGGTCCAAGTGCTTAATAAATGTCAGCAGTTGGATTTAAAGATTCTTGGTAAAATTGGCTACTGGAGACTCGAAAGTGCTGGTAGATTTGTACAGGATTAGAAAACGGGCAGGTGCTGTGGAAAGTCAGCCTTTGGGATCATTTGCCAAAGGTCCCAGATGTCTCCACCTCATGCCCTTTCCGTGGACTACCCAGGTTCACACTCTCCCCCTGCATTTCTCAGGGACATGTGTACTTGCAGTAAAGACCTACACGTGCCCTGAGAGTCAGCATGGACCAGGGGGACAGGATGGGGACAGGGGGACAGGGGGACAGGGGGACAGTAGGGGAAAAAGCAAATGACAAGGCGGAACAGTCTTCTCAGCTGCTAAAAGCCAGGTCAGGGAGTGAGCAGTCTCAGAGGACAGCGATTTTAAGCCTTATTCCCAAGCAGGGACACTTGGAAGAAGAGGTGCTGCTTGAGTATCTCCAAACTGGGGGTGGGGAGTGGGTGGGAGCAGGCGAGGTGATGGAGGCAACACAGGTCACCTGGGGGAGGTGCAGAAGGGCAGGGCGTACCCAGAACCTTAGGCTGGCACGTGGCGAAGTGGGAGGTGGTGGAGAGGAAGACCAAGAAGTAGACTGTGGGAGACCTTGCATGCCAGGTGGAGGCTTCTGGGCATACTGCCTTAGGCAACGAGAAACAGTGTAAAAAAGTTTTAAGTAGGAATTTTCCTCATCTAAGTAAAGTCTTTGAAGAACTCCAGCATCCAGGAGGATGGACTAAAATGGGACCAGCTTTAGGCAGGTGGCCCAGGTGGAGCTGATACCAGCAGATCAGAGAAGAGGAAGGAAGGGCAGGTCTGGGTGCGGGGTAGGGATGGAGCAGGAGAGAAGCACAGAGACCCTGGGGGCGGGGGTGGGGGGGAGTGGGGGTGGGCGGAAGAGGGCAGAGCCTGAGAGGTTCCTTTGTCATTATATTAGCTATCAATTGCTGTTGTTACTAAGGACCACAGATGTGATGGCTTATGACAACACAAACTTATTACCTTATATTTCTGTAGGTTAGGAGTCTAATACGGTCTTACTGGGCTACATACAAGGTGTCCATTTCCCTGGTTTTTCCCCAGCTTCTAGAAGTCACCCAGGTTCCCTGGCCCATGACCCATTCCTCCGTCTTCAAGGCCAATAGCTCCCTGCCCCGTCTGCAGTCCCATCTGGCTCTGACCACCATGGCTGGGAAGGGTGCCCTGGTGTTAAGGACTCTCACGATTAGATTGAGTCCACCTGGATCATCCAGGCTAATCTTCCTACCTCAAGGTTCTTAATTCAGTCACATCTGCAAAGCCCTTTGGCCTGGTAAGGTGACATGTCACAGGCTCCAGGTATTAGGCTGTGAACGAGTTTGGGGGCCACTATTCTGCCTGCCACATTCATGCGGCCCCGAGCTCTGAAACGGGGTAGGAACTTCCGTCTGGTGTGGCTGGTTGGTGCTGCCATGCTGAGCTCTCCGCCCTCCACAGGGGTTAGACTCAGAATTTCCCTAATGGTCCCCTTTTCTCAGGCTTCAGCCCAAGTCCTCTCCTCTGCATCCATCTCTCTAGCTCCTTCCAGACCCCTCTGTTCCTGACTACATTTCCTGTGCCCCAGATTGGCAGCTGGCTATAACCCCTACCCCCCAATCTCTTGCCTCCAGCGATTAGCCTTCAGACTTCAGGGAACTGGAACGCAGAATGTTTGGCAAGCTAGCGGGGACAGCCATGAGGGGACAATCTCCCTGCAGCAGGAACCTCCCCCTGCACGGAGGAGGCCCTTTCTCCATCCTGCATGGCGGCCGCCACCTCCTGGGCTTGGAGGACTCAGTGTCAGCCCCAGAATTCACTGGCGTGTGAAGAGTTTGTAACTAAGGAGTCTATTTCCTTAGACAGAGACCAGAACTTCTGTCTGTCCTTCAAGCAAGCCAAGGCAGAGAGCGTTTCACTCCGCCAAGCTGCAGGAGCAAGAGGTGTGAGCCAGAGCCAAGAGCTCAGCCCCCACTGCCCTCTCAGACCGTGTGCCCACTGACTCCACACAAAACCCCCACACCTTACACCCCCCGCCTGCCAGCGCTGCATACCCGGACCTGCAGTCAGCTCAGGCCGAGGTGGCCGAGTGACCACACACTGTGGCCCTGCAGGAAGGAGCTGCCTGGGACACGTGGGCTCAGACTTAATGTTTGAAGAAATGAGGGAAAAGCCGTGGCACCTTCCCCAAGATTCCTGCAACCACAGCCGTCATGGCTGCGAGGTCTAGGACAGGGACAAGCCCCTTCGGGGCCACCAGGCCCCTTGCTCCATACAACCAGGCACTGTTGTCACCCACGAGCCTGGCCTCCTCCCTCCTCCCTGGCTCTGCTCATCCCTTCCCTCCGTACAACTCAACCGGCCTCCCCCAGGCTGGGTGACAAGTCCTGAGCTGAGTAAGGTTCAGGCACAGCACTCCTCACAGTCCAGGGCGGGGGACAGGGCCTTACACATCCAAGTGCACTAAGGGCTAAGGTGGCTGGGGCACAGGCCCTGTGAGGGAGCTGTGCCCAACCCCGGTGGGGGGAGAGGCAATCAGGGAAGGCTTCCTGAAGGAGGAGAGCTCTGAGCAGAATGGGAGGTTGGCCAAGCACAGGGAGTTGAGGCCCTCGTGGGCGGAGGGGATGGGATGGCTGAGGGGATGTTCTCCTCTACCTAGAGGAGGCCATTCTTCCCTGGACCTTCTTACGCTCCAGCCTAACCCACGTCACACTTACTACCCGCTGCTCTGCATAGCAGCTCACTCTTCAGTGTGTGGAGAGACCAAGAAGTGGGTCAGGAGGCCCCTTCTACCCTGTGCACCCCGCTTCTGCCCCAGGGCCTCTCTATTAAAGCCCAAATGGCCGCCCTGCGGCACAGCCCTCAAGACTCTGCCCCGCCCCCACCGCAGCTGCGCTTCTCCGCTTCTCCGCTTCTCCGACTGCAAATACGCTGCCCGGAGGAGGGGTTCTCAGGCGACTGTGTAAAATAACAGGTACACGCAAAGCATTTAGCAAGTGCCTGGCACCCAGAAGGTGCTCAACAAGTGGCTGCGATTATCATTCTTGGTGGCGCTCTGGAGGTCCGACCGAGCGGTGCTGAGGCGCTGGCTGGCTTTCTGGAGCTCCCCGGGCCCAGCGAGAAAAGCTCCCTTTTGAGGGCCAAGTCCTGGGCGTGTCCCGCTCAGCTGTGCCAGCCCACACTGGTGCCCAGGGGGACCTGGGTCTGCTGTGACGTGGCCTTGCAGGCCCCAGGCTCTGGGAGCTCTCCCAGGACAGGGACCTGTGTCACGGCCGCCTGCCCTGCACAGCCGCCATCAGCTCCCTGCCCTGGAGGCCCGGACCCCGGGCCCTCTGAGGCCGCCCGTGGGCCGCAGGAGCCACCTCCTCACAGGCCAGCGGCCTCCCCGCCTCCTCCACGCTGCAGCATTCACACCTGGGTCCGCCCTCCTGGCAGGTGGGGGCAGCCCCGCGCCGCAGGGCGTTCTCGGGCACCTCCCACTTGGCTGCTGAGCATCTCTGCAGACCCACCCCGTGGAAGCGCTGCCAAGCCCTCCAGGAGAGGCTGCAGCAGGTGGCACCTGGGAGGTGGTGTGGCGTGGGGGTGGGCACATGCGCCCGGGGCCGCATCCCAGCATGGCCCCTCCCAGTCCTGAGACCTCGAGCAAGTCTCTCAGCCCCTCAGAGCCTCCGTTTCCCACGTGTAAAATTGGGAAGTAAAAGTACTGGCTTCCCGCCATCCCCCACCCCCAAGCTGTGATGGTGCAGAGCTGTTTGCTTAGCCCCCAGCCCCCTGGCTGGCCTGTGTTGGGGAGCAACAAATCCTTTCTTAAGAGGACCCTGCGATTAGACCCAAGTCACCAGCCAAGGGCCAGGAGCAGAGTGCTCAAGGCGGCCCATCTTCTGAATCGGGGTGCAGAGCTGTCCTTGCAGCTTGGCCTGGGGCCGCGGAAGGTGGGAGAAGTGAAACAAGTCAGAGGAGGTGCGACCTGGGCGGGGCTGTAGGAGGAAGAAGGGGTGCAGACGTGGGGCACAGGAGGGGATGGGGGCGCCCACACCAGGGCAGAGCCTGGAGAGGAGGGGTGTGCCCTTGGCATGGAGAAGGGGTCTGGCTGGAGTCTCCCTTGGGTGGGAGGGGGGGCGCCCTGTCGGTCAGCCTGGCAACACTACAGAGTGGAGGGGAGCTGGAGGTCAAGGTCGGGGGAAGCTGGCCCAAGCAAAGCTTAGGAACGGCCGGCCAGAACCCGCCCCCCATATTGGAAGCCCCGTGGGCTTGAGCGGCAACTCAGCTCAACACGTCTAAGGACCCACTGTGTTCCTGCATTTGGTGTCCCTGGGGAGACGGGGCAAAGGTGGGCTGTGTTCATCATCGGGGCAGGGAGATGGGGCCACAAGTGCTCCAGTGTTGGGACAGGATGGGAGTCTGAGGACAGTGTTGGCCACAGAGGGTGCGGGAGCCCCCAGCCCCAGCCTAGGGCCAGACAGAGAGGGTGAGCCCACCGCGGGTTCCGGTGCTGGGAGCGAGGCCATGTGGTGGCCTCACAGGTGAGGTGAGAACCGCTAACCCCACGATGGGGCTGCTCCGTGCCTCTCTCCTGGGATTTCTGGGGGTGGGAGAGCCTGGCCATCGGAACGTGCCTGGGAAAGCCAGGGAAGAACAAGCCTCAGCACAAGGGGACAAAGGAGGCTCCAGTCGGCGGGGCTGCACAGGGCTTTAGGGTGCACTCCCTGGGGCGCCTGCCCCGCCCCTTCTGGATCCAGGACCTTGGGGGAATGGGAACTGGCCGGGGATTCAGGGCCTCACATCCAGAGGCCTGTCAGTTTGCTTCTGCCACACACACAGCTCAGAGTGAAATAAAGCGTTGGTGACAGAGGAGGCAGAGATGAGGTCCAAGAGGGTGGGAAGCTTTAAGGGTGACAGAGTGTTTGCCATCCCATACTCTGGGTCACTGCCGAAATGTCACCTCCTTAAGGAAGCCTTTCCAGGGGCTGGTTTTCTCTATCACTGAGCATGGTCTGTTTCTTCCAAGGCACTGATAACCATTTGTCCTGATGCTTTTATTCGCTCGTTTGTTCCGCAGAACAGAAGCTCCGTGAAGCCAGGGCCTGGTGTACTTTCTCTCTGTTGTGACCTGAATAAACCACCAGACAATGCATGGGACACCAGGTTTCAAAGACAGGGACAGGCCTTTGGGTAAACCAAATTTGACATCGGGAGACAGGGAGATACATGGACAGAAGCAGGTTCTATGAACTTGAACTTGAACTTCTGTGGTCTTCCAGACCACAGATTCCAAAATGGGAGCACGCATTTTGGTGTGTGGGTGGGGAGAGGGGTCAGTGGTTAGAGAGGGGGCTGCTGGTTCCCATTCGTAGGCCGGGATGCACCGTGTCCCAGGAGGGCGGGGACGGGGCTGACCGGCACTCGGCGGAAGCACTCAGGCTAAGGAACCGCATGTGCCTTAAGCTACTGCAATTCTAAAAAGACTCGGGGACGCAGATTTGCACCCCTGAGTTTCACCCTGAGGCTCTGGGGTTGCAACGTGCTTCCAAATTCTGGGGCTTTGCCCAGGCCTGTCTGAAATACCAAAGCAGAAGGGCGAGAGGCGAGGAACACTTGCCAAATGCCTTCTAGCCTTTGAGGCGGGGGATGGTTAATTTCCCCTCAGCGGTTGTGTTTGCTGCCAGCGGTGCCTGTGGCCCTGCTACCAACATGATGCAGCAGCAGGTCCCTGCAAGGTGCCCAAAAGCTGAAAGTCGTTCGTGTTACGTTCCTACCAGCACCTCCAAGCAAGCCTGTCAGGGTGGGAGCGTGTCTGTGCCCCTGGGCTGCTTCCTGCTGCTGTTGACATCACAGCGGCCCAGCCCTGTCCCCACCGGGTCCCAAGAGTGACGACCCAGGGAAAGGAGCCAGAGGAGTGAGGATGGAGATAGGGAATAGCCAGGGGTGTCCATTGCCCACAGGGCCACTGAACCCACTCAGAGGGGAACCCGCACTCCTCAGGCCCCCCCGGTCCTAGACCTTCAATGTGGCTCCCCCCGCCCCCTCCCCACAGGGCAGCGGCCCGGCCTCGGAGCCTGGAACCATGACCAGTGCGACCAGTGCCTGCACAGCCTCCCAGCACTCGCAGCCTCAGCGCTTCCCAGCCGTTTTTATAGCTTGAGCTGACTAAAGCCTTGCCTGGGTCCAAGCGAAATGCCAAGGAGCTGGGTCTTAAACAAGTCCCCTTTGTGCCTGGGCGGCCACTGTCACTTCCACCTCTGCGCACACCTCAGGCCTGCCTGCTGGCCCCTAGCGCCTCGCCCCCCCTTCCCGCCCTCCCTCCCAGCCCTGGGGAAAATGCAAACCTTCTGTGTGGGTCAGTGTGTAACAGGCAGGCAGAAAAAGTGCCGCTGTGGGTGGCTTCAGGAGAGTGGCTGCCAGAGCTGCCTGAGCTGACCCCGACGGCGGCGGCCAACTTGTGCTGGGTGGGGATCGCCGCTGCCTGGGCCGCTGCTCTGGCCGCGTGGGTGAGGAGCGAGGGACCGCCGTGGAGCACCTACTCCGCACCTGTCTGCGTGCCAGGCATTAACACACCTCCCGCATGGGCTCCCCGCCCAAGTCCTGAGGGGTGGGCCTCATGACCCCCGCGGCACAGGGGAGCCAGCAGAGGCGCACACCTTTCCCGACCCCACCCCGCTGAGCAGGGCCAGTGCCAGGGTTTGAACGCGAGTTTGCCCAGCGCTTCTCCTGTCCGAGAATTTGAGCTGCCCCACAGACTGTTCTCCACCCGAGGTGGCAGCTATTGACTCCATCAGGATACACCATCTAATAAGGGGACAAAATCTGACCCGGAGCCTTTCGCTGGTGCCGGTCCTGGCCCTCCCATGTGACTCCTGGGGCGAGCTGCCGCCTCCTGGGCGGGGCGGATTTCCACCCTTGGGGATGCTGCTATCTGCCTCTCCTTCATCCCTGTCTCACCCCCACCCATTCATGCCAACTTCACATCTCTGCTCCCTCCCCTCCCGGCTCCTTGCGAAGCACATGGGTGATTCTGGACCCTCTTTTGACTGCCCTGGCTCTGCACAAGCTGAGGCTCCATCTTTGGCACCGCCTGCTGCCGCCCAGGGGCTTCTCGGGGCCTGGGAGGACTGAGTACAGGTGTCCGTGCCTCCAGAGCGTGTTTGCGATGCCGTCTGCCGGGCCTGCAGAGGCTCCGGTCCCATAAAACTACATCAGAGTCCAGGAATTCGAATCTTAACGGGCTCCCCAGGTGACTGATGCTGGTGGTCTGGGCACCGCACTCCGGGAGCGCTGAGTGACACCCAGGCGAACTTTCCGAAGGCTTTCGTGAGGGAGGAGAGAACAGGCTTTGGAAAAGGAGGTGGAGGAAACCGCTTCGACATGTGGCAGAGGCGGGCAGCGGTGCTGGGAACCGACACACATGGAGCCCCTAGTCGGCGCTGGTTGTTTCAGGTATTTCATCATTTTGGGGCCTCACAAGAGGTCCCAAATATACACCTGATGAGCCCTTTTCACTGGGAGAGGAACTGGGGTTCCAGGAGGTTAAGAAACATATCCAAGGCTGTACAGGCTGCCAGGAAAGGCCCAGCATTTGAAGCCATGTCCTGCTGATTCTGCAAGACTTCCTTACAAATAGGCTCTGCCAGGGACTGAGCAGGTACAGGGCCAGACACCTGTATGCAGTGCCAGGCACACATACGGGGTCGCACTGAAGTTACAGGCGCATGGAATTCACAAACGCATACCTGTCAAATAAGCGAAGCATGGATGAATGAATGAAAGGATCAATGAATGAACAAAACTGCCTTGAGACGAGGGGGCCTAGCCCAAGAAGCTCCGTCTGTGACCTCATGCTGAAACTCCCCTCCCGCTGTTTCTTTCATCTGAAAGGTGACCCTGCGAAAGTTTGCCCAGCTGATAAGGCCGTGCGATACACCTGTACGTTTTATCTGCAACCCGAACCTGAACAGGAAGCCGGGGCTGAGATAAGGCCCAGGAAGGCAATGCTGGGAATTAGCCGCTGGATTTGGGGTCTCTAATATCTGGTGAGCTCCTCCTAAGTGCCGAGCTCCGGGCTAGGCCCTGAGGACAAAGCAGGAAACCAGACAGTCCTGCCCTTGGCAGGCTTGCAGTTTACTGGGAATCTGGAGGTAAAAGCTGTTGTGCAGGCGGGGTGAGCCATGGGGAAAGGGCTTCACAGCAAACCTCCCGGGGCCGTGACCATAGAGACGAGAGGGAGGAGCCAGGAGGTGGATGGGGAAGGATGCAACCCCTTCCTGCCGTAAGCAGCCCAGGGCAAGGAGGTGCTTATTGTTTCTGGTTTCCCTGTTCCTGGCCCACAGTGGCTTTCCACCAGCCACTGCTCAGCGCTGGAACTTAACTCTCTCTGCGCCCACTCTGCCTTGACCTCAGCTTTGCCTCCTGGAGCAACGGCCCAGCCTCTGACTCTCACTCAGGCCCCCGGCCTCCGTTCCCCTCACTGGGTTAAACCTCCTTGTACCAGCCTGCCAGTTGGTTCTAAATTTTCCAAGATTTTTGCGAGCTGGCTAAAGAAAGTCCTATTAAAAATTACGTTTTATATGTACAATTTAGTCTAGCATAGTCCAAGGGAATGAATACTCAGAACTCATTACTCCGTCGCTATTTCACATGTCCTTCGCATTCACGCTATTGGGGATATTTACAGATCACATCAGTGTGGTGGGAACACCCCTTAGCTTCTCCTCCTACCCTGGTGTTCAGAGACACCACCTTGGTGGCCTGAAATGGCCATGGTAGGAGGATTTGCACCCCAGAAGTGGGTGTGAGTTATTGTTTTGTTTTGTTTATTGTCTTGATTTAAGAAAGTGATGGAGAAATGTTAATAATACAGCTAACTATAAAAATGTGTTTTATATAGCAGTTACATTGGGAATAGTGCCAAAACGTTGAGGAAATATCCTTACAGTATTACAAAGCTATTATCTGATTCAGCAAAGAAGTCACTCACATCATTGACAGATGAAGTTCTGACATACATCTTCCTTGTTCCATTTTTGTCTTAGAAAAATACCAACCCACACATGTTTGTTAGAAGTACACTCTTTGATCAATGATGTGAGCAACATTCCTGATTTGAATTGTATTCAAGCATTTATTCAGAGTCTGATATTCTGACACTATTGAGTTGCAAACGATGAAAACAGTGGATTTTGCAAGAAATAGGAAATCACACTGAAGTTAAAGGTGCATGAAACTTACAATCAAGATGACGCGAATATTTTATTATTTGTAAATCACGGGCCGCCACCCTTTATAGTCACTGATAATACAGTGCTGTGCCCATGCAGCTCTTTGGGAGAGCTGGGCCGGCGTCAGCCCTGGGTTTCTCTGCCACAGCTTGCGGCGTTTGGAGAGCTCCGCCCATTTATTATCTTGCTCGAGAAGCAACTGCTCTGCCCAGCGGCTCTGCATCCCTTTCCAATCTTTCCTTCATGGAGTCACAAAACAAGTTTTCATCTTAAAGTAAGCCTTCCCTTTCCCCTGCTTATAACATTTAAAAAGAGAAAACAAGAAACATAACTAACGCCTTCAGGAGAAGCCCATTCCAGGAGGCCTTTGGGGAAGGGTGGTCATACATGCCGAACTCTGATGTACGCTGGACATGTGCTTTTGATGGCCATCCTTTGTCCCTGACCCGAGGGACTCTGGCCTGACTGCTGGGACTGTAACCCAGGCCCTGTGCCTGGGCCTCCACATTTGCCACATTGTTGCAGACTTTGGTCCAGAAAGGCTGAGGTGGCCATTCTTCTGCAGTGCTTGCATCAAGGTCCAGCTCACTTCTTTTAGGGGTTCCTAGAACCTTCTAGAAAGGACCAAGAGGATCCAATAAGCCTAGGCTCAATGATACCATTGTGTAGCTCAATCTGCACGCCCTCCATCACTTCTGTTGCTCTGGGTGTCACAGGCTTTTCCCGTTGTGATGTAGTTTATGTAACTCGGTCTACAGAAATTGATAGAAGTTGCCCTAAGACTTACATGGGTCAGGAGTCCATAGATTCTGAGGTGAGGCTTTTAGCTCTTAGTTCAGGAACTTGGGGCAGCAGGGGGTAGAGCTGAGCTATGATAATGCCCAAGACCCTCACTGTGCTAAGACATTTAATGCCTTCCCTCTTAATCTTCACAAAAACCTCATGAGATGGATCCTCCTCATATCCCGTAAGTGGATGAGGACAATGGGGCTCAGAGACGTCACACAACTTGCTTGGCTCCCACGGCTGATACGTGGAGACTCAGGAGACAAACCTGCCTGCTCTCCCTGTCCTGCTGACTTGCTGCCCTCCTGGCCTGTCCCCCCTGCTCTCCCTCTCCCCCCAGAGAGTGCATCTGCAGGTACGGGGCCCAGATGGGCCCGCTGCTGGGAGGGAATCGCCCACCAGGCAACGGAAAATATGATCGCAACACAAACATGAAAACAAATTAACCAACTTCTTTTCGTTGTGTCTGTAAAACAGGTTTTAAGAAGACTAAATGAGAAAACCTGTGAGAAGTGCCTGACCCGTAGAGCTTGGTAAGGTCCACTCTAATTAATAACACCCGCGGGGACACAGGTAAACCACCCAGAGGGGAGCCTGGCATACACAGTGTGCTCAGTAAGTGACGTCATTGTCACTCACCTTTTCTGTCCTTTCCCAGGGCCACAGAGAGCCTCCAGCTTCTAGAACACCCATTTGCAGTGGGCATTCTACCATCTGTCCTGGTTTGCCCAGGACACTGTGGGCAACAACCCGGCTACTGCGGACGAGTTTGGGATCCTACCTACAATCTCCCATATTATTATGTCGGGGGAGAAAAAAATGTGCTCTGCGTTTCAAGTAACTGACTTACACATTGTTTGAAAACAGCCATTTGTTGTGGCAGATGGATGGGCTACTCATGGTTTTCAAATGCTTTTTTTTTGAAGCCACAGAACCTCGGTTCAGATAACATCCTTGAGATACAAAACAGGTTTTACCATCAGCAGTTGCAGGTGAGACAGAGGGGGCCTAGAGCCTGCCCCTGACGCCAAGCATGGCATAAACCTGGCCCGGACGGTCGTCAGCAGGGACTCCTGAAGACCAGGTGGGCCACCTGGTGATTGGCAGTGACTCTGTGCCCACCACATGGGGCTGTTCTGGGGGCATGGGATGCCTTTGGTTGAAGGCTTCTGTCTCATTTTAAATATGCCTCTGTTTAAGCAGCAGTAATCATTCATGGCGATGGCAGGTTAATGGGGTTCTCTGCTCGCCCTGAAATATTGCCGATATTACTTCCCATGGATCAAACAAGGCAGATCAAAGTCAAGATTTTCAAAATTCTCTTGTAGGAGGAAATTCCTCCAGGCAAAACTTTGAGGTTTTCACAGTCCTGAAAACCAGCCTTGACTTTCTTCTGGCAACAGAAAAGATCCTTTTATTTGTGCCAAGCAGGGATCTATTTCTTCTCAGAAACTATTTTATAGATTGTGTGTCATTTCCTACTTTCCTTTTCATTCTTGCAGTAATTATCTTCCTTTAAGAAAATGTCTGCACAGCGTACAGGAGGCATGTTTAGGCAGATAAGCACTGCAGCTGGCCCAGCGGGGAGCGTGTTGCTTCTGTAACCCTTCGAAGTCCCAGAACCCACGTGGGCAGCATCGCAGTCAAAGAACCATAGTCTTGCAGCCAAAAAAGTAATTAAAAGGGAATTCCAAACCTTAGCCGGGCTGCTTAAAACTGTGAAGGGGATCCAAACTCAGAGCCTACAGCAACAATTTCTTCTGCTGGCGCGTATCCCGCCTGTCCCCTGTGTCCACCCGGCTGGGCCTTGGACACGTCTCCCCGCAGTGGCCTCCTAAGCCTTTGCCTGCACCAGATGCGCACTTGGCCGGTGAGTACAGGATTACCTTGGGTGGGCAGGGAGGAGGTGGGAGTGGAAAACCTGAATATTCCCTCTTCATCTTAACCACTGGGGGTCTGAGGTTTGCTGTGCTCTAAATTCTGTTCTTGTTATTGTCTGATTTTGTGCAAAGTGCAGATAGGTTATTCAACTTGATGTATTGTACCATGGCGCCTGAGCCAACTGGCTCAATGGAGGAGTTTTTAGTCCTGTTATTTTCCGAGTGCCCAGTAGTCCACATGGCAAAGAAAATCTGACCCCTGTATCAACAAAAGAGTTATGGGGGCCACTCTTTCTTATAAATGAGAAACTCCATGCATGCTCGTATTTGCACATGGTTCATCTGTTATAATTAAGGTTAAGTGAAGCAGAGGAAGTTTTTATTCTAAAAATCCAATGACAGGGAGAGGCTAGATATTAAAATTCAAAGTCCCTCCCTTTGCCCTGATGATGGGAAATCAGTGAAATTGTGGGAAATTCACAAGGATTGGTGTAAGAAAAATCTCCTGGACTTGTTAAAGACAGGCCTCTAAAAATCAGAAAAGTTTTGAGACAGCAGCCTAACTGAAAAGCAAACCCCCGTGAGCAACTTCCCAGGCCATACTGTTATTTTATGGTGATCATGCTCTTACTTGCTTTAAAGTGAGACTTTACATGGGTTGGCATTGGTGATATGAAAGCACTGATGAAATGGTCCCTGCCTTCAAGAACCATCTACTCTGGAGGGGGTCACAGTCAAGGACAGGTTCATGCTGACCAGATGCAGTGTTGTAAGTGGTCTAGAAAACTACTAGTCTGGAAAAAGCAAGGAGGACCAAGCCTTCCTGTGGGTAGTGAGGGCCAGGGAAAGCCACTCCAAGCAAACAGGACCAGGAGGAACATTCCAGACTAAGGGAGAAGCATGCGCACACAAAGGCTTGGAGGTATGTGTGCATGGAGGTGAGGATTTACCAGGTGTCTCTGGAGGACAGGAGCGGAGGAGAGACCTGGCTGGAAGGAAACTAAACAAACAAGGAAAACTAATGCTGGCACATGACCTATGTAAGACCCAGTTAGTTGATGGGGCTCAGCCACAACCCCCCAGAGTGTGGCCTCCTAGGCCTGTCGGCTGGCTTCCACCTCCCAGAGCCCTCCCTATGTGTTATTCATGAGGGACCTCGGCTATCTGGACTTGACTATCAGCAGAGGCCTTGGGTTTCTAGGAAACCAAAACTAATACCTTCTAATCAAAGACGGGAAGCTTTGGGAAGACAGTGTGGAAGAGGCACAAAGTTGCACGTGCAGCTCCGACCAGAGTGGGAACAGAGGCGGCAAGAGGAGAGGCTAAGGAGAGAAGCCCGTGAGAAATCCAACTTCTTTGGATAGATGGATACATAGGTGATAGAGGTAGATCGATTGATCGATAGATCGGTGCAATTTGTACCGTCTCCTCGTCCCTTAGAATCTGAATTCGAGAACGTCTTGTGTTTCGTTTCTGTTGTGCAGTTAAAAACAAAAGTGTGCGTATCCCAACAAACACTTCTAGTTCCTTCCAAGGAGGTGCTGGATCCCATTTAGACTGAGAGGCACATGAACAATTCAGAGCAGAATGGCTTTCATGTGTGAGTAAGGGGCCCATGGAGCCCCCCACCCCTCACGAACACGCAGCATGGACATACGGGGAGGTGATGACCAGGGATTCTCCTCAGGGTCCCGAGTGACAGCGCCTCCTGGCTGGGACCCTCGGACCGCAAGGAGTGTCCCATTTCCAAGTGTCAGAGGGGCCACCAACGGGGCACAGGCCTCTCGCAGATTGAATTCTGTGATATTTCTAAGGTTCCCCTTACCCTTCAAATAGGTAAGATGTGAAAAGGTAAATACTCAAGTCTGTGTACACGGAATATCCTTTTCAATTGAACAACAATCTCCACAGGACGTTTCATGAGGAACTGGGGTCATACAAAGTACTATTTATTAAAAAATTGCCGCTACCTTTTTACTAACTGAATTGTTTTCTTTTTCATATCAGGTTACCTTTTATTCCACTGCACTTTCTGAACACAAGACTAGAATAAGTGCAATGAAATAAACCCCATGCACCAAAGCTCAAGGGCGTGAAGAGCCCTGGGTTTGGGTTCCGGTGTGTGACCTCGGCAAGGCTCTTGACAGCGCTGAGCTTGTGTGTCTCTCTTGCCGCTGATGAAGGTGAAGCGCTTCACTAAGGTCCTCCCTGCCTGACACCCTGTGGCCTTACCCGCCTCTCCTCCCCTCTGACGAGCACTGTGCTTGAAGTGCATCAGGTGCTTAATAAGTATCTGGGGTGGGGAAGTGCGAAGTGACCCTCTACCACGCACAACAGAGATGGCAGGGTCGGAGGTGCTTTGCTCCCGCCGATGCTGGCGCGCGGTGGTTCGGGCGAGCTCGCGTCCTGCAAAGCAGGCAGTCACTACCGTGGCCTTGCAGGCTCTTGTGCCTGATATTCCAACAAATTAAAATCTTTTTAAAAAGCACCACGTGGGTCAAGCAACATATTTCTATGACTTGTATTCGGTCTAGAGGTCGAACCTGTCCTGGGAGATGTGTGACCGTCTTCCACGTTAGGTGTCGACTGTACGGTTTGGGTTCGGAGACGGGGATATGGACACAGGCGCTCCACGCTGCTTTACCCAGATCCGCGTGCGCACATGTGGGTCCTCGCCTGACATGGACCAAGCGCAACACCCAAACGGGCAGCAACGATCCCCTGGGAACACCGCAATCTGGAGGAATGGAGCCACAGAATGGTTATAGAAGATGCCAGCAGAACGTTCCAGTGCAAAGGGACTCCGTTCGGTAGAGTGCGCTGTGGGTGGCAGAGCTCCCCTCAGACCACACAGACCGGAGTCCCCGTGAGCGCAGCTGTGGCTGTTTCAATTGCAGTAGTGACCAGAAAGATGGAGCGACAGGGGCAAGTGATAGCAATTCCGAGACTCGACACAGGAACTCAGCAGTCGAGACGAGGGATGATAGGACAGCCAGGTGATAGAAAATATGCAAAGGGACTTGTTAAAGATGTCAGGACTTATATCTTAAGTGTATGGAAATACAGAATAAGCGAGAGCCAATTCCTTAGAAGAGTAAGGGTTTTTCTTTTACGTTTTAAAACTTAAGAGAAGTCAAAGAATAAATATGATACAATGGGTCATTTCAAGCTGAAGACTCATGTCTTTCTCGAGCCCTGGGAAATTTAAAATCTTATCTTTGATTATTTTTCTCCTTTGTCTTCTCCTTGGTGGAACTCTTACTAGAAAGAGAATGGGACCTTAGAATCTGTCCCCGAAGACTCTTTCCTTTCTCAGACCTTCCACCTTTTTGCCTTTTTGAACTGTGTTCTGGGACAAAGAAATCCTTTGATTTGATTCTCTAGCTCACTGGTTCAATCTTGGGGTGCACCTGCCAGTGGGACCTTTTAATTCTGAGTATCATAGTTTAACTTCCAAGGTTACATTATACCAGTGGGCTCTTCCATTAGATATGTGATGTGCAACCCTCTCTTAAGCCTCTGAAGATTAGACATTTTTAAAAAGCCTTGTTTCCTCCATTAATGCAATTTACCTTTTTCTGTTGTTGTGTTTGTGGTCCCGCTCCCAAGGCGCGGGCTTTCTTCAGGTGTTGCGGGTCCCTGGGTGGCACAGGAAGCTTTGCATTTGCAATCCCCTGCGTCCCTATGCCTGGGTGCCTCTCCTGGGAACCGGGGCCTGCCTCAGGGGTGGGGTGTCTCCTCTCTCGGTGGGCTTACCCTGCCAGCAGCTTTCTGTCCCAATTTGGAAATTCTCTGTCCTTCCTGATTTCATTTTTTTTTTCCATTGAAATTTTATCTATAGGAGTATGAAGACTTAAACAAGACTGGGAAGCTTGTTATAAAGATAACTGTGCCTAATTCCCCACCTTCCATTCTTTTGCCCGAGAAGGGGCAACAACCACTGTTAATCAGTTTATGATGATTCTTTGAGTATTTTTCACTCTGAGGGGCTGAGTGAGTTGCCCGAGGTCTCAGGACTGGGAGGGGCCGTGCTGGGATGCGGCCCCGGGCGCATGTGCCCACCCCCACGCCACACTGCCTCCCAGGTGCCACCTGCTGCAGCCTCTCCTGGAGGGCTTGGCAGCTCTTCCACGGGGTGGGTCTGCAGAGATGCTCAGCAGCCAAGTGGGAGGTGCCCGAGAACGCCCCGGGGCGCGGGGCTGCCCCCACCTGCCAGGAGGGCGGACCCAGGTGTGAATGCTGCAGCATGGAGGAGGCAGGGAGGCCGCTGGCCTGTGAGGAGGTGGCTCCTGCGGCCCACGGGCAGCCTCAGAGGGCCCGGGGTCCAGGCCTCCAGGGCAGGGAGCTGACGGGGTCTGGGAGCTGTGCCTGATGCAGGCACGGGACAGGGGCAGAGAGAGTGGGGGAGGCAGCCCTGAGATAGATCTCTATCCTGGGAATAGGAAAAGTAAGTTGATTGGAAACTCCAAGTCCGAGGGTGAGACGTGAAAACCATGGGCTTCTTGCAGGATAATCGGTTCTTTCCTCTTGGGCCATCACGTGTCCTAGAGGAGGGGTCTTCTGTCTCCTGCCTCGAGGATATCCCAGTCCTTCTGCCTCAGTGCTGGGGACTGATCTCAATCCAGCTTTCCATGCGGTCAAAGTCCTCCTGTCCCCAGCCCCCACCTGTCTCTGGCTCCCGACTTTCCATCGCTCCGGGCAGGGCTCTACATTTCTGTCTGGGTGGCAGTGGTGGTGGTGGCCAACTAGGGAACCAACTCCTTCAATCCCTGTTTTCATTTGCTTATTTATTTAGCACTACCTTCATTCCTACCCCAGAGACACCCAGAGCTGCGGAGCCCGGGCCTTGCAGGGGTCTTGCCGGGGACGCAGGCTGCTTCCTGGCTCCTCCACGCCTCACAGCAGCGGCCAGCTTGCTCTAGTCCATTACCAGCGGTTTGTCTGCTCTCCAGCAACCCAAATTTAGTTAGTTTTTCTTTTTACAGTGTGTTTGTCCTTGTGGGTTTATGTGTTAACAAAAAACAAAGAATCTCTTGACAATAATTTCAGACGGGTTTGGAAGGAAGAATGAGAAGAGGCCTGAGTTGGATCCAGCGTCTTCACGGGGACATCGCTCCCTCTCCTCTGGGGCCAGAAGCTACCTGGACAGTGTTCTGGGCTCTGGACCCCGCGTCCATGTGCCGCCTCTGTCCGGAGGTCAGCCCTTGAGAGCAGCCCTGTGTTAACCACCCCTGTGAGGAGCCCCGGTTTCCCTTCCTCATGTCCCTTCCTATGGGCTCCCCGCACAGTCCAACTGTGCCCCCCCATCCTGTGGCCCCTGACAGCCACCGGAAGCTCCGCCCGCAATCAGCAGAAGCCTGGGACTCTATGGGCTCTTTTCTTTTTCCCTGGGTTGATCTGACCCACTTGGCTTTTTCAGTAGTTTTTCAGAATTTCTTGCCTACCAATGGCCCTCTTTCTTATTATTTAATCCAGTTGTGATTTTACTGTTGAAGTTTATATTTTTTTCTATATGTCATGGAATTCGGGGTGGAACTGGGAATAGCTGCAAGTCCTGAGCCAGCGATCTTATCCAGCGCTGAGGTCTGAGCACACAGGCGGTCCCCTTTCCCCTTCCTGGTGGCTAGGAGCAAACCGGAGGCCATGTCCGACCGAGAGCTCTTTGCCACACCAAGATGATTCATCCACATTTTCTCTGGGTACTTTTCTGTTATGTTTTTCCATATCTAAATTTTTTGGTTCATTTGAAATTTTATTTGATGTTAGATGTATAGAGATCTAGAATTTTTAAAAAATGTTTACCCTTTTGTTCAAACATTAGTTATTGATTAGTTTTCTGATTTGAAATATGCCAGGTCTAACATAAATAATGCCCTTTTTAATTACAAAATCTTTTATTACAGAATCATAAGCATGTACCTCTGAAACATAACAGTATCACACTCAAGGACACCATATGACATTTTAGGTGAAATGTTCAAATTAAAACTATAAATTATTACACCCATATTATTGCTCTACCAATCACACTCAAGCAACCGTTACTTCTGCTGGACCCTGTAGACTATGTTAACTTGTGCGGCTTCATAACAAGTATTATTATCTCACGGGTTAAGTTCTCCTTCATAATTCTTTTTTAGCTTTGTTGGCAATCTGTATAAGTTTGTTCTATTAAATAAATTTAGAAATTCCATTAGAATTTTGGAGTGCTTGCCCTGGCTAGGTAGCTCAGTTGGTTAGAGCGTTGTCCCCATAGGCCAAGGTTGCAGGTTTGATCTCTGGTCAGGGCACATACAAGACACAATCAATGAGTGCATAAATAAGTGGAACAACAAATCAATCTTTCAATCTCTCTCTCTCTCTGATAATCAATAAATTTTAGAAAATTAAAAAAAATTTGGGTGTGCTTGAATTTATTTTTATGGATTCATTTAAGGAGCACTGGCATTTTAATAATTATAAGCTATATTTAAGCCTCTTGGATAAATCTAAGTTATCCAGACAGCTGAAGTAATAGTTTATTTTAAGACGTAATAAAATTGTCTCAACATCCATCTCACACCTGATAGAAGTCCCGACACGTTCTCAGTTTCCCTGGGGTTTCATGGCAGAGAAGGGGCTGGGTGTTTATTTTTCCCCGGGCCAGGCCCACTCTCCTGCTTCCAGGGTGTTCTTGATCTCCGCTCTGGCTCTGACCCCTGCACATCTGTCCGTCCTCCGGTCCACACACTCCACGAGGCCATCTGATCTTTTCACTGGCACTAACTCAAGGCCATGAGCACACTAGATAGTGACTTTGGGGTGGCGTAACAGTCTGGGCCCTGGAGTCAGAATGTCTACATCAACAGTGAGATTGCGTTTGCAAGCTGTGCACTTGGTCAAGTTACTTAACTTCTCTTTGCCTGAATTTTTTATCTGTAATGGGAAGCAAGATTTTTGCGATAATTGAATGACATAACCAGTTGAAATGCTTTGTGTGTTGCCTAGAAAGTAGGTGCTCAATAAATATGAGCTCTTAACATCATCATCATCTTCTTCATCACTACCACCACCATCTTTGAAGGTCTGGAGGCTACTCAGACGTGTTACCTTATGACAGAACATGACAAATGACTTTAAACTGAGTAACGTATGCATATGTGTCTACCCTTAGAAGTCCCTCTTCTCACCCTCTTACTGGAAGAAGGTCCCCGCTTCCTCTTTAAGCTCCAGCTGGACCACTTACTTTGATCTCTTCCCTTCTTCTTCCTGGTTTACTCACCTCCAGCCCAATCTCACTATCTTAATTCTAGGCCATTACAAGCAAGGCACAGGAATTATCTTTTCAAAACTAAACCAGCCCAACCAGGTGTTCGGCTTAACTGACAAACAAACAAGCAAACAGTTTTCTCCTGAGAGGGATTCATAGTCAAATCTTACAGCTCAAAAAACTATCAATTATTTTTTATCTACTTCACAAAGTTAAGGTAGCATATCTAAAACGTACATCTCTCCATTTTATCAACTCTCATTTATTGTCCATATAGAGCATTGTTTTCCACATACAGCATATGTCTGATAATTATTATATATAAATTGTTACTATGAATTGAATTTTATTCATTATACTTTCTAACTGGTCATTGTTAGCATGAAAGTTATTACTTTTTTGTATATTTGTTTTGGAAGTGGAGTACAGTACCATTGTTTCAAACAGCTTTCTCAGTTTATTCTCCTGAGTTTTCTCTGGTATCCAATCATTTCATCTTCAAATAATAAAAATCTTGCTTGTTTCTTTCCAATATTATACCTTTTGTTTTGGCTTATTGTGCTGGTGTGGACAGATGTTATATATCAGAGATGACAATGTCCCACTGGTATGGATGGATTCGGCCTGCTAATGTTTTGTTTAGGGTTTATAAGTGAAATGAGATCTACATTTTTCTTTTTGGTCTCTATTTGATAGGTTTTGTTATAGTGGCTTTTTTTTTGTTGTTGTTTTCTTGGCTTCATAAAACCAATAAAAGCATGGAGAAGCACTCCTTTCTCTGAGTTCTGGAATAATTTAAAACATTTTGTGTTCTCTGTTCTTTGATGGTTTGCGCCATGCAGGCTGCCTAGTGAACAGCTCCTTCGTAACTGTCTCAGAGCCTATTTTAGGTTTCCTATTTCTTCTTGAGATATAACATTTATTATTTCTACAGTAATTGTCCATATCATCTGAGTTTTTAAGTTTCCTTCCACACTTTTACGAAGTATTCTTTAATACTTAAAAAACTTCCCCTGTATCTGTGGTTATTTGCCCTTTCTCTTGTCTAATTTTGGGTCTTCGTATTTCCCTGCTTTTTTCTCCTTTAATTAGGGTAGATCATGACTTATCTTTTTCAATTTTTCCTATGTCTTTAACTAGTTAATGAATTATACTGCTTTTAGATTCCCCGGTTTAAATGTAGTTTCATGCTTTTACTCTTTATTTCCTTCCGCTTTAGGTCTGATATTTTTTCCTAAATTTTTCAGTTTTGCAGTTGCTTTTACTCTTCCTTTTTAGTCATTAGAGAATTCGAAGCTGTACATCTTCCCCCAAGGACAAGCTGAGCTTCAGCTCATACATGTTGGCGTGCAGCGGTCTCCTGACTGTTCTTCTAGCAAAGAGGCATGGGGAGAGTGTGGTGTAGTTCTCGAGCTGTTGGAAAGTTACCGCTTATCTGTTTCTACTTAATTATTTCTAGCTTTATTGTCATTTGTTCAGAAAATGTGATCTATCCCTCTCCCTGCTACTGAAAATATGTTGAAGTTGCCTTTTGACATAATGTGGAGTTCATGCCTAGTACACATTTATGATCTATAATTATTTCATGAATACTTGAAAATAACATTCTCTAATGTGATGTGTAACATGTAATATGTTATATATGTCTAGAAATATACTCTGCATACTATACAATATATTCTACACATACTATACATTTCTAGACATATATAGCATATATAGAAATTATTAATTATACTATTGAGATCATCTATATCCATATGTTTTATGTCCTTGATCTATCAAGGTCTGAGAGAGACATGGAAGTAATTTTTTTCAGTCACCCCTCTCATTTTCCTGGAGTTTATCACACAGGCAAATGTTTTTCAAAGTCTGGTCCCAGGAGCAGTGGCATCAGCAGTGCCTGCTGTAACCTTAGTAGAAACACAAAATCTTGAGCCCCATCCCAGACCTACTGGATCAGAAACTGGGGCTGGACCAGGATCCATGTTTGTAGACACCCCTGGGGGCCTGGGACATGCACCCAGGTCTGAGGGCCACTGCGGAGGGAGAAGATGTGGGTCTCACACTGTCTCACTTTGTCCAGAGCAATTATTCCTCTTTCTCACCAGTTTGGGATGCCGCCTGTTTCAATAACTTATTCTTTCTGAAGTATTCATTCTCTACCATGAACCTGCATGATTCAGTTAATAATCAAAGACAGGCAAATTTGAATTAGGTACCATGTTTTCTTAGTAAATTTACAAAGACTTAAGAACTCAATAACTTTCAGGGTTGATGAGACTCTGCTGAACTAGACATGTCAACCAGCACATTTTTTCCTGGAAAGAAATTATGGCAATACATCTAAAATATCTTAACCTTTGTTTCAGTAATTCCACCCCTAGGTATTTATTGTAAGAAAATAATCAGAACCAGAGAAAAATTTCTATTTAAATAGCTTTTTGTTTGCTTGTTTATTTATACTGTCAATCAATCAATTAATTATATCTAATGAATAGAATATTTTTTGGAGAAGTTATAGGTTAAATGTATGACATGTACCCACCATGATAGTATCATACAGAATAGTTCCACTACCCTCGAATTCTTGTTCCACCTACTTGCTTTTTTAAATAAAGAATATAGATCAACTAATGGTCCAACAATGCAAGAATGTTTAAATAAATTATGATATAATATAGTCAAAAGGAGTATTATGTAGCCACTAAAAATAACGTTCCTGACCCTGACTGGTGTGTCTCAGTTGGTTGGACATTACCCCACAGAACTAAGGGTTGCTGGTTCAATTCCTGGTCAGGACACATGCCTGGGTTGGGGGTTCAGTCTCTGGTCAGGGCTCGTGCTGAGGGCAACCGATCAATGACTCTCTCTCACGTCAATGTTTCTCTCCCTCTTTTTCTCTCTCCCTCCCCCTCTCTCTAAAAATAAATAAATAAAAACTTTAAAAAATAAAATAGAAATAAAATTCCTGTAAAATACTTAATGACTTGGGGAAATGTTCATGATATATTACTAAGTAAAAAAAGTATACAGGGGGGAATCAAGATGGCGGAGGAGTGAGTGAAAGTCCCACTGGCCTCCTCCTAGGACCAATCTGGAATTACAGCTAAATTGTGGAGAAATCACCTGGAACAAACAACTGAACAATAGCTAGAGAGGAGCCTTAAAACCTCCGACATACAGAAGAATCAGCTTTAGCACAACCTAACTGCCACTTACCCTGGTATCCAGCAAAGGCTGGGGCAGAGTGGTCTAGAGATGCCTGAGGAGAGACTGGGGAAGGAGGCTTTGGGGAAAGAACTGAGAGAGTAGCCGGCGGGATCCCTGTGCTGACTCATCCCCCATACAGCAGCAGCCATCTTGCTCAGGCAGACCACTCCCCTGAGCGGCAACAGCATGAGAGGAAACAATAGCCCCGCCCCCAGGGAATCTGCCCCGTCCTGTGGTGTCTAAGCCGGCCTGCTGAATGCAGAGTCACTAGATTAACAACTGAAGGAGACAACCACAGACAGTAGATTCCTGGAAGTCTCAAACAAACTGCCTAAGTTCAGACAGTGTCAACATCTGACATCATCAGAGGCAGATCCAGAAAGAAAAAATGTGGTCTCCTACCGTAGAAATTCACAGTACAAAGTCAGGAAATCAAGACAGATCAATTTAAGAAGCAAAAGCAAAAAAGAAGAGTCTTGCAAATAATGGGAAGACAAAGAAACACCCGTCAAAGGGAAAGGAAGACTCCTCAGAAAGAGAACTAAATGAAATAGAGGCAAGTAAACTATCAGATATTGAGTTCAAAACAATGATTCTAAGGAAGCTCAATGAGCTCAGTGAGCTCAGAGAGACTTAGAAAAAACTACAGGGAAACTATGAGGAACTTACTGCAAACTATATCAGCATGCAAAAGGACATAGAAACTATCAATAAGAGGCAAGAGGAAATGAAAAATACAATTTCTGAATTGAAGAACACAGGAGGAGGAATCAAAAGCAGGCTAGATGAAGCTGAGGACTGAATCAGCAAGCTGGAGGACAAGGTAGAAAAATGCTCCCAGAAAGAGCAAGAAAATGAAAAAAGATTCAAAAAGAATGAAGAGGTATTTAGGGAAATGCACGGCAACTTGAAACTTAATAATATCCGTATTATAGACATACCAGAAGGAGAAGAAGAGGAGGAAAGGATAGAGAACCTGCTTGAAAAAGTAATGATGGGAAACTTCCCTAATTGGAGGAGAGAAAAAGTCACACCAGTCCAGGAAGCACAGAGGGTCCCATTCAAGAGGAGCCCAATGAGGTCCACTCCAAGACACATCATCATTAAAATGGCAAATATCAAAGATAAACAGAGAACACTGAAGGCAACAAGGGAGAAAGAGGTAGTAACATATGAGGGAGCCCCCGCATGGCTAGCAGCTGACTTCTCAACAGAAACACTGCTAGTCAGAAGATATTCCAAGTTATGAAAAGCAAAGTCCTGCAACCAAGACTGCTCTACCCAGCAAGGCTCTCAATTAAAGTAGAAGGTAAAATAAGGAGTTTCCCAGACAAAAGAAGGCCAAAAGAATACATCTCCACCAAACCAGCATTGCAAAATATGCTAAAGGGACTGCTTTAAGATGAAGAAAAAGAGTCTATGAATATCCAGTTCCTTTTACAGTCACCAATACTGGATATTACCAATATTTTTAATACTTATTAATCTGGCTGTGACAGTGATGTTATTTTAATTGTTACTTTATTATTTGTTGAAACTAAACCTGCTTTTGTATATTTCTTGCCTATTTCTATTATTTTTTAAAAGCTTTCAATGACTTTTTGGTATTCTTTATCCATTTTTTGACTAAATGTTTGTAGAATTTTTCCCCTAAAAAATCCCCCCAAAATTATTAACCCTGTTTTAGATGTATTGCAAATACTTTCCTATTCTATTACTTACTCTTTAATTTTTTATACATATATCACTATATAGTCTTAAATGTTTAATACAGTCATACTGTCAATATTTTCATTTATAGCTTCTGGGTTTGAATATTTTACTTCAGGGCAAGAAAAATATTATTTTGTATTTTCTCCTAAAACTCCTTAGGTTTTACATATTGATTTTTAACTCAGCTGAATATTTTTTGTATAATGTGTGTGAAATAGGGCTCTGTATTTGTTTTATTTCAAGTAATAGTGGTCCATGCACCTTATTTGTTAAATAAGCATTATTTTCCCCATTGATTCGAAATATCAATTTAAGCATATACTACATTGTTAGACAGATATATATACGTTTGTTTCTAGAATGCTCATTTTATTTCATTGATCTACTTGATTATTTCTGTGCTGGTGTCATGTTGTTTAAATTGCTGAGATTTTATAATGGATTTAAATTTTTTAATATTTCATAATGGATTTTGATATTTAAAAAATAAATAAAATCAATCTGTATTAAAAAAAAAGAAAGAAAGAAGGAACTCCTACCTTTTGCGAGAACATGGAGAACATTATGCTAAGTGAAATAAACCAGTCGGTGAAAGACAAATACCATATGATCTCACCTATAAATGGAATCTATTCAACAAAATAAACTAATAAACAAAATAAACCACAGGCACGGAAACATGGAGCAGACTGAAAGTGACCAGAGGGGATGGGGAAGGAGGACAATGGGGGAAAGAAGGGGAAGGGACTAGACAAAGAACATGTATGAATGACCCATGGACACGGATAACAGAGTGGGAATTGACTGTGGGAGAGGGGCGCGGGGTGGGATGGGCGAAGGAGGGCAAAGGGGGGAAAATTGAGACACCTGTAATAGAATAAACATGATTTAAAAACAAAAAATTAAAAATATATACAAACTATATTTGTAATATCATCCCACCTTTGCAAAAAAATAATTATGTCTGCTCGCGATAAAAAAATACTCCACAGAGAGAAAAAGACTGAAGGCCCCCCATCAAAACGCCGAGAAGGCCTGCGAGAGGCCAGTCTAGATGGCTCTGTGAGGAACGAGGCCTCTGGCCAAGCCCGCGGGGTCAGGGTCAAGGCTCAGCCGCCTGGAGCTGTGTGGTCTTGGGAAAGTTTCTTCTCTTTTTTGTGTTTATGAAATTGCCTAAAACAAGTCCATATAGCTTTTAAAATGAGGAAAAAAGAAAGAAAGAGGAAGTGATGGAGAAACAAGACTAGAGGTAATGGGGTAGGAACGAAGTGTAAGTGGAAAAATTCCCCACCCAACGTGTCTGAAGTAGGAAAGGGAAGTTGTTGACTCACAGAATTGAAAAGTTCGCACAAGGGTTGGTTGGAGCGGAGCTCAAATGTTGGCCCTCAGACCCCATTTCCTCTGCCTCTCAGTTCACTGCTTGGCTCTCCCAGGCCATGGACTGCCTCCTTGCAGTAGCCCCAGGCCTCACATGGTTTTCAACATCCCTCTCACTTCACAGCCAGTGAGAGTTTCCCAGAATTCTCCCCAAAGAGCCCATCGGCTTTGTTGGAGTCACATGCCCATCTTTAACCAATCAGGGTGGCCAAGGAAAAAGACCATGCACTGATTGGCTGAAGCGTGGATCACACACCATTCTGAATTAAGCATGGAGTCCAGGCCCCCAGAACCACAGGGACTGACAGCAAGTGAAGGGGGAATTCTCTAATGCGAAATACTGGGTAGCAACAAACAAAAGATGCTCTTTGTCTCTGAAAGGAGGTGGCTGCACAACGCTGCCGCTGCTTTGAGGGCATCTTTGCAACATCCTCGCCCATCTTTGAGTATAGTTTTTGGGGTCTTTGTTTTTATGCTCAGAGTGGCGGTGGCTGTACTGATTTTTCCTGAACCAAGACACAGCCAGGCGGTGAACCGCAGGCTTCCTGTTAATAGGCCTCAGTTTGTGCTTTCAGCATTTCATATAAAAAGGACTTCATTAAGTGCCCTTTCCAAACTGTCCAAGACTCTTAACTGTCTGAGTGAAACCGGGAGGTAGAGAGACGGTGCCCCCGAGGCAGCGATCAGGGGACAGGGCTCTCCGCTTTACTATACCTCAAACACAGTGTCTTCACCGTCTCTTAGGACCTCCCAGGGGAGACAGGTCTAACAATAGTCCTGCCAATTTGCTGAAAAGTTTATCATTCTTAATTTTACAGCTGGAGCTCCTCACCCCAAATCACGATCCTTGAGCTAAACAGAGCCCTCATTTTATGGCTGCTATGAAACTGTTTTCTTGGAAGAATGACAAACTCTGCCTCCTCTAAAATCATGGCTGTTGGGACCCACTGTGTCACTGGGCCTGGCAATAAATGCAGGTTGGACATTAAGCAGATACACCTGCTTCTCAGGCAGCCCTCAGGTGCCAGAAGACAGACTGAGTGTGTGGACCAAGCTCCGTGCACTGGGGGTGGGGGGAAGAAATGGAACGGAGGTCCCTTGGGAAGCCGGGGCCTCGGGGAACACGGATCAAGTAAACCTCCCTTCCGAGCAGGCTGTCCTTCCTTCTGACAGTGAAATGATCCAGTCTTCTTGGACTGTGGATATGAAGAGACCTTTAGCCCCACCTTAGTCAACACATGAAGAAGTAGATGATCCTGGCAGGGGGCCCATGAAGAAGAAGGTACTAGACCAGGCCATATGCACCTTGTCATTTCCTTAATAAAACGGGATTTCGTTAGCTTGGCCCTGTCATCGCGGTTGTCACGCCTGCTACCTCTTTCTCTGTTTCTCCAACGTGCAGCAGGTTGCCGGGTTACTTGAGAGAGACCGTTTTTCAAAGCACCAGACGACTGACGCCACACGGTATGACGGGTGTTTGCGCTGTATCTTCGCTGTGCTAGTTCCCGTGCTGAGTGAATTTACGTTATCCCGCATCATCGCAACGGTCTCGCATAGTTTTCATAGGTACCGTTGTAAACAGGAGGCCACTAAGGCTCTGTCTGCTTAACCAACTTGCCCAAAGTCATTCAGCTCTATTGATGCTGGAGTTTTGAAACAAAACTTGCCAATACTAAAGACAGTCTTCCTTCCCTCATGATCAATGGCTGACGAGAAGGGTGTTTATTTCCTTTAAATTGATTTTGGCAAAATTTAGCTTGATTGCATTCTTATCTCTCTTTTTTAAATCTAGGGGCCCTGTGACATTATAAGCCTAGTTCTTGGGGTGACTAGTTGTCTGAGGGAACCCAGTCTTCTCAATCATAAGCATTCCACAGCAGTCTTCCAGAACCTTCCATGGGAGTTCTTGCCCTGAGGTGTTGGCAATACTTACTGAGAGCAATGTCTTTCCCTTCCTCCATTAAAGTATCTCTGCCTCACCTTTGGTCTCTTGGCTTCAGTGCTGATGACCAGAGCAACATAGGCCCTGTGGCTTGACCCCTGTTTTGGCACCTAATCCGATGTGATATGCTTATAAACTACTTTGCAATTTTATATTTAGATGCAAGTACAAGGTTGGAACCAGCTGTTTAAAAAACAAGTAGCTTTAAAACCCATTGTGGAGTAATGACCCACACAGGAGACTGGTTGGGCTTGCGCCCTTGGAGGGGGCAGGTGTGGGTTCTCATTAGGCAAGCCGCTCCTTGTAAGCCAGGCACAGGCTGGCTCTGGGACAGCGGCTGTGGATGTGCCCTGGGAGCCACATCTGTGTGTAAATCTTAGGAGGAGTGGGGTTGGGTTTTCCATTCTTTAACTATAGAGAAAAAGGAAGAAAAGCAAAGAAACCACTTCCTGTCAGCGAAGTCCTGTGCTTCTAGCTCTGTTAGCTTCTCTCTCCCTGAAAAAAGAAATGCTTTTCAAGAACCATTCTAAAGAGGCTGTACCTAGGATTTGGAATGGGCATTTGGAAGTGTTGCCTCCAGGGATCAACTCATAAAACCACTCATTACTCTGGTGACAAATTTTGGCTCTGTCCCTTCTTCACACATTGAGCCCATTCCCACCACCCTGGGCTCTCACAGTCTGGATACGTCTCTCACTCCCTCATTTACGTCCTGCAAGAGGCGATGTGTGGACTGAGGTCTATCACCTCAACAGGACACTTGAAACTCTGAAAAAGAACCTGATGAACACCGACAATTTCCTCATAGTGACGGGGTCTTCCAAATTGATTCAGTGACTGGGTCATTCAGGCAACCAACAACTTTGTGAGTGCCTACTGTACGTCAAATCCTGCCACAGGTTCTGGGGCCTTGATGATGATATAAGACCCGTTACCCGGGTTCAAGCCTGCTGTCCCCCCGCGGGAGTAGGGAAGGAAAGGACCTCGAAGGCCCCGTGGCAAAGGAAGGCCTCCCATGCTTAGGCTGCCGGCGGGCCAGCCCGGGGGCGCTGGGCGTGGGGAAGTGGAGGAAATGGTGACCAAAGGTGGCTTCCTGGAAGAGGTAACCCAATCTGCAATTGGAAGGACACAAAGGAGTTAGCAAAAGTGGTTAAGACAGAAACAGCAGCCTGTGCCACGGTGCAGGAGTGAGAAGGGGGTGCACCCGAGGGGAGGGGCGCTACGTGGAGGGGACAGAAGGAGGAGGGGCTGTGGGAGAGCGGGTGCAGGGCAGGTCACAGTGCGGGCCGCTGTCATAGCTGCCCCGGTGACGAGTCCTCAACACGATGCGTTTTCAGAGTTTTTGATCTGTGGTAACCGCAGTGTAATTATAATGTCCGTTTTTCTTCCTATGAGAACTTATTTACTTCTCAGGAATCCAGCTTAATGTTAAACCATAATTCTCATGATGCCAAAGACACTGAAAACCACAGGTTTTGTGTTCATCCTGAAACTAGAAAGGTATTTAGTGTTCAAAATTACATTTTTGCATCGCTGATCATCCCAAAATGAATTTGAGGCAGTTTAATTAAAAAACCAACAACAACAAAACAATGAGAGAGAAGGAGAGAGGGGGAGTTTTTGTTTGTTTTTTATCAAGAGAAAGGAAAATAGTGGAAAAGAGCTAAGAGGAAAAAAAAAGGAAAATTTAGTATAAAAAAATGCATATGTCCAGTTCAAAAAATTTACTAATTTGAGTCCACAATTTTGGCCCTAAGCTTGCTGGAGGTCAAGGCAAAAAGGAAAATATAATCAGTTAACAAATGTACCTTATTCATAAGGAAAAAACCTTTAGAAAAGTCAAAGGTTTAGGGATTTTAAATCTAAGAGAAATTCACACAATTTATCCCAAAAGTGATAGTGTAACAGGTAACATCCTCAACAAGATCCGTAAGGCAAAGAAAAAGCAAGTGGCCGGCTGTACAGAACTACTATTTTATCAGGCCAGAATGCTTTCTTTGGGGCTTTTGTCTGGAAAGAGCACCGCCTTCCTCTGGGCATCAAGCTCCCGACTCTCCAAGGCCCTGGCACCACGAGTGCGCTCCATCCCTTCCACTGTGAATGCTGCCGCACTCCAAACCACAGCGGAAACACAGAAGCGTAGGCCATCGCTTTTCCCCATGGGTCTGCAGGTTGATGATTTAGTCTGGGCTCAGCCGAGCAGCACTTCTGGACTTGGCTGGGTTCTCTCATGGGCCTGGGCAGCCTGGCTGTTTGCAGAGGCCCTGGGCCATCCTGGCTCTGCTCCGCAGGTCTCTTGGCCGTCAGCGTGCCAGCCTGGCCTTTCTCATGGGACAGCAGAGCCCCAGAGGTAGAAGCAGAAGTGCGAGAGTACTTTCTTCACCTCCTCATACCTCCTATCTATTCACATTCCATTGGCAAAACAATCACATGCGGCCAAACTTAGAATCCAGGCATGCAGACGTGGACTGCAATCTACCACCGGAGGCCTAGGCTTGGCCAGACAACGGCGAACCCAAGTGGTCCTCACCGAGCCCAGTGAGGTATTGATACATCAGTCCTAGGAGGAAGAAGCTCGTATTTCCACCGCCTTGCTCATCTGAGGCTTCAAGCACCCATGTTTCAAGAGGGTCTGCTTACTGCAGCAGGAACTGGACCAGCATTCAAAGAGACGCAGAGACGAGAGAGGATTGGCCACGTGGTGTGACGTCCCTGCAACGTTTGCTGTGTCTGCTGATCACTCTGGTATCCAAACCAGTCCCCGAGCTGACCCCTTCTCCCATCTGTTCTCAGGCACCTGGATGCTGGAGCCAGTCCGCCTGGGTTCCAATCCCAGCTCAGGCGCTGCAGAGCTGTGGGACTCGGAGGCCAGGTGCTTCAGTTCTTTGCGCCCCTGTTTCTTTACCTCCCAAGTGAGGATAACGACAGTCTTACCTCGCAGAGCTGTTGTGAGGATTGAATGTGTGTTAGTATAGGAAAGGACTGGGGACAGTGCCTGGCCCATAAATGTGCGATAGTTATTTTTCGTTGAGGTTCGTCGGCTTTGCGTGTCTGTCATTTGCCACAGAAAGATTCCTGGCCACCAGAGTGACTTTAGTGGGTGGGATATCATTTGGATGTAACGGCAAGACAAGGCTCCCTCACGTGGTAGCAGAGCCTCTAACTTCACCCAAAGCCATTGACAAGCAAGAGAAAGCAAGCTGGGTACAGTCAGCTCGCATTAGCCTGATCCGTGACTGGCCCGGTGGTGCATCATTTATAGAGTCAGCGGAATTAGAGGACTTCACACATGAAGGCAGTGCTCGCGGGCATCAGGTAACCTCATCCTGACCGCCCCTCCCAGATGTTGGCGAGGTTTGCCCAGACCCAGGAGGAGGTTTGGGGGCCCCGCTGCTGCGTGAGCTTGTAGACAGGAGGGTGGATGATTGGCTTCTAGATTCTCTCTGGGCAGCAACCACCAACCTGCACCCAGCCAATATGGAGTCCCCAAAAGGAAACACTAGGCCGCTGATGCCCAGACTTGCAGAGACCATACCACCGTCAGGGCTCCGGGCGCCCAACTGGAGCCCCTGTCCCTGCAGGTTTGCCTTCCTGCTCAGGGAGCAGCAGGTCCCAGTTTGACTGCCTCCAGCCTGCCTCCACATGGCGAATAAAGGCAAGCATTGTGCTGGGCTTGCAACATCCTTCTCTTCCCAGAGTTCCCGATATGTTTGTTCCCCTGGATCTGCTCTGAATGTTCCCTTTGTCGTGGACCTTCACGTGCCGAGGTGGGCTTGCCTTCTCGGTGGCAGTCCTGGGTTAAATAAATACATTAAGGCGACACGCACGCTCGGCCCCGGAGCCAGCCTCCATAACTCAGAGCTCCTGTGGCCGACAGCGGAGCCGCTGCGATTTCGAATCGGCTTACAGATGTATTTCTTTGTTCAGTTCCTTCGCAGGAGGACAGTGCGGTACCGACCTGGGAGGGGCAGCCGTGCGCTCCGGTTCCGCTGGCTGCTCTCCGGCAAGACCGCCTGCGAGTTTCTAAATCCCGTGCACATGAACACAGAACATGACCTTCCGCCCAGTTGCAGGAGACCGTGCTGACATCACCACACAAATACACCCTCCAAAGAAAGCCATGATTAAGCTCAGCGCTGATTTTTATCACTTTTCCAGTGAGCCGGCCGGCAGTCTGCTTGGTCGTCATGCACCTTTACAAAACCCATAATATTTAGTAATGTGCTGTGTGGGTCCCAGAGGCTTAAATAAACTCAAGCCTGTGAATGTTTTAATGTAACAGATTACCTTCACATGGGAAGTTACAACTCTGTAGGATACTCAGTGCTGCCAACACTGTCTACACTCCACTCACTAGGGCCGGACAATATTCCTTTTGAAATCTCTAGTTCAGACAGTCTTTCAAGAGTATAAAATATTGCTATTCCAGTGCTGCTGCATATGTTCAAAACATTTAAAAAAATAGGTGAAACTGTACATTAAAAAAAAAAAATCCAGCATGTCTACTCAAGGACTTGGTGCTTTAAGGCTAACAGAAGGATGAAGGGGAAGGTGCTGTCCTTGTAATGTATAAAAATCTATAAAATTGCATTTTCTCTTAAAAGGAGAAACAAACAATTTGTTTTCTAGGTGTCGCAGAGATTCTCAGTTGCGGCACTTTTGCTCTCCCTGGGGACAGTTAGCAATGTCTGGAGATAATTTTCACTGTCACAAGTGCAGGCGTGTATGTGTGGATGTGGCATCTGGTGGGTAGAAATTACGATGTTCTAAAATCCTTCAGTGCCCAGGATGGCTTCTTCCAGCAAAGACTTGTCCCTTCTCAAATGCTAACAGCGCCAGAGCCGGGGACCTTGAAGTAGAAGACACGTGTGGGTTGGGCTGCGCATCACCAGGGTGTTCTCCACTGGGTGACTGGAAAGTCCTTACGATGTTCTCTTTCGTAAGTGCTAACCTCACCTTCCAGCAAATTTGTTGGCTGCTAGATATTGTTTCAAAACTCCCATTCCCACCTTGGCCAGGTAGCTGAGTTGATTAGAGCATCGTTCCAACATCCTAGGATTGTGGGTTCAATACCTGATCAGGGCACTTGCAGGCGTCAACTGGTAGGTACACAGATAAGTAAAACAACAAAATGAGGTCTCTCTCTCATCAATAAATAAAAATTAAAAAAAAAAAATTCCCATTCCCTCCTTACCCTAAGCACATTTATAAAGTGTCCACTGATAATGTTTGCCTGGCTCAAAATCCAGAGAGCAAAGAAAGCTGCCCACATTTTTCTTTTTCACTTTTTACTTTGCAATAATTTTGAACCCACGTAGATATTTCTAAAAGAGTAGACAGTGCCCCTCCCCCAGCCTCCCCCCTTGACACCTTGCCTGACTACAGGACGGTGTCCAGACCAGAAAACAGACAGCGGTACCATCTTATTAAATGGCAATCTTACCAGTTTCTCAAGTTTTAAATAATGGAACATTTAAAAATGCATTTCCCTCCACACCCCAGATAGGAGACTTTATTCCCCTAGGAGTGCTTTCGATGAAAAGCAGCACAATAATAAACTTTCTGTTCTACACATTCCCCATTGTCAGGACGCCCAGAAAGGAAGTAACTGGGAGAAATAATTGGCTTCTAGTTTTCCTAACCACCCCCATCCTCTTCAAAACTAAACCCAAACGATATACCTTGTTTCTAGTCCCTTATTGTTTTCCAGTTTGTCAGTTTACAAGTCCCCCCAAATTCAAGTATTAAACATAATGACAAAATGTCACTGTCTCCTCAGCCATTGTGGCCCTTCAAGGTGAGTGAATGGCAGCCACCTGGACGCGCTCTCCTGACACGACACGCACACACCCGCACACACAAGGTCATGCACACTCACACAAGCTCCCTCACACCCACTCACGTTCACACACACGAGCATTCACACGCACTCACACATACACATACACAAACATTCACACATCCATACACCTACACACGCATACACACGAGCAGTCACACTCACACATACATACTTACAATCAGTTCACACACTCACACACAAGCACACACTCATGGACACACAGAGTCACAAACACACATTCACAAACATTCACACACTGACACACACGTTCCTTTTAACAGTCTTTTACAAATAAAAATAGAAAGGAAGTGTACTGTTCCCCCCCCGCCGCCTGACCCCTGGCCCCGGGCCTACCTGAGGGAAGACACTGTCTTTTGGCCCTCGCTGCACAGTTCCCGCGGCCTTCAGGGGGAGTCAGCGGTGAGCGTAAGACACCCGGCGCAGCCTTCTTTCCCACTCAGCTTCCTCCCAGAGCTTCCAAGAAGAGGGCGCCGGGTAGGGGGCTGGGCCCAGGTAAAGTCTGAGATATCCTAGCCTCAAAAGGAAAAATAGAAGAGCAAATGACGGCCAGGACAGGCGCCAGCAGACGCAACTTCAGCACAGACTTTCGGAGTGCCACCCGAGAGGCCTAGCGCCCAGCGGGAGAGAAAGCCCCAGATCATATGTCAGCAGACCTGAGTTCAAATGTTGGCCCTGCCCCTTTCTGGCTGTGTGTCTGCAGTGAACGGAATGTTCGTGCCCCTGCCCCCAAATCCTTCTGTGGACGCCCTGACCCCCAAGGCGATGGTGTTAGGAGGTGGGGCCTTTGGAGGGTGATCAGGTCCTGAGGTGGAGCCCTTGGGAATGGGATTCATGTGGAATAAGAGGGACCCGGGGGAGCGCCCTCTCTCTGCTGTGTGAGAATACGAGTCGCCAGCTGCCTGCAATCTGGGAGTGGGCCCCTACCTGAACCAGATGGTGCCCGCACCCTGACCTCAGGCTTCCAGCCTCCAGAGCTGGGAGAAGTAGGCACCCGCTACTTATAGCCCCCCAGCGTACGGTGTGCTGGAATAGCAGCCCGAATGAGGACAGGCCTGGGGGAAGCACTGAGCCGAGCCACAGTTTCTTCATCAGTAAAACGATGAGATCAGTACCAACCCTGCTAAACAGAGAAGGTGGTTGTGGAGGCCACAGACATGCGTGATGGGGAGATGCCCGTTAAAAGGAGGGCAAACCAACACACAGGCTAGGCTCACACAGTGAAAGTGAACAGAGCTACGCCACCCAATCGACACACACAAATCCCAGTCACAGAAGAACACGTAAGGCGTGATATCCCATTTTAGCCAACAGGCCAGACCAAGCAAATGTGTGGGAACGAGAAGTGTCCAGTCCAGGGCAGGAGCCACCCGTGGGGGTGGGAAGCACAGGAGGGAATTGGGTCTGGCTGTGCTGGCAACGTGACCCCTTAAGCTCGGAGAGAAGGCGAGGTGTATCCTGGCATTATTCTTAATACACCCTTGTATGTCTTTAATATTTCAAATGCACAAGATTTTAAAAAGGTTTCTATCATTGCCAAAAAGAAGCCATAAGTGTGGAGTACAGTCTGGGGTCCAGTCTGAATGGGGCTCCCTCCCTTTGTGACTGTGGGCAATGCGCTTCCCTGCTCTGCGCTCCAGTTCTCATCAGGTAAGGGCGTCTCCTTCATGATGCTCAGGAGCCTTCAGCAAGATAATGTGCTCGGTGCATAAGCACCTCTCAATTCATGTTAGATTGTAGCCATGGCACAGAACGCACAGGACTGTACGGTCATCACGATGACTCAGCGATTGACAAGGGAGCTGCGCTCTGTGTAAATAATACAGATGCCTCCATCTTCTGGCCACTGGAATGGAATATTCAGAACACAGAATGATGTTGTTATTCCAGCCCCAGATTTACGAGCCAGATTCGTACTTGAATAACGTGGGTCACTGCACTGCAATATCTTGTGGAGAGATAGTTGAATCTTTGTTTGGAGGCTTGCCAGGAGCCATAAAAATTCTTTACCACTCAGGAAGGTTATGTATTATGGCCGCGGAGGCATGCTGGCCATCAGAACTCTCACTCCTCGGGCTGTGCCAGATAAACTTGAACATAAGACACCGTCAACAGTTTCAAGATTTATAGCAACAAATTCCAACCTCCTGGCCCGAGGCCCATGCAAGTCATGTTACTTACCACCGTGTCATGTCACCTGGTGTAGCCAACTCACAAAGCAAGGTGCCTAGAACAAGGTTAGGCTTCATTGCCAAAATACCAGTGAGATGGACTTGACTTTAATAACCGTAAACTACATTTATATCTCTGTGTTCTCCAGCATTTGAGTCAACGCGGAGGGTTTTTTGTTGGTTTTTTTTTTTTCCCCACAGTGCCCTCAAGTTATTCTGTTAAAATTTAAGAGAGGCTTGCTATCTTAAAACATTCCAGTCCCCTGGAGTTGGCCAGCCAATTGCTGGCATTTCTACTCTAGAAAAGGAGCAGAGAAGAGTGGATAATCCCCTAAAACCTCCAAGTGGCCTAAGAAAGGTAGAAGTCACCTAGATGTGCCATCCGCACGGCTGGACATCCTGTGTGGAACTTGTTTTAAGGATGAAAGTGGCTCTGTGTCCTGAAAGAGCCCAATCCTCCCGGCCTTTTCTTGGGCCTATAAATTTGCTTTTTACATGTAGGTCTGTAAAGTACGGCCTTGTTGAGTCGACATCTGGAACTACTCAGGTGGTGTGTCTCTGCCGACTTTATGAACAATAAAAGCAAACCACTGGATGATTCCTGGGTACTTAGACTCGGGGCACCGGCATCCTGGCCTCGCTGCTGACAAACACAAGATTTTAATTTTCCCTGCTGGGTCCAAATGCAACAAATGTGGTTGTGAATAGAAGGCTAAGTGTTCTCCTCAAAAATGAACTACTTGTCTAAGATATAATTTTATAACTGTGGGCGCATACCTCAGAATTTCCAAAGTTCCTGCAAATCCCTGGTTTGCCCCCAAACCTGAGCCCAATCCCATTTTAAAGAAATGGAGTACAGCTGATGACTTCCTAGCCACAGTTTCTGCCCAAACTGAGCAGAAACCTGTCACACTGCTTAGAGACCCCAGGATCGACCTCACTCCTGGAACTTTTTAATCAGCACCACTTTTTTTTTAATTACTTCTCTGAAGTGATCTCGGAGCCATTTGCAGCGTATGTTCAAATTTATGTATACCTTAGAAATGTCATCAGAATCGAAGAGAATGAGTCCTTGAAGCCAAGTGTGAGAGAAGAAACCAATTGCACAGATTACATTGGGAAAGACAGAAAAATACGTTATTTCCCTCTGAAAATATCCTCAGTGGTCACAAGGGATTATAAGCCCATGTAAAGAATGCAACGTCATAATATCATAATATCCCTCTAAGGAGTCATTTTTGTTAGTCATCTCTGGATTCTCAATGCCAAGTACCATACCTGGTACTTAATACGTGTTTAGTTTTGGGATGCAAGTGTTAATAATAGTTTTATGACTTTATTGTGCAGGACAGAACCAAGACTGCAAAATAATTCTAATGAAACATCTTGACACATGCCTATTCCATGGAGACCCCAAAATGCAAAAAAGATACTGTGACACTTCTTACAACTTACTGAGACATAAATAGCCCCTCTTCCATACACAAATGGTGGGCGCAGAGGTGACTTTGGAAAACAGTTGTTTGGAAGAGGATCCCCCTCCACTTCACTCTGCTGAGTAGCCAGGGTGACCTTTGGAAAACATAGATAATGAGACACCTTCAGAGCCTCACTACAGCCCCTTTACAAGGTGGAAACGTTCCCCCAGGACCTGCCTCCTGTCTCATCCTTGGCTGTTCCTGCATCGCCCCCACCCTCACCGGGCTCCAGGTATTCTCCAGCGTTCTCCTCAAAGGTCAACTCCGTCTTCCCACACGGCCTTTGTATTTGAACCTCCGTAGGCCAGTTTTTGTTCTTTCCTGCTTCTCCGTACGGTCAACTTCCCAAGGTCCTAACGTGGATCCCACCCCCTCAAAGAGGTCTTCTCTGACCACTCAACCTAAAGAAGCCCTGGCCACCCTCCACATAGTCTTTACTATCCCATCATCTTGTTTACTTCCTTCACAGAGTTGCAGCGGGGTGGGGAAGCGGGTGACGGTTAGGGAAAGAACAGAGATGGTGGGAAACATGGCTGACAAAATGTTTGGTTTGGGCCAAGGTCAGCAAAGAAGTTCTCATGGTGTCTGGGGAACAACATGGCACCCGACGGGGGAGTCCCAGGACTAGGTCATGCTGCACTGTGGCTAAAAGGCAACGCTGAGAAGATCGGAGGCAAGGAGTTCTTCTAGAAGCCGCAGAAACGGTCCAGTTAGAGAAGGTGGTGGATACAAGACACTTGAGACTCAATGAAAAACAGGAGATAAAGATGAATAAGACAATGCCTGATCTCAAGGAACACATCCAGCAGGGGGTGAAGGCCAACACTGAAATGACTAGACTGCGGAGCCCCCTCGGGGGCCTCCAAGAGAGACCCATCTCAGAAGCACGGCTCTCCCTGCCTGGTCCCACCTAACTGGCGCCCTCCCTCCCTCCCTCCCTCCCGTCTGCTGTTACAGCAATGGTCTCATCCATTCCCCCTTCAGCCTCTGGACTTGTCCTTTCAATGTCAATAAAGTACGATTTGATTTCCCCTCCCCCAGCCCCATTTTCCTTTTGAAATGAAATCAGTCATTCAAATTGTTCGAATAAGAGTTCAAAGTGAAGCTTATGGAGGGCTAAGTTTCAAGCCTCTTAAGAATCTAGCACCAACTTGAAAGAATCTACTTTTTTAAAACACTATGCTGTGCCTCAGCTGCTGAATCTGATAGGAAACTGAAAAAGAAAAACAAATAGTTATCATGAGTGCCCTTTCTTTTACTAGATAAATATGGGAACATAGCTTGCTCTGCAGATTAAGTCAATGCACACACAGATGGCAAAGGGAAAACTGAAAAGGCAACAGAACAAATATCATTGTAGATAATGATTATATATGCACAAGGGGCAAATGGCCAGTTGGTGCTATTACAGCACATGGTTGAAATATTTGCCCCCCTCCAATTTTTTTCCCCCTTTGGATCTAGCACTTAACTCATTACCACGATAGAGCTTGAGAACTCTTAAGTAACCACTCCCCGGAGAGTTTTATTAACAGGAGCTCTGTTAGATTCAATTGCCAACTGCTTTCCACTCAAGGACAATCGTATTGCCACCAGCACTATGAACCCGGGGCCCTTGTGAATGGATTTCAGCTGACAAAGGAGGTGGTGAGACACGCGCATTGGCTGAGTCAGGCAGGGCTGAGGTCTGATCTTCGGATCTGCTATTTATTAGTCACACAACTCTGGACAAGTTATTTACCCTCTGCAAGCCTCAGCTGCCTTATCTGTAAGATGCTGTGGGAATCCAATGAAATTTATGCCATGAGCCTTGTACATAAAGCTCCTCGATAAATTAGAGTCTCCTTTCCCTTCAGGACCCGAACAAGACAATGGAGCCCGGGGCCTCAGTTTCCCTCTGTGCAGGAGAACTGTACGCAGAGAGGTGCTGCGGTTACAGCGGAAGGTATGCCGTGACAGTGGGCAAAATGAGGGCCAGGTTATAGCTTCTTTCCTTGCCCTCTGTTAGTGAATATTGCCGTTGCCAAAGAATTTTCTGGCTGTCATTCTCAGGGCCGTGTCATTTTCTATCTTTTCCAAAAACGAAGGGTAAGTCAAGTAAGTTCAAGAGGGCTTAAACATATTACTGCTGTGGGTAATGAGAAAACAAGAGAGAGAGAGAGAGTCGTTAATTCAAAATTTTGGTTTAATTAAGATTACCTGACATCCACAGAGACTATTGTGGGACAAGAGAAATTTTTCTTGAGCCTCATAAGCCAAAAAGACTTTTTTGGCTTCACAAATCATTGATACTTAACACCCATTTAATGGGTTGGCAACTGCCTTTTAATAAGTATAAAGTGTGAAATGTAATGGGAGAGTTTGAAAAATGTGAGTCCATAGACCTGCAGAGGAACACCTCACTTTTCCTGTGGTCCTTTGCAGTTCTAGCACTTTCCTTGGCAGGATTTCATTGAATCCTCACCATTTCCCTTTAAGCCCATTTAATGGATGAGAAAACCGAGGTCTAAGATGTTAAACACCTTGTCCAGCTGGTAAGTAGCAGGGCCTGGGCCCCAAATCAGGTCTTCTGAAACCAAGATCTTGTCCCGATCATGAAATTACTTCATAGGATATCTAATACTAAAGGTAGAAAGTGCAAATGAGTATGTTATTGGCTGAGCTGTGTCCCCCCTCCCCACCAAATTTATAGGTTGAAGGTACTCCCCAGCACTTCAGACTGTGACTGCATTTGAAGATAGGGCTTTCAAAGAGGTGATTAAGTTAAAATCAGGCTATAAACTGTAAGGGCCAGCCCTAATCCAATGTAACAGATGTTCTTATAAGAAGAGGAAATTTGCACACTCGCGCAGAGACACCTGGGATACGCTCACATGGAGGAAAGGCCACATGAGGAAGAAGAGAGAGGACAGCCATCTGACAGCCAAGGAGGGAGGCCTCCGGAGAAACCAAACCTGCCAACACCTTGGACTTTGAGCCTCCAGAGCCGTAAATAAGCAAATTTCTGTTATTTAAGCCCCAGTCTGTGGCAGCCCTAGTCAACTGATAAATACACAGTAATTCAAGAGGAAAGAAAGATTACACCCAAACGAACCTCCCAACATTAATAAATGAACAGTGAATTTAACTATACTTGTTCCAGGTTAAAATCAATATCTATCTATTGAACTCTCTCTCTCCATAAATACATGTAAATTTTCACCTTTGTATACGTATCACTCAGGGTGCAATTAGGATAAAACAACCACACCGTAATTTGAACAAGAACAGTTTAACCTAGAGTTACTAACTACAAAAGAGGGTTGGAATAGTGGGGGTGGGGGCCCAGTGGATACACAGAGCTCTGAGGAATACAGGAATAGCTGGTGTAAGGGCAGTCATGGGCCCCAGGGCTGGGGTGGAGAGCCTGAGGAGGACCGGCCCCACCCCCAGCCCACCCTCCGGGCTCTGCGTGGCTCCCGGGAGGTGGGCCACAGGAACTTGCCAGAAATCTGCCTTTTATGGTGCCAGGGGAAGTACTTCTCAGGTAGTACCTCCCTGGAGGTACCATGTCACAAGATCGTTCCCTGGGACATAGGGATAACTGCTGGCCACGGCCACATACAAGGCAAGAGCTGGGCCTGGGGAAACCGCAGACACCTGATGTTGGAGAAGTTGCAGGCGGGTGCAAGACAGAACCAACTCCTTCCTCCTGCAATGTCTCTCTGGCGCCCTCTCTTGACAGAGCTTATTGGGCCAGCTGACAAAGAAAAAAAAATGTGAAGGGCTCTACCTTTTCCCAGAGCAGGCAATGAAGGGTGAGTTTGGAGCTGAGAAGCAATAAAATTGTCACTGGCACAGGACTCCCAGGTGCATGTGATCTGAGATTTCTGTCATACTCAGGGAGCTGAAGTACCTATGCCAATGCTCTATGCCTAGCTGAAGGTGGAACCGAAGAATCTGTTGCTATTTTGTAGCCTCTCCGAAAAGTCACAGAATTTTCAAAAAGCAAAGGAAGGAAAAACTGACGGAGGCGATCCGAGGAAGCAGGCCACCACCATTCAAAGCTCTGTGTCCTTAACTGGGATCTCTTTCCCTAAACAATGAATATGCACGCATGTGGTTGCACAATCTATAACGTGACCCAACTGTGGAATGGTGTTCCTGGATTTTAATCTCTTGAACTTCCTTGTCCATAAAGTTATGTTTGTTTGAATCACAATATTTACAAGTTAAATATTTAAAACCTCAATCATCTTGGACTGATCATGCACAAACTTAGTGCCAATGTGTTTCCTTCTTAACTAGTTCAATAATTAACTTTAAATGAGCATTATCTCTAAAGATTTTTAATTATTGAGAGCAGAGATAGGCCAAAAATTGTTCCAAACTTACAGTTTCAGACAATATGAAATTAACATCCTTTTTCCTCCCTTCTACAAAGTTCTGTTGCTTCAAACAAGTTAAGATACATCTCTGAGAAACTTGCCAAACTTGCAAAGATGATGACCTGGAGCCACGGAATGTTAGCGCTGGAGGAACGACCCCTTAGAGACCACACTGCTATTTCTACCTTGCCTTTCTCGGGCGGGGAAACTGAGTCCCAGAACCCTTACCCCAAATCACATGAATGGTGACCTTGGAACTAGATCCAAGGTCTTACAACTTTCTCTAAATTTTCTACATGGCTGCCTTCGAAAAGAGATCATGCCGCACAGCCTGCAGAGAAGAAGGGGAAGGAGAAAGAACCAAAAAAAGCCTGCTCCTTGCTGAAACTCTACCAAGCACCCAGCTGGGACCGCCTCAGGAAGCAGGAAGAGGTGAGTTGGAGAGAAACCGTTTTTCCCCTTCCCTGTCCTCCCTAGTGGCCAGCGTCAGCAGTGCTCATGTGCAAGGCACTGGGAGTGTCTGACTTCTAACAGGAAACATCTGAAGGTATAGTCTTGATTTAGTATGATGTAAGAGGCAAAAATTCGGACCATATTTTTTTTCCTTGTCTTATTTTCTTATTGTTTGTTTCTCCTTTGTATTCGGTTACTCTGGTTTATTTGGGACATTTAGAAAGTTGGACTGTTTAGGCAAGATAATCACTCACACCTAAGGAAAGAACACACTAATGGTGAGAATTATAAACTGGCAATCAGAATATGATTTTCTCATCTCTTCAAGTTACCCAGGAATTTGATTACAACCGGGATGCTCACTGGCTATTCCTATTTTTTAAACCATTGCAAATATTTTTTTTTCGAGAATGATGAGTTTTGATTTAGCCCTCTTAAAAGCAATTAAAGTATCCAATTTATAAACACAGATGGGCTAGAAATTAGGATATTCCACAAACATGAGCCTTAACCTTAATCTAAGAAAAAAAATAAGTTTTTATGAACTCCTTGACTAGTAGATATTGGAGGAGGAGGACTCGGATGAACTTTCTTAGATTCCCGGTCCCAGTTCAGTCCATTTAATTTATGAGGGAATTAGACCTAGCCCAGGCCACCTGACTTGTCTTCGGTCATTCAACCATCTAGGGGACCGCTGTCCAGCTGAAACTTGTTCGTTGGGTTTCATTCTCTCCCAGTCATGACTGCTGCCCCCGGACCACAGACTTCTAACTTTAGCCTTGAGAGCTTTCGGGGAAGAGTAGGAGCTCGTCGGCATGGAGTCTGAGGATGCTGTGTTCTCCTGAGAAGTGCTGAGGTCTATTTGCTTTGGGCTCTGTGAGCAGACGTGTCCAACCTGCGGCCCACAGGCCGCATGCAGCGCAGGAGGGCTGGGAATGCTGCCCAATGCAAAATCATACATTTATTTAAAACATTATGAGGCTTTGTTTTTTTGTTGTTTTTTTTTTTGTGCTTGTGTGTTGCAATATATTTAATGTGTGGCCCAAGACAACTTTTCTTCTTCCATTGTGGCCCAGAGACACCAAAAGGCTGGACACCCCTGTAGAGCAATGCTGTTTGGGTACTACAATCTTACTTAAAGAAAGGACTTACCTGGGTCATACATGCTCTGATTATAAACTGGAGATAGAAATATCCTGCGTTTTACGCACGTAGGATGGTGATGAATAATAACCGGGGTGCTGAAGGGCACAGGGTGGGGGAAGGAAACAAAATTTGTGCAGGAATGCCTCTGAGATTCGCTGATGACACTCTTCATATCTTGGGATATTGTGAGAGGCAAGTCTAAGAATTTCATAGTTTTATAAGTGTTAAACTTGACAATTAGGCAAAAAGGGCAATCAGTGAGTTGCCCCACCGTTCCTCTGCTTCACCTATTTAAATATTTTTAGTATTTTTCCTCATTTCTTAAGGTGGGGAATCTTTTGGAGGCTAGAGTTTTATTTCCCCTTTTCCTACCGTGCCTTCCCCCCAACCCTCGACTCCTGTTTTGCACTTGAGATAACAGCATAGGATGGCATCTAGGGAAAAGAAGCCTTATTCCTGGTAGCCGGTGACATCGCAGTATCTGAGTGGCCCTCTGACAGACCCAGGCCTCCCTGCATCGGGCCATGTAAACAGGCCGGGGCGCTGACGGACCGCAGACGCGCCCTCTCGTCCCGCAGAACTGGGCACAGGACCCAGCCTGAAAATGGACCTGAGAACCCTGTCCATCCAGACGCCACGCCAGAAGCACCAACTAAATCGAAAAACCACAGGTTCAATTAACTAATCCTGCTCTCTGAAGTGCCAAGATGAAATAATCTTGTCACTACTCCCTTTGCCATGAGCCCTGATCCAAAGCTCAGTATGTTTTTGATTTTCCTAGCGCCTTCAGAGAAAGAAATGTTATTTCAAGACCACACCCCGTTTTCCACATTCTTGACAGAGGTATGTTTTTCATGCTCTCTGCAACACTTTACTGATGGGACAGTATTTGTTTTTAATTTCTGGAGTATTTTAGTTGGTCTCATCTGTGTTTTCCTAATTAATTGAACGTACAGAGCCAGATTCATCGTAGAGGGCTCTGTGGGTAATAATGCCCCAGGAATTTTTTTTTTTTTCCTGCGGCAAATATGTCAGATTCATCTTCCTGTTCTTTTCTGGTCACCTGAGGTCTCAGCAGCAGAGAGATTAAATTCCGTCTTGTGAAGTAACACCAAAACTATTTAGCGACATTCCCTCCTGACCAATGCTGTCGGCACGAGACTGTGCTTCTTCACAAACCTTCTCCGGGGATCGCTCGGGAGGGATCACAGCTCTAAGCGCACGTCCTCAGACACATGGGATCTACAAAGGGATTTCCTATCCTTTTCACTTTTCTGTTTTCTTTTCACTTTCCTGTCACATACAAATTGGATCCTGGGCTGATTTATCACAGGGGCAACAGGGTATATCTTATGTCACATCTAAAGTGGTTTCATGCGACTTCTATCAACAGCAGCCAAGGACAGAAGAGAGCGTCTTATTATGAAATCACTTTATCACCTTGAGAGTGACGAAGAGTTTTATTGGCTAGAAAACTTTTAGTGTGAAAATCACACTGCAACGTTGCTACAAACAGATATTCTCTTTAGAAGTTTCAGAGTATTAAATTGATGTGGTGCTAACAAAACAGAATTGGAGGCTGGATTCAGGGTATTATTTTCTTGGTAAAAATGCTCCTTATTTGAAGAGAGGTACAGAACGATTTTCAGGTCGAATGTGAGGACAAAGGGTTTAAGGTCAGGATGAACCAGGCACTGAAGGTCGTCTGACTATATTCATCTCAAATCAAGAGCTGACCCGCTGGCTTATTGACCCCTGATCTCTGGGCTGAGATTTCCAGAATGTTCTCCTATGTGGTGGCCACGACTGCAGCTTTTGTTTATCTTTAAGTAGGATGTTTGGAGACCCTATGGAAAAATAATTCTAATATGTGGGGAAAACTTTCAAGTTGAAATGGTCTGTGGGTTTTCTGCTGCTTCCAGAAACCTGAGCTAAAAGCAAGGCCTCCGCTCCCTGCCACTTGGGTTTAATAACAAAAAACAAAGCAACCATATAAACAGACCCCTTTTATTGACTATAGGCCCCAACTTCTCCCTTCTTGAAACATGAGTCACTGGGGCACAGAACTCACACAAGCAGAAACCAGATCCCTCAGAATCAGGAGTATCTCCAACACTAATTGGATTAAAAATCGTGAAGCATACTCTCAGACCGGAGCGTTCAAATCAAATTAGCCAGCACCTTATTTTTTAAAAATAAAGAATTAGTGCCTTGTGTGTACATTATCATCCCAAGTTAATGACCGAGGGAGCATGACCACAGCCTCTCGCGTTACCGGAACCCAGATTCCGCAAAACGCCCTCTTCATTTCTTTTTCGTGAAAAGGCTGAGCCAGAATCTTAAAGTGCTACAGCTCAATTCTCCACTCAGGGAGGAAAGCAGAGACTCCTCATTTTCCAAATGAGAAACTGGAAATCCAGCAGGGCGGCGACACGCACAAGACCTCACTGCAGTTTGGCAGCAGCACCTATGGGCAGGACCCCGGTGGCCCCACCGGCAGGGCTGTCGTGGCCTGGGTACCTCCCCGGTGTCTCCCTTAGATGGAGGGCCATGCGGTGGTCACTCCAGGTAGCAGTGGAGCCATGGAGCATCCCGGGCACTGGCGGGGGGTCATGGGGGCTCTGGGTCATCCCGCCCTGGTTATGTAGAGTGTCCCACCTCAGCTCCTCACAGCGAATGGCTGATAAAGAAGAGAGAACAGAACCCCAGCAAATGGGCTTCTGCCTCCAGTTCTACTGGGGGAGAATACGAAAGGCCTTTCCTTTTGGGATCACAACAAGAGAAACGTGGGCAAAAGAAAAAGCGTGCTTTTCTCTCTCAGAGCAGTGGGATGCAAGAAACCCTTGATGAACAACATTCCAGAGAGAGGTGAGCCCTTCGTGGGGGAGCGCTTCCCTGCGGGGAAGGGGCCGGGTCCTGGTAGGCAAAGGTGGAGGCGCGCCCTGCCAGAGCTGGGGAGGCCGTGCAGGGATGAGGAGAGCTCAGGGAGCCTCAGAGGGCCATGTGGGCTGGCGACGTGGATGGAATCTGGAAGTGCCACAGACAAATCACTCAGCCAGTAACTCTCCCCACCTAATCACAACGCCAGCACCCCCTTTTCCTGGAGAGGTGGCAGCGGAAGGGGAGCTGGAAAGCAGGCCCGGGGGGGCCTGGGTTCAGGAGCCCAGATGGAGTTTAACCTGGAAGGACCCACCAGCCTTGGGATCCACCGCCAAACCCCTTCTTTGCTCAAATACTGACACAATAAGAAAGACAGAACTGTGGAGAGAAATAAAGATCGCCGGAACGAGTAAACAAGTGTGTCAATAAGAAAGGCTATTTTTATCTACGTTTAATTTATTTAAAAGTTGATTCTCCAAAGCAACCCAATAACCAGGATTCTTGGCAAGCGAACTCTTCTCAGTCTCGTGTTCTTAATCTGTAAAATGGAAGCCCGACTAGCTCTCTCACAGAGTTGTTTTCATAGTTGAAAGAAACTGAGTGGTAACCCCTTAGTCCCTGGGACCTTGTTACTATGGAGGAGGAACGGGAGGGCCCCCGTGGGTTCTGACAGAGGGATCTCGCAAGGCCTGCTGAGCACAGCGACCCGGGCCCCGGTTGCAGAAGCCGGCGCTGTTGCACAGAAACGACACCTGTAGAGAGACCTTCGGAAACAATGGGAGACGGAACTCAACAGGAGACATAGAAAAATGTCACATGGCCCTTGGGCCACAACAGATGTCAAAACAGCAAAAAGTCTGCTTTAGTTTTGTTCAGAGCAAAAAGCTCAAGGAAAGCTGGGATCACATTCTGTAGAACTTTCCCAGTTCTTTCACGCATCTATTTTACTTGCTCGAATGATCTTGAGCGTAAAGACAAAAGATAAAACAGGAGACTCATGACTTCAACAGCCGGAGCAGACCTCGGGGAATCAGGTAGCTTTGGGGGTGACTGACGCTGGAACGCTTCAGTTATTCAGAACCCTGCAGTCTAGCAATCTCTTGTGCCCTGTGTGTTTTAGAATATTTAGAAGTTCACAGAGCAGCTCAGGAGTTAAAAGAGAAATACCAAAGTTGACTTGCAGCTGCTGGAGGGGATAGAAGAGGCCCTTTCTCTGGCCCTTTGTCCAAGACTTATCTGTCCCCATTTTACCCAAAGCTGTGTGACTGCTTCCTCACCCCCACCGCACGGCAGCTTCATTGAGAGGTGTGGACAGCAGAAAGCAAAAGAGGGAAGAGAAAACGAGCACAGAGCAGACATCAGAGATCAAATACAGCAGCCTGGGTACTTCCACAGGGAGACATCTGTCCCTTTCTAGGAACGTAGTCCTGAAATATTCGCCTTACAGCGGATGGCTTGGCCTTTTTCATGGGAAACAAATGGAAATGATCTTTGGCTGTCCACCACTGGTTTCCAAAAGATCCCAGCAAGGTCTCTGTACCCCTGCCTCCCAAAGATGAATTCCATAGTCGCAACACACAGCAACGATGCGTGCCACGTTCCTACGAGAAATTTTTGGCCAAAATCCAGGCCAGCTGGTGAGTTAAAGTTATAGGAGCGAAAGGCCAGAGAGAGACCCGCCTGTTCCATGCGCCACCAGCATGATTTCGGACTTACACTTGGATGTCATTACCCCTGTGGTGGCCTGAATAATGGCCCCCAAAGACATCCGGGCTCTGATCCCTGGAACCCGAGGTTGTTACTTTTTATGGCCAAGGGGCTTTGCAGATGTGACTAAGTTAAGGACCGTGAGATGGGGAGATTACCTGGGTTTATCTCCATGGACCCTAACTGTAATCACAAGGACCCTTATCAGACACTTCAAAGGGACGCCTACAAATCTTAGAGAGATGCGAATCCAGAAGAGGAAAAGGTGACGTGTGACAGCAGCAGTGGGCGAGGCGGAGGGACACCGGAGGAGGCTGAGCTGCTGGCTTTGGAGACGGAGGGAGCAGCCAGGACCCAAGAGACATGGGTGGCGGCTGGAACTGCTTCTTCCTTGGTTTTGAGTGTTCGGTGATTTTCCTAAAAAGCTATGCCCCGCCTAGAGTGGTGTGGACTTCTGAGTTCGTGAAACAGCCTGTGCTCTCCAGCAGCATTATCCCACCTGATGCCCAGAGTGACCACTTCAAGGCAAAAGGACAAATCATTGTGTTACAGCCCATGTTTCAGGGGGCACAGAAGGGTATAAGACACTCTGAAATATTTCTGTCTGAAACAGGTTAAGCAGAGTAAGAGTATTACTGCTCCAAAGGCTAACTCCTCTGTCTGTTCCGTTTCCCGGCTGAGCTCTGAGAGGCCACTTTCTGTTTATGTCCATCTGTCAGTTCAAAGCCACCTACCTATTCGCTCTCTCATCTTCCCAGGGAACACTTAAATCTCCGGCCTCCTCCTGGTTTTCTCCCCAAACCCTAGTCCACTTCTTTCCCCCATATCTGCAGCAGCCCCTCCATTATCTTCTTATTCCCATATTTTTCAGTTCTGGTGGGAGACAACGCCTGGGGCTTGGGGAAGAGCAGACAAAGGAATGAACCCACAGCTTTCACAGTGTTTCCGGGGGTTGCTTGTAACAGCGGTGACACCTGTACCCCCGTCCCTGCTGGAGCAGCGGAGTCCTCGTGCAGGCGGCTGGGTGCCTACTGCATGACACAGAAGTGGGACTCTGGCTTCAGACCACCCCTGCGCGGTGAGCCAGGGTGGCACCTGAAGGCGCTGCCTCTCCGCCCCTGAGGCAACTGTCCCCTTTCTCAGCATCCTCTGTGCCCAGGGAGCGGCTGCTTCGGCCTCAGTCAGTGGCACGGGCCCCCGGTCCACTCCTCAGCCCAGCCTGCCATGTGGCCAAAAACTCTGAAGACACACTGCCCTGGGGTTCCTGTCTCCTGACTCCCTCTCTGGGTGACTCATCCTCTCCAGGAGCCGGAACAATCCAGCTGTCTCAAGCCCCCAGGCTCGGATGTGGGCACTGGGCAACTGGCTTCTCCTCAGGGGGTCCTGGGGAGCCCTGGCTGAACCAGGCAAGGCCCTCCTTGGCCGCCCTGGCAGAACTCTCGGAGCTCGGTAAGTAGGCTCCCCAGGCTGGAGGGAGAGTCTCTGCTCAGCAGAATCTCTTTGCTGTGGACTTCCGCTCCCGCACGGCCTGCTGCGAGCAGGACAAGCCAAGCCCTTGTTACGTCCAGTCTCTGCGGAAGCCCTATCCTGCAGGCTTGCTCTGGGCGCCGATGCACCCCTGCTCTGGCAAGAGAACCCCAAATTTCCTTTGAATAACAGCCACTCCCCTTCTCCTGGAGCATGTGACTCCAGCTGGTCCATTAGCTTCCTGTCAATCCCTGGTGACAGTGATTGCTTTAGGGGTTGGCTCGTATCCCAGGACTGTCCCATCAGAGTAAATCCCGATACTTGCTCGGAAGTGAACAGGATGAGATGCGTTCTTTTCTCCACCACCTCTAACCTGAAAGACTTCAGGCCTTGGAGCTGCTGGCCACCATCTTGATCCACCAAGTGTGGCCTGAGAATGGAGTCCACATGAAGAAGAACAGAACTGAGGGATAAAGGTATGTTTGATATTTTATGCACTCCTGGGTCAAGCCATGCCTGAACTCAGTTTATGCACTGAACTTTTTAATTGCACAAATACATAAAATCCCTTTTTGTCAAAGCCGGTTTGGGCTAGATTTCCTATCATTTGCATCCAAAATATTCCTAAAGCATGCAGTTGCTGTGCACATGGACCTGCAGAAGCTCCGGGCCCTGTTCCGCCCCACTTCCTTCCTCCAGACAAGTCTTTCCCCTCCAAGACCTGAATCTTCCTGAGCCTTTGCTCAAAGTCATCTGGAGTTTTCCATGACTTCTGTTCTCACTAATAGGTTCCTTCTGGTGATGTAACCATGAGTTAATATTTGGTCTGGGTCCCCAGTTCCTGACCCAGGTGTCCTGAGTCCTTTCAGATTTCCTAAGTGACAGGAGCATCTTTTGTTCTAATAAGGCAATTCTTGGGGGGCTCCTAGGTAACATCAGGGTGAAGGCTGATGACCAGAAAGACCGTGTCAGATTTAAATGCCTGGGACTCCCAGCTGCCGTGTACACCGTCCAAGGAGAGGAGGGGGGCTGGGGATTGCGCTCATACTTGACCTCACCTACGTGACGGGGCCTCTGTAAAATCCCTCCACTGGGGGGTTTGGGGAGTTTCCAGGTTGGTGAACCTGGGACAGTGGGGCACACCAACTCCACGGGGACAGAAGCTCCTGTGCTTAGGACTTTCCAGATCTTGCCCTATGTACTTCTTCATCCAGCCATTCATCTGTCTCCTCAATAATAAACTGGTGAACCTCAGTAACTATTTCCTGGAGTTCTGTGAGCCACTCTAGCAAATTACCAAACCTGAGCAGGGAGCCCTCGATTTATAGCCAATCAGAAGCACAGGTGACAACTGGGACCGGTGATGGATGTCTGAAGTGGGGGTGGGCTTGTGGGACTAAGCTCTTAGCCTGTGAGGTCTGCACTGAATCTGGGTAGGCCGTGTCAGAATTGAATCGTAGGATACCCGATGGTGTCTGCGAGATTGGAGAGTTGGTTGGTCTGCGAAAAATCTCCGCACCTTTGGTGTCAGAAGAGTTGTGAGTGGAGGACATGGAGGTTTCCCTTTTGCTTCTCTGAACAGATGTGGTTATCACCTATAACTTACCCACCTTACCCATCAATTCAAGCTCTCCTTAGAAATTTCTTAGAGATCGTCTTAACCCAAAATCTCAGAAGTTTGTCTGCCTTGTATCTGCACCCCCACCTTTGGTCCTTAGAATCCCTTCTGAAGGGCTGTGGGCTCTACAAGGTCAGAGGTCAGGCCAAATTGTACGTGGTGGTATCACTTGGAAGGAACTGGGGAAAGACAACGGGAAGGACGTCTGCATTTTACTTCTGTATTACTATTTGTCTCCAGAATATGGCTATTTATTTCAAAGCATTTGTTTTGCAAAGGAGACCCTCAGTGTGACCGCCTGGGGGTGTGGTATACTGGTCAGCCCCTCTCCACGGCTTTCTGAAGCCCCCTGAACCCGTGCCTCCTGTGGGATCCCCACACTTGCTGCTTCAAGCAGGGACCCGCGCACCGATCCAGGACCTTGACCTTGTGTGGGAGTAAACTATCACCAAGATGCCAGCACGGACAAACTGCTGCTTAGAGCATTTTATCCTCCAGAAAATCCCCAGCCCCCGCATCCTGGGCGCTGCCCAGACTCTTCAAATACAAGGGCAAATAAAATAAATAAAAGTAAATATTGTACTCATAAGCAATGGAATGCCTAGCAACCAAGAACAAAAGAGGGCTCAAGGAAGAGGGTTGACTTTTGCAGGCCCTTGTGTACAAACTGCAGTAAAGATCTTTTCTGTGTTAATAATACACTTTTGAGAGTTAAATTACAGAAGGGGCATGGGGCGCCAAGGCTGGGGACCACCAGGGAGCTGACATGCTGAGGCCCCACCTTTGAGGAGAGGTCAGGGGTCACTTTGGCCTTTGTTCCACTGATTGGCACTGGGGGAGGGGAGGTGTCCCCTGTAGCTTTGGGACTGGGGCATTGAGACCGGAGCTCTTTATGGGTCCTGAGCCCTGAAATGATGACGGTGCAACCCCACGTGCAATTCAAAAGAAAACGTTAAGTCACAGATTCAGTGTGAGATCTGATGTTTTTCTGCGATGACCATTCCAATGTTTTGCTAAAAATGAGCATAAAACACATTACCGTGTTCTTATTAAATTTTTTTTTGATATGAAAGCTTTAAAACATACTCGGCATAGAATAGTATGATTTTTTAACCTATCATTGAAGTTCAGCATTACTAACGTTTGGCCACATTTTCCCAACTGATCTTCTGTTTTTCTTTTTTCTTTGCTAAATGATTTGAAAGCAAATCTAAGACATCATATCATTTCCTCTGCGCAAACTTTAGTACGTGCACCTTAAAAAATTATGGTCATGTTCTTATATAACCACGAGGCCATTGTCATACCTGAAGGAGTTAATGTGTGTGTGTGTGTGTGTGTGTGTGTGAGAGTGTGTGTGAGTGTGAGTGTGAGTCCTGTGATACTTAAGCCATAATCAAATCTCCCTGAGTGTCTCAAAGGGCCCTGTTTTTAATGCCCCTTCTTTGTCGGTGACCTAGGCACATGTCTAGATGACTTTTGGAAATCAGGGATTATTTGGAATGTACGGAAAACAGGGGGAAGCAAGGAAAAAGCAATAAAAAAGAAACCATAGTGGTATTTTTCTAATATGCATTTTGCTGGTAATTACTTTTGCCCACAGGGGAACCCCAGTTGGGTGGATTATGATTAAACTGCCTTGTCCATAAAAGAGATGTTTTCTCCAGTGACTTCTGGATCTTGAGAGCTTTCTGAAGATTTGGGACTGGAGGTGGATAAAGAGTTTCTATCGTTGTCTGTCACCATGGCGACCTGGCCAAGACTTGGCATCGCTAGGACTTTTCCAGCAGATTTTGAAGACTGCTAACCCTAGGTCAGAGTGAACAGGACTATGGATTTACAGATACACAGCTGCTCCCTAACACAGCTCCCCCAGAGAAAAAGAGGGCATCTTCAGGGCCCAGGTTAGCAGCAGATGCGAAGGAAAGGGAGAGGAGCCATTGAAAGCTCCCTACTCAGTAGGCCTCCCCTTGCCATGGGCGGGGGATGGCGGGAGCGGGGAGACACCTGACTTTGGAGGACTGATAACCTGAGAAGAGTGAAAAATGTTCATACTTTATGACCTGCAACCCCACTTCTATTTTAAGAAAAAGCCAAAGTGTGCACAAAGATTTACTATATTTGAGAACATCCCTCAGAGCATTATTTATAGCAATAAAAAGGGTAGGAAGGATTACCTGAAGGCTCAGCAACACAGGACTGGTTTAATAAATTATAGCTCATCCCTACAGGTGAATACTAAGCACCCGTTTAAAACATGTTGTGGAAAAGTTCTCAGTGATATGAGGAAATGCCCACAACACATAAAGTGGGGGAAAAAAAGGTTATAAAATCGCTCTGATGTCTATGTCTTTTTTAAAACTTAAAAGAAAGGGAGGGAATGAAAAGTCAATACAAAAAAAATGTTTTTAAAAATGCATGTATATAGTCTTTTTTTAAACCAAGTGGTTGGGTTTTTGCCATTTTTTTCAAATTTCTTAGAATGGACTTCCATCCATTTATAATGAAACAATTTTATAGTAATAGTAAACATAACAGAGAGATAAAGGGGAAAAGCAGGGCATGAGGTGGGAGTGGGGGTGGGGGCAGAAGGCAAACTGGGAAGAAAAAGAAGCGAAGCAGCTCTCTCTCCAGGCTTAGTGGGGTGTGAGAGCACTTTTACAAGGTTCAATCAGGGTTAAAAACAATGATTTTACCAGAGAAGAAAGGGAAACAAAATAAAGATCTAGAAAGTCTCTTCGGTTACTTAATACGCTGTTGGCATCTGCACATCGACTAGACCACCTCAGGCCAAAATTTTCTTTGGAGAGAATGTGGCTCGCTTTCTTTATAAGACTTAATAATGAACTGTGACTTTTTAGGTTGTGAAGGATTATAAATAATTCATAATATTGTAGAAGTAAATTGTATAATTTTTCTGAATGATCAGCTGTTCAATGAACTGAGACCCGGTATTGAGTTTCACCTCAGCTTATTAGCTGCAAAGGGCCGCGCCAGGGACTCTGGTGCAAGGAAAGATGACAAAGGCGCATCATGTTCCTCCTGTGACGTTTTCCACCACGGCCAGAAAGTACTCTCTGTGCTCAGCTTAAAAACAAACACATCCAATTCGTCATGATGGGTACTGGCTGGTGACGGGGTAGAGCCAGGAGCGTGGGGGGCACTCGGTCAGCATGACCTGTCAGCAGAGGATCTGGGGACCGCGCCTATTGTTCCTGCCCCCATTGTTCCTGCCCCCAGTTCTGCAGATTTTGCAGGGGCTTTAGGACTCGGAGCAGGGGAAGGGGTGCTGCCGGGCTGGGAGACGTCCCGAGCAAAGGACAGCAGCGGGGTCCCGTGGGCGTTTAGGCCAACGCGCGCAGTGCCGTGCTTACGCCATGTCCATCACGCCTCAGGCTACAGGACACACTCAGTTAATTCTCAATCGTCCAGGGCTGTGCAGTCAGCTTGTGTTTCCAGAATCTCACACTCTCTTCCTCTCGTTGACCTGGGGTCGCCTGAGCTGCATTTCCATGTATCATGGCTGAGGAGAAAGCTGAAACCACCGCCAGGCACGGGGCTCTCTGGTCACCGCCCCGCGAAGTACCTGTTACATGCCAGGCTCCCTCCTAACAGTCATCGACTGAACACCTGCTCTGCCCTAGAGCGTACACTAGGCACCGAAGATACAGCACTGAACAAAACAAAGTTGACCTTCCAGATAGTGGACAAGAAAAGCAAATAAAATACCCAGTGTGCCAGAGAGGCCAGGGCTAGGGGGAAAAAAAACTAGTGAATGGGACCAGGAAGCATGAAAAGTTGCCATTTAGATGGGGTGGTCCGGGAAGGCCCACCACGAGGGCAGCCACGTTGCCCTCTGAGAGGGGAGCGGAGCACACAGAGCCGTGAGAGCCGGCACAAGCGGCGCGGGAGCCCAGCCCCAGCCTCCCCGTCTGCCCGCCTGCCCGCCCCTCCCGGTCAGCATCGCGGCCCCATGCCCCCGGCTCTCTGCTCTCCCCGTAACTTCACCTGGGCAGGTGAGCAAAAACAGGGTGAGAACAGAACAGACAAGGGCCTGCATTCAAAGCAAAGACTGACTGTCCTTCTGAGGCCAGAGCCCATGAGGAAAGTTGCTCCACTCACCGTTTTTCATTTTCTAACAGCTGCCTCCTCCAGTTACTAAATCGCGGGGGCAGCCCTCAGCCAAGGCTGTTCCCAAGTCCAAGTCTTAGCGCCCGCGGGGAGGAGCCCTGGCAGCAAACCGCCCCCCTCGCACTCCACGCCCACCTCCCACGGCTTGGGTTAAGGATGAGGGCCCGGGATGCTGGCCCCCCTCCGAGGAGGACGGAGTGTAAACGCCCAGGGATCTGGTGGCTGCTTTCGGCAGAGGAGACGCCTGCAAGGCAGGCGCTGCGGGGGCTGCCTGGTGGGCTCGGGCCGCGGAACCTGCCGGCCGTCCTACCCGCGGCAGAGAGGGCAGCTGACTGCAGACCGAGGTGGTTGCTTGGAAGGTCAGCCCCAGAGGCTGGCGAGAAGCCTGATGTCCCCAGGTCACTGTTGATGCCCCTCCCGTGCCCAACTCCTGCCGCCCTCCTGGCGACTGACGCTGTACATGGCGAAGGCTCCCGATACCGGGGTCAGGGGCCGGCTTCAGGGACAGATGGGTCCTGGGTCAAATCCCCCTCATTTTACACTGTACTGTACTACACTACACTGTACTGTACTGTACTATGCTATGCTGTACTATACTATACCATACTACTCCACACTACACTATGTTTTACTGTATCATGGTGCACTATAGGTACAGCACTATACTGTACTGGGCTATATTATACAGTACTACACTATACTGTACTATGTTGTGCTCTACTATACATTATACTATATTATACTATACACTACACTATACTATAGTACATCATGCTCTACCATACCATACTATACTATACTACACTATACTATGCTGTACTATATTATGCTACACTACAGTGTGCTGTACTGTACTATATTACACTGTTTATAAGACTTCCCCTTCACTGCAGTATTCTATGCTATACTAACACTATATTGTACTGCACTGTACTATACTAACCATACTTTGCTCTAGTACTATATTACATTGCACTATATTTTACTCTCCTGCACTACACTATACTGCACTATACTATCTATATCACACAACACTACAATACGCTGTACTACACTACATTATAATATATTGCTAGCACAGTGCCTGGCATTTAGTTAAGGACAGAATAAATGGTAGGTACTACCATTACTTAATAAGCCCATCTCACTGGTCTATCTGAAAACCTCCCCCATGACACACTCTCTCTCTTTTCTCTCTCTCTCTGATTTCTGGATTTATTCAGACTTTCATTCTCCTGTACTCCCACTGTCTCTTCCCTCCCTCCCTCCTTCCCTTCCCCTCTCTCCCTCCCTCCCTTGCCTCCTTCCTTTTCCTTCCTTCCTTCCTTCCTTCCTTCCTTCCTTCCTTCCTTCCTTCCTTCCTTCCTTCCTTCCTTCCTTCCTTCCTTCCTTCCTTCCTTCCTTCCTTCCTTCCTTCCTTCCTTCCTTTCTTCCTTTCTTTCTTTCTTTCTTTCTTTCTTTCTTTCTTTCTTTCTTTCTTTCTTTCTTTCTTTCTTTCTTTCTTTCTCTTCCTCCCTCCCTTGAGAAAAGGAAGAAAAAAGAGATGGAGAGAAACATCAATGTGAGAGAAAAACATTGATTGGTTGCCTCTCATCTGAGTGCCTTTCAGGGACCAAGTCCTCAACCCAGGTGTGTGCCCTGACTGGGAATTGAACCAGCGACGTTCTACTTTGTGGGACGATGCTCCGCCCCCTGAGCCACACCAGTCAGGGCACTGCCACTGTTCCTTAATGAGGGCTCGGCCCACCGCAGCAACGACTGTAATGTTTTGGACTGTCTGCCAGCTCCTCATAGGAAGGATGTATCTTTTCATCCGTTTTCCCCAGCACTGATGAAGGGGCCTGGCTGCGAGGAACACTCCATAAATGCTGGAACGAGGACGAGTGTCACCGATGGGCTCCTTTGCTTATGCAGGACCTTGTTCAACGGGCCTCGTCCCAGGCCCAGGCCCCCCACCCGCGGCGACCTTCTCATTTATTTGGGTTACGCCCCACCCCATCACACGCTTGGCATGGAGGCAGCTGCGTGAGTTAACGGTCTCACAGTTCATCTCTCTGCAGTTTCAGGGACGGCTCCTTCTTCCTGGTAGAGACTTCTGGCATTTGAACCTGCCACACTTACCCACTTCACACACTTATGGGCTTGTAACTGCTCTCCCTGGGTCTTCATTATTCCAGACACAGAGACCTAATCTGTCTTGCCTGCTAGTTCTCACCCCACACCTCGGCGTCTCAATCACTCCCATTCCCTCTCTGGCCCTGGTGCGTGCGGCCTTCAAGACTTCCTGGCGGGGCAGAGAGCTGATTTGCTCACAGAGTCAAGGCGTGGCCCTTACGCCTTCAAGGGCTCTGCTGCCCGGGCTGACTCCCCCTTCCCCGCCTGCCCCCGCTTTCCCTCCCCCTCCTCTCTACCCTCCTGGCCGCAGACATATATGTAGAACCTTCGAGTCGGCCATTTTGAGAGATTTCTAGGAACCATCACTGGAAAAAGCCTTGCAACCACCAAACGGTGCCAATCTTGGGTGAGCGAGCACACATCCAAAAATAAAGTCAGCCATGAGCACGCGCGTCTTCACCTAGTCCAGGCCCACAACTGCAGGGGACATGGCAGCGGGGGCCCGAGCTTCTGGGTCGTGTGAAGGAGGCTCCAGGGCTTACTCTGCTACAAGGTCAGGTTCACCGGGGCTGACGGCCGCAGTCACAGCTGTTTCTACGCTTGGCCCATCGGGTTTGCTACAGCCCAGAGGAGCCCTGGGTGCAGCTGCTCAGTGCCTGGTGGGTGAGCCTCAAGCTCCAGGAGATAGGAGCCGCCTCCACCCCAGAAGGAAGACAGCCCACGCGCCGTCCAGTTTGGGCACCTCTTCAGGCCAGATGCCCTGGAAAGGGTTTCCTTTCTGTTCCCCTTTTTCCCTCTCTTGTCTCATTGTCTTTCTTTTCAGCTGCATTATGACAAGATGGAACTCTTCCTCCTCTGCATAGAGAAAGAAAAACAACTTTCCTGGTGTTTTCTGCCTTTTAAGAACAGAGGTATTGGTACCATCCCAAGTGTTTGAGACAAATTTCCAGTAGTTTTTCCAGGTATTGCCGAAGGATTTGGAAATGAAGGAGTCACCCTTTAATGTAGCAGAGGAAAGCAAGCAAGCTTCGTCATTCTGTAAAGTGGCCGCACTGTGCCCTCGCTACCGGCAGCAGCCCCTACAGCCAGCCCCGCTGCGTGCGGCGCTGCGCAAACAGGGCCACACCCGCGAGCTGGGGCGCTGGAGGAGCTAACCCACGCCCTCCCCCGCCACCCTCCCCCCAGCATTCTGTTCAGTGCCACCAAAGGGGGCTTCCCGATTCAAGCTACAAGCCTTCAGGTTCAGGCTGTTGGGGGGCATTTCCTCCGGAAACCAACAGTAAAAACAACAAAGGAATGAAGCAATGGATGTGAGCATGAGGCATTAGAATTTATAAAATCTTTTCCAACACTCCATCCCGTTACAAGAGAGCAGTGCTGTCCATAGCACAAGGGACAGAGGAGAGGAGGAACCTGGAGTCCATGAGCTCTGGGCACGTGCTGTAGGAGGTGATCGGGAAAGGCGAGCAGCAGTGTAATTTTCTGGGCTTGGTCAGGGCTGGGCCCCCGAGAGCTGGCAAGTTAACAGATAGCCGCCAAAGCTGTGCCCTCACATTTTCTGACTGGAAAGATAATGACGCGATGAAAGCCGCAGAGGCAGCCAGCACGGATTCGGCCGGTGGGGCCGTGGGGGACTACTCAGGGTTCAGCCAGGGGTGGCCCCCTCTCAGTGGGCCGGGACGTGGAGGACCCAGCTCCCTCCTTCAGGGGCACCTGAACCTCGGCTCCCAGGGCTGTCCCTGAGCCCGTCCTACGCCAGGGCGGCCCATATGGTCAAGCGGTTGTCGCCAGAGACACAGAGCGTAAATAAACCCAGGGAGTACAGATGGGAGGCCGGCCAGGCTGGCTCCGCTTCCTAATCTCATCCCGGGGGGGTCCGCCGGGAAGCCCTGGGAGGCACCTTAGCCATTTTCCAGGCCAATGACTTCATTTGTCAGACAAGGAAAGCCCCCTCCCCTCCCAGAGGTTAAGGGACTTGCCAAAAGTCACATAGTGAGTCAACGGCAAAGCAGTAAAAGGGGGTGCTAAGAACACGGCATGCCTCCCTGCCCTTGGCTTTGGCAAAGTGACTGAAGTGCTCCGTTTCCTCATCACCCCGTGCATGTGAGGTCAGTGCCTTTCCCACGGGCTTCTTGGGACAATCAAATGCCCGCGCTTGACAAGCCCACTGCTGGTTCGTAATGAGTGCTTTAGTGGATGCGGTCGGTATTCATTATTGTCATGACTGCTAGCAGCTGGAAGTTGATCTCAAGTCACAGGTACAGCGTGCTGGATAGGAGCCCATGAACCTGAATTTGAATTCTGGTTTCTGGTTTTGTGACATGGGACAAGGGACTCAACCTTTCTGAGCTCTCACTGTTATCATCAGCAAAGTGGGAATGGGGACACGCTGTTTCCAGGCTTGCCATGTGGGGACCATGGGCCATGAGGCAGTGGCCCTCACCCACAGCTATTGCCAGCATCAGCGAACCCAACGCTCCATCCTGCTCAGCAGCGAGGACACTGCTTTTAGTTGGAAGAATGGTTAGTTGACGCAGCGAAGGTGCTAAGTGTGTGGCTGTGGTAAAGGCTGGCAGGAACCAAGCAGCCGGCTGGTGGATGGCATGACTTGAAATGGACCATATGTTTAAAATTATGAACCCAGATGTTAGGCCGTGGCGCCTAAGGTTCACACCATTAGACTCAATCCTTTAAGTGTCTCTAACTGTCTTCAAGGCTGCAGGAAACATACATTAAAATGCAAATGAGTTTTCTAGGAAGGGAAACATGGTAAGGTATCCTCTTAGTAAATTGCTGAGCCTGCTTTATATGCAAAAAGTTGGGGTGAGAGAATTTGAAAGGACAGGGGCAAGAAGAGTCATCCTTCTAAGGAGAGAGAGTGATTTTTCCTCCCGAGCTGAGTGATGACCCAGGGGCTATGTGGGATGGGTACTGCCGGTGGCTCACAAAGTGACTGAGGGTCCTGGAGGAGAGAGGCAAGGGGCAGAAAAGCTGGTCTTTCACAGCCTTAGCATCCTCTTTGGCCAAAAACATAGAGGTGTAAATTCCATCCCAGCGCCCCCCCTGCGCCCCCCGCCCCCAGTGAGGCGGAGTGACTGTGGAGAGCCAGCCCAGGTACTGGGGCTTGGCCGAAGCCTCACGACGCACATGGAGGCAGGTGGGCCCAGAATCAAACCCTCCGGAAGGAAGGTCTGTTTCTTATGTGTATTGTATCCCTTGACGCTAACATCCCACCTTAGACACATTGGGGCCCAATTCACGTTTGCTTGGGGAACAAGAATAGCTACAAAGATGACAAATGGTTATGGGTAGTAAAGGTATGCTTTGTGTACAGAAATGAGAAGAATTCATCCCTAAGCAATTACAGCATCTCTGCTCCTAATATGATCCCCACTTGTTGCGTGTGGATGAGTAGGAAAGAGCTCAGGCGGCATTTCTCATTGAGGGCTTGGGGGTAGAATTTCTTTTTCTTTTTTTCCTTTAAGGCCGTAATTTCAAATTCTTTCACTGAAACCTAGCATGTCATGCCTTCAAGGAGAGAGTAGAAATCATGTTATGGATACGATATTCTCCTGTACTAAGGAGGCAAGTATATAGATAGTGTCTGTATAGCTCAGTGCTATTTTAAAGATTAAAAAAATGTAAAGAATATAGGAGTCACGAGACAAAGATCAGAGCCCAAACCCTCTCTGTACCAGGCAAGCGTCTTCTGAGCATGAGCACCTCTCTTAGGAATTCCAATTTTGGGGGTGATTTATCCTGCAGTCTTCCTCAACCCTGTAATCGTCAAGTTGATAATAAAATAATAGCGGTCACTATGCCTTACTGAGTCCTTACTTGCTGGCCACCATGCTCATCACGTCACACGTTCATTCTTCTACCCTCATAATAACTCAGACCATTATCATCCCCAGATTACAAACCGGGGCGTGGACGTGTAATCGACCTACTCTAAATCGCACAGGTAAGAAACTGGTGGGGCCAGGATCTGAGCCCAGGGCATCAGGCTCCTAAGGCTGAATATTGCTGACTTGCTGCTTGACCGCTCCGCCTCCATCTATGAGAGGAAAACAGGTAAGTCCCCGTCTTCTCATTGTTTTGTTTCTGAAATAGTCTTCAGAACAGGAGAAAAGCCACTGTTGAGAAAAATACCACTAAACACACAGGACTCCTCAAAACACAGAGGCAGGCAGAGCAAGTCCAGGGAAACAATGGAATGAGAAAACATGGATTTAGTTATATAGTAAAAATACTCCACACTTCCACCTCTTAATAAAAAGTAGATCAAAGCACTTGTTAAAAACTCCACCAAGAAGGCATAGCAAATGGGCCCTTTCAGCCGTGCCACAGACTTATCTATTATTAGCTCTATTTCAATTTATTCACTGAGTGATAAGAATTTTTTAAGAGACTGGAGGCTCAAAGAGCCAGTATCTCCTTGAAAGATCTTTAGATTCAGAAAGTCAGAAAAAGTGTTTCTTGTAATGACTTCTGAGTAAGCTAGGTAGTTCAAGTGGGGACACCATTGCCCACCAGCGGTGTGACCGCACACACGATGCTGGGCCACTCTGGGCCACTCCATCCTCACCTGTAAAATGGGGGAACATTTGAGGTAGTGAGGCACAGTGAGTGAGGGGCAAGGTGCTCGGTTCATAACCTCTAGGAAGTGCCTTCCTCAGTGGGACCTGGTTGGAGGACCTCAAAAGATTTCATTTTGGAAACAGGATGGCCTTAACAAGAGAGAGAGTCCAACCCCACCAACCCCAAATGAAATGCCCCTTAGCCTTGGGAACATACAGCATCCAGGTGGCATGAGCCAGCACACGTCCAAGGCCACAGGTGCCAGGTTTAGCCCTAACCTCTGGCCGGCCCCTCAGTGTTAAGCCAAAGGATTGGGGAAGTGGGGAGTTCTTTTCCTTTAAAATCCTCACCTCCGCTATGGCCCCATCTAAAGATGATTTGCATTCTTGTAGAGGAACAGCTGGGGTGGGGGGGGGGGTGGGAGGGGGAGCCGTGCAGGGTCTTGGAGCTTTTACTCCAAATTGTGTGGATTTTGAAAGACATTCCTTTTCAAGATGGGCTTTTGTTCTTTTGGAAAAAATAATCTCTTCCCTTTTGCACGTGGCTCCGGCAAGCTGCAATTCACAAGGCTGCCAATTTCGGCACATGTGCCTGGGCCCACGCACGCACTCACGCACACTCACACACACACACAAGTGGATCCTCGTGCTGGCTCCCCCTGAAACAATCCATCTTCTGCTTTCACTGTTAATTATGACTCTGTACACCGATGAGCAAATGACATTGAACCCGGAGTGGCTGTCCCTGTCTCTCTGCATCACATTTACGCAGGTTGATGAAATCATTCTGGGCAAGGTTAAGGCAAGTCTCCACAGTGCAAAGGTTCTGCTTATAACAAACACTGCTTGCTTTCTGGACCTGGCAGGGAAATTAAAAAGAAACCCAAGATGCTCTAGGCTTCTGTCCTGGTTTCCAGGCAACCAGATGCTGGGTGCAGGAAGGGAGAGGGGCTTTCTTCTGGTGCCAGACTGTATTGATAGACAGTGGGCTCACTTTCTAAGCCAAGGAGATGGGGAGGGACAGAGGAAGCCTGCGTAAGCCTCATTACCCTAATGAACCATAGAGTTAGCCCATTGGCAGGGAGAGCTGGGAAGCGAGCCCATCTGCAGGGGCTGAGCTGGGGAGGGATGCTTTTCGACGCTTTACAAAGACCGGGCTGCAACAAGCGTGAGGATTCCTGGGGAGCTGTCATCTTGGCAGCTATCGAGGGGTGTGTCATTCAGGTGGGCAGGGGGGACCTGACAACTGCCTCCTCAGGGAGCCCCAGGAACCACTCTGGAGGGCTTGGGCAGAAGAGAGACAGGGACAAAGCTGGGTGTTTCTTTCTACAGCACAATTGCGCCAAGACCCTGCGAGGCTCGGCGTGCCGATCGCAGTGCCACGGCAGGATGCAGGGTGAGGAAGGTGGGTGAGCACCGAGCCATCAGGTCCTCTTTGCCCTTTCTTCCTGTCAAAGTGCAGAGCCCCCGGGGGCCACGTGGTCTATGGGAGCCATCAGGGCCTCCTCTGACAGAGCCGGGTTCAAATCTGCCCTCTGCCACCGACAAGGGAAATGAGTGCCTAACACCTCCAAGCTTCCTTCCTCTTCTGTCCGAGGGATGGTCGCGAATCAGCAACCAGTGCAGCCATATTATCACTACTCAAAAGATGAGGGTTTGCCTCTCTAGAGCTTCTCTGGTGATACTGTGAAACGTCTGTCTGGCCCACGTCGCAAGGAGCTCATTGGTCGGATTACTGAGGTCATCTGCTGTCTTCCTAGTCAGTGTACTTGCATTTCTGGTCTCACCGAATGGCATATACAACGCAGGCCGCATGTACGTTACAAAAACCTACAGCAAACCTACAGTATTTAATTAAATAAAGGCATATGGCATAATACTCTATGCCAGGAATTATTATTCCCATCTTGCAGGGGAGGAAACTAAATTTCAGAGAGGTTAAGCGGTCAGCTGGAGGTCACACAGCTGGTTCACCAAGAATCAGGGTCTCGACCCCAGAATCTGCAGGACGGACAAACTTGCTAAATCGTGCTGAAGAAAGACGTACCCCAGCCCTGCCCACGGTCACAGCGCCTCTCCTCCTCCGGTGCCGCCAGGAGTCCCGCCCACAGAAAGCCTCGGTCAGGTGATTCCACTGCCTACCTGAGTTAAATGCCCACCCTGTTGCCCCCACGTGGAGCTTTGCTATCCCATCCTCAAGCAGCATCCGCTGTTCTCTCACCAGTGCCTGTGTCTCCTGAACCTACACGCTGAAACAAAACAAAACAACAAGCAAACAAAAGCAGAAAGGAAACACTCAGGTTTTCATCCTCGCTCCCCTGTTTCCTGGCTCTGTGCTTTGGGCATGTTCCTCCAATTCCTGAGTCGAGGCTTGGTTTCCCATCTTGGAAACAGAGCTTACGGAGCCCCTGACTCAAGGCCAGCGTGAGACTTAAATGACGAAAGGCAGGTCACGTGCTCAGCACAGCGCACCTGGCTTTGGCTTATTAGTAACCAGTAGGATTTTCTCCTAAGAATCCTTCCTAAAGGTCTCAGCAGACGGCTGTCCCGGGAGTGAGGTGCTAATGTACCTTGGCCTCCTTTGATGAGCTGTGGAGGCGGGGCCTCAACAAAGCTGAGGCAGCTGCGGCAACAATGAGCATTTTGGCGGGGGACATACTGAGGTTCTGCTGGCCACTCTCCTACGCACTCTGCAGGATTTGTCTCCTGTGTTCCTCACACGGACCCTGCAGCCTAGAGCCCATTGTTGTCAAGCTCACTTTACAAATGAAGAAAGTAAGGCCCAGAGAAGGTGAGAAACTCACCCAGGGCACGCAGCTGGTTCACCCTTGCACGCCCCTCTATGGCACACAGCTCCCAGCCCCGTGCACTTTCCCCCAGTCTGTCTCTCTTGCAGTGACACTTGGGACCAAACGCTTTCCAAGTGACTATTAAGCTAGAATGAAGCCCAGAACATCTTGGGAGGAGCGTGAGAGGGACGCTGGCGCCCTGCCTCCGGCGTTCAGAGGCCAAGAGAGGCTGCGGGCCGCCAGCAGACCCATCCTCCTTGCCTCACAGGCACCAGATTGACCGCTTCCAGTTAAATAAAAATATCAAAACCCATAACATGCATAAGAGCACCTGGGGATAATGCATTACGGAGCTGTCATCACGGAGCTCACACCCCGCGCTCCCGGCGCTCGTGTGCGAAGCACGTGAAGCTCCTTGGCAATGGACCCCGCTTCCCCGGCCAGCCCCGGAGCCTGTCATGACCCTCCCACAGTAGCCATTTCCTGAGTCCACCCTGGTTTTTGTTTTACTTGCACTGACTGAATTAATCACCTATTTTCTACCTCACGGGTCAAACAGGGGGTCTCGCTCCTCCTGCTCCTCCCAGCCCTTCTGGGACAGGACAGGGCTGGAATGGAGTGGCCGTGCTCCTAACCGAGCTTCTGGCAAGAGCTCCTGGCATTTTGAGGGCTGCCCTGGAGGCTGCCACAGGGAGAGGCCCAGAGGGAGGGACTCTGGGTGCCTAACCTGCTGGTATCTGTTTTACGTTTTTGAATTCTGCAGGAAATTTTATTTCAATAAAGGGTTTGGTAGCTGAAAACCCAGTAAGTAATTAAATAATTAAACACACAAATATCAAAGAGAACGGCTGAGCAACACAGTTTCTCGGGGTCCCGTCTGGTGTGAAATGCACTCTCTGCACACTCAGCAGCGGATGCTCAGAATGGGAACCGCTGAGTGAAGTCAGGACCGCGCTGCCGGCGTTCTTCTTGCATATCTGCCAGGACCACAGAGGTAACAGGAAACGGTAAATAAGATCAAAGACAGGGAAAGATGGGACCTGAGTGTGGCATGTAAGCCAGTCTTCTCCGCTCCTTCCCAGGGACAGAGGCCCGGCCCGGGGGCAAAGGGAGCGAATCTAGCTTAGCAGCGGGGGGCTGCGGATGGACTGAGTCCCCAACACACCCAGGTCCTGCTCTCCTTGGTCCTCAGCTTCCAAGTGGTTCTTTCAAGTCCCAGGGACAAAGAGCATGATGTGATGGGGACCGGAGTGACATCCAAAGCTCATCCATGAGTTCCGGCCACAGAGCAATTTCTGCTGATTGGAAGAAATGTGCACACCTGTGCGTGCACACATACGTGCATGGGGCTATTCATTTTAGACAAACCAACATTTATTTAGAGGGTGGCTTATGTTCCTTTCTACTTGGAGTTTATATTGGCATAAAAGCATGTATTTTGTTCTGTCTGTTGGCCTCCCTTCATCTCATCATCTGATCTTCTTTTGAAGATTCAGATGCACATCTATCACAGTGAACAAAAACCCCCAGGATGGAGAGCGAACAGCTTGGAGTGGTTATAAAGATAAACTCTCAGAGTCACGGGACGCTTGGCACCCAAGGGCGCGGGCACTCGGCCGAGCACTCTTGTTCCTTAAAGTCAGTGGGACCCAGCCCACGTTTTAATAATGCTGTTCTGAGGGAGGCCATGTCCCTTCAAAGTAATGGCCCTTGAATTTGCTCGAGCTTATCACCCTGTTGTATTGAAGTTTTGTCCACAGCACGTTTTCTTACCTTATACATGATTGCTTATTTGTTTATAAGCGCTCTCCTTTAGTAGAGGGAGGAGTTGATAAGAACGGAGACCTTATCTGTCCTATTTGCTGTCTATCCCCAGCTTAGAACGGTCTTGATATTGTAGGCAAACATTGAATGAATGAATGAATGAATGGTCCATGGCCTTGCCTTCTCACTTAATACAAGCCCTGGACAACTGGAGTCAGCAGAGATGCACCACCCAGGAGACCCAGTTGGCTACCCCGCAGAAACCCCTCAAACAACTTTTCCTACTGGCACCTGAGAAATAGGCATCACCAGCACCCAGTGGGATCGCGTGGAAGCCTGCCCGGAATCCTTGCATGTGAACGGTCCGCACACATGACCTGGTGCACAGTAGGCGTTTGCCCAAGCGCTTTTGAATCTAGCATGGCTTTTATCATTTCCCCCATGCCAGAGAATAAAACGGAGGTTCAGAGGCAGACAGAGGTGGCAAAGCCAGGACCCGTGCCACGTGTGAGATTCCTAGATTCCAGCTCTTCCCGCCTCTTCATTCCACTTTTCTAGAACAATCTCTCTCACACAAACTCACACTCAGTGTACGCTTATGATGTAACAGTTTTTAATTTAAAAATTTTAATTTAACATTTTCCCCCAACATATTCTTCACTTTTCGACTCAGCTGAGACACATGCCCAAGGCTTCAAACAGACGGACAGAAAGAGGGACAAAGGCTGTCGTCCGCAGAGGGTGAGCCCCGCTCCGAGTCTGCGCTGCCCAGGGGCTTTAGGCCTGTGGCAGCTTCCACAGTGAAGCAAACAACCTTTCTGCCAGGTCCCGGGAGACAAGCCCCGACCCAGGGCCCACAGCGGCCCGGGGGCTCCCCCATCCTCCCGCCACCCTGGAACCCGCGCCCCAGCAGGGCAGTCGGGTCCTCTGGGCGGGATGCTGAGCAAGGAACAGAATCCCAGTGGGATGGGGGCAAAGCTCTGTCCCGCAGAGAGGAAGGTGGGCAGAAGTTTCCAGGCTGCGCCCAGCCAGGGTTTTGATTTACCTTGTGATGAGGAACAGCTGTGTCCCAAAGGGGCGATAGCGTGTCTCCGTGGAGACCTGCCTCTCCACCCCGGGGCTTTGATAAGAGGCACAGGGTAGGGAGTGTGGACAGAGCTGAGGAATTAAGTTTCTCCCAGCAGCCCGCACACCAGGCCTCGGGCTGATCTCCTCGGAGGTGACTGGGGCCAGAGATGGGCCTCTCTGTCTCCCCTCTATGGGAGGGTGTTTTCTGTCCCCATGGAGAATGATAGAGGCTGGAAAGGTCAAAAGGATGTGGCCTGCGAGTCGAGGGGGCAGGGGGAGCCTGATGGAAAGTGCCAGTGTCCGAGAGGCGGACGTGAGAACCGCTGCGCCACGCCGGTCAGAGGGGCACGGGTTCAGATCCCAGCCCCCGTCCCCCAGGCCTAGCGGTCAGAGTTGCGGTGTCCGTATCTCTGTGCAATGAAAGAAGCTGGTCTGTAAAGGGCCCCTGGGCAGTCTCGGGCGATCTGAGTTGAAAGAAGGAATAAGCACTTGGTCTTAAGAAATGATCTGTCGTATCAGGTCATGGTCGTGGCCAACAAGCCCGTGCTCCTCACTCCGGCACCGTTTGGTTTTCACTGTGTCACGATTTTGCAGCCTTTGCGCTCTGACTACAGACCTTAGTAAGCATTTAGCCTCCTCGGCCAGCTTCCTCTTCCTAAACCACAGAGCGAGGTGCATTGAGGGCTGTGGCGCCCCTCCCCTGGCCACACACTTGTTGATAAGATTCATCAGCGGAACCTGTTATTTAAAGGGGAAAAAGGAGGAGGAAGAGGGCAGGGGATTCCAAACAGCTGCTCTCTGAATGGCCTAGGAATCTGTATTCCTCACCAGCTCACTAGGGGATTCTTCCTAGTAAGCAAGTCTGAGAAATATACATCAGGGCATTTTTTTGAGGGGTACCAGGACCAACAGGAAGAAATACATTGATAAATACATTTTACATTGCCAATCAACATACATGCATATAAATGACCAACTAAGAGTTTCATGAAACACTACTCACCCCTGTTATCTACACTCCATTCTTTTCTTTTCATTTCACTCCACTCCATTCTACTCTATCCTATTCTTGTCAGCATGACTGTATCAGAGGTTCCCAGAAACCAGTGTTCTAACTTACAGCTTAAGAACCAGCAGGGCTCTGGCCTTGGCTGGGTGGCTCAGCTGGCTGGAGCATCACCCCATGCACCAAAGCATTGCAGATTCCATCCCTGTCAGGGCTCATAGCTGGGTTGGGGTTTGATCCCCAGTCGGGGCATGTGCGGGAGGCAACTGATTTTCCCTCACAGCAGTGTTTCTCTCTTTATCTCTCTCTCCCTCCTTCCTTATTTCTTTCTCTCTCTCTTCCCCCTCTCTTTCCCTTCTTTCTCTTTCTCTAAAATCAATAAACACATTTTTTTTTCAATAAACATATCCTCAGGTGAGGATTAAAAACAACAGATACAAAACAAGAATCATCAGGGCTCTTGATAACTACAAATTTCCAGGCCCCAGCCCCAGAGGTCTGGTGCCGTTTGAGAGGGCGGTCAGAACCAGAGTGTCCAGTGGGGTCTCAGTGAGATGCAGAGTCTGATCCCAGGGAGACAGAGTTCTGATTGGTCCAGGTGGACCCGAGGCCACCTCTGGGTCAGAGAAGGGAAGACATCCTGATGGGCAGACCCACCAACACAGTATCCCTTGGGTGGGTAGTTCCCCGAAATGAATAGAAGAAAGGGAGGTAGATGCTGGTATAGATCGCTGGCGTCCTACCAAAATCCACGTGTTGAAATTCTAGACCCCCGATGGTATTAGGAGGTGGGGACTTTGTTAGATGATTAGATCAGGAGGGTGGAACCCTCATGAATAGGATCAGTGGCCCTATAAAAGAGACCATAGACCGTTCCCTCTTCCTTTCCCCACGTGAGGACACAGGGACACAGGAAGAAGACGGCTGTCTATGAAGCAGGAAGCAGGCTTTCAGCAGATGCCGAATCTCCTGGTGCCTGGATCTGGGACATCCCAGCCTCAAGAAGTCTGGGAAATAAATGTCCAGTGCGTGTCAGCCACCCCCCCCCCCCCCCCGCCTGCACTCCATCTGTGGTACTCTGTTAAAGCAGCCCAAATGGACGGACACTGAGCAAGCAACACCAGTGTCCATAGAGCGGCCATCCTAGAACACCCAGGTAATGGTTTGTTCCGTTCCCCTTCTCCACCATTTATATTCACCCCTGTGCCCTTTGGGGTGCCAAGCACAGTGCGCACCCAGCAGGCATCCAACGCACAGGGGCGGCCTGGAAGCCAGGGCACAGGTGCCTTTTGACTACTGGTCTTGGTCATACCTGATCAGGTTTGACCCTGCGCTTCACAGGCGCAACTGAAGTCAAACCCTCTGAGGTCTGGCGTCTACGGACAACCACAGAGTCGAGATGATTCGTATTTATTTTGTGTAATAAACGCTTACCACGTGCAAGATGGTGTTCTGAGCACTTCACGAATATTAACTTTTGTCCACATAAAGACCCTGTAAGAGAAGTACTATTTATACACCAGGAATCCTTTGAGGTGTGTAGCATGTTGTCTTTAATAGTCACATCTATCTTACGAGGGGCAGGGGTTATTTTTCTCTGTGCATGAGACACTGAGACTTAGAGAGGTTATATAAATTGCCCAAGGTCCTGCAGGGAAGACCAGAGCAGCACATTGAAACCTAGGACGGGAGCATGAGCAATGTCAGGAGACTCTTTAAAAACGGTATTTAATCCGAGAGTTATCAGTTCGCTCTTGCATGCTAAGAAGAGCCATGGTCGAAATGGGCCAAGCCTTGGGGGGAAAGAAGCGCCCCTCTCACAAACAGAAACAGAGACACAAACTGAAATGACTCACATAAATCCCAGCCATGGGCAGGGCGCCAGTAAACACATGAAACCCCCCAGTGGCCGGCTGAACCTTCCGGCAGCTTCCATGTGCCCTCATTCTGCTAAAATGTAGTGACAAGGAAATTCATCACTGCTAATACACATTTTTTTTTGTTTTGTTTTGTTTTTTGTTTCAAAGAGAGGAAGAAAGTTCTGCTTGCTCATGGAGACTTTTGTTCAAATGTCAAGCTCTAGTTTAATTTTCTAGTGGCAAGTATTACAGTCAGCCACACTTTAAAACAATGACCCCGAACTCCTCTTTGTCTTCACTGTCGTGACAGCATTGTTACAGCTGATGAATATCTCTCTCAGTTTGTGTGGCTAACCAATATTTCCTGAATTAAGTAATGTCTCCCAAAGTGGCCCCTGGTAGGTTCTGGGATGGAAACTGTTACTCCTAATTGGGAAGGAAGATAGACAGTCTTATCGTCTAACCAAGCCTGTCCTGGGTCCCCTATATTTCCTCTAAATTCTGCTTGTAAACTAACCAGTTCTTTAGCTCATCTGTCTTCACACACAGGATGGAACACAGCTAGGAGAAGCCAACTGGCACTTTCAATATTCTGTGTAGAGATTCCCTTGGCCAGATCTATGAAATCAGTAGGTGATTTTCTATGTTCAAGTCACTTTGGGTGATAGTTGGGACTAGGCCGGACTACCGTTATGTAGGTTGGGCTGCCTTGTCTCCAGCTTCCAACAGCGGTTTCCTCGCCTTCTTCCCAGCCCCCACTCATGGAGTCCTGTCCCCCTCCTGGTCCCCAGCCAGTGTCATCGGTTTTAGGTTTTGGTTATTGCAACACATCACTTTTAGACCAACTGTGATGGTTAATTTTGTGTCAATTTGACGGGGCCTATACACAAGTGCCCAGATAGCTGGTCAAACACTACCCTGGTTGTGCCCGTGAGGGTGCTTTGGTATGAAATTGACATTTGGATGGACAGACAGAATCAAGTCGAATGTTCTCCCTGTTGTGGGTGGGTCTCATCCAACCCCCTGAACAGAACCGCAAGCCTGACACTCCCAAGAGTAAGTCGAAACTCCTGCCTGGCTGTTGAGCTGGAACATCAGTCTTTTCTGGCCTTCAGACTGCAACTAAAATATACACTCATCTTGGGTCTGCAGACTACTGACTTTGCGACAGGGACTTACGCCATCCACTCTCCTGGCCTGAGGCATCAGACTGAGTGAGGTTGGAGCTACCCTGTTGGCTCTCCTGAGTCTCCAGCTTGCTGCCTGCAGATCTTGGGACTTCTTAGCCTCTATGATCATGTGAGCCAATTCCTACTGCTTCTGTTTCTCTAGAGAACGCTGACTACTGGTAATATAGTGACTTGGATATGTTATGTGTTTCTGCATATCAAAACACCCCCAAAACTTAATGGCTTAAAACATGGGTAGGCAGACTTATGTTCTGTAAAGAGAAAGACAGTAAATAGTTTAGGCTTTGTGGGCCATATGGTCTCTACTGAACTCTGCTGCTTAGCCCAAGAGCAGCCATAAACATGGAATGAATGAGTGTGATGGTATCCCAATAAAACATGTTTATTTACAAAAGCACGTGCCTGGTCAGATTTGGCCCACGGACCCTGACTTAAAACCACAATTTACTATTTCCCATGACTCTGTGGGTTGACTGGGAAGTTTTGTTGGTCTTGCCTGGGCTCACATTTCATGGCAGGCAGCAACAGTCAGCCAGTGGTTCAGCAGGGGGTCTGCAGGGACAAAGGTGACCTTGCGTGGCCTTGGTGCTGGCTATCAGCTTGGCCTTTTTTCTACACATGACCTCTGAACATTCAGTAATCTAGCCCAGGGTTTTTTATGCCATGACCGGAGGACAATTCTATGAGGACAAAGGCAGACACTGTGAGGTCACTTGAGGTTCCAGAACTTATACAACTTCTGCTGCACCGGTCACAGCAAATCTCAAGCCTGAGCCAGGTTCAAGGGGTGGGGAAGGAGACTCCACCTCTGCAGTCTCTAGGGAGCTGCTCAATGCCACTGTCATTCTTTTTCAATCTGTCGCAGAACTGAACAGTGCACCTTGGTTTTCTCATCTTTATACCCAGTAGTTAGAAATTCACTAGGGTCTGTGAGCTGTTCAGGTCCCTCGTTACCATTATGAATCCAAGGAAGCCAGTTTCCCATTCATGACCATAAACTTTCTCACTATCTTTGCCTACGCCTTTGGACGGCTTGCCTGCCTTCCTTCCTTCCTTCCTTCCTTCCTTCCTTCCTTCCTTCCTTCCTTCCTTCCTTCCTTCCTTCCTTCCTTCCTTCCTTCCTTCCTTTTTAAGATTTTATTTACTTTTAGAGAGAGGGGAAGGGAGGGAGAAAGAGAGGGAGAGAGACATCAATGTGTGGTTGCCTCTCGCGTGCCCCCTGCTGGGGACCTGGCCCACAAACCAGGCATGTGCCCTGACTGGGAAAAGAACCAGTGACCCTTTTGTTCACAGGCCGATGCTCAATACACTGAGCCACACCAGCCAGGCCTGGACAGCTATTCTTAGAATCTTAGTCTAAATATGAATTTGGGCCAAGATCAGAAGATATACTCATTGGACCCTGGAAAATGAAGACTGAAAGGCTATGTATGGGAGATGCCCTTGTGTGTCCAGGAGGGGGAAAGGAGTTTCCCCAGGTCCTGCCCTCCCATGACCTGTCCTGCTGCTCACACTAACAGCGGATGGTTAATGAAGATGCAGCCCCATTACCTTTTCCCCATCCCCAGCACCTGCCCCTGGACTCCGCGCAGGAGGGTTTACTGAACAGAAGGGAATGATACTACACATTATGGGGTTTTTACGTGTTCAACTAGATCGTGCATATTTCCGGCAGGTGTTTTAAATTCTCAGCCTTCCCTTGGAATCTTCTCTGAGCATTTTCCTGTCTCCATTTATCTCCAAAGATAAAATCATAGCAATCTTTTTCTTTTTTTTAAACAAACAATCAAAATTCCTTGCTGATCCTGGCCATAAGATACTTTCTGTGGGATAGTGATCTTGTTGTTTTTAAATAAAATGTTCTTGGATCAATCCGCTAACAGGCATATTTATCCATACTATGTCTTTGATGCATAAGCCAAGAGCTAAAACATTTACTGTTGTTGTATTAATGTATTTTTATCTTTAAAATAAAATCTCATGTAAAATATAGATGAATTCAATATATATCTCCAGAGGGTAAGAAAGTAGCTTCTAAAAGTGTTTCTCCTTCCTCTCCCTAAACTGTCCTTTCCCAAAGTAACCATTTTGGAAACTCATCATTAAAATGCATGAAAATGAAACCTCCCAAGGTACCAATCATTCTTCCATAGAGAAGGCAAATGTGGCTGATTATTTGCTTTGTAAAAGTGTTGAATTTTTATGACTCTTTGTTTAAAGCTATTTGTCATTGAAAAGGCTGTGCAAAGCCAGATACAGAATTTACTTTCAAAGGTAACTTATACCAAAGAGCATACAACGGTATTATCAGCCATGTGGACTTAAGAACTCTAGTTCTCCGAGAAGGTTTTAAATCAAAAGTGTTAAGTGGAGTTTAAGCCCCATGTCATTTTAAATTCCAAGCTTTAGATCCATGAAGCATGGCTTTTATGATGGAAACGACAACTGACCCTCATCTGTAATAGATACAGAAAACTAACTTTGTGGCTTCCTCAGTAATTCTCAGCAAGTCCTGAAGGCCGATAAGGCAAGCAAGACGAGGAAGGCAGGCGTAAAATTGGCTGGCCAGCGACTCTGGAGGGTTTACCAGCTGTCCCTCCTATGCTCAGCTTACGCTCCTGTCTGATTCTGCTCCTGGAACAGCTTCCTGCCTGCCCGCCTTTCAGTAACTTCTACCCCATTTTTTACAACAAACTTTTCTTGATTTACAATAATGATGAAACAATTAGCATTTACCATTTATTGAGTATTTACCATGTGCCATGCCCTGGGCTACATGCTTTGATACTTTATGTCATTCGATCCTTGTAGCGACCCTGAGAAGCATTCAGGATGCTTTCCTCCAACTTTCAAGACAAAGAAACCAAGGCTCTGGAAGTTAAACAATTTCCCTGAGGGTACACTGGTAACAGTAAGCAAGGCAAAGCTGAGATTCAAACCCAGGTCTGTCTGCTCCGGATCTCTGGTCTATTGCAACAGCCTTAACAATCAATCACCCTTTGGTGTTGCCGTCTTCCTAAGTACAATGTAAGCTTCTCAAGGAGAGAGATATTTTATATGATTGTGTTTTCCAGGGTAACTGGCACAAACATCCAATAAAAAGAAATTTATCTGCAGTAAAAATAAATGCATATATTTTATATATAAAATTAATATATTTGATATATAAACATTTTATATTACATATAACCCATCTATTTGAGATATAAAATTTACCTATTTTATATATAAAACTGTTTATGTTTAAAATTTACCTATTTTATATATCAAACTTTTTATATTTATACATAAAACTCACATATTTTATATACAAAGCTCATATATTAATATATAAAATTCATATATTTATAATTCATCAGTTACAATATTCAACTGAAAAAGCCCACATCTTTCAGGGAATTTTTCAGTGCCAGAGTATAAAATATTTTTTCCTTGGCATTCAATTTCAATTTAAGCAACTCAAAAACTTGCAAACTAACAGGGTATGTTTGGGAGGAAACTCCAATGAGGCCACAACCACAGGGGGTGGGGGGACACGTGGGGGGGGGGGCGGGTGATGGGCTGGCCTCCCAGAGACAGCCGAGGAATGCGGCAGAGCACATCCATCACACAGAGCTTGGGATTAGCAGTGCCTCCTCGGACGTGCCACAAAGCTCTGGATTTGAGGAGTGTTGTTAGCATTAAAGCTTGATAAAGTCACAGTCATCTAACAAACTCTGCTGTCACCTCATTAGATATGAAAAATAGAATGCTTTTGGACACTTGGATATATTTCTGGTAAAAATAACATTTTTTTCCTCTTCTTAGGGAACTGAAAAACGTCGCCTAATTGTATGGCAAGCAGTCATGGCCGGCCGCACAGCCGCTGGGTCAGGACCAGAGGTCTGGTAGTGTAAACTGTCCTCCACCCTGCGAGCGTTTCCTCCCCAAAGCGAAATGGCTGTTACAACCTAATTGAGGGGTCAGTGGTCTTGGGACAGGCAGCAGATAAGCCACTAGTTAATGCGAAGTAATGTGGACTTTGATCTGCCAGGCCTCTTGGCATAGACAGACAGCCAGCGATGAGCCAGAGGTCTTCTAATCTCCTCAGAGATAAGCTGAGACTGTTGGGCTGGGGCCCCAGGTTGGGGGGTGGCGGGCAGGGGGTGGCCAGGGCAAGGGAAGGGCTTCTCGCGGCTCTGTGGCCTGACCCACCCACGAGTCAGTTTTGGCCTGACATCCCCGCCCGCTCTGTAACCACACTCCCAGGTAGGGATGCAACCAAGGGGAGTGTACGCGAGTTACCACCACCCTCACCTTCCCAAGCTCTGTTTTAGAAGGTGCTGGCAAATGTCTTCCCCAAAGAAACCAGGGTCAGCAGAAAGCTGGTCAAAATGACATGGGACAGGAGCCAAGGGAGGAAGGGATTGACAAAAGGAGGGGACAAGGAAGGAATTGAAGGACTGAGTTATTCTGAATCACTAGGTGATGCCAAGTGTATGAAAACAATGTTACATTGAAAAGAAAAAGATGTGTACAAATTAAATTAAACTGGGGGGAGGGGCTCAAAATATCTAAATATCTTCATGGAGTTAAAAAATTAGTCAGAGTTCAGGATCCACTCCACCACAAAAAAACTGATTTAATTAAAATTAGTGGGGCTAAATCCAAGAAAGAGAATCCATCCGCAGAGAAAGACAGACACTCAGAAGTTGGTAAGTGATGCCTAGCTTTCCACTGACTAGCAAATAGCCAAAGCAACTGATTCTTGGGTCTGGAATCTTCAGAGATTGTACACACTGGGACAACTGACTGAAGGAGACCTTGACACCTTCAGATGGAAAAAGGACAAGTGCCCTATCAGGACCTTTCTGGGACCCCTCTGGTCACTGAATATTTCTTAAGCTGTCATTTTATAAAGCATTAACCAAATGAGGTAGGTATTTTGGGTGCTTTGCAAATGGATGAGCCAAGATGCATAACCCGTGTTTGAAAACGAGAGGTCATCTGTAGGGAGCAGTATTCAGAGTAGACAGGGAGCCTTCAATCTCCAAGTTTAGAAACAATTTATTCCATCCAGGGAGGCACCACAGCCCATGACCCAACCAGGACGCACGCACCCTCTACACCAGTCCCTGGACCACCCACCCCGGCAAGCAGGGCCTGGCAGGCGTGACGCACCTGCGTGGCAGGAACAACGATACGCTGATGCCCACGCTTTCCACCTCTGGTGGCTGGACTGCACTTCCACAAACACCCTCTTGCTTTGCCTTGAAGACTTCCCAGAAGCCCCATGGAATAGGAGGAGCTTGCTGGATCACACTTTTAGATTTTCTGCATGGGGGTTCGGGAAGGTTAAATGATTTCTCTAATTAAGGCTGCATAGTTAATAAGAGGCAGAAACCAAATGTGCATCTGGATCTTTGAAGAGAAGTCAGAAAACATACTAGGGTGGCACTGCGAAGCCAGATACCAAAGTTAACTTCCGACGTAGAGCTTCATAGTAATTAGGGATTTAGAAGAGGCGCCTCAGAAAGCTCTCACCCAGTCCCAGGGTTTCCCACAGGTGGGTAGCTGCGCCTAGACCCCCATCCCTCACACCTTATATCACATAAGGTACGTACGCCCATTGCAGATCAGCCGGCTATCCCGACGGATGAGGTCTTTACCTTCTGGAATGCTGCTGGTTGCCACTCCAGAGGGAAAAAGAATGTGGCAGATCACACTGGCTCTTTGCTCCACCACTCATATTTCTTTGGCCACATGAGAGCATGTGGTCATGCTTAATTCCAAAGGGGGCAGGGAAGTGCAATCCTACTATGTTCCAGAAAAAAAGAGAGGCAGTGAACATCTTCATAACCTTTCAAGGGCCCCTGTCTGAATCCAGGGGAAAGCTTTTCAGAGTTGATGAGCGCTATGCACCATTCAAGTCTGAAGGTCAGAGGTTTGAATTTGTTGGTGTCTTCAAGTACTTGGCCAAAAAAATGTTATCTGGCATTCAGCTGAAGGAATGATGTTATCTTAATGTAGCTAGAGAGAAACCAGCCGTTATGTTGCAGGGATTCCTCCTGGAAGAGACATCTTTGAAGATTTCAGAGATGGAGAGCAAGCCCAGGAAAGATGCTCAGAGGAGACCCTTGCTCCCTTGGGGAGCCCTGAGGTCAATAACCACGATAAACATGCCCTCCTTTCCCCTGCGTCCATTTCCCACACAGAGCGGAGAGAGAGGGAAAAGGAGAAATAGAAAACAGAAATGACGAGGACGAAATCTGGGAGTAGCTGTAGAGGGTTCTTAGGAGCGCAGCAGTGACTTTAGAAAAAAACAACAAATGTCCCCCTTTCCCCCAAAGTTTTCACTTCTCCAAAAGACACAGAATTTTCAAATAAACCAAGAAAACTTCTTGTCTGCTCCCCTCCAGTCTGTCTCAGATTCCTGAGCACACTCCTTGAAGCATGTTGAAAAATGAATCTACAAATACACAGAAATTTAATGACAGTGTCTAAGCATCTAAAATTCCTGAAAGAGACCAAAGCTACCCCTTTTCCTATTATCTGTCTCCCAAATATGCATTGCCTCATTATTATCATCAATCGGATATTTTCCCAAAGGAAAAAAATTAATTGCCCACCAGAAATGTTTTGAAATGTTTATATGTGTTTCTTTGTATCAGCACAAAAGTGAGTGTGCGGGAGCCTGTTTATAAGTTAGCAAAGTGTTAGTAAACCCTGGCTGGATACTGATAAGGTTCATATGAAAGTCATTGCTGAAACTGTCGCCTAAATAATAAACAGGACCTCTTGCTTTACCCTCCTTCAAGCATGCCTGGCTAGACTTAAAAAAAAAAACAAAACACATAACCAGAAGACATGCAAAATGTACAGAAAATAGAGCTGAATTATTACTGTGCTCATTGCAGCATTTAGGGAGAAAGGGCTTTCGGTGGGATCCAGGGTCTCCCATGGGCTAGGTCCCGGGAGGGTCAACTGTGGACAACTCACCGAGCATCAGTTTCTTTTTCTTTTTCTTTCTTTCTTTCTTTTTTTTTTTTTTTTGTGCAAAAACGGTGATAATATTAGATAATTCTAGTGTTTCTCCTATAAGGTTTCTACCAGGATTAAATGAGATAAGGCTTGAAAGTCACCTAGAACAGTCCCGGCATGGAGTGAGCCCTCAACAGATTGGGGAAGGATTACTGTTACTGCGTTTTTCTCATGAGACTCGATCTCGATTTTCAGGAGGTTTCCTAAGGGTCTTTCTGTAGTCACACCTTTCAATGAGGAGGCCTTGGAATCCAGTGCTCAGAAGGGAAGGATGTGATGCAGGAGGCCCCGGGCTTTTCCCCCGGGATGTGCAGGCTGGTTTTGGATCTGCCAGCAATCACTCAGTTATTTTGCGGAGGTCCCTGCAAATTACCTGGACCTCAGCTTCCACGTCAAAGAGCAAGAAGCCATGATTATATTTTAGACCCTGGTGTCTGCTCTTCAAATGATACGTTACCGGGAGCTGAAACAGAGAAAACTGAAACAGCAGCAGCACACTCTGGCTTTCTGAGAGCAGGCTGAGAGAGACTTGCTGGCGAGGACCCTCCGCCTTCTACCCTTATTCCGCATGCTTCTGCCATGAACGGTGCTCACCCAGCATGGGCAAGGCAGACGCACCCCGGCCTTTCCTGTGGCTCCCAACGGCAGCCTCCTGCAGGAGAAGGTCAGTGTCTGTGGACATCCCGTTGACTGGGTTCTCACTTTTGCATAGAGGGTCCCAGGTCTCTGGCTGTACCGTGCGTGCACGAGCTCATGCCTACAGGCACAGCTCTGAGTCCTTGATGAATATCTATGGAGAACTGATACTGGGCCATGCACAGAAGGAACGACAACAACACGGCAGATCTGGTCTCGACCACATCAAGGATCATCCTGGAAGGGAGCTGATGAGACGGGCTTGGAGGCTGGCTCTTCTACCAAGCTTAGTATGGCAAGTGCTTCAGGCAGCTTCTTAACCTCTGAGTGTCTGCTTCGCCTACAAACGGAAATATGACCGCCACGGTCTCCGTCGCCAGGAGCTGCCATCCTGTCACCTGCTGAGAGCGTCCAGCATGTAGCCGGCCACCTGCGGGCACTCACACTGCAAGTCCCTTTCCCCTGGCGGCTGAGCGAGCAGAGTGCACAGCTGTCCCACAGCCCGAGTTCCTGCCTGCCCCAGTATTTTAGTCATGCCTGCCTACATGGGGGACTGTCCTGCCCTGACCCAGTTTCGGGAGCAGGGCTGTCCAACTGTGTTCAAGTCAGCGCATTCATCCCCGGCCTCCTGAGTGAAGGAATTGTGCAAACTGCCATTACCTCGGGACCAGCTGCTGGCAACTATAGCCCAGGTCATCGCTGCCCGGGAGCCATTGTTGCAGCCTTCTCCTCCATGGGGGGTGCGGATGCAGCCAGGTCTCCTCTCCTCTCCGGAGGCTGCCCTGCGCAGCTTCAGTTAAGACAAAGGGCTGCCTTTGGTCTGAAGACAGCCATTGCCTTAAGCAGCCATGCAACAAACTGATGCTCCAGGCCAGCCCTTGGCTCTCAGATCGCAGGCCAAGCCTGCCAGACAGGAGTGGCGAGATAACACCCCCCTCCAGTGGCGGGCAGCACCGGGCAGGGAGGCTGTTCGTCCCTTGCTTTGTTGTTACAACCACGAGGAAGGGGAGCATTTATTTCTTTTCTTTGAGGACGGAGATTCTCCCACTCTCAGTGGCTGCACGAGGTCCCTGGCCATCTGTCCACTGCATGCCCCATCTGTGCGGCTGCCTGGTAGCGCCCTTGGCCAGGGAACGTGTGTGGCTGGGGGCGGCTCGTCCCCGACTTTGGAATCACTGGGGCACTTTGTACCCTTGCAGTTTTCATTTGGCTCCCTGGGAAGGCCGCATGACATGGCTTTATGTGCCCAGTAGCCAAACCTGATTTCAAAAAAGGGTGCACGTGCTCTTTCTTCACACTGCAAATACATCAAGGCAAAATGTGATCCTGCGGCACATGGAGCTCCCAAGCCTCACAACAGTATTCATTGTGGCCCAGTCAAAACACTGGCTACCCACCCGGCCAATCCCTCTCCCATGGAACTTTCCCTTCCCCTCCACATTGGTTTCACCCACACTTAGCTGCCGTGGAATCCCTCACACTTGTGTCTGTCTTCCCCATTGGTGGGGGGCTCCAGGAAGGCATGGCCTCTGTGCCCGGTGTGTTTCCATTTTCCCTCGACGCCCCCAAAAGGATGCATAGCAAACCTTCAGTGATGCTTTGGGAGTCGTTGGAACCCAGAAGAGCACTCCACTGCCACAGCCTATAAAGTAAGATGCGCTTCCACTCTATGTTCTGTATGTTGAAGATGTGTCAAGCTGTCTGGCGGGGCAGCAGGTACAGCATTGTGCAGTGCACAGGTTTAAGTGAACAAGCAATAGCGAAGTCTTGGCTTTTCACAGCACATGGAGAAGCCTTTGGCCAGAAGTGAAGTGTCTTTTTCTGCTGTGAGATGGGTTTCTGCATTACTTACTTGGGGAACTCCTCTTATTTTGAGCAGTAAGCCTTTCTGAATGAATTTCGACCCAGAACTTATGGGCATATCTAAAGGACTTTGGGGAGTTATTAGAATTCAAGCCTTTTTAGTCCCATTTCTAGATCACAAAAGTGAGCACGTGCAAGGGATTGTGGGCAGATTTGAGTGGTAATGACGACCTGAAAGCGACGCTGGAAACAAGGAGGCATTCAAGACCTCATTTCCGCTGTTGCAAGGTTTTTCCAACTATCTCAGCAGAAAAACCAGGTTAACTTCTAAAGGATGTGGACAAGGCCACAGGGTCATTTTGCTTTGCCAAGTACTTCTATTTAAAAAACTTAAAAATCAAATAAACAATTTTTTTTTAAAAAAAGAACAGACCAGTGTAGAAATTTAAAATTACTAAAAGATTGCAAATATATTGAAAGCACTTCAATTCTGCAATCTGTGTTGGTGCCGTTGTGTGGGATACCCAGAGACAAGGTGCTTGCCTCGTGGACGACGCGGAGCCTAATCTCAGCAGGACACACACGGGGACCAGCAATCGCGCCTTCACATACATTTTTCACACATTTTAGTACAGTAGGCATTTGCTCAGCTCTCACACTTTTACCAGCTTCATCAGGGTTACGGAAAGACTTGGAGATATTGGATACCAAGGGGTCCATGTTAGCAAGAACTCATCCCTCCTCCCTCGGAAGGGGCAGGGGTAGAAGCTGGGGTTTTATGGGTTCATGGAACTGGAAAGACCTGAGGGAGAAAATGAAGCATGACCTCATCTAGGGCGCCCATGTTCAAGTCATAAGTTGTAACAGCACCATCACTCAGCTCTGCTCTCCAACGTTGGGATGGCTAATTTTACGTGTCAGCCCAGAGGAACCACAGGGTGCCCAGATACTTGGTCAATATTCTTCTGAGCATGTTTGTGAGAGTGTTTTGGGGTGAAATTAACATTTGAATTGATGGGATGAATAAAGCAGATCTCCCTCCATAGTATGGACAGGCTTCATCCAATCTGCAGAAGGCCCGAAGAAAATGAACAGGCCGACCTTCTCAAGAATAAAAGGGAGCTCCTCCTACCTGTCTTGAGCTGGGACATTAATCTTTTTGAGCCTTTGGATTCAGACTAAAACATTAACTCTTCCTGGATCACTGGGCTGCTGGCTTTCAACCTGTAACTACATGTGCGCTCTCCTGAATCTCCAGCTTGTGATTGCAGATCTTGGGACCTGTCAGTCTCCATTATTACATGAGCCAAGTCCTTATAATATGTACAAGGGGCATGTGCCCATCCCTGGCTCTATCACTGTGGCTGGATTTATAGCATGAGCTGATGGCTGGCTGAGGTGGGGACAGTGTCCTTCCTGGGGATAACAGTAAGAATGGCCCCGCTAGAGCCACATGAAGAGAGAGAGAGAGAGAGAGAGAGAGAGAGAGGAATAATCCCTAAAGGAGAGTCAGAGTGCTGTACCTTAAGATGGAAAGAGGTGGTGACAGGCAAAGACAGGTGTCCGTTACAGGGCCATGCTCTGGTTGTTTGAATTGATAGTGAACTTGCTGATTGCACTTTGGAGAAGGAAAAGCTAGGATGCAAATCACTTAGCAGGTGGTCTTAGGCCCTACTCTTTCCTAAGCCTCCACTCCCCGTCTATACAGTGAGAACAGTATTTAGTATATGTGCTGCCGAAGCGAGCACTTTTTTTTCCCCCCAGAGGAGAGCGCGAATGCAGTCCCTCACTACCACAAATTATGCAGTTGAGTTTCCCACATTTTGGGAAATTGCAGGGGTCAGCACATCCAGAGAGCAATGGATAAGCCTCGCTCTGGGAAAACCACCTTCGGGATCATGGTATCCCCCCTGCCAGGTAAGTATAGTTATTTAGACTGGACCCTATGTATGTGAGCACCTCACAAATCTCACAGCACATAACAAATATTAGGGAATCAGCAGCTAATCTATCCTGAAGACATGAGAGTTAAGTAGCAGTGGCTTATTTTGTTTAGCTATAAAATTCATTCAAGCTGGTAATTCTCAACTCTTGTATATCCTCAAGATAGCTGAAGAATATTACATAACCTGCTAATAGTTGTTCATGCTGGAAAGGCGTAGGGGGACTGGTCCCCTTTAAACTATATGTCAGAATCTCCAGGGGGCTTTTCATCGAAAAGAATGCCCTGTTGCCCTGGTGGGGGGCTCAGTTGGTCAGAGTATTGTCCTGCATACCTCAAAGCTGCGGGGTCCACCCCTGGCCAGGGCACATACCTAGGTTGCAGGCCTGATCCACAGTTGGGGTGCATAAAGGAGGCAACAAATGGATGTTTTTTACAATGATGTTTCTCCCCCCGCCCCTAAACACACCTACCTCTCCCTCTAAATTCAATAAATACATCCTTGGGTGAGGATTTAAAAAAATAAATAAAAAATAAAACAAAAGTACCCCTGTTGGTTCTGATACGAGGCTCACCTTCCCACCCACCTTGGGAATCACTGAAAAGCCAGTAAACTGGCTTACGAGCATGCCATAGCAAAATTATCTTTAAGTCATGTCGCCAGCCAAAAATAATTCCAAAAGGAAAAAATATTCAGAATCAATGTGTATCCCTCCCCCACTTCCCAAACAGCAGAAAGAAGATAATTCACAGTTACACTTAGGATTCTCCACCCATCTCTATTATAACCATGGCGGTTCAGAATGTGCCTGCTATTTTAAGTCCATAATTATTTTTTAATAGTACTATCATTTCTTTCCATTAAGCCCGTGTCAGTGAACTAGCACTTGGCCAAAAAGAGGGAAAATACATGTAGTCAGAGTTGACTGATAATAGAAGTATGCCTTTTTTCTTAATCTCTGATATGAAAATGAAAGGGATACGAGAAACCAGGAAACACAGCACATGACAACTATTAATTTGGTGGCAGTGAGATTTGCATAGTAACGCAGGAAATGCGCTGCTGATTGTGGCATCTGCTCTGTTATTAGACCCTGAGAAACGTGCCGAAGTTGACTGTACTCTCTGTCGGTCAGCATGTTTTTGATAACCAAGCTATCTTCATGATGTGAATTATTCTACCGGTCCAAATTGGCAACCCTCATTCAGGATATTTCCTTTTTAAAAACACGTGAATTTTCCCTGTAAATACACATTTAAAAAAAAATAAAGAAATCACACTAAATCTTACTTTGGTTTTGCCCCATCTATTTTAAAGTGCCCTTTTTTTAACCTTTTGTGCTACATTTCACAGAGATAACGGACTTAGTTCAGCGCAGTGACTGAGAACCCTGATGCCAGGAACTATACCATCTGGGTCCTTGCTCAGGTCCTCTCCAGGGACATGAAACCAATAGGTTTCTAACCCGGGAGAAATCCAGAAAGAGGACTAGTAGGTAACTGAGAAGTCAGAGAGGGTGAGCAGAGGAACAAGAAGAAAGGCCAAGAAAGAGGGACCCAACATTTTGGAAATATAATATTTTACTTCAATTTCATCTAACTTTGGGGTAAATTACGTACTTTTTGACTTTTGCTCTAACATACTTATCCACTGGTCATCCCAGAAGTCTAGAATCACTCATTACTATGTCCTTTCTCAACTTATTCAGTCTTTGTATCTTTCAGGCTCTCCCTTCCTGTTGAATTGTCCAAGGCCAGTTCAAATCCCAAACCCTCCAGGAAGCTGACCTTGATCAACTTCAGCTGATGGATTCACTCTCTCAGCTCCTACACTGATTTCACCCTTCGAAACATCTACTGCTCTTATTTTCTTTTCTGTTGTCACCTCTTCCTAAGTATTTTATCTCACTGAACACATGTTTACAAAGAATAGCAGACACTGTGGGCACCAGCAGTACAGGAGTGATTGAGAGAAACAGGCTGCCTGCTGTCACGCAGCCTCCTGGTTGGTCGATAATGGAGGAACATCACACACAGATTCCAAGATGGGCAAACAGGGAGGGGCGGCAGCTGCATCGGTTAGGGGAGGAGAAGGAAAAACAACAATCTAAATGACACAGGCAATTCTTCCTCAACAAGCAAGTGACTGAGTCAATGTGAACTAGGAAGTAAGAGCATATCTGGTCTTCCTTCTCTCTACTGTACGACCCTTCCCAGCCCTCCCTACCTCTGTATTGTGGGTTTCATGGGGTGAACAGCTCTCATTTGTAGGATGTGTTTTTCTAACATGGCCCCTAGAGGCAAGTCGGCTACTTGATTTAGTGTCAACAGAAGATGCAGTGATCAGCTACTACACTAGGGAACTGAAGCGTTGGAGATACTGAAAGATGAATTACCAATGAACATTGGTCTCTAATACAGTGTCTTCCTTAGAGACTTTCAGGGGTAATGCTGGACATCAGAGACTCTTGTCTTAGGATGTTCCTCTGTTCTTGAACCTCTCCTCTGAGGAAGGGAGTCTTTTCTGGGGAAACTCCCTGAGGACCTGTGTGTTGGTCATTTCCTCCCTCAAGGCCTGAGAGTGCCGAAAAGTGGCTATTGCCCAATACTTTCTCTGGATCATGACAGCGAGAAGACCTGAGCAGTAGGACCTACAGGTAAGATGAACCTGGATGCTCCTGAGAGTCGACATGGAAGACAGCTGAGACCACAGTGGCCTCCAGACACTGGGTCCTGGGTAGGTTATTGTGCAAGAGAAGGGTGGGGAGGTGATGGGCATTAAGCCTTTGGCCAAGCTCGAATTTCCCCCCTTCTTTCCTCCTCCTTTCCACAAAGTCCTTCATTCAGGAAGAGGAGGAGTTCTTACAATCTAACTTTGCTGGGATACTTTCTTCCCTTGATGTAAATCTAGGCCATGTTCCCCACGGAGCCCTGGTCATGTCAGAGGTGGCCCAGAATTGGTGAAAAGAGACCTAGGTGTTGTGTTAAGATACTCATTTTATTACATGTTTTCCATTCCACTGGCCAGGGTCTTTGCTTCTCTTTAGCTGAATTTTGCTCCAGCATTGAAAAGAAAGAGCAGAAAGCATGGGCCACAGGCAAATTTCCCACCAGCTTGGGATTCTGCACCCAGGCTATGATCTTCCAAGACCTGGTTTTATACCAGAGTAGGTAGCACATCCTAGGGGCCTTTCCAGATCAGAGTCATGCAGGTTGATGACCCCAACCCAGGTGGCCCTGCTCTGGGATCTGAGCCACAGAGTGGAAGGCAGTGGGAGACACTTCAGAGGTGGAGTCTCCCAAAACTCCTCTCGCCAGTGCTATCTCATTTTACTACTTTATCCATAAAAAGGAAATTCCCAGAACAGTTGTGTTACTAATAGAAATAAAAGTAAAAATGGGTCTATTCTTGTATTGTAAAAAAAAATCTTTCAAATAAGATTCCAAAGACAAAACTCAGCCTTGAACAGAAATCAAAGCTTAAACATGAGCTCAGCAAAACAGCATAGAAATAAGTCATCGATGCTACATGTTTCAATAAATATGCCAGCAATAATAAAATTAGGTGTGGTCTTCAAAGGCCAACATTCTTTCTATTAAATTCCCTGTAGCACTTCTGAATTGAGTCAAACAACAAAATACAGCAAAGCAGTTTGTGCATGTATGGGATTTTGTGCTTCAGAAACTATTCAGCTTCAGTAAAAATGTATCCCATATGTGTGATAACAAACCTGCATTTCCATGAGGCATATATTTTCCTTTAACACCATTTTCAGTTAATAAATGTTTCAGCAGACAGTTTCCAAGTGCCCCTCCCACTTCCCTCAGACAAGATGTTCTTAGGGAAAAACCTAGGAGGAAAAACTTCATGACTATTTATAACGAACAGAGCTCCCACGGAAAGCGGGAAGTCCATTCATTTGCTTTCACCAGCTCAAATCCAAGTAAACCATTCCTGGGGCTTTTCACTCCCTCACGTTCAGTTGTGATGGGTAGTGAGCAAGAAGGGCTCTTTGTAAAATGACAGACCTTGAAGGATGTTTAAAAAAAAAACAGCACAGAAATTCTTAAAGGACACCTCTTTCAGAATGAATTTTTTTTTAAAGGAAAAAAAAAATCTCAACCATTTTTTCTGGCCCCCAGACCCTGCCTGTGGGAGCACTATAAACTATGCTTAGATTTCAACAAACGTTTCCTGGGCACCTACTGTGTGCCCGGCGCATGTGGGCCCTGAGCCCGCAGCACCGGTGGTGGCTCAGCACTGGAGCTTGCCATTCAGACAGGAGCCAGTGCCCGCGCTCCCGCCTGGTTCTAGGGAGGGGTGTGTTTGGGGGACCCCCTGGCCAAGCTAATGGCCGAGCATAAAAATAAGTGGGAGGGTGGAAAGACAAGAAGGGGGTGCCTTCTCTCTTTGTGGCTCGAGGAGGAGGGGTCACATGACGAAGATGAGGCCCACAGTCAGCACGGCTAGACTGCCAGGGCCTTGCAAGGAACTTGGGCTTCATCCTGACACGAGTAGGGGATGCCACTGAAGATCTGTAACTGTGCAGGGACAAGGTGACACTGGGTTCTCATCAGTGTATCAGTTCAGGGTTGTGTTTTTTTCAAAATCACTTGGGCTGTGGTTCGGAGACTGGGTGGAGGGGAGCAGCCCTGGGTGTTGGCGGGGGGGTGGGTTCCTTAGCGAGGCAGGCTTGCTGGCTGTGGCGGCGGGGGACAATGCCTGCCTCCTCATCATGCGGGATCCCTCGTCTCCCAGGAAGTGAGTGGGTCATGTGATAAAATGCCCCCCAAGGAGCGCAGTCCTCGGACAGAAGACACAGGAGGCTCAGCTGACCCCTTTGGACCCCAGCCAGGGCAGGCAAACCTCAGTCTCCTGGACGGGCTTGCAAGTCATTACGTCCTGGGCAGCTTGCGAGAAGTTATTTTTACATTTTTAGGTTCCGATTTCCTTATCTCTTACAAAGGCGAGATATTTATCTTTTCAATAAAACTGAGTACAGATAATATTTGGAGACCCGTGAGAATCCCACAGCATGCAGTGAGACACCCAGATCCACACCTCCCCTACTCTGAGGAACCGTTGATCCTGAGAGTCTGCTGCAAACGCCCACAAAGATCTGAATTAATCATTGGCTTTCTTCAGGCCTCAAGGATCGAAGATAGTGTGCCAGTTAAGAATATCATGGAACTATTCCAGAGCATGAGTGAGATGCATAAAAAGAGAGAGAGAGAGAAAAAAAAAAAAAACAACCTTTGAAGGTCTCAAACCAGTATTTAATCCTGCAAGTATCAAATTAAATACTAGTCTCATATATCAACCTGGGTAAAAGATCTACGAAACTCTTCGGATGTGGGATTTAATTTTATTTTGAACTTCTAAAGATTAGATGTGAGAACAACATGATAACCTCTTTATCTACCAGGACAACGCAACCCAGGCAAAGGGTGAGACGATGCTTACTTTGATTAAGAGAAACCGATCGGCCTGCACATTTGCCTTAAAAGTTCCCAGACAACCTGAGAGGTGACAAGAAACAGAGGCCATAAATGAAGTAAAGCGCCCTAGAGAAAGAATACGCCAACCTGGACTTGCTCTGTCCTACAGAATAATTTTTTTTCACATGAGGTAGCAAAGGGGCCCCATCTGTCCTTTTCAGCTTTGTCTGATTTCCTGAAAACCAATTCCAGATAGGTGGTTCTCAAGTCCTTTTCTCCTGCATATTTCTCTGAAGATTTAAAGGTATGCAGCAACAGACTGCACCAGAATAGAGTCTCATTTCTTAAAAGTGAAACAAAAACAAGCACACAACAAACAAACAAACAAAAATCAGAGATAAGTGAACAGGAATGCTCTGAGCCACTGCGAGGCCTTTTGGCTCCTGTCGGCCCTGCCATTGTATCTTTTTTTCAGAATATTAAATGTTTTTATGTGGCTGTTTGATCTGAACACCCTAAGAAAGACTTTTTATTTAACTTATAAAATTCAACACTTATTTTACCCAAATAAACCTGGAATAATTCACATTTATGGAGAATAAATAGTGGATGGGCCACAAGAGCATCCCTGCTTTCTGTGAGTGTCTCAGATTGTCTGCTTGACAAACTCACATGGATTCTTCCGGGGAGGTTCCTACAGGTTCTGAGAAATACCCTGAAGGTCAACTGATGAGCAGAAAGTTAACGGCATTCAGGACCTTTGATTTTTAATATACCTGGAATGAACCAACCAACCAACCAACCACCCGCCCAACCAACATGCTGCTCAGTTGTCGAAAACATTTGCTGTTCTACAGCCTTCTAGAGTCTGGTGACCTACTTCTACTGAATTATTTCAGTTTTTTTGTGGGAAACTTCTTTCTGCACCATTGATCCATGTAGATCAGCGGCGCCAACCCCAGGCCTAACCTGGACTAACTAAGCAGTCCTAAGCAGAACTGACTCAGGCCCGTGGATGAGCGGACCCCATTCTCCCAGCCCGGCGATGGCCCAGGGCGTGGTGATGCAGTCAGACACAGTGAGAGTCACAGGCTCTTGCTGAGAGGTATCCATTTATTCATATTCCTACTGGACTTGAACCCAAACCAAAGTGATGTTCGGGTGACCATTTTTCTACCATGATATGAGAATTGGCTGAGAATGGGGCTCACGCTCTACTGAGGGTACAGGTGAGGGGTGGAGAGAGGGAGACTGAGCCCTGGGGACAACATTTGAGTTCCTGGATCAAACAGCACATGAAATGACATACCTCCGGATGTTTCAGTTATGCACAAGGCAGAGCCCATAAACTGAAGATAAATCAATAGAAATTATCCAATCTGAATAACAAAGAAAAAAACTGGAAAAAATTAATCAGTACTGAGTGACCTAGGAGGCAATATCAAATAGTCTAACATTCCTTTGTGATTATAGTGTCAAAGGGGAAAAAGGGAGAGTGGGCCCAAAAACATATTCGAGGAAGTTAAGTCCCAAATTTCCCAAAATTTGGTAAAAAGCATTACCTTGTCCAAGAAATTCAGTAAATTCAAAAGAAGGTAAATATGGAGAAAAAACATTAAACGTAGGCTGAGAAGAACAATGGCTTGAATAACTACTAACCCCTTAGCAGAACCAATGCAGACCAGACAGCAATAAAACATCACCTTGAAATTGCTAAAAGGACGAGGTGGAGGAAACCTCATCAAGCTAGGATCCTATACTGGTGGAACCATTCTTCAAAAATTAAAGCAAAATAAAGGCCTCTTCAGATGAAGAAAAGCTGAGAAAATTTGCTTCTAGCAGACATGCTCTACAAGACATGCTAAGCTAAAGGGAGTCCTTTAGGCTAAAGAGGAATGGCATTAGACAGAGCTTGGAATGAAGGACACCAGAAATGATCAGTATCGAGCAGAACAACAACTTCTATTACTGTTGGAGAGATTTGACATAATGGACCTAAAGACAGAGCTTTTGAAAAATCCACAGAGATTTTAAAGCAATGAAAAAAGCTAATAAATATAGAGGTCAGAGAAAAGCCATCTAACATAAAAATAATTCGTATTCCAAGAGAGAATATAATGTACACATACATTTAGATATATCGTACATGAAAATGTTCCAAATTGAAGAAAGACCCAACTCCACTGACTGACTGAATACATAGCACTCCACCAAAATTTGAGGGAGGATCCTTAACATTAAGACACATCCTGTTTAAATTATTAGACTTACAGGGTAAAGAAATAATCTTCAAGAAAAAAGATAGTTTGAAAAAGGACCTATATAGGGGCAGAGGGATCAGGTGGCCTCAGAATTCTCTCTTGCAAAATTCAGTGGCAAAAGACACTGGAACAATGACAAATGCCTGGAGAAAAGAAAGCATCCCAAGCAAATTTCACCTACATAAGGGACAGTTCAAGTATAAAGCAACATGCAGACAGTCTCCAACATGGAAAACCATGGGGTACACAGTGATGATGAACACTTTTTGAAAAAGGTGTTTCCAATTAGTGATAAGTCAAAATGGAGACACCAGGAACGGAGAACGATATTAAAATGACTGGCAGTGTTGGCCCCAAATTTATTATTATGTCAAACCAACATGAAACAACTATGAGAATTATGATCATAAATGTGGATGTTATATATCTGGATGAGGTAAACACAGTAATTACCAAAAACTGGTATACAGTAGGAAGAGATAAGGGAAAATGTATGACAAACACTAACACACCTATCTTTTAGAGTAGGAAGTCAGTATTGTCAAAAATTAAAAGGAGCAGTTAAACAAAGGAGATGCAATGACTCTGATCTCCAGGCAATGCCAACATCTCCATTTTAGTATAACGTAAGTGTGGAGCTTCCCACAGCGATGTTTGTTGCCGCACTGAAGCTGGTCTGAACGTGGAACAAACCGGAAGAACACAGAGCAAGAGCTATGGGCGACGGGGGAGATACAGAGAACCGTCATTCTCATTGCTGTTCCCAGACCCAGCTGCATCCAGAATTAACACTCCTTCCTGGACTTTCTCATTACGTGAGCTAATAAATTCTTTTCTTTTTTCATAATCTAAAATAATAATTTTTTAGCTTTAGAGAATTCTTTTAGGAAATAATATTTTTCATAATGTACAAAAATTTTGTGATCCAACAAAACCATGTATTTCAATTCAGGTTTTCTTTTATTAAATTCAAAGTTAAATTTAACTACTTGTCATTAAAAGAACATGTCCAGATTAAATCCATCTTTATATACTACATCTATCCATCTACCTAATGTTTATCAGTACTCCTATATGTACGTAGGGCAGAAATGATGTTCACTTTATCTTAAGAATTTTTGTTTCTGGGAGATGGGATTCATCTTTGTTCTTTTCTGCCTTGAGGGTATGTGTTTTTGTTTAACATGAGCATGTATCACATTTACCATGTAGACAGCATGATTTTTAAAAGAGGGCAAAAGGAAAGAGATACTAGATACATAAGTCAACCTATAACCCTGAGGCAATACAAATAAAATGGTTGTTACTTTCTTCTTTTATTTTGTTTCATGTCTCCAAAAATGCTAAAATGCCCCGAGTGAACCAATAAGGAAAACAGAAGGAAGACGCAGACACAGCATGGGGCTGGAATTGCGGTATGTCACAGATGGAGGGGCTCCGCCCCCAAGCTCGGCCATCTAATCCGATGTCCTGTGATGCAGATGAGTCAACAGGACCCTCGGGGGCAACCACACGCTGAAGTGACAGAGGGGACTGTCCACTCCAGAGCCCTGGTCTATTAACCACCAGCCTCACGCCCTTCACATTTCATTTTCTTAATAAAACAAAAATTAGCTCTACTTTTCTACAGACTCTCTATGGCTGAAGCTGTGAAGTGCCCACATCACGCTGTGTCAGTGTGTGTTTGAGTGTGCTTGTATGTGTGTGTGTGTGTGTGTGTGTGTGTGTGTTGTGTTTTTAAAGGTGATTGAAGCATCATTCAAAGCTTTCTGACAGCCTGATTGTTTTGGGGGGAAGCAGTGCTAGCAAAATTAGAAGAATGTGTAACATAAAAATGAGGTGAAAAGGGGGCTATTGTTCCTGTAACTAATCTTTACATTGAATCTATTGAATCTTTTCTAGCAAAGGAGCAAATGCTGCATCAGTTTCAATTCTATCAAAAAGACCTGACATTTTTGTGAGGAGACTGAAAAATATACAGATGATAGAAATCCTAACCCACAATCTCGTCACAAAGAATGTGTCCTCTACCAACCCTTGCAGCCAGCACACCTCCTAGAAACCACTTCTCCCACTGGTATAAAGAGAAGGGCTAATAAGAAGAGATAAACACACACAGACGCCCACACACACACACACACACACACACACACACACACTTTGCACACCCAAAGCCAAGAACTACAATCACCCGTTTCAAAAACACAGGAGTTAGACCACAGACTGCGTTATGTCATTCCTAGAGAAAGAGAGAGAATGTGGGCTGAAAGACTGATAATTTTTATTTAAAACACTGGAGGGATATAGTTCCTACCTGGCATCCCTATGGTCCAGAAAAGCTGTGCTTGTCCCAATTGGCCATCTAGGTGACCCGACTTCTGAGCTCCAACAAGAGTGGAGTGTCAGCAGGTTCAGAACAACACCGTGCTGTATACAGACCCGAGGGACTCTGGCTGTGGGCTCTGCAGAAGTTGGGATGAGCCTGCCACACCTCTCCCCGGTGCCTTTGGGTTGAACTGGGGCTACAAACACCACCGCACCATCTAAGTCTCCCTGTGCCAGTTCAGCGCACCCCAGAGGGGGCTTGGTTTTTCTAGGGAGCATCCTTCACCTGTCTCCATATTACAGGGTGGCTTATTTCTTCCAAGAAGGAGTCACTTTCCCTGATAACATTCCTATTTTAGACGGTGCCTTGTCCAAGAGAGTGGTCTGAGGATAAAACAAAGTTCAGGGGGGAAAAAAAGTGAAGAACAGAGGCCACTGAGATGAAGACTGGCAGACATGAACTTGTGGGAGCAGTAAATAATGACCCTGATGCAGACCCTTTTATGTCCCAGGGCTTAACGATAGGTTGGCCACTGTGCCAAATGTTTTTCATGTATTATCTTATTAACCCTCATGGAAACCAGAAAAGGTGGATGGGATACTCGTGCCCATTTTGTAGATGAGAAAACTGAGGCTAGGAGGAATTAGGTGGCTTGTCCAAAGTGGCACACTAGTGAAGAAAAGACCAGCACTAGAACCCTTGTCCACCTGACTCTGGCTCCTGCTCAAGTGGGTGCTGTAGACTTTGTGTTTGTATCCCCCAAATTCCTATGTTGAAACCTAATCCCCAGTGCGATGGTATTAGGAGGTGAGGCCTTGGAGGTGATTAGGTCATAAGGGTGGAGCTCTCACGAATGGGATTAGTGCCCTTATAAAGAGACCTGAGAGAGCATCCCCTCTGCCATGTGAGGACGTGGGGAGAAGACAGTTGTTTGTGAACCAGGAAGCAGGCTGTCACCAACACCGAATCTGCCAGTACCTTGATCTTGGATTTCCCAGCCTCCAGAACTGTGAGAAATAAGTGTTCATTGTTTATAAGCCTCCCTGAATGGACTAAGGCAGGCAGCCATTAGCCTTCCCTTCACCTCCCCCACCCTTCCTTCCCCTCACCCCCCAACAAAACCCCTTCCCCTTAGGAATGATCTGCTGTCCATGGATATTACGTTACAATCATACCCTTGGAAACAAAGAAGGGATGCATGGCCCCTCCCAGCAGAGACACCTTTCAGAAATTCTCTCACGTGGTCAAAAAGGAGGTTTCGCTACTTCCTTTAGGGGAATTTCAAGTATCAAATCACTGGGGCAATGTGTGAAGGCAAACTCTGCCTATATATGACCTATATTTCCAAGAATGATGGATGAAGGGGTAATATTATACATCGCCTTCTGTGCATCAGTGAAGTCAAGTAGTTAGTGCTCCATCACTTGCTGGGAGCACAGCGACTCCATAGGCACAGACGTGGACATTAGCCCTGCATCGGCTGTCCGCTGGCCCTGCCCGCTGGGGTGGCGTGAGGTGTGGCATGGCCCAGCTACAGGCAGTTCCCCCTCCTCCGTAAAACTGTGCCCTCAGAAAACTGGACCAGATGACCTCAAAGGGGTGTTTAAGCTCTACAATGTTACCATATTGATGGGGAAGCAATAGAGAGTGTCTCTAAACCCTGAACATTTAACGTGGCATTTTTCATTCATCAGATTGGCTAAGACCCAAGTTTGAAACACACTGTGCTGACAAAGGGGTAACAAGAGGTGCTCTTGGCCCGCTGGTGGCTGAGTTAACTGGCACAACCTCTTTGGATACCTACAGAATCATAATCATAACAATGACAATGACAATCGTAAGAAACTGTAATACGTATACTCCTTGTCACTGGTAAATTATACCTAGGAGAGTCTCCTAGACATATATTTGCACGTGGAAGGTAAATAACAGTGCTGTTTATTTTAACAGAAAGCTAGCCACGAACTACATGCCCTTTGGTGAGGCCTGTTGCATTAAGTTGTGCTGCATTCAATTCTGAACACTACACAGTCATTAACAAGAATATCGTAAATGAAAGTGAGCCGCTAGCAAAGGCTCTCCCAAAAAAGTCACTGAGGGAAAGAAGTAGGGAACAATATAGGACGCTGCCATTTGGTCTGGCTCTACGGTTTGATGTTGTGTGTGCGTGCACGTGCATGCATAGAGCTCGTCTGGAAGGATCCACTTAAAAATAACTGTAAACATTGGTTGCCATGGAGAGAGGACATGAGGACCCAGGATGAAAGGCAGAATTATTTTTTATTGCAGAGCTTTTTGTTCTTGGAATTTTTTACTTTATACATAATTACTTTTTCATTAAAAAAAAAAATACCAACACAGAATCTGCCAGCACCTTGATCTTGGACTTCCCAGCCTCCAAAGCTATGAGGAATAAACACCCAACCTAGGGTGTTTCTGTTAGAGCAGCTCCAATGGACTAAGACAGGAGCCATTAGCCTTCCTTTCTTGCTCTCCCCCTAGTTCAACAGTGGCTTTCAGTCCATCAGAGGCCTTGACAAAAAACACAAAAATACAGCAGAGAAGTTACGTCAACTATGTTATATAAAGAACTTACATCAACTATGTTATATAAAGTATTACGTATCCACATATATGTGTATATAGCACTATATATAGTGTTGCATATTGCGTATATAATTAATACATCAACTACATTAGAGATACAGATAGATAGGTATAGATATAGATATATAGATATACATATAGATATCTCATACACGTAACATTTGGAGAATTTGTTAGCCTAGCTGGTTATATGGAACACACTCATAAAATTCTAGTTACCAGTCCTCTCCCACTTTGGTAACACAGCTTCTCCCATCTATAACCACAAACTGTGCTTGGAGCCTCAGTCAGCCATCTGCACAATGGCCTCTCCCTCCCATTTACTGCCCAAGCTTCTCCCATACCCCCAAGAAACGAAGTGAATACATCCAGCCTCCATCCCTGCCTGTGGCCAGAGGACATAGCTGAAAGAGGCTTCATTGTGAGCCACATTGCGGGCAAATGGGCCCACACTTGTTGGCCACGGCCTGAAATCTCCGACTACACACGGAACAATAAAACATCTCTGATTCACATTTGTTGAATGTTCTCAAGTCCTGAGAGAGAAAGAGTCAAAAATAGCAAGGAGTTTTGAAACCCTTTAGGAAAAGGCACTCTTTGGCATACTTGTTTTTTCAGCATTCAATGAACAAAAAGGTTCACTGTTTCGACCACCAAGAGAACAGCCAAGTTTTTCGAAATGCAGTCACACTTTTGGCTGACATAAGGAGATTTTCCAACTGGGCTTTCATATGCATACTTACGGGTGGTCTGTCCTACCTACCACAGGCTTTCCTGTGCCAACAATTTTGTTTGTAAATCTCAGTGTAATAACAAAGCTTGTATACTCATTGAAGCTAGATGTTCAGGACTTTTTGTGAAAGGGGGAATACAAAGGTGCATTTAGATGGTTCCACCACGAAGAAAACCTTTATTCTTTGAAAGATGTAAAACTCACTGGAAACGGATCCCTTACATCTTTATGGAGAAGTGTAGCTGACTTGCAATTCCTGCTACAGAAACTTGAGAGTGATTTATTTCCACTGGGCAGATTAAAATACACAATGTTTTCATGTGGATGACGGGACTTCATAAATTTGTCACTGCCTGGCCATGTGCAGCCTTTGATCCTTTCAGTTGGGCCTTGTTTTGAGCTGGGAGCATGTAGCTGCCTGGATGTGGCATGTGTGTCTTTGCATCCATCCCGCTGCATGTTGAACTTGGCCGTCCTCAGCAGAAGGAAGGAGACGGGGCCAGCTCTGAAGGCAGGGCTGCATTGCATGGGTGAGCCATTTCTACTTTTAAAGTGAAACCTCCAGACCAAACTACCCCTGTCTGAAAGGTGAAGGTAGGTTGACTATCCAGCCCATCTTCCTCTCAGTTACTAGGTCAGATTCTGCTAGTTGGCTCGATCAGGTCACTATAACTTTTCTCTCCACCCACCCAAAGAGGACCCCACCCTCCAATAGAGAAACAGTGTTCAATCCAATCCATGCAATTCTCTGAAGGGCAATAAACAGCCACTGAGTTTTCTAGGGGCCAAACATGGTGCTGGTACCAGGAATATAAGCAAATAAGACACAGCCCCTGCCTCTGACATGCTAGTAGGCTAGCTAGGAAGACAGACAACCTAACGCCAGAATGGTCTGTGCATGGACAGAGCCACGCCCTGTGAACTGTGAGTGATTATTAACCAGGTAGCTGTCACAGCCTTCGGTGGCTGTGGGTGCTGGAAGAGGGCAGGCCAATCATGGGGAACCTTCTGAGGAGGTTGCTCCTGAGCTGGCCCTTAGAGGATGTGTAGGGGAGTGTGGCCAGGGCAAGATGACGGAAAGGAGCCCCCCAGGAAAAGGGAGAGAATGAGCAAAACACAGGTGTGGAGTGTGTTTGTGTAGCTGAGTGTGAAGTATAGGGTGGTGGGTTGGCAGGAGGTAAAGTGTGTACTTGACAGCATGGGTTGACCTCCTTGTCATCTTTTAAAAATAATAATAATGATATTTACATTTTTATTGCATTTCATAGATTAAGAAGAATCTTGGGGTCCACCAAGGTTGTGATTTGCTCCAAGTTCTCCAGCTCAAATCCAGGTCCATGGGATGCTAAAGTCCTGCTTTTGATGGCTTCATATTGGCTCCAAAAAAAGGAAGGAACCAGAGATAGAGACTCTCTGGTAATCACAAGATAAGTGAGGAGGCCAAGTCTCTGCTTTCTGGAAGCTGTGAAGGACATGGAAATGATCGCCGTGTCACACGCCCCTGGTGGCTGGCAGGAATGGGGGTATCCAGGGGAGGAGGCAGCAGAGCCATGGTGGGCAGCGGTGCCAGGGGTGTGCCGGTGCCCAGCAAAGGTGCGGGAAGGGTTAAGTTTCCTCAGGGGAAGAGTGGGGCCCACCTGCAGTGACAACACAGCACTGGGATGGCACAGCACCCGTGAGCACAGGCTCAGGGCCACGACAAAGTCACTCTTCAGAGCAATGGAGAAGGGGTGGGAAAGAGGACCTGGGCAAGAATGAGGGACATGCTGCACTTCCTCCAAGGGTGGACACTGGGCTCATATTTAGTGGAAGAGTACAATAGGGAATCCAACAGCAAATAAGTATTTTTATGAAGAATCCACTAATTCATCTACTCAGCATTTTTATTGGTCACCTACCATGTCCCAGGCAGATCGCTAGGCCCCGGTGATATAGACGTGATTGGCATATTCTCTGCCCAAGTTCACACCATCACAGGAGAGACAGGAAATAACAAATAAACACATAAATAGAACATGTAATATCAGATACAGGTAGTATTATGAAGAAAAATGTAGCAGGATAAGAGATCAAAATATTAGAATGAGATTGGCAGCCTATTTTAAATAGGGTTGTCTAGGAAGAACTCTCTGAAGACGTGACATTTGAGCAGAGACCTAGATAAAATGAGAAATGAGTGATGCAAAGATGAAAGATCAAATGCAAAGGTCCTGAGGGGGGATGAGCTTGGTCTGTTTGTGAAAGAGCAAAAAGGTCAGTGTTGCTGGAGTGGAGGTTTCCACGCAGATGGAGTTAGGAAATAAGTCAAAGAGTTAGTCCTGGAGGCCATGGAAAAAAGCCTAAATTTTATTCTGCATTCCATTCTTAGTAAGTAATTTGCATTAAAAAAGTTTTTCACTCCTGAGATGAAAAAGTCAGGGACAATGACCACGCACACACAGTCACACACATCCGCAGATGCCGGAAGCTAACGTTCAACCTCGCTATGCACACAGACGGAAAACAAATTCTAAGTAAAACATTACCAAATACAATTAAATTAACAATCCACTATTTCTATGTTAAGTTTATGCTAGAATTACAATGATGGTTTAATATTACTACATTTCTTAGTGCAATTAGTCATATCAATAGGTCAAATAAATAGCACTTCATGATCATCTTCAAAAAATGAAACTGGAAAAGCTGGTGTTTGTGCAGCCTGTCACAACCAGAACCAATACTAAAGACAAGGATTAAATCTTTACAAGGGCTTTATTTAGATCCCAGTGGTCTGAGAAGACTGTGAGTTATGAACACTAAAAACCATCTTAACATCTCATCTCAAGCTGACCTTTTTGTAGGGTGAAGGAAAGGGTAGGTAAGGGCTTTGGAAAAAAGGTTAATCAGGTAAGAGTTGCAGTCTGGTGAGGATTTTTCTAGTATTTCTTTATCTGCTCATCAACAATTCTTCATCTGCAACACAAAGGGTCCCCCCCAGGAACACAATGGCTCAGATACCATCTCTATCGTGCAGACCCTCTAGGACACAAAGGTTGAATTGCTTGTGGGCCTCCTGGGGTCATGTAGGTCCCATATTCCAGTTCCTAGAATAACAGCTCTCTACGTGCATTGATCACTCATGCCTATCAACTACAACTATAGCTAAAGTCTTTAACTCTTGAGTTCCCTTATCAAAAATACTGAATTGTCAATCAAGTAAATATTATTCTTGGTTTTGGGGGAAAAGGTTCTTAAAATAAGTATAAAAGGATATTCTTAAAATAACGATGGCCTATCTTAAATCAACAACAAATAATGTCTTTTAGTGGTAAACAATGGAACCATTCCTGTAAATATGAAGAAATATATACAATTGGCCACTATAGCCCCTATTAGTCAACATGGTTTTGATAGGACTAGCCAATGCAATAATACAAGAAAAAGAAATAAGCAGTAAATTATTAGAAAACAAGATAAAATTATTCCATGCATAAATAATTATATAGCTGGAAAAATCAAAAAAAGCAATTAATAACAGAAATGAGTGTTCAAAAAGGGGCCAGATATAAAATAAATACACAAAATTATAGCTTATCTATAATACTAGAATTAATTAAAGGGACAATAGAAAAGCCAGCTTATAATAATAGTAATACCCAGGAATAATGTTAATAAGAAAAGTATGTAACAATAATAAAACTTGTGAGAGCCATGAAAGAGGTCTGAGTAAATACAGAAAAGTATCAAACCAATGTACAATAAAGATGTCAGGTCTTGCCCTAGCCAGTGTGATTCATTTGGCTGAGTGTCATCCTGCAAAGCAAAAGAGTGCCTGTTTAATTCCCAGTCAGGGCACATGCCTGGGCTGCGGGTTCGGTCCCCAGTCAGGACGTGTGTGAAAGGCATCAATGTTTCTCTCTCACATCAATGTTTCTCTCACTCACTTTTCCCCTCCCTTCCCCCTCTCTAAAAATAAATAAATAAAATCTTTAAAAAAAAAGATGTCAGGTCCTTCCCAATAACTTACATGCTGAACATAATTCAAGAGATAATTTTAAAGATCTTTTAAAGAGTAAATAACCTGGCTGGTGTGGCTCAGTGGATTGAGTGCTGGCCTGCGAACCGAAGGGTCGCTGGTTCGATTCCTAGCCAGGGCACATACCTGCGTTGCAGGCCAGGTCCTGAGTTGTGGGCACACAAGAGGCAACCACACATTGATGTTTCTCTCCCTTTTTCCCTCCCTTCGCCTCACTCCAAAAATAAATAAGTAACATCTTTTAAAAAGAGAATAAATAACAAAGAACAGCTAAGAATATTTTAGAATTTAAAAAATGATGCATATCTTGTTCTGTTAGAATTTAAAAGAATATTTTACTGGAACAAGGGCCAATAGCTAATCAAATAGAGCAGGTAGCCCTAAAATGAAATCTAGGATGTATGTATGTGTGACAGAAAAATAAGCATGTATTTTGTGTAACTTAGTGGCTAAGGAATTGTTTATTATTCAACAAATAATACTGGAAAACTTGGCTGTCAACCCAAGTTATTATCAAATACCAGAATAGCTATAGGCAGATTTAAGCTTTAAATGTGAAAGAAAGGAGAAAGGATCAGGGGTGGGGTTGAAAAAAAAAAAAGGAAAGGAAAGAAAAAAGCTCACAGAAATGTAGGTGGACAATGAGCTCTGGAAGGAACACCTTCTAACCTAGAAATGGTTGAGATCACAAATGAAACACTTAACAAGCTTGACTACACAGAAATTTTATAATTTCCAAAATAGTATTTTAAAGGAAACAAAGGCAAATGACAACGCAGAAAAGTATTCTCAGCCAGTGTTATAACTATTCTGAATGAACCAAGAAGTACTTGTAAATCACTAAGGAAAACACTAGTTGCTAAATTTAAGAGTCATCGAGTGATAGGAGTAAACTATCAACCTAGGATGGCCATTCTCAGGGCCGGCAGTGCTGCCGGGGGGGCTGGGAGCTCGGCGGGGCAGTGGGCGGGAACACCCGCGCGTGGATTCTCCAGCAGAGGTCTCGGGTAGACAGAATTCTTACAAGACAGCTGGCTGTGAGCATGTGTCACACGACAACCAGGTGGCCTCTTCTGCCTGGGAAATGACTTACCACCACATTCCCGGCTTGTGCTGGCATTGCACTGATTACAAGCGAGTCACTGAGACCAGATCAGGCTCATGGAAGGAACAGGGATCCCATCTCTCCAGGGGAGGAGGCAGAGAAACGGTGGGCATGTTTTCAAATCACCCAGAGTGAGATATTTCTAACTGTCACATGCACGATTTTTAATGGTAATGTGCAGTGTTCCTAGAAGTGTGATTGGTACGTTATTTCCCCTAAGGCAACAGTTTGGCAATGTGTCTCTAGAACTTCAAAAATGGTCACGTTCTGGGACTCGTAATTCCCCTTTCTAGCCATTGTACTAAGGATACATTCAAATTTGCAGTCAAATATTTATCTGTTTGCCATATGGCACCATTCATACTTTTTTAAAAAGGAAAATGTTGAGAAAGAGGACTGATTAAATGAATTGTGTTGAATCTTTATCAGAGACGAAGATACAGTGGTTATAAATCCTGTCTCTAAAGAGTATTTAATAACACAGGAAATGCTACCATGTTGTGGAGGAGGGCATAAATTTAAATAGTGTGTATTCATTAAGTTTATTTTTCAAATGTATGTCAATTATACATACACAGAAAAAGACTGAAAGAATGAACATCCAAATGTCAACAGTAATTACTGTCCTAGTTGGAGGAAAAATGGATTATTTTAATTTTCACATGTATACTTCTTTATATTTCCCAAATTTTCTATAATGCATATAATTTTGCTTTTATATTTAAAAAAATAAATAAGAAACATTACTTTTTAAAGTACAGGGAAGTACATATGATCTAGAGTCACCATGAATGGTATGAAATTTCTCTCCAGGGTTAGCAGCAGGTTTTTGGTCCCAAAAATCCACTTTAGAATTCTCCTCCAGGCAAGATTTCTCCAAGCACATTTCAAAAGCCCTTGAAGCTACTACGTTGGGTCCTCTAGACATGTCAAATAAAGTTACTCTAGCCACAATTTCACATGTTCAAAAAACGAATAAGTAAGACAAGAGAAAGCAAAATAATAATCTCTAAACCAGTGTTCGAGGGGGACTCGGTAAAGGGCTGTGTGGTCTTAGTAGGTCTGCAAAGCGTCCACAGAAGTCTGCAAGGACCAAGCAGAGCATTGCTTCCGGAGAGGAAACAGAAATGCCAGCACATCCAGACACAGTCCTGTGATTGGCAGGGATGAAGCATTGTGTCTGCAACCCTTTCCCCTTGTTCAAGGTCTTCTGTGGCGTGAGCTTTGCCACAGCTGCCAGTTCATAAGCAAGAACCATTAGAACCAGACGTGAGCCCCACCATAGCTCGCGTAGCAGGCAGAGGGATAAACTCACAGCCCAAGGGCTGCTTTGAAAGGTCACGGTTTTACCCGGGATGGCACAGGTGTGCCACACACCAGCAACCCCACTCTCTCGGGACCTTGGCACAGAGCACTGGTCAGTCAGAACACTGTCCAGATTCTTTCCTAAAGTCCAACTTTCAACTGTGCTCTGATGGCCTGGAACTGGCCTGTGGGTAGAAACCTGCGTGACAGCTTGCCCCAGGCACAGGACAGATGCCACCACCAAAAAGCCTTCACTGACACCGCTCCCCATGCCCCCAGTTCTACCAGTGGCCTGCAAAATCTCCCCTAAGGCCCCTTTAAATGAACTGCTGACTCTACATTTGTATTTGCCTGCATCACATAGTTCAATGGAAATCCAAGAAAATTGTCACAGTGCCCCACTCCTCTTGGGCACCTGTCCCGCTGCCAGCAACGTCTCTGTCAGCCCCGCCCCCACCACGCCAGGCCCTCCCCTTCACAACGATGGGAGCTCTGTGTCCTACACATCGCCTGTGACAGGTCACATGTCCTCCCTTCTTTGCTCAACACCACCCCTCCCAAGGGTCTCCGGGATCTCGTACATTGTCAACAACATGGTAGATGCTCAAGATGTTAGAACAATGAATTCAACGACTGGAAAAAATGGCGCCAGCTCCACTAATCTAAATGATCAGACTGAATAAAGGTGGATGTTATCCCTTGCAGGCCCGCATTTTTTTCCTGGGCAATATCCAAATATATGGTGTCCTGGGGTCCTCTCCTTGTGTGGGTGTCTTGAGCAAGCTTGGGGACTTCTCTGATACACAGCAAGTGTGCGACGGCCTGCATCCAGGGTTTGGGCTCTGACCTCATTCGCCTGCACACTGGGAATACCCTACAGCCAGACACCGAATGGAGAGACTTTACAGCTGGGCGCGGGGGAGCCGGCAGCAGGTGGGAGAGGCTAAGATCAATAGTGACTCCAGGGAGACCCATCCCGTCGGGTGCCTACATGGCATCAACGCCCGGGAATGCTCAGCCACTTCGGAAGGACAGGCTTTGCCAGAGATACACAAGTGAGGCTCAGGCCTGCAAGGGTTGCTTGGGAAGCGAGGCCCCGACAGCCTGGGACCGAAGCCCACAGCACAAGAGTTTCACTGCAGCCCCTACCCAGCTCCGCGGGTAGAAGGGCTGCCTATGGGTGCGCAGGGCTGGGCAAGGGCCCCTCCCTGGGTGCTAATGGACCTGCAAACCAATCCTTGCCTCGTGGTGGAGGACGGCCTGCTTATCTGCGCTCTCCTTGCTCTTCTCACCCTGCCCCCACCGCAACGCCTGAACTGTCTTGCTTGGTATTTTGAAGGCTGGATTTTCCCAGCTGCCATTGGAGGGCTGGACGTCCTGGTAAAACTCACCGGTGGGCTTCTGCTGCACCGCGAATGTCACCTGGCGGACTTGAGGCGTCCCTCTTTCACAGCCCGTGTTCCCCAGTTGCCTCCCACTGGAAACTGATAGGAAGTTGTACTGGTTCGTTGACTTGATCTGTAAATCTGATTCCAATACAGGTCCAAAGTGGTGTCCCATGCCTTTACTGTCTCAGACACTTGGAAATACTATAGAGCATCTGCCTGACACCCTCTCCAAATGTCTTGTTCTTTTACACACATGCACGCGCTGATTGGCCAGCTGATTCTCTGGTTTGGGGGCCATCCTGCGCATTATATTTAGGATGTTTAGAAGCATCCGTGCCTCTACACACTGGATTCCAGGAGCACCCCGCCCCAGCGTGACTACCAAAAATGCCTCCAGACATGGCTGAATGTCCCCTGGCGTGCAAAATCACCCCTAATTGAAAACCACTGTTTCCTTCGACCTAAAAGGGCCATATAGAACATCATGTCTAGGTTTTTGTGGAGTGAAGAGATACTAGAAGTTGAGTAAGAAAATTCCCCTTTTACAATTTATTTCCTGGATTAAACAAATCAGGGAGTTTAAGTAGTTGGGAGGAAGTCCAAGAGTCCATCTGAACAAGAAGTGTTCTCTAGGCGGAGCCAGCCTGTCATTCCCGGAGGCCGAGGATTGAATGCACAGTGCACAAGGTCTCTGCGACCCCTCCACTGCATCTTCCTGTAGCATGGGGGGTGGGCTGGGGCAACATGGCATGAAAACCCCCCACACCTCCCTGCCGTCTCGCCTTCTCCATCAATATTCGCTCTACCCCAGCCAGCCCCCTACATTATGTCAGACTAGGAACAGAACGGGGAGAGTCTCGCCAAACTAAACATTTTTTATCAGAAGTAAGAGGAATTCAAGGACAGCCCCGGGCTGGGGGGCCGCTGCTGTGTGTCTCCTCCCTTGGGCTCCCTGAACCCTCTACAAACCCTGCTCTCAGGCCCCTTAGCGCCCGCACTGGGTCACGGGCCTGCTGTCCACCTCTCCCCTGGGGCCATGACCTTCCTGAGGACAGAGGCTGCGTCTTATTCAAAGGATCCTTCTTTGAGCTCAGCACAGAGCTTGGCCCCCATTTTTATTGTAATAATAGCTGATATATTTTGGATGTCAACCTGTGACAGGTACTAAACACTAAACATTTCATATAGATCACCTCGTTCAAATGTCCCCCAAACCCTACAAGGTACAAGATGATCCCCATTTCACAGAAGCAGTTATGAAGGTTTCGAGGATAAATGACTTGTTCAAAGTCTGCCAGCCTGTGACAGAGACAGAGCCAATCCAGGGCCCAGGCTGTTCAGACAAAGCCTCTTAATCCCCAAACACTACTAGGCACGTGACACTTGATGAACACGCCTGCGGTGGCCTTGCCAACCAGAGAATGTTCACTAGACCGTGGTGACTGCCAGGTGACCCTGTTCTTTATCAGAGGGAAAGTTAGGGGGACTGAGATTCTATCTCACCTCTCCCTGCTTTGCTGAACACCCCGAGGGTAATGGGGAAAGTTCTCCTTGCCTTAGTATTTTCCTCTTAGGAAAGAAGTCCCAGCCCCACCCCTAACTGCCCTCCCTGGGCCCATCCCCACAGCTGTGCCCACCTGCTCCTGGATGAGGAACACTCACGGCTGGTACTCGGGGAGAGGCAAAGCAGAAGCTGGAGACTCAACAACTCTGGCCAAGGCTGGGTCAGTTCATTTCAGCAAACATTTATCGATGACAAGCCACCGGCACCTGGGCTGGCAACAGTTCAGGTCATGGTCCTTGGCCTCCAGGTTCCCAGGACAGTGAGGGAGGGTCCCAAACCTATGTAAAGTGAACACATGTCGCGTATTGATAAGTGTTGTAATGAAGGTCAAAACAACTCAGGGAAAAGAGGAGGCAGGCGTTCCTTCTGCCCGGAGAGGCCAGGGGTTGCCTTGGAGAGGAGGCTGGAGAAATCAGGCCAGAAGAAATGATGGAGGACCGGGCAGGCCCCGCGGAGGTGACGCCAGGTGAAGAAGGCCCGGGAGCCAATCCACGGGGGTGGAGGGTGGAGAGGAAGTCAGAGAAGCATGTAGGCTCTGGGGTGCAGGAGGCCAAAAGCTAGGCTGGGACCAGACCAAGAGTACCTACTCCTCTCCATTCAGGGGAGAGGTGGGCCCACTTTGTTCAAACAACAACAAACCGTGAGGAGTATCTCCAGTTCTAGTTTGGAGTCTACCCGAAGCAGATGCTGAAACATGGATTTACGTGCAAGTGTTTATTTGGGAGGTGGTCCAGGGAAGCGTTGGGAAGGCCGTGGGCGAAGGAGACGGGAAGGAAGGATGCCAGTGCGAGGCACGGTCATGAGCGGGTTGCCGCAGGGGCAGCTGCGCCTCAGGCCCGCCGGCAGGGCCTGTCGGGGCAGCTCAGACTGCCACACGAAGCCAAATGGGTGTCTCGCTCCCCAGCGTCAGCTTCAGTACCTCTGTTGCGACTCGTGTTCCATCCCAACGGGAGTATTTACACCATGGAAATGGCTCGGCGCTTTACCTGCGTCCGTCTCCCCACAAAGGGCCTGTCATTGGCTGAGCTGCCCCTGGAGGGTCCCCTGCCCAGCCTTTCAGCCTGCCCCGGACTGGGACAAGGGCACTCGCAGCTGAAACACACCCGCGGTCAGTGTTTCAGTCCCCTTGTGTGGGCTGCTGTAATACAAGTATCATAGACCATACGCTATTTCTCACAGTTGTGGAGGCTGAAGGTCTACGATAAAGTCACCTGAAGATTTGGGCCCACTTCCTGGTTCAGAAATGACCATCTCCCTGTGTCTTCCCACGGCAGAAGGGGCAAGGGGTCTCTCTGGGGTCTCTTTTGTCAGGGCGCTAATCCCATTCGTGAGCGCTCTACTCTCAGGAACTATGCACCTCTCCAAAGGCCCTGTCTCCTAATACCATCACACTGGGGGTTAGCGTTTCAACACGTGAGTTCTCTCCGGGGAAACACCAACGTTCATTCTGTCGACAGTGCATAGGGAGCCTCCGCTGCTTGCAGGAGAAAATGATTAGCATGAGGATGGCAGGGAGAACCAAGGGGCCACAAGAGCATTCACTATGGGTTTGAACCTCCCACGGCCCCTTATGAATAAAATGTCCCTTTCCGTGGGGAAAAAAGACAGCTAAGTGAGCGAGTGGAACCCACACACCATCTCCATCAGCTAGTTCCCTCGCCTTTTCTCCACGTGCACATCTGTAATCCTCCTCCTGAAGGCAGACATTCAATTTCTGCAGAGTTAGCAGACTGACAAAGTATTGCTCATGTAGGAAATCACGTTTCCAAAGGGTATTTGCACTCTACTAGGGCTCCGGGATGACAGAAAAGTCTCCGAGCTCTCTTAAGGTGTTAAACTGGCATTTAAGGAGTAGATATTTTAGGTCAACGAGCCCCATTCCACAGCCCCCCCTCACACGCACACACCCAGGGAATGAAGTTAGTTTTCCCCCACAAGTATAATTTGACAAACAGAAAGCTCATAGCTTGACGGATGACAACCTCCTTAAATAAGTAAAGACAGATCTTCCTAACAGCAGACACGCCATCGCCTGGATCCTCCTGAGGATGGGGTCTTGCTAATAGGCTCATCCTCCCTGTGCCCCAGTTTTGCGACATGGGGAAGCTCATAAGATATGACTGTGACAAGGGAAAGATTTTGGATTCGGTTCTTGTTGTTATCCTGCGAACTCTGACACACTCCGCCCCTCCACTGCCTGGGGACTTTGTGCGGGAGAAGGAGACATTCCGTCTCCGGGTGCTGAGAGCTCCTTGGAAGCTAAGCCCGCAGCAAGATAAGGAAGGTTGCACAGCAAATCTGTTACCGGGCCTTGGAAGGGCCAGTGGGGCACAGCCGTGGGGATGGGGCTTGAGGACAGGCAAGAGCGGAAACAAGTTCCAATGTGGGGGCTGGCGCAGAAACGGTGAAATAAGGCTGAGAAAGAAGGGATGGATGGCAGATGACAATGTTTACTTCTAGTTTGCCCGGCCCGAAGAAATGGACCATTACCTTCCACGACCACCACCTCCCCCTCATTCCCTGTAAATTCATCTCTTTCCAGCTTGTCTCCCAAATACTGAATATAATAAACAATGCCTCCTTTACTCAGCACTCCAAAAACAATCCTTTTGTTTAACCACAATTTGCAAAAACACTTTCTTCATTGTAAATAAATCCCTAGACTCTACCACATGCTCTGATCCAGGAAAACACAGGAACATATTTTATAAGCGCCGTGTATTTCCAAACAAGGGACATTGTTTCACCATAGAAACACTACTTTTATGAATCCTCCTGATAGTAAACCCTAGACAACACTCTTCTGGTGTGAAAATAAAAGCAGCACAAAAGTGAGGCGCACTGTGGAAGGTGAAGCTGGGAGGGGGCTCGGGTCATTTGTTCCACCTCTTCAGCCCAACGCCCACGGGTCTTGGAGCGTGACCAGAAGCTCTGAGGCTGAATTGGGAAGGGCCAGCCCGAGCTGGGCTGCTGCAGGGGCTGGGTCTACTTCCAGCCCAGCCCTGGGGGCACAGCTCCAAAGTAACAGCTTCTGGGGGTTGGGGGGCGGTGACAGGGTTTCCAAGGGTTGGGACCTGCAGAGGTGCTGGTCCCTGGTACCCCAATAGCTTCAAATGAGGTCCCTGTAAGGAGCGGGAAAGGGACCTGTATTTTCAGAGGGACACGCACTGAGTAATGACTCTCCCAACCAGCAATGGGGGGTTGTTGGATAACCGAGGTGCTCTCTCTGTCCCCGGTCCCCACCAGAGCCTGTTCGCCAGCACGCCGCTGCCCGTTGGGGCCCACTGACTGCTGGGACCTCGAAGGATGCTGTCCTGAAAGCAGATGACATGGCTGAAGCTCTCGGCACCCACCACCACCCACCAATCACTGGGTGAGAGCTGGTCCCCGAGGGTGGCCTGCCTGGCCTTCCAGCCTGACCTAGAGTGGGACATGCACGGTCCGCCGCAGAACACCCTTGGGCTGGGGGCCTCCGCTGCGTGTGCCGCAACCTATTAGCCTCCGAGGGCCTGTGGCCAGGGCCCAAACAGCATTTGCAGTGGGTCTGAACCAGCCATGAGCTGCACAGAATAAAAAGTCCCCTGCCTGAGCTCCAAAGTCTTGACATTTTTAATCGCTTTTGTTAGAATCTTTACTGAAAGGCAACACACATTTTGCTGCCCTGCAGGGGACCCTTAGAACCTCACCAAAGCCTTTCTCAGCTGCCCAGACGCTGCCCCCACCCAAAGGAGGACCCCAGGATCCGAGCCCCTCACTTAGCCCCTCACACAGTGGCCGCTCAGAGCACGTGCCCTCTGAGGCCGACCGAAGCTCTGCATGCTCTCCCCGAAGTGGGGTTTGGAAATGGTCCGTCGCTTAAGCTCAAGGGACAGGGTGGCTGAGAGAGGATGGGCCCTCTGCCATTGGCCACTGCTCTTCAGCTGCAAGGGAGCGAGCCACAGGGCCAGGGCCACTCCTCAGGGATGTGCCAGCTCTCAGGATGGACAAGCCAGAGATGCCCACGCAATGTTCTGCTGTCCCCACATCGTATTCAGTCTCCCTCAGCTGTCATTTGCCATTTGATGCCTGGTTTTCCTGGCCCCTCCAACCCAGCATTTCTATTCTGCTGCCTGCTGGGACTGTGTATGACCGCACGCAAGAGAGACAACCCCAAAGGCTCACTCCTCTGTTTTACACGTAGTTCTCAGTTGTTGGGCAGTACGTTTGGGGGCTGCGTACACTTCCGCTATCATCAGTGGCACGTGCAGGGATCGTGGACGTCCGGACGGTGGTAGGGGGTCAGCTGCGCCACTTCCAGTAGCACCCCTGACCGCTGGTCAGGCCTGCACGCCTCCCTCCCCTGGACCACAGCCAAAGGAGGAAAGCAAGACCCAAGCCGAGTCATTCATTCGGCTCCTCCCTCTCCCAGTCCCATGGCTTCCTTAGTGGTGGATGGGGCGGAGCAGGGTGGGGGGATTGTTCTAGGCTGGTCCAATCAGAATCATCTCACCAGTTTTCCTGGGCACTTACCTGCCTCTGCTGGAGGTGGGGCTGCAGGTGTGGGGAACAGAGCCTCTCAAAGGGAGTGAGGCCAGGAGCTGAAGGCCAGGAGCTGAAGGCCGGAGCCAGGCCATGCTTAAGACAGGTGTATCCCCTGAACCTTTAGCTTAAGACACTTGGAATTGGTTTTTCTATCACGCACCTCTTCAAAAAGAGTCCTAACCAATGAGCTTTTAACAGACATTGCCCTTGCTTTTCAGAGGATTTTCCTTCATCTTCTGGGATGACAGATGCTTCTCCATGATCATCGTTGCTGGTGGCAGGAGGGACCATCTGTGCAGTGGCCGGGTGTGGTGGGGCCTGCCCGCCTCCTCCCCAGCTTCCCTCGACCTTTGCTCTCTGCCTCTGCTCAAGCCAGGAACCTGGGGGCCACCCCTGATCCCTCTTTTCTCTTACTCCCTGAATCCAATCAATCATCACGTCTGATTGATTTCACCTCCAGACGGCTCTCAACTCTGCCCACTACTTTCTCTCTTTTCTGACTCCACCCCCATTTGAGCCCGCACCCTCTGTTGAGAGGGTTCCTAACACAGTCTCCCCTCCACACCGGCTCCTCTAGCCCTGCCTCCACCCAACACCCAAGGGCATCGCACATGCGCATCACCTCATACGTCCATTCCTCCCCTGCCTAAGTCACTTGGATGGTTTGTATACATGTCACCTCCACTATTCTAGCCACGCCCAACCCTGTTGGTCTCCGGAGTGTGCCAAGCTCTGGAGTGGGCCCATGTGAGTTTCCTGTCGCTGCTGAAATAAATGACCACAAAACTAGTAGCTTCAGACAATACCAATTTATTATTTTTGTAGTTCTGGAGGTCAGCAGTCCCACATACTGTCACCAGGCTAAAGTCTCTATGTTGCCAGCACTGGTTCCCTCTTGGAGGCTCTGGGGGTGACTGTTTTCTTGCCTCTCCAACTGCTCAGGCTGGTGGCCCCTTCTTCCAACTTCAAATAGTGCATCTCTCTGGTCCTTCTCATACGGCCACATCTTTCTCTGACTGTAGCTGGGAAAGCCCCCCTGTCTTTTAGGGCTCACATGATGAGACGGGGCCCACCTGGGTCAAACAGGCTCTCTTCCCATGTCACGGCCGATAACCTCAATCTGCAAGTCCCTGTTGTCCTGTCAGGTTAGATAGTCACAGGTTCTGGGAATGAGGGTGTCAGCATCTGTGGGGGGCACTGTTCTAAAGACCACTGTTCTAGAGGCCCATTGCATGTGTTATATGCTTTACTCAGACTGCTCTCTCACCCACAATGCACCAGACCCACTCCCTCAGGCCAAATGTGGCATCCTCCAAGAGGTCTCCCGAAAAACCCGCTTTCAGTGGGACTCCCCGGTTTCTCTACCGTGGCTCCTGCTTCTTTCCCTCGCAGCACTTCCAAAGGGTATAATGAGATCAACTTGTCTAATTACTAGTTGATTGTTTTTCTTCATTAGCTTGCAAGCTCTGTGGGAGTGGGAACTGTACTGATTTTGTTGTATGCTTATAACAGTCAGGGGGTGGATGCTCTATGAACGTAGAAAAAGGAAGGAAGGAAGGAAGGAAGGAAGGAAGGAAGGAAGGAAGGAAGGAAGGAAGGAAGGAAGGAAGGAAGGAAGGAAGGAAGGAAAGGAGAAAAAGAAAGGGAAAGGAAAGAAGAACACAAAGAGGAAAAGAAAAGAGGGAAAAAAGCAAGAAAGAGGAAACTGGCCCTGAACGTGAAGTTCTGCCCCGTCCCCTTCTTCCTGACTCAAGGCAGGACGGATTCCTGGATTCCCTACCCAGCCTCCCTTGCTGTGACTCCAACCTTGCCGTGTACCAAGCTGTGATCCTTGGTGCCCACCCTGCCACCCCAGTTCTCTGAACCCAAGCCCCTGCCTGCGTCACCTGCCCTGCCGGTTCTGGGCCATGTGACCCCTAGACTCAGGCCTATTCTTACCTCGCTGGGGAAGCGTGCATTTGCTTCCCAGTGTGTCTTAGAGTCATTAATTTTACATATTATTGCCTGTCTCCCTCAATAAGCACTAGTACCGGGAGGAGAGTGTTGGCTTGTCTTTGGTCCCCTGTCAGATCCACAGACCCCCATCTAGTGCGTGGTCTGCGTCCTCAGACTCTCAGTGCCTGCTGGTGAATGACCGATGCCCAGACACTTCTCCCCTGTCTGGATCTCCCTGGACCGCCCCAGATCACTGTCCTCCTACACAACGGAGCTCCCTGGCACTAGTTCCTCTGCTGACTGTCCCCAGACCCTCCAGGGGCCATGCCTGGACCTCGTAGTCTTATTTCCGATCCAGTTTCCTTGCCTCTAGTCCATGCCGCAGGAATTTTACCTTGAACACCAATCTGGGATTAATTAACACCAATCTCAGAAATAGGCACAAGTCCAGAGAGACTACAGGATTTATTCAAACAGTATTTACTGAGTACCTACGAGGGATGTCCAACCTTTTGGCATCTCTGGGCCATGCTGGAAGAAGAAGAGTTATCTTGGGCCACACAGTAAATGCATTGCAACACGAAATCACACACACACACAAAAATCTCATAATATTTTAAGTAAATTTACAATTTTGGGTTGGGCTGCATTCGCAGCCATCTTGAGCCGCATGCAGCCTGCAGGCCACAGGTTGGACACCTGTATGTCAGGTCTTCTGTTGAGAATTGCTCAAAAGTGAGCAACCGCAGAAACTACCCTTGAAAATCTCAAAAAACAGCAAAGCAGCAAATTACTACCCTAGAACGATAAATGCCCCAGTTCTGCTTCTACAGCTACGAGGTGAGGTACGGGGGGAAGAGGAGCAGGGGTATCCAGCTGTCTCCCCACCAGACCACCCACTAAGCGGAGGGCTCATCAATGGCCGCCCCACCTGGCTCAGGTGGAGGGGAGGCAGTGAGATCCCATGGAAAAGGTTTGGGGTGGAAGCAAATAGTGCGAACAAGATTTTACTTCTCGTTTAACTGTAATTAATGTCTAATTCCAGCAAGGCGGACGCTCAGGCACAAAGATGTTGATGAGACTTTAGAATTGGAAGGCCTTGTTCTCTAAACACACTCCCAGCTCCCAGGTGAAGCCCTGCCTGGCTGAGGAGCCCTGAGGGCCGCGTAGCGGGGCGTCCAGAGCAGGGACACAGCTGGAAGGGAGGATTCGGTCCCCGGGCCCTACCTCTCAGAGACTCTTCCTCTGATGCCAAAGTGCTCAGTTGGGAAAATTGCAAAACAGTAGTGAAAAAATTTTCAAGTGAGAAAATGCAGCCCTGGAGTTGACTGATAGGTGCCAGCCAACTCATGAAGTTCCCCAGTCTGTCAGCCGAGGAAATGGGGAGCTCCTGGGGCAGCCAGACGACCTCAGGCAGGTGACAGGGACGAAGGGTGTCATCCATCCGTCTTGCTCACCTGTGGAGCCCCCTCGGAGGGCTGATGGGAAGATGTGTGTATGGGGCTGGGTCTGTTCCTCTGACCTCCCAGCTCCACTCTGGGCCTTGGCTGTGGCTGACACACAGTTTTACTAATGCAAAGTGACCTGCCAAACCATTTTGGCTGTGTTTTGCTGGAAGCCAGAAAAAGGACAAAGAATGCTATAAAAAAAAAAAATAACAAGCAAAGCAGAATGCCCTGCCTGTCTCCCTGAGGTGACACCAGCTATTTTCCCATGGAATGAAGAGTAAGGGGTAACGGGGTGCGGGGGCGGGGGGGGGCACATCAGGGTAAGCCCATCTGTAAAAGCAGGAGTTTTCAATGATGTTCCAGCTGCAAAAGAACAATTATTATATTATTCCCAGGGGGGTTCCAAATTCTTGCAAATTGAGAGAACTTGAAAGTGAATGGATGCTGTTGTTTTTGTTTTTCTACCAGCATTTTGAAATGTTGGGAGAGCCTCAAAATAAGTTTTAAGAACCGCCACTCTGTTCTCCGCTGTGAAGGGGGCTCCGTGGGGCTTCTCCCGTAATCCGGGTAAGTAAAGAGTGGATTAAGGCAGTAATTTTCAGTAGCTAAGAAAGACCTACAAAGGCACAAGTGCTACCAATTATATCTCAACACAAACCAGTGCCTCCTTAAGCCTCGACGCAGAGAAGGCAAACAATTTCATTGTCAACCAGGGTGTTCTCTGGAAAGCCTGGGAACATGCTGGGCGCATTAAAGGGGAGATACCTCGCATGTGCAATTACTCAACACATCTTTAAAACTGTAAACACTTGTTCACATGTGGAGAAGTTTAGAGCTGCGCAGGCTTGGAAAACCCACCTGGCAGGCGGGCTCCCTCCATTCTCTCCCGTTGAGTAACAGTTCTCGGCGCCCGCCCGCTGTTTCTCGGAGAGCCAAATGCAAGTCAGAGGAGAAATCATTAAGGAGTGGGGGGTTGGGGAGGGGAGTTGTGCATGCGCACGCTATTTTTATCCAGAGCACTCCCTCTTCCCCCCTCTGATTGATCCACTCCCTTGAAGCTTGCCTCCACCTTGCTGCGCCCCGCCTAGCTGCATCTGGGAGCGTGCGCACACAGATGCCATCTGGCTTTGGCTAGCTGCTTTCTCCACCTTTAATGGGTGAGTGCCACTGAGGATGCTGACATTTCCAAATAAACCCGGTGGAGGAACATTGCCCAGCGGTGGTTTTTTGAAACAGCAGACTGTGTGGCCTCAAACAGAATACCCACCATGCACGAAAAAATAACCTCTTCCAACGTGCTCAACCAAAGAATGTGTAGAAGCCAAGGATGGATTCTGTGAGGATGGGGATGCAATGGAAATACAGCGGGGTTTGTTCTCTCCTGTCTGCTCCAGAACCACACTCACATATATGTATGAATCACACATCAAATGCCGAAAAGGCCCATTAGGTCACCCTGCTCAGCGGGCTGCCCAGCGAGAGGGCACCGTGTTTCCTCCCTTCTCTGGCTGATGTTATGTGTCTCCAGCAACAAACTGGCTGTTTGCTTTCCTGATTCGATTTGCCATTGTGAGGCTGCTGGGGACGGCGCAAAGCCCAGCCACGGCCTCTCACACCCACACACACGTTCTAGGCACTGGTGACAAGTGAAAGGAGACCAAGTGCTCTGAAGCCAGAGGGGAATACACCCAGCGGTGGAAAGGTGGCCATAAATCCCTGCGAAATTAAAATTTTACTTGAAGTGGGAAATTTTACCACCACCAAAATCTGCCAGATTTTGGATTTGGGGCTTGGTAAAGATGTTTTCAAAATGAAATGATGTCTACAAGTTGTTTGTTTTAAAGGACGTAATGTATGGTAAAAATGAAATAATCATCCCACCCAAATAGGAGCTATTTCTCTCCCAGCAGGCCTTTGCCAGGCTCCAATGACGTCACTGTTAATGGGCAGAGGAAAGTAATCAACTAGGTAATGGGCACCCTGGTACTGAAGTCATTTAAGCAGTGCCAGTCAATGAGAGAAGCCCAGGTGCTCAGGCATAATTTGCTGGGCCCCAAACATCGTCCATGTGGGCAGCAGTTACAGCCTAGGATGGGGAGCTAAGCGCCCCAGCCGAAGACAGGACCAGGCCAGAGGTCCAGCCCTTCAAAGGCCACGCCGCAAACACTGGCATCCCCAAATCCTCAGAAAGGCATTGCATTTGAAGGAGAGGCAGAGAAAGGCATGATGGAATCCCATCGCAGATGATCCTGACATAGTGCTTTCTAAGTAATAACAGAAGTTATCTGGGCTCGGAAGCTGTATCATCAAGGTTTGCATCCTAGCTATGTGTTTTGTGCAAGTTCCTAAGATCTTTTTGTCTCATTTTTCTTTTTAAGAAACATCAATATGTGGTTGCCTCTTGTGCGCCCCCCACTGGGAACTTGGCCTGCAACTCAGGCATGTGCCCTGAGAATCGAACTGGCGACCTCTTAGTTTGCAGGCCGGCACTCAGCCCACTGAGCCACACCAGCCAGAGCTCTTATTTTTCTTACCTGCAAAATGGGGAGAATAAAATCTACCCAATGCTGAAATGAGTTAGTACACATACAATTCTTAGAAGGCTGTCTGGAGCATGGTAAACTATGAAAGTGTTCCCTTGCTATATTATATCTTTATTATTTTTGTTGTCATTATGTAGTGATCTCGCTTTATTTTTACATGACCAATGCCTTGTGGTTGCCCATGGTCATCCAGCCATAGTGATGGAGTAAACAGAGTAGTAGTAGTAATAGCAATAAAAATATAATAATAGCTTCTACTTAGTGCCGACCACATGCCTGATTTTGACGTAGATGCTCTGTATCAGAGGAACCACTCGTAGCCCAAACGCTGCCTACCTCCTGTTTTTGTAAGTAAAGCTTTATTGGAACTCGGCCATGCGTATTTTTCTACATGTTGTCTATGGCCGCAGGGGACCCCAATAACAGAACAGTCCCTACAGACCACACAGATTGCAAAGTCTGAAATAGTGCTGTCTGGGCCTTTAGTTACCTAAATTACTTCTCACAATAACCTGTGAGGTAGGGCTGATTTGTTTCCTATTTTCAGATAAAAAGACTGGAACGCAAAGAAGGTCAAGGATAGGGTACAGGCTTGCCTAGGTGGTTAGACACCATGTGACTCCAACACCCGCCCCTTCCGGCCACGCCCTGCTGGGTCCAGGAGCCCAGAGCATGTTCCCAGCGCTGTCCTTCACTGTCCACCGAGAGGCGGGAGGAGCTGGATGTGGGTGGGGGCGCGGCTCTCCTCCCATGGACAGTGGCGCTCTGCTTCTCCACGGAGGGACTGAGCATCTGCAGAGCAACGTCACTCGGGGCAGTGACGCGCGGAGCCAACCCCTCTTCCCTCCTGCACCGCACCCTCCCTGCTCTGGCTGCTGTGTGCGAGGTGCGATGATGGCAGGTGCGGGGCGCTGAGGGGTCTGCCCCTGGCTCGGCTGGGGATGGTTTCGCGGTTATGCTAAGGAACCGGCATGGAGTCTCCCCTCAGAGACTGGTGGGTAATGCTCGTTTACCAAATGATGTGGTAATTACCCAGGGATCTGTCAAATTTCAAATGTGTTCAGAAAGTAGAGTTATTGCTACCACATGGTGTGGGTGTTAAGAAGCATTTTCCTTGCTGGAAAACCGCCCTAGATTTCAAAGTCTTTGAAGATGAAAGGATCATCTCAGCTCACCTTAGATGAATGTCCATTTAAAGGACACCCAGCATCGCAGGTCCCAGGTGCCGTGGGGAGGCTCCCAGGGCTGGGCTGGAAGTGGGGACCTCCCTCTGTCAGCTGGGATGGGGGGCTTCAGCCAGCCACTGCCCCTCTCTTCAATGATAAAATGATCCAGAAGATTCTGAAGTCCCCACGTTCTAAAGTTCTGTTCCATGTGCTGCAAGGGAGGCCAGGCTAAGCGGTGTGACAATTTAGTGAGCATGTGGCCTTTGACATTGTATCATCCAAGTTCATATCCTTGCTCTGAGGTGTGATCTTGGGCAAGTTGGTTAACTACTCTGTGCTTCTTTCTCCACACTTACATACTGGTGAGAATTGAAGGACCCACCTCTGCTATTTTAATTATACTTTAGGATTTAGAAAGACAACCCTGGGATCTGGTCCATGACAAATACCACACACATATCACACATGCATGCACATCAATACAAGCACCATTTGCCCACTTGGAATAAGCTCAACGAGATCATTCCTTAAGGAAGTCAGTGGCAAGCCCAGCTAGTCAGAATCAACGTCACTACAGCCCCCAATCCCGATGCAAAATCTTTCTGAGCTTTCTGACCCCAACCTACATAACGTGACTCCAGAGACGGAGCATGAAGATTCTGAAATGCAGCTCAGCTTCAAAAGGCCAGTTTTACCACGTATCAGCTACTCAACCTTGGGTATTTAACACCTCTATGCCTCAGTTTCCTAATCTGTTAAATGGGGCCAGCGATATGGTCAGTTATGCTATAACGCTTGTTTTGAAAACACATATTTGTTTGAATGGGATTTATGATACGCTAGGGAACAATTTGAGCATATTCCAGCAAGTCTGTGTTTGGCTGTATGTAATTTCAACCACAAAACACATGAAATGAACATTGAACAACACTGCACCCAGTTCAGTCAAGTCCTGGAGGGAAACGCAAATGCACATTTATACCTCCAACCTGTCCCCTACCTGGTTCACCACTGTGTCAGGGGCCACCCCCTCCCCATGTGGCAGTACATTTGTCCATTTCAGTAGCACTTCTTCTACTATGTCACCATAACCCACAAACTGACCCTGTTGAATTTTTCCAACATTTCCTTCTGCAAGCAAACTCTATCCTTTTCAAGGGAAAGTGCCTCACCAAATATAGGGTTTATGTACCACTGAGTCATTTAGTACGCACAAACCTGTGCTACCATTTTTATTAGGTTTCTGTGTTTCTTTAAAAATGTCTCACTGGTATGGCCCAGTTGGATGAAGCATTGTACATAAACCAAAAGGCTGGGGGTTCGATTCCCGGTCAGGGCACATACCTAGGCCCCAGGTGGGGTGCATATGAGAGGTAACAAACCGATGTTTCTCTCTCTCTCTAAATCAATAAACATATTTTTAAAAATGTTTTAAGATGTCACACTGATGAAGTTTTTCAGGGTCGCGCTCCTGACTGAGTTTCCCCAAGCCCTGCAGCTCCTTTCCTTTACTGCGATTTTGCACAGCACACAGGTCGTGTTACAGCGGAACTGACTGCAGTGCCCACCTAGTAGGATTATCATGTTAAGGTAGCATTTATTTTTTAAAGATTTTATTTATTTACTTGTAGAGAGAGGGGAAGGGAGGGAGAAATAGAGGGAGAGAATCATCAGTGTGCAAGAGATACATCAGTCAGTTGCCTCTCACACACCCCCAACAGGGAACATGGCCACACCCCTTGCTCCTTGGCAGGGATGCCATGGGCCTTTTGGATGAAATCCTTTCTATTCCAGGACCCTTGGTTGGCCTAGCCCCCTGACAGCCATGACTGACTCACTGCCTAGTCTTCGTGAGAACCAAACACCCTTGGTACAGAAGGCAGTTCCAACGTCTTACAGTGGCTGTCGGTCACAGATGCCCTCTAGTCTGAAAAAGTGTCACCACCAACAAAGCACCAGTCTCTACTAATAAAAATACCAATGTTACACAAATCCTGTGGTTTTTAATAATAAGAGTATTTAGAAAGATAGGAATAAAATTTTGTGATAAGGTGACCAACCGTCCAGATATGCCTGGGACTTTCCTGGCATGAGCGCCCCAGGACGTTTCTCAGTCCCAGGTGAACGTGGATGACTGGTTCCACAAAGGAACCACAAAGGTTTTTCCAAAACCTGGCCTGCAGCCCTAATGGGGAGAGACCCTTCCCACGGCAGATGAGAAGATCCAATCTCAGAGAGGCGAGTGACTCCGCCAAAGTCAAGGTCACCCAGCCAGGGTTTCCTATGACAGCCATTTCCCACTGGCAATTCCAACATCTAAAGCAAAATAGTGGTTCAAAATAGCCTGCAGCGTCCTTCAGTCTCCTTAAGGGCGTAGCTCACTCTTCATTCCGCCCTCGCCAGCTGCTGGCTGCTTCTGGGAGCCAAGAGGGCCTAGCAGAGGCAGCAACTGCACAGAGAGAGCACGGCCGGATCCGGGGAGCTGTGCCCGTGGCTTGTTGGACCACCAAACAGTAGAGTCCTACGCGGCCATGACGAGATGAACGTGGGAAAATATGGCATTAGCAAATTATGTTTCAGGGACTTTGGGGTCTTCCTAACTATGAAATAAATGTCGCTGCTTGCTAAAGTACACACGGAGATTTTTAAGAAATCCAGGGGAAATGAGCCATGATAGCTATTTTCATTTCAATTTTAAAAAGTAGGGATGAATGGCTATAGGCCCTACTCCCAGGCTTCGGACGTATCTGCCTATCAGGTTACCTTCCACTTGGCTATTTAGACGCAGCCGGGAGCGCCTGGATGCGGCCACATGAAAAGCTCCTTGGAGGCTTTCTCCCAGCTGGCCACACTCTGCAGAACAAGAAGGGCCTTTCATGCTGGGGTGCGGGTGCCCAGCAGCACAGCGAGGCTCGGGGCGGTTCGGCGTTTCACAGCGGGACTTCATATCACAGTCACTCAGGTGGAAAGGGGGGAGCTGGCCTGGCCCTCCGCTGCTCCCGCCTGAGGTCACAGATGAACAGAGCGCGATTGAGGCCCGGGGCTGGCATCGCGAGCAGCTCAGTGATGTGCAGAGGAGGGTGTCTTGTTTGGAGATAAGGCTGGAGTCGGGGAGGCTGTGGGGTCCCGGGGCGGTCAGCTGATAGCGACAGGGACAACACAGCATTGTTGAGAACTTGCTCCTGAGCAAGAGGGGGCCGGGAGCCCAGCGCGGCTCACGGGAGTGCTGATGGGAACGATGTCTCCAACTCCTTCCAGGAGGCTTGCCTTCCAAGAATAAAGGGCCGGCTTTAAATTACACTCACACACTTGTCTTGTGCCTTCAAATCATTTTCCTTTTCACCACCTCCCACCCCGAAGAATGCAAACCACCATTCATCGAGGGCCTAGGCCAGGCAGGGGCAGGGCAGTAAGCCCAACGGTGAAGAGCACAGGCTCTGGAGGCTGACTCCAGCTCCTGCACATAGTAGGTGCTCAATGAACAGTAGCTACTCTTTATTATTAGGGACAAACTGTGGTGGGAGCAGATGCCAGCGGCAACTGCACCTCTGAGAGGAATGGTCCTGGAGTGGAGCTCAACTGGCTAAACGTGTCAACGCAGGCGACTCTGAGGCCTTTGCCCAAACCTTGAACGTCCCTGGAAGAGGCACGTCTGCACAGCAAGAGCTGCTGGGTGCAACTCCACCGTGTCGCAAACCAGCCCGCTGTGTGATTTCAGCGTGCCGCGCACCTTCCCGGGACAGGCTTCCATTTCGGTGCCTGTGGAAATGGGGCAGTTGGAGGCCATTTCTTACATTTCTGTCAGGCCAGAATTTCTGTGGCTTCTGAGCTGCATACTGATAGGTTGCTTAAATGCAAAGATTGTGCATTTTCATCTTTGCATAAGTATTTAAGACATATATATAAGTACATAAGAAGTATATGTTCCTGAATAAGATGTTAATACAGGGTCCAGCACAAATAACACTCCTTTTCATTATAAAATCTTTTATTACAAAATCATAAGCATGTAATTCTGTAACAGAACAATATCACACTCAAGCACACCATAGGATATTTTAGGTGAAATGTTCAAATTAAAACTATAAATTATTGCACCCCCATTATTATCCTACCCACCGCACTCGAGCAGGCCTTACTTCTGCCGGACCCTGTATAAAACAATTTTCCATCTTCCTAATGAGACATTAAATAAATAGTATATAGTATGTTATAATATATTTTGTAATGTGTAGATAGATAGCTGTTACAATGAACATTTTATATATAAATGTGAATATATTAGAAAGGTACATGATATATTCAAATGTATACTTTTAATATTTAATATATAAATTTAGTTGCACATGTGCACTTAATATCTCATATGAAACAGCAGTTTATGTTCATTAAATAATGTCACTCAAGCTCTTCATGCGCCTCTGTGTCACCTGGGTTTTTGTCGTCACTAGAGCCAGTGTTTGAGTCACAGGACACACTTCTCCAGAACAGCCACTTTGACTTCAAGTCATTTGAGAGAGCGCCCTCTGGATGCAAAGATATTAGCATCACCTGAAGGGCCACCGGCGCTCAGGTCCCCCCCCTCACCCCTCACCACGGTCCCCCCGCGGCCTACTGCGCCCAGTCAAAACCGCCTCCTGGATATGCCTCTGCCTCTTGGCTTGTATCCTCACATCACTCAGGTCTCTGCTCTAATGCCACCTCATCAAAGAGAGGAAACCACATCCATTTCCTCATTCCTACTGTTTGACTACTAAGTAAATATTGATTATAACATCACCCCAATTCCAGGAGCAGTTTCTTATTTTTTTTTGAAATATTTTATGTCTTTATTTTTAGAGAGAGGGGAAGGGAAGCAGAAAGAGAGGGAGAGAAACATCGATGTGTGAGAGATACATCAAATGGTTGCCTCTCGTGTGCCCCCACCTGGGGACCTGGCCTGCAACCCATGTGTGTGCCATGACTGGGAATCAAACTGGTGACCTTTTGGCACACAGAACAATACTCTAACCAACTGAGCCATGAAGCCCAGTAGCAGTTCCTTAAAGTAAGCAGTGCTAGGTGCTGCAACAAAAATCTCAGCCAACCACCATGATAAAAATTTATATCTCTAGTATGTAAATCCAGTGAGACTTGGAAAGCCCTGCTGGTCATTTCCCCTCCACACGGTGACTCGAAGATCCAAGCTGCACCATCTTGGATTTGCAACCTCCGACAACACTGCCAACAGTGAGAGGCGGTCAGGAGGCCACACGGGATGCTTCCAAGGACCATCCCCGAAGGAGGTTCATGTCACTTCACACCGATTTCTTTGGCCAGGACTTTCAGAGGGATAGCAGGTCGCTGCCAGGAATGCTGGGAAATGTGGCCTCCCACTGCACCTCGCAAGGGGAAACCTGGGCAAATGTGGAGCAGCAGGGGTGACCAGCCACAAGAGTGACACCTGCACCAGGACCCTGCGTCCGCCCGCCTGCTCGCGGCTCTTTGGGTCTGTTTCTTCGCCTGTAACTTGGAGCTGATGGTGCCTACCCACGAGATTGGCAGAACGTCGCAGACGTCGTAAGGGATCAATAAATGTTTGCTAAGTAATACACTGAGTTGTTGGGAAAACAGTATAGGTCTAAATGCTTAGGTTAAATGTCTATCATTAGCAAAATATTAAGCAAATTATGCTCAAAACTAGAGAATAAAGTGTTATACGAACAGGACAGCTGAATAAAATGGCACTATTAGATACAAGCAATCAATCAACAACTCAATGTCAGTATAATCAATTTCTTTTCTACTCTATCTTCAAACACAGCCCTCCTTGTCCTCTGCCTGAAGCAAACGACTCCTCCTTTCCTCGTGAAATCAGAAAAATGTGGGGATTAATTTGAAAATTTTTGTCTAATTTAATGAGCATAGTTTCCTATTAGCAGAAGACAGAATTAGGCCATATATTATGGAGGAAATCTCATAATAACCCCAAAAGGTTTAGAGTAGGTAATTAAGAATTAATGAATCATCTATAAAAATTTTCAAAGGATTAACTATACCAGAGAAATGCAGTAGATAAAACTTAGGAATGAAAGTTTTATAATTACAAAGAAACTTCTTCTTTTATGCCAAAAGGTGATAGAGGACAGTAGAAAGGAAAAACCATGAAAAAAGGATTTGGCATCTAGAAGCTTATGGCTATCCTTACCCATAACATTCTCGGTGAGGTGATGGGACAAACGGCAACCTGGAGCATGAAAGGGATGGAGAGTTTCAGGAGATGGTCCACGGAGTCTGCTTTTAGGACAATTGTCTGGCAGTGAGAAAGTCAGGCGTGCGCCTTGACAGGAAGACAAGGTCAAGGAGGTTTGTTGTTCGTGGTGAGGGTTTGCATTTGATTGTTGCAGGACGGGGAGCGGGAGCCCTGTAGAGAGATTGAGGGGAAAGAGCAGGTAGAGAAGTGACAACGAAAGATATAAGGAAGAGAGGGTCTAAGAAAGTCCTGGAGTGACCTGGGAGGGCTGAGCCCAGGGATGGGTTAGTGGGGCTGGGCCAGGGGTGGAAGGAGGGAGGGAGGGAGGGGAGGAGTTTGGGAGTGATAGGGCAGGAAGTTAATGGGATTCAGCCAATCTCATTTTTTTCTGATCTCAAGCCCATTCTGCTAAGTAGGGACGTGAAGCAGGGTGCATGAGGAGAAAGTGGCAGAGTTGAAACCAAACCCTTGCAGATGACAAAGAGATCAAGGGTCTCTTTGATGCTTTTTTTTTAACCAGTGTATAAAAATTTTCCATACACTTAGCTGCTGAAAACAATACACACGTACTGTCCCCAGTTTTGAGGTGTGAGTGTGGCCTATCTAGGTTCTCTGCTCGCGGCCGCACAGGCTTCCACAGGGGTGCTGATTGGGCTGTGTTCTGATCTGGAACTTGATTGGGGAAGAACCTGCTTCCAGGTTCATTCAAGTTGTTGGCAAGATTCATGGTCTCGCAGCTATATGACTGAGGACCTCAGCTTTTTGTAGAGTGTCATTTGGGGGCTACCCTCAGACCCTAGAGGTCAACCACAGTTCTTTGCCACGTGAACTTTTTCAATAAGTCTCTTGCTTCATGGAACCTGCACAAAGAGTCCCTGACTCTGGTACACTAAGATGGGTTTTTATGTAACGCAACATGCACACAGGCGTGATATCCCATCACCTTTACAATATTCTGTTGTTAGAAGCAAGTCACAGGTGCTACCCACATTGAAAGGGAAGACATTCTACAAAGGTATGAACACCAGGAGAAGGAGAGTAGGATCGCTAGGACTCACCAAAGGGTCTGTCCACCGCGGACAGGGACAAAGACAGCAGACGAGTAGCAAGGCCCAGCCAAATCAAGAATCACATTAATCAGATCAGGAAATTTCTCTGTTGATACAAGAGAGAGCTGAGCTTAGATTGAAAAACAGGGAAAGCAGAGGATGTCATGCATCCAGGGCCGACAGCTGGTGTTCAAGTAGGGGGCCTGAAGATGTTGCCTAGGACAACTGACCCTGAGGTCCACACCTGGTAAGAAAGGAAGAGAAATGGGAAGGGTGCCGCTGCACTGGTAGATAGGGAAAACTGTCCAGAGAGTGGGGCTTACAGAGGTCAAGGGCAGGATTATTGGAAGTCAAGGCCAAGGTGGAACCCACAGGAGCTTGTGAGCAGAGGTTGGCCATCATTCATCCCTGGCTCCTAGAAAAGTATCTGGCAGTAGCAGAGACTCAGCAACTCTTTGTTGGTAGACTGGCACCTAATAAGTGGAAAGAAGGCACCTAAAGTTACCTGGTGCATCTCCCATCTCACGGGGAAAAGCAATGGGCACAGTGCGCTTTGGGTGTCCAGGGTCGGACACTAGTATAGACACTAGAGCAAACCCTCCTGGTACGGGTGCCTCCAGAGTCAGCCAGGACAGAGGGATGCTTAGCTTTTTTGCTGTCTGCTGGCTTATTTGTTTGTGTGGTTAGAGATTTGGCCAGGTGTTGTGTAATGCAAAGAGAAAGGTGGAGATAATATTTATTTTCTAAAAGAGAAACTTATTGTTTCTTACAGGTTCAAAGAAATTGGTTATTGGTGTTTCTATGGCCCAGGCTTTTGAGGACTTGACTACCAAGTACAGAATTGCTCCTTCGGCCTAGATGTCTCAAAACCGTGGGAGACAACTTGGGGTGACCGAGATAAGAGTGTCCCCAACTCTGACCTTGAGTTTCAAACCTCAGCCTTCGTGGATGGAGACACACCCGCAGTCTTTACATGTGTGTGGCCTAAAATCGCCAGCCAGCGCTCTGCCTTGAGCCTGGCCTGAACCATCTTCAGGACTGAAAACAAGAGCGGGGCCGATTCAGCAGACTTTGTTCCATGTGTGTGTGTGTACACTGGCACTGGGGAGGCGACGGGCGGATCCCAGAACAATGACCGACTGGCACATGACTCTAGAAGTGTGTGAATGTTTAATTCTGACTTACATTTTTGGTAATGAAAGTGAGGCAAGGAAACGCCAAGAGTACACAAAGCATTTACTGTCTGCATGTTACGGCACCTGGTGAGGTATCCTTTAATCGCGCCATAATTGCTGCTGGGAAGGCAACACACGGGCACCACTCTACAGTTCTATGAGCTCTAATTATACTCGTAGTCTCAAAAGAGCACCACGTGGGAATACAACACAATTCCAACGTTGAAAATATGCTCCCCTGGTGAGGTTTTTCTGCTGCTACATGACACTGTTTCATTACCTATGTTAAAATCCACATGCCAGAGAGCCTGTGTCCAGCCTCTCCGTGAATTGTTTGACTCCCTGTCCTCAAACACTTCATCAAGCAAGCACTAGCTTCTGCTTGTATACTTCTGAGGACGGTGAACTTGCTATTTACTAAGGAAATCCTCCAGTAAACAGAACTCTGCCTCCTGATGAATTCATCTGACACCTGAGAGCTATGTTTTGAAGCAGTACATTCTTAGTATAACTTTCTCCCACCTGACAGGCTTTCAGACACTTGGAATAAGATGACCCAGAAAGGGACTTCAGGCCCGGGTACCATACCGAAAGCGAGATGTCTTCGATCAAGTTCCCAGAAAAGTCCCTGAGATGAAAGCAAGTGGTATCACAGGGTCTCGGGGCAGACAAGTAAGGGAGAACGGGACAACGGGGAAGGGCAACGCGGACTAGCAGTTCGTCAGGCAAAGCTCCGCAAAACCCCAGAGCTAAATAACAGCCAAACTGGGCCACCCTGAGCCCAGACTGCCAGACAGACGCTCCCACCCTGAGAGTCATTGGTTCGGCTCCACCCTGGCTGGGGGAGGGTCCCTCTAAACTCCCAGGCAGTTGTGACTCTGCGCGTATCAGCCAAGTGGTCCAGTGTCCCAGGGGGCGTTCTCCAAAGAAAAGCTGCAGGGGCCCCCTCTCAGAGGCAAAAACATCTGATGCCTAGAGAGGGATGCAGAGCAATGGGAAAAGAGAGGTGAAGTGGCTCTTTTAGAAGCAGTGACATTATTGGCAACAAAAAAAATAATAATTGGAAGTCACATAGCAGAATGTGGAAACTCCAGCTGCTTTCTACCGCTCAGCGATGAGAAAGCCTGACAGCAAGGTCCACACCTCCCAGGGAAAAGACGGAAAGGCACATGCGTGGAAAACTGACCATCCCCGCAGAAAAATCCAGAAGTGCTTCAGGTTTGGGGTTCCCAAATGAGGAGGCTGGATCAGCCTCCAGTGAGTGCACAAGTAAACAATATGGACACGGGCGCATGCGTGCCCACCCTTAAACGTAAACATGGAAGGAGGACCATTAACTTACAGAAAGCCTGTAAGCTGGAGATCAAAGCAAACAAAATTAAAAAATAAATGTGTGGGAAATCAAAGCAATGCTTACAAAAAAGAGAACACTGTAATTGCTATCCTCAGAAAGTCAAGTGAAATTATTTTACCCATGAAATAAGAATCAGGGGCTATAAAAAAAGGGGGCAGTCATAAAAGAAGAACAATAAAACATCTTAAAGTTAAAAGGCAGCGAGCAAAAATGAAAGATGCAATAACAATTTCGGTTGAAGAAGAAGAAAATACCAGCGAGGTAGGAAATAAAGACAAAAGAAAACCAGAGAACGATCCCAGGAGGTCCAGCGTCCTGGAAAACAGGTGTTCCAGAAGAGGGAGAGAAAATCACAGTTAAAAACTCAAGCACCAGAAGTCTCAAACGCTCGAGAGTGGAGCAAAGCTTTCCAAATTCTAAGGAAAGATGATTTCCAAGCTAGAATTCCATTTCCAACCAGACCACCAATTAACATGGAGGGTAGAATAAAGATATTTTTAGATGTACAAGTTCTCTAAACTGTATCTCTCATGTATCTTGCTCTCAAAAAGCTCCAGAGCATCACACACACACACAGAGAAACAGGAAGAAGAAACAGGATCCAGGAATCAAGGGCCCCAGAATGGGAGAGAGGGACCTGGGAGAGAGGGAGCCCCAACACAGCAATTAGAGAGAGGGAGGGCGACCAAGCAGCTGACCTGGAGGCGGGCAGACTTGATCGGAGAGAGCGGATGGAGAGCAACCAAAGCAACGAAGGAAGTCGCTGCCAGAAAAGGTAAAACTGAGGGTCAGTGGATGAGTTTGAATAAACGGAGCGAAGATTTACACTTCTGGTGAAATGTTTGGGGCCATGTTAATGGTAAGCACTACGAAACTAAGCAAACAAATCAAAGAATGATTAGCTCTAGCGAAAGGGAAAAGCTGTCAAAGCAAAGAAGCGTGATCATAGTACACTACATGGCACAGCTCCAAATGCAATGTCATGACAATACCTGTATTACATACCGAATACTCTAACTGATAAATTATGATGTCACTGTTGGGAGGGCCGTGAGCCAAGCAGCGGGGGAGGTGAGGGAGGAGGGCATGGGTGAGACAGGTAAGTCTTCACCATCGCCAAGGAAAGTCAACAGACAGTCTCTAGATAGAACAAAGAAGATAAATATCAAGAAGTGGAAGTGTGTATTAGTTTTCTAATGCTGCTGTTAATAAATAACCAGAAACCTAGAAGCTTAAAACAACACACATGTATTACCTTACGATTCTGTAGGTTGGAAGCCTGACACGGGTCACCCTGGCTAAACAAGGTGCCAGCAGGGCTGCGTTCCCTTTTGGAGGCTCTAGGCGAGAATCCATTTGCTTGCTTTTCGCACTCCTGGAGGTTACCCATCTTCCTTTGCCCAGAGCTTCCTTCATTCATTTTCAAAGCTGGCATTGATGGGTCAAGTCTGACTTCTAACTTCTACCTCCTTCTTCCACTACTAGGGTCCTTGTGATGGCATTGGCTCCATCCTGAGAATCCTGAGTCATCCCCTTATTTGAAGGTGAACTGATCAGCATCCTTAATACCACTGGCAACCCTAATTCCCCGTTGCCCCATAATGGAACATATTCATCGGTTCCGGGCATTTGGACCCGGGCATGTTGGGGGACCATCACTCTGCCACCCACAGACTGTAAATGTGTTATTGGAAAATGCAAGAAGAAACTATGAAAGATTGGAAACTATCTCCTTTGGGGAGAAGAGTTGGGGTTAGGGAGGGGTGGAGGGCAGCTATTTTTCCTTATAAATTTTTACTACTATTTGCTTTTCTTCCCTTCCCCTCAAAAGCCTATGCTAATGTATGCTTTAATTAAAATAACAAGTAATTGCAAAACAAAATTGCCCTAGCAGGGAAGAATTTTAAACAGGGCAGAGACATGATCAGATCTGCCTGTTAGCAAGCTCCAGCTTGAGGGGCTTTGGAAGATGACTCAGAGGTGAGGGTTAGAGCAAACCTCACCCACCATCGATATGCCTGGGGATACACCTCCACAAGACAGAAGGAACCGCCTCTACTGATGATTCAATGGTATGATCAAGTACCCCACAGAGGAAATCCAAAAAGAAAACTGAGAAGACTTAAAGATGCAGTATTTAAAACTGGCATCCAGGACCCTATACTTCAGGTACCGTACTGGGCTCAGCTCTGCAGCCGAGTCTGCCTGACCTGGGGAGGGAGCCAGGTGGAAGCAAACACAGTGACCCACAGTCTATAACTATAAGGTCATCTCTTACAGGTCTCTCTGAAGTTCCTGTGACCGCCGTGGTACTGCCAGAGTGGCTTTTTCTCTTGGCTATTACCTACTAAATATTTCCTTAATTTAAAAGTAATGCAAGTTTCAGTAGCAAGACCCGGAAAATCATACCTGAGCAGTTAATGGTCCATATAGAGAAACACTGACTTCTTTCACTGGACTTTTACATTTTTTATCATAAAGAAACTGGACAGTATTGCACTTCGCCGAGAAGGAATTTGTTAAAAGAAAAATTCTTTTGGTTCAATTCCCAGCATAAACAGTGTGTGTGTGTGTGTGCGTGCGTGTGTGCATGTGAACAAACAGTCCATAGAAAGAGAAGATGCCCCTATATTGGCTCTTACAATAAAAACAAACACAGATGAGTGCTTGATAGCTCATGAGGCTGATGGGATGGTCTTGAAGTAAACAGCACCACCACCTTGTTTCATAGATGAAAAAACAGAGGCTCAGAAAGAGCACAGAATTGGTGAGCAAGCGGGGGTTTAAACCAACACCTCTTGCCCTCCACTCTGCACCCTCTCGCTGCATCGCCCTGCCTTGCGGGCATTGCGGCTCACAGGCTTCGCGAGGCAGGGTTTCAGAGACACCAGTCAGAGCAGGGCCCCCGCTCACAAGATGTCTATCGGAAAACACAGCCCCGGTGTGGGCATCAGGAAAGCCATTGTCATCCCGAAGGAGCAAGACATCTCAGAACGATGAGCCGCTCCCCAGACCTTGGCCTTTCGTTCGCTGCTACGGGCTTCTCTGAGGATCTCCAGAAAAGGATAGGTCCCAAGTGTGATGGCTTAAAAGGAATTTGGGACTGAAAGACCCATTGTTGGTTTTTCAAAGTCCAGTGCATTGTATGAGGAGGGTGACCGTTTGCACATCTCAGTGACTAAATTGCCTTGGTCCAGGTCAAGGCTCATGAGTGTCCCAGGGGATGAGGGTTCAAGACGGTGACCTAATCCCGGGTGGATACGCAGTTTGCTGGCCGTGCTTGGTGGCATGGTCAGCAATGTTTTTACTGATGCCACCTCCATTTTCCCTAATATACTTGAAAATGAATTGGGGGGTATGGAGATGACATTAATTAGGTGAATTTCTGCAGATGGTGTGCCCCAAGAGCAGGAGTTGACCATTGTTTTCTGCAAAGGGCCAGACGGTCAATATTTTAGGCTTTGCGAGCCATAGTCTCTGCCACAGCTACGTGGCATTGTGGCAGGAAAGCTGGCATTGGCAACACACGAAGGAAGGAATGTGCTGTATGCAAGTAACACGTCACTTGCGGACGCCGAAGTTGGACTTCTATAGAATTTTCATGTGTCACAGAAAATCACTCTTTCCACCCCCCCAACTTCTTAAAAATGCCAAGACCATGTTTCACTCACGGGCTGTTCACAAACAGGCCGCAGGAGACGTGGCCCTCAGGCGAGAGTCGGCCAGGCCCTGCCCCCGATGAGCCCCGGTTCGCTGCAAGCGCGGCCCGCTACCTTTTTCCTTGGATGATGGCCCTTCTTGAAAAAGTGAAATCCACTTTCAAGCTTTTGTCCTTTTAGGAAACAGTATTCATGCGTCCTGCTTCTCTGATCAGGTCACGGGGGTAAGGGTTGCTCTGCTTGCTACGGACAAGCGTGGCAGCCCCTGGGAGAAACAGGGGCTGGGACCCTGAACTTTTCGGGGACGTAAATATAAGAAAGTCCCTATGTGGCTTTAGCCAGTTTGGGTTGGGTTTATGTCACTTTCAGCCAAAAGAATGCTGACGCCAGAGCTGGGTGTGTCCTTACTGGCAAACAAACTAAAATCTGAAGACCGCCCCTCCCAGCCGATGGGCAATGTAAACTGCAGCGCAGTCCCCACTCGCAGCCCCCTCAGCGCCAAGGCTGGCAGTTCATTCCCCAGCGGGGACACGGCGTGGCCGCCTTTGCCCGCCCGCACTCTTTCTCTAGTCTCCATGTGTGAATGAAGAAGATGAGTTGTGAAAAAAGGAATTCTTTAAGACTTTTCTATTTACCCAGGATGCACATGCCATTACACATCCAGCTGACACTCAATCAATACTTGTTGAATGATTGAATGAAGAGTATTGCTTGTGCAGACTAATAAGCAGTAGCTTTGCTTTTATTTAATGCTTCAAACAGAGCAAACAGCTGACAAAAATATAAAAAAGGAGATGATTGATTTTATTGACTGGCTGTACAACACATCTGTTGAAGCCAGCTCTGGTCTTCCTGAAGTGAGAGGGGAATGCAGAAATTAAACCAATGACGGACTGGAAAACCAGCCCCGTTAACCACGGCAAGACAAGCGATAGCAGCAGAGAATAACTAGAGACCCTGACTTATTGAATGTGCAGAATCCAAGAGTTATAGAACGTTTCATCTAATAAGCTTTTCATTTTACATAAGGGGAAACTGAGGTTGCCAGAGGTGAGGTGATTGGGAAAAATGCCAAGGCAGAATTTCTGAAATGATTCCTAAGATGCTACTTTTCAAATGAGGGATCAATACCTATTAGTTGATTGTGAAATTAATTAAAGGATTTTGGCAAGTTTTCTATGAACAAAAAGAGTAAAACAGAATAAAAAGGAAAACAATCCAGAATATTTTCTGGGACAAGAAGAGGTATTATTGCATAGCATTTTTGTTTCAGTTTACAAACACATACACACAAATGTATGCAATATGTACTGAGCCAGGATGGAAAACATACCTCACACTATGAATCAAGTTTTTAAAAGTTTATAAACCATGATCCAGGCAGATGGCAGCGCTGACTGATTGTCCCTTGTGTTCAGAGGCCAGCAGAGAGGTCCTGCCCGGTGCTCAGACATAAAGTTCATAAAAACGAGTGCAAATCCAGCCTGGTATTGGAACGTCCTAGGGAGGGTTTCTTTAAAAGACAGATTCCTGTCCCCCACTTACAGATATTCAGAAGGTTGGGAATAATTTTTGTATTTTTTTTAAAGTTTTCCAGAAAATTCTTTCGCCCAAATTAGTTTGGGGACCAGACATGCCTTTGAAATAAAACGCACGCGTGCAGGCGCGCATACACGGATGCACAGACACACACACACACACACACACACAACTACAGACCAATATCTCTTATGAATATGGCCACAGAAATCTTCAACAGAATACTAGGAAACCAAGTTCAGCAACATATAAAAAGAAGCATCCACTTGGACCACGTGGGGTTTACCCCAGGGGTACAAGGTTGCTTTAATATCTCAAAATCAATTAATTTCATACAGCATATCGATAGAATAAAAAACAAAAACCACATAATTAGCTCAACATGTACAGAAAAAGCATTTGACAAAAACTAACAACCTTTCATCATAAAAATAGTCAGCAAACTAGGAATAGGGGGGAATTTCCTCAACCAGATGTGGACATACATGAAAAACTCACAGCCAACATATTAACAGTGAAAAACTGAATGCTTTCTCCCTAAAATCAGGAACAAGACAAAAATGTTTGTTCCAGCCACTTGCATTCAACATTGCACTGGAGATTCTAGCCAGAGATATTAGCTAAATAAATAAATAGGAAAAAAGAAAGAAAAGGCATCCAGATTGGAAAGGAAGAATAAAACTACCTCTATTCTCAGATGACATATTCTTGTATGTAGAAAATCCTAGGGAATCCACCAAAAAAAGTATTAAAATTAATAAATGAGTTCAGAAATGTTATTGATACAAGGTAAACATACAAAAATGAAAGTATTTACATACTCTAGCAATGGACAATCTGAAAATAAAATTAAGAGAGCAATTTCATTTATAATAGCATCTAAAGGAATAAAATAGCTTGGAATATATTTACCAAAAGAAGTATAAAACCTATACTCTAAAAATTACAAAACACTGTTGAAAGAAGTTAAGATCTAAACAAATAGAAAACATTCCATGTTTGTGAATCCGAAGACTTAATGTTATTAAGACAGCAACACTCTCCAAAATGATCTACACATTTGATGTGATCTCTATTAGAATCCCAGTTGGCTTCTTTGCAGAAATTAACAAGCTGACCCTAAAATTTGTATGGAATTGCAAAGGACCCAGTTAGTCAAAGTAATCTCAATAAGGAGAACAAAGTAGAAGGACTCACACTTCTGATTTCAAAGCTTCCTACAAAGCAACAACAACCAGGATGGTGGGGGACTGGCATAATGACAGACATGGGAACAGAGTAGAGAGTCCCCAGAGAAACCTATGCGTCTATGGTTAACCGATCTCAACAAGGGCACCAAGACCATTCGGTGGGGAAAGAACAGTCTTCAACAAAGGATGCTGGGACCGCTGGAGAGCTACATGGATAGATTGAAGTTGGACTCTTACCTCACACTGCATACAAAAATTAACTCAAAATGGAAAAAAGCCTTAAATGTAAGAGCTAAAACTACAAAACTCTTAAAACAAGAATAAACGATGACTTGGATTTGGCAATGGATTCTTAGATGTGATACAAGTAACAAAAAAAGAAATAGATAAATTGGACCTCCTCAAAATTAAAATAGTTTTAGTTTTAATTACAAATAGTAATTAAATTAAATAATAGTTTACAGAAACTACTTGTAAATCACATATTTGGTAAGGAACTTGTATGTAGAATACATAAAGAACTCTTAACAATTCAATAATAAAAAGACAAAAACCCAATTTAAAACATCAGCCCCAGCTCTCAATAGACATGTTTTCAAAGAAGATTTACAAATGGCCAATAAGCATGTGAAAAGGTGACGACTCAGCAATCTCCCTTTTAGGTACATGCCCAACGGAAATGAAAACTTGTAAATGAACGTTTATGGCAGCATCAATCATACTAGCCAAATAAACAGAGCATGGTATATTCACTAAACAGAATATTATTCATCCATAAAAAGGAAAGTACTCGTACATGCTACAGCAAGGGTGAACCTTGAAAAACTATGCTAAATGCAAGAAGCCATTCACACACACAAATTATATACATATATAAAACTCTTGGGTAAGCAAATCCACAGAGACAAATAGTAGATTAGTGATTTCCAAGGGCTGGGGAATGAGGAAATGAGGAATGACTGCTACTGGGTACCAGATCTCCTTTTGAAGCAATTAAAATGTTTTAAAATTGATTCTAGCTATATTTTCCCATATCTGTGACTATAAGAAAAGCCATTGATCTGTACACTTTACTTGGTGCATCAATTATATCTCAACAAAGTTATTAAAATAAGCAAACAAAAAAGAATTTTCTACAACAAGGAAGAGCAGACCGTTCCGAGGGAGCCTGCCCCTTGCTGGTAACCTCATGGCTCTCCGGGTCGGCATTGACAGCAGGTAAAGGCAGCAGAGAAGGGCTGGGGGAGATGCTCAGTGCCCATTGCGAGACAATCAGGCATCTAAATTACACACGTAGCTTCTGACAGGTGCTGTTTGACATGTGGTTTCTGTGCAAGATGACTTGATACTAGACTTACGTACACACACTTCATATTGCATTAGGAGAAAAAGCCTTGAGCTCAGGAACCTTGCTGTCTTCTGAGGGTCCCCATGTCTCCATTGGCATGTATTAGGTGCTGAGTAAAGATGTGTGGAATGACGGGATCTCTTTGAGGGCGACGTCTGCGTCCCAGTGGGTTGTACAGAACACACATCATCTAATGTGCTCAACGTCACTTTCTGTGTCTGTAGAACAAGAGACTAGGGCAGTGCTCTGTGGACAATGAAATGATGCCTGTGCAGCACTTAGCGCTCTGTCCAAAATAGGGGGAGCAGTCAAGGTTGGGCACTGTCATACTATTGTGATGACTGTGTTTGCTATTACTTTTGTTGTTGCATCTAGGGACCGCTCAGTAAATTTTAATTGCTTCAACAAATGGGTACAGGTGAACTACAAAAAAGAAATCACTGTTACTGAAGATTGCTTCTAAGTTCTGTGCCCACGGAACAAGAAACCAGAAACCTTCTCCACAGGTCTGAAAGATGCAGTAAGTTGTAACATACCTGCCTGTAAGCACAGTCTCGATTTGAACTAGGAGAAAGACAAAGCGTCGTCAAGGATCCCACAGGCAGACAAGTCGTACAAGGCTTCTACACACAGTACGAGTGAAAGCTCCTGAGTGTGGCATCAGAAGGGCCGGAAGAACACCCCTCCAGGAAGTTTTCTAAGGGGAAAAAAATCACCGTTCACGTGAAGTGACTCCTTTGGTTTCCAGAGCACTGGCCAAGTGCATGGCTCACCAGCAACCCTGGAATCCTTGACTCCCTTAGCAGGGCTTTCTCACTCGGGAGAAAGGCTGCCTAATGCTGTGCTGGACACTAGGCACTCTTTTTTTTTTTTTTTTTAACTCCATCTTGGCAAGTAAGGGCTCCAGACATTAGCAAGAGGATTTGAGGAGCCAACTCTTCCTTACTTGTACCTGTACAGTATTTGGACCCAAAGCTTGCCTTTGGGCTCGCCCTGAGGAGGAGAGGGGAGAGCTTCGTTCTCCTTATCAGGCCTCTCCCTCGCGCCCCGCCCCCACCGGAGTGTGGAAGGCGCCTCCCTTCCACGGTGTCTCACACTCTGCGGGCTCAGACCCATCAGCACGGGGCTCGAATGACCCAGTGTTGAACTGGCGCCTCTGCCTTCTCAAAGGTGCAGACACAGGTGTGGTGTCTGTCCTGATGGAGACAGCAGGTTGACATTTACTCATATTTTCACCGCAGGTGGGGGTGAGGGGTAGGGAGTGGAAATCTTTTACAGAAGAAGAACAAATGCCCCATGACAATGTAACACTGGTTTTCTGAAACATAAAACTATGCTGTTGCAGGAGCATGCTCGTTGGATTATTGTGGGCAAAATGTGAAACTTGTCCATGAACAGAGCTGGCGCCTGCCAATTCAGAAAGGTGTGCAAGGGGAAGTCTAGCAGCAAGCATGTGTTACCCTTCCTCCTTTAAAGAACTTTTTGAATGAATTTCACAAGAAGAATCAAGCAGAGCAAAAGAAATGGTTTAAATACACCATCACGCTAATCTTATGGTACTTGGGAAACTGGGTACAATAAACTCAGCCTGGCTTGAGGACACCTCATAATGTATCTTGTGCCTTTTCCTCAATCCAACTACATTCTTTTTTTATTTTATGGACATAAAAATTATCTTCTGAATTCAGCCTCTGACATTTTCATAAAACAAACACTCCTGCAACCTATTCTAATGCCCAGCCGTACAGATGAGAACCCCAAGAATGCCATGCAAAGTCACCAAGACCCAGGCTTGATGTCCAAGCCCTGGGTGTCAGCCCCCGTTCTGCTCTGCAATAACCAAGCGTTCAGAGGTGTTTCTCAACCTTTTTGAGCATCAGGTCCCTCATTATGAAATGAGGGCAACTTCATTTTAAATCCCCAAGGCAGGATATTTGTGAGAATTAAGGGAGAGAAGGGAGGTAAGAGATGATTTCAAGCAGTTGCTTCCAGACCGTTGCCCTGGAATTCGCAATCCTCTCTTCCTGCGTTTGCAACCTTACTTAGTATTTCATGTGTTTTCTGTGTTCGTTCCATCAATACGGTAAAATGCTATTATCTTGTCTCAGTACCAACCAACACAGGGAGATCAAACCAAGGTCCAAAGTCAGAGTTCCCGCTTCATTTACTGGACATCTTTAAGTTTTGCATTTGGAGGCTCAGGACGAGGGACGACAAGACCTAATACCTAGACTGTATCTATTGGGGCCTTTGTAACCACAGTGGCCCCAGTGGGGGGCCCTTCACTTCAGGAAAGGCAAGTAGAGGGACTGAGGGTGCATGGTCTCCGTGTTTTCCGGAGCAGTAGGGTCCTTCAGGCCACCCGCTCACTAGGGCCTGGACCTCAGTCCAGGGAGTGGCCTTCCGCTTTGCTGCCTGCGGAGCTCCACTTCAGCAGGTTCAGTGAGCTCCTGGAGCTGGGAAAACCCTGGGTAATACATTCTTAGTAACTCACCTCACAAAAGACGGGCATATAGCCAGCACGCCGACGTAGAGATTCATGATGAGGGGTTGGTTCCTCGCCCTGTCGGCAGGCTGGAAGGATCACGTTAGCTGATCCGCGATATTCTCCCCACAATAAGGAAACCCACCTTCCAATTGGGTGACTCTTGAGTCAGAACAAAGGACTGCAGGTGTTCTTAATGCAGTTTCTTCACAAAAGATATTCTGAGTCATTCCTCCCCGTTCCTGAGCAGCTAAAGAACACTGGTGCTTGAACTATTTGGCTAAGTCTTCTGGACATTGTTGGGTACAGAGTGAACATGCCCTTTATCTTTCCCCCAAGCATGTGCTTGGCAACATTTCCATCAACCCTTGCAGCCATGGCACGAGGAAAGGTATGTTGTTATCACCACGTCACATAAACCAAGTTTAAGAGGAGACACTTGCCCAAGGACATGATCATAAGTGGCAAAATCGGAACTCAGACACATGCAGCCTGATCCACATTTTTAATATAAAATTCTACTGCCCATACGGGACTAAATTACTGCAGCCAACCTCTGACCACTGCAACCGAAATTCTTGTTGGTAATTTTGGGGTTCCTGAAACTCCCTACGCATTTTCAGCTAACCATTTTACAAGTTACCGATTGAAAGAATGCCTTAGTTGCCCAATCTCATCTAAGATATGCCGATTTAATTAATTAAAATGAATGATTAAAATTGAAATCAATTATATCTCTCCTCAGTGTGTCTTGCTATAAAAAGAATCACAGACTCAGACACTTAAAGCTGAGAGAGACTTTCAAAATCATGTGATCCACATTTTCTCTTTTATGGATACCAAAAATGGGATCCAGAGAGGTTAAGTACCTAGCCCAAGGTGTTTCTTAATGTTAACATTCATCACATACCTACTGAGTGCCTGCTAGGCACAAGGCCTAAAATTTGTCATCGCCAGAGTTAAGACTAGCTCTTTAATCCTTACTCCCGTGACTTTCTCCACTTTATGCTGCAATAGTTCCAAAACTACGGAGAGGTTTTTTATTTTATTTTCTTTTTTTATTTTCTTCTTCTTATTTTTTACCAGGATGTAACCCTTCCCCTGATAATGCAATGTGAATTGTGCCTTGGGTCCAATTGCTTGTCACCCGCTGTCATCAAGTTAGGATTTCGACCCCTCGAGAGATCTTGGGCTGTAACTGGATCACTCTTGCTCAATGCTCCCTGCCATATGGGTGTCCCAAAGGTCAGATCCTGTTGGGCCACACTGATTTTGCGTTCCTGTGAGGCCTGGGAAGATCCTCGTATTGTAAGTAATTCCTTACTATGCTTCTTAACCCATTCGACAGCTCTGTGAAGACAGCTGCTGAATGGTTAAGGAATTTAAAAGTGAACGAACAGATACCCCACCCCGATGACTACTTGTGGGATCCCAGCGAAGAAGCCCCCTAGACTAAAAAGCAGGCATGACCGCCGCCCCTGAGGCAGGGAGCTGGAAGACAGCTGTCTGCGCGGTGGAGCCAGCCACAGCGGTCACCCAGAGCTCACCAGGGAGCCCCAGGACCCGCGTCCGCTGCCGCAGTATTCCACTTTGGAGTAGGACGGTGGAATGATGACAGGAGAAAAAGCAGGAGACGCCAGAAAATTCCACTTGCCATAAAAACAAGATCTTTGTTGTTGTTCTGTTGGCACTTGGTTTTCGTGCTATTCGCCTGCACGAATCCCACTGTGGAATTCTGCCTTGTTGGCAAGTCTCCCCTGATAAAGTCCACTGAGAGGCACCCACAGAGATAACAGAATCCGTGGCAGCTTTTAAAGACAGTGCAGGCACATTAGTATGTACTTCCGAGCTCTAACATTGCCTGGAAGTCAAAATAAATGTCAGATCCTTCCTTTACTCTGGTCTACGGTCTGTGGATTGAGCGAAAGCAAAATGAGGTCATTCAGTTTTCATTGTGACTATTTACTGGGCACCTATCACATGGGAGGCATAAGGATATAATGATGAAGAAGCACATTCCTTGTCTCCAAGATCTCAGAGCCCAGGATAAGCCCCAAGCGCACTGATGAGTAGGTCTACTGTACCGGAGAGGCTGTTCTGGGTGCTGCAAGCCAATGACCCTCCCCAGGAAAGCAAGCGTGAAACAAGGTGGCGGAGGGATGTAGAATAGTGTGTTAGTTGTGCCTGTGGGCTTTGGAGTCAGCCCGCCAGGATGTCCATATCTGGCCCAGGGTTCACGAACCGTGTGAAAGTGGAGCAGTTACTTTGGCCTCTCTAACAAGTCTCAGTTCCCTCATGTGTAAAATGGGGCTGATCGCAGGCCTACACAGAGGGTAACTGGGGGCTGAGCCTTTTTAACATGCTTAGTGTCATACCTAGCTCATCATAAGAGCTCCACAAATCGAAACCATTATTGCCTTTAATTATCAACCTGTCATGCACCTAAATTAATGAAACATTGTATCAAAAGAAAATGTGGGGGGGGGGCATAAATTGTTCCTTAAGAAAATAATAGAAATAAAATCCATATGATCGAGAACATAGCCCCCCTCTCTCCTTGTGGGCGGGCTGCCCTGGCCGCCCTTCTGGGATCTGTCCAGGAGCCAGGATACCTCTTGCTGTGGTCAGGCCAGTGGCCATTTGGGCACCACACACCTCCTTCTCATTTCCCCTTCTGCCCTTTTTCCATAGTCAGGAAAATGTCTGTAAAACTGATGGTTGTTTTGCAAATGAGCTCTATTAAACTGTCCAGGGCCTCGGGCATGAATGCTGGGACCTACTATCCAGCCAGGGGGCCTCTCCCGCAAGCGGGCCAGGACACTTCTGTACCAGAATAATTGCTGTTCATAGGCAAGGCCAGATGGAGCACAGTTTAACGACTTACTGAGCTCCTGCTCCGTGTCAGAGTTGGTTCCGGGGCTGGAGAGCAATAGTCTCTGCTCTTACATCCAAGTGAGAAAGACCCACTGAAAGCAAGTAAACAAATTCTGAGTTGGAGTCATGCTGACTCAAACGCTCCACAAGCCTCTCTGTTTGCAGCAAACAAGTAAAATGTGAGTGTTACATGGATTTTTCTCTATTCAAATTCTCAGAAAATAAACCATCTATGTAGGGCAAGTCTTTGTGAGCTAAAACATTCACCCCCTCCCAGAACTGGATAACCAAATACGTGCCATAATGCAACAGGGCACGTATTATAAAGGAAACTTTTTAAAAAAAAAATTGCACCACACATGGTATCAAGTTGACAGCACCAGATCTGTCCACATGTCTATACTGCCTGCTTCCCCCCTGGTTCCAGCTTTCGTCTCATGACTACTGAGTCTCTGGAGTCCCGGACTCATCTCCTAACTAGTCTCCCCTCTTTCGTACCTGGTCCTCTCCCAGTTGCTCTGCACACGGTAGCCCAGGCTACCTCTAAACTGTACCTCTGATCCTGCCACACCCCTGCTTAAAACTCTTCCATATCACGCATTACTGTTAATCTAAAAATAAGATGCTTAAGCTAGCCCACAACCAATGCTATATTGTTCAAAATATATAACACCCCAAGCCTCACTAATCAGAATGCAAACCAGCCATGTGAACACTGATACGTGTATATTTACTTTAAAATAACCTACAAGTACTACCGTCAGTCCATAGTACCAGTAAAATGAATTTCTTTCTCATTAAAATAAATGCAAATACAAGTTCTAATACTTTTTTTCTCAGGCACTTGACATCTGCTGTCTTGGACACCAGACTTGGAGACCACTGATTCAGGCCATGAATCAAGATCTTCCCTTATGAATGTGTAACAAGAGACTAACTAATGGGAATTTAAAAAATGTATCATTCTTGTGTGTGGAGACCAGGACCAATATAAATGCATTGGTCTGGTCAAACTAGCATAAAGTATATAAAATAAAATGAAGTCACTCAAGTCAACCAAGATGGCTGCCAGACAGCTATGACACTTTGGTTCAAGAAGGAAACTATCTTAGTCATGATAGGCACACCGGGCAAGGAGACACACCTAAAGATATCTGCACACCAGATATGTGTGACCAGATATCTGTGACGAGAACAGCCATGTCTGTAGAGCAGGACCAACCATTGAGAGGCTCCTGGGGAAATCCCCCACTTGCCAGCAGGGGTGCCGAGCCACTTATCAAAAGACACAAAAGGGTAGAGTACACTACTTTCAAGGTATAACGAGGCAGGCACCCGACCACAGCTGAGAGAGCTGCTCTTACATCCAAGTGAGAAAGACCCACTGAAAGCAAGTAAACAAACTCTGAGTTGGAGTCAGGCTAACTCAAACGCTCCACAAGCCTCGCAGTGTGCCACTGATCTCCCTTGGCATCGGCTGCCGGAGGCTCTGCCCTGCTGGATGGAGGACTTCGTCTGCCCTGCTGCCCAGCTGGCTCCAGAGGTCCTTCCTTGCAAGACACTGGCAACTCCCTTGCCCACCGGGCTGACTCCTGGATCTGCAGACTGAGACTCTGGGACTCGGGTTTGTTATCTCCCACTGATTGTTCTGTGTGTGCACGCGCGCACACACGTGTTATATTTCTCTTAGATTGATAGAGTGTGAGTAGGATATTAATGTATGTTGATGTTCTATTTTGAGTGAACTTGCATTCAATAAAATCTGAGTGAATAGCACAGTTACCTTGTATGACTCTTGTCTATTCCTTGGTGTCCAGTTGCTCAGCAGGCAGCCGGCCAGCCCAGCAGTTGCACGGCTGACTTAGAGGAAAGACTGTATTGTGAACATACATTTGCAACATTGTTGCTATGACAATGTGCTTCATACCATACACCTGGACCTAAACATTTTTAAATTTTTTTTTATTGATTGATTTTTTTAAAGAGAGAGAGAAAGAAACATTGATTTGTTGTACTACCCATTTATGCATTCCTTGGTCATTGCTTGTATGTGCCCTGACTGGGGATTGAACCCACAACCTTGGTATATGAGGACAATGCTCTAACCAACTGAGCTACCCAGCCACAGCTGGACCTGGAAATTTCATGCAAACTAAATTGTAGCAAAAGAAAATATTGTAAACACAATGCAGAAATCTGGCTATTGGTAGAAATCCCCTGCAGGCACTTCTTTTGTAAAGTATAAATATTTTGTAATTAAATTAGGTCAACACAAATTCATGAGCTTTTAAAACCCCTACAAAGAATTTTCTTAAAACAATCTAGCACCTCTAAAAATGAAGGCACAAGAGACTCAGAAACATAAATTACATTTCTTGGTCATTCCCAATCTAATTTTGCTATCACTGTAGAAGTAGAATTGAAAGAAAATATCCTCATAAACATTTGGAAAGGACTTCTCCATAACAAGAGATATCATTGATGTGCCCTTTGGAAGACACAGCGCAGACACAGGCAGGTGTGGGAGGCAAGGAAAATGATCCACAAATCCCAAGGACAGATAGAGCCAGATGTAAACAAACTTCTCACCATTCTCCAGGCATTGGTCCCATCTTCCCACAGGCAAGCATGGGCTCATGCCTGAGACACACGCACTCCGACTTAAACGGGTAAGTCCCACCAACCTTCAAAGCCCACAGCAGATGTAACCTTTTCCAGGAATCCTCCCTTGATCTGCCCCCACTGAGGGCAGCGCCTCTGAATTTCATATCCTTTTCTCCGAACTGTCCTTAGTTATAACACAGATTTAAAAGGGCTGTTCTGTTTCACTTCTTTTGGTAAATGTTGAGCACGTTGAAATCTCGGATTTCGCAGACATGCCTTATGGCCGGTAGTCCAACGTTGTGTAAATGGTTGATGCTCAGTAAATCTTTATTTGGGGAGTGCATGGAGAGAGGTCTCTCACCATCGAATGACCTTCCATCACTGGTGTCAGGCCAGGTTTTTTATATAACACCTTCCTGATAGAAATCATAATTATTATTAATCATGAAGTTAATCAATGCTCTTGCCCAAATGCTAGTGGCCAATATTCCATCTCAGAGCCCATCCTGACGAGGACAGTGGCAGGTCACAGGTAGAGACCATAATAGAAGACACTCCAACAGCAACGGGTGTCTTTCTCCCTCCCAAGGGATCCCTTATCCCCTTCCAAACAACCACCTTGCAAGAGTCAAAGTTCTAAGCAGTTTACCATGAACAATGCACTTCTATTTAGAGGGTAATGGAATCTATGTGTGAATCTTAATTTCAAGTTAGAATTCAACTGAAGGAGCAAGTAAATCCACTATTATTGTATGCATCCCAGAAGCTCGAATACTGACAATTATTACAATCTTATCAATGGCAATTTGTAAATTTAAAAATAGTACTTTCCCTCAAAAAATGAAAGAGTCAGGGAAAGAAGAAGGGAAGACAGAAGTGTTCTCCTTCTCTGAGATCGGTCTTTCTATGGTTTGCACTGACATTTCCAAGTCTTTTGTAAAAAGGAAATTTTAATAACATGCTGAAATCACCCTTTCAGAATCAGCTCCCAGAGAACTTGTGTTTTATTTGGCTTTGTAAAAAATCATTGTGATGATAATAAACTTGAGGTGAACTGAAATAAACATCCCAGAATATTTTTTTTAAAAAGATTCAAGTTAGCTGTCCATCTGGAAAATTTTAAAGTCCAAATTCATTTCTTTGTGTGAACTATGAATTATACCTGGATAATACTCTTCCGAAATGAAGAAAAGGTCACTTTATACTTCCATTGCCCTTTATGCCTTATTCAAATTTTTATTATGGAAATTCTAAAGGTCTACGGAAGGAGAGAGAGAGTTTTTTGACCCTGGAGGTACAACGGGCAGCTTCAAAGATACCAATTTATGGCCAGTCTTACTTTATACCCCCTACACTTCTCTCCTCAAACCACAATGTATTTTGAAGCAAATCTCAGATATTATATCAATTCATCTATACATATCCTAATATATATTTCTAAAAGATCGGACTTTTTAAAACACCTCAGTACTATTATCACACCCAAAAAATTAACAATAGTAATCTATTATCACCAAATTACCCAGTCAGTATCCCAGTGTTCACAGTTCTTTGATTATATTAAACTTTTTTCAATTATTTGTTTCAAGAAGTATTCATATTAGGTCTATACAATGCGACTGGCTGCAGTCTCTGAAGTCTCGTCTTTTTTAATGCATAAGTTCCTCCCGATCCCTGTTTTTCTACCCTTGGAAATGTTTCATTGAAGAAACTGGGTCACTTGTCCCGCTGAGGTCCTTCCCCACACAGGGCACCTCACGCTGCACCCGTGCCTGTCACTGAGACCCTGCTGCAGTCCTTGTCCCGCCTGTAATGGGAGTCCTGATAAGATTCGAGTTTGATTTTTTGGCAAGAACACTTCACAGGTAGTGTGGTGTTCTTTTATCAGTTGGGCCGTTTCTCTTGTTGTGCTTTTCGCAGCCATTGAGATCATTACGGAGATCTATGAGTTCATCAGGGTTTGCCGACTGGCCCGCTCTGCTCCAGCCTGGGCCCCAGGCAGGGGCAGCAGAAACGGAGGCTTTATTCCCACGGGCTTTCTTGCTCCTATTGTCCTTCTTCATTAGCTGTAATACTTCTCTGAAGACAAACCTCCTCTCCCCAGTTCTTTCATTGCCAGCAGTACAGCAGTTCACATAGAAACAACAGGATACGTGCTATATTCTTCATTTGTCAATTTTCAAAAGAGTGAGTGATTTCCTAGCATTCTCCAAAGGTAACCAGTGACTTTTCCAGCACCATTTTGAACCCATGGATTCAAACAGATTTGACGTGTTTCAATGCATTGTAGTTATTTTCTTTATTGATGTTAAAATATTTGCCCTGAGGCGGCTGTTACAAGTTGGCTCCTGAGTTCTTTGGACATGTCCCTTCTAGTCTTTGATAGCTTCCTTGCTTTCAGTTATGACAGGTTGCCTCAGGCTCGCTTTGTTTGTTTCCTCCTAAATCTAGAATCAACCACCTTGGCAAAAAGCTGTGGAATGTGGAAACTTTTAGCTGGGTGCTCATTGCTGGTTCGGTCATTGGTTCTAGGCCTTTTGAGTAGACAGAGCCTGAAAAATCTATCTATATCTATCTATCTGTCTATTTATCTATCTGAGTTCATACTCCTAATTTGAAATCGAAACTAGAAGATTTTACTTAAATTCCTTGATCTTATAACTGTATCTGCTTTCATGCCCAAGACCCCTTTGTCAATGACACCAACAGTGTTGCTCACTTGCTTTAACCCACACCACCCTTTGGTCTGAGAACGACGGCGCCAGCACTGGCACCTGCGGCAGCATTACTGAAACTGGTTTAAGATTTCTTTCTGCAGCTGTTTTGTGTCCTTCACGTGTGTGCACTCACCAGGGACATCCAGCCAGGCTGCCATGCTTAAAAGGGACATGGAGGACTTCCTCTCTGCTTATGCCGTCAACTCAGTGCACAGGTTTGTTTCATTTTATTTTCGACTTTGAGAAGTTGCTTTTAAATTTAAATCTTTTCTTTTATAATTCGGTTTTATAATTATGTAAAACAGTTGCACCATTCCAAAGTCAAATCTGCAAAATAAAATACATATAACAAGGCCAGTTTTCATCTCAGTCCTCACTAGTTCAGCCCGCCCCCAAAACCGATTCATCTTTTAAAATGTATCGTTTATTCTTTCATTGCTTTCTTAATACAAACAAAAAGTGTAAATGATGCCTTAGCCCCCTTTAAAGAAGGCACCTTGGGACCTCACACAGTTCTCCAAACTCCAGCAGCTGCCCCATCATATTTTCCTGAATCTCATCAATGGTCTGAAATCTCTTCCCTTTCAAAGGTAACTTTAGTTTGGGGAAAAGTCAGAAGTCACAGGGCGCCAGATCTGGGCTATAGAGGGGCTGAGTCACCTGGGTGATTTAATGTTTCACCAAAAAACTCTTGTACAGGATGTGATGCATGAGCAGGCGCATTGTCCTGATGAAGCTGCCACTGACCAGTTGCCCACAGCTGCGGCCTCTGAATCATCCAAATAGCTTCCATGGAGGAATGTGCAAGCTTAACGCAAAATCTGATGCAGATTCATTGCTCTTTATGTTCAGTCATTTTGAATGTGACAACCACACAGTACACATGCTCACTCAACAGCATCTACCACCCCACTGACTAGTACAGCGAAGTCCTCATTGTTCACACATGCACGTTCCAGTCCGCTCTCTTTGCCTGCCAGGTTACATTGATGTCACACAAACCATTCTTGTTATATTAACAATGGCTGGACATGCCTTTTCATAGCTGTGCAGGACTCAGATATACGGATCCCCCACAGTTCATTCAGTGAGTTCCCTATTGATGGGCATTTGTATTGTTTCCCATCATGCACTCTCATATACAGTGCTGCAAGAAGTAGCCTTGCACATGGTTTTTCATATTTTTGCCAGGGTATCCTGGAGATGCCTATTAGTGCCACTGCTGGGCCATAGGGTAAATGCCTGCGTAATTTGGCTTGATAATGCCAAAATCTCCTTCCTGGAGCTTGTACCAGGTCCCATTCCCACCAGCACCATGTGGGGGATGCCTGCTTCCCCTCAGCTCTACCAGCAGAGCATGTTGTCAACCTTTTTTAAATTTTGGCATCTAACAGGTAATAAATGGTATCTGGTGTAGTTTTTTTTACGTGATATTATTATGAATAAAGTTGAGAATCTTTTCAAACTGTTGAGAGATTTGCATTTTTTCTGTCAGTTTGAAACTAGAGAAGTTGACATTCACGCTGCCTGTCACCACCAGAACCAGTAAGTAGAGACAGGGATTGAATTTTTATGGGTGCTTCATTCAGATGCCAGCAATCTGAGAAGATGGTGGGATTGTATACCCTGAAACTCACCTTAACATTTCATATCATGTTGATCTTCATTTTTATAAGGAGGAGAAAAGTATATGTAGGGCCTTGGAGTTCAGGAAAAAAAGTAGGTAAGGGGTTTGCGTTCAGGGAAAAGGTTGATCAGATAAAAATGGCAGTCTGGTGACTTTCCTAGCATCCCTTCTTCTGCTGACTGACCACCAGCAATTCTATATCTGTGTCCTGGTCAGCAGATGTTTCCTCCTTGGAGCACAATGGCTCAGATAATATCTTGGTCGCTTGTAGTCCTCTGAGGCGCAAAGGCTGAATTGCTTGCAGACCTTAGGGAGTCAGGGTAGGTCCAGTTGCGCATTCCAATTCCTGGAACAACAGCTTTCTACGTGCATTAATCACTAAGCCTATTAACTGTAACTAAAGCTGAAAATTTTTAACTTTTGAGTTCCTCCATCAAATTGTCTACTTATATTTCTAGCCAATTTTTCTATAGAATTTTTGTCCTCTAATTTTGGAAGCCTTTTTACACATTAGGGCTACTAACTATTTCTCTTTGATATAAGTTACAAACATTTTCCTTACTAGCTTGTCATTTGTCTTTTTATCTTACTTATGATGGTTTTTGTTTGGCGGGGGTGGGGGGAGTGTTTTTGTTCTTCAATTTTTTTCATACATTATTTTTTTAATTTCAGTACAACCAAACTGATCAATTTGTTCCCTGTACTTGTTGCATGTGAGTCATAGTTCAGAAAGGTTCGTTCTCTCCAAGGTTAGGGAATAATCTGTCAATAGTTTGTCCTAAGACGTTTCTGGTTTTCAGTTTTTACATTTACATTTCTTGCCTGCATGGAATCTAACCTGGCATGTGGTCTGAGAAGTGGATCCAGCTTTGTTTTCCTGACGGCAACGTACTTCCCCTGACACCGGAGAGCCCATCCCTCCCTCACTGGAGATGCCGCCTTTCCGCATACTCAGTTTCTACTTGGCAATGGCTCTCCTCCTGGATTTTTTACTCGGTGCCATCTGTCTGCCGGCCGGTGTGTCAGTACCAGCCTGTTTTGATGATGGAGGTTTTCTACTATGTTTTGATATATGCTGGAGCATATCTACCTCACTGCCCTCCTTCTTTAGAGTTTTATTAGCTACTGTTATTGATCTGTTTTTACTAATTACTTTCCTAGCTTCCAATTGGAATTTCTAGCTATCAATCAGTTTTCTAAAAACCAACTGGCAGCTGTTTGACTTGACTTGATGATATGAGCTGGCTGCTGGTCACCAAGTTTGAGCCAGAGCTGGCACTCAGTAAACATTAACAGAAGGGCCATGCCTTGAGGTCGCCTACTCAGTACCCCGTGACCCCTAGATGGGAGGACCTGTGCGGATTGTAATCCTGCTTCAGTGTAACTGAAAAGAAGTCCGGGGGGAAGGGAGGATTCCACGGGGCTGGCCTGGCATGCTGGGTTTGTGTCGGTCTGAGGCAAAGGAAGCTGTGAACATCCGGGCTCACAAAAAAGGCCAAGTGGAAACGAACAGCCTCAGAAGGCCACTCTGTCCCGATGGGCGCTCTGCCGGCAGACGTACTCTCAGGCTTTACCCTTGGCAATTCCAATGACACAATGATCCTGAGAATGGCGGGCGTGTCCGAGTTCCACCGATGGTCTGGGGACACTCAGCGCTCGCTTCACCAATGAGCACTCAGCAGAACACTTTCGGGGGAGGTGTGGATTTCCATCCAGGCTTTGGACCCTGACGCCGTTCACAAGCTGCATAATCTTGGGTCCGTCGGAGACTCAACCTGGATAACACATTAAAAGGAGTAAATTGTACGGGGCATGTAAATGCTTAGGATGGGACCCAGCATTTACCATAATTAGTGTAATAACTTTCAGAGCTCTGCCAAACGTGCTCTTTAACATAAAACAGAGATTGGCCCCTCCTTCTCCCACTGTAAGCATTATCTGGTGTTGTTTTGCACTGTGAAGGTGCTAGTAGGACACCCTAAGCATGTTTCCTCCAGGGTCACAGTCGGTAATACTTTCCATTGAGGAGAGTGGCAACGACACACGGCACTACTCCATCCCTTTATTCCAAAGGAACCAATGATTTGTCTTCCCCGTAGGTGGCTGGTGTCCTGGTACCTGCACGAGGAGCCACAGCAGAAGTCCAACTGACTGACACGTGCAGAGATGTGGCCTGAGGAGGCTCCTTCCGAAGGGGGTGTCGCTGCAGATGCCCGCAGAACATGCTCACCGTCCCAGACCTGGCATCCGCCACACAGAGGCGTGCTGAATATTGACCGGGCAAAAACCACTTCTCCATGACACATAATTAGGTTGCAAAGAGATTATTATTCTTTGCTGAAACTTGAACTTCTTATCCTGGAATCAGATTTTTCTCATTGGGGGTGGGGGAGCAAATTACATTAAAATCTGGTGGAAAATTTTGGTTGGAACAAGGCACAAAAATATTCCTTGTAGTTGCCGATGCCTTGGTTGTCATTCTTTAACAAAACCAAGGCTCGCTTTGTGAAAACAAACACGACCCAGGCATGTTCGCTCTTTCTTTGGAATGTATCCGTTGGGCTAAATTAGATTTTTTCCAAAACCCTCACCAACAGCCCAAGGTTGTGCGTGGCCACTGCTGACTCTACAGGAAGGGAATTAAGAGCTGAATTTGTTCTGCCGAGAGCCTGGGTCCCCGCTTCCCCGGAGGGCATGGAGATTCGTCTTGGAAAATCCTAGAGATTACATACGGGCATTTCTCCAGGGGCAAGTGAAAGGATTTAGAAGACACCCACCCATGGTCTTAACATACTGAGGAAAAGAAAAATCTGACGTCTTATGTGGTGGCCTAGTGGCCTGGATCGGGTAAAATCCCTCCCAAGAAAGCACTTCTCTGTAAAACCTTTTGCTTACAGCCACGCGCCCCTTCCCATCCTCAAAGCTGCCCAAGAAGCGCCACCCCCCCGAGGCTCTGCCTTGGCGTGACGCCTCCTTCACATCATCACAACGAGAACGGGGAAGGCCCCAAAGATCACGCGGGTGTTTCTCCCACCTGATTGTTGTTTATTCTTGCTCCCTGGTTCCATCCAGATTTCTGAGAAGGGAAACAAGGGGCTCAATGCAGGGCAAGTCTCGAGTTTAAAACCTTCCCATGAGGAAGCTCAAACAGCCCTGAATTGTGCCGGATGACGCTTTAGTTTGTTGTCATCATGTAGGTTTGTTTTCTCTTCTCTACCCGCTAACACTCTGGAGGGGCACATCCGCACCCCGGTATGGGAGTGGCAGTACTCAGATGATGTTTTCATTGCTTCAGTGACATGTGGTCCCATGTGGTTAGGGCAGATTGTCGGAAGGCTACTTGGACACATAGGCGAATGTTTAAAATAACCCTGTCTGCGACCATGTTTTATTACAAAATGCAGTGGTATAAGGTCCTATCCAAAAGATCTGCTATGGCTCTTGCTCTGTTGATTCTACCATGTAAACACATGAGGGCAATGTGCAAGGTGTGCATGGGCGCAAGGACATACACCCAAATAAGCATGTCCCACATGCACACACAGAACAGAACAGTGCAGGGGCGGGGTAGGGGGGGAGCTGTGTAGGGCCTGGGGCTGAACAAGCAACTGGAGAATAGAAAATACGGCTAGAGAGAGGCAAGTTCTAGAAAGTCCAGTTGGTATTTCATGAGCAAGCCAGGGGGAACAAATAATCGCCTTTGGCAACATGGAATAAAACATATATTTTTAGAACAGGGTCTTAAAAATTACAACTCTGAGGACCCTTTAAAGAAATCTGGTACTTATCAGTGAAAATAGGCCTGAAAACCAAAGAAAACTCTCAGGCCAATGGAAAGGCAAGCAGGGAAGGACCGAGTAATTGATGGGTCTCCTGGTGGCTGTGCACCTGCGCAGAGCAGGGAGGGGGCTGGGGGTACTTATCTCACCTCCCTTTTCAAGGCACAGTTTGCACTTCCTTTGTTGTCCCTCTGCACCCTCCTAATGACCTCTGATAACAGCAACAGCAGGGCGTCCCTGATGCTCCCCAAATTCCACCCATAGCCTCATTTCAACCTCACAATGACCCTGAGTGGTTTGAATTACAGCCTCCCATTTTACAGATAAGCAAACCGAGACTCCACTTGCATGCAGGCTCCCTAAGATCACCCCCAGTAAATGACAGAGCAGAACCTTCACCCTGTGTGGTGACTCTCAGTGACAAGCTCTCCCCAGCAGGCCATGTTGCCTCTCTTAGCCCAAAGTTCTGGCTAAAAAGCTGCCAACCACAGGGGAAAACTTCCCCCCAAGTAAAACCAAATATCTCCACACGTTGTCCACAAGGACATCCAACCCTGAAATGCCAGGGAATATTCAGTGACAGGTCCGTCGTTCATTCAGGTGTTTAGGAACAAAAACATTGTTAGGTCCAGCTGCCTACAAAGTGAGTTCCTGCTGTTAGAATACAAATGCAGTACTTGACTCTCCTTTGTCCACACTGGTATTTGTCCGACAATTTTCATTTCATGTTTTGAAATGTATTCCTAGGTGAGTCACCGGGGAAGGCCGAATGGAAAATTATCAAGCATATCACGAATGTGTTCATCCGAGGCCTCATCATCACTGGACATTTATTTATAAATCTGGTTTGCAGTCTGAGGTCTTGAAATACCATCTTATTTCATGTCTTTATGTGAATAGGCGTGCCTTAAGCCAAGGATTATTTTGCTTGACTTAAAAGGGGAAAAATAATCGTGAATACGGGGGGAGAAAAAAACATCGGCAGCACATGTGATTTGAATTACAGTCAGATAATCACCATTCATGACCAGTCCAAGCTGGAAGCAAAGCTTGAATTTCTCCTCAGAGACATTTCTCGGCTTAAGTTTTAACAAGGGCTACAATTGAGTATGGCCTTTAAGTGAAAACTAAAGAAGTTCAACCTATTTAAGGCCTTTACTGACTTCTCCAGCCTCCTATGAAATTAGTCCTTTTGGAAGAAGATCATGCATGAGTTTCATTGGAAATGGTAAAAATAGCCCTCCCATTCCCCCACCCCTTCGGCCAATGTTCTCAAGAAAGTTTTTTCAAACAAATTTTCCAGGCGAAAATCACTGAGTACTGCTCTTCAGCCCCTCTCTCTGTTTGGAGAACTTTAATGGAAATCTAAACATTTACTCTCTCTAAAGGTTTTTTTTCCATTGAATTCCAAGATGACCAGAGGTTCATCTTAACCTACGAACATTTGGGAATCATTCTGACACACACGAAAGAGTTTGAAGTAAAAAATACATTCTGTGGCTCCAAGTCCCAATGGCATACAGGCTTCCTGCAGCTCGAGGTCCTTCCCAAAGGTCCCTTCTCCTCCCAGAGACAAGAAGGAATGAAAACCAAAGGCTGTTCTCCACTAGGAAGTATCCAGGAAGGGGGACTCCTCCAAAACCATGAGTACTTGTATATGTGGGGCGCATGGCTGAGGGCCATGGTTCCCGATCCTGGTCAACAGTCTCACTGGGAAACTTAAAATAAATAATGCTGACCAGTCCCATAAAAATCTCTAGGGATTCCACAGTTTTAGGGAATTAGATTTTGGGCTCTGGAGTCAGAAAAGTCTGGTTCATGTCTCATCGTTCCTGCTTACTGGTGTTTGGACAAGTTATATCACCTCTCTGAGTGTAGATTTCCTTTTTTTTTTTCCAAAAGCTAAAGGTGCTTACTATATAAGGTGATAAAATTGGATAAAATATTATTTGTCAACAATGTCTAGCTTACAAGTGACCCATACTTTTGTAACAATATAACTCTCTGAAATGTTTAACAATCTTCTCTTCAGAATTTCCTTCTCTCATCCTCAGTTTGCCTTTCTCTTCAAAAGCTTAGACAATTTGAGAAAGATGATTAAGCTTAAAATATTAGGGAGGATACTTCATGAGAAGGAACACAATACCCTCAAGAACAGTAAAGGATTTCCTGGAGGTCAGAGGAGTCAGATAAGAGGGTAAACATCAGGAGGGCTCAGGATAAAGACCCTGATTCTCTCCCAAATCCATCCCCCTAGTCCAGCCCTGGAAGGACTCAACCTCCAGTTAAGTTTGTGGGATCCCGAACAGGGGACACTTATGGCCTGTTTCCTGGGAATGGCCCCAGAAGGAAAGACATGGCGATGTGAAATTTCTAGGTAGGTAGAGACTCGGCCTGATATGTTTTCTATTCCCAAATGTGTTCTGTGTGGTTGAAAAGCAACCAGGGGAGCCACAGTGCCTGAGACGGCCTTGCAGATGGGAACCCAGGGAAAGAAGAAGAGGTCAGCTGCAGCTGCTGGGGAGGAACCAGCAGGCACCCATGGGAGAAACGGCACCCACACCTGGCCACGCCCACTACACCTCTGTGACACTACAGGAGACCCCGCCCGCCTCCTCAGACAAAGCCCAGGGTAAACAGATGGACTCAGAATGAAAAAAAATAGAAAAGCTGTATCTCTCACACCGGATTTTGTGACTTAAACTTCATACCTGCTGTTGACATTAGTTTCTGTGTTTGTTTGTTTTTTTACCAATGTTAAGTGTCTTGGGTCCACATTATATAATAAGCCCCAGGGGAGGAGACTTCTAGAATCTTCGCATAACAGATGGGAAAAATAAAATTGGAAAGAAATTTTTTTACTACCACATGGCGGCCCACATACGAATTGAAATAAATCAGGGTAGCAGTATCTGACTCACTTGAAGGTCTGTGGTAGAACTAAAATCCAAGACGCTCGGCTAGACCTGACTTATAATAAACCAACCCAACAAGATGAAGAACGCACAACCAAACGGGTACCTTTGATTACAAAACACCAACGAAACCTGATTCTTTTTCTCAGTTGATGTATGTAACTGAAGCAAGTAGTTTTAATCCACAACTCAAGGCTCTCTGATTGGCCCTGCTTCCAGACTATAGGATATATCTCACCATAATATATAAAATAAAGTTGCATACTAAAGTTAACAACTTCTAAAATACAGCTATAACAATTATGTGATTATATGTTATCCTGGATTAACATGTGGCCCATAATCCTTTGATATTACAAAACTCAGCTGTGCCGTGGGATCTAGCGAGTTTCATTTAACAGAAAGAGTTACTTGGTAATGTTACATACCAGTTCGTTGTTCAAAACATTTATTGGGATTTAACGCTATGAAGTAGATAAACAAGTGTTCCCCAGCTGCTAAATCTCACTTCATATATTTTAAACAATCCACTGGGCTGGCGATTTCTGAAATGTGAAAAGACGTCATATCCAATGCACACTTTTAAATGTTACTTCTGAAGCTACATCTGCTTCACATCGCTGTTCAAAGTGTTCCATTTTCCTCCAGGGTTACTTAATGATCATATTAGAACGGGCAAAAGTCAAGGACTGCATCCATTTTCTGAAATGCAGGCCTTGATATTACACACTTACCTAAGGGAAAAAAAGAGACATCTGAAAACACTGGCAAACGTGTCAACCGGGCAATGAAACCGTGCAGATTAACGAAGTCAAATTTATAAAGTGCAATGAGGTCCTCACATGAAAGAGGGAGGCGCGGAGGAATTTTTTAAGCTACATTACTGCTCTAATGTGACTGGGTCGTCCTCTGAACTTTGTGCAATTTTTCAAGCTGTTCTGAAATGACTAATAATGACATGTAGTGTATAATACACTGAAATGTGTTGAAACTTTGGGTAACGTTCCCAGTTTGATATTTAAAACACTTGGTCAGCTAGAAAACGTTGCAGCGCCGTTCCTCCGCTCCGTGCATGGGGCTTTCACAATCTCTGTGGCATTTCATTCCGCAAGTTTGGAAATGCTGCCTCCCCGCCCCCTGTTTCAGACAGGACTGTGTCTCACCAGCACGCCTCGCAAGCACAAAAATTAAAGCAAACTGTCCATGTGCACATTGTTCCGTGGAAGCAAAGGGAACGGTTGAGGTCGACACCCTCCCTGGTCTTCTAGAATTTGCTCTGCGTTTCCGTTAGCTGAATCGACTCAGCGCCCCAGCCGCCGGGCAACATGGTTACTATCAAGAGAAAAAGAGAATGAAAAAATTCATTCTGTATTTGTGGTTCTTTCTGAGAAAAAGGAATGGATTATGTAAGCAGATGCTTGAGATAATTATTGTTCTTTTGCAACATACAGAACGTGTGTCCCGCAAAGCCAAAGCCTTCCTAGGAACAACAGAATGAAGGTGCTGTCAGCATATCGGAACGGAAAGGGGCCACCTGGCCAGTAGCCAGCTAATTGGACCAATGTAAATAATGTGCTGGCATAGCTTACCCTCTAAAAATAGCCCAGAAAAAACTGCAGACTGTGGTCAACCTCCCAAATATTATGGAATGCAAGCAGAATTTCTGGAGCCTGAATTTTAAATATGGCAGCTTAAAGAAGGATTTGGGACCATTCAAGTCACTGCTGGGTTTTCATTTGAGTGACAGTTGTTCTAAATGAATGAAACAGTTGTTCTAAAGCAACGGGTAACATTGGCTGAGAGGCCAAATATTCTCTAATTGGAGAACAGTCAGCAGTAGTAACTGAGGAGAAATTACTTGCCTTGGGAAGAGGTTCAATAAACAGTGATTAAAAGAGTGAATTAATTTTTTTCAATGTAAGTTCTTCACAACCGTTCATGAATTCCGGGGGAATCCATATATTTCTACTTAAAACCGCTTTACGGAGGCAGAGGGCCATCTCATCCATCCAGTCAGACTCTTCATGATTCCTGGTGGGTCCCCCCAAACCCAATGGATCATCAGAGAGCTGTGCTGAGCTCCCAATAAAGATGACTTTAAGTGGGTTAGATGCTCAGAAAGAAATGGCTACGTCTTTGGACTAAGTGAGGCTGTGACAAAGGTTCCTATCTGAGGAGGTGTAGATGGTCCTGGACGTAGGGTCGCATCTTGCTCATGTACCAGTGCATACACCTGCCAAGGGAGGGTGACCTCTTGTAAGGAGGAATCTTTCCTCTTCCTCTCCTTGAAGATCGCTACTCCTGTGGGCAAAGTACAGTCCGTAGACACAGCCTGCCTTCCTGTCCACCGAACGACAGGGACCACATGCTTCAGCCTCCACAGCCTGACCGAGCACGCGTTTCCCACGGGCTACGACAGCTGGGTATTAAGGAGAGGGTAACCATGGGCGGGAGTGTATTCAGCTGTGTATTTAAAAAAATGGGTTCATGTGCTTGAGAAGAGAAACCAGGAGATACAAAAATTTCGGAAGGCAGAAAGCACTCCTCTATAGAGAACTTTTACTGCACATTTTTTTAAGCAGACCCCCTTTTAAATTGAATCTGATATGGAGCCCCCAAATGTAATACGTACCAAAGTGGATCAGCTCTGGCTGAAGTTGGGCAGAGGCAGCATCCATCCTGCAAATCACTGTCCCAAACCACTTCATTTTGCCAAGACTTGTTTCCCAGGTAAACAGGAGAGACTGTGCACTTGCTCTAGAACTGACCCAGTGACATCTAGCGAGCCTTGGCAATAATCAGTGCTCTGAAGTGTTCTACCTCCTAAAGCGTCACGGCACTTAAATAGTTGCACAGCACTTTTAACTTCTCCTCAGAGAAATAGTGTCAGAAAGACCCACCACGTTATTTCCTTCATATTAAAAGTTTCACAATCCTCTCTAGTTAGGGAAAAAGAATTAATTAAAACCCAAGATGGAACCACCCCCCACCTGGATAATTCTGGCCCTGACTGCCAATGAATTGGACCATGCCCCCACAGATGAAGTTTTTACAGAAGAGACGAGTTTTTCATTTGCCTCCAGCTGAAGCTGCAAATCCCCCATGCCAAATGTTTTGCTGGCGTCGATGAAGGCAGGCTCCTCAGATTTCCACAGGGAAATAACCGTCTTACAGTATCTTCAGAAACAACATTTAGGCTTTTAGTTAAGGAAACAATGAAATAGAGCCCTGATAAAATTGTTGCTGGGGGGAAACGTGCGTGGCAACAATCAGGAGATGCCGCTCCCTGAGGACCAGGCGGTGCGGGGGGAATGGCTCTGAAGCCCATACTCGTCACCGGCACTATCCCAAACCCCTCCTGGTTAACCAGGGGGTGACTGCAGGTGTATCATCTGGGAGCTAAGAGAAAGAGCCACGCTCCCTGGGACCTGCTTGGACCTTCATTTTTGGAAGGCTTTCAGTAGAGACTTAGATGCGGCTCCGCCCTTTCCATCCTGCAATACCACGCTGACTTCCAGGAAGTGGAGGAGAGAAAGAGCGCTGACCTGCTCCGAGTCCAATCCAGCCCAACCGCGGAAAAGTCAGCGTGTGTGGCGCAGAGGGGCCAGGAGTCAGGGCCCGCCGTGCTTCGCGGCAGCGGTTTCCGGCTGTGCCTGAGGTCCCTTGCCTGTACCAAGCTGTGCTGGCAAATGCCCTTCCCGGGGCGGCCAAGGGTGGAGAGGTGGTTGGTTATCACAGCAGGGTTTCGCCTGGGGTTGCTTTCAAAGTGGCCGAAAGAGAAGAAAAATGAACTGCAGCAAATCTGACCTGGAATTCCATGCAGACCAGTGGAACCAACAAATTTGTTTTTCCCTCAGCAACAAAGTCTCCTTTACAGATTAGAGGGACCCCAGCGCTTGTTCATGGTATTGAGCGAAAGGCCAAAGCTAAGCATTGAGCTATGAAGGGCACCGTGCCTGATAGACACAGAGCGCCTTGGGCCGTCATTATAAACATCGCACATTGGACAACGAATTAGCTTTGCCTCACCCCCCAGGTGAGCTGTAAGCTGGGTGGATTCAAAAAGTCCATCCATGTCTTCTTGCCTGGTCCAGTGTGACAAGTAAAATGTCAAAAAAACTGGAATATATGTTGGCCAGGTGAGGAGAGGACGTCAACCCATAACCTCATTGACCACAGACAGGAGACCTAGAAATGGGTCAGGTATATAGCCAGTACACAGGAAGCCCAATAGGCCTGCTGTTATGTTTGCATGCATTTCCAGGGAAGAGAGTAGCAATCTCCTGGGCCACAGGATTTGAAACAGAAAGTAAACAGGCACCAGCTTGAACTGACCATAGCTCTATGCTAGTGTTCATCGCATGACATTGTAATTGGTTATGTATCTACCTTTGTCAACAGATTATACAGTCTGTAGAAAAGAGCACCCATTTCTACATCTAGCACAATTCTTGGCACATGGTAGGGATTCAATAAATGTTTGTCGAGAAAAGCAATAATTTCTGTTTAGACTAAAGAACTATGAACAACTCGAAAAAAACAACCTACAGAATGGGAGAAGATATTTGTCAATGATACATGCAATAAGGGGTAATATCCAAGACATATAAAGAATTTAGACAACTTGATAACAAACCATAAAATAATCCAATTAAAAAAGAGGATCTGAATAGACATTTCTCCAAAGAAGATTTACAGCTGGCCGATAGTCATGAAAAGATGCTCAACATCACTAGTCATCAGGGAAATGCAAGGCATAATTAATAAAATATAATTTTTTACAAACGCAAAGACATACAACCGATATTACTCTACTCAGCAAAGCAATCATTTAGAATCAAAGGACAGAAAAAGAGATTCCCAGACAAGAAAAAGCTAAAGGAGTTCATCACCACCAAACCAGTATTACATGAAATGTTAAAGGGTTTTCTTTATGAAGAAGAAGAGATAAAAAATATGGACAATAAAATGGCAAGAAATACATATCTATCAATGACTGAATCTAAAACAAACAAGCAGAACAGAAACAGACTCAAAGATACAGAGAACATTTTGACAGTTGTCAGATGGGAGGGGGGTTGGGGAGATGGGTGAAAAAGGTGAGGGATTAAGAAGTACAAATAGGTGGTTACAAAATAGTCATGGGGCTGCAAAGTACAGCATAGGGAATATGGTCAATAGTATTCTGATAACTACATCTGGTGTCAAATGGGTATGAGCTTCATCAAGATGATCACTGAGTAAGTGACACAATGTTTAATCACCAGGGTGTACTCCTGAAACTAACTCAGTATTACATGTCAACCATAACGGAAAAATAATAAATGACTTAAATAAAGGAAAACAAAAAAAAACCCCACCCCACAATGAGATTTCACCTTATTGATGTCAGAATGGCCATCATTAATAAATCACCAAACAGCAAGTACTGACGAAGATGTGGAGAAAAGGAAACCCTCGTGCACTGTTGGTGGGATTGCAAATTGGTGCACCCATTATATAGAAAACAGCATAAAGGCCCCTCATTAAAAATAGGACTACCTTATGACCCAGCCATTCCACTTCTGGGTATTTATTTGAAGAAACCTAAAACACTAATTTGAAAAGATCTATGCATCCCTATGTTCAGTGCAGCATTATTTACAATAGCCGAGGTATGGAAGCTAAGTGCGGTGGTACCTGTATTCAATGGAATATTACTCAACCATCAAAACAGTGAAATCATTAGCGACAACATGGATAGAGCTAGAAGGTAGAATGCCAAGTGAAATGAATCAGAGAAAGAAAAACACCATATGATTTCACTTGTATGTGGAATCTAAAGACAAAATAACCAAACCAAACAAAAACAGACTCATAGGTACAGAGGGAAAAACTGAGAATTGCCAGATGGGAAGGGGGTTGGGGGGCTGCGTAAAGAGGGTGAAGAGGTTAAAAAGCACAAATTGGCAGTTACAAAACAGTCACGGGGATGTAACGCACAGCATAAGGAAAATAGTCAATAATCTTGTAATAACTATTTCGATGCCAGGTGGGCACTGGATTTAATGGGGTGATTCCTGCATAAATTATATAGATGTCTCACAACAGTGCTGTATACATGAAACTAATAGAAAACACGACTGCATGTCAACTGTACCTGAAAAATTAAAAATAAAAATTAAAAAAAAAAACAACCATGGACAACATAATCTCTTAAAATTCCTTTCTGGCCACAAAATCCAATAACGGAAGGTTGGCGGGGACAGGGCTTACGTTAACTACATCTCTGTGTTAAGGCAGGGCTACATCAATCACGGCGGGTCTAACTGAACTCAATCACAGACTCGGAGCATTACTTGGGCCATTATCTGATTTATCTGCATGGCCAAGTGTAACCTTGAGTGTAACATGTTATGCTCCATTGTGTTTCGGTGGTGGCCTGTGGGGACCGCAATACCCATTTTTCAGGGTAGCTCCCTCCATTTTCCCTGGCACCCCACCCCGCTCCCGGGGGACACTGAGGGTTTCATAACAGAGCCCTTCAGACCACAGCTTCCTTTCCGAAGGACCATGCCTAGAAAAGTCTTCCGGACCCCGGTGGCATCAGGGCCGCATCCTTTGCTGCGGGTTAATGCAGCGTGCAGGCTTTGGACAGGCTGGTCCGGGCAGGGCTCCTGCTCCGGGCAGCCCGGCAGCCATGGCTCCCCACTGGGCTTCCTCTGGAGGCACAAAGACCATTTCTGTCTTTGTCAATTATCCGCCTCCCTCACGGCTCTGCTCTTTTCTCAACTTGTTCTTGGCTGATGAGCATCAGAACCCTTATATTCATCCCATCTCAGTGGTCTGTCCAAAGTGGGTTGGGTTGTTTGTTTTAGGTTTTTGGGTTTTTTCTGGCTTATTGCGAAAGACGAGGTTTAGCGCTTGTGCTCCCCATCATTCGTGATGGCTGACATTGTCCAAAGAGAAGAAAAGGCCTGCCCATCAAGAGAGGCTCCCGCGGCACACAAGGACAGGACTCAGCGAGGGCCCCCGCCCTGCCCCCGGCCTCGCCTGGCTGCCCGGCCAGCAGGAAGCCTGGACGGCACACGCAGGCCGGCTGCGCGCCCCTCGCCTGGGACGCTGGGAGCAGCCTGGGCTCAGCGCTGGCAGCCCGGGAGGTGCGCGGGTGATGGTGGTCTGCAGGATACGAGGCCAACAGGGAGAAGACAGGTCCCATTGGTCTGGCCTTGTGAGGGACAATAGAAAGGAGGTAACTGGGATTTTGCTGAGAGGTCTCCAGCATCTGCAATAAGTTTTTGAGGGTTGTTCACAGAAATGGTGACAAGCCCGAGCTATGCCTGGTTTTTCCAACCCAGGCCGCTGAAAAGGGAAGAGAACAGAGGTAGGGGCACCCGCGGTGGCGGCACCAGGAGGCGCTGAACGGATGTCCCAGGCGCCCACTGTTCCTACTGCAGCGGCTCAGTCTTAGGGCTTTTCGTAATAGCAGCAATAAAATAAACTTTTATTCAGAATGCGTTGGATCAACTTCAAGCACTGTCCCCCAGACTCCCCACCACGTCCCCTGGATCAATATATCAGAGTGAGCCAGCTGGATCCATTTAAATGTATCAACAGTGGCTTCCTGGAGCCAGTTCCTCAGGTCAAAAGTGATTTTCAAGACATTTGGGGCACGGTTGTCACTGGAATACCACTTTACAGGCCCAAATTACTAGCTACTAGTCTATGGAAAATTGTTCCCCTTTAAGTAAACTTTCTTTCTTCCGCTAAGACCTCAGGGAAAAATAACAATTCAGAAGATTTTTTTCCCCCTAAGTTCTTTCAACACTGACTGTTCTTTATTGCAAAACCCACTTACTGTGTTGGGAGCACCAGGAAAGGTCCTGGGCGGCCTATCTAGATTCTATCTGGCAGGCTGGTGGCTGCGGGATAAAAAGACTATTTCCCATTTAACTTCAAGAGTTTGCCCAGCCTATGGTACGGGAGATAAGAGCTGGGGACAATGGAACTCGCCATAGTTGGGGAAGTAAAGATAACGACAACCTTCTCAGCAGTTTGCCCCAATTCTTTCCTGAAACACTAAAAGCCCAGGCAGTGGACAAAGTTCAAAATTCCTTCTACATAGCCCATAACTACCGTTTTGTTTGAGTTTTTCATCATTCACGTATCCCAAGCGCATGCCTACCTTAGGCCCCCCTTCCCTGGGACCCCTCCCTTTCCTCTGCTCATTCAAGCTGCCTCTGTGCTTTGAGCCTCCCTCAATGCCCTTCAAACTTAGAGACCTAATTGGAGTGCCAGCCCTGGAACTGACTGGCATACACGTCTGGCGAGTCCCTAGCACCCTCCGAGGCTCGTCTGTACAACAGGTCCCTCACTTCAGACCTTGCAGAGAATCACGAGGCCAACGCTGTTGAAGGATGAGGCCATGCTCTGGGGACTCCGAGGTGACACAAATGTGAAGTCATACCTGTCCCTCCAAGCACAGAGCACAGATGTCTGGGCACCAAGCAGGAGCCCAAGCCTCACCCTCTGCTGCTCCATTCCTTTTATGGGGAAGACATTGGTTATTTGGTTTCTCTCTGTCGCAAGATTTCATGAGGGAAGAAAAGTCACCAGACACAAAAACGCTCATGAAGGACTAACAAAGTGGACTATTTGTAAAGTTGGAAAAAGTATGTTATTGCATTATCATTTATATACAATGCTAAAATGATGATTAAATTAGAACAGTGCAGATCAGCACCATGGTCCCTGATGGGCAAGGAGGTGGCAGAAAAGGACCAGTTAACAGTGGAAGAAGAGGAAAGAAAATCATCTCCCGTGATGGCACAGTGGGCGTGCTGGAGGCAGGAGATATAAATAGCCCGGCATGAAGAGGGTCCCAGGAGGACATGGAAATGGCCTCTTCTATTTTTGCCAAAACGACCTTCTTGTATCCTGGCATTCTAGTGCTGTGAAGGTCACACATGAAGGGAAAGGTGCTGGTACCGGACAATTTTGTCAGAAAAAGGCATGCCTCAAATACCCGGGACTGGTACTTCTTTGTTCATGCTAAGAAATCAGCACATTGCTGCAGAATAACCTACATCTGCTTACTCTAACAGAAAGTAGACCTACTTTCTTTCTTTCTTTCTTTCTTTCTTTTTTTTTTTTTTTTTTGCACCATGTATTAGAGCAATTTTGATCTTGGCTTTAAGGGTTTTACTTATTCCAGAACCAAGTATCCTCAGCCTCTGAGCCTCTGCACACACCTGCCCCCATTGCAGGGCATGCTGGTCCAGATGGGAGCCCCGATACACTGTCACTGGACCCACCACAAAGGAGGAAACTATCCCTTGTGACTCAATGACAGAAAACCCCCTGTTTGCACCTGGGAGGTAAGTATGCAATAAACGATCTTTTCTGAAAGCCTGTTAAAATAGAATATTAGCATGTAAAAGTAAAGATTGTTGAAGGTATTACAGGTTGCTCACTTGTTCCAAAGAGGAAATAAGTTATGCCAATGAGAGTGAATCACGGTCACAAATGGCATCACAGGCCAGGGTTTTCAACAGGACAAGCTCCTCATGAGCTTAGAGGCTGCCCTGGAGAGTCTCCCTTGGAAGTCTGGGGTGTCCCACAGTCTGAGTTAGCATCCCTGCTTCTGGAATCCAGCCGTAGCCCTCTGGCCCCACAGGGCGATGGGAAACTAATAGCCAGCAGCTCCAAAAATGTGCGTAACAGGTCGAGCAGAAGGAGACAGCTTCCCTGAATAAGGTGCAACAGACTGGGAGGCTAGATGAGACCAAGAACATGGAACATGCCTGGACCATGATGGGAACAATGGTGATTTCCAGCATGGGAGGGTGTCAAATGTCTCCTCGAGGTAATCATGTTAAGGTGCCGTGAGTCGACCACATAGATGAGTACAGCCTGGCTGTCTTCGGGCTTGGGCCTGGGGGCTCAGGCCCCCTGGTCATCGCCAGGAGAGGTCCAGTTACTCCCCAGTCTTTCCCCACCCGCGAAGAGGAACAACGCAGCTGCACAGGGACAGAGTTGCCAGGCCCACGCAGTGCATGTTGAAGCAGGAATTGAGCTCGATGTGGTGCTAACCTCCCAAGGGGCAGCGTCAGCCAGCCCCACGGGGGGCCTACTCCAACACTCCACACCCCCACCCCTGCCTTGGCTCCCTCCCAGCCATGGGTTCACTCTGGAAGATGGGTGGCCAGAGAGGTGACCTTCCAACACAGCCAAGGCTGGCTGGTTTAGACAGCCATTCTTTATCGTTGGCTCACCACCTTCTCCTCCCCATTTTCTTTCAAGCAAAAACTGTATTTATTTTCAAGATCTCTTCACAAATGATGATATAAGAACAAAGGACTCAGAAGAATGGAGTCACGTGCTAGGCTTCAATTAAAAAACAAGCCACTGCTTCTTAAGGTTCTGCCTTTTTCTACCAGCGGCCATGGTGTTTACTTCAAATACCTTGAAAGGTAAACTCCAGTGTAAGATTATAAACCTTGAAAAGGAAAAGAGAAGCATGAGAGCCAAGTATTTCTTTATTTTGGATACAGAATCCTATTGAATTGATTCTTATGCAGTCAATACTGGGAGGGAGGAGACATTACAGAATTCAATCAGTTTCCATAAGGAGTCTGATGGCTACAGACGAGGCATCATCTGCCCAAGTTTATCTACAAATCTGGCTTTCAAACAGGAAGATGACACATTTGCTCAGTCAATTTGTATTGAATGGACTGCCAAAAATATGTCTACAAAAGTGAAGAGGGCGATATCTGTGCTCTGGATATGTTTGCAACCTCGTCCGAGTCTGGAGTCAGGCCAGGTGGGGAGATGCGGTCACTTCCCAGGACACTTAAAGATGGCTCCTGGCAGGCAGCGAGGGGTGCTCAGGAGAAGGGGCAGCAAGAGCACGTTTCAAGTCGAGAGAGCAGACACGTGCGGAGGCCTGGAGGAGAGCCTAGGGCGTGGCACATGGTGGAGAGGCCATGGGTGGGAGCACCCACTGTGATGCGCAGAGGCCAGCCATGAGGCTGGGGAGGGAGAGTGGTGGGGGGGAGGGTCTGTGGAAGGCCTGTGGGCTGTGCTAATGAAGGCGGTGGAGCCAGGGGAGCAATTCAACCAGAGAGGAGCCAGACCGGAGGAGCACCTTAGAAAGGGAACTCTGAAGCCCATAGAGGAAGGATTAGATGGAACAAGAAAACCACTTGGGAGGCCATCACAATAATCCAGGCCAGGAATGAGGACCTGAGGCAAGGCCGGTTCAGTGGAAGGCTGAGAGAGAAGAGGTGGCAGGGGGACAGAGAATTAGTACGGGTGTTGATCACCGATGGGTGACTGTTGTGGAGTTCAGAGAAGGGAGGTATCAGAACAACCCCAGGTTTCTGGCTTGGGCTATTGGGTAACAGGCACTTAGTTCACTGAGAAAGAAATTGATGAGAAGGTTTAAGATTTGAAAGGGGAAACAATCAAGTGCTGCTTAGGCGAGGGGTCGGTGTCCTGTCATGTTTGAAGTGGCCATAGGACATCCAGGTGGACATGGGACTCAGGGGATAAGATGCCCTGGATACTGGGAGTCACTGACAGATGAACAAGGTAGGGGAGGGTGAGATAAGGCAGGAAAATAATGTGAAATGACAAGAGGAGAATATCAAGGATGGAACACAAACATTTAAGAAAGGAAGAAAGACAGAAGGAAAGTAAAGGAGAAACAATGGAGGTGGGAGGGACCAGAGATTTTACAAAATGGAAGGACAAGAATCAGGAGGACAGGAGCATAAGATCTAGATGGTCCCTGGTGTGATCGGAAGGGAGGGTGAATGAGCGGGAGCCAACAAGGTATCAAGATATGAAGAGAGAAACTTTAGCCTTGCAATCTCATCAGCTCCCTCTCCAAATCAACAACCAATAGAAATAGAAATTAATATTTTTTGTAAAGTACATAGACTATACTTTTGGTGAAAAAAATTTGATATTTGCATTTGCTTTATAGATGCGATCTTAAGGTAAATCCCTCAGCTACACTTGCCAACCAGCTGACTGCCCCCAGACCTCCTCCTATAAGTGAAACGGGTTGTTTCTCCTGAGCCGAGAGTCTCAGGGTGAGTTGAGGATGAAGTCATGGTGCAGCCTGGGCAAGGGGTTCCTGAAGTGAAGTGGAGCAAAGGGTCCTGGAAACAGTCAAGAGGCTGTAGGCCAAGGTGTTTGACCGCCATCTTTGGGACATAGATTCCAGAGCCATGGGAGGCACGGTGGGAAGAGAATGACAAGGAGTCTAAGGTTCAAGGAAATGGGAGGGCCTGAGAATTCAGGCGATGGCAGAGGTCAAGGAAAAGCATTCCGTATCATACTGACGAGGGCGAGGCGGCAAAGGTATTGAGGGAGAAGTGGAGGAAGGAGCAAAGAGAGAGAGGGAAGGCGGCCGGGCAGGTGGAAAAGGGAACGAACAATAAGAGAGACAGCAGGGACATCAATCCTAACACCCACTAACCAATTCCCAGGGCTCTGAGAGCACTGCCTCCAACTTTCAAACTTCAGTGCTATTCCCAGGACAACTGAAGACCCCAGAGAGGGGCTGACCCGCTGCTGGGACCCATAAGCCAAGGGGCTCCAGACCTCAGTCTATGGGCTAGTTCATGATGGCTCCTCCAGGGGTCTGACTGGTGGGGAGAAAGACCCTCAGAAACCACCGTGGGTCTCCAAGCTTCCTGCTGTCTCCACTTGCAAGTCCTCAGCTCCAGGGCTGTGCTCTACAGCTTTCCTTTGTCTCAGTGTCATTCACGAGAGGCAAGTGGATCCTGCCTCCAAAAGGAGGTCACATAAGCACCCGTCCCTATTATCACACCCAGAGCATAGTGTGGAGCTGGTGCCCAATGAGCGCCCAACTGGTGATTCTAAAGAGAAAAAGAGGGCTCACCCCCAGCTCCATGAAGAAAATATTGAGAACAATGCTCATAAGTCAGCAAATCTTACTGTGAGTATTTGAGGAGATTTTTTAAAACCAGCCAGGAAAGGTAACTCCAAGGCAGATCACGTTTCTGCTTGCAAGCCTTCATCCACACTTACCATGGATCCAGTCCCCTTGGCTTTACCCACAAGGCCCTTCTCCTGATCACGCATCATTGTGCACCACATTCCTTCTGGCTGCTGGCCTTTTTTCTGTTCCTCGTTTCTGCCTTCAGGCCTTTTCCAGTTCCCTCTGCCTGAAATATTTTGGCTCCGGACTTTTGCACGCAGACTCCGGCTCATTATGCGGGTCTCCACTCAAATGCCACCTCCCCCCGCCAAGGCCATCCTGTGGCAGCCTGCCTAGACCCATGCTCTCTGTCCCACCTCACAGCTGTCACTCCCAATTCCTTGACTGTCTTGTGTAGTCTTCATGCCCCTTGTCACTATCTGAAAGATTCGTATCCAGCTAAGTGGTGACTGATTGTCCAGCCACTTCCCTGGAAGGTAGGAGTCATCAGAGGAGGCTTGTCTGTCTCCTCTTGTCGTGTCCTCCAGTTGCCTGGCAGAGAGGAAACAAAGATGTATTTTGCGAATGAATGAATGAATGTATGAGTGAACAAATGATGGCTAACATGTTGCCACACAGAGCCGTCCCAAAGCTCAAGGAGAGACGAGAAGTGACTCCTGGGAGTGGCAGACTCAAGGGGCCGGGAGGCCCCCCGGGTGGGCCAGGAAGATCCTGTGCTCTCAGGAGTCTCCACGCTTCTGTTTCCACCTCTTTGACTACCCCCCAATCTGACTCCCCAAAGAGCTGGGGTGAAATCCCAAAGACGCAGTCCC